>NC_137544.1:42263222-43535460 GCF_963082525.1 Nesoenas mayeri
TGCATGAGTTTTAGACCTGACCTCAAAGAGCTATTCTAAAGAGAGAAAGCCTATATTATCTTTAAATTTTCTAGAGTCTGGATTTCGCTAATCCTGACTTCAGACATCAAAGAGCAAGGATAGCTTAGATTCCCCAAGGAACTCATTTAATTGTGTAAGTATCTATAAGGTATAGTTTTCTTTTGTTGTTGTTGTTGGTTTTTTTTCACCTCAGAACTTTTCTGTTCTGAAATTTTGAAAAGTCATAAATAATTATACCATCCTGCACACTTGAAATACAGTATTAGGAATCAAAGAATCCTTTCAGTTTGCATAAGAAGAAAATAAGAAAATATTTCCTGAACTGGACTCAAAGATTCTGTCAGCTGAAGACAGCTGATATGCTGCAAGGAACTCTCTGTCCAATCAGTTTTCCCAGTAAGCATCTGTTTTCTTCAAGAGCAGCTTCTTTTGAATGCTGCAACTTTTTCTGAAGACTTTTCAAATGGAGAGTTTGAAAATCTGAACACATCCTTGTAATCTGGACAGTATTTTTGCACACAGGAAAGTGGAAATACCCAATGATTCTGGCACATGATTTGGCAGTTCAAAGAGGAATTCCACTACCTCCTTTAGAGAAGCAGGGTCTCTGATAAAGGATTGTCTAATTTCTGTGAAAGGCTTTCTGTCCTACCACATTTCTGTGGATGAGCCAAAGAGATGGATCCATTTATGAGTTACTTGCTTTTGGGACAGCTCTCTGTTACTTCTCCTGCTAGAAAATTAGAACATGCAAATCTAGCTATATGATGTTGTCCAGTATAAAGCAGACAAACCATATTCTTGAGGAGCCATGGTACATTTTAGTTTTACAAGTTTTACAGAATAGATGACTTGGAAGAGAAAAGCAAATGGACCATTGCTGAATGACAGCTGTTTTTTTAATGAGTGAAGTACCTTGCAATTTTCAGAATATTTTACAATTAACATCAGGAAGTATCTTGCTAAGCTCCCAGTGTTTATTCACTAACATGATGAAGTTACCAAATACTGTAGTACTACTTCAGGTACAGACACCTGTGGAAAATCAAAGGCTTTTCAGTGACTGTTTCAAGACATGGTCACGAGAGTCCTGCTAGTGAAGCTAGAGTATTTATGTTATTAATATAAGGGCTCCTGTTAGTGTAGCTATGTCTGAAGCTGACAAAGTCTGCTGAATTCATTTTGGTGATTATCTAGTTGGTCTTCAGAACAGTACGTATTGGATTAGACTTCAGATACATTCTTTTTTTTTTTTTTCCTGCCTTTTTCCTGTTAATTGGAATTTTTTAGCCTTCCTAAATCTTGCAAAATGATATTACAAAATAGATATTACAGAATAATGCTGGACTAATCCTATGTAAATAATAACATTAGTACTACACAATAGCAACTTGAAATACTAAAAGATGGTTTATTTTGTAACACTTCTCAGTAATACCGTGAGATGTTATGTTTGCTTTGTCCTGTGCTGCTTTTTTTCCCCAAGACTTAAACAAAATCAGAACAAAAAATTGTAAACAAGGGAGAAAAGACTAACTCCTTTTGACCTTAGAAAAAACACTGATTTGAGCAAACATTCAAGTCAATTCTTCCTTTTTCTTACAGTGCTTTCTTCACCTTCTATTGAACATATTCAGTTTTGAAGAAGTCAGAATTAAAGGGATGTTTCAGCAGTGAAGTAGTCCTTGTACATTTTCAGATACCTCCTGGTTTGTGTCAGAAATGAATGGTTAGTTTGCAGCTTCATAAATTAGTTACACTGAACAATTTCTATCCCTGCAACTTCTGCTGAGAGGAATGCAGTGACAGATAGATTCTGTGCTGTGTTTGCCTATGAGATGATTTTCTTGAAGTCTCATAATGAGTTGTAGTTGGCAGGATTAATGAGTATTATAATGGCAAATGGATGTTTGCAGCTCAGTTGTGTTCCATCACATAGTAACATGGGGTTTCTGGTCCCTTGGAGGCCATAATTGGTGGCATTAATGCAGTTTTTAATTATGCTTCTTGAAAAAATGAATTGAAACCAAAACAAAAGCTAAGTGATCATCTCTCTGTAGTGCTGTGTGGTGTAAACACAGGACCATTGCTGTCTCTGATATCTGTATTTTGAATTGGGCTGATGGGAGAGGAAATGTGCAGGATATTTGGCTGAAACTTGATTTGGGTATATTTGTATTTTTACATTGTTAAATAGCTTTTTAATTACAAAATGCGGGGGGTATTTTTCCCCAGAGAGACTGTTCAATATAGCATGTTGTATGCTGAACTGCTTGCATAGTAGATTTTGTTGTTCTAAATGTAGCTCTGTAGCCACAGTGAGTGTCTTTATGTCTTCATTTATTTAATGAGAGGGTGTGACTCCTCCTCACTTTCCCAGAATGCTCATACATGAAAGCATTTTGATTAGTGCCAAGTCAGTGCCTATAATGGTGTACCATGTGACGGGCTGGATTTGTCTCCATCCTTCAGCGGACAACACTTGGTGCACTAGCTCAACATCTTCCACAAGTAAGATTCCCAACATCAAAGACACAGCCATCTATGTAAGAATGTAAAAAAATCTAAAAAAAAAATAAATTAAAAGGTTGATTTATAATAAAATTATATCAGAAAAGAATAAACTGTAAAGCCTATTTGACATGCTGTTTCATTACAAAAAAAGAAAGCAAAATTATAATTTCTATATTGCCATTGCCATGGTATCTGGTGGTTCTTGTAAGAGCAACATCATTCCTGTTTCATTCTCATGGAACTATGGATAAATCAAAAGGTAAAGCAGAAAGGCTTAATTAAATGGTTAATTAAATAGTTACAGGATATTTATTTAATAGTCTAACTGCTTCCCTGCCGTGCTGCTTAACATTTTCCTCCAGCCTGCCACAGTGTTACAGAAGTGACAATATAACCAGAATACCAGAATTGCTATTCCTTATATGACACGTTAAATTGGGATTAACTTCTGATCCAGGCACATCTTTTTTATATTAACCTTCATGAACGTAACTGACTTTTGATCTCATTAGTTTTCCATTAAGTCCACAATATATCAATAGAGATATATGTACCATTTGTGTGGGTACCTATCACTATATTCTGTTCCCAAAGCACCAGAATGCATCTCTCCTCTTCTCTTCTCTTCTCTTCTCTTCTCTTCTCTTCTCTTCTCTTCTCTTCTCTTCTCTTCTCTTCTCTTCTCTTCTCTTCTCTTCTCTTCTCTTCTCTTCTCTTCTCTTCCTCTTCTCCCTCTCCCTCTCCCTCTCCCTCTCCCTCTCCCTCTCCCTCTCCCTCTCCCTCTCCCTCTCCCTCTCCCTCTCCTCCTCTCCATTTCCACTTTTTTTTTTTTTTTTTTTAATTTTTGAAGCAATGTATGTCAGTGCATACATGCAAATTTTAATGAAACCAGGTGACAATATATTCCAGATGACAGTGTCTTGAAGAATTATAGATGCTGTAATTCTATCAAATGACTTTCCTAGATCTCCGTTAAGTGTATAATGGGAACTCACACACGGATGCTTGCATAAACATACAGTTAAATATCTAAATTTAACTCACTTAATCTCTAATTAATTTTAAATAAAATTTACTCACTAGTGTCTGCCTTGCAAAACTACCAGTTTCTTGACCAACAAATAGATTGAGAGCAATCTGAATTCTTGTTACTATTACTTATTATCTGTATAATCGCAAGTGGAAATCCTCATCTTTGTGCTGTGCCAGGTTCTAATAAGGAAAAAGCCTACCATATAAGATGAGGAATATATGATGTACAACAGGACAATGACAAAACAGTGAAATAATATAATACTTCAAGATCATGTAAAGCTAAACAACCTATTCTGGATTTAATGTGAACTGTTTAAAAATTATCTGCTTTAATATTACACTGCACTGTTATGCATTCTAAGGCATCAGACAAATAACTGTGCTTGGAAAATCTACGGCGAGTAAGTGATCTATTGTAGGGCTTTGGAATTTGCTGATGAATACTCTTGATACGTCATCTTCACGCTTAAGTTCCTGTTTCTTTAACTCATAATTTCTTCTTAAATTCAAACATATTCAATGGAAAAACATAAAGACTTCATGCTATGAGATTTAGAGCAAAGGCATATATGGTAAATGAAAAGTTAAATATCATTTTAGAGTACTAGTGAGGGTCCCTTGATGACAGCTGGCACTTGGGGGAGGCCCCAGTGCCTGGGAGCAAACCTCCTAGAAGGGTCCCTGTTGGAACGATAAAGGACTCAGCATTCTATTCAACGTGAATCACGTAAAGCCATTTATTACAGACACAAGCCTCCTTATATATGCAACTATTCTCTGATCATGCGTCCACGCTGCAAGCATAGAATCAGAGAATCATAGAATGCTAGGGATTGGAAGGGACCTCGAAAGATCATTCACTGATGCATTCACTGATTGGATATCATCTATGTTCACAAGCTGTCCATGGGCCGGAGTCTCACTTATGATAGGTCCGTTGATTTACGTCATGTTGAGGCCTTGTTATTGTAGAAATGCCTCTCTCCCACAGCAGGTCCTGTTTTCAGCTTTTCGAAGTGGCCTTGAGATTCCTTTGGGCCTGACTAATTCAACAATAAATCTCCATCTAACAGAAACCCTTCCACAGATCCCAGCCCCGCTGCCAGTAGCAGCCCTCCTGCACTGCACAGGCCTCAGGGAAATTGGTCTCCTCCTCATTTTGCCCTTCCCTTCTTCCTTTCATTTCAGAGCCTCTTCCTGTCCTTTATCCGGTAGTGATGCAGCTTTCCTGACCTGTGCTTCTGACAGGTCATGTCTATTACTTCATGCTTTCCATCATAGTGTGGGGTCCTGTCTACTCCTCCGCCTTTTGGAGTGGTGTTCTCAGCAACAAATGCAAAGGTAGATGATGAACATTTTTTCCTGCTAAGACAGGGCTGTCACTTTCAAAAATGATGGTAAGATAGTAGCCACTCAGTTTCCATAATTACCAAAAATACCTGACTCCTGGAGAATTTCTCCCAGCCCCTGCAGGTAGGTCAATGTCCCCTTTTGCCAGAGGACTATGTAGAGGTGGATGTTGTAGGGTTGATCCTTGCTGATTTTCTTGGATTTCTGCATAGAGCACAATGATTCTGGTTTGTGAAAATCGAGGGGGGAACAGACTTTCAACTTTTATCTTTCCCTTTCTTATCCTTCCTCCCTTTCCACTTTTCAGTGGGACAACTGGGCAACGACGGCTGCTGCCTTCTGCGATTTTTTCAAACTGATAAATTAAAATAACTCAATATAGAATATTCTATGCTTAATCACAAATATTACACTAAGTATAAGTTATTAATATTCATGAAGCAGTAAAGTCTAAAAAAGGGCACAGACCTTCACCAGCTTTTATAATAAAATCTGGCTCCTACCTCCAAGAGTTTGCAGCCTAAGAGATTCCTAAGGTTTGGTTTGAATACTGTCTCAAAGATAAAAGCAAACAGGTGCCTCTTTCAATATAATCCTCTTATCCAAATGCACATAGACTTTTCTCAAAGGTCTTCCTAGACCCCAGTTCTGCCTGCTATCTCAAAAGGCTATTTTCTCTTCCATTATTGCCAGGGTGGACCTAATGAGCCATACCGGCTGCGTAAGTCACCACAAAACTGCTATCAGCTTTTTTTTCTGGATGTGCTTACTCCCTATACAAAAATAGGCTGGCAGAAGAAACTCACTCTCCTTTTACAGTTAATGATACTGTAAAACGCTGAAAGAAGATAAGGTGTCCTGGGTTATAAAAGTGATCAATAGTAAGCAATCAGGAGTCCAAAGCTCTTAATGTTTATTTTACAGGATAAGAAGTTATAGGGAATGCTAGCTGGCTGGATAAAAGCACAATCTAGCTGTCAGGGTGTTATGCAGCAGTTAATTCATCCTAGAACTGGATTAAGTTTGAAAATGAAAAAGTTGCTTCTCTAGTCATGGAGGATGGTTTGTAGGCCCCCATAAATCAGGCAGAAAGCTGCTGAGGGTGGAGAGGCTTATGTATATGAAGTCTCAACCTCATGAGGCTTGTACCTGCTTATCAGAAAAAGAAAAAAAATCTAAAGTTGAATAAGTCAGCCACATGCAGAAACAAAATATATGATCTTATGCACTGCGGATAAACAGAATCTCTGGAAAAGAAGAGTGTTCAATATATGGAAAAAATACATATCAAAATGAAAAACATTATCTGGCGTTGGAAAGAGGACTACAGCAGGATTTCTTTTAAGCATAATGCAGCATTAGGTCTTCAGGAAAAAGACCTAACTTTAATTACCAATGCCTTAGTCTGTTCAGTCTCTGCTTATTATGCGTAATGGAGTCAAATCTCTACACATCTTCTTTTTTTTTTTTTTTTTTTTTCCGATGAGTTGATTCCATTGTGTATATTTGAGCAAAATCAACTGCACATTTTTTACAGTGGGCTGGATCTGTGTGGTCTTTACTCTCTTATCAGGAAATAAATCTCACATAATATCAGTAGAGCAGGCTACAGTAGAACCAGTCACTTTCCATTTGCATTAGCATTGCTTGTTTATTTTATCCAATGCCTTTCACACATTTAGCATATTTTAAAGTATATGTCAGCCATATTATAACGTTTTCCCTCTACACAAGTACCACAGATATAAATCCTTTATACACTAGCTCTGAACTCACTTATAAATTCCCACTGAAAATGTCCATTTAAATGATGGTAATGATAGTGGAGTCTAATATGCAGGAAGATTTTCTTATTATCTTATTTTGAGAGTATTTTATTAATAACATATTGATATAAAAGATAAGAACATTTTACCTCCATAAATTTGTATGTGCAATTTGTTCTTCTCACTGCACAAACATATTTAGGATGCCACTCAGTAGTACTGATTGAATATTTATTTAAACAAATATCAGTATTACCCAACTAGCTGGAAAATCCATGAGTTTGGTTTTGATAGCAGAGCATTTCTCAAAAATTTATGTGTGCATGCAAATGTTGGTGCTTTGGATATAGGCTAAAGTATTTGCTTTATATGTATTATTTTGTTTGAATACAAGAAAGCTGGTTTGATTTGTATGTTTCCCCCTTATAGAATTGTTCCAAGGCTCTGTCAGAGATCACGTAGAGTAATTTTTCCCATCAATCTTTGCTGTGCAGCCATGCACGAATGCAGTAGGAAAAAGGGGGCAGAAATCAAATCACTTAATTGCAGCATTTTTCATCTACATCTTTTGTTTTATGGTGGTAAAGGCCCCGAAGTAGCCTACCATGATTCATGGCTGTCACTGCTGCCGTTAGCAGTTCAATCTTTCATTCTAGGCATTTTGGTACTGAAAGTACCTACACAATTACTTTGATGAATATGACTTGTTTGTTTTTTCCCCATTTTTAGCAGAGAGTGCTTGTGCTTAATACAGACATTTAAATAAGATAGTATTCATGCCTACTGCCTCTGCACTGTTTCCAAAGTTGTGTATCCAGTTTATGAATATAACCATTTTGCCAAAGGAATTTAAGTTTGCTAAACTTACTGATTTTATTAACCCTTCCCGTTGATAAGTTTATGTCATCAAAAAATAATTATTACTCATTCCATACAAAAGGAATAATCACCTCAACTCTGACACTGTGAAAACTTCTTTTAAACCTTAAGATTTAAATTTTTTGGAGCAGGTGGCAGGACAAAGCCAGTGAAGCAGGGCACGTATTACTGGCCATAAACAAAAGATGTATGTCTTTTGTGGTTTATACATGTATCATAGAAAGTGGCTACTAATGTATACATATTAGAAGAAGCCTCAGTGATGTCATCAAATATTCAGGGCTATCCAGATGAATAAGGATTCCAGAAAAGTGTAATGTTATTTTAACTCTGCATGGTCAACATGAAATACACCTTCTTTTGAGACAGGAAGGAAGCATGCTTTGAGGGTTTTATTATCACCTTCTAAATCAATTGCCTAGCATAAATTTTGGCGTGGAAATCCACTGACATGATAGATGTCCATCTTTTAGGATAGAATATAATACTTTGTGGTACAGAAACAGTTATTTGTAGGAATCCGCAGACAAAGGGATTCTGGCCTTCATCAAAAATGGTAATTTCAATTCATTAACAGTAGTGCAAAGCCTTGTCTTATATTTGAAACTCAGGGCTTTATTTTTTTTGTTGCTGTTCTTCCTATTGATTTATTTTATTGTACTCTTTTCTTCCAATTACCAGCACAAAGATATTTGTGCCTAATAACCACATAGTCCACTAGAAAGCCAGGGATGCCTACATTGTACAATGGTAATAGTGGTCGATGTACTCAGTAGTACGGTGCTGCAATTATGTGAGACACTCTTTTCAAAAGGCCAACATTAGACCCAGGCTCAAAAGCATCTTAGACCAAAACAAATCCTAAATTATTAGGGGCCTTTGCAAAAGTCTCAGAAGTCTTTAAGTTGCTGATGATGAGAAAGGTACCCAGCAAATTTTTCTATAGTCTTTAGAGAGCTATTCTCTGTTAATTTTAATTGGAATTAGGAATTTAGCATGTTTTTGACAGTCTCCCTAGGTATCTCTCTCATAGTGATACTTGAAAAATACATCCTGCTTGAGACGTTACTTTAAAAATGTAGTCCTTTGAAAAAAACCATGGTGGCTTCAAAAATATAATCTATTGAAATAACACACGGCAATTCACATGTATGAGCAGAACTGTGTAAATAAATCCATACTGAGTTATCAGTTTGCATTTTTGAGAGCAGAAGAATTTTCTCTTATGTCTCTCTCTGAAGTAAATAACCAATCATAATTTCAGCATGTTATTTTAATTTTTTTTTTTTTAAGAAAACACTTAAACACAGTAGTGGGACAAAAGAAATTAGGAATATTTATTTGCTTAAATAATGCTTCCAAATATTACTTAAAGGATATATCTTCGCAGCTCTCAGGCAAGCAAGGGCATGTTAGTTGTGTAATTTTCTTGATTTTTCTTGAACTCTGTAGACTGATCATTGCATACTGCAACAAAGCTCACAGCACCTAGGGGGTAGAAGTGATCACTGAATGAAAGTATTGGCAATTCTAGCAAACAACAAAGCATACAGGTTGATTAAAAGTCAAACTGCAGTCAAATAAATATGGTTTTTCAAAGTGGAAACAAAGGGTGGGTCATCCTGCAGAGAATTCCATAAGATATCTGCAACTATCTGTGACAGCTTCTTATTGCTGAAGGAATTAAAACAGTTTGTAGGACCGGTGAAGAGACCCCAGCTGCTGTCAGATGGGTGCCTAGCTCTCCTTTAGAAATGAGCTGCCAAGAACCTGAACTTAGCTATTTCTTCCTCATACCCAGCTGGGCTCTGCCTCCTTTTATTTGAGGTGGAACAGGCCAGTGGAAGGGACCAGAAGAACTGCACTTTGATCGTTCCTTCCCGAATATCATCAAATGTGCACTATACTTCCCATCCATGTACAAGGGAGTGGGTCTTTTTATGTTTTGGATCCCCATGTGGTTATGAGATGGGAAGGGGGGTCCAGGCTGGTTTCAGTCATGCATGAGAACAGTAATATGATATTAAGATTAGGTAACCATCCACAGAGGGTGAAATAATATAGAAAGGCTTAGAATTAAACTCACATTGTACTGAAAGATGAGAGTAAGTCAAAGCATGCTTTGTGAAGCAAGTGGATACAAATGTGGTTAAGAGAGGGACATGATTTGGGTGTTGGAGAAGGGGCTGGCAGGCTGCATGTATTAGTAATGCTAGGGAGTACTGGACTACTTGATAATTTCAGAGCAAGTTAGTTCACTGCAGCTTACAACCTGCTCAGCACAGGGGAAAGAGCTTGTTCTGCCTTCTCATCAGTATGTGATACGGAATAATCGCAGCAGTTACCTAACAGTGATGAAAAGCTTCAGCAGCAAAGGGAAAGAGACTGCAAATCTGATTGAATGTGGGCATTTCAGGTTTGGAAATATGTGCTACCTACTAAAATGAGCTATCGACTAATTCTGAAAGAAATGTTATATGGGCTTAATGTTCATCTTCATCCACACTATAATGAGAAGGATTAGACTGGCTTCCATATGTGGAATATTTATTTCAGCAATACAGGAAAATGTATTTCCCTAATATTTTTTCTGTATGCACAAGGCCTTAAATTTCACAGATGTGATTAATGTTTTAATTTGCTGTTCTGGTTGGATACAAGTTTACCATACAATATAAATTACTTACAAAGAAATTTGCTTATATAGAGTTTAATTCATATGCTGTTTAGCCACCATGTGTGGCATAGCTTTGCCTTCTCTGTGGGACCAGGCAGTTTTGCAATTGATCTGCAAAATAAAAAACAGTCAGGTAACACAAAGCATCTCTTAACAACCTAAACCAGAGCATTTATGAAGCAAACATGTGCCATAATTAGTGTTTATTTTAACATGAATTGGTAAACAGGATATTAATTGCAAGTTGTGAATTGGATTCCTGACGCAAATCATTCTGATTAGCCAATATTTTAAAAATATTTATATTGTCTATTGCATACATTTTTGTAGATTTCATTTGCACAGCAAAAGAATGACAATTAACTACAACCCCCAAATTGCATGAATCAACACAGTTCTCAGATTAATTGTTTCAGGATCCCTGAAACAGGAATCTGGCTGCTGATTGTAGTGATAATTATAATAATAATGATAAAAGAGAAAAATACTATTTCAGATTGTGTTTTATTTACTTTTCAACAAACAACTGAAAAGAACACATCCCTAGGATGGTATAGACTGACACATACCCTCTGGTCTACATGTGTGGTGAAGATAAAGTCTATGACAGGGCACAAAATGTGTCTGGATCCTGCAAGCCCAGACAAATGGACTTATAGACAGCATATGAAGTGTGAACAGTGGCTTAAAGATGGCATCATTCAGACACAGCGGTTTTAATATGCCTCATATTTGACTAGTTCTGGCCATGAATAGAATTTCTGTCTGATGATCCAAAGCCTTTTGCTGATGGAGTTGTACCTTCAGAAAGTATAGAGAGCTCTATTCTCTGGAGAAGTATCTCACAGTAAGGACTCTTGTTTAGAATCTGATTTTGTATTTTAATATATTTTTTGTAACCACTTTTTATGATAAGTACGTGCAGCAACTTTCAGATTTTACGGGGAAATGAAATGGAAAGTTCCTTGGCCTGAAGTGTTGCAGGAATTTCCAAACTTCTTCACAAAAAGGAAAAGACAAAATATCAGAATATTTAAGCCAGAATGCTGTTTTAATTGAAATCTAGAGAGGTCTTTCTACTGATTTTAGCAGAGGATGTATTGTTTTATTAGGATTCTCACACCTAAGAGAGCTCCCCAGTAATCTTGCATGGGGAGGATGGGTGGACCAAAGTCAAGGTTTATCTCCTCATCAGGTAGAGGTGATGATCTGGCAGCTGCGCACATGGAGACAGTGCACTTTGTTTACATTTATAGTAACTTTCCAAAGTCTAAAATCTCAAGTAGTAGAGGTTTCAACTAAAATATCAGGAAAGAGAAAGTTAGTTGAAGTGTTAGAAGAAAAATTTCTCCCTTATTGAGTGACAAAAAGAACCACTGCTCTGGTAGACCACATGATGACCCTCCACCTTTCTCCATTCTCTCTTTTCAAACTATGTGAACACCAGCCTGGTCATCTGTGCTACAGTCAAGGTAATTTGGTTTTATCTATTCATTGCATATGCAACCATTATGTGTACAGACTAATTAACAAAGCAAATATGGTTGTGCAAAATACAAAATAGAAACCCTTTTGTGTATGTAACTACTTTAGTAGGAAAGTGGAACTTGTTTTCAAGCCTTGTCCTATGTAATGCAATGTAAATACAACATTCAGCATTTTTGTCCATTTCATTAAGCACTGCTCATTTCAATATAAGCCTTATTAGCTAATTAAACTATTTAATTAGTTATACTTGAGTAGCATTAAATTGCAATCACCTGCATCTGTTTTAATAGAGGATGTATTTTATATGTGTCAACAATTCTGGCACAAAATATTACTCCAGCTAGCACCCAGTGTAACTGAACGGCTTCTCTGAACATTTCAGCAAGTAATCCTAATTCAGTCTAAATAGCTCTGTGCTAATAATCACATTGCAGAAACTTTATGTGAATAATGACATAAAAGACTAAGTTAATGGTGAGGATATGGTCTAATGTGGACAGAACTTGGCTTAAAATGGCTTTTACTTCATACATTTCAGGGTACATTATATAAATGGATATGTATTTTTAAACACTGAAATTTATCTCTCCCCAAACTGTAGTTTTGCTTTTCCTTAAGCCTCTACATTTCCTTTTACTTGGAAAAAAATCCAGACTTCTATTTCACATGATGTCATGTGAAACAAGGGAATTTGACAAAGAGCTATCCGATGGTTCACAGGTCTAATTTAGTGTGAACTGACTGAAACTCAATCATGAGGTTAATTCAGTTTAAGTGCTCTTTCGTTATTTTAAAATGGCCAGAGAGGAACAGCAATATGCACCCACCGCCTCAGAGGTAGGCACTGAGGCCTCAGTCCAGTTGTATGAATGAAGGCATTAAAGATCATTGGAGGCTGCGATAGTAATCCTCCTGGTCTCCAGCTGCCAGGCTGAAGGGCTTGGCTGGTTCATATTTTCTGTATTGTGCAGGCTGACCCCATGTGCAGCTGCATGAACTCCTTAATTACAATTCACACAAAAATTATAAGTTTTCCATCGTACCATAAATAACTTGAGAAAGACTTATTTGAACTCCTGATTAGGACCAAAGGCTACAACCAAAACATGGATCTGGTTTACTTCTTAGAAATTAGCAATGACTTTGTTCATTCTATGACTTATACATTACTATCTATTTCCTTTATTAAGGACATTCAGACAAATCTTGGTCTTTGAATCAAAGACATCATTGCACTGTGCATTAAAGACTCTTGTATATGGAATAAGAGATGCCTGGGCATTATTTTCAGCCTATATACATGCAAAATATTTTCTCAGTTTCATGTCTTACACACTTCCAAGATCTTGAAATCAAGTTGACAACTAGTTTATTCAGGCCTTGAGAATCTTTGTCCATACTAATCTCTTTGCTGTTGACATGTTTGTCTAATTATTCCTGTAGTTCTGAGTTTTGGTTTATATTTATTTCAATACAGAATCCAAGGTCATATTTAAAACTGCAGAAGTATAGGGTGTATTTCACCTGTCCGTCATTCTTGGACAAGGTGGTCTCTGGGTTTTTGATGATCAATGGTGCCTGGGAAGACAGACCGAAACTCAGTCAGTCCCCTCCCTCCTCATACTTGCAAGAAGGAAACAGAAATGCATACATCAGGCACCCAAGAAAGCAGGAGGCACAATAAAAGAGGCTAAGAAATATAGGCATCAACGTGTCTGAATAGAAGGTCTCCTGCTCCCTTGGGAGGTAGCTAGTGCTAGATGTGTTCCCCTTTCAAAGATAAAGGGAGGACTGCAAAGTGCCCAGCTGCATGCTTTGTATCTTTTAAAACTTTGTAATGTAACATTTCTTGAGAGTAGCAGGGATTTTTGTTCAAGGATGTGGGGGCAATCATCACAACTCCTTCCTGACTGTGCATCTTGTGTGTGATACTACCATTAACTAACCCTTCACAGGGAGGTAAGCACTCTCATACACTTTTTCAGTAGGCATGGTACTTTGAAATCACATTTTCTCAGTAGGTTTTTTATTTTCAGAGCGCAAATTAGATATGTTCTGGATGAAAGTCTCTTCTTTAACATTCTATTCTAGCAAGTCTAGCAAGTCAAAAATAAGCTTTTTTTTTTTTTTTTTCTGGATAAAACTTCACAAAATTCTGTTTCAACTGATCAAAATTTTATTTTCTTGATTTGAATTCCAAATACATCCTGCATCTTTCAATTGACACTTGGTAAAAGTTATGTATCTAGCTAGGTTTTACTTTCAGCATGCTATTTTTTTAAACCAAGATTGCCTTGGCTAAGTGTTGCAAAAGCATTTTTAAGAGAGCCTGTGTTTCAGCAACATCAATGAGAACTGATGCATATCCAGGCAGTAAATGGGAGAACCAAAGTACTGGAGACTTACCTCGCTAACTGTAGTCTCTCTGATGTTCCAAATTTAGGGATCCAAGAGCTACATAGTCATCTTAGTCTAAAGGTGAGGGAGGAGTTTATTTGGACAATGAATTATTAATTCACCTTCTAGGCCCCAATCAGCTCATGTCATGTCAGTCGAGGTTTTTCTGCCCTGTGCACTTGGTCTCTGTCTATGGGAAGAATGTGAGCAAAATAAGATGGGATTTTCAGAAATCTATACTAACTCATGTTCTTAGCATCATTCAGATCCTGGATGGGCTGAGTAACTTTGGTAACTGTTTAGGGTGGCTAATGTCTAGGGCAAACATTACTTAAGTAATTTCTGAAAATAGCACTTCTGAAAATTGGAGATTATGGGCAGATTTAGTGTAATGTTTGTGCCACATCTTTCAAAAAAATAAAAGAATTAAAAAGGAGCATATCGCTGCATTGTTCAAAATCGAGTCAATGATATAAAGGAGGATTCATGTTAATTGTGGTAAAACAGACACATTTACTACATATTCTCTTGCTCTGTAAGTTTCAGAAAACCCAAGAATCTTTGGGCATGCAGTTATCATTTGTTAAACACTCTCCATCATAAAAAATGCAGTATATTGAAAACCAGGTATGTATAAACAGATAAATAAATACATAAATCCAGGCAGAAATATATGTTGAGGCTAACAGAATGTGTTCAACATGCCCAGAGCAAATTATAATCAGAAGACAGATGCTGACGTCTAGGAGGAGCGAAGTATGTTAAGGTCTTCTTAACATATGATAAAACTCTTCTCTGAAAAAACAATTACAAATGCAAAGGTAGAGAAGGAGCACCCATTCATCAGCTAATTTTGTTTCTTCTGAGGCTTCACAGAAATAACATATGTATCTGACTTCAGTAAATATGCTGTAGTAAATAGCCGTCATTCCCACTTCTTTGTGATCATGCACTCTCTTTCTGAAAGTGGAGGCAGGAAGCATCAGAATCCTGAGCCTTGTCTTGAAGGTCAAAATTCATTTTTGTCTGGCTAATTTGCAAATATGCTGAATGAAATTGTCGGTATAGAAGTGATAGAAGGACTTCTGTATTAAATGTTACAAGATTTTGAGGATTGTAGAATGCATGAATATAATCTTTTATAAATGAAGTCATCCAAATTGGAAAAAAAGAAACCTAGACAGTTATGCAGGTATATATGAAATACAAAGTAAGTGTATAAATTCTATCCTGAGTATTTTAACTATGTAAAAATGTGGTACATATTGTAATGTATTTCTAGTATTTTATCTTCTTTCTTACCTATTTATTTATATCAGGAAATGTTAGCAAGATCATCTTGTTGTTTTTGCTATAGCATATTTAAGTCACAAAAATAACCCTCCTCTGACTGTGATAAGCTGTTACAGAATAATCTCAGAAGTTAACCAGACTTGCTTGTTAAAGAGTATGAATTTTTGTGAAGGAGTGCTTGTGAGAAGCAGATAATAATGAAAAGTATTTTTCCTGTCTCAAGGAATTGAAAAAGTAGTTTTGTACTTGTTAATTTCAGTAGTCTTTTGCTTTACAAGAACTCAAAAATCTAATATATATGACTACCATCAATATATAAATATGCTAAATATATGGAAGAAAAAGGTGGATGAAGCAGAATTAATATGACTTGTATATGAATTTTTCATGAGGAACAAAAATTATGAAAGTCACTTGTTTTCATAAAATCCATGACTGTATCCAAATTTCCTGTGATTCATCCATATTTTCTTCAAAGCCGGTGTTAGAAAAATCACTTCCTTAAGCATAAGAATTTATGCTATCTAAAGAATAACGCTATATCTACAAGAAAACAATTGCAACAAATACAGTCTCACAATGAACATAAATCTTGCCTTTTCTCATCCTTTCTTCTCATCCTGTTTCTCCTTCCACTATGATTGAAACCGAAGTATAGGTTAATATGGTGCTAGAATTGGCTTTGTAAGAAAGAACAAGCTCTAATATAATTGGATGAACTGAAGAAATGAAGTAGTGTGGAAAAACAGCTATGCACACAGATACTATACTTTACCATCAATGTACTTTAACTACGCACTAGACCTCTTGTGTACTTAAGCCAGGTCACTGAATAGCCTCTGATCTGGATTGAACCCGTGTGAAAAGCTGAGGAGGCCAGTACTGATAATCTAACTTGGAAATTCAGATGTCAGTATGATGTGAAAGATAATATGGCCCTCTTTAACACCACAGGGTCAGCAGTAATCTAATGCAATGTCTCTATATTAGAAGGCAATTCCATTTTGGACTGCTTAAAAGACTAAATTAAGTGCCTCTTTATAATGATCATATTCAGTCTTCTCTAAGAATTGAGGGGAAAATATGTTTAATTACTAATATTTTAAACAAAGTACTTGTTTCTCTCCTTTCTAAGTGGAGTTGATCCAGAAAAAGACAATTATACCCCAGAGATCACCCTGCTTTGATTTACAGATCCTTTTATATAGCAGGCAATCCTCCCAATCAGGAGAAACCATTCTGATTTTTATGATTTACAGTATAACAAAGCAAAGCCAAACAGCACATAGGCAACATATGAACAGTGGTCTTCAAGCATTGCTTCTCCCCTCAAATAAGTACTAGAAAAGGGCCTTTTTTTTCAATAACTATGTACCTAAGAAAGCTACAATCTTATTAAACACTCATTGGTTTTGAGAAGAGGGGAACAACAAAGTCTACTGGTTGCTGCCTGCCAGTGATGCAATAGGACTGTATATGTCTTTCCTGAAAAATGTTGTGTGGTGGAATCAGTAGTCCTGGAGGATTGTAGTAACATTTCACAGAGACTACATAGGTCAATAATTTCCCAGGGATATAAACAAAACCAGGAATTCTTAAATGCGAACTTCTGTAATGATAGGCCATTGCAATGGAGTGTCAGATACTATGATCTACTCCAGAGAAGGCTAAAAATGAGGAACAGTGTGGGAGTCTAAACATTAAATAATAAAGGCCAGTTCTCAAGACACATAGAAATTAATACAATGCCAAACTCCGAAATGTTCAGGCAATGTTGCAGCTGGGATCTATATGCTTGTGTTTGCACGCAGTACTCAAGAGCTCTCATTCCAAAGATAAGAACTGGACTAAGTACATACTTCACATAACATATCAGAAGACTAATTATTTTTATGTAAGACATCATTTAATGTTCAGGACTCAAGATTTTTTTTATATTGCTGCCTTTACCTGCCTGTTACTGGGCCTAACAGCCAGATTCTTTGCCTAGCCACCTGAAACCCTGATCCTGCAGTGATCTTCACATTCTGTGCTGGTTCTTCTGGTGTTTGAATGCTGAACAAGCACGAAGTCTGCTGGTGCCACCCAAATGAGGGATAAAACGTCCTCTAATGGACTTTGTGGACCCCTGTGGTGTGTGCAGGGGCACTTAAGCTTTCACATGAACTCTTAAAAGTACATTCAGAGAATGTGCACCTGTAAGACAGGGTTTATGCCTCTCTTTTTACCTCCAAAGATTTTCAGAGCTCTTTTAGAAGCATTTAGGTTGAAAAAGACCTTTAAGCTCATAGAGTGCAACAGTAAACCTAACACCACCAAGTCCACCACCAAACCATGTCCCTAAATGCCACATCTATGCATCTTTTAAATGCCTCTAGGGACAGTGTCTCAACTGCTTCCCTGAGAAGCCTGTTCCAATGCTTGACAACGTTTTTGGTGAGAAAATTTTTCCTAATATCCAATCCAAACCTTCCGTGCCACAACTTGAGGCCACTTTTTGTCTTGTCACTGGTTGTAGAGAGAGATAAGGTCTCCTGTTCTCCAGGCTAAACGACCCCAATGCCCTCACCTCTCTTCATAAAACTTGTGCTCCAGACCCTTAATCAGCTTCATTGCCCTTCTTTGGACACACATCAATCATATTCAGTCTGCCCCAGCAAAATCTGTCTCTGCAGCGGGAAAGTGAGATTGCCTCTGCAAGTAAACCAGATCTATAAGGCAGCTCTTGTGCTTCCAGCCTTGAAGGTAAAGGTCCAGACATGTGCAGACAAGAGAAAGGTTATCTTAAAGGCCTTTAACTCACTTTTTAAGTTGGAGTAGGAGAGGGAGACAGGTGCAAGTCTTGTTTGCTAGCCATGCACTATAAGAGAAGTAATTATCACCTCTCTGTTTCTTTCAGGCTATTGTAAATTGTATTTTCCCCCTCTTCATCCAGCAGAGCAGAACTGACATAAGGTGTGAGGGAAAGTGGTCATGTAGTTTTGCACCAATTGGACCCCTATTATGTGACAGTGTTTCAGATTGTATTAATCTTAATTTTTTCACCCTAAGGACACACTATTTAGAGTAAGTTGATTTTCTCTCTCTTCAAAAGGCTCTAAGAAGACTTCTCAGCTTTTCAACAGGATGACTGAAGAAGAAGTAACTTAATGTACAAACATTGCTAGTCATTGGTAGGCTTCATATATGATGAAGTCCAAATGCTAATTTATGTTGTGTGATCCTGTACCTAGATCAACTCTACTACTGCAAGGAATGTCCATGTGATGACGAGCAATACTTGAATGATCAGTCCTCAGAAGAAGCCCTGGGATTATGCCAGTGACAGTTCTTTGCTTCTGATAAGTATGATCGTTCCCTTTAGGACCTCTTTGAATTTCCATTTTACAAGAGCTGGTAGAGCACATAGGATACATGTGTCGAAGCATTTCTTTGAAGCTGAATGCAGTTACAAAGCTTAGGGGTGTCTTGTGATCCAACCAATTGTTATAGGTAGGTCCTGTGTACATCTGAAATAAAGAAAAGCTGAATGACAAAGGAGAATAAAGCTGTCTGCAGAGACTACAGGACAAGGCACTATGAACACATTTTAGAAGTTTGTGTCTAGGATGAATAATCAAGTTATTGGCAGTGGAATTATTTTTTTGGTAAGATGATGAAGGGTTTTTGTTTTTTTCATTATTTGCCGGTGATCTTAGAGTTAAGGGTGAAGAGAGTTTTTCCACGACAATTTAAGCTAAGACATTACAAAAATAAGACCATTTGAAGGAAAGGGAGAATTCTTGCTGAATTATCAATAGGTAAGGTGGATTTTGACTTTCACCTAGGCTGTTTATATCTATTACGGCTCAAAGCAATATTTTTGTTCTTTTGAGGCTCAGTTTCTTTTGCTGACTTTCAACCTCAAAATACATATTTGGTTCATTCTCTAACTTGCAAAATTTCTTGCCTTAATCAGGTCTGACTTTGAGACACTTCATTCTAGCCAAAGAGGAAAAAATGAACTTTCCTAATTGTATTGATAGTACTGCATAGATTTTAATTTTAAATACTGACAGTGGTAAAGAAGCAGTGAATGTTATCCTATATGTGGACTTCATCTCTGAAGAATTTAAAGGGGCATAACATGAATAAGCTTCCTGACTGCAGACAAGCATGAGGTGAATGTATTTATTGGTTTTTGCTATAACATTTATTTGACTTAGACATTTTTTCTGATGTTTAAATCCAGGAAGGGCCCTTTAGCTTTGTGTTTGGGACAAATCAGTCATTCTGAAGCTTTTAAGTAGAAAATGCAAAGATTTAAGTAAAAGTCTCATGCTCCTTTTTGGAACAATCTTAACAAGCAGATTGTTTGAAGTGATAAACCCTATAGTTTGCCTTAAGCTTTGCAAGTGAATTTTAACACAAAATTATGCCTACACTGAAGAAAAAAGTAGCCTGGAATACCTAGAGTGGACCTATTTTTTTCTTTCTCCTATGAACAGCAACGTCTTTTCTTGTGGTAGTACAAAACATATCCTATGAGGTGGATCTTTCTTGAACGGAAATCCTCATTATTGACATTCTTTCCAACTATTTGCTGAGTCTTGTAACATTTTGCTTTCTGATCACAGAAAGAGCATTAGTTTTCAAAGCTGTACTCTAGGTGTCATGAGTTGGGTAGATGAGAGAATCCTGTCTGTGGTTCAATTTAAAGATGGCATGTATAATAATGTGTGTTGTTAGAAAAGTAATTATGGAGGATTGCATGTGTGAACAGGATTAATAGAATGTTTCCTCAACTTTAAAACTACAAAGCTATTACATTTGCAATGTACATTATCCATAAAATAATTATTTTCACATGAGTGTCTATCCTTTCTAATCTTACTTTCATATGAAGGGAAGTAATATAGAGACTTTAATAAGCTATCACTTTTGTCATGATTATCCATATTCACATACTGTACGTTTTTTTGAAGAACATTTTTTTTTTTTTTAGAGCTAAAAGTGGTTTTTAAAAACAAACAAGCAAAAAAACCCAACAACAAAAACAAACAGACCAAAACAATCAAAATAAGAAAACTCCATTTCTTTTCAAGGGTTCTTTTGACACTTGTGTTGTTAAATACTTACATGTCAGGTAGTGTTAGATATATCCATTTTCTATATGCTTCTGTTTTGAAAACCATCCCCCTGCCAAATTTCCTTGAATGCCCATCTGTTGCTAGAAAATAGGAGAACTCTCCTGGTTCTGATGTTGCTAACAGGACTGTGACATTCCATTGATTGTTACCTTCTTTCACATCTGTGGTTGGGAAGGTTTAAATGGGTACTATAAAAGGTAAGAAGTCTTCCTAAAAAGGTTAAACTTCTTACTCTCAAGAACCTGATATGTCTAATGTATGAAGTAACCTCTTTGAAAAAGGTTGTTAAACATGAGTTTTGTTTACATATAATGTCATACAGTTATCAGCATAATCAAAAACTTATTTAATCCTTTTCTAATTCTAAAGTGATTAGCAAGGGCTGAGAAATCACCTTATCTCACTAAAACACAGGTACGAACACAGAGTAAATATTTTGGTAAACAATTATTCTGCCCTTGCATATTCAGCAGTGTGCTAAATTATGCATAATCTTGCATAAGTAATAAGTGAAGGTAGCTTAAATTCAGGGTTTTTTTTACCTGACCTATTTCTTTCAGTGCTGTTAGCTTCTTAAATCATGTATGAGCTTTCTGTAAGGCTTCAATGAGTAGTTCTAGTGGAGAGACTTCAGTAATAAATTTCAGGAGAAGACAAGTTTTTTGACAGGCATAATGCAACACATACAGAGTTTGGAACTCACACTCTGGGAATTTAGAGCAATCCTTGCAAAGCAGCTTTTCCCTGTTACATTAATAGAGAAAATGAAGTATGAAAGTCCTCAGGAATTACTGCTAGGTGTAATTTAAATAATTTACCAGAAGACAGTTCAGCACATGCATAGAACAGGGGCATACAGAGTTTGCCATAAGCAGTTTATAAATAAACTATATTCTGCTGAAGTAAGTCAGGCATAAATTATAACTATTCCTTTTGTGGCTATACTCTGTTCCTCATTGTAATAGTTATTTAAAAAAAAATCTGGGTTATGACCTTCTGCTAGAAATCACAGGCTGTGCCTGCCTTGTACCTTGCTTATGAGCATGCTTACATTTAATAGTTTGGCTGCTATGAGATCAAAGTAAAATTACTATTGCTGTGGGAGAAAAAAAAAAAGTGCATTACATTTCTATAAACAGAATCTAGGTAGAATTTTGTAGCTCAGTGAAAAAAGGAGTATTCAGTGCCAAAGAACATCAACTAACATCTGACCATTTCATGAAACCCTTATGCACTTTTAAAATGTATTATTCTGTTTCTAGCCTCAAGTACTGAAAGTTAAAATGACAGAATAACTTGAAAGTGCCGATAGAAGATACAAAATTAAGATACCAGGGAGTATAGAGAGGGTAAAGAATTCGTTAAACACATTTGTAGATACTGGATGGCTCCTACTATGGCACAGAAGCTGCAACCCTAACCATTAGGGTTGTTAAGGACTTTTAGTATTCACCAACCAGAAATGTCTTTGTTTATTTTGTCAGTTTTCAGAAATATAAGTCAAAGGTGAGAGGTCAGAGGTTCCAGAGATGCTCACTGATTTTTGAATACCGAGTTATAAATTTATTAAATATATTTTATTCTGACACTTATAAGTACCATATAAAGAAAGGAAAAACATGAATATGATTTAATGTTGGTTTTCCCTTTTTATATTATACAAATTAAGTGATTTCTGATTTTTGTAGAGCACACATGAACACAGATACCTCTGGTCTTATGTATTTCAGCTTCTTGAGTTTTAATATTATGTGCTTTTCTTAATTTACTCTTAATTAAGTCCTCTTGTCCATCTAATTATGAACAGAGCATTACAGCCACTGGAGCTCATAAGCAGTCACAAGTCAGAAAGAATGGCTTGCAGTCTTTTCATCGTTTTGAGCAGGAAACCAAGTCATATGCTTGACATTCAAGCAAGTGAATAAAGATATTTTCCTCAGAAAAAATATGTGCATTTCTGTTGGAATTTGGGATTTTCTGAATGAGATTTAGGAACCTATTTTTCATGCAGTCATGTATAAATATAAAATATCTCAGACTTTCTGATATTTTTGTAGAATTCCATTAGCTAGAATATTATATACATTTTCATTGTTTGCATAATTATATTAATACATATATAATAATACAGTTATAATTTAACATAATTATATATGTATGTAGTTACATCAGTAATTGCATTGATTAAATATATATACGTATTAATACAGCTACACAATGTATAATGTCTGTATAAATAATTCAAGCTCTTCTTAACCTAGCATTTATCAGCTCACCCAAGTCCTCTTTGCAAAACTCGTGCTAACATAAGAATTAACATGGGGAATAAGTTAAAAAAAACCATTCATCTTTGCTCCTCTCCTTCTAAAAACATTTATGTATTGAGAGTAGGGGAATCTGCGTGCTATGGGGAATCCTGGCCACTCATCCCAGACTGCTTGTGGGGGGAAGCACTGTCTGTACTTCACCTCCTTTTATCCATGACACTGTGAATAATTTTGCAAGTCCTCATTCACAACGCTCCAGCTCCTGCAATGTTTTAGGCTGGGTTGTACCCCTCACCCCCCATGCATGGCACTGAAATGTGTTCCCATCTAAGTCAGCAAAGCTTTACATGAGTGCAGTAAAGTGCAGGACCAGACCTCATCACTCAGATTCTGCTGGTCACTCTGGTCATATTCTTGATATAAGCCACTAATTTAACTGTTTCTTTCATAGATTTGTACTTGCCAGTTTTTTATTATGGTTTAATCTGTTTTTTTCCGAAGTAAGGACAGAATTTGTGACAGCTGCCATTTAGGATCGAAAATCCGCAGTCATGTTCCTGATAAATGGAAAAGTATTCTCCATGTCCAGATCTGATACGCATATGCAAAAATTCCATGGTCTTAGCTATTTACTCTAACTATCCTTTGAATGTGCTGTAAATTTCATTTTCTTTTCTAAGGAAAAATTGCTAATTATGACTCTGGTTAAAACAGTTGTCTTTCCTGGCGTAGAGGCTTTTTCCATTATTAAACTGAACTGTTAGAAAATTAAGTAATGTTAACAAGAAATTCCTCCTTAATATGCAATAAATAGAGGTTGTTAAAATGATAAAAACAGTTTAGTTCAAACAATTTAATTAACATCCTTACAAGGATTGCTGAAAATAAAGTGCAAAATAAAATCAAATCACTGTCATGATCCTGACCTTGTGTTGCAAATTAAAAACACAGTAAGGTGTCATAAATTTCAGCAGCTCAATTTGGGTTCACTTAATAAAACTATGAAAAAAGCAAATGTTTTGTCACTTTCAGACTGTTGCCAGGAAAAATTGTAGTGCATAATTAATGATAATCCACTCTTTAATTTGTATGTATAAAGGCACAGGAAGTTGCTACTGATAGCACAGGAATAATATCATTTTCAGTGTTAAAGCAGTAGAACTGTTTCATCTAAAACAACGAGTCAGGGGAACGATAATGGAAGGTGTCAGAGGCACAATAAATAAGATTAGAGTGGACAAGGAGAAGTGAAAAGTATTAACTGCATTGAAATTTTCAATTAGAAAGGCAAAGCAAATCCTTTATGAATCATCCCCTCCACCTTCTTTTAAACCTTTCTGAATAAATGCAATTGAATTGGCTGAATACTAGTTAGTACAAAATAAAGCTCTTTCAAAGGAATGAATTACAGTTTTATGTCATTACTCTAGACACTTTAGTAATTTTTAAGAACACAGCTAGGTTTCAAGATCTTGAATACCTGTGTTTGAAAAGACAGGAAGTAATTAGCTGGTCACCTTTCTAAGCAGACTTGAAATATCAGAACATCAGCGAAGCAATGACCAAATACATTATGTGCTGGATGCTATGAATCACATTGCTTTCCTACTGTCCTTATGTGGATAATGTTTCTTGATAATGCATCCTGCCAAATGTGAGAACTACAGAAAAGCTGACATGAGGTGAATGATTAGGTGAAGACAGTTTTCCTCAGCTCACTTCCAGGATGCTTGTAAAATGAACTGACACTGAATTTTCTCTGTGAGGAAGCAAGTGTAGCTTTCTAATTTTGTAACTCTTTTTCTTGCTTAGAAAATGAGACAACTGTTTCTTCTGTCCAAGGACAATTTTGTCTGCCCAGACATAAGGGCAAACTCAGCAAGCAATAGGGATGGTGATTTTTAAAGGAACTACGTAACAGCAGATGTTAGGAGTCCAATCACCATTTGTTACTATGCTTACACATTGGGTATTTTTTCTCTTTGAGGCATCAGTCTTGGGATCACTGTCATCTTGGAACTGTAGGACTTTGACCCTTCAGCTTGGAGCCATGTGTATACCAAACCGTGGTCTTCTATCTGAGTGAACAGGACACCTGCCTAGGTTTTTAGCCACTAAAAGCTTAAACCACCCCATTGCTAGATCTCTTAAGATCACATGTGAGGAGTAGCTTCAGAGCGGAAATTTTTATACATATCACTAAGTGGTTTGTACACCTTGCTAGTTCAAGCTCAAGTTTTGATTCCCGCCCCCCCGCCTCCCCCTTTTTTTTTTTTGATGTGTATGTGTGTGTGCGTGTAATTAGCTGTAATGTCTTGGCATTCTGAAAATAATTGTCAATTACTGTGGGAACCATGTAGGAGTCATGAAGTGGCAAAATACCAAGTCCTTAACAAGAGTTATTTAGGAATGCCTTTAATGTACCTAATCAATGTGTATGCCACACTCTTTCCAAGAACTGAAAAAGTTCAGATAATGCTCTTTACAGAATCCTTTTTGCTTTCTTTATTGAATCTACAGTTGTGCCTCAGATTTCCAGGATCCTGAACTGAAAACATGAAATACTGTAAAGTTATTATCCCATATATACTAAGTAATCTTGACAAAACTTTATACTCCAGCTGTGAAAAACTGGTGTGTTAAACAGAGTATTCACAAGATCTGCTTTCCTGTAATAAATCTAAAAAGGAGACTCTAATAAACACACTTTCTAAATACAATACATAAGTCTGGATGGAATTTCAGAGCAATATTTCATGTTTCTTGTCAACACATAAGGATACAATGCTGTGTCAGAGACTCATCCTGGTAGGAAATACGAAAGTAAGAGGCAGTCCAGAAATTTAATAGTTACAGGGGCACTATGGCTGTATCTATACTAATAAACTCAGTGTACAGCTGCTGCTGTCCACCATAACACCTTGACTGTCCCCAGGCTTCCTGCTACCTATGGTCATTGGGAAGTCTGGCTTCTGCATGATACCCATGAAGTCCTTTAGAGTGCATTCATTGATGTGAGCCATTTTCTCAGCTTAGAGTTTGGAGATCTGTGAACCACTTCTGAAGAATATTCTGGGGACTGTTATAGACAGTATAGACAGTAGCTCTGCTCTGCTCATTTTTAATTGGAAACATAATGTGTCATAAGAAGAATCGAATGGAAGTTGCAACTCTCACTCCTACAAGTCATCTCCTGCACCATGAACTTTCCCAGCCAGGTTGAATAGATGGATGATATGATGAGACAACTATTCAGGACTCCTTTATCCCCCAGGAGCAGAATTTACCAACCAAATCCCTTCTAACTTTAATCTCTTAGTTGTCATCTTTGTCAGCACTGACCCTGGGGATCACAAGCAATTAGCTCCACTGCATGCTGTACTTACACTTTAGTGTTTGTTCTGTGGAGCTGAACCCCTGTGTTAGTCTAATTTTGACATTCACCTTTGACAGATTCTAGCATCCTTAAATGGATCCACCAGAATGTATCTGCTACACTTGGACACCACATCACTAGTATCCAGAATGACTTTAGGAGTCTTCCAGTTTGCACTCTTTCTGGCCTTATCCAAGTAGGCTTACTCAGTGCCTTCACATTATTTTTTCCTTCTGCTCTTTTAACTACTAGGTAGCTATAAAACATGTCAGGAAATGTTCCTTTAGCTGTAGCATGATTCTGAAGTTTTCTTTGAGCAATTGTGAGGGATTACATCCTATGTACAATTCTTACACCAAAGAGGTCAGATTCAGTGTTAATTGACCTGTTTCATATTTGGTAATAGAGGTATTGAACAGCCTGGTAAACCCCATCCCTGATTGTTTTCCCTTCTGAAATTCTGAAAGCAGAGAATAATGTCAAGAAACCTGATAGCAAATAGCCTTCAAGCCTGAAACCTGTTCATTTGAAACCTTTTAACTGTGTAGGAAGAAATAAAATGTGTATCTTATAACTATTTTAGTGCATTAACTTAACTGAAACAACTTCTACTTCTTTGTGAAATTTTAGGTGGAATAGGGAATCCTGAACAAACCAAGAATAAGGATCAATATTTTAATTTACATAGGACATTTACATTACGGGTGAGATAAATGGCTGGATATTTCCCTTTTCCTGTTATAGGAACATCTCAAAGAGGCTGGAGTGCAGGCAATTAGTTTTAGTGTCACGGGTAATCTTAAAAAGCCCAACAATTTTAACTGCTACCTGTGCCTGTTTTCTATCCTCAGCTATTCATTTAAGCATTTTAACAAATTTCAGTTTAGTTGTTCCTGCATGAAACCACTTTTACATCGTGTGTTCCAAAGTCAGTTCTGAATATGGCATTTCTGTTAATATACTTTAGTAACTCTAGAAAATGTTTCTATTTTTGTAGGAAGTGGGACTTTTTCTAGCAGCATTTATTCTTTTCACAGCTTCTGTGAAATTCTGTAAGTCTTTGTGATAATTCCTCAACAGGCTTAGAGACTGGACATTGCATTTCCTCTGCAGGTCTTATATGTGTACTTCTGTATGCAACAGAAATAAAAATGTGCTACCAATGACAAAAATCTCCCTTTAAAAACCTGCTGTAGTGACTAGTCTCTGGTACTGATGACTATGTTTAAGCTAATGGATTAACATTTGGTTGGAAGGGTTTGCCCGAGTTTCCCCAAGGGAAAGTTTACCCGAATGTGAACTCTCAAGTACCACGTGCATCCCCATGCACTTCTGATATGACATCTGTATTTTTAAAAATATGATCTGGTTTTATTTTGTTTGTGTAAAAGTCCAAATATACAGAATCATTTCTGGCTGGACTTTCCTGTAGATTTCTTCTTCTTTCTAAGTTTGCAAGCAACATTGACTGTCCAAATTTCTTGCAAGAGAAATAGGTATCTCAGTACAAAGGCCTTTGACTTTAAAGGTGTAGTTTATATTATTATTAACATTAATATCCCTGGGTATTTCGTAGTAAAGAATAATAGGTTGCACATTAATGCATCCTCCTGCAATTTCTCTGCCCTGCCTGGCAGACCATGGAGGAGGATGTCTGTCTGGCCAAGCACAGGTTTCAGACATTGGCATCTGACATCACCTCAGGGGGTCCATTGCCCACGCTCCACGTACAGTACCCCATCCTCCTCCTCAGCATATCAAGTAGGTCTTGCTGATCACTTTGACCATGGTAGCCTGAGCCTGCTGGAAAACCAGACAGCAGCAAGTCCCCTATCTCCAGCAAACTCTCCAGTAGAGCTTGCAAGATGCTTGAACTTTGCAAGGCCCCTTTGGGCTGGGAAGTGAGGAGAAGGCAAACTGTTCTCTCCACTTGCTCTCACCAGCTATACCCCTTGGAACTCAAGGACTTGCTGCAGCCTTGCTAAGCGGGTTCTCAAGCCCCTGCTTGCCAGCTGGTAGCAAATTTCTGGGCTACTGCTGTAGGACTTGGTTATGTACAATGAACCAGCAGCAGGGGACATCCGATCATAATGGAAGTCACAAGGAAGGAATGGGAGAAAGGAAGGAAGGGGAACGAATATTGATAAATATTCCATAATACTTTGATAAGCCAAACCAAGAAATGTATCCTGTGACCAGTTTGTTAATGAAGCTCAGCATCACAGAAGCTAGCAGATGGTCGCTCTGTGTTCACTCACCAATTTATACCATGGAGAACAGTCAAGCTACAGGGTTGGGAAGGCTGCATAAAAACATACATACATAAAAATTTTAAAAGTGAGAGTAACATGAAAACATAAAGAGGCTTAAATATTATTTTTCTTTACTTAATCCAAGAGAAAATGTATGCAGTAGTTTTGTTATTTCTGTGTCTATGGGTGTGCATATGTTTGTACATTTGGATGTATGTAACAGCTTTTATCTTTCTAAAGTGCAAAATGCTTTCTTTCTTAGCATTAGTGACACTGCAGGTAATGATTTTACTTCTCCTACATGTACTTCTGTTCAAATTGTACTGAGTTTCTGAAGTACATTTTAAAACACAATGTGGACAGAAAAGCATTTGCATGCTATTAATTTATACACATATAAGCATTTGGAATAGGGAGGCTGCATATATTCCAGCTATTGCATAGCACCTTGCATAGCAAGGTCCAAAAAGAGGTTCACAATGTCATGGTTTGGTTTTTATGTTTTTAGGTATGCTTCTGGTTTTCAAAGATGTGTAAGGCAGAGTTTTTCCCTCTCTGCAGTCTTTTGTACCAAACAATAGAATATACGGATTGATGGATGAAGGGTTATTTGAAATAATTATTTTTTTCCACAGCTCCTTCCCACCTCATCTGCAAAATATGGGAGAACATGGCAGAATCTTGATAAAGGCTCAGCAGGGCGGGCTGGACTGTTGTATGTGCTTTAGGAAAAGGTTTATAAGGTTTGCTCATTTTATGCCTCAGAGAGTGTATCTTGAGTGGGAGAGGGGACAAAAAGGACTCTGAGCCACTTTGAATACTCCTGCTTTCCTGAACTCTGTTGTGAATGAGTCTCCTAACAGCACTGGTGTAATTGTGATTGCAGTGATAGAGGAAAATGAGCTCTTCAGTGTTGCTTTAACGCAGCTCCTCCATAGCCAGCCTGCTGGTTCTTTACAAACACTGCCTCATGCCTCAGAGAAGCACTGGATTTGCAAATTTTGTTCCTGAGTTTATCCCTGGAATTTAATTGAACCTTTCATTTTCATCATAAGAAAGATATTTGCTATACCTTAATCCAAAATCCATATGCTAAAGACCCAGTAAACTACTTTTTTTTTTTTTTCTCAGATATTCAGAAGGATTTTATAATTTTATATCCTTGTGTGAATAATATCTTTCTGCAAAGTAGCTAATAGTTTCATCTGCTTTTATATTAGCAGTAATAATAGTGTTGCAAAAGACACCAGTTTTGGTAATACAATTGAGAGGTTTACAGCAGTCATAGCTTTTAAGATCCAAGATTAACACAGCATTTAAACATACACTTACAGCAAACGATCTGAAGCAGCAATGCTGGGGTGAAAGTACTGGTGGGCTTTTTAAACAGTGACCCACATCTCTCTTCGGCGGACATCCACTATTTTAAAGTGGTTTAGATACTGTTCTGGAATAATTTGAAACACAGAACTCTTCTATTCTGGGGTCAGTCCTCTGCTATGGTAGTCTAACCATCATAAAGGGCAGCCAGATGTGGCTTATAGCCCTGAAGGAAAGTGCACATAGACCTACACAGCTAGGTTATAATAACTCTGTAGGTTATTTTCAAAGACCACACCACAGAGTCTGCTGATCACCACTGTACAATTTTACCTCACAGAAAAGGTCGTATTAGACAATGAAACAAGGCATTTAAACTCAAATCTTGTAAGATCTTCCTTCCTTTGCCATCTGACTTCACTGTTCCTTCTCTCCTGGCACTCTTCTGCCCCAGCTCTCCATTTCGACCATGTCACGAGTCTCAGGAGTTTCTACCTTTGTTATGGGATTTAACAGATTAAAGGTCCCACAAATAACCTGATCTTTCTGGTAATATACTGAATATTAAAGTAAGATATTGGATATCCGCCAAGACAGATCTGGGAAGAAACCAGGTCTGTGTACATGCTCAAATATATAGAGACAGAAAATCCTAATGTAGATGAAGATTGAAGAGCTTGGAGAGTGAAGAATAAGTGGAAAGTGATTAAATAGTAAGTGATATCTTAAAAGCATATGAAAGATTTTAAAAGGATCCGTGCAGAAAACAAAGAGCTATTAGTTAAAAAAGGTAAATTGCAGATAGCACTACTCTAATATCAGTTCCACAATAGCCATCAGAGACAAACCAGTAATGTAATTTCTTTTAAATGGATGCTATTCTAGTCACACTTATCATCTGCAGAGAAATATTTCTAATGTCTATACCAGATGATAAAACTATTGTCATTTATTATTTTACTAGATTTTTTTCTCATGCTTCCTACCACATTTTCTTCTTTCTGCATGTCATATTTTTCTTTTATAACAAACATTGATCTTGCAAAGTTACCTCATTTTGATGTTGTTGGGGTTTGTTTTTTTTTTTTTATATAAGACTTAAATGTTAATAGAAATTTAAGAAATGGGAAATATTGTCTTGCTTCAAAAATGGGATAAGCCTTTCTGAATTTCAACCTGTATGTAAACACACAAATAAATGCTCCGTATGTGATGTATATTTATAATGTGTAACTTAGATGTATCTAAAGTAAATGTTTTTAGTCATTTTTGTAATAGCAAATACTCTCTCTCTCTCACACAACATTTTAACAGGACTATCTGGTTTACTTATTTTAAATGAAAAACAAAACCTAAACAATTTTCAGAAATGGATTGCTGCTCAGTTAATGAGTGATGGATCACAGTGAAATAATGCAATAAGTATATACCATGGCCTTTCGGGAATAAAGCTTCTTTTTTTTTCTTTTTTTTCTTTTTTTTTTTTTCCCCATTTTGTCCATTAAAACCACTTTGTAGATGAGACTTTGTCTCCATTCACAGTGGTGTTTAGCCCCACTGTGATTATTGTGCCTCAGATACAAATACGCCAAATTTTAGTAGCATCGGAGAAGACATAAATGAAACTCAACGTTAGTCTTATGATAGATTCTATTAAAAGTTTGCTGTGTAGCCAGCTGGGAGGAGTAATTTCAGTTTTCCACTCCATAACTGGAGAATAAGATGTAACATGTTTCAAGGCCTTGAAAGCTCATTTTATAATGAAACTAACAAGATAAAATATTTTTTTTTTTTATGTGAGTGAAGGTAGGGACATTTTGACTGTGATCTATGAACATCTGTGTAAGGAAGATATTTCTGGTTGTAGGAGGTTCTGTAATCTGGTAGAATAAAGTGTAATGAGATTACGTGTTTGAAAACTCAAACCTGTACACATTCAGACAAATATTACAAGAGAAAAGTCAATTTACATTGGAATAACTAGGCTAGAGATCTCTTGGATCCTTTACCACTGTGTAGGATGCATGCTTTGCACTGAAAAAAAAAAAAGATAACAGCCCGTAATTCCCAAGGGGTTTATTTTATGGTCTTGTGCCTATCTTCATGAAACAAGCCTTATCCTTCTTGCAGTAGAGCGTGTGGGCTCATTGAGGCAGAAGAACAAAATAGTTAACCATAGTTTTCACCAAAGTAATTTGGTATTTGTACGTTTATAAAAGATGAATACTGGCAAGGTATTATTTCCCCTTAACTAGGTCTTCCCTGCTACTTGATGTATGATTGCAAGTATAGGAGATTCAACCAGAAAATTCTTTGGTACATCAATATTTGTAGTTCATTGTTAATTTTAATATCGGAGTTTGTTAATATGAGTTACTGCTCCTATTTAAATCAACTACAAACCTTAATACTTGAGATATTTTTCTATAGGATATACAAAGAGATGTCAATTTCTGACTTAGTGACTGTTATGAAGGATAAATAAAAAAAAAGAAAATAAATTAAATTCCTTATTTAAAAATATGTGCGACCCTGCCATTGTAAATACATGTATATTAAAAAAAAAAAAATAAAGTGACTCTTAGCAATGAAAATCTATATATTTCATTACCATAAATCATTTCAAATTTTTTTCTCACTTCTTAGCTCTCTTTTCAGCTTAGGGTTCATGTTTTCTAACTAGTCCTGTTAAACTTTTTAGAAAGTACATGTAAAACACCTTATATCATCTAAACTATAAGGAGAAAACAAATTGAACACAATAATTGAAAAAAGAATATAAACTGATCAGTGATGCAAAATGGAATACTTTTTTCAATCAAATGCAGCTAAAATATTCAAATTTTAGAGACAAATGGCTATTTTCAGGTAATTTTGGAAAAAAAAAGTATCAAGGTAGGATGCTTTACTCTGTAAATGTGATATTATTAGATTTTCACTGAAGCATACTAATTAATTCTAGAAGTCATTAGAAATTTTTTTTTCAAATTAGTTATGGTAAATTCATTTTTCCTCCTTCAAAATCAAAGCATATTCCATCCCATCTCCCTTGATCTTTTTATCTTTAAGAAAATCCCAATCATATCCCACAAAAACAACTCTAGTGTTTCCACATTTAGTAGTTGGATGGAGAGAACAAATAAGTCCTTGGCCAAATAGCAGTGTTTATTTTAGATTCACTATATTTTTCTCTAGATTGGAGTTTCATGAAGTCATCTGATCTGACTATGAAAGAAGTGATTTTATGCTGTTTAAGATATCCAGCATATCAGGTTCTGAGAGTTTACATTGGTCTAATACATTGAAAATGTAGAAGATTCTGTTCTGGATGACCATTTCAGAGATCTGACTGTTTTAGCACTTCCACTTACAGACTGTAATGATATCACATTCCCAAAAAAACCCAGATACCTGTAAAACACCTTTTAAGACATCATTTGAATTTTCCATTAATAAAGCATTAAACACTTTTCTCAGAGTGTCTGCTGAAAAGCAATAAGGAAAGTGACTGTACCTTCTAATAAAACAAAGATGTTTCCTGATTCCCAAAACATAATTTACTTGCAATGTCATTTAAAAATTCTAACAGTCTTGAGAAATTAAACTCATTGTTTCTCAAACAGTGTAAACTGCAGAGCATATTGAAGAGTATCAAAGCAGTATCACAAATTATGTGAATGATTTGCAATGACAGAGACCTTTGCTTCCAGGTTTGCGGGACAAGGGCTGGAGGTGTTTGGCTGGGAGGATGTGAAGGAACAGGATAAGAGGGGCTGCCTCCCACATAGCCCTGTCACCCTGGATGGGTTAGGCACAGGTTACAGAGCTTTAGGGCATTTAGCAAAAAGAAACAGACTCCTTTGGTGTTTCACGTATTGAGTAGTCTCCATTCTCTTCCATTCCATATGGGGTTGAGGATACAGAAAAGTATTGGACTCAGGATGCATATTTCCACACATTTATATATTTATTGCATGCCTCAGTAGAAAATTATATACACATACATGTACAAATACAGACAGAGGTACAAATGTGTACAGCTTGCCATTGAAACCTGGTCAAGTAGCCATTCAGCTGTTTATTCAAGTCAATGCTTTGGAGTTACTCTGTCTTTTGAGTCACAGCTAAGGCAGTTTGTGAGCATCCCATTTAAAAGCCTGGGTTGTTAGAGGCACTCTGTTGAAAAGCCATGTAAGCTGCAAACACATCTGAACACAAAAGAACTCAAGACGTGATAATGGAGAGTAGAAAATATTGACCACAGTGACCCGTCATATTTTGGCTGAGTAATTCCTTTCTGCTTACTCATTTTCTTACTATATTCTCAATAGTATTCTTCATATATGTATATGCTAAATTTTTATATGTCTGTTGTGACTCTGTTCCAATGACAGAATGGAAAAAGGTAATTTTTACTTTACTGTATAGGCAGTGAAATAAAGCCAAGGCAGAAATCCTGTGAAATATTTTAAGCTAGATACGTATTGGGCACCAGTTGATTTGTTTTTCTCTCTTTCTGAACGCTGCTCACCCCAATAGTGCTGTAGAAATAATTAATAAAAACAAGCAATGCGTTCCCACTTTTTGCTTTTGCTAATAACATTTTGTTTAATGGGCGTGTCAGACATTCATACAACATAATGAAATATTGAAACAGAGATACTGAAAAATGTGCCGGTCTGCCTGAAAGTTATTTGTTTTGAACAGTTACACCTATTAATTTATCTGCAGCTCAGGAAATGAATTAACATAAAGGAACAGTGCTTTTCTATTTACTTGCTGTTGGTATCACACAATGTAATAGTATTGCTACCTCACTGATGAGGCAGAAAACCTGTTAACTTGACTCAATGTAAGTTTGGATGGAAAATATGAAGGATTCCAAGGGACTGCATGCCCTTGAAAAGCAAAGAAGCCTGAGCCTTTCAGAAGCTCCAGCTAAAGTCCTCTGGGTCTGGTGGCAGGACTTCCAGCACAGTTTATAATTTAACTGTTGAAAATACCAAAGGGTCTCGGGCTCATGACTAATCCATCTTTGCTAGATATTCTCTTGCAACACAGCCTTAATACTGGACAGCATGTCTGACAGAAGACATGGCAATTCTATTCCAACAGTAAACCTTTCTCGGCAGAATGTTTTACTAGTGAATTAGAATCAGAATTTGTCCCACTTGCACTGTTTATATAAAATAGAATGAAGAATTTGTAGTACTGATTACGGAGTCTGTATTTACTGTCATTCTCACTCTTGCATTTGTCTGGATAAGGAAAACAATGTGTTTGTTTTCTTTTTGGCATGTTAGATATGTTTGTATTCCATTCCATTCAGAACTGCTAGGGTATTATTAGGCAACACTTAGTTTCCATATTATTAGAATGTACTGTAACCCTGAGAAGTATATTAAATTACAAGCTGTAATGGGAATCTATCTTAATGAGCGCTCCAAAATTCAGCTGTCTTGGGGCCAGTTGAGGAACAGAGTGGATTTTGGTTAATACCTACTTAGGTATTTGTTAGTAAAGTGACATGCTTCTATTTTTTCATGCTTCGGTTTCAATATGCTTTTGCATAATCAGATTTTCACATATTACTAAAGGATAGTCTTCACATACTCTTTTTTTTCTTCCTGATGAGTAATTTTAGGATGTACCTTGATGACCAATGGCTGTCAATAAGAGGCAGTCCGTGCTGATATACTGCTGCCAAGTTGTACCAGAGAGCATTCCTCGACACTGTGTACTCGTACTTGTCCCCAGCCACAGAACAGGTTGTCACATTGCCCCCAACTGTGGAGAGGTAAATTGTTCACATTTTATTGTCATATGTATTACCCTGCTATAAAGGGTGCAATTTACCTATTCAGTTAACACGAGCCATGGTTGTAAGGGCTGCCATTTGATTTTCTAAACTGCAAGAGCATTCATAATCAACTTGTAAAAACTGGACCATGATGCATTAGGAGCTATTAAGCCATCATTTACAAACACTTTGAAATACTGTGGAGTTCCTTTATGCTTAAAAGAGGAAATAACTGATGTATTTCAGTTTGGTAACACTTGATAAATTCATGCAAGGAAAGCCTAAAAGCACTGTTAATTAATCAAAATCAAACTAATGGAGCAACTGCATTTGTGAATCAAGAGGGAGGGCAGATTTTAAATAGAGCTCAGGGGAGTAGAAGTCCCAACTTCTGCTGAATTTAAATGGGAATTTGCTGCCTAGATGCCTTGGGTATTTCTAAAAACCCCAGCCTAAGCCACTGTTTGTGCAGTCCTCTCTCATCCTCTTTAAGAAGACACTGTTGATGAAGTAGCAGTTATAATTTAATGTCATGCATTGTGTATATGCACTTGGCATGCTTTTTGTGTGTCATGTGAACACTAAAAGTGACTTCTACTTTTCCCTAGAGTTTCTGCAAAATAAACTGATTTTAAGATACTCTTTAGTTTTTCAAATATACCTTTCTAAATGAAGATTACAAGAAAATTCAAGGGTACATTACGCAAAGTCATGGACACTAGCGTGGAGAACAATAAAGAGATCAGCGTTTCCTGTAGAAACTTGAAATGGTATGTGCTGAATATGAGTAACTGAATACGGACTTCATTACATTATGACTTGCAACTGACAGCATTATTGGAAAAACATCATGCATTTTGAACCAAAAGCTCCTAGCTAAGTTTGTATCTATGGTTTTATTCTGAAATCTCTTTAGAAATGGAAGCTGTTGTTAAATTTTTATGAATATTTGAGCATGATACCCATTCAGAGAAGTCTTATTTTTATTTTAAAAAAATATTTTTGCATAGAATTTTTTTTTCCATGGAATATTATCTAGTATGAATAACATGCTAATTTCTGTAAAACGTTTTGCTTTCCAGCTTAAAAAAAGAAAAAAAAACAATAATAAAATGTACCACAAAACTGAAAAGTTCATGGCTGCCAGATTTATGATTGAAAACAAAATTGATTTTTTTGGTTTGTAAATATCACTGTGGTGCTTGGCAGGTGGTGCAGGGGATGTGCCAGACCTCCCAAGCAGCAGAGCACTCACATTGCCCAGGCTACAACTCGCAAAACCCACCGCAAATGCTCTTCTGCTCGTTCAGCAGCCTCGGCACAATTTGAGAGAGGTGCATGACTTTTCTGAAATGCAGCTACCTGGAGATACTGCAACAGTTCTAAGTTAACCAAATAATGCATCTTAATGATATCTTTGACACCAAAAATTTCTATTCAGTTGTTGTGTCGAAAAGAATAGGTGGAATAGGATGAGAGCTGCATATTTTGGTTTCCCTTAAAAGCAATGGAAGTATTTTATCCAAGTTCAATCTGCAGACAGCTCTAGTGTGTCTCAGGAAGTGCCTAACCCTTGATTTCAGACAAGTTTCCTTCTCTGACACAACAGAGCTTTTTGTTATACAATGGACTGAAAAAACTTGTCAGACCAAATTTTTTAAAGTAGTTATTGTTTATCTTTACATAGACAAGATTTGTCCAATAATTAAATATAAATTATGAAACACACAGAATGGAGCCTGAGTAGAACCATACATTTTTAGAGTCACGACTACAGGGCAAAACATACATACTTAAAATTATTTTAATGGGAGAAGATTTTGGATGTCAAAGGCTATGTGTCTTTGCTAGGTATCTTCCCTGACTGAAGTTCTTATCAAAGGCGTGCAGGAGTCTGAAAGTCACTCATTTTAAATAATAGATGTTGTAGTAAGTACTTAGGATATATTTGAAACTAACTTTTAAAAACTTCAAGTGGTGTGCTCTTGAAAGATGGGAGGAATTTTACAGATGTCAAGACTGGCTAAGATATGGCTAAGTCAAGCTGATTTTAATGAATTAGTGCACACTAGGCTTACTTACTGATTATTGCAAAGACAGTCAGAAGGTGACAAACACCAGGGAAGTGATATAGTTTATTTCCTGAACAATTTTCTTTAATTGTACTTTATGAGTAAACCACATTATTTTTTTTTTCAATTGATACCTTCCACTGAAATCTTTACAATGCTTTTCTAAGCTATTATACATAGGAATTTAAAGTATGCTAATATGGTGTCAGAGTATGGAACATGATGAACTTTCCTCTTCAGTTGTAGATTTTACAAACACCCACTACAGTCTAAAACTAAATGTTATGTGAAAGAGCTTGCCATAGCTTTCTAAGTTGTGCACAAAAGTTGGAAGGTCACTTGTTTTGAATGAAAGTTACTAACTAACAGGTTTTAAAGACATTTGAAACTAATTTTCCAGAACTGTAGGTGGTGTGCCTTTTGTTATCACAGAACAAATAATAAATATGCTGAATCACATGCATAATATGTCCTAAAGTTACATATGTACTACATTGTTATGCCTGCTGCTATGAAAATTCGTCCCCAAATCTGTGAACATTTGTGTCTAAAAATCTGAATCCTGATATATAAATTATTCTAATTCATATAGACTATTGGAACAGCAACTGTAGCTTTTCTCAGCCTAAGTTGTAAACACGTGTTCATTAGTCAACTGGACTGTATCTACAGTACTTTCAGAGATGCTAATCATGGGAATTAGGGGTTGATTTTTCACAGAATTGGCATTGGTTTTACTTTTTCCTTTAGTATAACAACAACAACAACAAAAACAACAATAAAGCAAAACCAAACCAACCAAAACCAAAAGGTAGCCACATTCAGGCTATTCTCACTGGTGAATATTGGTTTGGAAGTAGGCATGTACAGGGCCCTAGCAGAATCAATGAGTGTTGAGTATCTGAATACCTAAAGAGAAATACAGAGTCAAAACCAGCTGGGCATTCCCAACAGTGCTCTACATTGAGTTATTTCAAGATCCAGAATTCAGAGTTGTATTTCTATCTAACTTACCATGGATAAGAACCATTCATGTATAATATAGGGACAGTGAGACAAGAGAAAAATGATAGTTTTAGAAGTTGTTCTCTCAGCCTTCTCACTTCTATTCAATGTCAGAAGAAACTCCGCTGAAATGTAAAAAGCTTATGACACTTGAACAACAGGGGAGAGAAAAGGCTGGGAGGAGGGGAATCAAGACTGAATGCTGCAGTATCACTCTGCTAGTTAACGTTCAATAAAACTTTCACAGACCACCACAAATCATTCTACACATTTCATCATTTGAAGTCTTTTTATTTCATGTTTTCTGAGCCCCTGAAGAGTCATTTTAATTCTTTTCTTGTGACGTTTTCCTTTGAGACCCAGAAGCAGGAGAGTAAACTTGAAACCCCATAACAAAAAAGCGTGTTTGTATTCTTTTGGGTTGTTTTTGGAGAGACGTGGATAAAAAAACCTAACAAAAAATAAAATGTTTTGAATGTTTTGAATGAAAGTTACTAACTAACAAGCATTCTATTTGTAAGAATTGCAAGCCCAGAAAATACCTGCCTAAACTTGAGCTACTCATTTTTTTTCTTTCTTTTATGGCAAGAACAACTTCGCAGACCTTGAGAGCACTACAAGTGAAACCCAGCAGATGAATTTTAGAAAGGTCCAGGTACTTTTCCTTTAGATATGTAGCTTTGAAAAATATTGAGTAGTATATTTTTCTTCCCTTCCCTTCCCTTCCCTTCCCTTCCCTTCCCTTCCCTTCCCTTCCCTTCCCTTCCCTTCCCTTCCCTTCCCTTCCCTTCCCTTCCCTTCCCTTCCCTTCCCTTCCCTTCCCTTCCCTTCCCTTCCCTTCCCTTCCCTTTCCCCTTCCCCCTTCCCCCTTCCCCCTTCCCCCTTCCCCCTTCCCCCTTCCCCCTTCCCCCTTTCCCACTGGATAGTGGTAGAATGAACTATTGCAAGACTCCAGCATTCAGCTACCTCTGAAACACAGTTGACTGAGCATTTCTCTTCCACGAAAATAAATTTCCTGCGAAAATATATAGTTTTGTGGTTTGGTTTTATTTTGTGGCACATTTTCCTGACTGAATATTCTAATTGAAAAATCAAGCTATATCATTTTTAGTCAAAGGTCAGACCCTAAAATGTGCAGTTAAATATGTTGAATAGCGCCTAATTGGTGCTTTCCCATAGTAATTCATTGCAATATGGCAGCTGTAGGCCAGACCACTGTTACTGTGATGGGTGAAGATCTCCAGCTGCTTACATTACTGACAGCAAAATACACATTTTTTGAGCTAAGCAAGTTTAGGGACACCACATAACTTAAGCTGTTGCAACAATGTGCAGTCTGCGTACCCAGTATGGAAAATCAGAAACTCAGTAATGACTATAAGATATAGGCAACAGGTATCAATAAGAAAAGTATATTCAACTGTGAATTTACTTGAAGTGAAGAACATCTTTGTAGACTGATTAAATGCATAAAAGTGAAATATTCTAACATAGTAATGCAAAAAGTTTTCTGTTGATCAACATATATATATATATATATATTATATATATGATTTTGACATTTTAAAGTCAAAATATTGGAATTTCAAAATCTCAGTTTGAAATCAGAGTTGCAGAAATGCTGAAGTTTCCTGCAGGGCAAAAAATCCTAGATTTCTATTAGTATCATCCTAATTGTTTAAATTTGCTAAGGTTATAATTATTCCTTGTACATTAATGGTTTTGTTATTTTTGCCTAAATGTTCATTCTTTGTTTAAGACTCTATAAAGATAGCTAAAAAGGGCCAAAGAGGCAAGTATTATAATCCCTTAATAAGTCAATGATTACCTCCTTTGCTTTAGTTTGAGCACATGGAAGAGTGTTATACAGCACACTAGCTAAAAAAAGGAATCTAACCTGTCATTTGAACTGCCTCAAGTGCTGTGGTGAGGTTGTTTGTGATAAGCTGTAGGTAGCTCGTGTCTCTCATAGAGAAAAGAGCATTCTCTTTCAATTAAGCGTTATTTTAGATCTTATCAGGCATTCCTGGCATGTCTGTAATGAACTCAGTAAGAATCTGCACATGGAGGAGATGAAGAATCTGGCCAAAAATAGCTAATTTTAAAATAGCTAATTTTATGACTCCTAATCGAGAGCTTCAGAGAAGCATTTGCCTGTACTCCTCCCCTTACTGATAAAAATTAAGCCCTCAGTCTGGAAGACACAAACTCAGAAAAATAACCAACATAATATTTCCACTCGTTAGAAGACTTGCATCTGAAAATGGGAGAGATGTGTTCAGCCACACTCTGCCCAGGGAGATCGAAACCCTCTCACAACCAGTTCCTCTCAGAACAACACTCCAAGTACCAGGCTGAGACCAGGTTTGGCCATTGCACCCGCCACCACCTCGCTAGCATCAGGGCTGCTGGGCAGCTGCTAATGCCAGGGCTACACAGGAGAGGCAAAGAGGACACAAGAAGCTCGAGGGTAAGGGACATGACCTGCCAGAGAATGTTGTTTTTCAGATTCTACAGTTACTTAAAAAAAAATCAGAGGATGTAATTCATAACGAAGCCTCCAAGCGGAAACTGAAAAACAGATGATGGCTTTTTAAAGTGATTGTGCATGTGTGAAACATCACATACTCTTGCTTTCTTTTTATTTTGCCATGGATACCCTGTCTAACCTGTAGTCTGACAGTCAGGATACACTTTAAAGTGTACGCTCTAATTATAAGTTTATCAGCAGCTGTTTTAAAAGTGAAAATTAACAATTTCCTCTTTCCAGAGAGGAGGATTTCTGTGTTTAACTCCATGAGAAAAGCATTCAGCCTTGCAAAAGGAGAGGGATCACACCTCAGAGAGAGCTTAACTCTCCAGTTGCTGTTGTCAGTAGGTGTCCTTACATTCACATATTTGTCACTGTGGATCCGGTAACATTAGAATAACCAGTTTGGTTTAACCTGAGGAAGGCCAGAGTAGCATCCTTCAGATATGTAATAAATTAGTGTGATGAGAAAGACAAGTCCACTGTTACATGGGACTAAGAAATGAGATATTAATAAAAAAGTTATTAGGAACTGAACTACAATGGACAAAAAAAGTTACAGAATCTGCACCACCAATTGCCTAGTCACAGGTAAATATTCATCTAGGATGTTTTAAGTAAAAAATACTATATCAGAGGAATTATATAACCTCTAAAGGTCTCTTCTGACCTTTTTCCCCAATATGTTTATTTAGGTTCCTGTGCTGGGTCTGTCAACGTTATATTACTTTATGCCTCTTGTCACAAGAGTTTAGCGCATTTCTTCACAACACGGTGTGGGGTATCTCAATAAGGATAATTAGCCCAGACAAACTACTGTACTAATTTGCCTATACATCTTCCAGAACTAATGTTATGCTGCTTCTTGGATTTTTGGATGTCATCCACTTTCCTCTGCACTTTGTATTTTCTTACTATTTAAACTTCCATCAAGTTGCCAACAGGTAATTGATGTTTCTCCACCTTTCCAAGTTCAATTTTTTACATTACATCTAATTTTGGTTCATTGACTTTACAGGATTATTAATACACATAAGTAATATTTTAAGGGCTTAGAAAAATGAGAAAAAGCAGAGCAGTTATGGTAAAATAATTAACTAGCTTAATTTTTTTTACATCTTCTTTTAACTAATTGATGGATATTTTGCATATACATAAACTCCCTTACATATATTTCTAGGTGTTAAAGAGGACATAAAAAAAATAACCTAGTAATTTTCTTTTAATATGGGCCTTCATCAAAAAAATAATAGTACTGCTTATTTTCACTTTTCATGTTTTTTGTTTTGTGCTTTTCATTATTCAGGCAAGAGAGAAGTTGATTTACATAAATTGGTGGCACATGTGTGTGTATATACACTTCATACAGCCATTTACAGGCAAGTAGTTACATTTACCTGCTAATTGTGAATAGACAGAGGTTACATACAGTGTGCGAGTCTAAAATTACTGTATGAAAAAGCAGCTAGAGGCATGTTCTCATTAAATAAACATTCTGCTCTTCTGCATGGATATTTCTGTGGGTTTTTAGCTTGGATAAGTGTCACTGTTATAATCTTTTAATTAATATTGTGCTGTAGAGTGAAGGCATGAATGGATGCTACTGGCTGTTATTGCCATAGTGCCCAGAAGGATGCTACTGTTTTGCCAAAAATGTTCTGTCACTAATGTGAGGCCTGTTGACAGACTGTTGTTTATATGTGTCAACATGATGCCAAGTCGATTGTTTCACTACAGGAATCCTGGCTTGGCCCCAGTGGCTGTCTGAGGCTTTGTAGACAGAAAGATACTTTTATAGTGGCAAGCAAAAGGGAACAGCTTTTTGGACTTATATCTTGATCTTGTAGTAACTATTCTATCATATAGATACTAAGAGGATTAATAATTAGGAAATTCTGCAGACAACTTGGTACATTGTGTTTTATACTCTATGGACAGAGGAAGGACTCTAAGTGGGGCTGTTAAGTGAGTCTAATCTAATTATTGTGCTAGATGTTTAATCATATTAGTTAGAACTGAGCATAAAATGTTGCAACATGTTTGGAAGTGCATTTTAATGGAAAAAGTACCTTTTTAAAAATTGTTTCCTATTTACTTCAAATAAATAAGTAGATTCAGTGTGGGTGGGGAATTGCACTGCAAATTTCTTAATACAGACCTCGCCTTCTGGGGTCGCTGGATTCCAGACTCAGACTCCTTTCTACACTTCTGTCTTGTGTACTACACAGAAATAAGAGGCTTCAGCATTTTAGAAAGAGGGAGCTGGTCCTTCCTGTTTCCCCAAAACTGTTGATGTATTTTTAATAATTCTTTTTGTCTGCTTCAGAGGAAGATAACTGATTATTGCTCACTATAAAAGCTTGATATTTATGTAAATATGTTAATTTAATGGGAGAAATCTCATATACTATTTAGAAAAGGTCATCTAAAGAGCAACCTTTACTATTTCCATCTTGATTCCTTCGCATTGGGTTATTTCAATTTCTCTCAAACTAGCACTACTACTGGAAAAGTATCTTTAATTCCTTGCCCAAACCAGTGGGATGTTTGTTACAAGTAGATTGCCAACTGTCACTTTTAGGCAGAATCCTTAAATACATGGTCCTGTCGTCTATTCAGAAAAATGTCTCCAAATCTCACATGAAAATGCCAGAAAAATCCATCACAAGGATATAGAAATTGTGTGAAAAATACCTCCAGCTTTTGATCACTCTGCCCAAGGCTTACCACATGGTATCCCAAATATTCATTGGAGATGCAAATTCTGCATAGCTGGTGCTATAAGTCAGTGGTAATAATGAGAGTTCTGTGACTCTGAAATGTGATCAATCATGTGTACACTTATCCCAGGCTGAACCACACTACTGGAGAACAGACAGACACTGTGAAAGACTGAGTCTTTCAAGGTAGGCTTCAAAGTGCCATCTAATAATGATGCTACTACTCATAATGATTTGTCAGTGCCAGGCCTGTATTTCTGCTCATAAAGGTCAGACTTTCAAATACATTCTTCTGATAAAATATATTTCCTCTGTAACCTACAGACACAATTCAACTGCTTTGGTCTTTTGCCCCCAGTCTTCAGGGAATAAAACCTTTACTCCTTGAAATCCAATGAGCTTGGCATGTGAGCATCTTTTCTAGTATGTTCAGTAAGGGTTTCTTAGAACCTTCTGCTCTATAGACAAGTGACAAATCTGGCAGCTATTTCAGTAATCAATAGACCATCTCCTACTTTCTGCCCCTGAACCCCGCCTACGGTGTTCCCCGTGACTCAATATCCCTGTCATCCTTAATGGACAGCAGAAGATGAAACGTACTGCTAAGCATTGCTGCAAAAGTTGGATAACTTCAAGGCTGAGGAGCTTACCTAAAATGCCTAGCTCCAGGATTCTTCACTGCAGTACTGGTGCCAGCATATTTCTGTTTTTCTACATCACACTCAGAGGTAGAAGAGTTACAACAGTGAAGGCCAGACAATTTTTCAGTGGACTTATCCATTTTCAATGTATCAAGGTTCAAGCATAAGATGAGAGGTTTAGTGATCAAATGATACAAAATAAATGCAGACTGGCTGGGCTTCTCTTTCATTCTCCCAAAATTTTGGTTACAGATATTTTGGTTGCACCTATTAAAAAGAAAACTGTAGTGAAAAAGGGAAGACAATGTATTTTCCTTCGTACAGCTTGATTCAGACTGTTCTTTTTCTTTAGAACACTTACTTTTTTCTTTAGATTTTTAAAAATATAGCTTTGTTTTAATGCTTTAAAAAAACGAAACTCTTTTTTTTTTTAAACTTAAATTGTGGTTGCCGAATTCTAACTTTTGTATGTGGTAGAGTGTATGTAGTGAGAAAAGAGCAAATGCCAAATAAAGCCAATTATGATTTTAAAATTAATGAAAAATACAAGCTAAAATGAGAAGCATGAACACTATAAATCATTACCTCTTTGCTTTAAAGCCAGCTAATCCAAGAATCTGCATCAGTTTTATTTTGCCAGTTGTGTAATCTCACAGAGCCCTTGAACTTTTGAAATCTAGCTGGCTGGTAAGGAGTTCAGTTCTGGTCCACATCACCTGTGTACAGAGCATTCTTCCAAGAAATAAGTTATAAAAAAATACTATTTTTTTTCTTTTCTAGGTCACCTCTGAGTCACTGTGGAAGAGTGCACGCACTGTTTGCACACATTGAAACTGGTCAACCTCTTCTTGGCTTGCTCCATGAGATGGGTATGTGTTCCCAAAGGAGCTGGACATCTGTCTTCCCATTTCCAGATGCATTGTAGGTAGATCAGATGGATTTTCTAGCCTCTTTAGGGGATGAAAATATATGGATATCACATATCACCAGGTTTCTGTTCTCACCGTGACAATGTGACTTTTGCAGATAGCCTGCTGTTCCTAACACATCTCAAAGAGGAGGTGTTTCAGTCTTCAGAGTGAGAAAGAGTTGCCTTTGACTCATCACTGGCTTTTGACAGTTTTGCTGAACTAGGGCCAATAGTTTCTTATTTTCTACTTGCTTAAAATCACAACATATCAAGTTGCATTTGTGTGAATAACATGCTTTGGAATGCTTATTAGAAACAACTAAAATTTAATGGTGTAGTTAATTTATCTAATGTTTAAAATCATTCACCAGGCAAAGGATTTCTCTCTTAACCAATAGCAAGCAGTTCTATTTTGCAAGGTAATTTTAGACTATTTATAGTTATTGCTGTTTATGTTATTTTCATGCTAGACATCACACAGATCTAAATAGGCACACAGTGCCTACCTATCATACCATCTAGGTAATCAGTCTTGGAAAGATTTCTTATTTAGTCAGATCTTTTAGTCCAGGTGTAGATGTTTAGCACATTAAGAAATAGCTTTTCTCAGACCACACATTTGGCTCGATATTTTGAGATACATTTCGCACTGAGATTACAATCTTTGTCTTGAGCAAATAGAGATCTAATTAAAAATACATTAACGTGTCTTTCAGCCAGCCTAGTTTTACTGATTCCTGAAAGTCAACAGCTTTTCAGTTTCATACATCTTAATGGTGGTCTATTACTCTTGATTCATGCATCTTCCACAGAAATTAATAGAAATTGCTTATATGGAAGAAATAAATTCATGTATCTTTTATTCTGTGCTAGCACAATCTTACCAAAATGGAGTAGCTGAAATTGGCGAAATGCTGCAACTCTTCTATTTTTTCCTAATTTGATTTAGACACGGCATTGAAGATTTTATTTATAATTTCTATAGAATAATTTAATGGCTCCTATTTTTTCCAGATAACTACAAACAGGAGTTAATGTAGACATTCAAATTTTCTGCAGGTTGAAGCAATAGCTCCCTTTTCTCACTTCCCCATAGAAAGAACCCATGAATATAAGTCCTCTTAAGCTGAACAGAGTGGATGTATAACACAGGTGATATGTAAATTCCTCTTTCACTACAATCCAGTTACAATGTCCAGATTGTTGTCTGGCTTCTCTTGCTGAGAGAAGACTGCTCTAATATAAAGTTGATTGAGCTGTCATTTACACCTCAATCTGTCCCAGTGCTAAGAAGACATCTATCTTGAATTAATGACCTGGGGGACCATTTGCAGGTGGAATCAATTAGAGCAGGTAGGAGGGCCAATCCTGCTCAAACCCACACCTGACTAAGAAAGCTCCGGGGCAACTTTAAAGCTACGTTACACATGTGACCTGCATTAGACATCAAGATATTACCTTTCTATACTGGACCTTTTCCAGTATTTATTATTTTTTTCACCTGCTGTTTGTTTTGGAAAAAGGTTATCAGAATTTTTAAAAATGCTACTAGAAAGTTCTGTAATAGGTGGAAGTCTTACACTCAATGTGACTAGGTGAAATTCCTAGGTGTAATTTTAGAGGTAGATCCACACAATGAGAGATCAGAAAATATTCCTGTAGTTTAGCATTTCAGTGCTGTTGGGCTGGATAGGAATTTTCTTACAAGCATTTCTTAAATGAAATATGCTGCATGCCAGAATATTGCTTGACAGATAAATATTTATTTGCAATAGTTCTTACAGTTTTCCGAGGTATGAATAGTGACACAAAGAGTAAACCAATAGTCATTAGCAAACTGGAGACTATAGTAAAATTGAGTTCTCAAGGATTTCTTGACAAAGCATTCTCTGAAAGATTACCGAGTTTCAAGATGCATACATTTAATAATTACTTCTGCTAGTGGAATTTTCAGGACTAATGTTTGCTGCATGTGGTTCCAGCTTCTCATTTTGTCATAATACTATTCATGGTTAGCCAAAGAGCTGCAGTTAATGTTCATAAAAAATCCAGTTGACTGCTATGATAACAGCACACCTTTGAACAATACATGTAAAGTAAAAACCAGGTAATGAAAAGAGTGTTGGAAAATCCAAAACCATCTCCTACTTGGTAAGCAAAGAATCATAGAACGGTTTGGGTTGGAAGACATCTTTAAAGATCATCTAGCCCAAACAACTTGCAATGATTAGGGATGTCTTCAACTAGACCAGGTTGCTCAGAGACCTGTTGAACCTGACCTTGAATGTTTCCAGGCATCTGCCATCTCTCTGAGCAACAAGTGATAGTTTCTTCCTTATATCTAAAATAAATCTACCCTCTTTCAGGTTAAAGCCATTACCCATTGTCCTATCATGACATGCCCTTGTAAAAAGTCCTTCTTCAGCTTTCTTGTAGACACTCTTTAGGTGCTGGAAGGCTGCTATAAGATCTCTCTGGAGCCTCCTCAAGACTGAACAATCCCAACTCCCTCATCCAGTCTTGATAGGAAAGGTGTTCCCACCCTCTGATCATCCTCGTGATCCTCCTCTGGACTCATTCCAACAGGTCCATGCCCTTCTTATGCTGGGGGACCCAGAGGTGGCCGCAGGACTCCAGGTGGGGTCTCACAAGAGCCGAGTAGAGGGTGAGAATCACCTCCCTTGTTGCAGTCCAGGATATGATTGGCTTTCATGTGCAGTACCTTGTGCTTGGCCTTATTGAACCTCATGAGGCCCACTTCTTGAGCTTTTCCAGAACTTAGAGGGAACTTTTTTACCACTAATGAACACATGAAAAATTACTACCTGACTTAAAAAGTGCTCTAATATCTCGATTCAGATGTGTTTAGTGACAAAATCTGGTCCACTGACAAAATTTGGATAATAATTTCTTTGGCTTAAATGCTAACTCCTTTAAGCCTTAACAACAGTAAAGGAGCTGTTATTTCACCAGTGATTTCAACCCTGAGTTTTCTGGTGACCACAAATAGTATAACACACCTCATAGTAATGCAAAGTAAGGAAATAAGTGTCATGTCTGCTAATATTTTTTTACTAGAAAGTTAGTTACTTTGAGTATAGAGCCTACAGCTACAAAACATGCCAGCTTCTTGATCATGTTTGGTTGTAATCATTGACCATATTTGTCTGAGGTAGAAATTTGACTATTCAAAATGAATTTCAAGTAATTTGACAGGAAAAAGAGCTAATCGTATCATCAAAATAGAACTATTTTGTTAGGTGCTTAATCTGAAGTTCATAAGAAATGTTTGTTTTGATGCAAGTTGGACTTACAATATTTATGTTTATGTTTATGTTTATGTTTAAATATCCTGTTTAAATTACTTTTTTTAACACCCTTGCAAGTGTGTGAAATATCTGGCATATATATTTTAGTTGCATAGCCCATTACAAGCCAACGTTTTGCAGATAGGTGTCTTAAATCTAGTTCCAAAAATTTTGAAGTAATCATTATTCAGAGGTACTAATATATTGAGGAATTTAATTAGACATCAACAATGAAAAGGATTTAACGAAAAAAACTGTGGTGCAACCAAACTTTGTTCCCATGATAATAAAAGAAAGTATTGCAACTTTCAAAAAAGAAAATGTTAATTGTTTAGAGAGTGTTCATCTCTTCTGGCTAACAGCTGTATCTGTTGTAACTTAAATGGTGTGGTCATAAATGTAAAATTAAAACAATTAACAACTATAATTTTGTTATCACTGTAGGTTCTGTCTAGAGCAAACATAACAACTCCCAAAAAAACCTCTTTTGCTCTTCATTTCTCCATCTTCGAGAACTGTTACTATCTCTGAGTTCTAAAACCCAGGTTGTGTGCCCCTAGCTTCACACATTGCTGTTTTAGCAATAATGACGCTGGAGTCAGGGCTTACCTGGCAAATGTGTTAATGGTGCAGAAAATAAAATGGGGAAGAGTAACTTCTTAAACAGGTATACGTAATGACTCTCTAAGAGCTTTAAAAATATTTTACTCAAATTTCTCTGACACTGTTGGGACCTCTTTTAAGGCTCCCTTTCCTTCTCTCCCCCCGCCCCCAATTACTGTCATAATTGTGCTTAAGTGGATTGTAGTGTTCTTTGCTTTAGAGAGTAGAAGAGACCAACAGCTGCTCTTTCCTATAACATTCATTGTTCACTTTACAAACTCCTTAAAAATGCATTTGTTTGTTTACTCACAGATGACTTCTTTTAAAAACCTACCATTTGTTTCTTCAGAAAGATGCACTTTTAGAATCTATTATAAATGCTTACTAGCATTTGTTATGTTTTCTTTTCCTCTTATTAAAATAATTTGCACAGCGGTTACACCTGACTTTTTCTCATTTGTTCCAAATCGAGCATGTATTTCATTCATTTTGCCCATAGGTAAGTTCACACTTTCAGTTTATTTAATAAATATGATCTGTATCTCTCATTTAGAAGTTTGGTAGCATTTAAATGCCATATTACATGAAAGTGTTAAACAGGAGGAAGTTAAAACCACGTATTCAATAGAATTTATCATCTATTTTATACAGAATCCAAACAGAAATTTCTCTGAGAGAATGGAATAACATAGGCAGTGTCATGAGCCACCTTGCTGTGGAAAAGCCATCTGGTGCTTAAAAGCAAAGTTTATTTTAGGAATAAACTAGTAAATAGGAGAAGTCCAGCAGACTGATATTCTGAAGGTGGTATAAGCAATTATAGTTCATTCAAAAGCAACAAATCCACCATCCTGGCTCTGTGAATGTTGTAGAGAGCTACCAGAGCAGTGAAACGGAAAAGTGAAGCTTGAAAGATTCATCTCCCAAAGGAGAAGAGTGAACTCAGTCTGAGTACAAAATATAAGAGATGCCAAAATACTTTGAATTATTCCTAATGGTTGTAGATCTTTAAAGAGTTAACTCATAAGTCAAGAATATGGATGAGCTGGAATCTGATTCGCACATCCAAACCTGGTTGCTGCTTCTCTAAGAAACCACTGCACACCACCTAAAATGCACAGAATAAAGCAGTGAGGTCCTAGAGGACAGATTTCCGAAATACATTGTATAGGTTCTCTTTGGTGCAGACTAAATAGGATGGGCCTTTCTGGTTAATTCCCACCTTTTACAGTATTTTCTTTTTCCTCTAAACATAATACAGTGTATGTAATCTATACTCCATTATAATGGAATAGTAAAAGTGGGAAAATAAGGATATCATACATACCTTCTTGTACTACTGTAACTTGACTTAGCCATCAAACACAGTGTGTTCTCTCACCATTCCCTGAGGGAACATGAATGACCATTTTGTTTTGGAAGGTTGCATTCGTATTTATTTTCAATTTGCATATTCCTATATATGTTAAGAAAGCAAGGTCACAGGAGTCAACCCTGCATTGAGTATGGAAACAGGAAGAACCAACAATGAGGCAAATCTTGCTCCTACATTCAGAGGTAGTTTGGGGAATGTTATTTCCGGAAAACTCTGGAACTCCTACACTTACTTCTACCCTTCACAGTCCATTTCTAGTAGGGATGGGGGATATTGGGAAAGTGGCTCCAGCAACATTTCTGTGCAGTTCGGCAATGGGTAACAAAAAACATGGTAGACTTGGACCTGTTCTGTCTTATTTCTTTGCTGCCAAGTGGAAATGCAAGTGATGGAGTCTGAGATTCACAGGGAATTGAAAGAGAAGTGACAGGAAGGAAGAGAATAGCAGGTAAGATCTGGAAAAGACTAAAGACAAAACCAGGAGTGTTGTAATAGTGAGAGAGACAGGAGTGTGCACACACACTAAAATGCAGGGGAAGAAAGAGGGCTACAAATAAGATGAAACAGTACATGAATCCTTCTAACTTCTCCTTAGTGGCACCTTTTATCCTGTATGAACAGCATTTAACAAGAATTAATACTGCAATCAATAGGAATAACTTGCAGAGTCAGGTACTGTTCGGTGTGACTAACGATGGCAGAATCAGGCCTTGCTTTCTTAAACAGAAAAGAGATGAATGTGAAAGGTGAAAATATATCACTAGGACTATGCAGCAAGGGGACCTTACTGCATAGCTTGATTGATCATCATATTCCATATTAACTGCTGGTTTGTGCAAAGTTCTGCTTCCAATTACTATTCTTTTTTATGGTTGCAGAATCACTGGGTATGTGCATAGCTTTTCTCATAACACAGGGAAGGCTGGGGAGTCCCAAAATTTCTGAGAAAGCTGGTGAAAGTTAGGTTATTGAAATACATTTTAAAATATACCCTTAGTGTTGTGTTTTGGTTGGTTGTTGTTGTTTGTTTGTGGATTTTGTTTTATGTGTTTTTTTTGTTTGTTGTTTGTTTTTCTTCTGAAACTGTTACAGAGTCATGCTTTTGCTAGCTGTATTATCTTTGCCGGAATACTCTTGGAAGAGTAAACAAATACAGGTGAATGATCACTTCACTTTGTTCACTACTTATGACTAACTAAAGCAATTTTGCCTGGGTTTTATGGATGAAGATTTCAATTTTTAACCACACTTCTCTGAACTTTGTTGCTGTATTTCTTATGTATTCTGCCATAACGGTAGATGGTTGTTGCATTTGAAGACTGGTCGCTTACATCATCTTTGAAAAATTCTTAGTGTGTCATATTCTCTCTTGAGCTTCAACTATTTCTCACAGAAACAATTCCTTCCAATGAAGTAATAATGGTGTGTAGTTTATATGGTACACAGAAGACAGTGATATGTCTGCATTAACCTATTAGTTTGTGGAATCGGTGCACTTGTGAAGTGAAACAAACCCACATATTGCAATTTTATGTAAAACTAAACCAGAAGAGATTTTCTAGGAGGACATCTAGTCTACTGCAGCTAGGCTAAAACTAGCCCATTTTAACTACCACCCAAAGATGTGTGTAATATTGATGCTGGATCCCCAACCCCAGCTGTTTGATTCTGAAGATACATGCCGACCGTGCAACTCTACTTGCTAACACACACAGTCACTGTGTATGAGAAGAAACAAAAGGGAGAAAGTACTCAAAATCCTGCTGTTACCAGGAACAGGACCAGTTTAATTTCACAGAAGGATTCCAAGAGATCTTTATGGAAGATTTCTCTAGAATATAGTAGAATATTATAATATCCAATAGAATTTCAGAAAGCTCAGTATCTTTGCTATAGAATCCCTTAGGATGGTTCAAAAGCCTGTAGGAAGTATATAATTTTCTCAAATTATGTAAATTATTTCAGCGTAATTTCTATAGGAAGTAACTGGTGGTATCGTTATTAAATCCTTCAGGACTTTTCCATAAGAGAGGGATTTCTGTACTTTGGAGATGAAGCCATAGCATTTTATTAACTCTGCTGAGTTTATGCACCTAATATATAAGCAGATTATTAATGTGTGTGGCAGAGATCTTGGGGCAACTTCACAGGGCCAGTAAGAATAATAGTTAGCTGGTAATACAGCCACAGCATTGAGCCTTTGATTATAAATCATTAAATACTGTAAAAGGTACAAAGCGTGTTTGTAATGATAGTGGTTCTTACCAACACTGACCTTTTCATTTTTTTGCTTTTGTCCCATATTTGAGTTTTAGAACAAAAAACAGTAGGAAAACATTGTAAATTGTCCAGTTCAGAGCTCTATTTATTTTGTAGTCCTTGAAGTAATGTGAAGAACTTGTAAGAGAATTAAGAGTACAAATTATCTACCAGAATCTACATGAAAGGGTGTCATTGTGCAGCTAAATATTTGTTTTGGCATTATTTCTGGGAGTCAAAAACAAGCCCTAAAAAATAGTCAGTTTCCTACAACCTGTTACATTGACTCCCTGAGGTTTAATTATTTGGAGGCATCTGCCTGACAAACTCCTTTTGTCTACTTCCACATGCAAACTGAAGTCTACATTGAAGTTTAGGCATTAGAATGTCTTTTCTGCTTGGATATGACACCCCATAGCGGCATGAAATGTTGAGCAAGCCCTGGATACTTAATACTTTTCATTTAATGAACTGCTTCTTTATTATTTTGCAAAGCTTGCATAAGACGTTTTTATAGTTTAAAAAGTGCCCTGCATCCTGCTTCATAGGAAGGGGACCTCATTTAGATTAACCTGTGACTTCAACAGCATGTGGTAGAAAGAACCAACTGCTTCAATTACTGTTTTTGCACATGACTTTCATGTGTTGCTAAGATTATCAGAGGAACCTGATTACATCCCCTTAGACACTATTGTTGGCACAATGATTAAGCTGTTATTTTTTTTTGCTTTTTTTTTCTTTCTTTCTTTTTTTAGACTGGAAACCTAAAGAGGTTTTTGGCATGAAGCAAAAGCACTGTGTATAGAGATCAGTAAGATAGTGAGTATCATTGCCCTGTAGCTTATCTTCACATATACAGCTCCCTGGTGGATCCCTATGATAAACATTATTGGAACAATTAGCTGCTGCTGACATAGAATCCAGACACAATAGCAATGGCCAGCAGCACTGAGCCAAATATCATGGAGCCAAAACCCATAAAAAAAACAACACCAAGCTACTCTCCCCATTCAACTGCTGTCATAAAACCCTCCCAATGCTATGTTTGCATAGCTGGCTTCACTGATATGGCACCAAAACACAAAAGGAGAAGCTGCAGCACTTGCCTTTGTTTAGCTGAAATTACAAGTCATTGAATTAGTATGTCATCTTTATTGCGCTGTCATGCAGCCGAGGTGAGGAAGGCTCTCTGTAATGGATGGAAGAGTTTGATGGCCTAAAAGACAGGCTCACAGATGGTTGTTGATATAAACCAGTTTGCCCTTTTTTTAAAAAAAAAGAAAGGGGGAAAAAAGCCTGAATAGAATAGGTCTCTGCTGATCTCAGTAGCTGTAACTAACAATATTTATGTAAGGCTGATCTTGGAGGAGTCCAGGGCTAGGAGGTGAACCAAGAGTTTGTCTAAAGATGAGGTCTCAGAAGTGCATGCTAAGCCATTTAAAAAAATTTAAATATCAGTGAGGCAGCATGACCCAAAAGGTGAAGCGCGAAAGGTCTCGCTCAGAGGAAGCTGTTGCCACTACCCTTGGGCGGGGGAAGGTACCCTTGTGTGATTCTGCAGCAGCAGCAGAATTGTCATCAGCAGAATCAATGGAGATGCAAAGCACACTCAGAAGAAGAAATGCTTTGTACATTTTAAGGAGCACTGTGTTATTTCTTTTTTCTTTAAACAGAAGGGAGGGAAAAGGTATTGTCAATCAAAGTTTTCTATTAGGGTCTAAGATGAATGCTAAACTGTGCATAAACTCTTATTTTACCTGAAACACAAGACCAACACTTACCCAGTCAATTTTTCCATGCAGTATTCTCAGATGCTACAGTCATATCTAAAAAAGTGGTTTAGGATTAAACATGACCCAAACTACTGAAGGCCCTTTCCTTTTTTATATTATCCTTGGCAGTCTGGCTTTGTACAAACACACTATTCATTTCAGCCAGGTCAGTCTTTCAAGAAACATGAAGGAGAGAGTATTCCAGTCCTTGCTGAGGTGGTTCAGCAACTCCATTACAAGGTTGACACTGCTTTGAATTAAAGATCTCCATATTGCCTGTTCCTCCACACTAGTTTCTTTGCCAGTTCTTCTCACTATGAGTAGTCTGAGAGTTGTGCAATGATCTGTCACTAGTCTAGATTGTTTGACTATTTCAGTTAAAGCTTCTTCAGAGGAAAGGTACCACAGAAAGGAGCCACCCACGCCAAGGGACACCACCCTGCATGAGTTCAGGTTTGGCTGTAAGAGTAGGAGCCACAGAGCACTTCTCCAGCTTCCCTCTATATCTGTTCAGATAATTTCCATCTGCATGTTATTTTCATAATCCCCAAAGTATCGACAAAGTGGTTAATCACCACATCAGTGGTGGTGGTGTTTTTCTAGTGGTGATGGTACTATTTCTAGAAATTTCAGAAAATCAGTCATCATTTCCAAGTGCTGCATTTCCATAGCCTTTTTCTTACTCTGCCACATCCAGAGCTTTGTTTCCAGGAGCAGACTGGAATGCTTTTAAAACAAGCACTCCTTGGTGATATTGTTTCTTCTTTCTTCCTTGGGACACCAAAAGGCCACCAAGACTGGTCCTCAGGGCTCTCCTTATATACGTAACCAGATATAAAAGCTGTGCAGGAGGAGCACATGAAACAGGACTAACGCTTCAGAGGCATTTGAGATAGAGAACCACAACATGACAGGAAAATGTATTTTGATAACAACTTCCTTAAGTGGGATCTGACGCTTCTCGAGAAAATGTTTTCAGTTTCACATTCCCTGAAAGAATTCCTTGTTTCTGGGAAGGCAAAATGAGCAATTTGGAAGCCACTTTGATGCTGCATGAAATTTGTATATATCGTGTTCTACACAATAGTGCAACAAGTGCAAAATTAGTGCCTGCATAAAATCTTATAAATTTTCTTTTTAGTTTCAGCCAAACACCAGGAGTTTCATTTATTTAATTTGGCATGTTTTATTTAAAGCTTTTTTTCATATATAATGTGGAGCGTATTCTGATTTCAAGACATTTGCACACGCATTGTCACCTAATTTTTTTTTAAGACTGTTTAACCAAGCAAAATCTAAAATAAGAGATGAAGCAAATTAATAGGGAAACTCTCTTTACTTAAGTTTCTTTGTTTTGTTTTGTTTTGTTTTTTCCTTATTATGCTGTTTAATGTATCTATCAAGAAGTACTCTATATTATACAATCCAAAATTAAGACACATGAATGTCATCTATAAAAATTCCTCTGAGATATAGTCTTCTGTTTCAATTGAGAAATCCATCCAATATCAATGACCTTTCCATTTAGGGAATACTTAATGTAGTTAACTAGATATGATATACTTTGGGAATGCTTTTTATTGCATACATTTGAATTAAGAGATACACCTTGTAGAGAGAAAATGATGAACCAGCACTCTATAGAGGGTTAAAGATGAATGATGGCCTTTAAGAGATTTGTTTTGGTTAAACACAAAGTAAGAGGCACTGTCATATTCAGGCCCATGGTGTTATTAAGGCGTAAGAGATGAAGACTGAATTCAGTCTCATTTAAATCAATGGGAATTTCGCCTGCTACTGCTGCAGTTGAATTTGAATCATTATGGTTAAAAGGGCTCTTTATAAATCACAAAATGCTTTGAGTCATAACAATATGTATTAATCCTCCTCATTAATTCTTAGAGGCTTTTGTACCAGGCTACTTTAGATAACGTGGCTCTTTTAAAAAACAAAGAAAAGCTGGGTGTATTTTGAGAACAGAGTTTAAAAATACTCAGGTCTTGTATTTGTTTTATTTGTGAAAATAAACAATGAATATTCCAGCTGTATCACAGAAGTTTTGGAGTTTTCTGAATTTTATATTTCTTAGGTTCTTTTTGCTGTTGTTTTTCATTTGCTTATATCTTTGTGGGAATATTTGGAATATCACCTGTGGGAAAGCAGAAACAAACAGTTTTTCTGAGTGTCTGCCTTCTTATCAGTCAAATTTTAGTGTAATATGATCTCTTTTAGTAGCTAGTCACACCACTAAACAGGGACACCGGGAGTTGCAAGTGGGATAAGTCTGTTCGCGTGTCATTTACTGACTTACTGCTTTAGCCTGTTTGCATTAGCTCTTGCCTCTCATTTAATTCTAATGTCTTTTTCCTACAATATTAATGTTATATTTCCTTTGTAGCTTTACCTCTTCCCTTGACTATGTTTTACTTCTCTTACAGCCTTTGCCCTTGGTTTGGCTACCTGCCTTGTCAGGGAGCAAGACTTTGCTGGGACAGAATGCTGGTGATGTATGTAAAGTCTTCACTTATGCCTCCTTCTAACACAAACCCCAAATACATGGATCAGCACTAGATACTAATTAAAACATAAAAAAATAATGCATCCAGAAGTGACTTGCTGTTAGTGACTCGGTTTGCTACTAAGAAATGCTTCATTCTCAGCAATATTTTTGCTACCAGAATTGTATTGGCATTATACTACTCCAGAATCTGAGGATACTTTACCTCAATTGAAACTGTAACATTTTGAACATTATTGTTTAGTATGTGGCCCTAGGAAGTAATGGAATAGATTGAGAATGCACTTTTTGTTTTGTTAGTGATATTTTGTGATCTTTTCAATTAACTAACTGAAATATAAATTTAAAATAAATGTGATGTTATAGTTACCCAAATATATCTGTATCATTCAATATGATAACCTGATGTTTTCTGAAATTCATCTGTCCATATAACACAGTTAAGATTCACCTACTAGATTTTTTGTTGTTTAGATCAGCCACAGTATGATTAGCCAGCTGCTTTTTGTATCCCATACTTCTTTATTGGGGCTTTTGCTGGATTTTATTCTTAGTGCTGGATCTATTCCTAAGCAAACTTCCAAAATAATTTGTCTATTGGAATGCACTGTGAAATTTACTGTTTTTCCTCTTGGAGGTCAGCTAAAGCCCAGTTTTTATAGGTTAACAGCTTTTACTTATTAAACTGTCCTTGAGTTTTATGCAGAGGACTTAGTTTTGATTCAATAATTTCTTACATTATGTGTGTTTTAGTGGCATTTAATACTTAAATTTTACGGCTGTTTCCTAGCTGTCATTCATCTGGAATATTTCCAGGACTTGCAATGCGGAGTACTGTTCATTCCTGTCTGGCTGCTTCTACCTGAGGGTGGTCATACACGAGGGACTGATTCAGTGAGCACAGGTGTTTCTGCACCATAGTTTTGAACAGATGCCAGACATTTCCCTGCAAAAATCTGAACCTGAAGTTGGCAGTTCCAGGGTATAGGGTTTTTATAGTCATGATGACTTGATCCAACAAATTAGCTGTCTGATATACACCACACTTAAAATATTTAAGTTTAATGTAGTATGCTTGGATTTCAGCCTGAACTTTGTACCTACTTCAAGAACTGGGATCTGCCCTCAAGATTTATCACCCACTACAGCTATGTTAAGCTACCATCATTAAGTTAATTTAAAAAAAACACCCAAATCTTTGGTCAACTTAGCATACTTTCTGCATATATAACAGTGCTCGCAGTATACATGGACATTTTTCCAACTTTATTTACTTTTCCCTGTGTCTTTAAGAAAATGCTAGCAGAGCAAAGCTTACGCCAAATCAGTCTATATCGTGCAGTATGTGAGCAGATGACATTAGATGTCCAAGGATGTGATAGGGATCAGCTCACACACTTTTCAGCTGAGCATATGTGTAAAAACAAAAACAAACCTTACTTTTTTTCTTAGAAAGCACCACGTATTTCAGGCAGTTAGGCAGTAACAGATGTTGGAGACTCAGTAGGAAGCTAGATGTATGCTGGGATGTCACTCAACTCCCCTTAACAAGCTGCTGTGTTGGAGAACCGGTCTCCATATAGGCTCTGCTTAGTGTCTCAGAAGTAAGATGACACTAAAATAACCAGCTTCCCATGAATACCGAGTCTCTCTTTTAAAGAATATTCTACTTGGGGGCTGTGAGGGGAGGAAGGGGGGGTTTGTGTGGAGACACTGTATGTATAACTTTGCCTGCAAAGCTATTACATGAAGGAAAGGCTGTCTTTGCTGCAATTTAAGTAATTTTAATCTTGAATAGTGACAGGATTACGTTTGTTATAGAAGTACTTCATTGAGAATTGTTATGAAATATGATCCCTCCACATTTCTGATTGACATAGCTTCAGGTAACATGCTGTGCCATGTCAATAAAAATCTACCTAGCATTAAATAACTGCATTTGAAGATGAATATTCTCCATATTTGAGAAGCCTGTATAAGCATATTAATTCACTCTAGGACCAGAGCAAGACATACCACTTAGTTCTGATGCAGGAGGAAAGCAGCAATTACAACAAAGTACCATACCAATTACAGAAACTGCAAATATAACATTAAACTAAGCCAGATGACATGGTATAAGCCAGGCTGAAGAAAGGAGGCTGCATATGGCATGAACCAATCTTATTGTCAATACGAAAGATGCGTTCATGCCTGGTATGGTAATGAGTAAGGTCATACCTGGCCACATCAAAGTAGCCTGAAGTGTATAATTGACAGATATCTATCCAGCTTCAAGAGACCAAGCACAGTGACACTGGGGGACTCAGAGGCATTCGAGTACTGAGGGTCGTACAAGGACTTTGACAGTCTGAGAGGTATGCAGGACTTTGGAAATTGGAGCATCATATTTTCTGATATTCTTTCACCGACTTCAATTGTTTGGACCTATCTCTGCCACTGGGGAGGCTGAGGTAGGTGTTTTTGAACAGTTTAGCTTTGATTTTCCTGTGGTATTTTCTTGTTTTTCAAATAAACATTGATTGATTGAAGGCACTTCTGGATTTTAAAGCTGTTTTGGGGAACATTTACTACAGTCTGGTCCTTGGGACAAGGAAAATAAACTTCTTACCTTAGGCAAAAGGCAGAAGAGAGGGCAAATAGTACCTGACCTGGGGCACTTTGTCACAGGTGCTGAAAGTGTCACCAAAAGGCTGACTGAAGTCAGTGACATGCAAGAGGATGTCTGGGAACACAGGGGCTAACAAGATTAGGGATCTTGTGGTTATCAGTCACAGACCTCTTCCTTCAGTAATCACAAAGTTATCAGCAGTCCTGGCACGGGATGATGGGGAAAGTCACTAAGCGTTCGTTGGGATGAGAGAGACGGCTTTTGTCTGCAAACCTCTATAACCCTGATGCAGCAGTATAACTTGCAGAACCCAAATGGTGTTATCTTTTCTTTGCTTTTTTTTTTTTTTTTTCCCCCCTCACAGTTGCCAATATTTTAAAAGACATTTCCAACAGTAATGGAGAGTGGGTGTTGGAGAGTTGTATTTGCTTTATAGTCAGATTTACATATAACAAATGAGCATTCCATTTCTCCTGGGAAATAAGTAAATTGTATTGAAATTGAAACAGTGGCAGAAAAGGAGTAAGTGGTTTGACTTGAACCACAGAGGGAGATTACAAGAGAACAGAGATTAAAATGCAGAAGCCCTTACATCATGCCAGAGCTTTGTGTGCTGCACCTCCCTCTCTTGCTGCATGGAATTGCTGCTTCTTTCTTCTGGGGCAAACCAAGACGCTGCTGGAAAAATGGATCCCGTGAGCAAATCACAAAACATCACAATACCATATTCATGGACTCAGGGGATAGTGGTTTGGTTTTGGTTTTGCTGTAGGTTTTGTTTCGTTTAATTATTTATCTTTACTGTTAACTATTCTTCACTCAGAGTATTTGCTCAGAACTGTGTCTGAGACTTTAAATTCCTGCACCCAGTTAGTATCCTTCCACTCATCATATACTAAAAATTCCTCACCCAGTGTTCCTTTACCCGCTACCATCTGCAGATTATTTGCAGATGAAACTCTGGCTGAGTAATAAACCAATACAGAACGAATTGGACACACAATGATTGTGCACTTATTCAGAAAATATTTGTTCTAATTTATTATTGATTGATATCCAGTGAATTCTTTTTCACTAGCTAATACTTTATTGTGCTCTATCAAGCTGTAGCATGTTCCATACAATCACATTGATTAAAAAATGAGAAGGATGTCAAAAGATTCCCGAATAAAATGCTCCCATTAGGTCTGACAAAGGGATTTAGCTAAATTCTAGATGGCGGGTTTTATGGCTTTCAGAAAATAACTATGTGTTTATTAACTGTTTGTACTTCGGAAAGCTCTAAGTGAAACTCTTCATGTTTCTGTAAACAAAAGCTACAGGAAAATTATTATTAAATTTAAGGATTTTTGTTGCTTTGGGATAGTAGTATATATTGAGTGCTATAAAACAAAAGTTAGAACCAAAACTTTTAAAAAGAGGAATTAATTCTGTTAAGTTGTGCTTTGTTGTTTTGGGGTTTTTTTTGTGTGTGTGGTTTTTTTTGTTTTGTTTTTGTGTTTTTTGTTGTTGGTGGTGGGTTTTTTTGTTTGTTTGTTTTGGTTTGTTTTGGTTTGGTTTGGTTTTTTTTTTTTTTTTTTTAACCTGCCACATTTTCCTAAAACTCACTGAGTAATTTAGGAATTGAGTAAATGAGATGGACTGGTTTAATCTAGCATTTTAAAATATTTTTAAAGTGACTAAAACTGACTACCTTTATGCATAAGCTGTGTGAACAGACTTGTAGACCATGATTAGACTCTCTGCAATGCCATTTTCATTATAGATGTAAGTGCTCAACATTATTCTCAAAACGGCATTACTTTAAAATATAATGATATTGTGTGATAATGAGTTCTACAGGTGCAAATTACAGTACTCCAAAAAGCAGATGTATTTGAAAAATCATCATGTTAATTTTTGCTTTTCAGAGCCATTGAATGTCCCATTCATTCTTTTATTCTGAACAAGAGTAAATAAAGTTCCTTATTTGCCTTCCCTGCAGCATTCAGACTTTTCTATGAGTTTAATCTGTTCCCATCCACTAAGAGTCAGTTTCTAGCCTGGCTCTTCACACAGACTTTGCATCCCTTTTCCATTGTAAAACACTGAATATCTCCCTCTCTGCCCCCAGTCCCTTCACTACATAGTTCTTTGCCCAGAAATGGTTGGGACTAAAAGCAATGCTCCCTTTGCGGATGTAAACTGATTTATGAAATGGGATAGAAATGAAAACTAACTGTGAAATTATATAAAACACTCACATAATTATTATTACTACTATTTTACCATTTTCACTATTATTTCCTATCTTTGCACTTATGCATACATTTACCTTGAGCTTTTTAGATAATGCCTCAGGCTTTATCCTAAGTGCTTACAGCTTATTTAGAATGTGGGAAAGTACACATTTTCATCCATGATCTTTGAGATCTTCAAAAAAATATCCCAAATGGGTACATCATTGCAGTGACAGCTAACACAAGCCAATGGTTAAGCCAACAACAAATAAGCCTAACTATTAAAAAGATGAAAAACTGTGTCTGCTGAGTGACTTATTCATCAGCCTTTGGGAGAGGGAAAGACTCTGACTCCCTGATGTGTCGTGTGTTGGGCTGGAAGGCCGTACACCTTCTGGTGCTACATGGCTGGAAACGGATGTTGAGGACCAGCCCATGGGGGCTCTCATGCTCCTTCCCAGCTCTGCAAGAGGACACCATTCACATTCCACCATCTCCTTGCATCCTTGGTGCACAAAAGACTTGTTGGCTTGCATGGGACTCGTATTTGTCAGTCTTCTTACCAAATGGTCACCCACACTCTTAATATACTCTTTGACGACAGTAATTCTTAGAAAGCCAAGTGAAAGTTCCTCTTACTATCAATTTCTTTTTCTTTTTTTTTTTTGACAAAAATGGAAAGTGGTATGCAGCAATCACCTAATCCAGAAGGACTGAATTAATATTCTCATAACACTTGAAGCAATTTAACACCTCTCCAAAACTGTTTTGTGAGGGTTGGTTTTTTTTTTTTGGTTTTTTTTTTTTTTTTTTTAATTTCAGACAGGGATGATAGAGAGAAACTCTTTTGTAAAAACCTACATTTAAGAAACATATAGAGGTTTTCACACCTTGCAGAGGAAAATCAGAATCCAGTCAGTGTCCAGAATGAAGGTGAGCTGCTCTTTTTCTCTGATGTTAATGCAGATGATAATTCCCGGCAACTTAACTTGCCAGCGACAAAGGTATGAATAGCTATATGGTTGCCTTCTTCAACCCCTGGTTTTATTCTTAGTCTTAACTTTAAAGGCAGAGGCTGGTTTATTCTGTAGAAATAAGTGGGAAAGTTAGAAAAGGCTAAATATCGTCATAAACCAAAACATTATGATACCAGAAACCCTTAGGAACAACACTAATGCTTTTAAATGAAGGTTTTATTTGTCTCTGAGCTGCAAAAGGAAGTCACTAATGAGATGTCATTTACATTCTAACACCTGTTAAATGGCACTTTTCTCTTTCCCCAAAGAGAGTGATGTTTATGAATGTTTGCAGCTTTCTGAGTGTATCTACAAGAATTATATTTTCATAAACAATGTTGTATGTTTTTCCTGTATATACTTCAGTTACACTAGAACAATATAAGGCAATATCAGGATCTTTTTTGGTTTTATTAGATTTACTTGTCGTAGTTTTATAAATTTAACATGAAATATCTACCTTACAAGGAAATTTCATTAATCAGGATTTAACACAATTGTGTATTTAGGATGTGATTTGCAGCAGTTACAGTGCAAGAATTGTATGTAATTATACCTCCATTTAAATTAAAATTAAAAGCTTGTGTTGTACCAGAGTAGACTTGTTGAATATATTGTTTTACAGAATAAGTCCTCCAAAGCAGAACACCTGAAAATCAAATTTCATTGATTCAGTGACATCAGGGAAATGCTACATGTTTTGACTTTTAAGAGTGGGACCTGCATTAAGACTGACCAGAGGGAAAGATGGGAAATTATGGGAAAGCAAATGATCTATAACAATACGAGTTGATATGCTTCTGTTAGATAAGCATAACACAAGTTTCTTTCAATAATTTCTAAAGTAGTTTGCTGTTTAAATGAACTCATTCAGTTAATATATAAAGGCAGAATCCAGAGAGGCCTATGCTGGAAATAAGTTCTGCAGAGGAATTTGAAGAAGGAATTAAATTAGTATTAGAGCTAGAATTAGAATTAAGTAAGCAAATATTAAGGAGTCACTGCACCAAACATTGCTAACAACTTTAGCAAGTGCCCCTGTGGACTGTGTCTCTCGCCCATTAAGTACAGAATCCACTTATGGATCTTCATTTCCCCATCTCCATCTCGATGCCTGCCCATCTGCTGCTTGTCTTCCAGATGTGGCTCCTCAGGTACCATGCACAGCTGCATGGCACATCTGAAATCTTGTGCTGGGGAAAGAAGAGGCATGATGGCTCTGAGCACACCCTTGGCGGAAGGTCCAGTGCCATTTCATCATTTTGGGTTCAATGAGCAGCTCAGAGGCAGTCTGGACCCAGCACACAGCAAAGGATGACAGCCAGAGGAATATGTGAATCAGCTCACTCCATCTGGGGACAGGCCAGGGCAGAAGCTACCAGTGGAAAGTAAGCTGACAGAGCACAACGTGCAAATAATGTGTTGGGGGCAAATTAAGTTCTAGATTTTCTAAAACAGTTTCTGAATTTATGCAACTTAGGCCTTTTAAGCTACTTTTCGATTGCACAGTGGTGAGATTTTAAATGTTGATGGTTCTGCAATACTGTCAGCATTATTTGTGTCAGTAGGTCCCAGGCAGTGGTTTGGCTTCTTCAAAAAGGTTTTAGTACCCAGATATCTATCACAGATGTTCCTCAGGATTCACCTTCCCTTGAGAAAGACTCATATAAGTTGACAGTGTCTCTTTCAACATGCTAGATGTGTGACAAAAGAAAGTAGTGTTTGTAAGTTAGAGCCAAAGTAATGACAAGCCCTTGAATAAAGGTAAGAACAAGTCCTTGTGGGCTAAGTCTACTCAAGCTGCCTTTTGGATTTAACCTGAATGAGTCATACTATTTTTGAAAAGGAGAAAGACTGAGCCCTGTTTGAGAGCTTTACAGTCCATGTTCTGTAATTTCAGAAAGGGAAGAAAATTTTTTCAGATACAACTGATTATTTCTGAGAAATAATCCAAAATTTTAGTTTGTGAACCATTTTCCTCCTATATTTCCCAGTTCTAACATTATTGCCACTCTCCTCCTCACACTACAGCACATTTTCTGTAATTCATGCTAGTCTTGGATGTTCTGCTCAGAGAGCAGAGAGATGGTTTTGTTTTAAATTTACAGCAGCTTTAAATTTTCTTGTATGTTAAAAGGACTGGTTTCCTCTTGCTTACCTTTTGTCTAGAAACATTATTTAGAAAAGTTTGCAGTCTAGAGAACATGAGCTTAATCAGACTGCTCTGTAATTACTCACCAGCTTTATTCACCCTGGATGATATATACCTTGCAAGGTGCTAAAGAAATAAGTATATTCATTTCCTATCCAGTTCCCACCTTGCATTATAAAAGCCAAATATCTATTCTGTAAATAGAGATGAATCAGCAATCCATATAATATCTATTCATCATACATATTTCACAAGAAGGATATTGTGGTGTCTGGAAAGTTCTTACAAAAATAATATGGAAATCCGGAACTTGATGTGGAGTGTCAGAGAGCTTCTTACTATTATTTACCTTATCAGCTTTTGCTTTCTGAAATCAATGGAAGGGCATCAAGTTCAGCTAATCCATATTTCTGAGTATGAAATTGAATTTATAGTCTGTAGTATGTTGACTACCGCTCGCATTTAAGGCATAATTGATTTTTATTGAAAAGCCAGCAGGCACATCAAAAATTTCCACAAACCACAAGGATGTTAAATTTTACCCTGTTTAGATAATAGTGTTGCTTTATTTATCCTTTAAAATGAAGCTTTTATATTTATATCAGCAAATGTTGTGGAAGTGTGACTGATGCCTTGTGAAACCATCAGTCCATAGTTCTGTTAAACTCTACAGCATGGAAATAAGCAACATTTCTGTTCCTAAGGTAAACGTCTATGGTTGATTTGTTTTAAGAATAAACTGAATAATAAATCCGCACAAAAGAAACCATTTCATGTCATGAAGCAAAGTTATTTTTCTTCATTCCAATAAATAGCTTGTGCAGTTACTTTTTCTGTTCTCTTTTCCTTTCATTTTCTTCAAATCGTCCACTGTTTATTTCTCTCTCATTCTTTTAAATGTAGAAGTGTACTTTTGTATCTGCTTTTAATTGGCCATATATAGCAGATTAACTAATCCATGTTAAATTTTTTATGTTTCAAGGCACCGACTTCCTTTCCTTCAGGTACAAAGGTGATCTTAATCATGGACCAGATTTTAGTATCGACGAATGCTTCATGGCAGGTTTCTTTTCAACCAATTAAGCAATTAAACAGATTTCACTTCCCTCCCGTCACCTGAGCTATCCTAGCTATTTGTGCACACCCCCCCACATTGCCTACTGCATCACCTCAATGCATATGTGTTTTTCATAAGAATTCTCCGAACCAAATAAAGAAAACTCAGGGTTGTCCTGCACAGGCAATATACTATGGTAAATAAGATAGCTGAGAATTTTGAAAAGCCAGGCAAAGAAATATATATGTGTGACTCAAGATTGTTCAAAACAATTTATCAAATGCACAGAAATACAAAACTTACAGAGATTGTACATCTGCTTCTTAGTGTATAAGTATCAAGAAGAAATGATCTACATTCTGCAAAGGCAGGTATTTTCAAATAAATATGCAACAGGTGCAGGCACAAATCCAATTAAAAAATAACAAGATTTGTACCTGCTTCTCTCTACTATCACTTTCAAACTCCACCACAAACTGTCTACAGATATTCATACCTTCTTTTATTTTTCTTCTTGTTGTCCGCAGCATTTTGCACATACTTGCATCTTCTCTACTATGGGACTCTTAATGAAAGCATCTGTTTTCTTTCTGAAATATGGCAGGTTGTAGTAAAAAATAACTTGTAACTAAAATATATCACATGTCAGTAATATACAATCCACTAGAAAGGTAGGATCTTCTGTAGTATTTGTGAGTTTTCAATAGGCATCAGGTCTTCTCAAATAGTTCTTGAAAAAATTAATCTAATATAATCCCAAAGAAACCATTATTCTGGTATACCTACACTGCTAAATAAAAGATGTCAGGATCAGATATTGCAGCTGTGGTCAGCCATGTGGCTTTAATTTGTAGTTTACTGCCTATATCTGCTTGGACTGTTGCAACTTACTCTGTCTAAGAGAAAGTAGAACATTTTGGGGGATACTGTGTTCTGAAACTGATCCCAAAATGTAGCATGGGCCAGGTGACACCAGTTTTGGTTCCTGCTATTCTTCATAGTCCTCTCCCCAGTCACTGGAACATCTGCAACCTTCACCCACATCTTAAAGTACATCCCAGGCCTTGCAACCTATTTACTCACTTTGATGAGATGAAAACACGAGTTTGATGGGCTACAACACAACCCTTGCATTGTTTCCAGATACTGTGAACTCAGAAAAAAACAGACACACAGAATAACTGTATTTCTTAGCACTAGAAGAGCTAATTGAGACACAGAGGAGCCCAAATGGCGAGTGCAGAGCAATGGAAGCACGTCCATTATTTGGCCGGAGAGCAATCTGGTGCTGAGTGATGGGGACGTGAACCTGTATGTACCACTTGGCTGTCCCTTACCTCATCTTTTTAGTAGAGTTAGGGTGCACGCTGAGAATTTTTGTACCTGTCCTGGTAACTGTAAGCATAATTTATTTCTTTACTGTGTACTTTTCTATTAATTCTTATATGTGGACACTGCTAACACACTCTTGTTTTAGCATTATTTGACTGTAACTTAACCACACCACTCCTATTATTTCTGTTACAATAGTGTTATAAGAGCACTGTTTGTTCAGGGACAAAGATAAAGTTACAGCAGATGTCCTACACAAAATGGAAAGACGGGTCTCTGCCTAAAATCGAGAGCAGCCAAAAGGTGTGTAAAGAGACAGGAGGAGACCACAGACAGACAGGAACTCAAAGAAAAAAATTCAAATGGAAGTTTTACCACTTTTGCATGTGATCCTCAAGCGTATTTTTCAGGATACTTTCTAACGGTATTTTATAATGAATACTTGAATGAAAACTGTTAAAGGAATGTGGTCTATTGAAGTTAAACTTCAGTTCATTTGCCTCGATTAATTTTGCCTAATTTTAAAGTTTCAAATAAAAGAGATTTTTTTTTTCCAAGAGAAGTGGCTATTTTCAAAGATGTTGACCATGTCACATAATTAATGTTCATTATTCTGTCCTTTTTTCTCTTCAGCTCTCCTGAAAAAGATACTGTTTTTGTGTAGGTGCTAAATGCTTAAGCACGCTTGTAGTTATTTGATTAAGGAAAGACAAAATCTTCATGATTGCTACTCATTTTGAATAAGCTTTTTAAGTCTAGTAATTTAGGACTGTCATCTTAAAAGGAAACAGCAAATGCAATTTACCACGTGTATAGCACCAGGCCTGTGAGGGATGAAAGATCAGTTTGTCTGTCTGTCTCTAATGATACATCCTCTTGTGTCTAAGAGTCTCATCTTTCAAGTTCGCATACATATTTAGGAAAAGTATGCAAATTTACATGAAAATTCCCTGGAGTATTTTATGGACAAATCTTGCCCATTAATGGACTCATAATGTCTATTCTCATATGAAAGATATAAAGGATATTGTTCACAAGTACTGAAATGGGAACAATTCCATTACAAATACATGTAGGATGCTGAAACTAAGCAGGGACTGCATTCATGTATGAATACAATGTAAATTTATCATTGTAACAATTTTGTATAAAAGGAAGATTTTATTTGCATTCACATTCACTGCAGACATCTGAAAATTACTTATACAATGAATTCAGGCCCATAATTAGAGGAAATTTTACGTTTCTAAAGAATTTTCTGTTTCTGAAGAATTAGGTGGTTGTTGATTACAAAATAAAATTACATTGGTGAAAATGGGAGTGTATAAGCATATGGGAAAAAGGCAGATATTGGAGATTTGATTCTGAAACAAATGAGCCTTTTCTCCATCACATCACATCTTTCCCTTATTTGTAATCTTCCTTTCTAATCACTAAAAAGATCATTCTTAAATGCTACCTTGTTCTCCTCAGTTAATTTTCCTACTACATACAGGATCATTGACACAAAAATAATGTCTTGGTTATTTTACTTTCTGATTTGTAACATGTAGGTTTTGGTATGGATAATTTGGTGTATTTATCAATTAGACTAATACAGTGTCAGATTTTAATTTATCATGAAGGGAAGGCTGAACTGAAAGATTAAATGAGATTGCTCAAAACATTATAATTATGAATTTTTATTTTTTTCTCAGTTTGTTCCTACTGCCCCCATACTACCACCCTTAAAACAAAACAAAACAAAACAAAACAAAACAAAACAAAACAAAACAAAGTAAACAAACAAAAAAATCCTTTGTATTACTTTATAGTGGTAAAATGTTAGACACTGACCAGATCTTTTTGCACCATTTTAGCTATACTGTTTATACATGGATATACACGTAATCATACAGACATACATTTTCTATTTTCCCCAAACAATAGAAGGTGCTAATTTCACATGAATTTTCAGTCAAAAAGAAGGGTCTTTCTGTAATAAATAATTAACTTCCGAAGATTGTATCTGACATCATTTTCCTCAGATCCATTTCGGCAATACCTACAGTTTGATCTTTGCAAAAATAGATGAGCAGCAATGTGGCGGCCTAAGCACTGTTTTTATGAGTGTTCTTAACAGAGGAAAAAAAAAAGATACAAGGGCCCAAAGTTGCTAACTATGTTACTATGAGTAAAAGACAAATCTGTATTTCCTACTCCAGCTAATTACTACATTTATTTATTTCCTGCCTGAAGGCCATTCCTGTATCCATAATGTCTTGGGATACTGTTTACAAAGTTCTGGTTCTTCTCATAAATTAACTCCATTAATAAGGTTAGATTTGGGCTCTTACCCTAGAGTCTGTTTCCGTATTCATAACTTTATACAAAAATTTCCCTATTTTGTTTCTGTTTCAAACTGCATTATTTAAAAATATTTGACAAAATTATTACTCTTGAATTGAGGGGACAACAAAACATTCTGAACTCCTCTGAAGCTAAGCTGGTATAAAACTTGCTTTTACTAAATGTCTCTGTGTGAAGTTACATAACATTTTAAGTAGCACTATATTCAGTACTTCAGTAACATATTTTTACACTCTTCCAAAACTACTGTATTGCTTTAAAAATATTTTATGAACATGGAGTTACATAGGAACTCTTGCAATGCACTAGAGGGAAAGGAGCACCTCTGTAGCCTCAACATTCTTCAGAGACAGTCAAACAAGATGTACACCCACATTGATTTTTTATGCTTGAAATAAAATCCAAAGTATGAAAGATTTGTTTTTGTTCTCTACAGAGGTTTTATTTTCTCAGGTTGTTTTAACTATTACTAAACCTCATCTAGGCTTACCAATGTTTATATTCTGCCTCTTCTGTTCTTCTAAGCTGAAAAAGAAGATACTTTTCTTTCTGGGACCTACAGAAAAGGTATGATAATGGAGAACAGAAACAACATCTGTAAGAGAAAGAGGCTAAATTGCACACAATTTACATTATTTAGAGGTTGTATCATGTTGATCTATGCTCTGCCATGCACAAAATTTCTAGAGCCAGGATGCCTTTCATACAGCCTTATGGATTTACTTCTTCATAGCCAAGAGAAGAAACTTATCCAAATAACAGAGTGTGGAAAAACAGAGTCTCAAGTTAGAAATGGTTCCCATCAGATCAGACATCAATATAGCCACTAAAATGCACTTCTTGGTTCATAAGGAAAACAAAAAAAAAAACAAAAAAAAAGAGAAAATACAATTTTAATGCTGGATGACAATTTTATCCTTTTCCCCCATTCTAACCCCTTTGCTTAAGACTTAAGTAAGATCATGAAAGTACAGTACTAAAAAGGCCCTTCAATAAATGGAAACAAATGAGCTTTTTCCTACCACAGAATTACTTAAAATCAGTCCTCCTTGTGAAGCTAATCCCCCGACAGATAAGACTCTGAATTCTCCCCCTCCCCTTCCTACACGCTCACAGATGGGTTGCAACAGAAAGATGACAAATGAGTTGTGTTTGCCTGGATTAATGGGTATTATCATGTTAATGGATGTTTATGGTGCGGTTTGGGAGGTTCATGTGGTTTTCAAAAAGTGTTGGTGTTATGGGTAGCTGAAGCCTGTGTATGTGTGTGTGTGCATTATTAGCCAGCTTTTTATGCATATTGTACATTTTCGGTCTCCTTAATGGGTCACAGCTAAACTGGAGGTGGAGGTGTTGGCCGTATGCTCAGATCTTTCATCATGTCATCAGGCGTGACATGCGAAATACAAGTGTCTGAGACTTGTCTTTCCACAGTCTCTGTGAATGCAGGTGCCTCATAATCCCGGGTCTACTTTGTTGCAATCACTTTTAAAATCTGACATATTGATCAGGAGTTTAGCCTGAGTAACTACTGCACATATATCAAGTCCAGTTGGGGATGTCAGGTCAAATTTGTTGGCAAGGTGATCTTACAGGCTGCCACTCACATGAACCGAGGCTCTTAGCCTCATTTGGCAAGGACAGTGTATATTGAACCAAGAGGGCACTGGAATTTTGTGCCAAGTGGGGGAAGACCCTTAGGAAAATGTCTCACCAAAGAGCTAGACGTGGAAAAATCTGTGGCTCCAAGAAGCAAGAAGTGTCAAAAATGTAAAATCACAAAGAAATAAATAAGCTTTTCCTCTAGATTTTTTTCTTTCTGTTGAAAATTTCTTATTCCATGAAGGAGACCAACCTTTAAACACTCCTGTTTGCTCTCATTTTCTTCTGCCCACAAGGCCTCTTTTCCTCTTATTTTCAGTATTGTTTTTATCGTCTTTAACTCAAGCTCATAGGCTTCTTTCATGCTAGCTATATATAAAGGAATATATATGTCAGACACTTGTGTGTAAACTTCTGCTTAAAAACCTAAATGCTCATTTGAATGCTAAAATGCATCATTTGCATGCAGTATTGAGAGAGTTGTTTGCATAAATGTACAGTTGTATTGACACTCAGTTTTTCTCTAAAAAGAGCAAGTATTTAAAATCCAGAATTGCCATGGAATATCCTACAAGAAATAATAGAATCTTCATCAATTAATACCTTTATTGACTTAGTATAAAAAAATAATAAGGCTCTGAGGTGCAATAAGAATACAGGCAATATTCTGTTTCATCTAATTTGTAAGATTTCTGAGTTTTTTTAATAAAATTTGGGAAGTCAGATTTTCCTTCCAGAATACCATAATTTGCGGATTAAGACAGTGAAAGTGATCTTCTGAAATCAGTACCAGAGGGGATTTTAATGTACTGAAATAGTTCTTGCCATTTATTTGGTATTCCTCCACTATCCAGTATAAAATAATTCCTTCATGTCTTTTCTTTCCTTAAAAATTCACCAAGCGTATGTGGACCTCACAGATGCAGCTTTAATTGAAAGTAATGTCAAAAACAGTGTTTTGATCTGCTTCCTTTCTTCTGACATTCTCTGTTTTTGGAATGTGTTGAGTCTGTACGACCATTCTCTGTTCAGAAATTCATCTGGAAATTTACATATTTTAAAGGCTTCTTGCTCTATAATACAGCTGAGCATAATAGTGCAAGCTACACAGAAATAGAGGTGTGAAAGAGAAATTTCCCAATTTCACTTCTTAACTGAAATATAAAAACAATTCTTCACCATCTGGGAATTACTATACATGGCTTTCTTCTGAGTAGGCTTGCTAGAGGGATAAAGTTCATATGATGCAGTGATGAATAGGCTGTATCTGGCTTTTTTTTTAAATAAATAAAAAATTTGTATATTCATTAATTTGCAGTGCTACCATTGAAATGCACAGAATGTTTAATGCATTCTGGAACATACCAACATACATTATATCTAAGCAAACCTCTACAATTGTGAAATCCAATAAATTACATATTATTCTGCAGGATGATAAAGTCTGCCGCTGATGAAGTAAGTAATGTTCCTGACACAGAAAGGTGTAAATCCCACAGGAAACATTACATACCAAGGATGCTCAGCATTTTACTGGATTATGTCCCAAGAGAAAGAAAGACAAAAGGGAAGAAAAATAAAGTAAGATAGACATTCATAAACCTTGTCCCTTTTTTTTTATTCCCTGCCCTAACAAATAAAACCAAGAAAGGCCTTAGTCTCAGGAAAAAGGTTGTTGGCTGCATATAATTTTTCATCAAATGAATTATGAAACCACCTACTGTTAAAAATAAATTGAATCTGAGGGCAGTGTACATGTACTCTGTCGTTTAAAGGTAGGACTAATTCTGACAGTTCAGTACCAGATGCTGTGGCTGTGAGCACCTTTCAGCTTGTACTGGACCGTTTATTCTGCAATAAATCTGCAACAAGGTTCCACTTGTAGAATAGAACATGCGTACAGAGCTCCCTAAAAACAACTTGAGCTAGAAGTGCTAAGCATTAGCAAAAAATAGTAGTGCGTAAAGTATAAATTTTTTTTGTGGATATGTTCAGATAAATACAGGCACAAGGCTCAGTTCCTCCCTCCCATGTGAGCTGAGATGACCAAGGGTGTATCCACGATAGCTTGTGCTCAAGTCAAAACTCTTAGCCCCCAGAAACTGTAGGAGCAAGATTAATCCATAATGCGGGTGACAGGTTGGGGATCAGGAGTCCAAGGATATAACTTGCTCTCTGGCCCAGCAACCTAAACTACAATGAAGAAGCAGCCTTGATCTCTCTGATCCTGCTTCTCATTTTGAAAATACTGACAGCTACACTTCCTTACTTCATTGGGCAGTGGTGTTGGATAAAAGCAGGCTATTTCTTACCACTTGTCAGACTGCTTCGGGTTGACCAAGATTATTTGAAAACCCAATTGAAATAAGTAGTTGTTCAGATCAAAAAGCCCTGTGAGGCAATGATAAATATTAATGTTATGAAAGTTGTTTAGGTGCTTTTCACAATTAAAGCTTTCAATTTTATATTTTGCAGTGATGTTTTCAGTGTTGTTTAATTTACAAATTTAAGCATATAAACCAAAACAAAAATATTGTGGAGCTAAGGATTCTGTTCAATGTGCATTTTTTTTCATCTATTTAGAGGTATAAATGGATCCCCTTTGGCTCAGGCTAAATAATTTCCCCATTCACCAAACTAAAAAATCAATATTATTTAGGATATATGCACTGCATGTAGGAAAGGGATCTTTTGTTGAGGTAGTGAGTACCAGATAAGCTACTTTAAAAAGAAACATACTACCTTTCGTCTCTTTCTCCAAGATAGACACAAGAAGAGAAGTATTTTGCTTCCACAGGAGAAGAGTGCAAATGTCTTGTTCACTGGCTTTGTCTAGTGACTCTTTCCTGATCATTAGGATGATCTTGCTCCTTCTGTGCTACTAAGTTGTGACATCTCTTGTCTGCCCTTGAACAAAGTCTCTGCTTGTTTGAACTGATCTACTATGCTCTCTCACTGCTGTTGTGCTAAGAGAAGGACTGCAAATGCTGGAATCCATCCCGGGCTGCATTGAGGTACAGGAGATTTTAAGGACCAAAAGTGTTGGAGTGGGTTCTTGACTCCATATGGGTTCTAGGTTACAACACGACTCTGCAGAGAGCCAGGGTCTTGGTGTTTGTACTGTGAATCTGTTGCTCCAGGTGTGAAGCTGTTCTCCTGGTGACCAGGACTATGTTACTTCTTGTAATAAATTTGTTTACTTTATTTGCAAAGCAGCATTTTTCTGTCCAGTGAGCATTAATGCTGAGTGGCACTGTGCATATGTATTCAAATAGATAATCGCAGTGCATTCTTGCAAAGCCTCTTTAGGAATGGTTTTCATGTGTAATCAGATGAGGCATATGTCAGGAAGATGACAATGGAATCCTGTGATGTCTTATATATGTTTTTAATAAAAAAGCAGAGAGTTTCATTTTGTTGCTTTTATGAGTGTGAGGCATTCTTCTGTTTTTCCTGAGAAACAGGCTGTTCACAGTCTCAGCTTTACAGAGGCAACCATGATTTTGGATACAGCCTCTACACTTCGGTTTTGCCAGTGGCTCATCTCATCTACCTATAGACAGACTTTGGCACACCAAGACTTAGATACCCCTTCTGTTCCACTTTGTTTGTGCCATGTGTGTGCACATGTGTGTGTGTGTGTGTGTGTATGTAGGAGACATGGAGAGAGAAACACACTGCCATGGGCGACGAAGACTCGACCATGATGTGTGGGGTGAGGAAATCAAGCCAACTTTAGGAAAGGTACAGATTCCTCTGAGACACGTACACTTTCCACCCACTCCGTTTTTCCAGACTAGTGTTATTTTTCAATATTTTATTGTGCTAGCAATAGGAGAAATCTTGTAATAAAATCATATCACTGTTTCATCCAAGGCAAGTTTAGATGTTATCACAGTGATATACTTTGTCATAGATTTATTATTAAGTTGTCGCATAATGCAGCTGAATAGAGTTATAACAATTGTACTCTAACAAAGTTTTAATGCAAGATTGTGAAATTTTCACATGAAGTAGATTTCTACAATGACAGACTGTTATTACCTGCACACTTCCAATGACAAATCAGATGACTTAATGAAAAATTGCAATTTAACAGCATTTGTTATTATCTGTACAGCTTCATTATTGTCTTTATATTATATTCATAATCTGAAAATAATGTAAAACAGGTATGTGGCTGATCACGTAATGACCAATGGCATTTTGTATCTTGTTTAGTAGGTGGCTGTCCTCTTGTCTTATTTGTGAATATATAGTTTAACAAGACACTTGCCATCATTTTCTTAACAGGGATAATAAACAGAACAATTCTGCATAAAAGCTCATATCAGCTTCTTTCATGCCTTTTCTTTTCAGGAGGCTGCCTAAGGGTTTAAGCAATTTAGTTGTCTGACCTGCATCCTTTCTCTGCAGCCTGCAGTTCTTTTGTTTAACATTAGTATGTGGGCAAACAGCATTCAGAGCTGTGCAGAGCTTATCAGCCTGTGCTCAGTCGACCAGAACCCCATTCTGTGTATCTAAGAGGGGCCACGTTTAATGCTTCACAGTAGGAGCATCTGCAGTTTCCAAAAATGACTTGTTTATCAGATAAACTCTGTCCTTGCACTGACACATAGTGGCTCTTCAATATCATGCTCTCCTGTATGAGAACTGAGCAAAACAGGGTATGCACAATGAATAACAAGTGAAATTTATGCACATGGTATGGTGACATAGGTACCCTATACCAACAGGCAGAGCTTCTCTGCATACACTCAGTAATTACGCCAGGAAGCTTCCTCATTACCTTCCGAAAATGTTTTAGTTACTCATTCTCAAGTCAGTAAATGTCAATTAATTTACTTATTTTCCTTGGAATTTAATTAGAAGTAGCACAAGAGGCCTGACTTCTGCAGCACAGGCATAGGGACTCAGAGCAAAGCCTGGTGCTGAGGGCTGTGGTGTGTCTGCAGGTGTGGCAGCCTCTGATGCTGTAGTTGGGACTTGCACTTTTGAGATACTGTGTTACCAAAGTACTCCACAGCTCTGTTACTCAGTTTTTGCAACTTATCTGCTCTACAGTGTCGTTTGTTTTGTTGTTGTTGTTTTGGGTTTTTTTTTTTCAAGAAGTCAATTAGACTCCTGAGCAATAAATCCATAAATATATCATTTTAAGAATCATAAATGCTGTGTTTGAAATAAAAGCTTCTGTAATTATTTTAGATATCATACAGGTTAGCATGTGATTTAGAAAGGAAATGTTTATTAAAACATCAGTGTTTAAAACCAGGTAAAAGCAGCAGCTTAGAGTTGGTGTTTGAGGCTCAAGATCCAGTGAGAGCAAAATGCTGTGAGCTCTTTTCAGGCAAGTGCAGCTGGTCCCTCAAATTCTCCATCCAGTTGAATGAAGGAAGTCTTATAAGATGAGCTGGCTTTGCAAGATTTCTGGACTGCTCTGGAGCGTTTTATGAGTGTGTTGGTGGAAGTATCCATTTGACCGGTCACAGAAAGAGTAGGTAGTAGGGGTGAGAACCAGTGGTTTGGGTACAAACCAATGCCAACTCCCAGCGATTCAGGTGAGCCTGTGTTCTAGAATGATACCCTTGACTAATTGTTATGATTGTATTATTTGAAATTGATATTACATTGCATTGGCCCAGAAGGAGCCTGATAGAATTAATGTCCTCATATATACAATTAAGATTTTCGGTATAAAGATGAGGATAGAGTCTATCAGCTGCTACATTTTCTATACATAAAATGGCTCAATGCTGAAATGGTATGCTGGGAACAGAGGCTTATATCAGGCTTTCACCTTTCTTTTCCTCCCCTCCCCCCCTCATCAGTACATGCTGGCTGGTCAACGAGTCAGAGAAAAATTGTTAATGAGGGTTAAATAGAAGTTATCTATTAAATGTCATTCTAGGATCAAGCCATTGGAGTTTTATTTTGAACGATGCCCATATTTTTCTCTCCTTTATTTTTCCACCTCGTCCCTCCCCCACCTGAAAGAAAATATCCAGTGGATGCCTGGCAGCATCCTCTGATTGCTCGCTGTTTTCCTGACACTAAATCTACTGTGTCATATTCCTCGCATGGGCTGCAGATTTTGGCCTTTTCACCTGCTGTTTTGGTTGGCTTTAGATGCAAAGAGAAGAATATGAAAAGAAGAGGGGGAGGGAGGGAAGTTGGGAATGCTGGAGCAAAAAAAAAAAAAAAAAAAGGCAAATGTTTTTAGCGCCTTCATCTAGACATGTGTCCCCTCACTCTGTGACATGGCTGCTCCAATGTTGCCATGGTGAGGATTTCTAATCATCCCTACACATGACAGGCTCCTATTTGTCTGCACTCCCTTGGGTGTAAATTTCTAGGCTTAAAAAAAAAAAATCCATGTGAGCGTATCATCCGCCGTGCAGATGTTTCACTGCTTTAGAATATCAGGCAGCTGCTTGTGCCACCGTCAACAGCTAATTGGAGACTGCATCGCAGGAACAGAGGCGTAATTATGGCATAAATACACATCCTCTGGTGCATCATTGTATCTCTATTAACAGAAAATTTTAAACAGTGTTCAGAGTGTAATTAGTGTAGTTGATAAAGTTGTAAAACATGTAAATAAGGGAAATAGCAGGTACGTGGCCAATCCACTACCCAGCACTAGGGGATGCAGATTATTGCCTATTTAGAAATAATTAGCAAAGCTGCATTAGCAAAGCCTGTGTCCAACAGAAGCAATGCAAACATTTATTCTGGTAACAGCTCTTTCTGTGCTAGCCATGAAAATCTACTAATATTGGTAATTTAGCCCTCATTACCAGCGGATAAAGCATGAAAAGAGCTCAGACATGAAATATGACAAGTAATATTAATTTTTATTCCAGAGGAAAGGATGCTTTCTTGGGTTGCATGCTGATTTCTCGGCAGGGTCTCGGTAGTGTGTGAGCGAGCTGGTGGCTGAGGATGCGGCTGTGGAGCTGGCTCCCTGCTGAAGGTGTCCCCTGGGGCACTCGTGACAGGAGCTGATGAGGCGTGCTGTGGTTAGTGCCCAGCCAAACCTGAGGTCACAGTTCAAAAAGAGCGCTCAGGCATTAAACCTCTCTCCTTATAGACTCGTGCCTTTAATTTTGTCCTCTGCCTCACTCCTCGCCACCCCCAAATGATTTTGCCAAATCACCTGCTCTGCCCCCAGCTGTCCCCCCGCCCCCCAAAATGCGTGACACACAGCTGCGCTGGGCAAGCAGAGCTCTGAATCAGTGTGCACGCTGTTACTCTTCAATTTTGTCCTGTGCCCTGGATGAGAAATGATGGCTTCACCCTCACTGTTTATGTTTTAGATTATGTTACGTGAAAAACATTACCCTGTGACCATAAAAATAAATGCCAAAATTTTGACTTTGCTTTACAGATGTATTTTCTAATGAAGAAAAATGTGAAAGCCTGGCTGGCACTAGAGGCATAGATCATTTTTAAAAAAACAAGAGGAAGAGAAGGGCTGAATATTCTGGAAAGGGAAGGGAAGGAAAAAAAATGGTTTTTTGCAACATCTCTGATTTCTTTTTTCCTTTCTACTGGGTGTAGAAAAAGAATGAATAAAAACTCCAGCTTATAGTGTCAGCTAAGTTCTGCTGCATCCTTAATAAGTGTGCACGTGTGTGTTTATGAGAGAAAGGGGAAAGGGGGAACAGGAGAATTCTGCTTGACAAGTGCCAGTGTTTTAAAAATCAAGTCTAAGAAAGATGTTATCTCTGGCTCAGGCAAATAAATTTCCCCACTTAGCTAGTGTTTCCTGAGCATTTTCAGAATTCAGCTCTCACCACAGACTGCATAAAATCCTGCCAAATAAGGTCTGAATTTCATGTAATACAATGCTTAAAAAAGAGAGAAAAAAAGAAAGAAAGAAGACGGGGGTAAGGTAGAGATTTAAAGATGCTGGACAAGATATTGTCTGAAGTATTAAAATGTAAAATAAGCTTCAGAGCTGTAGCAGGGGGGAAAGCCTTTTACAGATCCAAAGCAAACAGTGTATATATTTTATCACCTGCAATGACATGAAAATTGTGAAAACACTGAACTTGTTGACTGAAGTTGTTTTTTTTTTTCCCCACACTTTGGTGGTGGTTTAGTACTCATCCTACCACCCTGTTAAGATTAAAAAACAAACAAACAAACAAACAAAACCAAAACAAAACAAAGAACCAAAAAAGACTACAGAGGGAAGCTCAGTCTTTTGCTTATGCAACAGCACAAAGCACACAAAATCTCAGAAAATATCCACCTCACCTGCTCTGATGTGAGCATCCCATCGAGTTTTACTCTGCCAGTTTTTACGGTCTTAGCATGTATTTTCTGTGCTCAAGGTTTTGTACCTATATGCAGATGTGCATTCCTCTGGCATGCAATAGGTACATAGTCTATGCATATATACACTTTATGGGTAAGCTGTTTGTATGTGGCCAGGATACCTCGTTGGGTGCCCTGGTATTGTTGCTCTGCTTCTGTGCAGTTCAGTGAGGTGTAACCACAGACTTCACTGGGAGAAGAGCTGGACCAACTTCTGCTGCTTTTCATAATGCCAGCACTGTGTGGCTCTGTCTGAACCCTGCAACATATTTGTAGGGCTATATTCATATACAGATAATGTTGCAGTGTTTGTATGTGCATGTGTAAGTGTGTGTGTGCAGGCACTAATTTGGATATTTGGATAAGTGTGTTTATCTGCATGTGATTACGAATGTTCAGCATTAGTAGATTTCCTTGCTAATGTGATGGATCAGGAAAACCTGCAACTCAGTCTGCATGTAAATATACATTCATATATGTAGAATGCATACATATAACATAGACATATACACTTCTGTGAAAAAAAAAAAAAAATCAACCAAAACCAAACCCGCCACACACACAAAACCACAACACATTTTTAACTTATATGCTGAGTTAAAGTTTCCTAAAAAAAAAAAAACAAAAGGCAACCCTTTCCAGTCCTGCCCTCCTCTTCCCCTCTACCAACTTCACCCCCATTACTTCCCCCCGGTGTATAGCTTGGATGTGTGTTTCCAGGATCAGATACTTTGTTAAAGCCCTTGTTCCGGCTTCAGACATCTTTTGTTGCCCGTCTTCTAGAATAAGGGAAAAATGCTGTTCTGCATCAGGAGCAGCCACCTCTTTTCCCTCTTTCCCTTCAAATTACATAAGTAAAGTGCATGATGTTGGCAAACCTAAAAAAAATACAGTATTGCAGGCAGATCAGGAGGACAGTCTAAAGATGGGGTGAGTCTGGAGAGGTGTTTGTTGATGGACAAAGTTAGGCTTCTGTAAGTGACTACACACAAGGGGTTCCCAATACAGTTTTAGGCAGGTTAGAAATAGTTCATTACAGGGTGACAGGGTCATTGCTCATTCTTTGCTATAGAGAATGTCCTGACAGGTCATCTGTAGCTGAAAGTAATTTCAGTGTTTGCTGTTTTTTCCTCAATTTAAAAACTTATGTGCTATTGTTTGATACTTACAAACAGGTTTTAATGTTTCAGTAACCTTTTCAATGGTCTGAGCACTATAATATTGGTTTGAAATACAAACATATTAATTCATATCTTTTGAATAAATCAGTTTAAGATCACATTTGATATCATTCCTATGGGCCAAATTTAGTCCTGTGTAAATTAGTTTAGGCCCATTAAAATTAACGTGAGCTGTTATCTATCACACTTATGAAAAATGAACGCTAGCATATGTTGCCTTTTTTTTTTTTGTACTGAGCATTGTGTATACTGTGACAGAAAAAGCCATATTTATCCATTTTTATCTTTGTAGGAATGTGTCCAATGGCAACTCTGTGGGTTTTGACTGAAGAATACTCGGGGTATGTATCACGACATATTGCTTTCTGCCTGGTAGGGGAGAACTGAAACAGTTAAATTAGGTGTGCAATGTATCTTGAGTTGGTTAAACAAGCTGGTTTGTACAGAATGAAAGTTGATGAATGGATTGGACCAGAAGGAAAAGAAAATCAGAGCTGGGTCTGGAGGTGGAAGAAATGGGGATCTCACAGATGGTGTGTCCTTTTCCAAAGAACTGCAGCCACTTCATAGATGTGAAGGTTATGATAGTATTGACCCAAAGCACGTTGAGTTTGGTGAAAAAGCAGTGACAGAAGAGAGGGTGGATGGGAAAAGCAATGCAAGAAAAAGTGCTTGTGCTATTGTAGATCTCCTAACCATTCACCTTTCATTTTCTTCTGATTTATACTATTTCTGTGTTGTCACCTCTAGGTGGTATGGAAATAAATTGTTTTAACCATGATGTATCTTAAAAATAAAGAGAATAATGAGTTAAAACTTGTGATTCATTTTTCTTTGAAGTTATTTGGCTTATTATTTCAGGTCTTTTCCTGCATATACTCCTGCGTATATTCTCAAGGAGGTAGAGCGCATCAGGGAAGTGAATGAGAATGAGGAAGGGCTGTGGCTCGCAGAAGCTACGTAGCCTTTAGCAAGTAGTATAGCCCAGAAAGAATAGATCTGTTGATGCTGAGGACCCAGTTTTCCACAGTGTATGCTCTGCAAAGCTTTTACTATGTGCTCCATGTCATCTGGTCTTGTGAACTGAACATCCAGTAAGAGCTGGAGTAATTTGTTACTGTTATTAAAATGGTACGTTCCTCCCACATTGACAGGTTTACTTCCTAGCATAGGCAACATCAATATTAATTTTGTAAATGTTTATCTCACATAATGTATACGATTAAGACTTGTTTGGATGTTTTGTGTTGATTAAACCAAGACCTTTCTATGCCAACAGCCCTGTGGCATTGAGTTACTGTGAGAAAAACAATGTGTGACATTAAGTGAACACAGCTGAACATGAATATAATACCTTCTCTAGTGTATTGATTTTCCCCTTTTTTTTTTCTCTATTTTTGTTGCCACTGGTAGACCCATATACAATAACAGTTTTGAATTATCAAATTTCAATAATATATTTTCACTTAATGATTCTGTAACTGTAATGCCATTTATGGCATCTTTGGAATAATGTCAATTTCTGTAAGTTACACTTTCTGTGAGGTGGTAGATGTTTCCCCCTTGTCTGGTAGCATTAAGTTGCACTTTTGGGCTCATATGAAAAATGCTGTGAAATTCTCGCTTTTAGTCAAGTTTCATTTTATCCTGAAAATAACAGAGGGAATTCACAGGTTCCTCAAAAATATGAGCTCTTTTTGGGTGTCTTGGTAAATGAAAACTGCATTTCTTAGACCAGGCTCACTATTTGTAAAAGTGTTCATTGAAATTGATGAGAACTGACCTTGATTTCATAGTACAGTCATTACCCTCTGGTAATCTGGAGATGTGAAAGTATTTGGAAGGAAGGAAATACCTCCCACTTTTATATGTGTCACACTGCTGCAGCATACAGGGATCAGTAGCCAAGAAAAACATTTTTTCTACCTGTCTGCCGAAGTGATATCTAACGTGATTTAATTTGTTCTACCACTTTTGCCAAACAAGTCATAAACACTCATAACCACCAGCCATGATGAAGACCAATTGTCCTCAGATGCCCTTGAGTGTACACAAATGTTTTGTTGTTCAAGTAAACCACTACCATGATCTAACTCTTTGTATTTTTTAGCCCTTGCTTGCAGAGGAATGGGTTACTCCAGTTTGGGGAAAACAGTACAGTAGTCACTGCATGGGACTGAAGTGGGATTTTAGAGTCTTACTCCTTAGTCTGGCTCGTGGTCCAGGCCTTTATTTACCTGCAGGACTTGTCAGATATTTAGTCTTTGTCAAGCATGTTGAAATCCTTAAACTTGAAGGCAAAGTATGAATGCACATGCATTAGTATCATTATTACGAGTATTATTATAGGTTTCGCAAAGTTAACTGTGACTTAATTTGAGACTTTTATATAGTTTTTTATGGATCATAGTTTTGTAAGTAAATTTTTCCTTTAAAATGTGATGGCACTTTTGATTTCTGCTTCACTCTACTTGCAAATGATACCAGCTATTCTACATTAGCCGTGACCTTTAGAAAAATAACTGATGAACTTAGCCATCTCAACAGTTACTGTACACATTTGTATTTTACTTGCCTCTGTCTGTTCTGTATAAAAACACAGTGTGTCAGTGTGTGTATGCATGCATTTGCAGCAATCAGACTTTTTTTTAATCTAGTGATGTGGAGAAACAACCCTGCACTATGGGTTTATGGGTAAAGAAAGAAAAAACAAAGCAGCTGATAATATCTCTTATTCCTAAGTATGACGACTGTGCGTTGGTGGGTATGAATGCACTCTTTAATTTAAACTTGTTGGTTTTTACCTGCTACGAGAGTCTCTACACCAAAGTGCCACATGAGCAGTTGGTTGTGAGACATGCACCGTGTGCTATAACACGGGCAGACACCTCAGTATTTATGGCAGAACTTTCCTAGACCTGAAGCTGACTCTGGAATTACAGCTAGCATTTTAAGGCTCATTGTAATAGAAACTGTAAGACCAGCAGAGTAAAATAAGTATATATCTTAAAATGGCTTCTCATGTTTACTGTTCAGGGTGTTTTCCTTGGAGAGTTCGTATTAAACTACCTGTAAAAAAATCAGCCTTGCCTAATATTCTAGCAGCTCCTCTTTCAGAAAAGCCATGCTGTGAGCACTTGCACAGGCGAGCTTGTTGCACCAAATGGTTTTTTCCTATTCCTGAATCTTTTCATGGGTTTATACACTATCAAAAGTAAAACCCTCTTATCAGCCACCAAAAGGCCTGGTATTATTTTGGCCATTATAGCAGGGAGTCACATAATATAGCATAACTAATAAAATGGAGCTTTCACAGGGACCGAAATTTTACTGGGTGTTAGGACAGGTGATTAAGGTTAGCTTGTGCCTCTTAGTGCAGGTTTCACTGTAATAGCAATCTAACCATGATACAGTCCCTTTCATCTACAGGATCCCAGAGTGCTATGCAAACCTAGCAAATTGCTCTGAAAAACTGTAAGGTGATCACTTCATACATGCCTGGAGTGAAATGCAGCAGCTGTTTGGCAGCGTACAGTAATATCCCCAGACTCCTTGAAGAAGGCAGTGACGAATGCTAAAAAAACCAAAGACAGATTTTTTTCAAAACTGGGTGCATTAAAGTTAGCTGCTAAAATACCTTTTTGGCAGCTAGGTCCCAGTAGGTGGGCCTGGCTTTCACAGGTGAAGAGGGCTGGTGTCTACCCTGAATCCATAAGAGCAGCAAGAAGTTCAGTACTTCAGAAAAAAACAAAACGTGATCTGGGAATCCTGAAACTGTTAATATACTCTTTCTGGAGCTCTTATTAACACTGAAAGCAGCTTTGCCCCAGAAAATACAGGAGCAACAAAAATTCCCTTGGAACATGGTTTCACGGGGCTCTCACTTTAGGAGAAGAATGATAAGTGAGAAGAAAAACATTTTTCCCCCTAGTTCAGTTCACATTAGGGATTAATAGTAGTATTTTGTTTGGTAGTTTGGTTTAATATTGTTATACAATGCAGCATGAGGAAATAAAAGTCTATATTTGGTACCTGTCATCATCAGAACTAGAGATTCCTCCATTACCTGGCAAGTCCCATGGTCACACCATGCATCCAGCTTGCAGAACAGCTGGGTCTGTTCTCTGGTCTTTCTGGGTGGTTTTGAGCAAGCAATCTTCAGTGTCTCAAGAAAACGCCATAGCTGGGGATAGTTTATTTCCTCTTTATTGATGATGTCCCACTTTGAATCACAGAAGGAGAGAAATTATTCACTTTATCAATCAGGCAAAGGAAGAAATTTAATACTGGACCTGTTTTGTCTAGATGAAGCACTTCCACCACAGTATCCTCTTCAATTACAACAATATTTTGTAAGTCTAGCCTTCTTTTTCAAGATTCTCATTAAAAGTGCCTAAAAGCTAAGTATTTTGGAAGTGTAGCATCATGCTTTTCTTTCCACTTATATTGGGAAAAAAACAAAACAAAACAAACAAAAAAAACCCCAAACTTCTGTCATTTCCGTTTCAGCAGATGAAATTCAGCAGTTCAGCCTAAAAACAGGAGTAATTCCGGTTACCTCAACTAAAAGGAGAGCTGAACTGACCCAGCCCCACACCTGCAAGTACACCTTGGCAGGGTCCAGCTACTCCAGGTCCCAAAGAGACTGAGCCCACTTGAGGGTGGGAGGACACATGAAAAAATAGAGTTCTGGTGCACAGGGGGAGAAAGGGAATGTACTGGACTGCCGGGAGCTATTCATCGTAAAGTTTAGTTGTCTCTGCCTGACTAATGGTAACTAAGGGACAGAGTCTAATCTGAAATGTGCACTGGTGTGTGTCTTGAAAAATACACTACAATGAAGGAGTGCATTTGTCAATATATTCTTCACTGTTTACCCTACCTTTGGTCCAGGTCCAGCTTACTTTGTTAAAAGATCTGACTAATAAAGGTCTGAATATAATTAGTCTGGAATTAGTGAAATAGTTACAAAGCAGGGGATCAGTTAATGGTCTGGTTTACTTCCTGCAAAATCAATTTTGAGCTCTTCTTATTAACAAAATGTTCACTTGTAATCAACAATAACTAGTACCAGCAATACAGTAGTTGAAAGACTATTTTGCAGGCAAAAATAAGCTGTAAACATAAGAAATTTTATAGCACTTTGATGTAAATAAAACATTCCCTTAATAATTGATTAGTGGATGATGAGAGAAATACACCTTACACTTTAAATATTATGACTGACATAGCAGGTATGTTCACTACTGCAAATATATCATATACCTCTTAATTTTTCATTCAGCTAACATCTTCAGAAAGAACTTTCTGTGTGCCAAAATGGTTAATGATCCTGTATGAAGCATTTTAACAGTATGTAATGGCAAAAGAAAGTAGCAAAGTACCATTATGTGTATTTCTCTATGTGTGTCTCAGTTTAGCTTTTTGTAAAAATTCAAATGTATGGCATTCATAGCACTGTAAAATATTTTGTTGGGGACACACTTTAGCAAATATTTTGGCCCCCAGAGCTGAGGCTGTAATTCTTGAAGAATATTAACACCCAGGCTTTATTCTCAAGCCTGGGAGAGTGTCATACTGACCTCTGTTTACTGCTATTAAACATAGAAGATTTACTTTTAAGCATTCATTTAAGGAAGTGAGTTATTATTATTTTGCTTGACCTTAGCCTATGGTATATATATCATGAGGTTCCAAGAGACTATCATGCACAAGAAAATTGGTCTACCAAGAATTAAGAACAATCTTAAAATATTTTTAAAATTGGCGACAGGCATTAATGTTTATACGCTGATCACCTGTCAGCTAGATGAGCATCTATATACATTGAAAATAGATATATTTAAAACTCGACATTTTATGTGTAGTAATCCCTGATACAAGTACCTTGAAATGAATGCTGTTGCTGAAGTTAACATTATGCAAGCTATTGCTTATATTTATTACTGAGAAAACATTATTTTTAAAAGCATATGAAAAAATAGTTTTCAAGCTGTTTCCTTAATGAACTGGAAATAGTAACCCTGTCAAATGTAATACAAAAATAGTGTTATAAGCCTATGGCATCTATTTATTACTGGGGAACAAAAGCCTTCATCCATTTCCTTTAGAGAATGACATTTTTGTAATTCGCTGCCCATTTCATTTGTTCTAAAAGGACTTCGTAGGTTGACAAATATCCCACAGAAATGGCTTCTGATGCTTGATAGGATAATGTGCAGCCCCTTAGGACAAGGGCAAAGGCAGCAAACTTATCATCCTTTAGTTTAGCTTAGCATGGGTCAGTAACAGCGCCAGGGGTGACAGAAGATGTTAAAGTGTGGGAAGCAAGAACTAAGAGCTGTAGGAGGGTAGTTTTTATAGTTTATCCTTTCTTTCATCATGACGCTGCAGAGACAGCTTGAATCACGTTGTTGATTTGGTTCACTGCACGCCACACTAACTACTCCAGTAGCAGGAAAAAAAAAACAGTTACGGGTCATTTTCCCCAATAGCGTGTGACATTTCAGCACTTATCCTATAGGAGGAAGAAATACATGTTTAATATTTTAGCTTGAAGTTCATATTTTAAAGATGCATTATCACACTTGGAGGTCTGGCATGATAAATTTGAAGATTACTGTAGTTCTACCAATGTGAGGATTTTGGAGGAGAAATTGTTCTGCATGTTTAATTGTCCACTACATTTTGTTCAGAATTTTTTTCTCCTCCAAAACAGGATAAGAATGAGCATTTGGCTCCTGTGGAGTTCACATTTTAAAAACAACAAACAAGACTTTAAAGTCATAATGATGGCTTTCATTCATCAAGAGCTGAAAACCATTTCAGAAATGGTCTTTCAGAAAATTATTTAACAGAGTTAGGTCTTCCTCAGTAGTGGATGATTGCTTCTCAGTCATAGATCTTGTAAACTTTGGGCTGATCTAGCAAGATGTTCCATGCTAATATTTTCTGCTAAAGTCAATTGAAGTGACTGAATATAATGAGCACAATCACATCCTCTTTCTAAAATTTGTAGCTAGTCTGAAACTAAGTAGCCCAACTACCTCCACAGAACACTTTTGCACTGTCAGGTTCCTTGGTTTCTACTCAGCACATTGAAGCAATGAAAAGCATACTTGTTTTTGTTCTCTAGTTAAAAAAGGAGTTTTCACAAATTGCTTCCAAATGCAATCATATTAATAGGGAAAATATTATATTCCTGTAAATCAGCCCAGATTGTTTTGGGTGAGGGTGTATGGAATTACAAAGTACTATGGACCTAGCTGGCTTGGGTTCAAAACAAAATTTTGTAGATATTAGAAGAAAACCAATCTCAGCTTATTCAACAAAATGCCTGGGGGAAAGAAAGAGAGAAAGAGAGAAAGAGAGAAAAAGAGAGAAAGAGAGAAAATGAGAAAGAGAGAGAGAAAGAGAGAAAGAGAAAGAAAGAAAGAAAGAAAGAAAGAGAGAAAGAAAGAAAGAAAGAGAAAGAAAGAAAGAAAAGAAGAAAGAAAGAAAGAAAGAAAGAAAGAAAGAAAGAAAGAAAGAAAGAAAGAAAGAAAGAAAGAAAGAAAGAATAGGAAGATAGATAACTGTAACTAACCCTAATCAACATTTTATACATGGACACCTTTGGAGCTTTTCTTCCTGGTAATTTTTTCAATTTCCCTTAAAAATATTTTCAGAAATAATTTGGACCCTGAGTTTCTGTGTCATTTGAACCCTGGCATCCTGAGTGTCAAACACCAACACAGGCTGCAAACTCCATCAAAACACCTGAAGCTCTTCTTGGAGGGGTGGCACTTAAGGTATTCTCAAAAAGTCTCTTCTGACTAAATGTGGTTTAGGTTTGTAAGTACCAAGAAGACCCCTGATAATGAGTTGTAGGTTTCTAAACCACAAAGAAACTTCTGAAGATTTATGTTAAATCTTGTTTCTAAAATGGGTCTAGAGGATCCATTTTGCTGAAGTGAAGAAGTTTTGAAAACTTACAGACTAGGGTGGAGGAAATCTGATCTTTGTTTTTGCAGAACTTGCACTATTGTGGGGCAAAACGGAGGTAACACTGTAAACCACACACTCAAGGTTCAGACTATGGATTTATGAATATATTGTACAATTGTAATAAACCTTTCATACAAATGATGAAACATTTTTATATTTCTACCTCAAGAAATAAATGTCTTCAAAAGGTCTGCCAATAACCATTCTTTAAGCTCTATCCAGAGAGTACATCTTGCAAATGCTCCTTTCCTGCACCAGACACACCCACTACATATTAATTACAGAAACTGTCTTCCTTGCAATAGTTATTCTTCTTGGATCAGACCTGTTTTACAAAGAAAGTGGAATAATTTGTTGGTGTAATGTATGATCTGAATTAATGTACTTTTAAGAATCAAATTATTCTGATGTGAGAGCCCCTAAAGGGACTGATACAGTGGAGAAGGACTGAAAGTTTTGACATGGTTTAATGAGCTGTATGCTAACTCCACCTGAGTAATTAACAGTCTTGACAGTCCTTTTGAACAGTGATATTCTCTGTAAGGATGTTTAATGCTCTGAGTATCAGCAGTGCAAAAGCCAAGACAGAGGCAGATCTGACTAGGGATTTTCTTATCAAAGGAGTTTTGGCTATATATTTTTTCTCTTACGAATCATTAAGGCAAATACTTTCAGAAGCAGTGGCTAATTTTTTGGTACTTTTACTTTTGAGTACCCGGTTACATGATGCATTCTCCCAAGTTGTACAGATGTCAGCTGCCCTTTCCTTATAAATAAAAATATGGATGCAAAGTGGCCCCATCCAACACAACCATGTGTGTGCAAACACTCTTCTGTGAGTAAAAGACAAATGATTCTGTGGCAGGCAATTTCAATTCATGCTTTGTTGTAATTGTTAAAATGTGCTAACATGCATATCATCTTATAAATCATTCTTTTAGAATTAAAAGAAATTGTTTTGTACCCAGAAACAATGACATGATAATACGATTAAATGCAGAGGCCACAGCTTTTTTTTTTTTTATTTTTTTTTTTAACCAAAGCAATACCCTGAAATGGCAGAGCACAAATAATCTAGGAAGATTTCTAATGAATACCAAGGTTGGACATACCATTAACAACTGACCGATGTCAAAGCCCAGGTCCCTCAAGATTGCTCATCTTCCAGAAAGTGGAGTCTTGACCAGTTCTTCTCCATGCCAATGAAAGCAGAGACAAAGAAAGGTGAATTCTGTCAGCTGCATAAGATATAGAGATAAACATTAAGAACTGCCTTTTATTTTTTTTCTAGGTTTTATTTATCTTATTTTTCTCTTTTTCCTTAATTTTTGTAAGCTAAAATTCTTCATCAGTTGTATTCATATATCATGTAAATCTGTACATGTTGATGGCTGTAACTTTTCTGCTTAACAGATTTTACTCCTTACTATGCCTGTCACTGATTTAAGCAATCTGTGTGTAATTGATTTCTTCAGTAAAACAGATAACATTTGCTTAAAGCTCCTCTGATGGCTTTACAGCCTCTACATTAGCAACAGCACTTCCATCTCCACTGGCATTCTAGTAAAATATAATTATTATATATCCATCACAGACAAAAAGATGAAAAAGTGAGCAGTGAGAGTCAGTGCTGCATTTTCCCTGGGCTCAGCACTGCCTGAGTGTCAGATTGTTCAGCTCTTACTGTAGTTACTAAATGGCTCCTAACTCTGTCCCTCTCTCTGGCCCCATGCCATGTATTTTTCTATTCACTGACTTAATACCAGAACCAATGATATTTCTGACTTAGAAATAGATAGGCCCTTAATTGCCTTTCAGGTAAATTGACTTATTTTTAACTTCAGCAGAAACCTTTCTCTAAGCATAAATAAATAAATAAAATAGGATTTACTTTGTACAAAGTAAAATAATGACTTCTGTTATACATGTTCTACTTCAGATAATTAAAACAAAACAAAATATAAAACCATCCCTCAGGACAAAATGTTTTTGCCTGGAAAGGACATAAGAAAGGGAAAAGAAGACAGACACATGGAGGAACTTAATTGTACCATACAGAAAAGACTCAAGGGACTGCAATGTGGCTTCTCTCCGCCTCTCTCCACCATTCTGTGGATAGCAATTAGACATCAACATACTGGACAGCAGTTGCTTCTAGCTGAGAAAGGAAAGGCTTCACATAAGAATTTTTAAGTTGTTTTATTATTATATCCAAAGCAATCACTACAGACAGATTTGTAAAACAATGAACTTCCCTGATATAGCACATATGAAGAAATATTTCCACCTTACAAGGAGAAGCAGAGACGCATGAGGGATTTCAGTGACAAGACAGGTCAAGTTGTAACAGACAGTGGACAAACTGTATTCTCTTTGCTTTCAATGTACTAGCTTTCAAAGAGGAGAAAAGTGCATTTTTCCCACTTTCCTTGGAAATCAGAAGTGAGGGAAAGCCTCCCTGCCTGATCCTCTTTCTGACCCTAAATAATGAACATACTCATGATGAATGAAAGTCATTCTCATCAGCCACAGAATAAAAAGCTCTTGAAAAGTAAAGCTACTCCATCTGAGCTGAATCCAGGAAAGCACAGAAATGCAAGCTTAACTTGGGTAGACTCCTCATGGGTATAAATGATTTTCTGAGTTGAGGCCAGAGGGGTGAACACCTTACAAGACCTGTCCCTAGGTGAATACCCTGAATATGATCACCTGAAACAGAATTCTGCTGTGTAGCCCATTACCATCATCTCTGTGTGTTCCTGCTGCTGGGCGTCCCCAGCGTGGGTTGTGCCTCCAGTCACCTCAAGTGTATCATGCAGGGTGGTGGTGAAGGCAGGTGGGAGGCAGTCGCTGTGTCTGTGTATGTTATGTCAAAAATAAATATTTGTGGCTCAGGGATTATCTTGCAGCAACACCTTCTCTTCTCCCTCTGCTTCCCCTTTGCTTTTGTTTTTAAAATCTGAGCTTTCTCCTCTTGTGTGTGTTTTAAATGAGAGAAAACTGTGTGCTGCAAGCCCACAAAGTGATTATTTCTCAAATCCAGGATGTCAGGGGAGAGTGAGGCTTCTAAGCAAGCTGACTAAATCGAATATGCAGAATGTAAAAACAAAAAATGGTGTATTTCATACTGCTGTGGCAAAACCAGTCTGGAAAATTTAGATCCCAGTTGAGATCTGACTCTCACATGTGTTTTGTAAATGTACCTTAAGGCAGAGCTACATTTCATTTTCCTGGAACAAAACTGTCTGATAAAAACACTCAGAAAAGTCACTGGGCTGAGAAGTGAAGGATGGAGAGAGTTCATCATGTAATATTTTACATTTTGTTTCTTGCTTAATTATTGAATTGTTCATTCACAAAGCTATACGCAACCATCTTTGCTGGTTGAAAGATTAATACTTATACTTTAAACAGTAAATTTTTCTTGCCTTTCACTGCAAAGATGACTGATATCGTTTAGTGTGACACAATTTTACATCCCAAATAACTTCTCAGGGAAATGTTAAATGCTGGTTTAAAATGACAGTAGTGAAGGGTGTTTTTTTTTTCCCTTCAGCTTGCAGAAAGTGCTAAAACAGTGATCCTCAGCTGTGAGGATCTCAAAACCTCTTGCTCAGAATTAAGATTCATGGCAGTTTAGTGAAAGTAGAAAAGATCTCTGTGTGAGAGGTAGCTGATATTTTTCTCCCACTGTAAATCTTGATTTCAAAACTCTGATTTCAGAAGTGGGAAAACTGAAGCCCAAAGAGCTTAAGGGGAAAACTTAAAAGTGCTTATTTGGCCTAGATTCAACAGTGTTAAACTAGCTTAGATACTTGGGCACCTAAATACCACCAGCTCTCAAAGACTTTCATATTATGAGCTCTGAAAAATTAGAATATGCAGATTTGATCATATTGCCCCTTTGGCAAAGAGGATTTAGGCTGAAAGTATGTGAGGGGGAGAAGATGGCCAAGATCTGATCTGAATGTATCAGTGCAACTAAAGACGCATTTTAAAACTGTTTAATTACACCATTTTAAAAACTTGGCACAGTTAATTCATCTTGCTTCTATTCATTTAACTAGAAACCCTAGTCTTTAAGTGTATGGAGCTGTTTGGTGTGGAACCTGTCTGACTTCTCCTTGATTTTTAACAGATTGCAGAGATGATGCCTCCTAGACCAGTGTAGGTGTTGCCCAAGGAGCCAGGCAAGGCTTCCTTCTGCATCCTTCTGCTTCTGCTTCAAATGTATGTAGTGTCGGATTTGCCATCACTTTATGGTTCTGTCAGCAGTCCTGAAACAGCAGCAGGTAATGTAGCGATTTGCTTCCTCTCCAGTATGGGAGAGGAGAACAGAGAGTATTTACTGCAGAATTCAGACATCGGACCTCACTATTATTGCCACCAAAGCGTGGTGTTTGCTTATAAAAATAAACATGAACCTACTGCTTGGCGATCACTGAGCCACATTACAGAGCAATCCAGTCACTTTGGATTGCATCTGCTCCTTGTGTTAGTTTGGTCCTGCTCTATGTCCTTGTCTGCCATGCACTCACTTGTATACCACTCACTAACCTGCCTTAGCACTAGCAAGCAAACAGCATCCCCAAATCAACACAATGATGCAGCTGAGCACCCTAGGAGGTGAAAGTGTAGGCCCTGTCTAACAACCTCTGTCACAGGATTCTCATCCTTGCTATACATGTTTTAAAGGGTGTGCGTAGAAGGTATGACTACAAGTGATTGATTCTTAAGGATGATGGATTGTAGACTATATTGCTCACCATAAACTAAGAACCTTATTTACAGTAAGGATAAAATTGCAGTATCATATCGGAATGTAACTTAACACTATGACCACAGATACACTTTTAAAACTGTTTAAAATAGTTTTATTCTCCCTGCTAAAAGACTTGTAGGCTGGAACAATCAATGAGTACTTTGATCCACAGAGCCAATTTTGTAATGAATAGCTGCTATCACATTTTTTGCTCCTATCTCTAAATGGCTTACACAAATCATAGCTGAGGAAATACATTCCTTGTATGCTAACTTGCACATGATTCTCCCTGCTAAAGAAACACCTTTACTAAAATTTGTGGAGCAAAGCTGTCTCACTGCCTCTGGCTCCCTGCACTAGCAAGAACTGTCGCTTTTCTTTTCAAAGACGGGGAAAGAGGCCAAAATATACATGACAGCTTGTTTAAATGGGACTTCAAATACATTTAAGGTCATATTCTCCATTTTGATGGAGTCTTGCTTATTTAAAAATGTAATAAAATTCTGAGGCTTCAGCATTTAATAGCTAAATTCTTTCATGAGCATAGGATCACTACAGAAACAAATATTTAACCTCTCCCTCCTCATTCAGACATTCAAGAAACATATTTTCTTAAACCTGGAGTTTTATCCGTCCATGCAAGAGTCAAAAATGTAGATATTGATGTTCAAACCCAGTTCCTTCATGGGGCCTGTAGGCAGTGAGCTCTTGTTGGTAGAGAACAAGTGCAGTAAATAAAACTTCTTCAAGTCTGGGGACTGCGTAGCTCATTTCCTTCTTGGAAACACACCTGAGAGTTTCCATGAAATCCCCCAAGTAGTAATGACTCTTTCCCCTTTTTCCATTACTTTTTAGGAGGGAGTTATTCCAGGTTTCTATCACCACTTTGATCTCCTTTGTCCTTTCCAGAAATTCAATTGGAAAGCATAGAGCTATTCCTCATTCACATAGCTAACTCATGGAGGAAATTATGCAGAAGAATCATCAGGATGAAATTTTATTCCTGTGGGGATATTTCCAAGGGAAAAATGTCGGATATGTTTATTCTATTTATTTCTTAAATATAGCAAGGCACTTTTTACTTGTTATGTATTTCCCTGAGCAAGCCCTGAGTAATGCCTGTGATACTAGAACCTGTTGTTAATATTTCCTTGTCCTCCCTTGTGTCACAACCCTTATTACCATCATTCACTCTTCTTTGATTCCTCTCACCTGCTACATCATAGTTTTTCAAAGCAGGGACTGATATGTAATGTGGTTTTTTGGTGCCTAATCAAACTAGGCACTTAGCCTTAGATATGAAAGGATTATTAGTATTAAATAAAAATAATAGAAGTTTGAAGTTCGGCAGTTCAGGCAGTTTTAAACTATCCCTGTGGGGAGATGAAAAAAGCCACAAATGGACTTTTTTTTACTATGTTGTTCAGGGAAGTTCAGGGAATGAGGATTACTTTTTAATCTTCTCATAAATCCAAAATGGCTGAAGGAATTTTGTTCAAACTTTTTAAAAAATCACTTCAGGAACAAGTCAAAGTACGCTTTTTAATAGTAACTATGTAATTTACTGTAGAGAGGTTGACAACTGAATTGAGAAGTGGAATTAAATTTAAAAATGTGTTTGAGTGTGCTATCCTTCTCTGCAATGGCAAGAAATTTTTTCATAGCATACGTCCAATATTTCACTTAAAAAGGCAACTAGTGTCGAACCTGCTATTTTGTTGATGAATGAAAACAGTTTTCTGCTGTTGAACTGATAATAGGCTTTTATTATACTAACAGGAAGACATCTTCACCAAATCTATCAAGAATCCAGTGTGTAAGTACTGTATACAAGCTATCTACTGGCACTTTTCCCAGGAAACTGATTTATCTTTTCAGCAACAAATAGCAACTGCTACTGCTTAATCGGGCAATATTTGTGAAATGTCATTTTGATGGGGACACATTCGGTCAGTGTCAAATGACTTAAGTGATGTTTTAAGTACATAATTCTACACTAAGATTCCAACTGATCACTAAAAAATTGTGACATTTCAGCTCTGGTATTTCAAGATGGAGACTAATTTTAACCATAGAAAGAAAGAAATGGAAGACTGAATTTTCTTGGTTTAAACCCTGAAATTTAGCTTCAACTAAAGACATGTCACAACGTAGAACTGAATTCTCTTTAATTATTTTTTAAGCACAGTGTGTCACAGACATTGCACTGTTTTGTTTTGTTTTAACGCAAGGGTAACTAGCTCAAACAGAGGTAGCCAGGTTGGTATATGAAAATTTCAGATCTAGCCTAGCTGTCTCTTGTGGATCATACATTTTTAGAAAAAACAAACTATTGACCTCAATGTAAAAGTGAAAAAACAGATGAAATATTCTGAAGTCTGTGCTATAATAGATGATCTGATTAGAAATGTATGAAACTGCTCAGCTGAGAACATCACATAAACCCATCTCAGATGACTATCCAACTAGCTGTCTGACCTCAAGTTTAAGTACACCATGGACTCAATCATGCATTGGTGTATCAGCACTCATTTGGCTTGCCTGTACAGTTTCTAACTTTTTTAAAACTAAGGAAAAATTTCTTATATTCCATAACTATTAAAAAAAGATGAAACCATCAAGACTGATTACAACTCAGTCTACTTTAAAACTGATTAGAAGCTTTCCCAGTCAGGTACTACATCTGAGGTGGGAGGTGACAATAAATGACCAGGCACTGGTCTGCAGCTATGGCCTCTTTCGGATTAGCTGTGGTCCCCACTGCTCTGCCTCGTGAGCACTGGGCTCCAGCATTAGTGCCTATTAGGATACATTAAGTTGGTACTGGGGTCTGGTGAGTGTAAATGACTGAACTGGTCAGGCAGACACCACTTCTCATTTGAGTCTTTCATAGTTGCTGCTTCCGAAGAAACAAAGGAGATGTAAATTACCTGATGCTAATTAACCTGAGACAAGTGAAACAGGAAATAAACCTGAGGGTATGTGATGAGGACTTGTAAAACACTACTCTGGCACAGAGGGAGAAAAAAATTCATTCTGTTGTAGGCATCTTCAAAGTTGTATTCAACGGTACCACTTTAAGTTTTTCTACAGTAGAAGACTTTGTATCTCATGACGTATTACTGTTCTAGTCGATACTGAAGGGCAGAGTTAAAGTTGTTGTAATGATCTTTCACAAATTTTTCTAGCACTTTGATTCCACAAAGAATCAGGATCTTTATCATAACCACCTCCTTAAAGACCCGAAAATACATCTTATGCTCATAAACTTAATTACAACATGGAAAAAATTCAGGGAACTGTTTATGTATGGAGTTAGAAGTAGACCCACAGAACTGTGATACTTAGACGTTCGGGATTTTTTGCAAAAAAATGTAGATGTATGTTATTATTTTATCAAAAATATGTATGTTTAAAATATACTTGCTTTTTGTTGTTTTTTTAAAATTTCTCTTAAGGTAGTGGTATTCTACAAAGGTGATGTCAAGAACACCAAGTGTTATTAAATAATTCTACAAAATTTGTTACATAAATTACTTCAGTAAAATATTTTATGCTGTATGTTTTGCCTTCTTCTAATACCCTAAGGTATACTTGCTAAGATGAATGAAGCCTAATTTTCTAAGTATTTAACTTAATGCCACTACTGTATTTTCCATTGTGACAATAGAACTAGTAACATAAACAAAAATATTGTTAAACATCAGCTCATGATGCTGAATTCTAATGCTATGAGCTTATACACTAACATGATCAAAATACAATATTACAGAAACTGGGAACATATTGAAAAAAAACCCAAATTTTATCATATTGTTGTTTTAGGACTTCCTGAGAAGACCTTGTTAAAGTAAAAAGGCCTACCATGATACTGAAATTGATACTCCATTTAAAACCTTTTGTTAGTGTTAGTGTGAGTGAGAAAATATCTTGACCATACATGACAATCAAGTCCATAGTATCCAGTTTGAATGCTTTGTGTAGGAAGATGTGTATTTTACAGAGGCATGCTAGATCAGCTAAAGTATAAACAAATATGTCTATAAATTTTAATGAAACTTTCCTGGGTGAGAGGAGTTGGTTTAACAGCCTAGAGCAATGAGATGAGGTCCTTTCACACTTTTTTTAAGAATGCAGCTTGTGTACTGCTGCATTTGCTTATTTACACTTTGTGGTTTTGTTGTTAGTTTGTTGTTGTTTGGTTTGGTTTTGTTTGTTTTGGGGTGTTTGTTTGTTGTTTTTTCAGTTCCTGAAAATAGGAGAATGAAAGTGTGTTTTTTATTGATATCTAACCACCAACCAATAAGCCTTATTTTGCTCCATGGTAAAAACCTAAGCAAGTTCTCTTGGAAGACTTTTCTAGGTCAATGAAGGAGAAGGTGCTGACTGAGAATACCAAGGGTAAATCAGCTCTGACATCGCTGATTGCCTTCCAAAATGAAATGACTAGGTCTTTGGATGACAGAAGAGTGGTGGGTGTCATCTACCTTTGCTTTACTAAAAACTGCTTTTTTTATATTCATATCTTTGCTCTAGTAAGCTGAGGTGGAAATGGTGGTTTCTCTAGCAAAAATATCTAGGAGGACAAGCTTTGTATCTTGAATATTTTTAAGAGTGCAAAATCTAATTATTATGAACTGATTATGAAAAAAATCTGTCCTGGAAGTAGAATAAGATTCTAGCCCCCTGCTTAAGATTCTGTTGATATCCAAATTATGGTTGAAAAGACTTTTGATTACAATTCATTGAAATATTTTAATTCCACACTTCAGGTTTCAATAGGTGTTCTTAAAGAGTGGGGAAATATTTCCTTAAGAATTTATTTTGATTTTCCAAAGAAGTAGAGCTTGCCTTTACCTCTACTATTGACACATTGTGTCATATTTATACACTCAGAACTAGCCTGATCAAAAGTTTGAGATGCAAATTCAAATTTCTGTCTTCTAGGTCAGGCTGACAGGAACCACTGGGGTTTCCTTTTTAGCCTTTCCTTACTGTGCAGAAGCAATTAACTTACTGGGATTATCTGTGCATTAGCATCTATCAAATTCTCTGCTATCACGCTGAACTAAGATATTGATCTCTTCTCTCCTCTCCTGTCTTTTTGTGGCAAATTATTATTTGTGGCCTTGGCTCATTTAAGTAAGATGAAAAAAAACCACCTGCTTCTCCACACTTACTGTGTAGGGGAATTTAGGCACTTACTTACTAATGAGGATTGGTACACTGGGTGCTTTAAAATTAGATTCAAGTTAAGTGCCTAACCTGGGCGAACTTGATCCCACCCTCAGTCATTAATGGATTATAATGATATTCATTTTACAGAAAAGCTCACTTAGAATGTGTGTTAGCAAATTCTATCTGAAATTTTTAAAAGGAGCACAAGTTACTTGGATAGCTGTTCTCATTCATTTAAGTGAACTTGTAGGCAGCTGTCAAAACATACTCTCCAGGACAGAGGGCATCATTCTTCTGCTTCTACTGTGCCTTGGCAGTCCCAGTGCAGACCAGTCCTTCTGTATGTTATCTTCAATATGGGTAAAAATAAGTAAAAATAAGATAATATATCTGTTCATTAGCGGAGGAAATATTTCCTCCTATCAACTAGCCAGGAATAAATAGAGAAAAAATGTTGTTTGAACATAGAAAGAAGCAGCATCAATTTTTTAGTCATTAATTTGTTTTTATAGTCAGGTGGTTTAACATTATATTTTTTGTAGTTTGCAATTTTGTATCTGAGGTGGAAAGTTTGGCTTCCATAGACCTGTAACATGATTTTAATTAAATAAGACATGCAAAATTAACTTAAAGAACAAGGAGATTAAAATATGTAGCTCTCAGAAGTTAGGAAATTGAAAACAGTTGTCAATCCAAACATTTGTCTGAATCTCAGAAAGTTTTCTTTTTCATTAAATCATTACTTTGAACAATCATGCTTTAAAAAATGCTTGTTTTTAGTGCAGAGGTTGGAATATGGCTATTGAAATAAGCTACTCACACTTTCTGTGGTATTTATATATTTTTTCCCTTGAATACTTTCTTCACTAGTCTCTTGTTCAAGGCAATGGAAATCAGCTGAAGCCTTTCTGTTTGTTTCCAGGGCATCAAATCACTTCCCAAGTGAGATGCTGGTCCAGGAGATGGGAGAAGAGACACACTAGCTATAGGTCAGGGGAAAAGAGAGGTGAATTACCCTGTTATTTCTTGATATTTTCTGCATAAGTGATTCTCAGCATAACATATGTACTCTGGAGCTCATGTGTCGTTATCATGAATCCATTTGGCGTTCATTGTAATGGCTGTGATCATCAATCCGATTAGTACTCATATAGATGTCAATGACGTTCCATTACAATTTATTATTAGTTAATGAACACCTATATTAGGCTCATACTACACTCATTTTAAAAACTGCTTAAAAGGGTTAGCCATGAAATTTAGTGGCAGCCAAGTTCTGTGTCTCAAATCAATCCTCAGCTTCCTGCAAGGCTTCCCTCTGGGAGTGAAATCCTAGTGCCTGTAAGATGCCTGCTAGGGGACACAGACAGAGACCTTATAGCCCTGATTTGGGTCTGGGAATGATGCAAAGCCCACTCGAACAGTGTTCTCCAGCTGCTGGGCTCCTTCTGCCTCTGCCCTCTGCCTGCTCAACTAGAAACTACCAGCCTTTGGCCCTGTGCAGTATTTTTGCATGTGGTGAGAGTCAGGTGAGGGAGCTGTTTCCCAGGAGCAGGGACCAGAAGGACCCTGATTTTGTGCCAGCACTTCCTTCAGGCATGATCAAGAAGCCAACTGCTGTGCTCATCCAGCATCCAGACCAGGTCCTGCTGCCATAGGAGCCAGGCTGTCACTAACAGAGCCAGGAGATCCTGCATCCAGACAAGAAAACTGCTCAGCTGTCCCTAATCGAGGTGTAATAGTCTTTTCCTCATAGAAAGTAAAGGTCTCACTAGTCAGCTGGTCAACACTAGCTTGCCTTTTTGTGTGCCCTGACTACTGTCCTTCTGAATGAGACTGAAAACCAGAAACAAAAGACATGGAAAACCAGTAACAAAAGCCACGTTTGGTTTTTGACCTTTTTTTTTTTAAAAAAAAAATTCTTTCTTCCTTACTTTCTCTTTCTTTCTTTGTTTCTTTCTCTCTTTCTCTGTCTCTCTTTCTCTCTCTCTTTCTCTCTTTCTTTTAATTTATTTATTATTCTTATTATTTTCTATCCTGGGGAGCTACATTTGAGATCACTGTTTTGGGCCATGGTTTTGAATGGAAACATAGGCAAACAAGATGGGTCTTATATTTGATTTGTATTGAAATAAATGGGGAAATAACACATGATGTTTGCATATCACTGCTAATACACATATCGTGCGTATGTCTGCTGGTATTCTACATGAGTCACTTTGCTTTAAATTATTAATGCTCAGAAATCACGACAGTGAAAGCATCTGTGGTGTTGATAAGAGAGCAGAGGCATGCACACTCACTTCTGGATATGGGATAAGGCTGTTTCTCATTGCTTGGCCAGCCTGACTCTCCCCAAGCCCAGGGCGCTCTATGCCTGTCTCCCCACTGCAGCTTTGCTCTGCTTCCACCAGTCTGGGTGCTGTGCTCTTCTGGCTTGCGCTGCAGGGTCTTGCCTATCTCCAAGGGATTATCCTACCTATTTCTTCAGTACCTCTTTCTATATTACAACTAGTTATATGTGGCACTTGTCATTCCTTTCCACCTGTTGTTTGCTATTTATTGTGGCTTAGTATCATGCTTTAATCCTTGCATACAAGTGCTTATTCACCCTTGAACTATTTCTGCCTTACATGCTGCCATCAAAACAATTAAACATGATAAAAATTTATTTTTTCTAACTACTTCTTCTATGTCTCTTTGTTACCAACAAAACCTCCTTTCTGATCAGTGTTTTGTACCTTTAGATGAACACAAAACGGTTAGTTCATGCCCTGCTTCTCCCTTTTCACCACTTCCTCCTCAATTCTCAGTTATAAGGTTTAATGTTATATTAGTTAATGTTGTGTCCAATTTCTTTTACAGCAGTTGTTGGAGCATGCTCCTTTGTGGTTCTCCATCTATTTTGGTCCCAGACCCTGCCAATTCCAAATACAACTCCTCAGTTCTTCTTGGGTTATCAACCTGGACATGCCATTTATCCCTCTTTTCACCCTCTGTTCCTCAATGCCTTTGAGCTCCTTCCTAATTTTTACTGCAGAGTCAGTATCTTGCATCTCCCATCCTCTTCGCTTTGCCACTGTCATTCCCTCTTGCTTGCACTTCAGCCACTTCTGTGCTTTGTGGCTTCTTACACCATGAAGCAACGTCTCAGAGCAGATCCACAAGACTGTGACTCTAATTCCAGATTCTGATACTTTTGGTATATTTACTGAAAGGTTTTAGGACCAATACTGACAGAAAAGCATTTTGAATTTTGCTGTGAATTAGTAGGGGAGGGTGCAATATTGCTCTTTTTATTCTGGCTCATGCAGATATCCCTTCAGAAGTTGATCTCTTTGTTGAGAAGACCATGTTTCCACCAGACATCTAGATAGCACCTAGCACATTGTCAGTGCCAATGGAATACAATAACAACAATAATAATAACCCCCACCCAGAAAACCTCATTAAGGACCTCAGGTATCCCTTGAGTTAGGTATTGATCCATGTAAAGGATTGCTGTGTCATGCACTTACATAAAAGGCCAAATTTAAATCCTCCAAAGAGCCACAGAAGAGCTCACATTACATCTCCACAAAGAAGTTTGATTAAATGTGAATTTAGTTCAAGGTCTGATGTGTATATATTAAAACACCAGATGATCTTTTAATCAAAACTTGGACCCTTTTGTGTGGCTGATTTTGTGGTTTTTGTTAGGTGATATTGACACGGATTGTTCACTGATGCATTGTGATTTAATGCCTTGTGACTATAATCCTTGTATGCAAATGATTAATTACAAAGCATATTTGATTTTTTTAAAGGACTTATCATGCTTCCTCCACTTCTGCCTCTGTTTAAATTGCAGTTTAAAAGCCACATACCTTTCATTTTTTATTTTTGTTTGAATTTTGTCAGAAGACATAATAATTCACAAGCTATTTAGCTTTTGGATTAAAACAGGTAATTGTTGTTTGTAAAATATTATGGCTTTCAGTCTAGAGCAACTTTAAACATTTCAGTGTTTGCTGCGAGGCATGAGGAGACAGTGACACAGCTCATTTCCTCTGCTGAGCTCTCTTTGCTGCCTTGTACAACACTTATTTCAAAGCACGCCACAGCTTAGAACTGTCGTGATCCCCATTAATATAAAATCATTGACCTCTGCTCCTGCTGGTGCGACTAAATTACATTCTGCTGCTCAGCAGCAGCCGCATATGGGGCCAGCTCTTTTAGTCATGGCCAGGTGCCTTGATGTCAGCGCTGCCCCTCCTACGCGCAGGGTTTTCCTTTAATGAGGATTATGAACCTTCAAAGATCGAGGAAACCCACTCCCAGGATAGCAGCTTTTCTAATGGCATCTGCTCTTATCGCACACAGCAACTCAGTGTTGTAGGGAGCTGTGCAGGGGAGCTCTATTTTTCCCGTCAGTGAGGAACTGTGAGAGGTCATGCTTTGGTAGCTGTGCTCTCCCTTGACCGACAAACCCAGGACACTGTGAACAGAAATATCACATTTTTATGAAGCCGTGTAGTGCTGTGTTAGAACAGTATCCTATATCGTGTCAAAACATGGGTGGGATTCCTTCCCCCTCTTTCTTGCCCTCTTGTTCATGCTGCACAAAAATGAAGTACACTTAGTGCGGTTTTATAGTCTGCACATTGTATTCTTACCAAAAAAAAAATAATTTTATGAGATTGATTAGGCTTGATACAGCTTCTGAGTGTGGTCAGCTTTTCTCACTGTGTGGTCTTTCTTGTGTTTTTTTCCCTGATCCTTTTCACCCACCTCCACCCCCTCAAGACACTCTACATTGTGAGCCATGGTGCATTTTTGCCTGTAAGCTCTGTTCACTACAAATGGGTCCGAGCAGCAAGTTTTTACGCCAAATCTTCCTAAATGTGGTGTTGTTCAACAAGGATGTATTTTATATCCTGGTCTTGTAATGAGTTACGTATTCTTAGACTTTGATACCTATCAGTGAGACTGGATACTGACAATAATGTCTGCTATAACACTTGAACTGCCACAGAAATTGCCAGTGCCATCATTTTGGGTCCACTCCCACCAAGTAGTATTCATCACATTAAGCTTGTGATGATGTCAAAGTGAATTAGCAATTATTATCTCCTTCTTGATGGGAGTCAAATTCTTATAGATCTTATCATGGGAGAACAAGTAACAACAATCTGGGACAAAAGGTCTTTATATAAGACAAACAGAAAATGTGTTATGGAACTTGCACAAATACATCTTTCTTTAGTTATAAAGTATGTCTGTGTTAAGGACTTTAACATCATTGTTCTCTTTGATAACTATCACTATTTTTTCATACTTTAGGCTACTGCATGATTTCATTTGATGTTAATTTGGTAATTAATTTAAATTTTACACTATTTGGTTGTTTTGAAGGACTTTGGAGTTTTGTATTCCCAGTACAGATAACTGTAAGTGCTGCTGTTGACTGTAATAACCACATGGTGTATATTCTTTGTCATATTCTCCCTTGTGCTCCCAATGAAAGTTAATGCTGACCAAAAATGATCTGGACAGGAAAGCGGAAGATTTAGAAATTTCTTGTTGGTAGTACCAGCAGCCAAACTGCAGATAAATCTTTGTAATGCAAAGGAACAATTCCTTGTTTTTCTTTTGTGTGCACATGTGAGAGGGGGGAGGAGGAGGTTTTTAATTGTGTTTTGTTCTTTATGAAAGGTAACATCTGGATTAACAACTTGCTTCTGAAAGCTGATACCCAAACAGAGTGCTTTCTTTACTGAGAGATGTCCTAACCCCAGTCACACGACTGCTAATTTGGCTTTTCTCTTAATCTCTGCAGAACTTGCTGAGCAGAAGCGAAACTATGTGCATGCTAATAGCTCACTTTCTACAGACTCCCCTCTCCCCCTCAGAGTGTCTGGTGTGCAAAGCTGAGCTGGAACAAAGATACACTAATTATTCTCCATTAATTTGTCTGCTTGAATGGTCCTAAATACCAGAGTGATTAATTAGCACAAGGCAGCCAGGGCAGGATGTCACACCCTTCTCTGCGTTTAAGTGTCGGCAAGGTTGTGCTCAAGTGTTGACAACAGCATATCTTTAATTTTCTCCAAGAAGAAAAGTTTAGTCACTACAATTAATTTGAGGTTGGCTAGCTTGCAAGAATAAATGTAACATGTGGAATAATATTACTGCTGCTTAGGCAATTTTTTGCATCCTTAGGGTACAGTAAAAAGTTTTGGCACCTCAGTTATTGAATATTGTTTTTCTATAATTGTTTCAATTTGGTTTAATTACTTTTGTGCATTTTGCAGTTAAAAAGTGGATCATAAAACAGTTAGAAATTATTATCTCTAATGACTTGGGATGGAATATACATGAATGGCTTGATATGATAGATGAATTAAAGATAGACAAATAATGTCCATTCAGTCTCTGAATTACCTTAACTCAGTGTTTTTTTCATGGTGACTTTCCCAAAAAATTATGTCAATCTCAATTAAGAAATTACAGACTAGTTCTGCAGTAGTACAAGTAAATTAAGTAAAATAACTTTAAATTAAAATAAACCCATTCTAGTAACAGTTCACCTGAGAACAGCACTTGAGTTGCCCTTCTGTTTACATATAGAGCTGTTAAAAGAATAGTTAACAACAGTTTTCTAAAATTAGCTCCATAATAATGCTAAGATTTATATATGCATGTGTTGACTGCATAAAAGAATTGTTTGTGTTTAGCAAGCATGCTGTATCAAAATAACAGCCACCCTCAGATAAACCCTTCAAGGGGCCATACCAGCACCTAGAGAGAGCGCTTCATCTCTCCTTGTTAGTTGCTATTGTTCTCCTTGTCAATTAATTCCCTATAGTAAATGTGTGACCACATTGTGGCCAATACAAGCCACTTCAATGTATGTTACTTTCCACCAAAACTGACTCTCTGAATCATTCCTTGCCATGTTTCAGCCATCAGAGCATATTCTACTTTATCAGTAAATTCTTTCTTCAGCTATGTGAGTGCACAGTTCTGATGTTACAAGGACAGTTTGGGAAAGAGTTTAACTAAACGAGGAACATTTGTTAGCTGTTTGAATTGACAGAGCTTATGCATACCAAGCTTTGCAGAAAGATGTAAGTGCTAGGATGCATAGTGAAACATCCAACTACGATTAAGTCAGCTATTGCAACCATTATGGCGCCTGCATGCAAGTAAACAACAGACAATTCTGACAAAAGCTACTAGTTGCTGGCTCACTCTAAGGCAAATAAAAATAAGTAGACACAATAGACTGTGAATATGAGCTGTGAAATACAGATGATGGAATTTGTTTTTTAGAAAGAGTAAAGAACAGGTCATTAAGAAATACCATGCTTTTGCTTTTTCTGTGTGTCTTGAATTTTTCTGCTTGCTGAGTTGCTTAAGTAGGAAATTTTTGCATCGGAAGTCTGTGATAGCTCAGTCTGTTCTCTGATCAGTGAATGATGGTAAGAAACTCTTATCCCTAATTCATGATGTACTTGTAGTTCCCCTGTCCTAAAAATAATTCCCTGCATTTTAGGTTCTAGGTCCTTACTTGACATGCAGTGACTTGTTAAGCTTGTCTTCCTTCTGCCCAGAGATCTCATTTCAAAACCATCATTGCCCCATTTCTTCTCTTTAATCACTGTCTGTTCCCATAAGTTGTCACACTTCATGTGTAGTATCTGTGGCTTCCTATAAAACAACTTTGTAATGAGAACACTTCAGATCAAAATGTCTAGACAGGGCATTGGGAAAAGAGAAAATCAGCATAATTTCAAACTCTTAAGTGGTTGGTTTGACCAGAGAAATTGAACCAAACTGCTCAAATATACTCTCTGCTCTTGTGAGTGAGTATTAACTTTTGAGGTCTGTCCCAACAGCCTTGTCGTAGGCAGTGTTCTTCACACTCTCCTACTTAATTAAAAACAACATACATCAAGCTGTTGTGAAAACGAATGAGCTGCTTTCTGGGAGAATCAATTCAGTGTAGCATTACAGACCCATGCTTGTTGGTAGTGATCCAACTTGGATTTCTTGAATAGCTGATAACTCTACAGCTAGTCCCATTGTTCTCAATGGGTCTAAAATTATAAATCAGAAGTGGTTAAATCTATTACAAAACTCCAGGTGACTGCAAAATAAGAGGTAAGTTCAGCAACACGTACCTTGCCTCACTATTGTCTGGTGGCTCTAAAGTATTCTTTATGACAGAGTAGAAAGCAGTTCTCAAACATCATAGTTTCTGAGCATGAACCATAATATGTTAATTTGTGCCTTCAGGTGATATATTAATGATTTTCTTCTTGCCTTTATTTTCAAAGGGCTCAAAGTCCAAGTTAATCTATTCAACAGAGTAAAAATAAGAAATGTATCAAAGGATCTTCTTTGCAGTGTTGATATTGAAAGAAATTTGTTGTATATTTGGTGTACTGGAAATGTTATTTTAAAGTGAAAAAGTTACTCCTGTCATTCTGAAAGTTCAGTACTGGTGTCAGTTTATCTGCCATGTCAGTGCTGGTCAAAATGAGTTCTTCCTGCCTGGTGAGAGCAGATCCAACTTGTGTAGGTGGCCTGTTAGATGAACTATGCTAGCTGTTGCACCTCTTTTCTTTCATCCTTGTATTACATTTTCACTTAAAACATCTCACTTCCTCTATATGGCAACCAAGTGAAAAGTCCGTTCTCCACAGAGAAACATAGGACCAAGTTCAGAGATGCCCAACATGCAGATGGTACAGAATTTCACCAGAATTGCCTTTGTAATTAACATTTTATAAGTTGACTCTAATCTTAATTATTTGCTGGAAACTGTGGTAAATCAAAGGCAAAATGTGGCTGTTTTTCTGGAGGATTTCTAAAGTGCCTCCTAACTTTTGGCTGATTAAAAAGCCACAAGACTTCTGTAGTATAGCAAAGAAAAAATGTGAAGTATGGGCAAGACGGGTTAGTCCTTCAGTTTACAGATCAACCACCAATAAGGAACATCTAAACACGAAGCAGAATTCCAGTACAAATTGTCATAGCTTCATTGACTGCAAAGAAACTGCATTGATTAGCAATACCTGTTGAGTTCATACCTGCATGAGATCTCTGTTTGCCACAGCAGGAAGATTTTGTGTATATGTACTTCAATTGAGTGAACTCTGGGGGGGGCTAAAAAAATAACTGCAGTTATCTCTTTTGTTTTATTCAAAGCAAGCTCTGTGACTACTTGGAATTGACTGGTCCAGCTGGACTTCCCTCAAACTTAGGGGCTGAGCATAGTTTCTTCCCTTGTAACATCTTCATTAATCTGTTGTCACCAGTTTTACCTGGAGACCCTAACAAGAGGTCCAGTCCTTTTGTGCTAAACTCACACAAAGTTAAAAAGAGTCCTTAGGACAAACTTTTCAACCTCTTGAGGAAATGAGACAAAGTACAGAACGCAAGCCATGGGGAGGAAAAAAAAAAAAAGATAAAATTTTAATTCCTAATTGTTCTGCTAATGTCTGAGAGAGTGGCATTCAGAAACCATCCTGTCATCTTCTTTGTGGCCAAAACTATAGCTACACAGTGAGTCACCTTTCCTAACAAATGCCAACATTTTGGTCTGTAACTGTGTTGAAATGTGTAGGGTCAATAGCTTGAGGCATCACCCCTCAAAGCGTGGAGCACCTCTTTAAGAATTTTCATTGCCACCCAATGGAAATTGCAGGTTCTTATCCCATTATGAAAGAACAGATGTCTAAATGTGGAGGTGCAAATTAATTTGATGCATTCCTTTCACTAAATTTATATTTTTTCACATGTACCATCCTAATTTTTTAGCAAGTCTTTAAATCGATCTTGTAGTTCACCTCCCACTGTCATCCGTTATGCATTGCCCACTGTTCACTAACGTTTGTCTTCTGATAATGCTTGAAAGATGGGAATTACTTTCAATTCTATTTCTGGAACAGACCCTGAAGTGTTCTCAGCTTTACCAGAGGAATACATGTATTTCTTATCATTCTGAAGGTTTAATTCTGAACAATTAGGCCAAGTAAAACCAAAACACTGTGTTAACAAGCTGCGAGAGGCTACGGGAGAGAAAAATGAGTTCTCCTGAACTTCTGAATATTTGATGTTGTAATTTCTGAAGCACACCAGTGCAGTAGCCTCAGAAACTTTCCTGTCAATAAAAGGCATTTGGGTGAGTTCTTGGTGCCAGATCTTCATCTCTGAGAGAGAAGAAAAGGTGATTTTGGTAATACATTAGCCTTTCTGATTACAACATATATTCATGTAAAGGAGAGAGAAAGAGATCAATCCCTTTTCCATCATGTTGTTTATATCCTCCACATATCACAAAAGTAATTTGGACAGGATTTGATTCTCATGCAAGGTTACATTAGAGAAATACTAAAAAATCTATCTAGTTCCTGTTACTTATTTGCAATCCTTTTATCCTCCTTTGTCACAAGACAATGCTAAATAGATATGATTGCAAGAAATATAAATCTCTAAAATATGAGGGGTTTATATATTAAGAATTCTTACAAATAATAGGAATTTTCAAAACAGCTGATTTTGTCTCAAAAATTGATGCATTACAACAATTCAAAAACGTAATTAGGAAAATGACATTTAATATTGGCTCAGAAGCCGTTGGTGGTCTAGATCATCCAAGTTGCTAGGATCATAATGGAGAATGTATACAGAGGAAAGTAGAGTATTTACATACACAGGTCAATGATGCAGCAGACTCGAGCACGCCATGTCCTCCTGGCTGCATTTAACTTTGGCCACAGCATTAGTCCCATTCCCTTCAAAAGGAGAATTCACAAGTTAGAATCTGACTAAATTGCTCTCCTGGCTCACAGCCTTCTGTAGGATAGCAGCGCTGGGCTGAATCATGTGGACACGGCCATACATTCTCATATGTGTGCACACATGTGGACGTGCACACACGTGGACGTGCACACACCTGCACGCAGACACACAGAGAGGCAAGCAGCAGACCTTGTAGTATCCTAAGGAAGTAAACGTGGCTCCAAATGCTGCCCAAACTGGCGACACACTTTCTGCTGCCCTCAGTAGATATTTCTAGGCTGTCAGCCCATTTATTTACCCCCCAGTATCTGCTGTCACTCCTGATCACTTACTCACAAAGTGCTTTCAGAAAGATGTTTACAGAAGAACCTCGTTCTGAATTTTGTATTAGTGCAAATTAGTGGGAATACTTTCCTTGGAAGTGCTCTTGGGAGCCATTTTGGAAAGCTCTTGTTATTTGCTTGCTACTGTAAATTAATCCCCAATGTTTGTATATTATTCATGAACCTAAAACTCAAACAAGTCCTCTCCCTCTCTCTGTGTGTTTATATAGTTTCCACAACCAGTTAAAGTGAACAAAAATAAGATTTGGGAGGTAGCCCCACAAATCCGTCAATGCATAAGGGAATATCTTGACATTGTTATGTAGTTGGGCATGCTTTTGCCGCTCAGTTAAAGTGAGATATTTGCCTCTATCTTTGCAGATAGGAAAGCTATGCCATGGCAGGTCAAGAGTCTATGGGTAGCTTGTTCACTGTGTATTCACAATCTTGGTAACTTTCCGTTATGCTGTGCTCATCTGCCACACTGTTAGAGGATTCAATGCAAGCACAGGTAATAATAATGTAAATACTTAAATAGGTGACTTTGGCAATATGGCACAGCTTAAACTGTTTTTCAGATTAAACCAAAATCCTAAGAGCAAACTTTTGATATGTATATATTCTGCTGCATATGTGCACCCTGTTTGAATACTGAAATAAAAGAATTTACCCGTTAAAATGAATACTCTGGTCCTGAGTTGTTATCAAAGGGAAAAAAAGCATCCTCATGCTATTGCACTATGTAGCGATCATTACGCACACAAGTTAAACTGAAAGTCTGTGGTGTTTTTAAAACTTGGGGTTTACTTCAGCATGATGAATCGCACAGGAAGAAGAGAGAGTGTGTGCTGCATCATTCTGACAAAAGTTCTCATGGAAGTAATGCCATTACCATATGAGAAGCTAAATAGAAATGTTCAATAAAACATGTGTGCATCTGCACAATAGAATAGTCCTTATATTTTACATCGAGCTACCTCAGGGTCATGGAAGGTGTTTTATTAGCACAGTCAACAATAATAGCATGATTTTTATTAGTAGGAAAAGACAGAGTGAGAGACTACTAATTATTTTTCAGCCTGAGGGGCATTTTTCCTGAAATGACTGTTAATTTGATCATTGTCGTGCAGTTCACAGATTTACATGAACTTATTTCAGTGCGACACATGGTTAAGAACTAGACTAAAAATGTTGCTTTATTAATGGTTTTCAGCGAATGTATTCGAAAGTGCTAACCATGTGGGTATAGGGATGATATTGATAGTACTCAGAAGGTTGAATCTTTTTGGAAGTAGCTAGCCTGAAGCCCTTTCCATGTGATATTTTTTGTTCATGCAGTGAGATACTAAGACTACAAGAATTAAATAAAATCCTAGTAAAATGAGATTTTTTGGTGTTGTCTTAGGTCTATATGTAGTGGTTTTGCTAGAGGTATTTTTGTTTTGTTTTATATTTTAAAACTGATCTGGCAAGTCTAGGAGCCAATTACCGTTTTATGTAATTATTTAATTGATACATATGTCCTAGCTGTTTATGCATGTGTGGACACATGTATAAATATAAACATACTCTTGATGAATCTTTCACTAGGAGTGACAAAAAGTCCTGGAAATACATTCCAGGTTATAGCATTTTTAAACACTCCAGTATTTTTCTTGTCTCAGCTGTCTCCTCCTTTTTCAGCCCACATACAGACATGCTTTCAATCCTGAGGAGAGTCATATACACAATCTCAAAGGCCTTTAGTCTAGATTAAGAGAAACTGCAAGATGAAAAGGAACAAAGGCAGAGTCTCCGCAAGGACAAATAGTTTGCATCTCCTTTGTCACATGCTGCCTTCACTTTTCCTTACAAAGTGATAGCTTCCCTTGCTGAGGGGGACTTTTTAGAAATGTAAAACTTTAGCATGCTGCAATCAGTGACTATTGCTGTGTGCAACTGTCCGGTGTGCAGACTGGTGGCATGTGTTGCTGCATAGCTGCATCTCTCAGCCTGCTGTGCATCCTCCGTCCTGCTGTGGCAGACTCCAACACACAGTACAAGTGAAATGGTCTCACATAGTCATGCAAACTCTATCGGATTTGCAAACTGAACCAACCATTTGTGCTTTGTAAAATTCGTTTTTATCGCTAGCTGTAGCAAAAGTGGTAGAAGAAAATCCCAGGCTGGGGCAGCAAGAGGTTCTAGTGAGCTGTCAGAATAGTTCCCTACTTTTCTCTTTAAGACCATGCATGTTTAGTGAGCATTCACCTTCCTGCACATGGGAGGGCACTGGCAACAGCATTCTGCAGGTTGAGGGGTGACTCTAGCCTAGAACTCTCACCTTCTTTTTCTGAATTTCCTATTGAATTGCAATTCAGTCTGAATTAGGAGGTGTAAAGTGAATTTTTGCCTCCATTAATGCTCTAGATTGCTAATTGACCCCTCCCTGCATCCCCCAGATCTCTAGCTGTTGTAGATAAGTGCTTTCCTTTTTACTGCTTTGAGGTCTCAGTTTGGGTCCTGCCAGCCTCCAGTCACTGTCTGCTCATCAGCAGACCCAAAAGTAATACTTCTTCTTTGTGGTTTGGCAAAGCTTGTTAGATGCTAATTGCCTCTCACAGTAGCAAGAGACAGAAGTATTTTTATCTGTCTTTTTTCTGTCTAGATTTGGTGACAAAAAGGAACACAATTATGCAAAATAATGGTTTTCAAATTCACTACTCCTAACAATTTTATAGACACACATGTTTTTCAATGGTACTCTATAATTGTGAGCTCCTATAAGAAATTTTACCTGGATTTATAAAATCTTTTAACTGGGATACTTGAGATATTATAGTTTGCTACAACATGGATGGTCAAGTCTCATGTTCCAATGCACTGGTGTCAGAAACCTGCCCTAAGCCTCTGTCTGGAAATAGACAGAGAGACTCAAAGTAGGAAGAGAGACAAAAGATAAACTCTTGCATCCCTGTTACAAAAGCAAAAATTGCAGGGTTCCACAGAAGCAAAAGAAAATACAATAGGTCAAACATGCTGGGATAGCACAAAGAGGTGGCATCTTTCTTAATGGTGCCTCACCCCTACCACCACTTTTATTTTGCCATGGATCTTACTTCTGAAGAATCAGGGTGATGAAAATATGATTTATAGTCATTTTTCTTTCCTTCTCCTGTTCTAAGTTTACCTTTGTCATGGATGAAAATTTTGCTTTGTCATCTTTTCAAGTTCGTTGTGGGCATCCACAGTTATCTTCATTTTATACAAACTTACCCTCCTGTTTTAATGGTGCCTTAACCATGAGACTGAGATGGAGCTGCCTTAACAGGTACTTTTTTGCTGAGAGAAGGTATCAGGCTCTTGGTCAGAACAATTGTCATCATTTTGCTTTCTAGCAGTTTTGCTCATGAGTGCAATTATTTACCTCAGTCATGCAGAACTGGAAAGTTACCCTGAGTCCAGCTATTACAATAATCTGCAGGAAACAAAAGTAGGAAAGTTAGGAGAGAAACAGACACAATCAGCCAGGGCTGGCTGATAGTTAACATGAATTCTCCATTTATAGTGTTATGGTCATTCTCTAAGGACTCCCTATGAGGTATCAACAGATCCTGACATGCAGCTCCATGCCCTAGACTTTGAACTGTCCTATAATCTGTAGTAGCCACCATGATTATTCACTGGCTTTTCTCTGATATGTAAGATCTAAATAGCAAGGTCCCATCTGAACCTTTCAGATACACCTTTTTCTGAGAGCCTTTACTTCAAATAAATTAGATCCCTTAGGATTTGAACTGTATTATTAATATTTTTAGGGAGTGTTATCACCACAGAATTGTGATATACTAATAAATATTTCATTTTTAGTAAATTCTTAGTCTATTTTGTGTATATTGAAAAAAGCTAAAGCCTTTATTCCAAAAAAAAAAAAAAAAGAAATTCGACTTTGTAAACTCTTTTATTTACCAATTTTATCACTCTCTTCCAAGAATTTGAACGAGAAAAAAACCCAAAGGCTGAATATTGAATAATATCAATATAAATATATATAAATATAAAATAAAATATATTTATTTTCATGTAAAAGGAAACCAAAAGCCCATTATTCCAATATCTATGGCCCTTCAGCTCTGCCTGAAATTAAAACATAATTTTTAAAACAAATTCAATAAATTTGAGTTGCATCATGCATCTGTTGAAGTAAGCCTTAATTCTATATAACTATATAACTGATATCACATATTTTTATACTACTCACAGCATAAAAACCTCTCCATAACTTTTCTTCAAAATCCCTTTTATTTTAATATACGCAAAAATGGAAGGGAATTAAATTACATTAATGCTTAAAATGGGTTTTCCTTTGTTTTGAACACTCATGAAAAACAGAAAATGTTAACTAAAAATCCTACTGCCTTAAATGAAAAAAGAAATCCTACTGTCTTTTACCAAAAAGAAGGAATATAACAAATACATGGCTAAACTTTCTCTGAATTTGCTTTTTTTATTTTTTTTTTCTGATTTAGCACATGGAGAAACATGGTTAAATGAGCCAAATGACACTCTTCACCCAACCATACTTCGATTTTATCAGTACTTGCTTTCATATTAATTTAACATAAGGTATAGTTCTTCAGCAACCTCTGTACTTTTGTGATACGTTTCCACTTTATAGCTAAAATAGCTCTAGATTGTTATGGATCGGGGAGGGGTATAAGCAGAAGTGATAGGGCAGGAGATATCCAATAGGTCTGACCCTGTGAAACTGCTGGACATTTCTACCATATCTTCTTTGTTGAAGGCAATTACAGCCTGAATACCATAAATTAAATTGGAACCGAACCATTAAATTTTAAAGGGGAAAATAAATGTGGCTCATTAAAAATGTTATAACTGAGTAGACTTGAGACTGTGGAAGATTGTTTTTTAACAAAAGCCTCTTGGCTGGAGGCTCAATAACATCTGAAAATGTGGGACAATTTCACACAACTGAAGAAGAAGAAAATGATTACACAAGAATCAAAATAATATTGCAGTTTGGGTGTTCTTTAAAGTTGTGAATAGCCACCTTTGCTTTAAAATTCACATTTTTGAACTTTGAAAAAGGTTCCTGAAGACAATTTGGTGCTGCTTTTCCCCCTGCAAAGCCATATGGTTGAGAGAATTAAGCACTGTCCTGGGAATCAGGACATTCTCACTCCTCATCTCATCTTTACTGCTGATGGGTCTTAATACTTTCTACTTCTTTAAACTTCAGAAATGCTGTCTAATTATGCTATGCAACAACCCAGTTTGCAAACATTAATTAAGCCTCATAGCTCCCTTGTGGTCTGAGACAGGTAAAATACCATTAGTCTCAGATAATAGGGAAAATAAGGCTCAGAGGGGTTAAGTCGCATGCCCAAAGTCACAGAAGCAATAGTATTTGGATCAAGATTATAATTCAAACTGTTTCTTAATCTACAATGGCTCTCGAGCAAGGCCCATGGGTCAACGTGAGTTCCTTGAGCTAAAAAGCAAGAGACAAGTATTTTAGCTGTTCTGAAATTTCAGTACCTTTAGGCTGAAGTTACCTCTAAATAAGTATTCATTCAAACCTCACTGATTAATAAACAGTCGCATGTGGAGGCCAGCTCAGCACTGGAGAAGAAGAAGAGAGTGCAAACAGCACCCTCTTAAAGAAGTTTCTGAGATGGGGAGGGGGGTAAAATTACATTGAGGGCGTCACCCCAGCGCAACACTGCAGGGGTGGCCTTACAGAATGCAGACCCCCCAGGACATGGTGGGTTTCCAACCATTGCTCTGCTGAGTGAAACACAAAAGTGATCTCCTCTGGCTGGGAGGGATTGCAGAGGGATTTCTGACCCAGTAGCTAACCCAGGTGACACAGGAGGGTAAAAGAGGCTGTTGGGGAAAGAAGCAGTTGACTGCTGCACTCCTGCTCCATGCAAGTCACCGGGAGCATAGCAAGGGGACCCCATCTGCAGAGGAGCTTTGTTGTGTACTTGCTCCTTAGAGATGAGACCCAGCTGTACCTGATCTCCATGTTCATCACTCCCTGCAGAGAAATGAACCCAAGAACTGACAGAGTACAATGATGAGCTTTGCTTGGGACTCCACATGCAAAGGAGGAGGAAGGATATCCAATATTTAGCATAATATATTAACATCAACTATGAAGAACAGAGATCCAAAACAGCACAATAACTGAGGTATTTACCCAGGATTATATTCTATCCTCTCTTCAGGCACTGCTACATATTCAGGCAGCCATGAGAGAGTATTTGGGAAAAATGCAAAGGAACTCTGGCTAGACACCGGACTACATACATATCTCATTTCCCACATGCTATCTCCACATGTTGGCACATATCCTCTTTGTAAGAATATGTCAGAAAAATAATACACTTGTTACCTATATGAACTATTAAATATTTTCTACAATTTATAAACACTTGGCATTTTTTACCTAATGCATTTTCTATATAAATTCCACTTCTACCTGTGTTCAGGCAACCAGTTAATAAAGCACAGGGCACCTGTGCTCATGCCTTGTGAACAGAGACAGTATTACTCCAAAGGAACTGGAAGACTTGGACCTTCATATATACGGTCATTACATACTTCTTTTCTTCATGAGGACCTGGAATCCATTTGCCCTTGGGAAGGCTGACCAGGCTCTAGTGCTCTCATTCTGATGGCTTCACCTTATGCCAGGTGCTTCTAGAAATCTAACCCAAATAGAAACCATTCCCTAATAGATTTGAATAAGAGTACTTGGTACATCTTCAAGTGATGATGCTTGTTCCCACTGAAGCCCTCAGCACTGCCTCTCAGCTTTATTATGGTTCCTTTAACCAGACCTCACCACATTTCCTGGGATGTGGCCACATTATATTTCTACCAAGTTACGGGAAGAAATTCTTAAAATTAGTAACCCTTGTTTTTTCTGCCAGCAGGCTCTGGCTAGCTGTTTAATCCTTCCATCATCTTTCGATAGATGCTGCTCTCCTGGTTGCTATATTCCCAGCCAAGAGTCTGTATTAACCACAAGAAATTCCTCAAATTACATTTTTAGATATTACCTCCTTCCAGCCTTCATGTACTGTCTTTCCCAAAAGTTGTCCTTGAACCACATCCACACGTACAGCTTAAAGCTGTCTCATACTTTTGATAATTAAAGCATTTTTTGTCCTTTTTCTTTTCTGGCCAAGGCTAAATTTCATGTCCTGAATGCAATTAGCACATTTTCTTTTCTCCTTGACAGTGTGATATTAATTCAAGCCTTGTTGAGACTAAGTTTATGGCACAGATGAGAGGTTTTTGACAGTTTTGCAGTGACTATTCAAGTGGATTTCTGATTTGTACCTACTATGTTTTATCAAATAAAGACCCACTCTCTTTTGTTCAATTTGAAGTAATACAAACTCTTTCCCTCTTTGAATAGCAACCTTTAAAGATTTATAGGGCAGCAGCTTGGAGTTCACTAGCTATACTAGAGACACATAAAATTACAGTTCTGAAAGAAGGTGTGAATTCTGACAGCATCAGGAGTTTCAGAGTAAAACTAGGAATTTCACTTAAATCCTCAGACTTTTAAATTCCCAGACAGAAGTGGAGTGAAATAAATGGTCACTGGTACTTAGACAAGCCTTCCTTCCAATGTGAAATTTATCTGCAGGTCAAAGTGCTTTCCTTGAGACATAGTTAACAGAGAAGAGTGGAGAAGAAGCCAGAAACAGCCCATTCATAAGCTGACATGCATGCTCTTTCTACAGAAAATAATATAATTAGAAATAAACACTGAAAGCAGGATGAATTATTGTTTCATGTTGAAGATATAATTTATAATTAGGGCAATCTGTCCTGGTAGTTTTTTAGATGCAAAGGCTAATTTTTACAGGGAAGATTGAAACGAAGTCTCTAAAAGTATTTATTTTTTCTATCCATCGTTCATTTGGCTCAGGTAGGTCAGAATGAGTTTGAACATTCCCTCCTCCACATTTCTTTCACTGGGAAGTGGGTGATCCTGGAGGGGTAAAAAAAAAAGAAAATGAAGCGTTCAACTCACTATAATTCTGTCATGATCTTTATGGTCTTTTGCTTGTAAAGCTGTGCACTTCTACAACTTTGAATTTGGTTTTGTCTTACAGGTTTTCTCATATGAGAACTGCTCGCCAGAACAGAAAGCAACCCACACTATGTTTTCTGCAGCTTGGCTAAATCAAAATAATGGCATCCTGGCAAACATTTGGTAGAGAGAGTGTAATAATTATTGGTTTGGTTTTCGTTAACCTCTTTTTGTTTAGTCAACATTAAGTCAATCCACCTGGAGCTTAATACTGTATGTTACTATAGTAACTTTACAGCCTATTTGATTGTGACAAAAGGCTTCATCTCGTCCATTTCATGCTCCTGTGTCGACCTACTCCCTCCCAGTGTTTTATTATATCTGTCTTTAAGGGTATCTGCAGGAGCCACAGCTGCTGTGCTTTTGTAGCAGAAAGCAGCTTTCACTGTGTGAAATACTCTGCTCTAAAAGGTCTTATGGGCTGATGGCATTATCGAATTTCAAAGCAAAGACAACATTAAATTGTTTAAAGCTAATATTCATGTTTTGCCTTACACCATGTAGGGTTTTTTTTTTTGCAGAATGGAACAGTATATAATCACTGTTTGATGCCCTTGAGAACAAAACCACAAAATAAAGCAATGTAGAATACAAAAAGACTTGAAAGTAATTCAGTTTTCAAAACAAAATAAAAAAATGTGTTAGGGGCTCAGGAAAAACATTAACTCCAAGAGTCACAGTTAGCAGTTTGTAAAATGAAAAATTGGATAACGCTCCACAAATGGGCCAGACTCCTCCCTGTTAAACCACTGTGAAGCCATTGATTTTCATGGCATTACTCCCGAATTCATACTGGTACGATGCTGAGTAGTACATGACCCAGGAGTGCAAAATGTTTAAGACTTTCCAACTGTTGCCTGTTCATTTTACAACATGGTTGTTCTATAATACTCTAACCAGTCATGTGGATGATTGTAACAAGCCACTACGCAGCTATTGTTTGGATTACCAGAGCCACAAAACTCTTTCATTACATTGTTTCTTCCTGCAGTTTTTTAAATTTACCTCACTCTAGCTTCTCAACACAATATATTCCCTGCTAGAGCTTTTTTTTCCCCCCTCTGCTCTACAGCTGCTGGCCTCATGTGCAAAAATACTTTACAAATCTATTTTTCTTGAGTCCATTCAGATTTGCCATATATTGCTAATATTTATCTGCATGTGTAATTCGAGAATAAAACACGTTCTCTGCCCTAGATTCTCTCACTCCTCACATGTTGTTACGGGTGCTTCTGAATAAAGATCCGTGCCTCTCTTTGTCACTAGTGCAAGGGCGATGTGGGGAGGTTCCTCCTGCATTTCAGCGGAGCCCTGCTCCAGTTGTGTTAATTGTCGGGCTGGGAGGGCAGTGAGCGCTGAATGCTGCCTTGTTAACTTGCTAAGCAGCTGGTCAGCAGGGTAGTTTGATTCCAGCAAGGCTCTTGACACCTCTGCCAAGGGTTATTGATACCTCACACACCCCAGCTGAGACAGATTGTTTTAGTCGTGCTTCATATCCATAGCACAGCCTGTAGTTAGGAAAAAAAGTGATTGACAGCTCACACCTCCTGGGCCCTTCTTACTACCAGACACAACATCTGCTATGCCCTGTGGAGCAGTGAACCAACACACACTGAGAGAACTGCTTCTAGTATTGTCAGGGTTGATTTTGTTTAACCCTTTCTGGCTGCTCTCTGGAGATGCACATAGTGGTTTCTGTAATCCTTTACACATGCTTAAAAACTGGGGAATGTTTGACTGAGCGAACACCAGACAACATGGTGCAAGTGATGACTAGGTGGGCAGTTCTTCCTCAGTAAGGCAATCATCACACTCTGGATTGCAAAACAGAAACTAAGTTATCCTTATAATATCATAGCTTATTTCCAAAGAGCACCACGGATGCGATCAAAGAGGGGTGCAGCTCTGAAATGTGGCCTGTAACTAACTCGCTTGATGCAATTTCACTGGATACACCAGGGAGGTGGCACAACCACAAGGTTAAGCAAGTCTGTTTGCTAACTGGTTACCTAGGTCAAAGCACACTCTGGTTAAAGGTTAGGTTTTATTAACAAATAATACCAGAGCAGTATTTTGACAGACCAGAGGCTTTTTGACAGACAGGAGAGTGATAAATGGTACTATTTCTTACCTTCAGAAAACTAGCCAGTAATAGACTTGGCAACCACAGCATCCTCACTATGAATGATCATCTGTTTGATTACAAATATGGGTCGTTAAATATACATGCAAGGAGCTTTTGTAAACCGTCTTCAATATGTGAAAAAATGTTTTAAAGTTTCCCAAAAGCAAACCAATAGTTTTAAAATACATCTGACATGTTCGAAGGACTGATTTGTCTTAGTTTTGGACAGGGTTTTTTTAATCTTTTTTCTCCCTAAAATAACACTGGAAGTATTGATGAAGCCTAGAAATGAATATTTTTATAAATCTTATTTGCTTTTATTATGTAGATGTAGTCAGTGACACTTTCACAGAAAATGCTAAGCAAAGTTACAGAAGGCGTATAGTTACAGATCAAAAGGACATTTTCATCCTTTTATTTTCGTTTGGCTACAGACTAGCTTCCCACCATGCTGTCATGCTTTAGAACTGATTCTTGCCAGCTGTATTATCTGTGTTTACAATGCCATAAGGATGTGTTATGCTACAGAGGAACTAATAGCATTATTTATTATAACTTTATTATAGTGCTGTAATTAGCAATATTATTATTGCTAAACAGCACTATCACCTCTTGTCACCACCATGTAGCTCCAACATAAGTCACTGTGTATTTTATATCCTGGACAAAATTATTGGCTGAGTTTACATGATGTTGTCTTGCTTGTACTTCACAGGATTATACGGCTGTGTTCTGCTGGTAGATTGAGGATTTTTACTGCAGTAAACCAGCATTATGACTTCCTGCACACAGCTCTCACTTCTGGTAGCTGTCTGTCCTTCAGTCCAGATGTTACCACAAACTGAGCACACTATGGGGTAAACAGGTGACCTTCAAGATCCTGAACTGTACTTTGTGATGTCTTTAAAACCAGAATATCATATTAATGAAATGTTATTTTTGTTTCTGGACATGTATAGTTACTATAACAGCTTTTGCTGTAAAAGTTCCTTTAACCCGCTCCTGAAACAAACAAAAATGTATAAATGGAGTTCAGTTATAATTGAGAGGTGTGGTCAGAAGTCAGATGCATGGCGAAGTCAGGCTTTCAGTCCTTTTTCTAACATAGTCATCCCCTCTAGAGGTCAAATTCAATTAAGAGAATGTCATATTTCCTCCAAATGAGCAGTTTCTAGGTTATTCTGAAATATAATTGACAACAAAGAACTCAAGTTCCCCTTCTTTGAAGTTAGCATCAAATTGGAAAGTGCTTCACAAACGTGGAGCTCCAAAGTACGCTTTCAAATATATGAATGGCAGCCCCACTTCTCAAATCATGTTTATTTCTAATGTTTGTTTGTAATACTCCGATGAGAAGGGAGATTATACAAATTCAGCAAATGCAATTTTTTAATTTTTTTGTCTAAATCCACCAGAAATTGGAAATCAGTCACACTTGCAGCCAATGTGAGAACATGGTAACGTCCTGAAGTGACACCCCCTCAGCACTTACTAGGCAAAGGGAAAGCAAAACCAGACAGATAAGGCTTCAGGAAGATGCTCTGGCACCAGTGAAACTCATCCCTTGATAAAGTAATTAACTGATATCAAAATCAGATGTATATTTACAGAATAAATAAAATTATGCATTGGTCAAAAAATAACTATATCATCAGTAACTGACATCAGTACAAGTCAGCACCTCAGGTCACCAATTGCTCAGATCGTGGTGAAAACTGAAAGTATCAAGTCAGCACAGCAACAAAGAATGAGCAGAACTTTGAGAGAGTGTTTGGATCATATTAATAATGTTACACTTATTCCTCTGTAACATAGATGCTTTTGAAAGGAAGGGAGAGCTCGTCCAAATCAAACAAATCATAATGGAATAATCTGGGAAAGTGGGACAAGTATAGCTGGATTGCAAAGAAGTTCATCACAGTAGTAGGGAATAATAACGGAAATCATGAAAGAAAAATAAAAGTGAGTGTAGCAGAAAGCAAAAAAAACGGGCTTTTCCTAATCCCTGTTCAAGATGTGTGGCAAACTAGCTGTATCAGGTTTTTCCTGTCCCTTTGTCTGTTGGCATGTCAGAGCATACAAAAGAGGTAATGTTGAGTAAGGAGGAAGACGTGGTGCATCAAACATAATTATCTCCAGGATCTACATTTTGTTCTTTTTTTTTTTCCTGAGGAGGCAATCTCATTGTTTACTCTGAAAGGCAAAATCAAGGGTCAACACACAAGCAACTGCATGAAAGCCTGTGGCTTCTGCTGCATAGAAGACCCAGACTATATAACATAAACTCAAGGTATTTTAGGCTCCTGAAATCTAACATACCTGAAAGAATGGTCTTAGTCAAGCTCTTGTAACTGCAAGAAAGTATTTCATATTAGTTGGACTCCTACATTCTGTTTCTATGTGTGCATGTCCTTGTTTTTGTTAGAGGAGAGTGTCTCAGTACAGCAATCAAAGCAAAAACAAAGAGTCTGGTGTGTCTTCACATGTACATACCTCCCTCTGATAGCTTTGGCATGACATTCTTGGATAATCAATGAGGTGTCTGGGTCATACTGTAATCTAAATATTTAGAAACAATAATATAATGGCAATGTTTCTGTATGTTCCTTTCTTCCAGTATCCAGTTCAGCCTTATGAGACTAGGTTTGTTTCTCGAGCAGAAGGAATTGTAGGAAAAGGGTATATGTAACCCTATTTAATTTTCTTCATTAACTTCTTATTGAGCAGGACACATTATAACATAAGACTTTTTTTTTTTTTTTTTTAAATTAAAATGCTACTTCACTACCTGTCATCCTCCACTCTCTTGGACTGCTGTTGCAAGGATGCAATTTATATCAGCGGCTGACAATGAAACATAATGTGCAGCACTGGTACAAATTTTTGAAATAATTTTTAAAAATCTCTGGGAAGTCTTATATTCACATATATAATTTCATTTTTCATTGGGTTCCAAAGAATGGGCTGGCACTGCAGGAAAATAAAACCAAATGAAACATTTAGTTCTGGATTTTTCTCTTCACATGGCAGGAAACTGGGATTTGGAGACTACTGTCAGGCAGCTTTTTGGAGCACACCTCTTCCTCTGATTCTCTTTATGGGTCCCTCCACTCCACAGCCTCTGGCCACCTCCACCTGATCAAAACTAAAACTAGGAGATATTAATTATTCAATATCAGCTATTGAATAGTACAATAACTTCCAATGTCATGGAAATGCTGGGAAATATATATTTTCACAGTCTTTGCTTTTACTAAAGGAGTGTTTGGCTTTCACGGTAATCCTTTTCTAGAAAGTCTCTTTAAAAGAAAAATCCAGTCTCCAGCATTGTGTTTGACCAAATACTGCTATATCCAGCCATCTTTGTGATGCTGATATAAAAATTCAAGTATGGCCTGTTGTGTGGCCAAATCTGGACGGTAGTCTGAGCATCCCTGTATCTGATAGGTCGCTAGAAAGAGCTGTACATATTACTTTCGGTGAGCAGTTCAGTTTCACAGTATCACAGTATCACAGTATGTTCTGGATTGGAAGGGACCTCAAAAGATCATCTAGTCCAATCCCCCTGCTGGAGCAGGAACGCCTAAGTGAGGTTGCACAGGAACTTGTCCAGGTGGGTCTTGAATGTCTCCAGAGAAGGAGACTCCACAACCTCCCTGGGCAGCCTGTTCCAGTGCTCTGTCACCCTTACTGAGAAGAAGTTTTTTCTCAAATTTAAGTGGAACCTCTTGTGTTCCAGCTTGATCCCATTGCCCCTTGTCCTATCATTGTTTGCCAACGAGAAGAGCCTGGCTCCATCCTCATGGTACTCACCCTTTATATATTTATAAACATTAATAAGGTCACCCCTCAGTCTCCTCTTCTCCAAACTAAAGAGACCCAGCTCCCTCAGCCTTTCCTCATAAGGGAGGTGCTCCACTCCCTTAATCATCTTGGTTGCCCTACACTGGACCCTCTCCAGCAGTTCCTTGTCCTTCTTGAACTGAGGGGCCCAGAACTGGACACAATATTCCAGATGGGGTCTCACCAGGGCAGAGTAGAGGGGAAGGAGGACCTCTCTTGATCTACTAACCACCCCACTTCTAATACACCCCAGGATACCATTGGCCTTCCTGGCCACAAGGGCACAGTGCTGGCTCATGGTCATCCTGTTGTCCACCAGGATCCCCAGGTCCCTTTCCCCTACACTGCTCTCTAATATGTAAGTTCCCAACCGATACTGGAACCTGGGGTTGTTCCTGCCCAGATGCAGGACTCTACACTTTTCCTTGTTAAATTTCATTAGGTTATTCCCCGCCCAACTCTCCAGCCTGTCTAGGTCTCGCTGGATGGCAGCACAGCCTTCTGGCGTGTCAGCCACTCCTCCCAGCTTAGTGTCATCAGCAAACTTGCTGATAGTACACTCTATTCCCTCGTCTAAGTCGTTAATGAATATATTGAATAATACTGGCCCCAGTACTGACCCCTGAGGTACTCCACTAGATACTGGTCTCCAACTAGACTCCGCACCATTGACTACCACTCTCTGGCTTCTCTCCTTAAGCCAGTTTGTAACCCACCTCACTACTCTATTGTCTAGACCACACCTCCGCAACTTAGCAACTAGGATGCTGTGGGAGACTGTGTCAAAGGCTTTACTGAAGTCAAGGTAGACCACATCCACGGCTCTGCCATCATCCATCCACCTTGTAACATTCTCATAAAAGGCTATGAGGTTGGTCAAGCATGACTTACCCTTGGTAAAGCCATGCTGACTGCCCCTAATAACTTTCTTATCCTTGATATGCCTTGAGATAGCACCAAGGATAAGTTGTTCCATTACTTTCCCAGGGACAGAGGTGAGGCTGACCGGTCTATAGTTACCCGGGTCCTCCTTCTTGCCCTTTTTGAAGATTGGAGTGACATTTGCTTTCCTCCAATCCTCGGGCACCTCTCCCGTTTCCCAAGACTTGGCAAAGATGATGGAGAGCGGTCCAGCAATGACCTCAGCCAGCTCCCTCAGCACTCGCGGATGCATCCCATCTGGACCCATGGATTTATGGATGTCCAGTCTATTTAATTGCTCCTTAACCCAGTCCTCATCAACTAAAGCAAGCTCCTCCATTGACCTGGCTTCATCTGGGGTCTCAGGGGTACAGGGCTCCCCAGGACAGCCTCCGGCAGAGTAGACAGAGACAAAGAAGGCATTCAGTAATTCTGCCTTCTCTGTATCTTCCGCCACCAGGGCACTCACCCCATTCCTCAGTGGGCCTACATTGCCTCTGGTATTAGTTTTATCCGCTATGTATTTGAAAAAGTTCTTTTTGCTGTCCTTGACCCCTCTCGCCAGCTGTAATTCTAAGGAGGCCTTGGCTATCCTAGCTGCCTTCCTACATCCTCTAACAGCAGCCTTATATTCTTCCCAAGTGGCCAGCCCCTGCTTCCATGACCTGTAAACTCTCCTCTTCTGCTTGAGCATACCCAATAGATCCCTATTCAACCACACAGGCCTCCTGGCTCCCTTCCTTGACTTCCTACGTGTGGGGATGCTCTGATCCTGAGCGTGGAAGAAGCAATCTCTGAATGCAATCCAGCTCTCTTGGGCCCCTTTTCCTTCAAGCAGTCTTGCCCATGGAATTTCCTCCAGCAATTGCTTGAAAAGGCCAAAGTTAGCCCTGCTAAAGTCCAGGGTTGCAATTCTACTTGCTATTCTGTTCCTGCCACACAAGATGCTGAACTCCACCATCTCGTGGTCACTACAACCCAGGCAGCCCTCAACCTTTACTGCTTTCTACTGGGACAACCCAGAGAACACCCTTTCTTTGATCCATTCTACTTCCTGGACTACCAGGGTCTCTCTCAAAGCTTAGCATTGTTGTTCCCTGTGCTTCTGTTGCCCCCTCTTCCATGTTTCTGCTAAGCTCATGAGCAAATCTATGAAGTCAGCTCGGGCTGTGGTGATGTTTTCCAGTGGATGCAAACAGAATTATTGCTTTGTTCATTCAGTCTTGGAGTAGGCTTTTTAAGTGGAAGCCAGCTGTGATCCTGAAATGTGGAAGGCAGTATTTTTAGGAACTGATTAAGCCTGTTTTCTCCCTGAGCTCAGGATGACATGCCTATTCAGTATCTCAGTTCATATCAGACTCTTCTGTCCTTCAGACAGCAGTGACTGGAAACATTTTGTTTTATCATCTCAGCTGGCACATTTTCTTCTTAAATGCAGACTTTGTTACAGTGATCCATAACCGAGAATCCCTTCAGGCTTGTCTACTACATTGCACCCTATCAGATTCAAAGTGCAAAGAATCCTTGAAATCTCCAGTTCCTGCAGAACACAGTTGCCTTCCCTCACACATGCCATACTAATGGGAACTCTGCTTCACAGGCTATGTTCAACTATGGAAGATCAGGGTGCCAAAAAAGATCTTAGAAAGCCTGTAGTCAGCTGTTAGTGTAGGAATCACCAAATCACAGAATGTCCTGAGTTGGAAGGGACTCACAAGGATCACTGAGTCCAACTCCTGTTGGACATATGACATACCCACAGTTCACACCATGTGTCTGAGGGAATTGTCCAGTCTCTTCTTGAATATTGTCAGGAGCTGTGCCTATGTCCCTGGGGAGCCTGTTCCAGTGCTCCACCACCCTCTGGGTGAAGAACCTTTTCTTAATGTCCAACCTAAACCTCCCCTGGCACATCTTCCTGCTATTCCCTCAGGGTCTGTTATTGGTTGCCAAAGAGAAGAAATCAGCACCTGCCCCTCCTCCTCCTCTTGTGAGAAAGCTGTAGCCACCACGAGGTCTCCCCTCAGTCTTCTCCAGGCTGAACAAACCAAGTGACTTTAGCTGTTTCTTATACAGCTTCCCCTTCAAAGCCCTCACCAACTTTGTAGCCTTCTTCTGGACAGTCCCTAGTAGCTTAATATCTTTTTATACTGTGGTACCCAGAACTGCACACAGTGCTCCAGGTGAGGCCGTACCAGTGGGGAGCAGAGCAGCACAATCACCTCCCTCACCTGGCTGGCAATGCTGTGCTGGATTCACCCAGGACACAGTTGGCCCTCTTGGCTGCCAGAGCACACTGTTGGCTCATGTTCAACCTGCTGTCGACCAGAACACCCATATCTCTCTCCCCCCGGTCTGTATGTACAGCCAGGATTGCCGTGTCTCAGGTGCAAAATCTGGCAGTTGCTCTTGTTGAACTTCATGTGCTTGGCAATTGCTCAGTTCTCCAAGGAAGAGGCCACCTTGAATGTGGAAGTCTTAATCCAAATCCCAGGGACATTCAAGAGAGTCAGAGCAGAGGTGTGCTGGTTACAGATGTAGAAGTGATCCCTTCTTGGTTGTACCTGAGTCCCAACTTGGATACTTTGAAATAACTTTTAGTTGTCAAGGCTTTTCAATGACTACCAGCCCATTACACTTGGCACTTCATTCTAATGGTTATGTATTAGCTGCCAGCTAAGCTACGTGTGAGAAAAGCTGCTGTCTTGAAGGGCCTCTACTTTAGAGCCTCATGGCTTTAAACCTCGTGATATAGATATTCTGCAGTGTTGCAAATGGGACATGTGAGGACCATCTCTGTAAGCTTTGCACTGCACAAAAAGTGGAACAACTGCTTAGATACCGTTTACAACTATTTTTTTACTCCTACCTACCTAACACTCAATAAATTCTGCTCTAATCCATCCTTAGAGAGTAGAGGGGAGGAGTTGGCAAAAATTCCTCCTGCCTTGTGCTGTTATGCTACTTTCATTTAGCACCAGTGCAGCTCAAGGGTAAGGCACTGAACCAGATACAGGCTCTGACCTTTCAGATGAGCTTGAGCCACTCACCTCTCTGTGTCTTTTTTTTTGCTTCTCCTCTTTGTTGTTTCCTTTAAATGCATGGCATAAAATTATGCAGAGCTGATTCTGTGGTGTGAGAGCATTTTTTGTCCTAGGAGGACCCCACTCCTGGCTGTTAATTCCAGGATTTTAGGTTTATGATTAAGTTGCTGCAGTGTAACAAGGCACCTTACATCTGTTGCTCATTAGGGAGAATTGTCTGAGCCAGGGTAAGTGACTACATCTGAACTAGTCATCTTGACTTTCTCTATAGTCAGTGACAAAAAATTGTCACTCTTAGGAGTCTTCTGCAATAGACATCTGACATATATCAGATGAATTATGTCCCTTGAATGACTATTTTTCTCCACTGATTATGAAGAGTGTCTGGAAGAAACATCTGAGATGAAGATTTCCACACTGCAGTAGTCTAAAGTTACGTGAGAATTACTTTCCTAGTAACTGCTCATACCTGTGCTCTTTACCCCAAATAAAAGAGAACTACTTTGATGCAACATACAAATAGGTCAAATTAGATTTACTTTGAGCTAAACACACACATTTATTTAACAGAGCTCAGCTGACACATGGTAAGGGGATCACACATTCACTTACCTGCTGTTTCTAAACACACCATTCTATTACACTCGTTTACCATCACCCTACTTTGTGACCAAGTCTTTTTAAAGCCCCTTCTTTTCCTCCTCTCTCTGACTGTACGGACTGAGGGCAAGGTCACTCTTTTTACTGGCTTGCCATACTTATCTTACTCTCTCAAACAGAGTAACCTCAGTTTACACGTCTTTCTAAGATTTCCTTTTTTCTCGTAAGATCCTTTCTTTCTATGCAGCCTTCTTAATGCTCCTGATGAAGGACACCCTAAAAATGAACTGAATTTTAATATGGAAATCCTGGAATATTTTAAAATGCAGACTGTAGGCATGAGTGTAAACTATTTTGTAAATCAGCAGCCTTACAATTTTTAAACCAGGCTTTACTGTGAATATAAGATCACTTTAAAGCAAATACTTGTAAAGATGCAAATAGCTAGAAAGGCACCCTTGAAAATATTTTTCACAGTGTGTCTATGTGAGATAATACTCACAAGCAAAATCCCTTTTTGTTGTTGCTGTGGCTGCACATGGAAACAACAGGGTTGTTTCTAAAATGTGAAGAGATTTTTATGTGGATTTCCAAATACCCATCTAAGACTTCTTTATTGAAATATGGTTGTTTACCTACGGTATAGGAATTACAGAAATATACAACATATGTTTGATGTGTATTGTATACATTTCTGGCTGTATCAAATATTTAATACCTGGTATTCTTTGGGATTTGTTAGCATCTCCTTTAAAACTTGCCTGCGGCGGTTACAAGATGGAATGTAAAAAGTGGTTTTGATTATCGTTTTGGATTGTCACCTTGACAGTTTGGGTTGGGTTTTATAGGCATGGAGAAAGAACACACACAGTCGCACACAATTGCTCCTTTTCACTTTGCATCCCTTTCCCAGTAGACAATGCTCTACAGAAATGGCTCAGGAGCAGAACAGACATGAAAGGATTACCAAGCAGAACAATTTGAGGGAAACCTGGTTCATTATTATTTGGAGACAGGAACATGTAAGTGGCCAGTTTCATCTACAAATTGCTATTGCTAGGGTATCGCAAATAGACCTTAGTGGGTATTTAAGTGATCAAGTCAAATACCCTTCTTCCAACAAAAGCAAAGGAAGGGAAAAAGCAAGTAGAAGGAAAGAGTAGAGGGAATAGAATTTTTTTAAAAAATAAAAGTCAAGAGAGGAAAAGCAAAATATCTTTATGTTCTATTGTCCACTGAATGAATAGGAAATATTTAACACCAAGCAAAATCTAAGGTCATTGCTTTAATTTTTTATCTGAGCTGGATGATGCACGGAGAGTGCTAGTGTACCAATGTATTTGTTTCCTTTAAAAAAAAAAGAGGTTCTATCTGCTGTTTTGAGTACCTTACCAGCTGTCAGCTTGCAGATCCCATGTAGGATGAAGACTGCACTTGGCCACGCTGTACAAGCAATCCCCATCAATCCTTTTTCATCCACTGTAGGGAAGACACTTTGTCATGAGTGAATGGGTATCTTACCTGAGCATCAGACAGTAGGTGACAGGGTTCCAATAACTATTTATTTGTAGCTGGGCTTTATGTTTATTTTGATCCAGAGTAGAGGCTGTTGTTTGCATGGTAACTGAGCAGGCTGTTCTGGGCACTGAATCTTAGGCACGAGGAAGACTCAGATGAGTGATTTTATCATGATGGAAGGAAGCTAATGATAGGTGCAACACCATGTTTCTTCTTTCAGATTCTTTCACAGTATGACTCTAAGTTGAGTTTCTGAGATTTTCTGTAAATGACATCCAAGCATCGTAATGAATTACATGTGTTAACATCCATCTTTACATTGAGTCTCCACACAGTTTTACTCTGAAATCCACAAGTCTTTGGGAAGCATACAGATTTTTTTTCATTTAAGTCAATTTAAGCTATTGCTGCTATCATTAAATGTCTGCAAGAATTTCCATCGTGATCTTCATTTTCAAGGGGTTTATAACCTACCTATTTTACTTCATGTTGTTCTGAAACTTGCCATAGAAAATTTTCAACATGGAGCAGATGGCACTATCTTTCCTTGCAATGTTTGATTTAAACATGTAGCTATTGTGGACTAACTATTGCAAAAAGCAAAGGAGGATCTCAGGTAGCATAATTTTCCTACAAAATAAAAGTTGAGAAGGATGTAAGGCAAAGCATGGATTTTGCAATTTGGAAAAAAAAATGCAGAAATTTTTATTTTACAAGTAAAATATGTCAGGCAGTCATGACTGTGCAACGTGTTAAGGAAAGGATATTTTTCCTTAGTAAAAATAAAGACTTAAGCTTGAATACCATACCTTGTGCATAGCTATGCTTTCAATATTAATTCCTATGAGTCCTGTGATTTCTATATATTCCAAACACTTAAGAATGCACAGAAATAGTGAGTTTAAGGAACACATCCTTAAAATGTATAGAGAAGTGCTTTCAGTTGCATATAACTACATAATTCTGTGACAAATGGTGAGCTGTACTCTTCCCACAATACTAAAATTCCTTCCCATTGGTTTAGCCCTCTTGCTGTAGCCAAAGAAGTTACAATATTACTCTTATGCAGAAATCTAAGCAATGACATTTTATTGACTTAATGCCTAATCCAACACCTAATGAGGTAAAAGGAATATTTCCTTTGACTTCAGTAGTCACTGGAGCCTCATGGCTCATTCTAACAGTTCTCTCATATCCTAATAACTGAGATAATCAGCTGCAAATAGAAAGCCTACAAAATATTTTCAGTCTTTGTTATATGGACCTTTAACAGTTTTTATTCTGATCAACTCACCCCTATATGAGATGACCAAACATCGCTTAGTTTGGTGTAAAGTGTAAACATGTAAAAAGTGTGAAAACTTGGTGTGTACAAGAGATTGTTAAACTCTGGTTTCCTGAATTTACTTTGCTTTTAGGTAATCTCAATGCATAAATCACAGAGGAGAGGAAGTTGTGATTAAGTCCATAGGGAAAGAAAGAAATAGAAGAAGAAAAACTGGAAATAAAGCTGTCTTCTTAAGGGAAAGTTGGTAAATTGAACAAAATTCAGGACCTTTTTCCTTCCAAAAGATATTACAACATTTTGCTTTCTGAGGAGCAAGTCAGTGTAGTTTGTATATTACTTACTATTGCATTTTGACGTGCTTCAGCCACTGCATTGGAAATCATATCCACTTTGCTACAGAGTTTGAAAGGACATTAGCTTACCCACTTTGGCTTCTGAGACAGTTTAATGCCATCCAGCAACTGCTCCAGTGGAAACAGTGTATTTTGGGTGAAACTTGTTCTACCATGAGCTGGCAATGTACTCTTGTTCTTTTCCCATGTCTCAAATACTGAGGTTTTACAGCTATTGCAGTCTTTGTCATGGGAAGGTGAACAACAGTGACTGAATAAATGTGCAAAGACTTCAGCCTTCAGCAAAGTAAGAAGGCAAATTTCACATAACAGATATCACTGCAATTGGATAGAAAAAAAATAGAAACCTTCCAGTTGCAAATGGCTGATATTTTAGAACACAGAGCAAAATTTATACAGAGAAAGGCCTATTTAGAAGGTTTTGTGGAAAAAAGTCTGAAATCTTACAATATTCAGGCAAACTGGGAAAAGGTTTTGATTTCAACAGATGAATTAATTTTAAAGATATTGTTTTACATTTTGAAGCTCAAATAACAGCATTGTAGTTTCAAATTATATATAAAAATAAGATTTTCTTCTTTATTGGGCTTATGTGATTAGATCAAAGGAACTTCTATTAAGTTGAATACTAGACTATTTGGTAGCAACATACTGTTATCAGCATGCAACTGCACTGTGCTGGCTACAATTTACATGTAAAGACTTAAATTTTTATGATGGGATTTGTTTTATTTCACTCTGGAAGCAGCAGCTAAAAGAAAGGAGAAAAAAAAGCTGCACAGATGGAGTGAAGGAGCTGCTCCACTCTTTTCATTTGCTCACTAACAATAATACCAAGGACTGAAAAACATACTTTAGGATGATTGCAATAACCACAACATATTTTCCTTATTGAAAGTATGTTAAATGGTGACATGATTTTGTTCTGTAAGAATATAGAGTTGGAGGATATTTTTAATCAGAGAGGCCTCTTTATTCTAGCAGTGAGGTAATGAGACTTCAATGGCTGGAAGCTGAGGCTAGTTATGTTCAGACTAGAAATAAAAAGTGTATTTTAATACTAGTCAGTGTCAAAGTCATTAGACAGTTGCAAGTATTGCCAAAGGACGTGGCTGACTATGCAAAGTTTTACCGTTTTAAATTAGGTTTGCATGGGCTCTGGAAAGAGAAGTTATAGTTCAGCCACGAGACGTTAGTTTTGATGCAACAATTATTGGGTGAAAATTTGTATTTTGTGTCACACAGAAAACAAGGCAGGATAACGATGACAGTGGCTTTTGAACATCAAATTCTATGAACTGTTGACAGTCAGATGACGTGTATTGAAAGACTAAGATCAAAGTACTCAACCTCATGGGTACCTTAGTATTGTGCATATTAGATGCAATCCAAAGGTTATCAAATTGGTACAGGAAAATGTTGGCCAACAGTTACTGTATTCATTCTGACTAGGTGTATGGAGTCTCTTAAAAATTATTTATTTGTACAAAGGTATGAGTATCATTTAGTGCCTTGTTTAAACCAGCTGTATTTTTCTAATGTGTTATCACGGGACAAAACCTTGGCTCCAATAAATTAACAGGGTCAGATTTTCACTTAAACTGTATGCTTTACATATTATAGAGCATATGTATCTGTCCTTCATACAAATCTCATTCTGAAAATATTTCTATGTTTATCAAATATCATGAAGATATGCTTTGAAAAATATGAATGCAGAAAGGAAGAATGTTGTCTTCAACACACAGCTTTGATTTACCATCATTCTCCAGAGAACTTCACGTTACAGAAAGTCACTCCAAAATATTATTTCTAAGTGCACTCCCTGTAGCTACACAAAGCACAGATCATGCCTCTTCTCCTTCTCTTTTACTGTAAACTTTGGATAAATCATTATAATTTATATTTGATAGATTTTATCTTATTTATTAATACATGACAATTTCAAAAAATGTATGATCCAAACTTTAGTAATTTAAATAAATGCTTTCATTCAATGTTCTCTAACAGCCTACATATATATTTGGGGATATATCTGTAGGTTGACACTTTTCTTCAATTTTTGCAGGCTGAAGTGATTATTTGTTGATTACTTGAAATATTTTGTGGTTTTCATCGATACAATATGTCACTAATTTCAAATATTTTGTTGCTTGAAAATCAGTAAAGCAAGCACATCTTTATATGTTACAATACATACACAATGGATGTACATATTATGGTACATGTACAAAGCAATACATTTTTACTGGTGAATATTGCAAGTGTCAGGCTATCAAGCTGGTGAGAAGACTGAATACATGACTTTTTGGTTTAAGACATGTACCTCATCTAAGGAGTCAGGATGTTTAGGTTTGCTTCTGAAATTTATTTTGGTTTAGAGTTACTAGAATAGAATCATCATCAGTGGTTAACCAGGGTAAATGATGAATTATAACATAAAAACAGAAAGCAACATTATAGACCTCGGCAGCACATGAACTCTCTAGACCTATAGAGCCTCTCCATGTCTTTTTTTTTTTCCCTGCAGGATTTTGTCTGAACAACCTACCTTTGTAATGTTGCCTTTCTTACCCCTCTGGAGGTTTCCCCACAGCCCTTTTTCAGCAATTTGAGGGAAGTGACGAAGGGGGGACACATCAGAGCTGGACCACAAGTTCTTGGTGTAGGAACAGCCAAACCCTGCTGCTCCCCCTCACTAGACTGCTAGGGGCGGGGCAGAAGCGTACTGCAGAGGCTGAGAGGGTTGCAGGATTAATATGAGTTTTAGATGCTCTGTAATATTCAGCATAGTTCTTCACGGCCAGAAGTCTTCCCTCATTAAAACTATACTGAGACTCCTTTGTTCTGATGCTCTCTCCTAGGCTTCTGTAATTAGCTACTTTTAGAGAAAAACAAATAAGATAAACAGGGCTTTCTTCTCACTCATTATAAACACTCCTAGGTGTAGGTAATTTTCTATTTCCAAATACATTTTTAAATGTCAGTCAAATATCAGATATGTTTCCAAGACAGGTACACTTTGAATATAATCCTGTTTGACCTCATTTTCTTCCACATGCTTGCACAGCACTTAAAGAGGCAAGAGCTGTGAATTCCATGTTTACTAGATGGAGAATTGAGTCATGGAAAGTTAAGTATCAAAAAATACAAGAGAAATCTTCAACAGAACAAGTAGATAAGTTTCAGGTGCCTGTGGTCCCAGTCTAGTGCCTCTGTCAAAAAATTCTCAGTCAAACAGAAACAGAGGTTATACCTGTTTCACTGATGACAGGCTGTAGTACTGAAGGAAATATTAAAGCCTTTGAATATTTTCATTTCAATACAAACTTACAGTGTCTTCTAATTTACTTTAACCACAGTCTAGGTTGAGTAAAAAAGAGTAAGACGAGAAAAGAAAATGTTCCTGGTGTGCTTAATATCTCCTTATTCATACCTAGTGTTATATATATAATAATATATGCACATGATGGCTTATCTCCCTTATGACATTCATCTTCACCTGTGAGGAGAGAAATAATAAGTCACTGGTGACTATTACACTTGACTTATCCCTCCACATCAGAGAAGATAAATGCCAATAGAGAGATCAAGCTTTTTGTATTCTTTTCTAGGGGAGAGGGAATTTATCATAGGGATATTGGAATTTATCTTGATCAGATACAGATGATTTCATCACGGTAATGAGGGAATCCTTATTGCATGCAGACAACGTCTACGTTTTGAGTGTTGTTTCATTTTTTATGTGCTGTTTAGTGTATAAAACAGACTCCTACTTTCAATTCAATGCAAGTTGGAGCTCTCAGTTCCTACTGAACTCCATGGGGGTGGAATTATTTGGTTAAAGAGAGAAAGGAGCAGGAAAAAAATGAACAAATGAGAATGACAGCAAATATAAAAATGTATGTAAAAGAAAATCAGTTGGTATACAACTGAGGCATTTGTTGTCATGCACATAAAATGCTGCATACCATTTTAAATTGTGCACTTCCCAACTCCTGCTAATTTAATACCATTTTAATACAGCTTTTATGTATTAAATTAATGTCTGTTTTAGATAGAACTCAGCAGAACAGTTTTTCCAGATATTGTGTTTGAAAAATACAAGCAAAATTTCCTTTGGAGCAATTTTTTTTTGGTTCATTTTATAACCTGGGTGCATTTCCTTCTCTATTTGCTTTTCACATTTAGTAACATGAGATCTTTTTTTCACTAAAAACATAGGCCTTGTTTCTAGATACATTGCTATGACTTCATCCAGTGTTCCAGAATCAGGAAGAAAATACAAGCAGCTGCATTCAGCCTCTAGAAAATGTCCTGAGGATATCCCAGAAAATGAATTTGATCAGCATTCGATCAGAGAGATAAGAGTTTCCAGTTCTTCAGAGGTTCGCTCAGTGGAAACTGTTTTGGGAATGAGGTCCATAAGCTTTGATTGCCGTAATTCCCTGTTTGGGCTGGAAAGGCTGAAAGACACTTACAAAAATTACAGTGTGACTTCACTGACAGCAACCATGAGGTGAAGCAGGTTAATTAGAAGTAAATCAAAATGTTTGTTTATGTTCAATAAATCTTATAGGAGTGCAGGAAGGCTTTTCAACAACGTAATCTTAGAGGCAGAGGAGCAGGCTGTCCCCATGTGCCGGAAGATGAGCTGGAAAGGAAGAAGGCTGTCCTGGCTGAATAGAGAGCTGTGGCTGGAATTTAGGAATAAAAAGAGAATTTGTGACCTTCGGAAGGAGGGGCAGACTACTCAAGAGAAATATAAGAACTCCGTGAAGTTGTGCAGGTAGAAAATTAGAAGGGCCAAAGACCAACTAGAGCTGAGCCTACCTAAAAGTAAAAGGCAACAAGAAATGTTTCTATAAATATATTAGCAACAAGAGGAGGGATAAAGAGAATCTCCATTCCCTGATGGATGTGAGGGGAAACACAGTGGCAGAAGATATGCAAAAGTCTGAGGTACTAAATGTCTTCTTTGCCTCAGTCTTCAACATTCAGAAGAGTTGTGCTCCAGGTACCAAGCCCTCTGAACCAGAAGGCAGTGACAGAGAGCAGAATGAAGCCCCAATAATCCAAGGGGAAGTGTTTAACACTTGGACACACACAAGGCTATGGGGCCAGATGGGATCCATCCAAGGATACTGAGGGAGGTGGCGGTGGTGATCACTAAGCCACTTGCCATTATCTCTTAGCAATCTTGGCTAACTGGGAAGATCCCAATGGACTGGAAGTTGGCAAACATGATGCTCATCTACAGGATGTGCCAGAAGGATGATCCAGGGAACTACAGACCTGTCAGTCTAACCCTGGTGCTGGGCAAGGTCATGGATCTTGAGTAACATCACATGGCGCATACAAGAAAACCATGTGATCAGGCCCCATGAACATGGGCTTATGAAAGGCAGGTCCTGTTTGACCAACCTGATCTCCTTCTACAACAAGGTGACCTACCTAGTAGATGAGGGAAAGGTTTTACTTCAGTAAGGCCTTTGACATCGTATCCCACAGCATTCTCCTGGAGAATCTGGCAGTTCATGGCCTAGATGGGTATACTCTTCGATGGATAAAGAACTGGCTGAATGGCCGGGCCCAGAGAGTTGTGATGAACAGAGCCAAATCCAGCTGGTGGCTGGTCATGAGTGGTGTTCCCCAGGGCTCAGTATTGGGGCCAGTTCTGTTTAATCTCTTTATCAATTATCTGGATGAGGGGATTGAGTGCACACTTAGTAAAGTTTGCAGATGACACTAAATTGGGTGGGAGTGTTGATCTGCTGGAGGGTAGGAAGGTCATACAGAGGGATCTGGACCAGCTGGATAATTGGGCTGAGGTCAGTTGTGTGATGTTTAACAAGACCAAGTGACAGGTCCTGCACTTGGGTCACAACAATCCCAGGCAGCACTACAGGCTCAGGGAAGAGTGGCTGGAAAGCTGCCTGGTGGGAAAGGATCTGGAGGTGTTGGCTGACAGCCAGCTGAATATGAGCCAGCAGTGTGCCCAGGTGGCCAAAAAGGCCAGCAGCATCCTGGCTTGTATCAGGAATAGTGTGGCCAGCAGGACTAGGGAAACAATTGTCCCCCCGTACTCAGTGTTGGGGAGGCCCCACCTTGAATCTTGTGTTTAGTTTTGGGCCCTCACTACAAGAAAGACATTGAGGTGCTGGAGAGAGCTCAGAGAAGGGCAACGAAGCTGGTGAGGGGCCTGGAGCACAACTCTTATGAGGACCAAGTGAGGGAACTGGGGCTGTCTAGCCTGGAGAAAAGGAGATTGAGGGGAGACCTTATTGCTGTCTACAACTACCTGAGAAGAGGTTGTAGCACGGAGGATGTTGGTCTCTTCACCCAAGTAGCAAGTGACAAGACAAGAGGAAATGGCCTCAAGTTGCACAAGGGGAGGTTTAGATTGAATATGAGGAAAAAATTATTCATGGAAAGGGTTGTCAGGCATTGGAACAGGCTTCCCAGGGAAGTGGTGGATTCACCATCTCTGAGGGTGTTTAAAAGTCATTTAGACAAGGTCTATAGGGACATGGTTTAGTGCTAGAAATAGGTTATGGTTGGACTCAGTGATCCTGCAGGTCTTTTCCAACCAAAATGATTCTATGATTCTATTCTATGATTACTCTACAGGAGTACTGTAAAAGGAATGCAACAAAATACTTTATAAAATTTTGTCTGTAGGTAGTGAATTACATTACATTTGTTAATGTTGGCTGAAGTATATATAAGGAAATCTTAATCTCTCAGAGAAATCTCTAGGCTCACATTGCAAACAACTTTGATTTGTGAAAGGTTCATATAGATTCTTCAAGTATCAGCATTGCCTGATGTTACAATATGGAACATTTTACAGCAACATGTCTTGCTGTTTGCCCCTTTGCATCATGATGCTGTATCTCAAAAATTACAGCTCCACCTAACTTCCCCACTTCTCTGTTTTATTTATGGAAAGTAAACAGACACGAAATAACTCTGGAAAGCAAAGGTTTCCAAAGACCAGGAACTTGGAAGCAATTTTTAAATTGATGTTTCATGGGCTAAATAGGTAGAACTGTGACTACTTAAAATGGTATTGTAAAGAGGAAGGAATACCTTTACTTTCAGGGGCTCACTTTAATAAATTTACTCATCAACATATTCTAGAAAATATTTCCATCGTTGTTTTACACAAATAATTATAATTTTTTGTAACAATAAATCAATAAGTTCAGCATATCACAGATATCCCTTCCTGTGTTTAAGTATTTCACATAAATGTCATAAAGTTATTTTAGGGAATATGTGAATTCATCTGCATGTGTTATCTAAATAAATACTTTGTGTACACTTTTAAGTTCATATTTGTGTTGAGACTAATACACTGCAACCTTGAGCACAGTGGGAGCTATGAGAATCAGGGGAGCCATCAACCAGGCTGATTAGACTGCCCACTGAGCACAAGTGATATGAAAACAAGCAAGCTTTGGCCAGCATTAAAAGCAGGAACTGCAGGAACTGCAGGCATGTTACACAAAGTAAGATGCTGTTGGCACTTGTAAAATAGCAAGATGTTGCAAAAATGGACCAATCACCCCAAAATGCAGCCCTGAGTGATCAGTGGGTCTCATGGGAATCTTGGGACACTGCTAGTGGAATTGAAAACTAAATCACAGCCTTCACTGTGCACAGTTACCGATACACATGTTTATATATAATCTGTCCACATATCTGTCAGCATTACTATTCATGACCGCTGTGGCACCTTGATATGCTGGTGATATTTCAATGAAAAAAGCAACTTTTTTTTTTCTTGTAAAAGAATTGCATCCACATGTAAACAGATTTGCAAAAATTACATATTCAAAGCATTGCATACAATTTTAGTATCATGGACTTCTACAGGTCTCTAAATTAGGATCTGTACAACTTCTGTCAGAATTCTAAAAGACATTTATAGCTTTTTTTTTTTTAATACTATGTATATACAAACTGTATTTTGCCTGTGATGCTCCTGTCATTGAAGGAAACATTATATATTTCTTAATCTGAGAAGGGAACAGGTAGAAGCTCAGATACTTCAGCTTGGGAGCAGAGGAAATTCTGCAATATTTTTTCTTTCTTAAAAGAGATTTAAAGCACCTTCTGCTATCCATGGTGGATCACTCATTTTGTGAGCATCTTGCACACTGCAGGCAGAGGTTCTCTGTATTCACAAGAGGTCTGAGGTGGCTTTATATGTGAGCCTTTCTACTAATGAGAGGCATGGACATTATGTCTGTCCTGGTTTCAAGTGGAAATAGGAGGGATTAGCAACTGAGCCACAGTAAATCTATAAATATGGGACTCCAGAGGATCTAAAAAAACACTTTTGCTTTGTTTTGTTTGGAAACATTTTGAGTTGCTATGAGAAATGATAGACAAGTCAGTTAGTCTCTCATTAGAAAATCTCCTTCCTCTACCCATTGCTCTCTCCCCACCTAGAAGCAGATTTTAAGATTTGGTTACTAATTTCTCCTCAATGTGAAGCTACTTGGAATACCAACTCTTCTTGCATCCAGTCTGGTGCCAACCACGTTCTTGTGTCAGTCTGGGAACATGCTCAAATCACCAACATACATATTTTTGACAGAAATAACTTGTTCCCTAATTTTTATGAAAGAAAACTATTAAAAGTACCAAGTCAAAAGATGAAGGTGTGTGGGAAAATTATCCACAGCATTTTAAATCTCCTGCATTGAATACTACTTTCTTGTTCCTCAGTTTGTGAGGAGCATCAGTTACTCTTTGCAACCATTAAATGCTTTTCACAACTTTCTGAAAAAGTGCTTTGATTAAGTTTGATCTTATCCCTACAATAGTCTATGGTGTTATCAAAATATGTGAAATGAAACAATTAAATCTTTGACATGAAAACTAAACTTTAAAGAGGATGTCATTCACTGCTTGGAATTTTGGTATTTTGCAATACAGACTTTGTGAAATATGGAAATGTTGCAATAATAAAACTGACAGTGTCCTCAACCATCAGAACTGAACTTCAGGGGGTATTAGTGGTATATCAAAACAGAAGGAGTTACAATCTCAGTGTAAACTTGTGTACTGGAAGGCTGAAGGCAGTCAATAAAGACAATTTCATAGGCTGCTTGGGAAACCTATAGGACTCTTTCTGGCCTAACCCTTCATTCTGCTCAGCCATAATACAGGCTGCTGTTCCTGCGGAGTTCCTCATTATAAATATCAGTTTCTTAAGCCTTGAGTTGTTAACCAATATTCAAATGAAATATGTGCCACAGTAAATCACGTGTCCCACCACACTTTTCAGGTGTCAGTAAAACATGTACAGAATACATAATGTAGGTTTGCTGGTGAAGGCTCAGCAGATATCTTCTTCCCATTTCTCAACATTACTGTGATCTCATGGTGTTTAACATAGTAAAAGTTATTTTACTTCAGTTCAACAGTGTTTGTGAACAGTCCTAACTGTGGCTTTTCATATTCTGAATTTAAACCTGTTCTGATAGATATATGTATGTTTTATGGAATCAAAATGTCAGTGGCCTTTGGTCCAAGTAATAAAATCAGCTCTTACACAGAAACAAGCAGTACTGTTAAGGCTTTAAACATCATCATAAACTATCATGAGTCACTCAGTACATCATCTTCAGGTACAAGATCTTTTGGTTCATTCTTACCAGCATCCATCGATCGAAGTTTATAGGCTCACAAATTGCTTGGCCAACACTCAGTAGTAATATTTTAGCTGTATCTACACTGCAAATAAAATCCATAGAGAAAATGTAAGGTGAATGTAGAGTGTCTGGTCTCATTTTCTTTCTTAATTTACCAAGAAAATGGATGCACTTCCCCCTTCATGAAGCTACTCACTTCTTGGATGTAAGTGTCCCAGATGCTTTCATATCTACAGCCAAGGCTACTCTATTCAGTCTCCCTCTCTGATGGAGTGGAGATCACAACTGAATCTAGACAAATGACATATTAGTTCTTCTTCTGCTTCATGAGTGTTGTACATTTTAAATTTTGCAAGGTTTTGTTTTATTTGTTTGTTTGTTTGTTTTTTTCCAAGCAGTGCACTGGTATAGTACAGTGATTTATCTTAATAGCAAGAATCAAAGAAAGGCACATGAAAATGAATTTTCTGCCATCCTTGGCGAGTATAGTCTCAATTCAACCTTGTTACACAAACAAGAAAATTGGGGAAGGGGGGAGGGATGGAAGTTGTCCTTTGTGGATAGACACATGGCTGAAAACTCGACGTGAATTTCATGTTATAAGCATTATTATAAGGCTCCAGATTCTGAATCTAAGAAAGCACACATAAGGTCAAGGACAATGCATCAGATGAGATGTTACTACCATGTTTATGGTCCAGATTCGAGGCTATTGGATGCTTTGGAAAGAAAAGTTACTACTGTAATTATGTGAAGGCTATCATGTCAAATATACCATACCGGAAATTGGCCCAAACATCTTGGCTTTTTGTGTCACTATTGTAATATCTCGTGCAATATAATTTTTATTTTGCTTCATTCATCACAAGCATTTGCTTTTTCTTTCTCAAAACTTCCCCCAAATGTATATTCCTCTGTTCTTTAGTATGTTAATAAAGGATGTACATCATCCCAGCACTGTCTTGTAATACATACATCATCAATTACTTGCATACACAGAATGAGCAATACCCTTTAATAAGCTGCTGTGAAATAAAATAGCCTTTTAATTAGCTTATAAATGTGATCAACATCAGAGCACAGGGTATTTCAAATGCTTCATTTCAAGTTGCTAACCCAACACCATCTCAACTTTGAGGGATAACCAAATAGCAAAAGTAGTACTTGGAACATAAAGTTCTTAGGTAAAGCTTAGGACAATATTTTTGTTCTTAAAAAGTGAAGATATATAAAATACCTCTGTGCCTCAGATTTTAAAAGTAATAATTTGCTCTATTAAGACTGGTATAAACAGACTTTTACATTAGTGTTTCCTGTGTTGTACCTAAATGCCCTGCTCTTCCTTTTAACATTATATTGCTGTTGAGTAGTACATTTTTCCTTAGATTCCCAAATGAGCTTTTCATTAGATATTTAGATCTGATAAATCAATATGAATTGGTACTGGTCTCCATGCTAAAAACAGAAATAATAATAATAATAATAAGAAGAAGAAGAAGAAGAAGAAGAAGAAGAAGAAGTGTAAGTGGCTACATTGTGGTTTCTAGTGTTAATACATTGAGAATATTTATTTAAAATTGGGGAGAAGAAGATGTGTGAAAAGGTAGATGACTTTTTATTTGTGATTCATCAAAAAGATTTTGGAAGAAAGCGGAGAAAAGTTTGTGTGTTTTTTGCTTTTTTTTTTAAATCTCTTCAGAAATTATAATCTAAAACATGAAGTCAAAAGTCAGTCTTTGGAAAACTGTTTAGCACTTCCTAAATATGTTTCATTTCTGCCCTGTGGGTCAGCCTAAGTTAGGATGGTTCAGAATAGAGCTAAAGTGTGATGAAACTGTGATTACAGTTTTTATGTTCCTCCTCCACTCAGCCAGAAGGGAAAGAAAAAAATGTCCTTATGTTTAAAAAGCACTTAAGCACCTGCTCAACATCATACACATGATTCATTAAAAGGACTGGGAAGTTTAAAGATAAAAGGCATCATCAGATCATCTAGTTTGGTCTCCTGACTAAATAATAACTTTGCTGGTTAGTGACAATGAAAACATGGTTGCAAATTTCAAAATCTCCCAAGTACCTTTCTTAACGAGATATGTAGTGAAGTTTTCATGACTGTGATATATCTTCAGAAACTTTCTGTGAATAACTGCTGACAAGAAGTAAATTTATAGTGATGACAGTTTTTAAAGGTTTCAGATTTCTATTTAGTTAAATATTATAAATAATTGGAATTTTAAACTGAATAGTATGTTTACTAGTGCTCTGTCATTTAATTTTGTATAAATTTATAAAAATATATACATCTAATACTTTGACTTATTATGATAAATGATTTGCAATAAAAATTTTGTGGTCTAAATACTTTTTTAATAAAATGGAATTGGATTGAAAACAGTTTATTTAGAATAAATAATATTTATAATAGTGTATTTTGACATTTTAATAAATATAGTTGAAAATATTTTAAGCCTAATTTGCTCTTGTTTAACAAAATGTATGATAAGTGAAATGCTAAGCTATGAGAGAGTTTAGCAATTTTTTGCCTTAAGAAATATGTTTAATAAAAAGAACAGGCAGACAAACTATTTCTCTGTTTCTTAGGGTATACAAAATGTACAAACCAAATATTTTACTATGGATCTCTATGTGCAAATAGGGCTATTTATAATGTATTTCATAAATGCTAATTTCCTTTGTAAGTCTCTCAGACTGATTAAGCACTGACTTTGGAGTGACTTATTGTATGCTTAAGTTAATTACATCCACAAATATTTGCAAAATCCAGGGAAGAGTTTCTATTTGATATTAGTAAAGACAGCAGAATCTAACCCATTGTTAACTTTACTTAGTAAAACTACATATATTTTGTCTTTATTTTCTTTTCATTTTATTGATAGGCAATAGGTAATAAGATAAACCATACTACCGGTATGTGCAGAAAATTAACCTTTTGATAGATAAGTCTGGAAATATCACACAAAACACTACCGTGAGTTTTGGCCATTCTATCCATGTGTCAGATAAGCTAATTCCATCACAGCAAATACAAATATGCACAAATTGTGTGCTTTAGAAACAGTAGTGACTCTTTGGTGGAATCTCTGTTTTAAAAATCACTAACACTACTTATTGTTTTTGAAGTCTGTAAATATCAACTTTGCAAATCATATCCTTAGGAAGGTCTCAGATCATAAAGATTACAAACACCTTTGCATTAACTTTGAAAGGTCAGTGCATGGAGGTACCTTATGTTAACAAAAGCGCCTGTCACTCGAATATTGTCCAATTTTTTGAAAGTTATTCTCCAAAGCAGGAAAAGTGTCATCTTTTAGTTTTATTTTCTCTCTTTTTTTATTTTTTTCTTTTTTCCTGTTTTTGAGTTATGTTGTGTTTCAGGAAAGTTTGGGGCTTTTTTGCTGTGTGTTTGTGTGTGTGTGTGTATGTTTTATTAATTATTTTTAATATTTTTGTCTTTCCTTCCGTTTTATTAATATTTCATATAAAAAAATGTTGACTCAGTATTTAGCTATAATACCATTTAAAGGTAAGCTTCACCACACAGATTAATTTAATTCCTGATCATATAAACATAGCTTATGAATAAAAAGAGCCAAGTCTAAACTTTTGCCAGTACTACAAGACCAGATATTGACTGGGACATGAGTAGTATGTGTGTGCTACATCAAGCAGCAGCGAAGTTTGTGATTGATGATCACTGGACTCTTTAGGAGTTATCACTGTATTGGAAATGATCGCACAGCATTTGGGAGATAAAAGGATAATCACCATACCAAAAAAAAAAAAAAAAAGAAAAGAAAAAAAATGCAAACAGTCACAAATAACTTTAAACTTAACAAAAAAGAAATCTGTTCTTGGCTTGTAAACAGCAAAAGAGATTGTTGCTTGATTTCAGCCTCTGGAAATACAGCAGAGGTAAGCTATCTTTTTGCCAAAATGGGTATCTAATCTTTTGCCATTGACTATTGAAGAGTCAGGCCACCTCCAAACCCTGTCCATATTCATTCTTAATTCTTGATCTAGAATGGCTAAAGGCAGTGTTTGAGAAAAGTTGTAAGTTTAAGTGGGTAGGTAATAGCCACAAAATTACACATCATGGTCCAAATATTTTTCAGAACTTGCCAGGTACGAAAGCCAAAAAATACTTACTCCCAGCTCTTGGTCTTTGTATTTCTCCCTCCCTTCTCACAAAATACCAGAGCTGGTATGTTCTTGTTTCTCTGTGATACCATCTGCAGCGGACCTCACTTATACAGGGATGCAGGGTGGTCTAAATAGCCACTGCCCAAATGCCTTGCTTTCCTGAAATAGATGGTCCTGTAGTATTTAATCTTAATTTTTACAGTTCCTGTAAAGGAAGATTTCATGTGGAGTAGTAAGTTAGGAACCTGTTTGGTTTCTATCCTTTTCTTGATTTCAGGCTACAGAAAAAGGGAAGAAGCTAACAACATGAATTGAACCAACTCTTTCATATCTTTCATGCTATTGCTGGCAGGTCTTTGAGTCCATTGTCATGACACAGCAAAAGCAATAAAATCATCAAAAAATTACAGTAGTTTTCATGCCCTTTCATAAAACTAGGGCTTAAAAGTTGAAAATATCCCCAAGAAGCTGACAATGTTGCTGGTCACTCTTTGTCCCCCAAGTTGGACTTGTGTTTAGGGAGTCCTCAAAAACAGATAGCAAAGATGTGGGATGGAACATGTATGCAGCTGTGGTGCAGCAAAACACCATATAACCACTTGCCCCCCAGCAGGACATGGGAGAGAATAGGAAGAGCTAAAGCAAGAAGACTCATGGACTGGGGTAAAGGTGGCTTCATAAGCAAAAGAAAACAGAGGGAGAAAAAAATATACAAAGGCAATCACTTGTCACCTCCCACAAGCAGAATGATATTCAGTCACACCCCATGTAATTGCTACCTCCCTAAATGTCCCTTCACTCAATTTTTATTGGTGAACATGACATTACATGGCATAGAATATCTCTGGTCAATCTGAGCCTTCTGTCCAGGTTGTGTCCCCTCCCAGCTTCTTGCCCACCCCTGGCCTATTCACTGCTGGGAGCAGGGTGGGAAAAAGAAAAAGTATCGACTGTGAAGGTTCTTCTCGGCGATATCCAATCACTGGTGTGTTATCTACACTGCTTTAGTCACAAATCCAGAACATAGGCACATATGAGCTACTCTGAAGAAAATTAACTCCATCCAAGACAGACTTAATCCAACAGTTCACAGCAAATGTTTAGAAAGTACATGGACAAGGTTGGTAACAAAGTGGTTAAAAAGAAAGAAAAAAGCACATAACCTAATACATTTTATGTATGAGCACTGACATATTTAGATGGGGAAATAAAGAAGGTATTTATAGGTCACAGTACAAGAAGGATAATACGATCTTCTTCACCTATTTAAGTGAATAAATTAATACAGAGAGAAATAAAGAAGCTTTATAAGTTGATTCAACAGCCTAAGAAGGAGGTCCAAAGAGCATTACTCTGTAGAGTGAAAAATGAAGGCAATTTCATAAATTTTCTAGTATTAATACCATGAAAAAAAAAAAAAAGATGGCACTAACAAGCATCTGAAAAATATTTCTTAGGCCTGATAAAACTTAAAACCTTTCTCGATATGCTCTTAGAGTAATACATCGGTATGTTATCCCTTACAATAAACTGTATTTGCAGCACCGATTTTTATATTACATTTGCTATTAGAAAATCACAAGAAAGAGTTATAAAATATCACTCTTCTAAAATCAGATCAAACTTTGTTTTGCTGAGAAGAAGTAAATGGCAGACTGCTCAGTTTTGATGAGCAATTAGATTATTCCTTTTCAGTTGTAGTCTTTGTTATTGAACTAATCCTACCCTAATGGTTGCAACCTTAATTTTACATATTGCTGCTAAGCAGCTATTTTTCTCTGGAGCTGATCAAGCATTTTCAAGTGAAGTTGTTTTCATGTGTACAGAATATGCTGATTTCTTGAAGCTAGAACAACTCATGCTAGTATGAAGGGGTTTATGGCATTATTTTAACAGGGATATCTTTGGCACAGGATAGAAGCTGAGGCATGCAGGAAGGCCAAATGGAAGCAGAAACTCAGTTTCCAGAATTTCCCAGAATATCTAAGAGCATAGGGGTCAGGGCTGTACTGAGATAAAGTCTCTGATTCAGCACAGAATGTGCATGCCCATTATGCTAGGTGAACATGCTACGCACTGGGCTCTTCCAAAGCAGGTGTTTGCACCATCTTTTCCAGAATCTTCCAACAACTGAATGTTCTCTCCAGATACCTGCAGGAACTATAGTCAGTACTATGGCAACCACCAATCCTGTACAAAACTTGGAATAAGACTTGAAGTTACTAAGTGTTGTCACATAACTTAGATTCAAGCATTAAGCTCAGGAGGCAGTTGCCCTGTCTGCCCTATAGTGAAAACCCATAAGGAACCCAGGGAGAATAAATGACTAACCTTGGTAATGGTGTCAGTGTATCACCTTCAAGTTTCAGGATGAAGTTGTTATTGGACTCTTGGTTATCATGAGCTAGAGCTTTCTTCATCAGGCCTGTTTGGTTTCTGAAACCTCCTTTCCCAAAATATACCTTGATGTTGCCCATTGTCAGCTGCTACACCCAGTGATGTCCCCACGTTGTGTTGTAGCCCCTGTACTTAATGCCCTGGTACCTGGTCCACACTGCAAAGGTGTCTCCTCTGAAAAGCCATTCTCTCTTCCAAACCTGCAGCTCTGCAGTTGGTGATTTCACTCTGTGAAGCCATCCCTCATGCAGAAAGGGTGAAAATAACTGCTGTTTTAAAATTTAACAAAGACAGTTTAAAAGCTTGATAATTATTCTGCCTCTCAGCTTTTCTTATTCCACCCTATCTCATTGTAGCTTTTTGTTTTGCTACAGAAATTAATTTGTACAGTGGAGAAGTAAAAAAAAATTAAAAAAATGTTTTCACTGAAAATCAGTTTGCTGTGGCATATTCTTCTTCTAAAAAAGTTATATTGAAGAGAAAACATTTAGTTTAAAAAAAAATGAAGATCTTGAATTGTGATTTTGGAAGCAAACCAAATAAGATATAGGAAGAGACTTCTCAGGTTGTATGAGCTCACTTTGTTCCTATCCCACTCAAAGACTTGCAAAACTTTTGACACTACACATCTGTACACCTCAGCCTCATCTTTTCTCCAAACTATCTGTTCTCATAGATTTCCTCAGGCTGGGTCAATGGGCCGAGACCGATTGGCTGAGATTCAACAGGCCAAGTGCCGGGTCCTGCACTTGGGTCCCAACAACATCGGGCAGCGCTCCAGTCTCAGGGAAGAGTGGCTGGAAATCTGCCTGGTGGGAAAGGATTTGGGGGTGTTGGCTGACAGCCAGCTGAATATGAGCCAGCAGTGTGCCCAGGTGGCCAAAAAGGCCAGCAGCATCCTGGCTTTTATTAGGAATAGTGCGGTCAGCAGGAGTAGGGAAGTGATCATCCCCCTGTACTCAGCACTGAGGAGGCCTCACCTTGAATCCTGTGTTCAGTTTTGGGCCTCTTACTACAAGAAAGACATTGAGGTGCTGGAGGAAGTTCAAAGAAGGGCTACAAAGATGGTGAAGGGTCTAGAGAGCAAGCGTTATGAGGAGTGGTTGAGGGAACTGGGACAGTTTAGCCTGGAGAAAAGGAGGCTGAGGGGAGACCTGTCCACAACTATCTGAGAGGAGGTTGTAGCATGGAGGGTGTTGGTGTCTTCTCCCACGTAGAAAGAGATAACAACAAATGGCCTCAAGTTGCACAAGGGGAGGTTAAGATTGGAATCAGGAAAAAATTCTTCACCAAAAGGGTTGTCAAGCATTGGAACAAGCTGCCCAGTGAAGTGGTTGAGTCACCATCCCTGGAGGTGTTTAAAAGACGCATAGATGTGGTGCTTAAGGACATGGTTTTGTGCTAGACTCGATGGTGCTAGATTAACATTTGGACTCACATCTTTTCCAGTCCAAATGATTCTATGATTCTTTCTTTCTACCTGCACAGAAGATGACACAGATTTCTCACACTCCATCAGAATTAACAGGCTGCACATACAGAATTGAGTCAGCACAACTTTCTCACTATTTTAATGCAGATTCCTACACTTGCTAATAGCTTGGGTCAACAGATGAGCCTTGCATTCCTATGCAGGGGCATAGATCGTATTATCCTGATACAAATGTCAAATAAATTACCAAGCTGTTAGTTCCTTGGCCATACTGTTCAGGGAAATAAATAAGGCAGTGACCTAAGCTATTGTTTATGAGTCAGGTCTTCATCATGTAGTAGATATTATTGTACATGAGAAATAACAGCACAAGCAGAATGATCCCAAAATTTCGCTGTGTGATTGCACTTACCACATGGTATATTAAAATATAATGAAAATATATTACGTTACGTGATATAAAATAATGTCAAATAGAGGAAAATGCAAGCAGGCTCCTGACTGAATAAATCAGGGAGAATACGCAAGGCAATAAATTCCAGTCAGTTTCCTCGCTGTGTGGGCAAAAGGGGATTAAACAAGGCAGTGGCTTAAATTTATAGTAGCTCTTATTTATGAGTCAGGCCTCAATCATGTATCAGAGACACCAGGCCTGTAATAATGGCACAAGCAAAACAGAAACGATTCTCAGAGGGCAGATCCCTTTAGGACATGGAAGTGTGTTACTGCACAATGTAGAAACAGAAAATGAAGGCAAAGAGGGAGACTGGAACAACATTCTCACCATATTTCCCTGCTATAGAGGACAATGACCCCAAGATTTTCCCCTTCTGTTGCCTGGCTTCCTTCCCTCCACCTTTGCCCGCTCCTCCCCTCCCTTATTGCCATGCTTTTATTTTATTCATATAGTGTGAATCAGGAAAATAACAGAAGGGCTTTCTGCCGAGTCCAAAGTATGTGGGGAGCTGGAGGGAGTAGCTCCTTTTGTCAGCTGTCTCACCAGAACAGCTCTCTTTCTCCCTATCTTGTACATACTTGTGACAATCTTATATAATTGGGCAAAGTATCTGAAAAAAAGCCTGTCATTTGCTTGTAAAACACAGGGATGCACATGTAAAGCAGCAATGCCTCATGAAAGAACTGAGATGATAGTATCTACCAAATTAAACATGAGTTGCTTTGTGATCTGAGATGAAAAATCCCCTACACTTTTTGGCGGTGTATGCAGAGTCATCATATCGGATTGGCAACACATGACTCGTTGCGAGCCACCGAGTGAGCTCCAGCCACTTTGGTACAAGGGAGATGTCAAAACAAACTGGTGGGAATTCGAAGCGGAACACTCCTTTCCCCTCTCCTCCCTTCACGCCTACCCGCCTCCGAACATCTGACGAGGCTGGAAGAGCTGCTACATCCGGAGCCTTTTAAATATAGAACTTGTGAATGGTTTGTACTGATTCATATATGCATCACTGACACGGTGCTGGCAGTAGCACAGCAATGAGTGCAGCATAAAATCTATGTGAAACAGAAGAGGATATAACTTTTTGTTTATGTCAGTCAGACTTTGGTTCAGTAGATACTGCTTGGTTAAACCAAATGTATATGTTGGACATACAGCCATATTGTTTTAGGAGTGTTTTGGTCAAAAGGGTATTGCCAAAGGAAGAAACAGTTTGTCAAGAGTGGCACATCCTGCTGGTGCATACCAGTTTCACATAAATTTGTTCATGAAAGATTTCTCGGGTGCAGGCTACAAAGTCCAGTCAAACAAGCAGAAGGTCTTAGAGTTGCTCATAGTCTGATGGTTCAGCTGACTTGGGATGTAAGAGAGGCCGCATCAAGTCCCCTGTCTCAGGACTCACTCTGGAGGCTAGTATTCAATCTTCCACATTACAGACGAGTGCTCTGACTACCATTTTTTTTTTTTTTCCACTTTGGAGATCTGCTCTGCGAAAACACAAGATGGAATCTCTAGCCAAACAGCTTTTGATTATTTACTGGGAGGTAGGAGACACAAGTTTGAATTTTTGGGACAATAAATGTTAATTTATGCAGAAGTTTGTGGTTCCTCTTGAAAGAGAGACATCCCAAAATAGCAAAACACAGTGGCTGAGGCACACATGAAAGAGCAAAAGAGAAGATGAAGTGAGGTGAAGTGAATTTTCTTTCCCCTACCACACATGAGAGCTTGAACTATTCAGGTGCATTTCTTATATTAATCTTCCTTCTTGTTAAAGTTTTAAAAGGTCTTAGTTTTCATCTCAAATGAAAAGGAAACCTTACAAAATCCCAGTATTCTTGCATAAGGGAAAAGGACTAAGGGAACCTGCTACAAGTCTGTGTGATAGAAGTATTAGAAGTATCAACAAATACTGCCTCAAGAAGAGGAATAGCAATAGGTGGAAATGGTGTGACCACAGTTAACTGTCTAGAAAAGCATATACTGTTTGGGTTACTGAGGCATTGAAATCTCTTTACAATTAAGTTGTACAGGCTGGACAGAGGGATGGGAGTTAAAGCTGAGGAGAACAGGACTGTACTGATGGAAGGCTGGCAAAATGCATCACACTTAGTTTCCTTAATTCCTTTTGTTTTGTTTAAGAGCCCACATCACTAGCAAAGTATAAGCATTCTATCTTAATTCCTGGAGCAAAAATATTTTTAAACATAATCTCAAGCTGGGTTTAAATTGAAAGAAGCAAAAAAATATTTTACATTCTTTAGCATTCCATAGGGATAGAAAAGCATCATGGCTAGGTTTTTCTCAGATTATGTGTTATTTTCTAGTGCTGTTACATATTTTACAAGACGCAATATTGATTTAATGCAATAGTTGGTTCTCTTGTTGTGCCTTCCAGGCACTATTCATTAAAAAACAAAAAAACAAAAAAGACCCTAAACCCTCGCACTTAGCAAAAATACTATGTACCATACTGCCTTGTTTGTGTCATTAGAGACTGTGGCTTTTATGCCACTAATACAAGTCAGGTGCAAGCTGAGACAAATAATACTCAAAGATCTGCAAAATGCACCTCTCAAGTCTGTTCAGTTTTTGAGTAATTCCATTAGTTATTTGGGATTTATTAGTAAATACTGAAAATCTGATAGAATTGCTTATATTTGTGAATATTATGCTTCTCTGGATGCTTATCATTATGTGATCTGTTTTTCTGTTCATTCCTAGTGGTTTTGGGATCATGTTCTTCATGATTATGCCTCCTCTGATGTGGATCTTCTGAAATCCAATTTCCCTTTTTTTATCTGTAAGGCAACTCTGTTGCCTGCAAGTAGGTTGTTTTGTGCCCTTGTGAACTAAGATCTCCTTCGCAACCTTCTCAAATAGCTCAAAGCTTACACGAGCAAAAGTAAATATATTTTTCTTACTCTTTAACTGTATTTATTTTACGTTGTCTGCTACACTGCCTGCAGCACTGCTAGTGTTCCCAGAGCTCATGAACCTATTTACTTTCCATCCACTGCTTGTTGCAGAAAGCTTTGTTCCTGTCTAATACAGGGGGGAAAAATGTTCACAGCTTTCCAGGTCTTATCATAGCAGTTGCAAGCAGACAAGAAATATAACCAGGCTCAGGAGATCTAGGTTTGAGGGTAGAAGAAGGTGATTCCTAAGGTGATTTTAACTTTCAGGATCGAACACTTGGACAAGACTTTGCCAGGACCTGTTGAGGCAGCTGAGAGATGTTGGAAAAGATGTCTGTTTACACCTTCTTTTAAAGGAGCCCATCTTGTCCCATTCATGTTGTGGACTGCTTAGCTTTAAAATGCCAAAAGCCAGTGGGATGGGAAAGTCTCAAAAGCTGCGATTAGGAGACAAATCTCAACTAGCACACTACAATTTGCAGACTGATTATGGGAATTTCTCAGGATTGGTTTGTTGTTGTGGTTTGGTGGGGGATTTTTTAAGCTGGAAAATGAATAAGGGTCTTTGCAGAGAGGAAAACTAGAAGAAAGAAAATTTGATTAAAATTCTTTAATTGAGAGGATTTCTATTAAGAAAAAGTTGCATGATGCTAAGAATGTGAGATGCCCATTTTAACCTCTTGGACTGTATACAATACATGAATTTTACTGTGTTTTGTCTTAGAAATTCAATGAAGATACTAACATGAACTTCTGAAGTGGCCAGGGAAACCCAGGAGCAGTCTTTCCTGAGGAAAAGGGGTAACTAAGGAGACATTCTGAAGTCTGTGGGCAATCTTTGTGAGTTCCATCTGTCACAAATATTGCGTGTCTGATAACATCTTCTGTCACTTTTTATTTCATTTGTTTACAAACCGTATTTTTTCTTCCCTCAGAAATACATCCAGGGAATATCCTTCCAAGTGTTCTATCAAGCAGTTGACCTTGAAAATAGAATAACTTGCAAATGAATAGAGGAAAAAATAAGACAATAAACCATTTTAAAAATATTCTTTTTCCCCCTCTTTTCTTATGCATTCTAGCCATGATGTCAATATTGTGAGTGAGCAACTGAAAAGGTCTATTCCTACATTTGCAAGAACAGCGTTGATCAATGCAATGAGTTTTATAAGGTTTTTTTCTAGTGAAAAAAGCACTGTGTACCTAAAGAAAAAAATAAGTGTTTTTCTCCTTTCTTTATTCTGTTTGCTAAATGGAGACAGGAAGTTACATTGAGGACAGGACTTTTCTTCTATGTTTCTAAGACTACAGCTTCACAGGGACAGTAGCAGTTTGTAACTAAGGCATTGACATTACTTTAATACATACAAATAATAACCCTTACCTCCCTGGTTTAAAGGCCACACTTTCTTGAAGTACTACTAAAAATACCTTCTGGCCAACTTATGTAGGATATTCTTCTCACCACTTTTCTCCATTAGAGAAATTGTAGCAACAATAGCAGAGGATTTGCAAATGAAATAAGCACCTCCTGCTTTCCTGTTGTAGTTTCATACCTTCTAGTTTTATTTGGAAGTTCAAAGGTCTTGGGCTATCCCAGCCCCAAATTCAGAGTCTTTTGGCACGACTGCAACTAACTTGCATTCTCTGCAGCAGTGCAAGGGCAACATCGGCTGAGAGCAGTTCCCTCTCCTGCGGCTGCTGGCGTGATGGGCTAATCTAGTAGCTAGGCAACAGGGAGGAGAGGAGCTTGGGACCAAGGAAAGAAGTTTTCAGCAAGGAAAGCTGCCTGGTTGCCTGGGTGTGTGAGGGAAGTCTACATGTTTCCTTACAGAACAGACTCTCTGCATGATAACATGGTGTAGTAAATCTTGATTGCAAATGCTGTTTGAACGGGGTCAAGGTTTGCCGAGGGTAGTATACCCACATCTAAAATTAACTCGGCAGTCTTCCCCAAGTGTCCCACATTCTCATTCTACTAGACACATTTTGACAGTCCATGCTCAGTGTTAACTAATTTTATGTAAAGCAGTAAATCTGGAGAAAGATATTCCATTGCACAGAGTTGCTAATCTATGTAGAATTCAACAGACAATCCTGTAGTTGTTGCAACGGTGATCTGAGCCAATGAAACTTTTTGCCCTGCCTATATTAGATCATTTTTGTTTCAGAGGATGAAGAGTGTTTTAAAAAGAATAGCTTTCTCTTACATACTTTTTCTGTACTAATCAATGAAGAAGTATGCAGAAGCTGGCTTAAATTTCCTTTGTTTATATGCAGCACGTACGTATTTATGTTTGCTTCGTGTTTGGGTTTTTTTTTTTTCAATTAAATATCTCTCTTCTCCCCTCACTAACTCCTTTCATCACAGTGTATCCTAAGTGAAAGGCAAACTCAATTAATCATCACCAGCTTGTATCTATGGCATCTGTCTCCCTAATATCTAAGCATTACTTAAGTTTCTGTTGAATTTTGTGTTCAAATTTACCCATCCTTGCTAGAAAGAGGCATGAGGCGATTTCAAGAGCAATTTACAAGGAGCTTTTTTCTTCCTCTGTATGAGAGCAGCAATTCCTCTGATTCACAGGTTGACAGGAGCACATCACTCTGGTGCTCAGATCAGTGCATGAGCTGCCCATCGAATAGCAGATCAAGTTTAAAGTCCTAAGGGCAAATTCTGCTGTCAGTTACACAGGTGAACATGTAACGATAAGAGCAGAATTTGGCCCCTAGTCTTGATCTTCAAGTCTCTCAGTGGGAAACTTGATTACTGTGTTTAAGACAAAGTGTAAGAATGCTTTGTAAAGAGCCTGATGCAAACATTTTGTGAGACATAAGTCTCTTTTACCGGTTACCTTTTGATAGCATTTGGGAAGTTCTTGAATTACAGCAGCTCTTAGCCTGCATGTTGTACTATTGTATTAATTTCAAGAAGTATTCTTCCTTGAGCCCTGATATGCAGGATAGCAAATGTAGCATTGATGAAAGCTTCATTGCCATATTTTGATGAAACCATTAAGTATGAAAATTGAAGTTGTGAATAAACACTGAGTCTCTAAAATAATGGGTAGTTAATTTTTTCCCTCCCTCTTCCTTCTTCTTTCACCAGACCTGTCAAACGGTATCCTGGGATTCTTTAGCACTTGAAACTGGATTTCAGAATCTCTTCATAACATGCACTTGTAGGTCTTTCTGACAGAAACTGGATAATGCCACAAATCTGGGAACTTTGTTTTGAGTAATTTAAAATTGCCTTAAAGGCATCTTTCTCTGGGGTTCGGTTTAGTCTTATCTAAGTTCTTGGGTGATCATCAGGTGCTTCCTCCCAGGATGCGACTTCGCTTGTAGGAGCAGCTCTCTGACCTACCAAGTGAGCTAGAAGACAACCCACAAGGAGAACGTGCTCAGACCTTTTACTGCAGTGCTTTTTCTTTTTTTCTTTTTTTTTTCTTTTTTTTTCTTTTTTTTTTTTTCTGACCGTATGAAGGCCAGACCTTTCTTCATGATTTTCCCAAGGGCCTCGGGAAAATAAGCCAACACTTCTTTCAGATTTCAATGTCTCACACCGTGGTCATGAGGAAGTGGGGGCTCTGAAGTTTTTGCAGAGATGTTTTCCTTACGGCTAGAAGACCGGCACTGGATTCAGGTTCTTCCACAGAGGACACCTAAACTCCACGGACCCCTTTGTTTCCCTGCCCCACCTCTCCACAGCTTTGGTCAAACGATAGATCAGAGCAACGTCCACCAGATGGCAGCATGCCATATCGAAAATCAGTCACTTAAATCAACATTTAGGCATCTAATTTATTTTTTTTTTTCTTTTGTTGATTTTTCCAAGGTGCGCCATTAAATCTAATAAAAACTCATGGTCTCAGAAATTCAGGTGATGCACTTCAGGCACATCAGCTGCTGACAGCCCCCAGAAAAGCCTGTGGGTGAGAGGACAATGCATTTACAAGCTGCAAACCCTTACCAGCACACTTCTGGGATGGCAGAGAAAAGAAAAGAAAAGATACAATGATGCAACTGTCCCTACTCAAGGCCTTCAAGGGATATATATGTCTGTTCTCTGGGGTTACTGCTTGGCACATAGTTGGGTATCACAGCTATGAGAACCGCATGGGCTGCCGCAGACAGACCAGAAATGCCACTGAGGCCTCCCCCTCGGGGACCCAGTGACTTGAGTGGCAAGCAGGCACAACAGCACATCACTGTGGCTCCTACTGGCCTGGAGGAGCTGTTTGGGCACTAGTGTGCTGTTGCCAGAGGTCTATGGGAAGGAAAGCTCCGAACTGCTTCTACTGTAGAGAGGCAGAAAAGAGAGGAAGGGCAAGAGGAGACACTTTGCATTCAGACGTGCATGCATGTGTGTGCAAGACAGGGAAGCCCACCTCCCACTAAAATCTGCCATGAGCAATGTTAAGAAAACTACCACAATAGTTGTGTAGGCTTTGATGTGGCAATGTTGTTTGCAATACCACCACATCATAGATATGTAAAGCCATGAAAGTGGTCATTTTTGTCATGAGCATTGATTCATAGCTGCATAACTAATCATGACAACTTTATTAATTGCTTATTACCAAGGGTTTTCTCTTTTATTAGAGAACAAGTGACTTCCTTCCCTTGTAGTGGTGTATATTTCTCTGTGTGATAGAGATTAATGCGTGAAGCTTTGCAGGAAACTGCCTCATTGATTTTGTTGCCTTTGTATTTGTCTTCCTTAGGTGACTTCCAGTCACATAGATAGAGGGGACACAAAGAATTTCACTGGGACATCAAATACTGTGCTTACGGCAACTCCAGTTTTGGGCTTCGTTTGGAAACCCTACAAGCAGTAGGTCCATTTTTCTCTGTGGTATTTTTTCCTTCAGCTTTATCGACTTATTAGAAAATGTGTTGTTAATTCAGATCTAACAGTACGTAATGGCAAGTTATTTCGACCTGTATTGGTTTTGCATAATGTATAATTACCATAATGTACTCAAGAACACCTTATACAGTTTTTTGCAAATCATATGCATATATCTAACTGCATGTACTTTTGCCTGAGACTTTATATGTTTTACTTTTATATATGTCTCTGTGTGTACGTATGTATTTTACCAGCATTTTGACATACTCTTAACAATTGAAAATTTCTGTTGTTAGTGTTTAACCTTATGACTCTGCCGTGTGTTGAATGAACAATTATTATAGGACCATTTCACCCTGCACATTAGTAGCATATATTGCATTCACTGAACCTAAGAAGAAACTTGTCTTTAAATCTGAAACCCTTCAGTAAGGAAAAGTCTTGTATTAGTACTTCCGAAAGCCTATAGCTTGGGGATAGTGTACATGAAAGAATGCAAGAGAGCTGATGGGGTACTTTTAAAAAATGTCCTGACAGAGTCAAGGTGATGGCCATTTTTAGCTGCCCTGCTATCCATCACCTCTTTCAGCCAGGCATACTCCATCATATGCAACAGTCTCATGAATTTATGCATCAAGCTGTGCAGCCAGTCGTGCCGAGGGCTCTGGTGACAAGTGAAATTGCTGTGCGCCTCATTTAGCTGTTTATTGCGCCTGAGTACGTGTTGCAGCTGTCATCTTACGATGGGATGATAGTGCTCGTTAATAGACAAGACAGGCAAATAATGATGGAGACTATAGCAAGAGATGCTCATCTGCCAATAGGCTCTCAGCAATATCACAAACATTCACAAAGTTTTCAATCAAAAACAACACTGCAAGAAAATACTGAGGCCAGCATCTGTTTCTTATGTGACGAGCAGTACAGATTAAACTTCTGAGAAGCTGCTGTCCAGTCCACCACGTAGCTTAACTTCTTAACACTACATTTTTCTTTCTTTTTCTCTTTTTCTCTTTCTTTCTTTCTTTCTTTCTTTCTTTCTTTCTTTCTGCATTTTGAAAAGAATTATAAGCACATGGCAAAATATCCCAGTGTGTTCTTTCCTCTTTTCTGGTTCTTTACACAACTCTGTCTGCTGTAACTAGAGTTGCTCCTCCTTGTTTGAGCAGTATGGCTGCAGGGTACCAGGAACCTGCAGCCATCTTTTCAAGATCTGGCAAAAGTTTTGCTCAATAAATTTCAGTTGTCTAGTTGTGCTGCTGTCCATTAGCCTGCTTGTATATCTCCTCTGGAAAAAAGCAAACAAACAAACAAACAAAACAAAACAAAGAAACAAAAAAACACCTCTATTTCAGTGGCATGCAGAACAGTTTCAATAGAAAAACAAAACAAAACAAACAAACCTGTGAAGCCCACATTTCTTTTTGTGAAATGGCAGATATGATGAATGCAAATTCATCTTTATAAAACTCTCTCGGAAACAATGATGTCATGTTCTGCCTTTGCTCTCCATGTTAAAATTCGTGGTGCCATATTCTGCATTTCTTGCCTACGTTAAAATTTGTGAGGTGCTGCAATTCACAACATTTTCTTTTCTGTGGTTTGCAAAATTCTTTGCTTAGAGTCATAGCTTAATAGACAGTATTATGAATTTTTAGAAATATTTACAAGGAAATAAATTTTGTTTCCCAATTAAATCTTTCAATTAGAATGGGAGGTAAAAGTTTAATGTGTTTTCTGTAACTAGAGGAAGTATTTGTATATGTTAGATGAAGAAATTTTGTGTAAATCCTCTTGGAATTTTCTGTGAAAGGTACTTTTAAACAGTTTCTATGCGTACTTGCTAGACACTTTACTGAATATTAAGTCAAAGCTAACACCTAAAATAATACAATGTTAAATAATACAAAACTCTCTCATGCTTGCACACAAACACACAAAAACACACAAAAGGTATGACTACAATAAAATGCATTTTGTTTAATAGGCAATAACACTACAAAGCAGTTCTGCAGGAATACAATACTACAGAAAAATATCGAAGTGAATGCATAGTAGTTATTCATGTAATAAGTATTTTCTGCATGTAACTGACAAGTTTCCCCATATTATTATTGCATAATAAAATTTTTAAAAAAGAAGAAAAAAAACCTGGAAAAGCAACCACAGTTTGTAATGTAATTTATGTGTCCGTTCAGTTGCTATCACTGTAATACTGAGTAGGCAAAAATGAATCTACAGGAGTTTTATGACACTTTGAAACCGTGTGTGTCACAGGATGATCTAAAACTGCCATGCAAAGAGATAAACATTATCCTTATTTTACAGATGAATATACTGAGGAAAGAAAATATCCTGTTCCAAATCAATATTAAATCAAATACCCATGCTATATGACTTGCTCTTGTAAAAATCTAAAGAAGATGAGGAATCTATTGTGCAAGGACTACAAAGCCAACCTCAGACAAGCAAGCTTAGGTTAGGTTTCCTCTAAGTGAGTATTAGCCACCTGACATCCCCCAAACAGCTGCACAATCTCTGCAAATTGCCTGGAGTTTCTCTGTAAAGACCAAATAAAAAAGACTAAAGCCAAAGCCCTGCGTGTCCTGCTCTGATAGGAGTGTAAGTGAAGAGGCCCTCTTACAGCCTCTGTTCCTCTCCTCTGGCTCTTGACAAGTGCTTTAATTTTAGAGAAACTTGGGGTTTTTTTTGAATAACGAAGTAAAATTGGATACCCCCACCTTACATTCTAACTAACATATCTCTATTTACTAATGAAAATCTGAGACATGGAGCAATGACAGGATCTGGCAGAGACTACACAAAAAGTCTGCGTAAAACCTGGCTGTTTCCCACTGGTGCCTTCATTTCAGTGAATAAACTCCACAGCATCTTTCAGAGGCTGATCCCTTGCTGTGAGATGAATCAGTCATTTTCTTCCTTCATGAGGGAACATTAAAATAAATATCAAAAAGCTGTAACACTGACAGTACACTAACCAATGAGTGGGGTTATTTTTGTATGAAAATAAGGTATCATGAGGGAAAAAAAATCACATGTAATCCTGTGGCTTTGATGCCTGTGTGTATGTGGGAAGAGTTAAGCTTGAGCAGGCAGCCTTGATGTAGAGAAACTCTTGTCATTTGAACTCTTCACTTCATGGTTCTGAATTCTTACACATAGTTTCTTTGTGACTATATACTTGCATATATGTAAATAAACATACATATAAATATACATATAAGTAAATAAAACATGTATTTCCACATATGAGTTTATGTGTCTGTTTGTTATGACGAGAGACTGACTTTGAGGCAGCATTTAAATGAGGTAGTCAACAAAGGAAGAGATTTTGTAACCAAATGAGAACATGTTTTTGTGACATGTCTTTCCTGTCTGCAAAATGTATTTTCTCTGGTTAAAGAGGTGTCAGCATTTTTTTGAAGAAGATATTTTTGTTGAAAAAACTGTTTGACTGTTTTTCCAAAGCAAACATGTAGTGGGAAATTTTGGCTTAAAGAAAAACAGGCCATTATCCCAATGGAAATTAGAAAATATAAAGCCAGTGCAACATTTTCTTCTCTTTTCCCCTGTTTTCTCTTTCCCTGTTTCTTTTTTTACATTCATCCATTTATATAGTAATAAACTAGATTGAAGATATAAAAAGGAGAGATAGGTGAAGGAAGGAAGCAAGGGAGAAAGAGAGAGAGAAAGAAAGAAAGAGAGAGAGAGAAAGAGAGAGAAAAAGAGAGAAGGAGAGAGAGAAAGAGAGAGAGAAAGAGAGAAAGAGAGAAAGAAAGAGAGAAAGAGAGAAAGAAAGAAAGAAAGAAAGAGAGAAAGAAAGAAAGAGAGAAAGAGAGAAAAAAAGAGAGAAAGAGAGAAAGAAATAGAGAGAGGAAGAGAGAAAGAGAGAAAGAGAGAAAGAGAGAGAGAAAGAAAGAAAAAGAAAGAAAGGAAGATTTTTTTTTCTCCCCCATGTTCTTGGAAGTTCTTTTATACTTGCAGAATAAACTTCTGCTGGAAATTTTCAAAATCTTTGAATTTTTCACCTGTTTCTTATATATAAAGGGGGTAATGTTAATGGTAGCTGACTACAGTCATATAGTTGTATGCATGTATTCCGCTATCCCAAGTAGTTAACTACAGTTATTCTCTCTTCTATTCATTTACACCAGTTCTATATTGATATTAATTCCAATTAATTCTGTAATTTATATCAGTAAAAGCAGGAGAACGAATTCCAATGAAGCATATATCGTTACTAACTATAATTACATATAAAAACTGTATATGTGCACACATGTACACACATAGTAGTCTATTCTGATTTATGATATGACATTGCAGTACAATATGGCAAATCCATGTACAGTTTGTTTGTCTCTTCTAATTTGTGCTGAAATTATTGTGAGGCCAAATATAGTCTACCCACCACAGTGGTACTGCATTAAAAATAATCTTTCATTTGTTTTTGTCATTTACAGAGCTAATGGTCAGCAAATTTGTACATCCTGCCTCTTTTTTTTCTTAATGAAATGGAAAAGGGATGTGTGCTGTATAAAAAAGAAGTTTTATTAATGTTTCATAAAATGGTTGCTACAATCAAAGGAACTGCTATGAAAATTAAATTACTGGGCTGACTCTGAAAATCAGCATAATATGCTCTGTTTAATTCAGTCATGCTAAGATGTTAGATTCTCCTTCATTCTCTCAGCTTTCTCTCTCCTTCACCTGGGGGCATCTGCTGATGAGTCTCTTCTAGAGGTTGTTTAATGACTATTTTACAGCAACTGTCAGCTTTCTAAAGCCCAGTGGCACTGGGCGTCACTGTATTACCAGCCTTTTTACACAATTTGCCTGACTGTAAATCTGAGCTTTAAAAGTACAAGAAAAGCTCTTATTTGATTTAATGACTGGCTGACGGGGGTCGATTAATCTTTTTATGCTTAGATGTTTTACTCATAAAGGTCATATTCTATTTGTTTATTCTTTTCTTCTCTCATGGCCAATGAAAATGAGGTGAGGAATTTTAGGTATCATTCAATAGGAGCTGAGTGGCTTGGAAGATAATGCTGTTCATGGGCAGGATTGTTATTGTATATAATAGATATCACAGGAAATCCCAAAGGCACCATTCAGAATCAAGGCCCCATTGTTCTAATCACTTTATAAATTCCCACGGATACATGGTGTGATCTCTGGGATATGGATGATCTAATTTAGGAGAAGGTGCAATGGGTGTGCTGTAATAATACAAAGGAGAGAAAGAAGGCAAGGACACCCAGTGAGAGGAACACTCACAGACTTTCTGCATAGTTTTTGAGATTACTTGAAATAGATAAAATTTAAAATAGATTCTCTTTTAAACACCGAGGATGATTAAGTACGAAATAAAAGGCCATGAATACACCATAAGTAATATTTCCAGATGCACTGAATTTCCATTTTCCAAAGTGACTTAGGTACTTATAAGTATAAATTTCATCTACATGCATTGAGACTCAAGTACATTTTCCAAAAGTTGTACACAGAGTAGAAAACAAGATCTGATTTTTTAAATCAGTTATCAGATTCTTTGTCTCATTGAAAATCAGGGGGACTTACTTGTACTGGGTACAATTTTTCGAAAGCCTATAAATATGATAACCTGGCATCTACAAAGCAAAATGATGAAGAGCTATACATACGGTTCTGCAGCTAAGAAGGCAACGTTTACTGGGACAAACTGGAAGAAGAGGAACCTCTTTGCACAAGAATCTTCATTTCAACAGGCCTATTTCTCCAGTGCCATGAACTTAATTTCTTCCATGTAATGAGCTTGGTGATATTGTCTTTCCTTTTGCTTCTGAAATGGTGCAAGATCCTTTCTGGGACTTCTGTATGTTCTACGAGAATAGCACATATCAACTATTTCCTTCTTTAATTTTGTATCTTATCAACTCTGCTTGGTGGATTGTAAACCTTTCTGTCTCATACATAGTGTGAAGCCCACTCTTGACACTTAACTCATAGCCTTGGTGACATGTACTGTGCAAGTGTGAAAAAGCATAACTGGTGGATCCTTTGGATCCTTCTATAACAATGGAATTTTCATGTGACTACTAACAGAGGTGAACTAAGTTTCATCACCTTGATCCTTGGAGTGTTTATATGACATTTTGTCACGCTATTTAGAACCGTAGGTGAACATCACAGGCTATCTCAATGCCAGCACTGGAAAAACCCTCGAAGTAGGACTCTTCCCTTTTTGTCAGTGGTTAGTTGTGTCACTGTGTCAGTTGGATGTAACATGATTCATTGAAAACACACTTTACTATTTGAAATGACGTACCATTTTAGAGGACATGCTTAATTCCATACTATTTTTGCAGCTTTGCAGTAGAGAGAACATTCTGAGTGTTGAGGAGAACAGACTCTTTCTCCAGAGTTTTTCTTAATTCATTACTTTTCTGTACCACAAATCTTTCTTCTACCTTAGCCTTCATTCCTCTTTAATTTTGTTTCCAGTCTTTCCCTCTTTTCTTTGATTTAACTTGATTTCTAGTAAAATTGAAGTAGTTCACATCAGGAAACCAAACTGTGAGCAAAGCACAAATGGCAAAGTAATCTCAAAAGGATGAGAGAAAGCTGGTAACAACTGACACCATGTGAGGGAACATGAGGCTTGATGGCCCCCTAAGAAGTGGGGCAAAGCACACTAGTGCTTAATATGCACCAGCAGTGTGAGAAGACTAAAGACATCAACAGATAAGGCTAGTTCTAGGAAACTGAAAGCAAACAGGAACACATTTACTTCAAGTGTAACTGGAAAACGACTTTTCCAACTTGTGGAAATTGTAATGGCTTCAACACTTTGTTTCTGCTTTGGTACACAGGGAGAAGAGATATCTGCCAGTAACTGCCTCAACCAAAAGTCTCATCATCTGGGTACAAGCATGATCTGGAAACCTGTAGTTTCTACTCAAAAACCTGTAGTTTCTACTCAAAAACCTGTAGTTTCTACTCAAAAACCTGTAGTTTCACCTCCAAACTATCTAATTCTTGTGTGTCTGTCTCCATCATTACTCTTTATTCCCTCATATCTGCAAAAAGAAACATATGTAGCAAAAGAAAGTGAGAGATTTTCTACATAAACTCATACTTCAGACAATAGGCATTGCTTTTTAGCTATTCTGCAGTAAGAAGTATTTTCTGTCTGTCTTTGGTTATAATCAGAAATTTCATTTTGACTTTCCTAGTCAAAGTTTTGTTGAACTCAATAAGCTCCAATCATCATTTAGTTCAATGTGTCAGTATTTTACAATGAAAAAATCCTCATAAGTAAAATCTTGCTCAGCTTCAGCATTCTTGTCACTCTCTTGTTTGTGCAAAGATAATTCTGTATCAGAAAACGAAAATCACTGAACTGATCTAAGATTTGCAAAATTAATTTGGATGCAAACAACTTTTGGCCTATAATTTTAAAAGACAGCATTTATGACAGGTGAATTCTTTTTTATAATGGTAGGAGAAGTGAAAATTAGAATGCTTCAGAGTTAGAAGAAATCTCTGGAGCTTTTCAGTGGTCAGAAGTTTCCAACTTCTCTCTGGTTCAGATTGGTATTCAAGAAACTTCTTTTCAAGCTAAAATCTTTTTCTCTATATATTGCCCACTCTCTTTTGTCTACTTTTTTCACAGTCTTCCACAAAAAGTAAATAAATCTTTTCTTCCTCTCCATTATACCCTTCAGATTGTGGTCAGTTCTATGCTCTCTCTCTTTCAGTGCTGCTTTTTTTATGAATGCTTCTTAAGATTAGTGAACATTTCACCAATACCTGACTCTTAAATTCATACAGGGAGAGAAATCAAGCAGTGTTAAATTCAATTTTCTATTGACTTCATTTCTTCTGTTGTGTAACTGTTGGATAGTCAGTTCAGTGCATCGGTCAGTAAAACTTCCCTAATGGATATATGTGGAGACTTGAGCACAAGAGTTTCAAGAAATATGAGCAAAAAAAGTGGACCTTCTCGATGTTAAACAGTGAGCTTAATAATGAAAGCATAACAAGTATCTGTTCTGTGAAGGCCCATATTCAGAAACCAGTGCTGCCTGTCTGCAAGACTATTTTTTGTTCATAATGTGAGGCACTAAAAGTCTTTTGAAAATCTAGGTCTCCATCATTATGGTTACCCTGGAATTAGAGAAACTGTCACAGCCAGGGTTTGGGAAAGTAAGAGGCAATTCTGGCTGATCTGCATGGCCAGAGAGCATATATTGCTACATAAAGGACAAGCCAGAACAGTGGAGATTTGACACATGCCTATCTTACTATTTTGTCTTGCTTTGAGCCACATTCTGCCATACATCATATGCTAACTAGCAAATCTAATCTCATGTCCTTCATATTAATAAATGGTCACATGGAATCACTTACTCAGCAACATAAAAAATGGCCTATGGATTTTCCAAATACCCTTGTGTTTTATGTATCAAGTTGACTCTCTAATGCAGTGGAAACTCCATTTTGATCACTGAAAACCATGATGTAGAGAATTTTTAATGGTCCCTGTGTTCTTTCTGCAATTCTCAGTGTTGAGGCATCACATTGCCTTTGGGAAGCCTGATGCTTCCAGTTACTTTTGCAACTGTACTTTCACTCTGCAGGCAAATTAATCTGAAGTGGATCTGTAAATGTCTTACCAAAGGGTAGGAGATGTTTAGGCTTGATAACCTGATATGTTACTCTCTGTACCAGACCTAGAACTTGACTTAAGCACGCTGATCCTTCTAGGGGTCTTACTTGCCTTTGATTCTTCTAGTGGTCTTCCCTTTAAAGGCAGCTTCTCTAGCTAAATACACTTCTGGAACTCCACCCTTCTGCTTGTGGTTATATGTTCTGATTCCTCATGTAAATATGATTTCATCTTTTGGTCTCTATCATTTTGTAGACTTCGGCTGGAGATACTGGAGCTATGTAGATTCCTATTTTTCTTGTAACCATTTTGGCAGGCATGTGTCAGTTTGATCGATAATGATGTCTGGATTAGGCAGTCCCAGTGGCAAAAATGGACTCTTCTTAGGCTTATTGCCAGATTTTGAAAGCCGCTATAATGACATTCTGCCAAGCAAGCAAGATCTGAATGCTGATTGAACCCCTTTAAAAAAAGTGCAGACTAATAAGCATTATTGCGTGAATAATAATTAGCACAATTAAGTGGCTGGCACTTTGCCTGTGAAAATTTCAGAGCACACAATTAAAAACCTCTACAGAGTTTTGTTGACTATTGTCAAGTATAAAGTAACAGAAAGAAGGAATTACCAGGAATGATGCAATCTTGAAGATCATCCATCTATAGCACAGGAAAAATTCTTAAGGAGGAAAGTTTCAATATAACATATTTGAAGGCTACACAATGACTGCAGATCTTGGAAGGAAGAATCTTGGAAGGAATCTATATCCTCCAATGTGTAGTTTTTAAAAAAAGATAAAATCTTGCAGGTGCAAATTTTGCAGTTCTCAAAAGTTTCCCTCTCATTATGATGTTTGGGCATTTTTGCTCATTTGTTGTATGTATGTGTGGTTGTGCTTGTTTTTTGGTTGGTTGGTTTCGGTTGGTGGTGGTGGTTTCAACCTTCTTAAAGTTCTTGTAGAGACTGAAGGGGTTAGATTAGGACACTGAAAAGAGCTAATCATGCTGTGTTCTTCCTGAAGTCTATGGGCTGAAGGAACAATGCACTTTCTAAGTCACTTTTGACTTCATTGAATCATCTCTGATGGAGTAAATTAAGCATAAGCACTGAGTACATTTTCTATCTAACTAAAAACACAAATGGCCCCTCTAGTTCCAGAGATACATTCATGACTAGCTATCAAATAAAGATTATTTTCTTACCAAGTCTTCTATTTCAGCCTTATTTGACATATGTATAGTTTGGTATAAGCTATATATAGCATAGTAATATATTAGTTTAACATCATCTCAGGTAAAATGCTGTTAAAATTTATGTGGGATTTAATAAGGATTTAATAGATATGAATGGCTTTATAGGAAATCAAGACTATCAAACAAACCTAACTTAAAAAAAAAAAATACATCTTACCTTATAAAAATAAATGTAGACTTTTATAAGGTTTTTAGTTTAGATGCACATGATATTTCGGCTGAACTTTATAACTAAACATTAGTAATACTTGTAAGGATTAGCAACTGGGAAACTGGTGGGTCTCTAAAGGTGGCTGTTAATGAGATTGTCATTTTGAAGGGAGTGGTTTTACCGGGATGCTTCAGACATCAGTACTTCCCTCAGTACTATTCAATATTTTCATCAGGGGTTGAGAAGTAAGTATAAAATTACTGCTGATAAAATTGGCAGGTGACACAAAGATTGGCAAAGTGGTAGATAATGATGAAGATGTCAGTCATACCAGCTGAACTGAATTGCATAGCAAACTGTGACTTATTCAAACAGACCACATCTTAATATCAGGAAGTACAAAGTTGTGGTTCTACGAACAAGGCATGTAGGGATGTATATACAGGGGTACATCATTAACATGGTGACCCAAAGAAATATTCATATTTAATTGTAGATAACAACACATATCATTCTCCCAGTGCAATGTGGTGGTAAAAAGGGCTAATGCCATCAGTGGATTCATAAACAGGGAAGGGTTAATGACAAGCGTGGTGTTTACACTTCTTAATAAAGCAAAGGCAAGACTGATATTTGACTACAGCAGAAGTTAACATTGTCCACATCTAACTCTTTAAGAGGATTATTAGAAAACTGAGAATGCAAGAAAGGTCCAGAAAACATTTGAATTTTTGAAATAATGCTTTCCAGGGGAAACTGGAGGAATTCATCTCCTAAAGCAATCCATTTACAGAACATCTCCAAAATAATGGGATCTCAGGGTTCTGAAATGCACTAGAAAATGGCATAAGATGAACTTGTGGCTGGTAACTGGAGCCATATGAATGCAAATTTAAAAATGGTGGCCATTTTTAATAGCATGGACAGTTAACTAGCACAACAAAATGCTAGTGAAAATTCTGGCCTCTCTAGCTCTGGTATTTCTTCATGTGAAAACTCGGTGTCTACCAGGGAAATAGCCTTTACTCAAGCATCTCACTGCGCTGAACTCTGAGTTAAAGGGAAAAAAGTGCAGAATTTTTTGGACTACGTGAACCAGCTCTCTTATTTTGGCTCATGTGCCATGTAGGTGTGACTTTTACCAACTTTCTTTCCATCTTCCAGACATTTTAAAGAACTGAGAATAAATGAAATGACACTGAGATATTTTAAAAGTTTGACCTGTTATAGCTATGTACTGCTAACTGAGAATCTGATCTTTTTTCTTGGCTTGATAGCCATTCAGTAGTAACTGTATGATGGCAATTGAAAAATGCACACTAAATAGTATTCTATTCCACAGCACTTCTGTTACTGTTTAAAAGTAAGTCTCTTAAAGCAGGTATAACTTCAAAGTTATTTAACGGAGTTTTACATTTTTTTGCTGTTGTTCTTGTAGTTGTGGCTGTAAATCTGTTACTTAGTTTAATGGAAGATCATAAGGAGACCATATGGCTTTCCATGAACTGATTCTGCTTCTGTTTAAGATTTCCAAAGTGCCTCAGTCCATAGGAGTATAATACTTCGTTTACATACATAGAAGTGTTTGATAGAAAATATGCTAAAACAAATATTCTTTGTCTAGTTTGATTTAATAGATTAGATACCGAGAAGGTGCTAATTATTGTTTAACTTTTCATAGAGGTCTAAATGTCTGTTGGAACAGATTAAAGATTTTCTTCTAAAAATAGATGTTTCTTTTGCATACATCAGGCAGTGAATGATGATCATATGATAGATGTTGACATCTTAATAGTAGATACAGTATTTTCTGTAGCTACTGATTTCTCTGCTGTTGAAGAGCATTTTGGTTTGTTAGTTTCGTTTTGTTTTTTCAATAGTGATTCTATTTGGAACCAAAGCTGAGTTTATTAAATCAATTAATGGAGACTCACTCCTTATAATATGTATGCAAATTTCCAAAGTGCACATTTGGATAACAAATGTGAAAAAGAGTTTGCACCTTGTTCTTTACTCTTAGCCTTGAAGACGCCCCCACCTGCAAACCGTTTAGTGGATGGAAAGACTGTAAAATCAAAAATATGTCATTGGAATAGGAAGAAAATAATGCAACTGACAGACAATGACATAGTGTTCAGTGGCAGATATTAAGTACTGAAAAACAAACTTACGCAAAATAAGAAAAGAACATCAAAGAGAGAACCTTGCACAAAGTTAAAAGCAGTGGCTCACTTCACAATGAAAGAGATAGTTAAAATATGAATGCAGTTTGTGAAACATTAGCAATCTCCCCACTAAGATGCAATCAGATCTTAAGTATGTAGTATATGTTTGTAGTGGTAGTGAATAAGAAAATATTCTGAAATTTTTGACATAGACACAAGTCATAAACATTAAGTAATCTACTTCAGAAAGCTTAAAATTGAAGAACCATGTACTAGTCTCATAGGAATTTCAGAAGCTCATCAATATTTGTTAATCTGCAAGTTCCTGATGAAAAGTGGTATGTGATATTTCAGCACACCTGAAGTAGCAGAAGCGTTAAGTACCACTTAAAAAAATCAAGCTTATAATATTTTCCCTCATGAGTAGACATAAGAAAATATAAGGAAAGCTGTGGGGAAAAAAATGCAAAAAATAATAGTGCTTTGGGTCTAATACTACCTCATCTCTTTTACCTGCCTGTCATAATACTGGAATAGTTAAAAAAAAAAAAAAGAAAAAAAAAAGCATAATGTCTTAATCTACAGTTGTAATCAATACAAGCAGAAAGTTTAACCACTTGTAAAACAGAAGAACCTCAATCATCATATACAACCACAAATTAAAGTGAACTGAAACTCAGTCATTAGAGTGAAAAATAAACTCAGAATCAGAAATGTTCAGTAGCACATGATGTACAGCCTTCCCAAGAAAAAGTGATGTCCTAGCATGGAAAAAGTAAGGTCAGAATAATGTTTCACCTCAGATGGCTGGAAGAGGGAAAGACAAATTTGTTCCTAGGAAGGGGTAGAAGACTAAGAAGAACAGCTCCTGTAAGATTTCAGCTCTAAATTGGCCAAGGGGTGAAAGAAAGATATGACAAAAACGCAAAGGATAATCTAATGCTCTGGGTACTCTCAAGAGATTTAATCACGGTGAATCAAAACTGTAATGCTAAATATTGTGTCCCAGTTCTGTTCCACTTAGCTTTAAACAAGAAAATTAACTGTCTCATTTAAGGAAGGATCACTCTCCAATCCTGCCAGAAAGGGGGAAGGGAATTTTTCTCAGACACCCATCTCAGATAAGATAGATGCCTCTCCTGGGTCTCTGTTTCTTTCTATAGACTATAGAGGGAGCTTGAACGATTAGTTTAAGCTTGAAGACAGTTAAAATTTTAGAAAACTAAAGCCAGGTGAATCCTACCCTTTGTTTTCAGTCCATCACCTCAAGCTGCTTGGAGGGAAGAGGAACATCTGCGTATAGATATCACAGTGGAGTCCACATCCGGGCTGCCTTACTTGAAATGAGAAGCCCAAAAAAGCCTGGTGGCTTGGCCACAGTGGATTGAATAATATTGTCAAGTGTTGCACCTGGTTTCTAATTTTAAATGTCTGATTCTTGTTTTTACCCATTATTCATCTACTGCTAGCCAGAAATATTAGTGAAGGTGGGACTGGCTTGTCCTGAAGCTAAGAAGCAGCCCTTCTGAATCGTTTTCAACTCTTGGCTCTGCTTTATGTGGCTCTGTCAGGGAAACACATGAAGCTCCCCCTACCCTATGGTAACATTTCAAACCATGCCTAGGTGTATTCTTCATGTTTGAGCAGGGTTTGGCAGTAACAAAACAATACTCATTCCTCTGCTTGCTTTCTCTGATCCACAAAAGCAAACATATAGTCAGTGGTAGCTCTGCTCAAGTGTTACTGTATAAAATAAGTGAACATGGCTTGCATGTATTATCCCATCATGGAGAAAGGGAATAATTTGCTCGAACACTATAGGAATATAAATTAAATGCAGGATATGCCTTTACATGCTTAATACAATTTGAAATAAATTGCTATTAGTTTGGTTATGATCTCTCACACTTTTTTAATATAGAAGCTAAATTGTTTCTTTAAATTGCAAGAATTTTATATCTGTCTATCTATAAAGATATATCTATGTAGTTCATAAGCATATACTTATATACGTGTAATAAATATACATAAACATACACAAAACATACACATATATACATATAATATACTCTCTTCAAACATTTTATTCTTACAGGATAATAAACAAAATTTTACAGGAAAGTTATTTGTTACCCTAACTCAGTGTCTCCCCTGAGATAAGACAGTTAAAAAATCACTGCCATAGCACTGTGAACATTGCAATTTCTCCCGATGAGTAAAATTGGAGAAATTTCTCCTTGAGAGCAAAAAGGCAAGCTGATTAAGTCAAAGAGGTGTTATAAACCCCAAGGGAAAACAATGTGCTTTATTTTTGAAGTATTCCCAGCAGAAGTCTGGGAAATCTTACATGTCCTCTCACCACGATCCATCATTATAACTTAGCTGTTTGCAAATCCTCAGCAGGTCATCATATTTTACACTTGCTAACCATGTAAACACAACCGGGGACTCCTAATTACTGTAGATAATCTCAAAAACTTTCCACATTTGTAAAGCATACAGAAAAGGCTGAAAATAGATCATTTCCCATGTTGTTTTTTTTCCTCATGTATATTTGTTTAGCTGTCACTTTTCTGGATCTCTAACTGCTAGTGTAAAGCATCTTTTTCATACACATATAATAGCTCGTAACAACCTTGGAGATGCTCAGTTCTTGTTCTGCATACAGCAGGTGGGTTTGCTGTGCTTTTGCTAAACTGTTTAATCAAAGTGCTTCATACTGAAGGGTCCATGAATAAATATTGTAAACATCATCAGGGGAAGTGATTTATATTTACTTCAATTTTGCCAGGAGAAAACCTAGATTATCTTGAATTAGCAGATGAAGTTTTTGTATATTAGTTTGTCAAGTATATTAAGGAGAGCATCATGTGCAAAAAAAAAGCAGTAGTTTCTCAGGTCTGGAGGTAAACATTTCCCAAAATAGAACCAAAAAAAAAAAAAAAAGCTTATTATATATTTTTATCTGGGTGAAATTTACAACAGCATGGCTTATGACCTTGACCCTGGAAAAAATAGAAATACATCTTCAGAGGTGTCTCAAAGTTACCAACACCACTGAAAAATTGAATTTTGCTACCCTTCAGAGGAGAATCTAGAGCCACACCAAAGCAGGCTATTCTTTCCACAGGGAGGGAGGTGGCACAGGCAGACCCAGGAGCAAAAAGCCCAAGAGAAGCCCCATAGGGCCAGGACAGGTTCTCCAAGCTGTGAGGAAGGGTAGGGATGTAGGCAGCACGCATCCCAGCAGTGGCCTCTGCTGCACAAATGCCAGGGCTTTATGGGATAGCTGTGCTGCATGGGTCTGCAGGGCCCAGGCACCAGGAAAATGAATGGGAGGGTGAGGGGTCATGGCTGTCCTGCTGCCCCCACCTGCCTGCTGTCATGGGCAGCTGCCTACTTCACCTCTGCCTAAAGTTTACCTGCTGCATATCGTATTTTACACACAGAATGATTATTATTTATTTATATACTAGGCAGCAGAATCAAGGGTATGGTAATTATCACATCTTAGAAGAATGTTTTAAGGAAAGAAATGAATATACATTTCCTATACATACATTCCTTACCAGGGTAATAGTTTCATCCGATCAAACCTGAAGTGTGAAGCGTGGTGCATGTTAGGACAAGAAGGAAGAGTTTACTACTGGCAGATCAAATTTACTTTGCTAAGGTGTTGAATGCATTCTTGTAGGTAGAGCATAGCTCGGCACAGGAGATTACTATGCCCTTCCACAAGTAACTGCACAGCAGAAATCACATTTTTAATGGCAACTATTATGCTAACAGTCATATTTTAGTTATTCTCAAATTATTTTCAAGAGGTTAAGAAAAAGCTAAATGGAAGCATCTGCTCATCTGTTATCTGTGATTTCACCTTATGAGTTTTGTGGCAGCAGACCTTGTTTTAGAGGTTCTTCCACCCTCTGGACCACTGAATCATTGTTGCTTATTCCTCACAATTTACCCCCAGTGGAGGTTGCAGTCACCTTGGCTGTACTCATTTCCTGCACATAGAAACACACGTAAAAATACAAATACATATACAAATGTGTGTGTGTGTTTTTGTAAGTATATGAATTTAAATGAGTGTGTGTATATAGAGAAAATGTGTGTGTGGACATTTCTGTGTTAAACCAGAACTGTGAACTGATCCAGCTTGCTTGTTTCTAACAAACAGGAGAGAAAGGATGGGAGCGTGTGCTTGGAGGAGACAGTCTAGGCTAAGATTAGGCTATGGGAGCTGGAGGACAGGGACAGACAAAAGATCTGTTCAACTAATTTTGCTGCTGGATGATTCATAATATGGCTTTTTTGCGGGGGGGAGGGAGCGGTTTACAGACCATGCAGCAATCTCACATGTGCTCAGAAGACACACTAAGTTTTACAATGAGTGTTCATGTTACAATACATATCCATATTCCTGGCCAGATTATGCTTTTCAAGTACCCATCTTTCTACAGTGATTCAAGAGAGTTATTTGTATGAATGACACCAGCAGAATAAGAATCTCTGCTTCTTCATCTGCCTTTCTTTTTGACTCAGTAACAGAAATGTAAGTGCTAAGGTTTTGCTGTGTTCAAACCTTCCTGTGATGAAAAGATTATTTTGCGTTTAGAAATCCAGAGACATATGGTGAATGTGAGAGCTGGTCAGCAATCAAGAGTGATTGATTCAGGTTTGGTCTATCAATTAAGTGACAGAGCAGTTTTAATCTTTTTTTTTATTATTTTATTTTAAGCTTGGGACTTCACTGGAATATTATAACTCCCTTAACCATGCCCGTGACAGCTGACTTGTACCCATAAACTTTGGTGCATTGATCTATTAGTTCAGCTACTTCAATACATCTTCTTTTCCATAAATATGTCTGAGCTGTGACTTTTTTTCCAACCTCAACAGAGGTTTCCTTCTTTGGAGCGATCTAATATGTACAGTGGCAACTGCACATGCAGTCTAATATCTGCTTTGAATAGCCATACATAATTCACAGTGAGCTATATGGCTATGCGGTAACCTACAGTTAAGTGACTTGGCGTTGAAGCATTTCCATACATGCAGTAGAAAGAGGCACTGGTTAATAAGAGTTTCTCTCTTTTTTTTCCAGCGGAAGGAGGGTGGGAGGGAACAGTGGAGGTGGTCTAGGTTACTGCACCCAAAAAAAAGAAAAAAAAACACAAAGGAAAAAAAAAATAAAAACAAAAAGAAAAGCTTCTTCCTTGTTCACATTTTTAGCTTATGTGTTTTGGATTCATTCCCTACCTTGTGTCAGTTTTCTGTACTGACAGCAATTCTTGTACACAGTTGCATGGCAAGATTAACTTTAAATCCTCCCCTCCTCCTTCCCCCTCCAGCCCCTGCCTGTCATTGTCTGCTCTTGAGTAAGCAAAGTGAATGTGGTCAAAGCCATATGGGACTGTGTTTTTCCATTCTCAAGGGCAGCCACCTTTCTCATCAGCAAATCCATGCTAGCTGCTAGTGCTTCATATATTAAACTGATTTTCAGTCACGAGGTTAGTTTCTCACTGGTGAAGCACTCAGCATAATAATACTTTACACCTTGTACTTCAGCAGTCCTTTCTAAACACTAATTTAGCCTCACATCCCTCTCTGAGGTAGGTCAGTGTTATCCCACCACATGAATAGGGGAGCAGAAGCCCTCAGAGGTTAAGTGACCTACCTGGAGTCATGCAAGAAATGAGTAGCAATGCAGAGAACAGAAAACAAAGACCCTCTGGCTCATAGGCTTTCATGGTGCAGTTGGAAAAATTATCAGGTGTTCAAAAAAGGTTTGTGGCAAAAGAAAATAGAAGAAAAAATTAAAAATAAGCTTTACTGGGGGAAAAGGGGACAATTTATATTCATCGTTTTCAGATGAGGAGACTGAGGTGAGAGAAGAGTTAAGTGATTTTCTTGATATCCCATAGGAAATTCTTACCAAACATAGAAGTTATGTGAGTAGTGAAGGCAAGAAGAGAGACTGTAATTAAATAAGTGACTTCTCTGATTGTGTTATTAAGCACAAAGAAACAGGAAGACAAAACCAGTATAACACCAGATGTCAAACTTTCAGAAATCCAAAGTCAGTTGTCATTTTTATTTGATCACAGTTCCTTTGTTTGATTTGACTTTTACTTTACTCATTTATTTTCTTTCACTTGTCCTTTTGTTTTCTTTTGACAGTAGATATTTTAATTATTAAATTCCTTGTTTTCTTTAAGCATGTCAATTCCCTTAATCATTCTGTTTTGTTGCTTCTCTCTTTTTTATCTGATTTCTATTCCACATCAATACCTGGTTTGTGATTTTAAAATGTTTCATATATTTACACATAGTTTCTGTCACTCTGACTCTCCATTGTGTATTGATCCTCAGTTCTGGTCTCTGCCATTGGTTGTTGAATTCTGGAGAACCATCCTTCTTCAGTATACTTTAATTATGGTGTTTTGTTTTTTTTTCCAGTCTCTCTCTGCCAGTTTAGAATGACATTACTGAAAATTAAACAAATGTAGCTCTGAGACAATGTCTGTATAGAAGTGAACCTTCCTTAAAAGACTGTATTCTACTCCTTTTCCTCACAGGAACTCTTAGACAACTCTTGCGAGATTCAGATATGATCTTAAATGATGTGATGTTATATTGTTATTACAGAGTGTTTATAGTAATTTACCTTCTTTTTGACCCAAAGCCTGAACTCCATTCCTAGGAAAATGGCATACAATTTCTATAATCAGCTATCATGTCTTAAAAAAAAAAAGGTTTTGCATGAATGTATGGGTTTTAGCTGTTCAGTTTCTACTTTTGATGTCAGAGAGAAGAAAAAAGAGTGTTCATGACTGATTTTTTTATATGCATATACTTTTTACTTTACTGTTCCTTTCAGTGTTTTCATGTGATGGTCTATTCCTGTCTTAAATAGATTGCCCAAAGTTTCTCAGTTTCTCCTAGAGTTTTTTCCAAGCCCTTACATCACTTTGCTACTTAAAAAAAATAAAATGGGGGGGGGGGAAGGGGATAACAATATGCATACTTGTGTGAGCATAAGATTGTAATGACATTACGCAAACTCATCCTTCCAGTAGCAATCACTATTTTTTCTTCAATGCAACTGAAAAGCTTGTTTGCTTCTTTCACCCTAAGAGAAAACCAAGTGCAGAGAGAAGCTTAGATCTTCAGTATTCCTGTCCTAGTCCTCTACTTAACCCACTAGGTCATGACTCATATGATAACCAAGATCTCAAAGAGCTAGTCATTAGTTCCAGCTGGTACCTAAATATAACAAACTGTTTTGATGCAATAAAGCGATGAGTTTATGGCAAATCTGTGGAGTACGTTCCACCATCAGCTCCCAAACACAAAACTCCCCATTGACTGCGTGTGGATCATCTCTGAGCAGACTGTTGGCATGCAATGGCTCCCTAGTGATTCCACAGTGGAAGAAATTCAAGGAATTTGTCTCTGACCACAGGATTTATGAGGCCATGCTGAAGTCCTTCATGAACGGCAGGGAGCAGGGAAGCAGTTCAGAGCCTGTTGGGTTTCTTGCTTTCTTTTTGTTTTGTTTGTTCTCTTTTGGGACTTGACATGGGAAAAAGAAAGAGTTGAGAGAGAATTCTGGAAAGTTTTCAGCTTTGGCCTACCTCAGCTTCCACTGAAATACAGGGCTAAACTCCTGCTATCCCCAATGGGAACTGGAGCAAATGCTACCTATTTTCTCATTGTTACAGAAGGGGTTTATTCTGTGTGTTCAGATATGTTAATGTTCAATTCAATAGAATTTTTAATAATACATTTTAAAATGTACTCTGTGCTGCTATAAAAGAGTATTTTGTTCAAGACTAAATCATTGCTTTTATGCCAAAGAAGAAAGGTTGTTGTTGCCTACAGGGTGTGAATTCATAGCCAAAGCACACAGGATGTGTGCAGCTATCTTCTTTGGTGGTAGTACTACTTTGCTCCTGTATATTACTTCTGTCACAAGATCTCAAACTGTTTGCAAGCAATGTTTCTCCACCTGTAATCTGTAGAGTTTTTGTGATCCAAGAAACATTCAAAAGTAGTCCAGACAAAAAACTGTAATTCCCCTCCTCTGCATTACTGTGTGGCTGCAGAAGAGAAATATATTACAGAACAAATGCTACATATGCTCATTCCTACATACCTGAGTAAGAAAACAAAACAGTGTGAAAAATACAAGTGAGAAAGGGGTATGTCAAGTTTTATCTTCCTTTTATTTGATTGTAAATGAAAATCATTGCAGCAACACTAGACATGATGAGCCTTATATCTGATTTTTTTTTTGCTGTTCTGAGGAAAGCTTGGTCCAGTGTAGCAATAAAAATATCGAGGACCAGTTCTCTTAAAGGAATCAATGTCATTATCCCTGTTTTACAAGTGGCAATAAAGAAATTCAATGAAAATTAATGTTGTTATAAGGACATGCACTTAAATAGTACCAACTTTCAACATGTGTCTTAAATGGAAATAGGACAGTGTCCACAGTTTAGAACTTCTATTTGAAACAGTACTATGAGGACAACAAATATGTGTGCATTTTGGGACTATTTTTGCAGTCAGCTACTATGTTTTATAACTTCAGGCTCGTAATTTATTCCACTTAACCTCAGGCACTCTCACTGCAGGGCTGTGTGAGGAGCAGAGCCATCACCACATATGGGATTGCAGCATCCAGCAAGCTGATAGGGAAGAGTTCAGTTCTATGCCCCCATGTCCAGCCAGTAGTAAGCCTGAGCATGTACTCCAGTAAGTACACACACATACACCTAATGCATACATACATATAGATATAGATATATACATATATATATACAAACAGCCAGCCACATGGATCAACCCAGGCAGAAAAGACAGCACTCATGCAGACACAAACAGCAGCAATGGCCTCATACTGGTCCTGTCTCCGGCTGAGCAGAATAAAAGTCCATTACTGGAAACTGCATATGAATATATACAATATGGTACACTCCAGCAGACGGTCCATCTGATAGCTGCCAGTGGATCCCAGCGTCCTCAGTTGCTGGGTCCTGGACATACAAGCCCCCTGGGTCCACAGCCCCTGTGTAGATGCCAGTACAGACCCCCTCACTCACAGATACACACATAGACACATACACACAGACACAACAAACACACAAAGGAGCCCTCCAGCAACTGGCCTTAAACACCCATTTTAACCAGTATTTTGCCCCTGAATCTCCTGGTGTCCCAGTTGCCTCATGCTCAGAGTCACTCACATGCAAACAGGTCTCCCTGGTAGCTGGCTTCAGTGACACATGGCGCTGGACCCTCTATGCCCACTTGTCTATAGCAGAGAATCACAGATTTTCACTACAGTTCAAGCACTTCACATCTGAAAATGCTGCTCTTATATATTTTAATTTCTTCCTTATCAGTCACTAAGTCTTTTACAAAATCCAGGATAAACATGACACAAGAATCAAAAGTGCCATCTGCTTTGGTGCTGTGTTGCTTTTTGATGTGTCAAGAAGGTGATTTTTTTTTCTTCTGAAAGATCAATGGTATCAGGATATGCACCTAAATATGTTATAGGCTTGGCAAGCCTAAACAGGGAAGTTTTCACAGTTCAATGTTTTACTTGAAACATTATATATGTGATGCTAGACAAGTCTGCATGGATTTCGGGAGGATTAGTGTAATCAGTGTTACATTTTATAGTTTTGCTACTTAAACTCATGTCCTCAGACAGCTCACATCCAGGCAAGACGACGACTCATGCATTTGATCTCAAATAAGAATCCAGTTTATTTTTCTCTGTATCTAATAATATGGACTAGTAAGTTTGAACCCATTTCTCATACCTGTGAGAAGCCACTTGCAGGTAGTCCCAGGGACAAAATTAATGAGATTACTTTCAGAGATAAAAGTGCATCCATGATTATAAAAGATCCCAATATATTACTTGATTCAGTCCTAAATCAGAAGGTGAAATCTAGTTCTATTTTTAGTTTTTCAAATAAATTTTATTTTTTATTCCTTCTCCATTGTCACTATCTCTTCATATTTTGATTGTTTTAATTCAAACATTCTTCTCTCATTTAATTCTGATTTATTTTTATTGTTTCTATTTCCTTGGGTTTAGCTTTCTTTTGACACAGTATTCATCTACCAGATTAGTTGTTAAACACGAATGCAAAAGTGACTGAAATCAAGTATGTCAAGGCTGCAGGAATATCTGTGGGATTTGTAGTGCAGTATCGAAGGAAACCCACATAATGTAATAAGAAAATTCTCTCCATCCTGAACCTGAGGTTCATATAAATGACATCCAGAGCTGTTTCTGTCATTGTTATATACTTTTCTTGAGCACAGTCCTTGTTTTCATAGTAATGACAGCCTTGTCATTACAGCACAGACTAGGAAATAACAAGGTTTGAATTCCACTGCTTTTTCTTCCATACCTTCTTGAATGAGTCACTGAGACCTATTTTATAATGTGGTCAAGAAGCATATGGTTACTTTGGTTTGAGAATTCAATCTGAAATCCTACAACTCCATTATCCAAAATTTATGAACACTTTTGTGAGAAAGCCCAAGCTTTCTTTTTCTGATTTTCTTGTCTAAAAAACAGAGGTGTTGGTAATAAATATGTACAGTGAAGGAATGAAAGCTAAACCAGAGTCTTGCAGGTACACTCAGGTTCGTAGTCAAGTTAAACTTTCAATATATTTTTCTGGATGTGAAGGCAATGATATTATTTTTAATTTTCAAATATTTTGTTCAAAATCTATATTTTTGCTCAAAGGTTTTCTAAATATAAAGTACTATATTTTCTAAAACCACATCTTTTGTCCTTGTCTAAAATAAGAGCACTAGTGATCAATACTTACTGGTTAATTTCAGAAATTAAAAAGATTTAACCTTCTTAAAACAGCTATGAAACATTCTGTCAAAGCTTTTATAATGCTGATATCAATTAATAGTTTGATTCCAAGAAACAATTTGTAGGACAATATGGTCTCATAATTACCTCTTCCATAGGCAAGAAGTAAAGAAATTTAAACAAACTACTTGAGTTTTTTCTTTAGATGATATTAGATCTCAATTCAGTCCTATTATACTTTGTCAGGAGCCCAAGGTTAATTTCTCTCTCATGGCTTGACCGGAGAAGGTGGACATATTCTGTTCAATGTTAGAAACACAAATTAGCATGACTGGGCACAATCAATAATTTGTGCTAAGAAAAGCTCAAGGCAAGGATAACAAGACTGAAGGTAAGTTGGCAGAATGAAGTGGGAATCTTAGCTTGTCAGTTCTCACTGTTCAACTTTTAACATCAGCATAATAAAACCCATAACGTACACTAGTAGACATACTGTTTCACTAGATGCTACAGACTTCATAGATCAGAAGCTGGGAAATGTTACAAATTTCAGAGTGATTGAAGAGGGTCTGGATGTTGCATGATCAGGTGTTAAAATCTTCATAATTTTGTACAGTAAAATACAGAAACCAGCAAAGCTCAAGCACCTGAGTAGTGTGACAAAATGTGCAAAGGCTGTTGTAGAGGTTTGGAAGAGCTTTACAGGTTGTGATCTTCATATCATATCCATTAATCATGAGAAATTTATTAACTTGATCAAGTCAGGTCCTTTTCCCTGTATGCTTCTAAGACATGAGTTTCACTTTTTATGCCAGTAAACTTGATTCCTGTAAATTCATCCATACTGTCCCTTGTTCAGATTGTCCAGCTCAGCCATCTCTAATTCCTCCCAACAGATTAGTGATGAAGTGTTTTGCTTTCAGTGGTGAGTCAGAGCATCCAAGCTCATGTCACATGGCCTCCAAAATCATATAGACAGCCTCACACAGCTGCAGGGACTGATGCCAACTTTATCCTCTTTCACAGTAATCTCATTAGTACCTCACTATGAGAACACACAACTCAGACATGGAGCATGGAACATTGGTAACCTGACAAGAAAATGACTAAGAATTTATCTTGATAAATGACATGTCATACATAGTCCAACTAATGTTAACTTCCAGCCTCTTCTATTTTTTTTTCTAGAGAAGAGAAAAGCATGAACAATGAGGTATTAAAAAATGTTAATTGAGATTCCCATGGAAGCAGAGAACAAATCAATGGACAAATTCAGAGTAAATTTGGCTTTTGAAACCTTGTAGTTGATTTTCATTTTGAAGCTTCTTATAGAATGTGATTGATAGGAATTGTATCTGAAGCATTGAAATGTTAGCAACTTGTCAGCATATAAGGATCACCTGTCTCTTCCAGACATCTACCTGCAAAAAATCAACTTTTCATAAACATCTGGTGCATTTGGGATTTTGGGGGGTTTCATATGAGGTTTTTTCCCCCCGGATCATATTCTATTCTAAGAACAAGGGCTAAAGGTTTTTAGCTGCTATTTGAACTGATCCCAAGCATCTATAGGTTATTCTTCATTAAAAGTTTTTCACATCTTTAGCTTAATGAATTTTTAACCTATGAAAGCTGAATTTAATCTGATATTTTACCTGCATCTGAGCCTACATGTTGAAGTAAGAAAGAAGAATTTTAATTGTTGGTATGCATCCATTAACAAAATCCCATGGAGATGTGCAAGAAAATGTTGTGTTTTGAAAACATCAGACCACATAGCTGTCAAGAGTTTCTCATCTTGTTTACAAGTTTTTACATATTTGTAAAGTTTAAAAGCACTTCAACTTGCATCCTGCTCTTAATCACATGTTCCCAGTGTTCCTGTCCTTGTGTCAGCATGTTGTACCTCCAAAGATGAACCAGTCGGAAGCTAACACCATGTCTACAGATGCACATACGTATGTTCTGATGCACTTCAGAGCCCTTAAAAAGTGTAAATACCTGGGACAGACTAGCCTCCCTGCTGTGTGTAAATACTAAACAGTGTCAATAAGTTCAGCTTGCTGGAGGGATTTATTCTGTTTTACCAGATCAAGATTGACTAAAAATATCACTTCAATGACTGGAAAAAATAACCTTTCATAGCTAGAATATTTCATAAAGACAAGTGTTTGTTTTGCGTTGTTTTGTGAAAGTCCAAGGCCCAGAAAAACATCTGGAAACATTTGTCCAAATGTATATATTGATAAATTTAGAGTGAGATTTTGCTGCCAAATGTTCCTCTGACAAAATGTTTCCATAATAACCAACAGAAAAACCTCTTCATCCAGTAAAAACAATAAATAAACAAAAAGCTCTAGCAAACAAAGCCACTCTAAATTCTTCTTCCTGGACACGTGAGTCTCTCTGCAAAGGCTTAGCCATTCAGATTTTAGTGAGGTTAATTATTTGTTTGAAATAACTCATAACTGAGGAGGCACAACACAAACGGTTTAAATATTTAATTAATGGCTACTTTTTCGTGTAGGAACACACTTATATTTTACTTTGATGCTTTGTTTCTCTATTTTGGTTAAGGTAGTTTTCAAAAAGCAGAGTGAAAACACACCTTGTAAATCAGAATGAACACTCCCATGTCTATGACTTAGCATTTGTAGACTAAGATTTAAACATATTTTTAATTAAGTGGAGGAATTCTAAGACTTTCCTTTTGGCATTTCAGTCCACACATTAATTCAGTTACAGCAACCACCCTTAAGAAGTTAAGTCTTTCCCATATACCTTACTGCATTATGATTGGAAGCCTTTCATGAAAGCTGTTATTTAAATCTGTCCAATTCAAAAAAGAAACTTAGCAATGATATTTTATACCCTTATGAAATACAGTTACCATGAAGATGCTGATCAAAATGATGGTAGCTTTTTTTCCTCAATAAATTCATTATTCTAATTATTCTAATTCTAATTATTCTAATGTTTTACCTTAACCAATGCAGAAAACTCTTTGGAAACATAGAATGATATTTTTATCACAGTCAAAAAATAATTCAATTTTAATTAAAATATTTCAAGGACTTTCAAAGCCCTTAGAAAGACTTACAAAATCAATGACTTTTAGATCATTTTAGAGAAATGAAATACTACTCTTACTACTAGTGAATTAGCCACTCTAGAATACTAAAACACATCTTGGAAAGATTTTTCACTTCACAGGGATTTTCAGATGTAGTAGTACTGGTTTTTATTTCTACTAAATATTTATTCTGTTTATTTTTAATATTTTATTAATGAAAAATCTCAGCTTCGGTCAACGTTGTTCTGACTGCATCTGTGGGATCTCTGGCTACTCAAGCTTTTGTTTGTATTTCTATAGGTGATCAGTCCAGAAATGCAGTGGAAGGTTTTAATATATTCCTGGGTAGAATCACAGCCTCATGTTTTAAGTACCTTAAGTGCAGCTTTGACTGCAGAATTTCGATTTCACAGTTATTATTAAAAAAAAAAATGCAAATAAAACCAAATCTTAGATACCATTTTAATTCAAGGTTCTGAGGACAAAATCAGCCTTCTTAGAGGTAAAAGAGGGAAAAGATTCATATTGCCTAATTTCCAGTTGTCTTAAAGTCAGTTGTCTGAATTATTTACTTCATACTCCCCTTTATAATCAATGGAGAGAAGCACATAACTCTAAAGAGCAATTAATCTTCTAAGATAGGAAGGACGAATACATTTTAGGTGTGCCTATTTCTCTCTTCTGACTTTGAGGGTAGTCAGGGATGACTAACTCAGATGAATACTTTTTAGATGTCTAAATTTAAGTGACATGAATCCCACCCAATAAGTGTACACATTCTATTCTTCCTGTTTCATGTCTTTATCAAGGACTTAATGGTAATGTCTCCCTTTCATGGAATTTAGTAATTAGGATTGTGTGTGTGTGTTTGAAATAAGAATGCTTTTAACATTTTTAATGGGTAGATCTTGCTTCTTTTTTTTACATTATGAAGGCATCAGCTCTTCCCAGTCTCACCCCACTACTTCTTCAATGGGCCTACAATCCCCAGAAGGTACTAATTCCTCATGCAACGGGACAATCAGTGAGCAGGTGAAAACGGATGCAGGACTGGGAGATGAAGGAGCTGGACCACACAAAACATCCAGTGTGAAAGAGAAAAACTACTTTTTTTGTCCTGAAATCTGAGAAGAAACACTGTTTGAGGGAGGTTATAAACCAGAAATACGGAGGGTGTGTGCAGGGCAGGACTGAGCTGGGTCCTAATGGCTCCATGAGGCAGCCAACAGTGCTTTTTCAGACACATCTGCAGATAGGTTGTAGGAAACTGAAGGGTTCTTCTCTACTTGGTCTAATTCAGATTTAAATATGTTTCCAAAGTACAGCTTCTAAAAGAACCTAATAGCTAATGGCAGTAATAACACATAATGAATGTTCTAATTATTTTATCCATATTTAATTACTTTACTTAATCTTAAACAGTCATGAAAATGTGAATAAACAATAAACTTCATACTGTTGCAGAGAGACCATTCATATTTTCACTGAACAATCTGAGTTATTTGGTACTAAAAGTCTAATGGTCTGATTGTTTCAAATTTGACACTTTAAAAAAAAGAAATTTCAATGACATTTGGTTTGCTGCCAAAAGATGGAATTTACAGAATGAAAGTGTACAATTCATTCTTTTTCTTTGCTATTTTCATAGGAGCAGTAATTCCCTATTGATGTTTTTAGTAAAATGTAAAATCACTATTATTATAAAGACATTATCATTATGCCAATAGTACTATAAAAGAATCACATATCTGATATGTATGTTAAATAAGCCCAGTGGGAAAAGAAATGGAGGCTGAATTGCTACTGTATGTCAAATGAAATCACCTGGATGACCTTGTAAGAATGGCTAATACCATGTTCCAGACCCTGTGACTTGCTGAGTAGTAGGGCTGAATTTAGGTATTATTAATATAAGGTTTTAATAAAGTTGCCTGACAATGGTCAATTTGCTCTTCTGAGTCTTTATAAAAAAAATTTCCATAATTACCAAAGTTCATAAGCCCCAGGGCTTAAAAATGACCTCTTGTTTATTTTCAGTGAAAAACAGTAGAGGCAGGGAATCAATTTAAATCAATATTTTCAGTAGAATTGAATAGAGAATTTACCAGAATGCCTTGTCATTCTTGACTTTTTATATCTGAGGCCCCAAATACATTCGCATATATGCAAACCTGCCTCCTCATAACTTTAACAAGGGGTGCCAATTAAATCTAAGCTGGCTATAGGGAGTCCAGCTACATGCCTAATCAACTTGAGGAAGGGTTTTCCACTGACTACAATGATGACAACACTAGTTCTACATTGTACAAACTGCTTACCAAGTCCTGAGCTTGACAAAGCACTGAGCAACCCTCCCAGAAAAAATCCTGAGTGCTCTTTTTTTGTAATTAACCCAGCTATAGCATTGCTCAGTACCTCTCAGAACCTAGACCCAAAGCCTTAGTTCTGTTAGATACTACGTCTCTTAAATTTATTTAGGGCTCACTGATACCAGAGGAAGCAGAAACTGGGAAGAGTGGTGGGGAGTGACAAACAGCTTGCCCAGTCTTTAACTATATTTCCTATCCTTAAAGTCGTACTCTTTTGTGGTTTTATTTTCTTTTAACCATCTGCTGTTGCATCCTAAAATAAGCTGTTGTGAATGGCAGAAAAGAAAGTGTTCAGCTATTGAAATTATGTTCAACATTTAAAAGTATTTGTTTCATTCAGTACTGAGAAATAACTAAAAAATACTCAACTTAATTACTCAGTATTCCAAAATGTCCTTTGAATAATGGTAGTACTCTAGGGCCTTGAGTTTAGGCCATTAAAGTGCCCTTTCTGCCTAACTACCCAATGAATGCTTTAGGGAGACTCCTATTTTTACTGATTAGCAAACCTCTATAATCTATTTGAGAATACAAGTGACATCTTTCTTTGAGTATCCAGGACCCATGACCTCAGGGAGATGTGCTGTGTCACAGGCTTGACTGATAGAAAGGCAATATTCCTCCTTCAGACTCTAATTGGAACTACTCAGTGCAGCTGAAGAATTGAGCAACTCCTCATTATTCTGTTTAATGGCCTTTTTGCATTTACAAATCATTTATCAGAATCATCCCCAAATGAAAAATGATAATAATAGCAAAGATATTTGGCACAATATGTTTGGCTTGTTATCCAAAGGCTTTGTACGGAGGCATCGAAGTACAGGGGATGATGTCATACCCTGGAGCGGGTGCAAAAGGGGAATCATTCTTAATTTCTGGCTGACTTCCCAGGCTTTCTCTTGGTCTTCTTCTACCGGAATCTGTCACAGCGCTTTCTGTCACAGTTGTAAAATACTTTCGGAGAAACATAAAGTTTTTATGAGAAGAATGATAAAAGAGATGACTTATTCTAGGGCTAGGGGTTAATATTTGCACTTGTGGGCTGACTTTGAGAATTAAAAATAAAAGGAGATTGAGGAAGAAAGTCAGAGTCCTTTATTTCCCCTTGCAGTTTTGCAGAAGACACAGCATTAACTGTACAAGCTCTCCTATACAAAATTTAAGATACTGAGTTACCATCATGGGATTCCGAGCATGGTGGGTTTATTGGTGGGTACACTCCACTGCTGATGACTTCCAGGGAGGGAAGGAGGAAGAGACAAAAGGAAGGAAGGAAGGAAGGAAGGAAGGAAGGAAGGAAGGAAGGAAGGAAGGAGGGAAGGAAGGAGGGAAGGAGGGAAGGAAGGAAGGAAGGAAGGAAGGAAGGAAGGAAGGAAGGAAGGAAGGAAAGGAAAGAGAGAGAAAAAGAGAGAGAGAGAAAGAAGGGAAGGAAGGAAGGAAGGAAGGAAGGAAGGAAGGAAGGAAGGAAGGAAGGAAGGGAAAAAGAAAGAAAGAAGAAATGCTGTGTTTAAATTTACAATTAATTTTATTTCAGATTCAGGTACTGGTGATGAGAGATCTGCTAACCCTTTAAGACACTGAATATATCAGCTCATGCCTTCTGGCTTAACTCACACAGCAGCCTGTACAGAGTGACTTACTCTTTTTTAGCAAACAGGACTGTCTCAGTGACAGAATACTATTCCTCTATGTGTTTGCCCTTTTCATATAATATTTACTTAGAGCCACCTAATGGGAAATGTCATTGAGGTTTTGAGTGTCTTTTGAAGAATGGGAACATTAAGGTACTAAAACTGCATGCTGTCAAAAACTATCTGAAGTGCTCTGGTTCATCATGTAATACAGTAAGTAGCATTGAATTTAGAGGACTTTTTAGATTACAATGAACAAGGAAAGGCTCTAATACATGTGATACACTTGCCTCTTTTTTTTTGGTTGTTGGGGTTTTTTTTTCGAGGAAGGGCAGTCTCCTAGTTCTTGAAGTTTATTAAAGCTTTAAGCTGTCAGGTTATTACTGTCAGTTTCAAGAAAGGAAAGAGCTACTGATGTAAAATTAATTTATTGAATAGAATTGTTTTGCCCCAGGGGAATAACATCACCATTTAATTTAATTTTCCCATCATATTGTCTCATTTGCAGAGGAAAAAAATAACTTTCCTTTTTAACAAAGCAAAGTACGTTATGTTGAATGGTGAATTTGTCCTTACAGTTTTTCCTTGTTCTAGATTATCATTTGTCATAAGAATATTTCAGACTCCCTGTGGCTTATACTTACTACCGTTATTTTAAAATACTGATTGTAAAAGTTCTCTCAAAGGTTCAGTCCTGAGCCTATTGGCTGATAGATATATTCCCATTGACACATTTTGGGTTGGATCAAGCCAAAGGGGAGGAGAAATAGAAAACAGAATGTATTAACTATTAGAAAATACAGCTGGACATTTACCAGTCTGTCTGGGATGCCTTCAGTATCCCAGGCAACCTGACCTTCTTCATCTGTAATGAAATTAGCAGACCCGGGTGGGAGATCACTGATGAGCAGCTCAGTGGGATGGGATTTATTTATCATAATTTTAGAGCTGCTCTCTCAAATCAATACATTGCCAGGTCCAATCTCAATGGAGGTAGAGGGCTTGTAGTTCCAACCTTTCTACCACCTGTTTGGTCAAGGTACTGTCTCACACATTTTTAGGCAAGTTAAATTGCATGTGTCTCCTCAGAAGACATACAATCTTTACTGTCTTTACTTGATTTATTGAAAGAAATATGCTTCGCATTTCAGTTAACTGCCCCTATGAGGTGTAAAACTGCGGAAATAATTTAGGGCAGATTTTGCTTGAGCAACTTCTTAGCACTGTTCTAGTCTTCTCAGTTCCTTCCTTCTTTCTGATAGTATCACTGTACCTTGCAGTAGTTATAAAAAGCAGAACATGATGGCCATGATGTATTATAGTCTCCTCAGTAGTTCCAGTTCCCAGAGAAGGGCAGATGCAAGAGAATGGGAAGTTTGCAATATAACCTCGTGTACACTGTGAACCTGACACGTTTTGTTATAAAAGTTGATATTCTTGCTTTGGTATCTGATCCACACCAACTTCAAAGCCAGAAAGTGACAGTTGTCAGAAAATCTTTTACTATAGATCCAAAGGACTGAACAGTTTTAGATATCTGCTGCAGCATGCTACACACCTGTAGAGGGTCACAGGAAAGTTAAGGTGAAGCATCAAGACCCAGAATAAATTAATCAAGCTTTAACACTTGAACTTTAAGAGAATTCAGTCATGGTACAGTCAAAAGCTAATATATCTACTTAGAAGACTAATTGCTGTACAGACTCTGTGTGCCTAATTGCTGCAGATTCGAAGGCACCCATGGGAGAACTGGCTGGCCCGGAAACACGTGCGATGGGAGCGGGAAGGGTCACTATGCTCTGAAGTGTTCCTTCCCATACACTCTGTGAACTAGAGTTTAGGCATGAGGAGAGATAAGATAAGGGAAGTTAAGACCTGGAACATATCCTTGTGTTGGTCAGGGAAGTTGAGAGCAAACACAGGAGTCCCTTTGGGAGTCTGGTTCCCCATAATAAAGGCAACCACACTACCTTTCAGTGACGGTGATAACAAGCAAAGGTCAACCTTTCTCTGAAAAGTGGTTGCCAGAGGAAAGATCTCTCTTCTGTAAAAAAAAAAAGAAGCTTTAGAATTTTTTCAGGCAAAACAGAGAACCAGCCCTTGCTGTTTGAGTTGTTCCCATTTGTCAGCTCTCTCTTTTGGTTATTTCAAGTAACAAGCACAAAGGCAGTGATTACAGTTTGTCAATATAATATTCTTTTTTTCAAAATCCATGTAAAACAACAGAGACTTCTTGAGAAGTTTTATTTTGGAGTTTTGTTGTTATTTGTTTGTTGGTGGAGGTGTTTGTTTGGGTTTGGTTTTGTTTGTTTGTTTGTTTTTAACAACCAATCTCTAGTATTTTTTAATGCTTGAACTGAAGTCCAGGTACTGAGTCAGTCATAATCTCTATTTGAGTTTAATAGAGATCATCTAAATTTTTTCCAGGTTTACCTCCCTATGTCCTACAAATATGAATTATTGACAGTGAAACCCTTCATTTCTTTAAGTTGTTTCTTTGCTTTAATAACTCTACTATTTACTAAAGCAAATTAGACCCTTGTAAGGCCCCCAAAGAGGAGCAGCACCAGGGGCCAGCACTCTCACTGCAATGAGGGAAGGTGCTGTGCATGGCTGAGACCTTGACTGTTCTGTTGGACGTGGAGAAGCCCTGACCACCTGTGTGTGGAAAGACAGGTTTATCCTAAGCAGCATTAATGGAAAGGCCTCCATCTTGGCTGACTTGAGGGGCCTCCAGAGGTAAAAGCTTGAGAGTAACATTTTCAGCAGTGCCGAATTAAACTCCGGGGCAATTTTTGAACAGCATCTAAGGGCAAAACTAAATGATTAGATTCTGTGGATTGGCATTATATATTTTCAATTTTGTTGAACATGGTAAATGTTCATGTCGCAGCCAATGGTAGGGTACAGTTTATTGCACAGCTTATGTTCACTCTCATCTTCACGATGTGCAAGGAGGACTCAGGGAACTACAGGCCATCCACCTCAATCCTAGGGAAGGTGATGCAGCAATTAATTCAGGAAAGCATTTTGAGGCACATGAAGGACAAGAAGGTGATTTGGATTAGTCAGCATAGATTCACAAAGAGGAAATCATGCCTAACGGATTTGATAGTCTTCTACAATTAGTTGGCTGGCTTAGTGGATTAGGAAAGAGAAAACTATACAGTCTGTTTTGATTTCAGCAAGGCTTTTGACACTGTCTCTCCTGATGTCCTCATAGACAAACTGATGAAGTGTGTTCTAGATAAGGGACAGCGATGCAGATTAAAAGCTAGCTGTCTTCTGATCAGCATCAAAAAACCCAGATGGAAATCAGTCACTGGAATACTTATATTCCAAGAGTTCATACTGCACTGATACTAATTAAAATCTTCATTAATTACCCAGATAATGGGACAGAGTGTACCATCAGCAAGTCTGCAGATGATACATAACTGGGAGGACTGGTGGTTACACTGGATGGCTGTGCCACCATTCAGAAGGCCCAGACAGGATAGAGAACTGGACTGACAAAGAGGTCTTTGTGGACAAGTTGAACATGATCCAGTGATGTATTCTTGCAGCAAAGAGGACCAACAATCTCATAGGCTGCAGTACCGTCAGCAGGTCAAGGGTGATGATCCTTCCCCTCTCCTCAGCCCTGGTGAGATGCATCAGGAGCCCTGGGTCCAGGTCTGGGCTCCCCAGCACCAGGGAGACAGAGGCATACTGCAGCATATCCAGAGAAGGGCCACAGAAACATTGAAGGCACAGGAGCATGTGACATACAAGGACAGGCTGAGAGAGCTGGACTTGTTCAGCACAGAGAAGAGAAGTCTCAAGGGGATCTGATCAATGTTTATAAGTATGTGATGGGATGATGTAAGGAAGATAAAGCCAGACTCTCCTCAGTGGTATCCAGTGACAGAACAACAGCCAGTGGGTACAGGTGGAAAGACAGGAAATTCCATTTAGATAAAAATATATCTCCATAATTGTGAGGGTGACTGAGCACAGAAACATGTTGCTACACAGAAAGAGGGTCTACAGGTTCTCCATCCTTGGGCATATTAAAAATCTGACAGAACACAGCTCTGGGAACCTGTTTAAGGTGACCTTACTTTGAGCAGGGAGGTGGGCAAGACATCTTCAGAGGTCTCTTCCTGTCCCATCCAATTTGTTGTTATTCTGTCACAGACACTTCATTTTTCTTTAGCAACTTGAATTTCTTAAGCTTATAAGTATATGTAACCAGTAAGACACACATGGCTGTTTCTCAAGTAATATTAATAACACAGTATTAACTACAGAATTTGTTTCATACTTGGGTAACCCTGTTGCAGCCTGCGACATCTCTGTATGGTTACTAAAAGTAATGGGAAATATTGAACAGCTCCCGTCAGTGTAAAACTACAATCATCATCACTGACAAAGTTTACCAAGAATATGGGAATATGATGTACAGATGCTTCTTATAACTTTCCATCTTCCCTCTCATGGATGGTGGATGCTTCTTCTGGTAGGAGCTACCCTTTGTATACACATGGGCAACTTGTGTCCATGGAAGAATCCATTGTGTCTAAGCGGTCTGAAAATAACATGTGCTTGAAGAAGTAAGACAACAGTGAAGAGAAATTTATGCAGTTTCTACTCAGCAATAAAGCAAAGTTCTGTCACCTGTACTGCAAAGTAAACTTTTCAACAAAGGAAGAACCTTCAAAGCAGTTATTAGCATCTGAAGCAAAGCTCTGGAGCACTAGAAGTGAAAGTATCTCCTAGAAATGTACTTCAAGAAAAAAATAATCAGAATCTTGATCTTGTAAATACCAAAGCTCAATATTTAACACAATGGGGGGAAAAAAATCTAATACAACATACTTTAAAAAGTTAAGCTGAAAATTTTAGAGGGATAGATGGTGGGAGTTCATATCCATTTGGAGACAGCAGGGAAAATTATCTCCAAAAGTACAGTGAGGCTAGTCACTGGTTATTTCTGAAATGAAATGACTCTTAAGCAGCACTAAGAGCTTCAGTTAAAAATTTCATTGTGTTTAAATGGACAACTAAAGCTTCAGAGAAATTGGGTTCAAGTAAATGGAGAGGTTCCCAGCTGTGTTCACTGGCAGATCACCAGCATCAGAAAGAAGATAAAGATTACCATTTGTACATCGTATTAAATTGCATAATGTCAAATTGTCCTGATCTTATCCCTAAAGAAAGACATTGAAGAGAGACAGAGTGGGGCTTTTATCACTGCATCTAGTTTAAGGAGTAAAGATATGATTCATACTGAACAGAAAGGTGGGGGAAAGGTAATGCATTATGCATTTAATATGGAGGCTGCTAGCCCACTGAGGTGATGTTACTCATATACATTAATAAAATTATGCATGCACCTTGCCCAGTTGTGTGGAGTGAAATTTCTTCTAGAAATATTATGAGATAAGATTGCATGCTGCAAAGTAAACTTCTGTAAAGGCTTTGGTTTGCACAGGAAAACGTCATTATATACTATGGTATGCAGAGTTCTGCTCATTGGGGGGGTTACAATTGAAACTGTTATTTGATTTTTGTTTACTTATTTTTTTAGCCAAGGTAAAGGTACCTGTGATTTCAATACAGATTCTTCCCTTTTTTTTTTTTTGGAGGGGGGGACTAATCTAAATAAATAAATGTCAATACTTTTTGTGCAGCTGTTTTAAAACTAACAGAGATATTCGTGTAACTCTCTACATGGGAGGCATAATTTTCTTAGCTAAAGCAAAAGCTGGATTAGTCAGGAAAATTTTATGGGATTCAAGATCCAGAGAAAACTTAAATTGTTTGCCCTTGGTCTGTTGTTCTTGATCTCCTTTTTCTTTTCTGGAAGAATTACTGGATTGTCTTGGTAGAACTAGGTTAGCACTGTAATATAACTGGCAAGATTTCTTCTGCTGTATCCCCATTTTTCTAATTCACTTATCAGTAAGGATAATATACTATGATTAAACTATTTTCATCTTGCGTCTAAAGAAAAAAAATATCTATGGGCTGGTCCAGAAGTATCCTGTATTTCTATGACAGAAAATATGAATGATAGTCTATCTCAAGTTTTTCTCTTTCTCCCATTAAAACTTACATGTACTTTTAAATCAGACAGGACCAAACTGAAAAATTTCTGTTTCTCAAACAAAATCAGTTTCATTTGTCTGCTTACTAAACAAAGCAAAGAGCATGCTGGACTTTTTCTGCTTTCTTGTTTGGGGAGCAAAGAACAGTACAGAAATAGTCAGCAAGGCACGTCAGTGGGCCTAATTTGCACACTTTGTCGCAACAGAACCAAGCAGTTATATACACTTTATTCAGAACTAGTATTGATATTAAATCAAAACAGCAGTGTTATCTTGGATCTCCACATTTTCCAGCTCTGCATCTCCCTGCACAGCTCTGAACTCCCAACATTAGAGGGATAAGCACATATTTATTGAAGAAAAGGGATGTGTGAAGGACTAGGAAGTAGACTTTTGCTCAACTTACTCTCCCACTTGCAGATGCAACATCTCTGCAAACAGTTATTTTAATTAAGAACAGCTTTAGCTTTATAAGCCTGGAGTGCTCTCATGATAAACCCAGATACACAGATACACAGAACAGCACTCCACCCTAACAAAACATGAACCTGCGAAGTACCTTGGCATGCTCGTGTGTCTATCGTTCATCATAACTGTCTTGTATGGCCAATTATTAGGCTAAGTCTTTCTAATATTAGTGCATTTATATATAAATCCATGTGAGTTTATGCATGTGTACCTGTGTGTATGTTCAGAGAAAATACTATAATGACAGTAAATCTGCTCTCTGAGGCAGGATGATCTTGGGGATTTTAAAAAAATTTCCAGCTTTTGTCTTGTAATTATTATCAAACAATTGAGGATCCAGTAGTTCCCAATGGTGGGGTTTGTGAGCATTTCACAGCCACCGCTTCCATTTTTACTAAGAGATTAACTAAGGATTCCTTCCGGAGTCTGGGGCTGCCATTGCACCTTGGCAAATATTAAATCACAGAAAAGGTAATATGCAATAGCCATCTTCACTGTGTCAAATGTTTTTCACATATTTTCCCCTTTATTCAAAAGCATTATTATTTCATTATCTAGGACATTAAATTACTGTATTAATTATTTTCTTAATTCGTATATATTTGATATAGTATCTATTTTTAATTATCAAAAGTCTTATTTAATTTTGACTTCATTAAAAAATACATATGGAATTGTACACATACTCATCTCTTCTACATGTGAGAAGATGCAATATTCTGTTAGCTGGAAATAGTCAATTAAAATGTTCAGTGCATAAACACAAAAATGTTTGCCCTTATCAAAGATAACACAGAAGAAGGATGGTCTTGTGGTTAAAACGTTCAGTGCATAAATACAAAACACAGCTTCTCAACAAATATAATAGAGAAACCTTATGATTAAATAGAGAGAGGTAAGCCATCACAGCTGCATTCCTGGCTCTGCTAGAAGCTTCTGATACAGCTTGTGGTAAGTTACACGCACAAGATTTTCAAGCAGAGGTGATACAGGTGCCATGCTGGGAATGTGAGTGCTGTTATTTTCTAGAAACAGTGCAGTATGAGAAAATTTTCAACACTGCTCTGCTGGATTTCTGAGTGTTCATTGCTGTCTCGGTGCATTGATGTCACCTGTACGGCAGCTCAGGGACTTTGGGGAAGGCAGCAGGAAGCCCCATGTTGATAGACATACATATTCCTCCATATTGCCCAGAACTTCTGAGTGCTGAGAGATCTGGGCTTGGGTTTTGTGGTCTTTGAGATAAAAAAGAAGTTCTATCAACAGTTACTGAACTAGTGGCATCACATAACAATAATTTGTTATTGCCCTGTACTGTTGACTGCAATAACCCTGCTCTCTCCCCATGCCCCCTGAGGAGCCCTTGCATTCTGCACACACATACGCACATCTCCCTCTTAGGTTTCAATGTGCCAACAAGGTACTTTGGCACTCTCCCTTTTCCCTGGCAAGAGGCGGTGTGTACCGTTCCCAGATTCCAGATTGGTGGGACAGAAGGCCACATGTGACAGTAACAGCTGAGCCCAGTCACCTGGGTTCCTCCTGCTTTCTTCTTCCTGATTTTCACAGGAGTTGGGAATTTTAAATCTTTTAGATTTATTGAGGGCAACACAGAGACAGACAGACACAGAGTATGTTTTTTCCACTATCTATCCACACATCGAACTGCATTTACTCAATATGCGAATTGTCTGCAATTAACTGTGTAGACCTTCCAAACATGAATGTAGGTGGCCTTTGTCTCCAGGGCTGAACTCTCCCTCACTGTGGTTCCGGTTCATGTGAATTAATAATAAATAAAGGAATAAAAGATTAAATAAAGGACTTAGGTGCCCTTGTGTTTCTTAATGTTAGAGTTTAAGTGGGCCATAAGCAATGATTTGCTCAAACGGTCAAATGAAGTAGGGTTTTTTTTGTCATGTAGAAATTACATTTAACTTTTTAGAAACAAATTATAGGCAAAAAGGTTCCTCCAGGTCAGCTTAATCACCTCTAATCCCAAGCAAATGTTGGGTTTGGTTTGTTCAAACTAATCGTTGTGTTGTTTTGTTTTTCCTTCTGTTTTTTGCCAGTTTAATAAAGCAAATTTTTTTTTCTTCAGTTTTATTGTGGACCTCTTTGACAACAAAGAAAGGGATTTTCAAAACTTTATTTGATAGGAAATACAGATCTGAATCTAATATGCTGACTGTAACATTCATTTCTCTGCCTTAAGAATAACCAAAAGCTTTAAAACGTGTTAATTTACAATTGTAAAAGTCCCCTTAACTAACATTGCCATTCATCTAGGATAAAACTAGTTAGTTTTTTATATTGATCAGGTATAGGCTGGAAATTAAACACCTGTTTTTTAAATGTGTTCCTCCTTCTAACCCTTCCCATTATACTAATTAAAATTACTATAGGAAATACTAAGTGTTTGCACAGGCAGATTAAGATACATTTAACACACTTTTTTTTTTTTTTCTAATCATTGAGTGTACTTTCTAATAAAACCTAATCCTTAGCAACTCTTCTAACCCTGTTGTTGACGGGCAGAGACATTGCAAGAGTGTGGTACTAGAGATCTTTTTCCAGAAGAACAGTTTTTTCCCATTCTACATGCATAGTGTTTTATTCCTAAAACAATATTTTCCCTACATATGTTACATACTCTGCCCTATAAGCTATACCTCATGGTCTATCCCTGTGTTAATGTTAATATCACACTTACATGATATTGCGTGAACCATGCTGCTGAAGATTAACTTTGAAAACATTTTGAAAAAGATGTTTGTGTTCAGGAGTACCTGAGTGCAAAAACATCTCTGACAGCTACATTTCAACATTTAATACACAAAAGTAGTCCAAGGTTAATTGCTCTGATTACTGCATTAACCAGCAACATGTGACTTTTCTTACATTAATGCAAACTTATAATATACTTGTTCCCTTCTTATCTCCAAGGCCCAAATACTCTATCGTCTGTCACAGAAATTTACTAAGATTTACTGAGTTCTCTCAAAAGTATAACTACTTTTTGTTTTACATCCATTATTGTAAAGAGCTTGCCATAAACAACAAATATCATAGTGTAGTCGACAAAGACTGTCTTAAGCTGATAAAAGTACAAGCAATTCCTTGCTAAGGCCAGAATTGTCATTTTGTTAGCTTGATGAATCTGAATTTCAGATCTAATTCTAACAAAATGAGGATTTAGTTATTTTTTTCCATACAATCCTACAGATCCTTTCACAATAATGAAACTTCAGTAAAAAACATAGTACTGCTAAAATTCATTCTATTAATTAAAACACAATAAATTCCACATAGTAAATGGTGTTCCTTGTTCAGTATTAATCTATATATACCAGCAACATTTCTGGGCTGAGTAAGAAGGGCTGTTTGAAGTATGAGCTGGATGAAAAAGCTATACTTTTCAGAGAGGAGCTGAATTTTATGCAGTAGTTTCTTTGGTATCACTTTGGGTTTTTTTTCTTTATCAGGGCATTTTAGTGTCTTTAGCATGTTGCAAATCTCAACACTACAGAAAAGCTACAGGTTTTGTTTCGTACAATAGCTTTTTTTTTGGTTGGTTGGTTGGGTTTTTTTGAGTTTTTTTGGGGTAGTTTTTTTTTGTTTGTTTTGTTTTCTTTTGTTTTGTTTTGTTTTTTGAGAAACGCACAAACTTCCTGATTCAGTTCTTGGGTTGAAAAGAAGAGGCAGAGGTCCTTGTGTTAAAGAGACTGCTACACTGATACTTAACACAGGTTACTATTCCCTAGAGCACAGATGAGTTTTCTATCCAGTTAGATATAGTTGGTGAGGCGCTGTTTTCTTTTTGTTGGTTTTGTTTGGTTGGTTTTTTAGTGGATAAATGTCATTTAAGTGGAAAAGTAAAATTCTCTTAGAGGTCCTGGCTGCAGTCAGTGCCTTAAATATCTTTTGTTTTTCACTGTATTCATAACTCCAACCACTGCTTGTGAATGAAGAAAATGAACATAGCTATTCTTGTGGCATACTCCTGCTTCTAATTGACAGGAGACAAAACAAAATACAGAGGTTGAAGGAAGGGTTTACAAAGCAACTTCCTTTCCCGGATGTCCAACTGTTTAGCACTAGATGCCCCAAGTCTTCCTATTTGTAAAATAAGGGTATACATTCTGTACCTCAGAGGCTTACCACAATATCTGATTGATCAATGGGATGTGCTGAGAATTTTTCTGAGGTGTCAGGAGGTTGTTTTGCTGTGTTCATGTATTTATAGTGGAGCTAACTATCTTGTATGAGGTTACCCAATAACTTTATTGTGAAAAGCTTAGAAATATTGCCAATGACTGACCAGATTCTCCAGGATCCAGCAAGCGTTATTCATCCATTTCTGACTTAAACATTGTTTCACTTCATCCATGTCTATCATTTTCAAGCAAGAATGTCAGAGACGAGCAGAAAATAATGTGCTGTACTCTATGGCTTGACGACACATTAAAGAGTAGTAATGGATAAACACCAAAAAGTCAGAACCATTCTTTGGTTTAAAGAAATCAACATTCAGAAGTGAATTCTTGAATATACTGGTATAAAGGGCAAATCTTTTTGAGCCTACAGTGAAAGAGAGTGTAGATTAATCAAACAGTCTCGTTGACTGGCAAATTGGGGTAGAAACTTATGAGATTTTTTTGTTTATTTGCTTTGCCTTGTGTACTGTTTTCCAGGCAGTGGCATAATCCCCAAAACAGGCCAGAAATGGACATTGCACAAAACCCAGAGTAATGAATACTGCTGGACTTCTGCTGGAGAAAGCAACAGAGGTCTGAGAGTTCAGAGGCAAGGAGCAGGATGGGGATAGACAGTTATTCCATGTGAGATGAAGATGACAAGCAATCCTGGGTGAGGGAATTTCATCAAGGGACATAGACAAAAGAGAGTAACAGCAATTAACAGAAGATTTGAGATCACTTTCCTTTTCCTTAGCTTTAAAGGGCTGGAACATCAATTAAAAATATATATATATATGAGTTAGATTGACTTGTGTTTCTGTGCTTATGATATAGTTGGATAGTCTCTGGTAAGTGACGAATATTTGGCTTGAGTTAGGGTAGGTGGTGAGAAAGCTTCTGTGTCAGAGTCTCCTGAACCAAGGAGACCCTTCTACATATAATGTAGCCTGCTTTGATTACTTTCTAATTCTTCCTAGATTAGACTAAGGAAACAGTTCGTGTTCAAGGTCATGTAACACTTCAGTGAATGGCTACAGAGGAAGAGATGGAAAAGCTTAGTTTTAATCTAGGATTCTGATGCACAGTAATTAAATATAGAAGCAGTGAAACATAGACAGGTAAAAGCTGTTAAAAGTGTGAAAAACGTGACATGAGGGTCACATTCTTGTGTTTGCATAGAATCACAAAATAGCACTTAAGTTGTTTTAACCTCTCCTAGAGATATTGACTGGATATGTATAATGTTTTAAGAATATCTTGTATTTATATAAAACTTTTGCTGGAATGATTTAAAACTTTAGGACTTTAGGACTCCTTTCCTTTCCTTTCCTTTCCTTTCCTTTCCTTTCCTTTCCTTTCCTTTCCTTTCCTTTCCTTTCCTTTCCTTTTTCCTTTCCTTTCCTTTCCTTTCCCCTTTGAGAAACCAGATGCAGATTTAAGAAAAAAGGCTAAATGAGCAACCAAAGTGAAGAGATCAATACTAAGGAATTCAATTAAATTTTCCTCACAGGGGGTTTGCTTCAAATCTCATTGAAGTCAACAGAAAGATTCCCACTGACTTCAGTGAGGTTCTGATGAGGCCCAGGGGACACAGTCAGAGGGCCCCATCAGTGTTTTGCTGACTTAGAGTTCTTCATCTCAGTCACCTCTTTTTTCTTTACCTTTTTTTTCACTTTTTCCCCAAGAGAACCCATTTTTTTTATTTTCTCAGACTTGCACTTTGGGTCTGCAGAAAGTCTCTGTGCCCTGAATGTCTTCTAGTGATTAAAATCACCTCAAATCTTCTCGGGAGTACTGCACAAACAGTGCGAAAAAAATTCCTTAATCACCTTTCCTGTTTCTCATGTATCCTGGTCTGTTCTAGCCCCCAAAAAGATTCCTATGTTTATGCAAAATATTAGCTGGCTTTATTTTTATTAAGGGTATGGTTTATTAATCTTAATAAATCAGTTTGTCGCTTGTTTTCTGACTGCCTCTCAAGAAAAACGGAGATTGACTGTGCGGTAACACTGTTTCTGTCATGCCTGAATAGTTTAAGGTGAGGCTTTGAGTAGTTTTATTGCTTTTGTTTATATAGGTAAACCCAATCTGCGCATTTGAAATGATTGATGAAGTGCAGTCCCACTTGGAGTGTTTGTCATCATTCATGTGCTGAAGTGACATTTCTTTATGTATTTTGGCATAAACATATGCAACTACTGGCAAAGCATTTGACCCTGGAGTCTGACTATTTGTCATTCTAATCTTTTTTTTTTTTCTACCCAAAGTCAGGCAAGTTACTGTATATTCTATCTGCATTCATGTTGCTAATTATTCAAGAGACAGTAAAACAGTCCTGTGGCTAGAATTGCATAAGTTGCTGAATGTGCACTCTTCTTTTCACAAGTTAGGTACTTTCCTACAATATAAATAAAGTTGAGTTGTGTGTAAATGTCAAGAGCAACAGCCATACGGAGCTACAGTACTTTTCAGTAAACTTTGAAGCCTATGCTTTGACAATAGAATAAGGCAGAACACTACATATGGAATTTAGCAAATCAAATGTGAGCAGAGATTAAGTAAAATACATTAAATATAAATTGGAATATAATTTTCCAATAACATAGTTACAATGAAAAGCAAGTAACCAATAATTCACAGTGTGTGGACAGAGATAAATGGACGGTGCTTTAACCTCCAGGCTCAGGGTTCAGACTGTGTGTTGTCTTGTTGGAAAACAACTGATTATTTATTGGGGAAAATGTCAGAAAAAAAAAATTAAACTGTAAAGTAATTTTCTCTGGAAAGCAATCACATGTCATTTATAAAATATATCAACATTTTTTTAACCAAGAGTCATAAAAATGTGATACCTTCTCAAAATGTACTCATCTAAATAACAATTCTGAATATCTGAATATCTAAAATAACTGAGATAGATTTAGATATTTGGACATAGAAAGCAAATGATGAATGTGATTGACAGAAAATCAGTTTAGATCCTTAGATCAAAGAGTATGTGTCCTGAAATGACACATTTAAATGAATTTCTTTCTAAACTTGGATAATACTTTCTAAATTTGCACTAACATGATATGAAATTGTCTGTTTTAAAAGTGATATAAGGAAGAATACTGTTGGTTTTGCCCAAAATTTCCACACATTTGTATTCAAAGCAACCTCATTGAAATTCTTCAGAAATACAGTGTACTGATGAAAGTTTAAGTCTTGGTTTCAAATGTTTACCTAGAAGGACAGCAGACAAAGGCAGGACGCTCAGCTCCATGTGAGATAATACAATGTGTCTATGTGTAGTTGAGTCCATATCTAGAGGATGGTTGGCTCTGGAGTGGCTGAGGAGTTCTCCAGTTTCCACTGACAGAGTTGGCTGATGGTCAGTTCACTTGCCCACATACAAATATCTCGAGTTCCATGAGATCTCCAGCTGCAAGGGAGTTCTAGCACTTCAATGCAGGGATCAGCTGCAGGGCACATGGTCCGTCTACCACTCCTGAATGGGTGTCTCAGACACTATAAGATATCTCTGGTGGCACTAGGTACTCGTGTGTGCAGCTTAGTCAAGTCTAAGGTCACCAAGGAGTGTACAGGAAGTTCAGAGGCCTAGGCTACATGGAAACAGAAATATATATAATCACCTACATTTAATATATTAGGGCTTAACTCAGTTGCTGAAATGTGAGCATTCGGTGTGTTTTGACATATCCTAGTGCCTGGCCTTCAGATGGTCTTGCAGAAAGTTATGCATATGCCTCCATATTTGTCAGCCCCATACAGATGCCTCGGATTCCACTAGATACATAAAAAGGCACTGAAAATGTATTTGGTTTTAATCTCAAACCAAATTCCATGCTCACACAGGAAAAAAAATCTAAGAATGTAAGGTACCTTTGTTATATATCTTTCAATTCATATTAGACCTTGAACTCAGAGTCTACATAATACACAGGGTAGTAATAAAATGTTTGTTACAAACGTAACATAATATATTTTACCAGTAGCAATCCAATACCTGTACACAAGACTTATGCATAAAATTATACTAAGGTATTTTTTTCTGGCATTTCCAGAAGTTTCTGAAAGAAAGGAAAGCTAAGCATTTGGAGCTACCTCCATTCTCCATGCTCTGAGACTAATAACCATGGCCATGCATTTCCCTTCCCTTCTCTTCTTTTATCTATAAAAAGATAGCTTTATATAGTTTTTTCTTAGTACACTTGTCAAGGACTTTGATTTCTTCATAGTTCCCTCTATTAAAATTTTACTGCATTTCTCTCACAGTGTTAAATAGAATCTATTTCGAGCATTTTTTGAATACCAAAAAAACAGACAAAGGTTACCATCATGTTCACAGAAATAGTTTTATTCTCTTTCTCCCCCTCAAAATAACCCTGGCATAAAAAGGGAGAAAAGATGAGAATGGTTGGGATTTTTTCTTGGGAATACTTGCCCTTTCAATGGCGATAGATTTCTTTGTACTTTTTGTTATAGGACATGACACATAGTTGGAAAAATCTCTCAGAAATGCTTCTCATTATCAAATCATAGTCTGCAGTAAATGTATCATGGCACTGCTAACACCCATGCTACAAACTGTCTCTGTAACGAAAGATTAACAAACAACGTGCTGCAGGTGCACTGTTGTTTTACCTCTGGCTTGTTTTCTGGAATAGAAATCACATAAATGATGCCTTAAAATATTTGTGGGCCGAGAAGGAAAGAGAGGTTACTTGTCAGGCTTGCTTCTATTCCTATCTGGCTTTTTTTCTCAAGTTTGACTCCCATTGGGATGTCGCTGTTTTGGAATAAGTGATATTATGTTGCATTAGATATGCAACAAGTCGTGTGTAAAGCAAATACAGTACCACTTTAAGTGAATGTCTCTCTTGATAAAAGAATGTATTCCAATTACATTAATCCATTAATGGTTCATTTCCTCAGATAATTGGCTACTTACGTGCATCTTTATTTGCATCCACTAAATACATAGCCTAGAGTTATCAGTATCTATGTTAAGGCTAATGATTTCATCCTAGGTTAGCAATTCCAAACTAGAACCAGTTAAAACAACATAATGTCAATGAATAGATTTACATACACAAAACCAAAACAAAACCAAAACAAAAAAACAAACAAACAAACAAACAAAATGTTTATTGATTGATTTCCTGCCTTCCAGTTACAGCTTAAAGCTAATTCTGTGGGCTTTGGAATTCCTTTTTAACAATGGTATGTAAAGAAAAGGTAATGTCCCATTTGGCTATTGCATTAAAAGTGCAACCTTATAATTTGCCATTAGTATTTTCTGTTGGTGAATTAATATTTAATAAAAATCACTGTTTTGTCATTTAGTACTTGTTACTGAATTTTGTACCTGTTACTAGTGGAAATTTTCATTTTTCAGCTAAAGTTTAGACTTATTCCATTCTGAGAAAAATCTCGTACACTTATTCTTTCACAAGTATGTGGTCTGGTATTAGAAATATACTCCAGGTCTCACATTTCAGACATTGTGATAAAGTTTGAACTCAGTCTCCAAGTTTGACTTATTTATAGTATTCAAAATTTGGTTCATGTGTGTCTATTGGTTATTGATGACAACACATAGGTGCACTGATAATTGTTGAATTATTATCCCTTGACAGATAGATAAAGGGGAAAAAAAAATCCTTTATTTTACAATGCAAGAATCCCCAGGTTTCCTCTTCTTCTCTTCCCCTTTTTTCTCTGTCTCATTTACACCTTTAGTTTAGTTTATTTTTCATCCTTTTGGCCAAGTTATCAACTGCCCAAAATATTGATGAAGCCTCCTGAAATTTTGGCAATGTCCTTCTCCTGAAGCTCCGAGGATGTGTCAGTGTCCAGAATCCTAGAGATGTTAACAAACATTTTCTAAAAGTGCAACAAAATATCTGGTTGTATTTCTCTTTCACACATTGAGATATGCACTATGGGTTGAAGGTGGAATTTAGCCTCCCCTCTTAAAACTGAAAAATTAAGTTCTTCATTTCAAAAATACGACCACATTTTCTGCAGAACCTATTTGTATTCGTGGTATGTTCATTTGCTTGTTTACAAAAAGCAAATGACCCAAGCCCCAGAGTGTTTCAGCTCTTAGTGAACTTCAGAAAAGAAATTAAAACATGTCTTGCAACTCGCATTGTGGGGGCCATCAGATCAGGTAATCACAGTCAACCCCTCTGGCTTTAGAAATCTTTGGAGAGCCAAGTGCTGCAGTGCGCAGCAGCCTCTTGTAGGAGTTCAGATTCAATGGCTGCTTCTTGTTTCAGGCACCAACTCACTTCTGAAGAATGAAAGGTCTACCAAGTCATACTTTCTGCTGTGAGACAAAGAAAAAAGATGCAACATTTGATCTCAAAATTTCTGCCTGCCCAGAAAAATGGAACTGCTGATGACAATTGAATCTCTCTTCCTGAGTATATAATGTTTTTCTTGCACAGTTACATGAACCTAATAACCATATCAATCAGGGTTCTTGAAAGTAAAGCGATATATTCTACTGAAGTGTATGAGGAGATGTTGAGGTTAAGAATGTGTTTGAATTTCTGGATGGATGACAAGGTTGTTTTTGATTCAAAGTTAACTGGGAATAAGAAGCAGCTAAGAAATACTAGGCAAAGTGTACTCAGAGAAGGAACTGAAGTTTGCAAAGAGAAGGAAATATTGCTTACATGGAAGACTTTGTGTTTCAAGTGCTCCTGGATTTAAACATACATAGATAAATCTGTGTAGTGTTGCAACAAGGTCCAGCAACTGCACTCATTTGGTATATTTGGAATTGAAAATGCAGCAGTGGTAGAAACAGTGTAAAGTTTCAGTATGTTCACAAGCTTGAGGTGTAACTGATCTGTCATTGCATCAAAACTGGCAAATTCTTTCACTCTCAGAAGAAAAAAGTCTGAAAGATGGAAACAGCTAGGTAAACAGGTAAAGAATGCCAAATTTATGTCCAGCCCCTGGCTTCATGAGGGCTTATCATGACTTTTGGGTAACAACAAGAAACTTCATCCTAAAAATAAATGAAGATAGCTTTTGGCCACATTTTCTTCAAACTAAACCTGCAAGTACTTGAGACATTGCTATTTCATGCTCTTGATTTTCTCTTCATTTCTAATATGGATCTACCCTTTGTTGTTCTGGACTTTTGGCATCTTTGGTGATTTTACTCTTCCCATCCAAATTCCCTGACAGAGGTGATCACCCTCTTGTAAATCCTATTGAATGACTCTAAAATGAATATGCAGTCTGTCTCAGCTCTCTTCAGGGTAAGGCTTCATAAGAATGTTGAACATTTTGAGACATAACAATAGTAGGATTCAGGGTTTAGTCTCTAAACTTTCAAACCAACAGGTTGCCCAAGTAACTAAAGTTATTAAAGTGCTCAAGTCATTTGCAGCTTACACTGCCTCAGTTCCCACCTGCAGCAATTCTCAAAAGTATCTCCCTAGGAACAGGTGTTACTTCAATATCAAACAGCAGAGGGAAAAGGTTCGCTTTGCTTTTATGGTCTTGCAGAATGGAAGCAACCGAAGGCTTCTTACCTTTGCTGAAGTGTGTTCACTTTTGTGTCGTTGCTTAGAAAACAGCTACTGATATGCTGACTGGAATCATTTATCATTCAGCCTTCAGAAAGGAGTGTGGAAATTCACCATGGATGGCTCTTACTGAAAAGATAGGTGAGAAACTGTGCAGAGAACTTTTTCAGGCCTTGTTAGCCCAAGGATTAATAAAAAGGACTGAAAAGATGGTCAAATTTGAGAACGTTAAATCCTGAAAGTTGCTTTTCATTAACTGCCACAAGGAAAAAGCAGCAAAATTCAGTATCTGATTTGGAAGATGAACATTGGGAGAAGACTGAGACACTGGAGATTGAGCTTCAGAGGAACTGCAACAGAAAATGGTCTGACTGTGTCATCACTTCTGTTGAGACATGCCAGGAGGCTCATGTCTTTGATCTTTCAGACAAACATGTATTTGTATGATTTCACAGCTCCTTTCTGGGGTAAGGAACTGTATTTTCTTTCTGCAGTAACCTGGTGTTACTCTGGATTTCACAGCGACAAAGACTTGAGGAACAGTTTGGGCAAAGGCAGACAGATGAGGGCAGAGGGATGGGCTTCCAAATGCTGCAGTACAGACAAGGACTGAGACAGGCTTGGATTTACCATGGCCCTGGTTTGACACTGGGAAATGATAAACCAGATTCAAGTCTCTGCTTCAGATTAGTCACATAAGAAAGTAATCCTCCTTCCCCAACCATGAGGTTATTAGGTTCATTCCTTTCAGGTTTCATGAAAAGCTCCAAACCTGAGCTGAGCTTATCTTAACATAGGAGAAACATTCGGATATGTCAAAAATATTTGTGGAATGGTGAGTCTTTCCACCGCAGTTTCAAAAGAGATCCTTGTACTAGAACACTTGGCATTTTTCACATTAAGCCAAGTACAAAACAAATAATCTATATTGTTTATATAAAGGTCCATGGTAGCGTTTGATATTATAGTAGAACAAAAATTCCAGCGCTTTGTATCTGTTCACAGGTTACATTTTTGTCAACCTCTCCCAGTCTCTAATCTGAACAGAGACATCTTCACACAGTGGTCAGTGGCTACATTTGTACTAGCAAGTAATTTAACACAACAGGAGTCGATCAGTAGGCCGAAGGCATTAATGATGAGGTTCTCACACTTAAACACATTTCAGCAGTTCTGCTTCACACAAGATTTAACCTTGTATCCTGGACTGAACATCCCAACCATGCATACAGTTTAATGTTGTTCAGAGGAGCAGCCGCTGGTGTTTCTGTTAGTGACTCAATCACACTTTATGAAAACCTGAGTTCTCCAAAAGCAATTCAGCTCATTCATCAAAATAACTCTATGAAGCAAAGCAGTCTTTACTTAGTCGGAGTTCTATTTCAAAACTAGATTAGTGCTCAGCCCAAAACACTAATGTACACACAACCTCCATGGCTTTATGGAGAAGCTGAATTTTTGAAAATGTGTGGGTCTTGAATTAAACATTAGCACTGAACAGAATTCAAAACTTCCTGTATTTCAAAGTGTACATAAGGAATTAGGATGTATTTCTTAAACTATAAAGAAGGAACAAAATGCTTCAGCACACTGCATACAAAGTATTTGTTGCAGATTAATAAAATATTTGGCAAGTGTCAAAAAGATAATGAAAATTTGTCTGTGATATCCAACTCATTTTGAGAGAAAATTGACAATATTTATGAGGCTTTTTCTTCTATCTTCTGAAAGGTGTTAAGAGGGCACTGACTTTTCATAACATTTTTGCCTAAATTTGGGGAAGACTTTTGTGTGTTTTGAGATCAGGTTCACTTTGAAAAAGCACTCAAAAGTTCAAATGTGTACTTGGAACTTCAGAAACCCTCCCACTCCAAATTATGCGCGTCTCTTTCTCCTCTACCCAAACAAGCCCATGACTTTTGCTTGTCCTCCAGCAGTCCAAATTTGAAGTACATCTCAAGTCATCTTTGGAGAGATTGTGTAGCTTCATTGCCTCACCAGCTCGTCAAGAGATGGGTAGATTACCTTTTCATCCTAATATTTTTTGGTAAGTCTGACACTTACCTCTCTCCAGATCTTCCTTTCTCTCTTCTAATATATATGTGCACATTGGTGTTTTCTTCCTATCATGCCCATAATTACTCCTCTGGGTCTCACTATCATTCCTTTCAGCCTGTAAAGTGGCCTGGAACACAATACAGTGTGTCTTTTTCATACAAGACTGTAAAAAGAAGTGTCTAAAGTTTTCAAAATAGGAAAATTAACCTGATCTAAACCAAACTTTCATGTTGTTCAAAGCATTTAGAAAATAGAAGGAAAATAGTCTGATCCTTTCCAGACACAGAACAGAAGACAATAAAAATTGCTGATTCCATTCAAGAAGCTGCTGGAAACCTCAGTTCAGAACCTGAAGTGGAAACAAAAGAAACTTGAAGCTTCTGAACAGAAGGGGAAAGGTTGGAATTTTTTTTCCCCTAATGCAAACAAGGATCCTAGTGGACTTCTTTTTGGTATCTGAAAAAGAAAAATACGTCTGTTTTCTAATTGATTTGAAGTAGGAATTTCTTGAGGTTTTCAAAGTAAAATGAGTTTCAGGGAAGGACCACAACTTCTCGCAGTGTTAGTGATTTTCATTGGCTTTATGCAGTCAAAATTAAAAATTCTTTGTCTGGTCCCTAGCCTTTTGAAAACACTGTTTCTTTTTGGCAGCTTCATATAGCTAAATTGAGTCTCTTTTGAGTTTATCTCTTCTGTTTCTTATATTCAAATGACACAGGTTCTTGGAGCTGACCCTGTTGTAAGTAGGAAGTGGACTAGAGACCTCCTGACGTCCCTTCCAACCTGCATTATCCTGTGAGTTGTCATCCACCATGCTTCTTTCTTTGCTTCTGATTACTGAATTCCTTCTGTTTTTCTAAAGTTCCAAAACCTTCTCCTTCATTAAGAAAAGCAAAAGCAAACCAAAAAAAAAAAAAAAAACCAAAACCAAAAACAAACAAGCAAACAAAAAACTGAACAGAAACTTGCATGTCTTTCTGCATCTTCTGTTGTCACAGAGAGGTAACACAAGCTCATTTCACCTTCTTTTAAAATAGTATGAACACCATAGAGCATTTATCTTGCCAAAGCCCCACATGTGGAAGAGCTGGACTCTTCAACTGAGTGCTAGCCCTAACCCCACCAGTATGCCAAACCATGAGCCCCCATTTCCCCACAAGGTTTGTTTTTGCCTACCTCAAAGACTCTACCTCATTTCATTCACCCCACGGCTTAAGTTACCAACTCTGTCCTTCATGCAGCTCTACAGTCTTTGTTGAGGACGGACATGCCTCCTGGATTACTGCAGTTGGTGCTGTAAGTAAAGCCAGGACGGGAGAAGAGAAAACCCTGTAGCCCAAGGCAGTAAGTTACCACCAATCACTTGCTTGGAAGATACTCTCACTGTTAGGTTAGAACTGCCTGTGTGAAGACTCTTACCCCACAGCTTAGAAAATACAGCTAGAGAGGTTTATGAGAACTTTTGATTAATACTCATTTTTTACCCGTGACTGTAATCCTCAGTAAATACCTTCTTCTGCATTCATATTTGATTTTAATTTAAATATTCTATTTCATAATATCAATAAAAGCCACCAGGACAATGCAATTCTGAAAGTGTATTATTTTTTCAATTGTATCTTTCAAGAGCTAGTAGTCATTTGGCCTTCAGCTTTGTGTCTTATAACTTCAGTCAGGGCTTTCTCGAATTGCCACAAAGCAATGTTCTGAGGCCCAATTAAATAATATGCTAGAGAGCCACTAAACCATAGTGATAAATATTGCTCATGGCAGCATTGTTGCTTTGAACTGAGTTGATACGGCTCTTTTGAAGAAGATGTGTATACATGCATGTTGATGCAGTGAGTCCTGAGATTTACTGCAGTGAATTGCACTGCCAGGTTGCATGGACTGAAACCTGTTGTTGGGTTGTTTCAAAGGAATTTGAGGTAAGTGGAAAGCTCCTGCTAAAGATGTTCATTTTGTTCTGCCCTTTGTAAATTTCTTGTGCTGTTATTCTTGTTCAAATATCCTCTCTGGGCTATAACTAATGGAGAAATAAAGGGACTTTCTTTGGCTTTTTGATTGGCCTTCCTGGTTTTCATTCATGGATATCTTTATGATTCTCCTGTATTCATTTTTCAAGGTTGTCTCCGCAATTATGACACATTATTGAGGCAATTCAAAATAATATATAGACTTCTTAGCATTTCCTCTCTACTGATGGCTTCCTTGTCCTTTCTCTTTCTCTTTCTTTTTTTCTTCTTTCTTTTTTTTTCATGATGATTAAACACAGGTAAAAGCAGTCTGTGCTTATTCAGTTTTGTTCATATTCTCTGACTTTCCATCTCAGTATCAGTCTTGATTTAGTGAAATATAGGATGTAAGGCTGTTTATGAATGTTATGTTTTCCTTTCACAGTACACAAAAAGGAACAAATAGCAAACCAGAAAAGGCACAGGCTAAGGTACAGAAGAAGGCTGGGTTTCTTTTTTCCTCCCTATTCTAATGAAACAGAGCGAACCAGCTCTGGGTGTCACTCATCACAATGCTCTGGTCTGATTTCTACAAGTGGCAGAGGTAAAAGCCTTAGCTATGCAGGGTCTGGGGCTTCAAAGGAAGAAATTGCTCAGAAGTCCTTTCACTTTATCAAATTTTAATGGGGAATGAGTAAAATATAACCACACTTATTTTGTATCTGACTCTTTCTGTCACTCTCTTGCAGATATTAGCTGATAATAGGAAAACACTGACCAAAGTGTACAGGCTGAGAAGCCTCATGTTGAACACTATGTGCTTACTAGGGGTGCTTATGACCTGCAAATCCTGCTCTTTTTTTTTTTTTACAAGAACTATAGGATGTTCATCATTTCTGAAAATGCTCTCATTGCTCATATGTGGATCTACAAAATAATTTTAAGGGACTGTTAAATCTCTTTTCTAGAAGAACAAGAAACTTGACTTACAAATAAGATCAAGAGAGAGAGAATTAAAATAACACTTTACAGGTAAATATTTCTAATTCCCATGAGGCACAGTCTTAGAGTTCTGGAATTCTAACAAATATATACATTTTCTGAAAATAATAAGATGGGAGACATGGTAAAGCAAAAACAATATAATTGTGAACAATCTAGGAAACTGAAAAGTAAGAATATCACCGAAGGTCTGGAAAACTAAGGGGAATGAAACTGATTTTCTAAATATTATCTTTGCAAACACCTTAATGCAATATAATTAAATACGCAAGTGATTCAGCAAACAAATATACAAAAGTAATGCAAAGGAAAAATACATGAAAGGTGTTATTTCTCCAATAAAGAACACATGTCAGTAAATGAGGATTAAGTGATGTGCTTTGAATCTTACTTTTTATGAGTGGAATTGCAATTTTAATATCCAGTTCAAATTGAAATACTACAAATCATCTGATTTTTTTTTTAATGAAACATGAATAACTATTACCTAATGCTCAGACTGACTTCTTGAAACAATTTATTTCTTAAATCGAAGTGATGAAACGGAAGATTAAGACAAACAGAAGGCAAGTGATTGTGAACATTTTTAGAAACATTTCTATTAAAAATAACTTTCTGATACTTGATTTTCTTATAAAAATATGGACAATTGTCAAAAAGTGTGTAGTGATTGCTAAGAACCGTAATTGTTTAGCAAAGTGAAAGGCTTGAGTCTGTTTTATTATTCACCTCTCTGTAATTACATCCAGGCTTCTGGGGTGGAAGTGCAACAACTTAGAGTGACGTCTAGCCCATTTAGAAAGAAAACTGGGGCTTTTGCCCTTCTTTCTCTCTATATTAGCTCCCACAAAACCTTCAGAGTTATATGTAACTCAGCAGATCCTAACATTATAAGCTGGAATAGATAGTCCATTAGCCATGTGTTAGAATAGCGAGAGTCTCTTAAGGCCATAGTTCCTTGTTGACCTTCAAAAGCTTTGTAGAAGAATGTGAAAGGAAGAGAGAGGCCCGAACATTGTATTTAGTGTATATTCTTTCACTGCCTTATCCTATCTTTCCTTGTAAAGAATTTGCTGTTGCTGTTGTCTAGCCAACAATATTTTAACTAGGATCTGACAAGTACATGCTTGAACTCTTTCCACTTGGAGTCATGTTTCATAAAACATGAACTTAAAAGTGTAATGACTTGTATGTATATAATTTTTAAAATATTTATTTTCAGAATATCCTTGTATTTTTCCAGTATGCTTTCTGTGTAACATAAGAGTCTCTTGTATTCTATCTGCTTATTTAGTAGTCGAAGAAAACTGTATTCTGTTTCTAAATGCATCATTTCTAGACTGTATGTATTTCAGTGCAATCTCTCTGGCTTTAACTCCTTCAAGTCTGTTGAAATATATTTTTAGATGTTGAAAAAGAAATGGAGTTTTACCAAGATTTAGAAAACATTTAAAAATCAGTAATGCAGCATGTTTTCTTGCAGATATCAGTGATCAAATGCTTTGTCCTTATGGAAAGAAAAAGGAATAATCTTAATGAATCCCTGTATACCGGCATTCTAACTATTTCATTTCCTGTTTTCAACTCTTACTGTAAATCTGGATTTATCTCCTAAAGGATATCAGAGTTAATGGTGCTGGAGTCGGATGGATATCTCAACTGGAGAGTAACTGTTTTTCCTTTTCTCACTTTTCTCACCTATTGTATGTTTTTGTAAGTTCTTTCCTCATAAAATATTAAAGTAATTTGTTTTACGACAGAGCACTATCATGTTGGTTTTTTGGTTTTTGGGACATTTTGTGATATTATCTAGCTTTACTAGCATATTGTATTCTTTATTTATGCATGTAACTCCAATTAGCATAACTGGGAACTGCTTACTAAAAAGAGGAGAAAAAATAAACCATTACAACACCAATTTTCTAAATGACGTGAAGATTGGCAGATATGAGATAAAATGTTAAGATACAAAGAAAACTTTTGCTGATTATGGTATACACTTTCCTTGTTTGTTTAGTAAATCTGTCATTTATAAGTTGTAGTTATTTTCTTCTCAGGTGTCCTGTCCAACACCCCTGCTGTGGGCAGGGACTTGTTTTGTTAGACCAGGTTGCTCAAAGGCCCATCCAACCTGACCTTAAACACTTCCAAGGATGGAGCATCCACAACTTCTCTGGCCAACATGTCCCAGTGTCTCATCACCCTTATTGTAAAAAATTTCTTCTTTATGTCAAATCTAAACCTGCCCTCTTTCCATTTAAAACTATTACCCCTTGTCCGGGCACTACAAGACTTGGTAAAGAGAAGGAAAACAAGGAAAAAGAAAGCAGGAAAACCTAAGTCCTGCCTTTTACTGAGAGTGCAGCACCATCATCTGTTCTGCTTGGCATCAGGAAACAGGGACCTGAGGAGTGTCCTCACTGTGGCATGGGTCGCGTTTGGATCCTAATAAGCACTCCGCACCCAGGTTTTGCTACTGTTTTAAAGGTGTTAAATCCCTTGAGGGAACCAGAGCTAGAAAGTGTTGACTTTAATAAGCTCTGTAGTAGAGATTATACATAGTACCTATTCTTAATCATAACAGATGGTAGCATGCTTTTCCTTCTTTCTGGATACTGCGTAAGATTAAGGTCATACAGAGGTAAATCGTAATAAACAAAGGGATCTGTAATGGAAAAAACTGGTCTAAGTGAGATTTTTAAAAGGCAGGAAATCCTGAGCTATGGTTCCTGCTCTACATATCTATCTCTGCCTCTCTGATCAAGTCAATCTGCACTCACTTCATCAAACCAAGGGCATAGATTTGTATAAACTTGTTCCAAGGAAATCAAATAACTGAGAGAGCATTGGGATAGTCTCCCAGAAAATGTGAATGCTCGGCAAACTCCAGGATAAATCTGATAGATCCTATGACTCAGATTTCTATTTACCATTGCTGTTAGATAAATTATGTTGCTATGAAAATGAATTCCCTGGTAACAAGTTGTTTGGTGGTATGTATTGTCCTGTATTTGTTCCCTCTTCCCTCAGCTACCCTTACTGGAAGATATATGTACTAAGCAGGTGCTGTAGCAACTCTGTTTTGCTAAACATGATCTACCTGATGTAGATCGGTTTGACAATCAGCTAGATTTTCACAGACATGTATTTAAGCAGTTTGCGTGGCAGAATGTAAATAGATAAACTTTGCTCTCATACTTTTAACTAGCATATTGAAGATATAGAAACACTTCGTTAGAAGAAGGCTGGATGGTAATAAGATAAGGCATGCTGAGCACTAGGAAACTACAAAGTGTTAGCCACAGAACCAGGGGTTGTCACCCGTTCAAATTTTATTTGCCTGAAAAAGTAACATGGGAAGGTTTATACTGTAAGAAGTTGATGTCAGAGACTTTATCAGATCTATAAATAAATATGCAAAGCAAAAGCTGATATAATTTGAATTATTGCCCTAAGAATGTCCAGAATGGCAGCAATGGTCACAACCAGCAAGAGAGTCAGAGTATTAATTTGTGACAACATCACCAAATCCCACAAGGCAAAGAAGCAATGAGCATTACATTCAACCATGCTTTTTGCTGAGGCCTCAGACAGGAGAGACCTAGCAAATCTGTGCTGGCCATGCCTCTAGATATAGGACAACCAGAAACAGAACCAATACCTGACAGCATTTTATGTGTTTATGAGGGTATTAGTAGGTCTACATAATGACACTAGGCATTGCAGGTGTTACTTGAAATCCACCTTTAGCTTAGTTACTATAATGTTTCAAAGCATCTATAAGTCTGTGTTACACTGACATTGATTCTTAATTCTTAAGTTTATTTAGTAAAGGAGGATGTGAGGAAGTGAACCTGTAAGATACCCTTTCTAAGGCAAGTAGGGCTGTTTGTTTCCCTGTGTAGAAGCTGTTGATTCATATAATATTGATCAGGTAATACTGGATAAAGAACTGATGACTAAATAATATATATGAAAATACATAATCATAGTATGTGGACTAGGTAGAACCAAAAGCAACCACTGAGCTTCTACAGAAACTTAAATCTTCATTCAACTGCAGATCCTTGCTTTAACAACTCTAACAACATGTGATAGTTTACAGCATGGTTTACAGCTGCATTTTCAGTGCAACGTTATGTACTCACACATATTTTTGATTTGTATGACTGAAATATGCATAACTATGAGCATGCATGTTAAATGTCAGGCCATAATTTTCTTCCACAGTCTCTTTATTTGTATCATCAACAAACATAATTCACAACCATTTTATAAACCTTAGCAAAATGCTGTCAAACCATCACGAAGATGAAAATCACCACGAATTTAACCCTGCATCAATTGCAATTGTGAAATGTGCACCATTTGTAAAAAATTGTAAATAAACAAATAATCCTGAAATTAATATACATAAAATCATAGAATGGTTTGGGTTGGAAGGGACCTTAATGATCATCTAGTTCCAACACACCTTCCATGGGCAGCAACACCTTCCATGGGCAGGGACACCTTCCAGTAGAAAAAGTTGTTCAAAGCTCCATCCAACCTGGCCTTGAACACTTCCAGGGATGGGGCATCCACAGCTTCTCTGGGCAGCCTGTTTCACTGTCTTAGTCATCTCTTCCTTATAGCTAACCTAAATCTACCCTCATTCAGTTTAAAGCTATTACCCCTTGTCCTATCACTACATGCCCTTGTAAAAAGTCCCTCTCCGTCTTTCTTGCAGGGTCCCTTTAGGTACTGGAAGGTTGCTACAAGGTGTCTCTGGAGCCTTCTCTTTTCCAGGCTGAACAACCCCAACTTAGCCTGTCTTCACAGGAGAGGTGGTTCAGCTGTCTGATCATCTTCATGGCCCTCCTCTGGGCTAACTCCAACAGGTCTATGTCCTTCTTATGCTGGGAGCCCCAGAGCTGGACACAGTACTGCAGGTGGGGTCTTACTAGAGCAGATTAGAGGGGAAGAATCACCTCCCTTGACCTGCTGGTCACACTTCTTTTGATGCAGCCTAGATATGGTTGACTTCCTGGGCTGCAAGCGCACACTACCAAATCACACTGAGCTTCTTATCAATCAACATCCCCAAGTCCTTCTCCTCAGGGCTGCTCTCAATCCATTCTTCCTCCAGCCTGTATTAGTGCTTGGGATTGCCCCAACCCGTGTGCAGAACCTTGCACTTGGCCTTTTTGAACTTCATGAGGTTCACACGGGCCCATCTCTCAAGCCTTTCAAGGTCCCTCTGAATGATATCCCTTCCCTCCAGCATGTGAACTGCACAACACAGTTTGATGTCATTGGCAAACTTACTAAGGACACACTCAATCCCACTGTCCATGTCACTGACAAAGACGTTAAACAGTGTCGCTCCCAACACCAACCCCTGAGAAATGCTCCTTGTCACTGGTCTCCACTTGGACATAGAACTGTTGACAGCAACTCTTTGAGCTTTACAACTACACACAAAAGTAATGGCTCTTTGTTTAATAACAGGCTTGTTCCTTCCCCAGATTCTTTGCTTACTGGTGATTCACCTAACATCTTTGCAAAACTGCTCCTCAGTGTGTTCTAAAAATCAGTGACTATAATAACCAATAATTAATTTAATGCAGGAAAAAAGTTTATCTTTTAATTATACAGGAAAAGACTCAAAATGAAATCTGAATATTTATTTACTTCTCAGATGTTTGTTAACCCAACAGTGTTAAAACATTTTAAAAAAGAAAAACGAATACTTATTCTGATTTTAACAGTGGAATTTTATTGACTACCAAAGAGCTACTCTTGATTTATACTAAAGAGATCAAAATCAGACCCAGTTCCTCTATAATATTCTTCCTAACATATCCTGTATGGATGAAAATCTAAGAAGTAAGATTATGAGAATTTATTCACGCATATTTGGCAGCCTTTTTGTATTTATTGGTCTAGCAGATATCATTTGAATTTGATACCTTTTTGCTAAAGAGTCAAATAAGTTATTTGCGGTATGAATAAGTATTTGATAGCAGATTAGACAAAAATAAGGCATGAGATATGAGTTTGCAGATGCAGTAAAATGACTAAAAGGCCGATTTATGCCTCATGTAACATTGCTGAAGTAAATGAATTTGATCTTTATGTTGAAAATCCAGTTTCACACTTATATAGACTATTTATATCAGAATTGTTTGGGTTTTTTGTTTAGTACTAGCTCTTGTAACAATATCCTGTAGGATGAGACCAATTACATATTCACTTGTACCGTTTACATATGCAACACACAGTCTGTTTTTTCCAAATATATATCACCCTAACTCAGGCCAAGGAAATTCCAATGTACTTGCACAGTACATGTAATTAGTGATCATTAGTCCAATTACTGAACATTAGAGATTTAGATGAGATATGACACTTGAGCTAGAGAGAATTCAGATAAATCAAAAAGCTGCACTGACGTCAGGAACTGTGAGGAAATATAGTTCTGAAAATGGCAAAACCACAGGATCACCAAAACAAAGTGGGAGAAAATTGAACTAAGCTGAAGGCTAGAGGAAAAGCTCTGAGCAAAGAACAGCAGCCACTCCGTAACATGGAATGATGAGTGGGATCAGGTAGGTTAATGTATATGGGTCAGCAAGATTTAGGGAACAAGGATGTGCAAGTAGGCAGATGGATCACATTTTAGTGATACAATCCCAGAGGCACATTAATGAGCCAAAATCAAGTGGGGATATAGGTACAGAAAGAAAGTGGTCAGTCTTTCTGTCTTTTGCCCCTGGGCTCTGAGCCACAGCAGCAGCTCCTTCAGCTGATTTTATCTTCCCAATATTCCGTTTTAGGTGATTGCTCCCATAACATGGTCTTGCACACTAAAACGCCAGGATTTTTGTATTGTTTGGAGCAGATGTGACTGTGTTTCCACCTTTGATGTAAGGCATTCAGTTTGATGATGTCTGCACAACTAGTCAGGTTTCTGATGACTTAAATTTCTGTATGTGTAAATGTCAACTGGTAGAAAAATCACCTTTTGTCTGAAAATATATCCATCTGCAAAGAGCCTGGTATTCCCTCAATGCAATTCCAATTGCTTTGAAATCCATGTAAAAACTGACGTAATCTTAAAAATAGAAAATTGAGACAGAGGATGTGAAAAACATATATAATTAGCAGGGAAATTAACTTAATGCTGAGAGGCAACAGGTGCCTAATCCAGCATCCAAATGATGGCCTCATTTTTGTATCTTTTGGGGTTTATTCCTTGTGAACTGACAGATGAGATGTAATGATGATACTCATGAAAAAGAACCAGTTAAAAAACCTGAGGAAATCCCATGAATAAGCAAGAAACAGCCAAAAGACTGGCAACCTTGCTCTCAGCAGCAATCAGAGAAAGGTCTGTGTTGATAAGCAACAAAAAACAGGAGAGAAAGGCACCATCTGGCTTTACCCTTCCCACAGAAAGGTCAAAGTCTTCTTTGACTCTGGAAATACCCAGCCAGTCACACAGTGGGGCCAGGAGATCCCAGGGTGAGAGTCCTGGGAAACATCATGTTCATGCAAGAAGCTTTCCGAGGTAAGACATATTTTATTCATTATCTCCTATGTTTAGGGACAAATTTGTACTCAGAAGAAAAGTGTCTGTAGAGACACCTGCTCTAGTCCCATGCCAATTTTAGGAAGAGGAAGCTTTGTCCAGTCTTTTGTTTTATTCTCCCATTTCATACTCATTGCCTCCCTAACCACTGAAAAGCACAAGCACACCAGGGAAGTAAAAGCTTCTTGATTTCAGGAAAAATGCAGTAATGTTTCTAATAAGGATTTGTGTTAGTTAAGACTTGAAATGACATGGATTTTTTCAAGCCACTGCACTTCTTCCACACCCCAAGTTTTGCATTATTTGCAGAGTACCCTTATTTGGCGTGTAATGATTTCGGAGCTGTTAAATCTTTACATTATCCCAACAACATGTCAATTAAGGGAGGCATTTTATACAGATTACAAAGATTTGTCTGAGGTGGCCACAGCTTTGTTAAAGCTGTTTTGTGGACATCTTCATAATTAATGGAAAAATCATTAGGAATTCAGTCTTTATTAACCCCTGTAGCTGCAGGGGCCCATTTCATCTTAATTGCATTCATTTGGCACTGGCAGTATTATACAGCATAATCACTAATAAATGATCTTTTAATTTGTACCAATCAAGAGAGCTTGCTTTCATGCCAATATTCCTGTTTCTTTGATGTCGACCTGTCTTGATTTTTGATCATTTGAACTTAAGATGATTTACTGGAAAATCAATATCAATACCAAATCTGCTGTATTCATACATCTGTGGTTAAGTTCAATTTGACTGTATTTTGATTGAAATAAGTAGTGTGTGATTATCCATTCAGATTTTATGAAATAATCAGGTTGGGAGATCTAGTCCTGTATTCTTATTCAAAGGCGAATAATTAGAAACTGTAGGAAAACTGTGGAGCTGGGACAACATTAGAAGTAACACTTCAGATCCCACTAATTAAGCAACTTTGTTTGTAATCTCCTAAAAGCCTCAACCAATAAAGTAATATGCTATTACCCATTTAGCAAGGCCAACAGAGGCTTTGGCTACACTTGTTAATAAGAAAATCTGAGAGAGTTTCTCTCATTATACCCCCTGTCAGCACTGTCTTTGCAGTATAAAATAGCCATCATTGTTCTGTTGGTCAGTTAACCAGAAACCAGACTACTGTAAAAAAATACTTTACAGCTAATTGAAAATGACTGAAACATTCCTTTATCAACCAGTTGCTTTGTGCTATTTGAAGAAAATATAAATGTTGGTGTGGGAAGGCAAACACAAAGTTCAGTCTTTTTAATTAATATCTTCTACTTGAACTAGAATTACTGATTTAGCTAAAGACAAAAAAAAAAAAACAAAAAACCTTATGGCTATTACTTAAACCATTTGGTTATTAATTAAAAGTATAAAAATACATATCTTTCCTAATACTTGAGCACTTACTTCCTAAGTAGTGAATTAATTTATTGAGAATTTATGAGCAAATCTGTTAATTACTATGAATAATATAAGGCCTTGTCTAAACTATTGCTGCACTGTTGCACTGTGATACAGCTCCACTACTGGCTGTGAAATAAATAAGTAATGTAGCTCATTCTGAGGTGGGAGGGATTAATCTGGACCACTACAGCTGCATCACAGTAGGGATTATCAAGGTTCCTCCTGCTCTTGTGTCACTGCCTCAAACCCCAGCTGTTTTGCCTGCGTATACTGTAGTTCACTGACCTCCTTTCGTAAGTCCTTGGTAATTTTGGACAACGAAGTCTGGAACAACTGCCAGTTACAAGTTAAGTGTGTGTATACGTGCAAGTTAGTTGACAATTCATTTTACGTCATTCCAATTTTCAGTGCAAATATTATAAATCCATGAAATGAATAAGCAGAATTAAACAATTGATCTCCAGTTGTTGAGATGTGTACATGAAGGAAGCAAATAAAACAGCTTTAGCACTGCCATGCAGTGACATCTCACAGGAGACTCTCCAGGTCTGGGGGACAGAGAGGGACACAGAAAATACTTTAATCTGAAACTACAAGCATGAAATTGCCTCCATTAAGCTTGACTTCCTGATTATTGTATAGAATTATCAAAAGGCACATTTAAGGCTTTTTTGATGCCCTAAATATACATTACCATGCCTAAACAAATTTAAAATTAATAATGACTTGCCTTGATGTATAATGCCTGTTTAGTTACTGTGGGATTTCTTTTTTCACAGGAGCTCTGTAAAGTCATCTCTCCTAAAAGAGGGATCAGTATTCTTGCCTCGAAAATCATCCTACCAGAGCTACTTATTTGGTAATTTTGACAGATAAATATTTATAATAGCATCTTACATTTCTTACAACCTGTTTCTGGAAATTCCAGCTGCCAAGGGTGCTGCTCATGACCCCCACAAACTGAGTTTTATGTACAGCTGCCAGAAAAAAAAACTTGCTATACTTCTCTGTATGGGAAGGAAGACAGTGTTCACTCCAAAATTAATTATTCACATTCAGTGTATTGATAGAAACACACAAAACTTATTAAACCAAAATAATGGTGGGAGTAGGAGTGTATTCACCTTTACCAATAAATGCCACAGTTCATGATTACTAACATCTGTTTGGGCAGTTTTTTAGATTCCTAAGTCTTCAACTTTTTCTGATTTTTCTGCACTGACAACTCTAATTTCCCTTTATGGGTAGGTTGGACAGGTTTGGCTGTTGTTTGTTTTGTTTGGGTTTTGGGGTTTTGGGTTTTGGTTTTTTTTTTCATTTTATGACCATGCCTTTTCAAAATTAGAGCAATATTCCCTGTAATCCAGTCCATCTTTATGCATTAATCTTTATTCAGCTGTTTATATTTGTCTTGTTTGGACTCTGAATAACTGATTTCTCCAGTTGACCTCAAATGTACTGAATTACTTTGCTTTTTTGGTCTAAAAGTTACAGTTTGTCACTCTTCTGTCTTTTAATGTTCACCTCAGTGGAAATTCCAGACTCTTGCTAGCATTTTAATACATTATTTTAATAACATTGGTTTAAAAACTCTCCTTGCTTGCTGACAGTCAGCACACAAATGGATTTTATCACCACATAGATTCATGGAATCACAGCATGGTTGGAGTTGGAAAGGACCTCTGGAGATATGTAGCCCAACCCACCTGCTAAAGCAGGTACACCTACAGAGATCGCACAGGAATGTGTCCAGGTGTGTTTTGAATGTCTCCAGAGACAGACTCCACAACCTCTCTGCGCAGTCTGTTCCATATCTTATATTTTCATATAGAATCTCATGGCAAGGACATGCATATGTTCCTTTGTTATTATGACATCTATTACCATGTGTTATGTTATTCTGATTGAGAATATTAACAGTTTTCTAAGGAACTGTTTTTCCCCAGCAGTTAATATACATATATACAAAATTCCCTGGAAATCTCAACTTTTCTTCTCAGAGAAGTCTCTAATATTTCCTTTCAAAATAAAAAAAAAAAAAATATATATATATATATATATATATGTAGCATATGTATTCACTTTTATAGTCACTCAAGAGAAAAAAAAAATCTCTGTCTGAAAGAGTCACATGCTACTTATTGTATAGCTCTACATACAATTTTGTTTGAATTGGTCCTATATGTTATAAAGTCCTTACTGGAGAAGGCTCAACAAATTTTCAAGGTAGTATTTGAAGAACTGCATGAAAAGATGAATAGCTTCCATGCCACTTGCTGCATGAAGGTTCCTTGTAGCTTACAGGATGAGCTTGGAAGCTCACAGAACTAAACCCTAAAAATTAACTTGACATAAATAAGAGCAATGAAAGACTTTTGAACTCTAGGACTCTTTTTAAGTTGGATTTAATTTTAATAAGACCGAAAATTAATGAGAGAAGCATAGTGGTTTTATGCACCAGCATATACCTCTACTATTTGACTGCAGGTCAGCCACTGCGCATCCCATCAGAATGACACCAACCTTTTTGCCTCAAATCCTTGCTAGCCATACCGTTTCCTTTTTTGTGTGTTTATTATTCTCATCATGGATGAGTGCTTATGTCTGCTTTGAATTTGTTCTCCTTTAATTTCCATTTATGTTCCTCTTGTCCTACCTTCTTGTACTGGTCTGAAAATAGCAGCTCATGTTGACATTATCTGTTCCATTTAATATTTTAAATACTTCAATTAAATCATCTCTTAAGTGATTTTTTTTCCTTCTAAACTTCTTAGATTTAGATATTCAGCTTGTCCTCAGAACTTACACTTTCAACCTTGCCACCTTTTCAAGAGCGGCAATCTCACATCTATAGTGTATATCAAAGGTAATATTGTTCAGCTTGAGTGTTGTCTCTAACTTTCTTAAACATATATATTATGCTGCCCTGGCTAACTGTCCTAGATAGCATGTCTTTGGAATCACTTTTAAAGGTTCTTGTCAAAGTCAGATGCATTAGTTACATTCTATTTGCCTTTAAATGTGCTTTATATTTCTGAGACCAGAGAACATTGGTTCTTACAATCATGTAAATAGTTATTTAGTGGATGGAGAAAAAAAATTTAAATTCAGCTTTAATATTATTTATTACTCTATATTTGGGATTGCCTTCTTAATGTGTTTTATTTTTATAAGAATCTAACAATTTTTAATTTGTGGTTTTTAGATTTGTAGTTCTGCACCTTCACATTCTTCTCATGCTATTTCCAATTTGGGTACAAGTCACCCAGTAAAGTACCACTACAGACACATGTTCAGATTTTATAGAAAATAGTTAATGCAGAATATAATCTGTAAAAATATTGTAACAAATTAGAGGGCTTACTACAGCGTGTTATTTCCTTTTGTGATATCCAACCAGTAGAGCACTGTTTAATTTCCACAGGAAGATTCAGAAAGAGCATGGAAATTATTCAAGGACAGCAACCTGGCTGTGGAGAATATATCAAATAGAGGGTAACTCAAGTGAAGCCTTCTTTCTTCGGTGTGCTGTAATCATTAACATGTGCCTCAGATGTTTGTATCCTTTTTTTTTCCTGGCAGCCCTACCATCAAAAAAGACTGTCTTACCTGAAGTGTGTATTAGTCCTTGGAGACTCTCTAAGAACTAGAAGGTGAAACATCTTTTGTCTGGAGCTTCTAGAGGGCTTGCTTATGGCTTCTTGCTATGTTGATGCAAGCAAATATCCAGGTTGCTGGTGCCCTATGGCTCTCAGGAAAGCACTCTCTGGTAGGGTCTTGTAACTGAGGAATAGTTAAGGACAAGGAATTTCTGTGACAGAAAGACAAGAAAGGAACACAAAGAGCTGGAAGATGGCAACTTTGCAGCAGGCTGGCCCCAGACCTTCTGCATGACTTTGGCAAGTGACTGTGACGAGCTGGAAGTTTTACCACTGACTTCAATGAAAGGAGGATCTGATTTAGTTACAGCAAACTCCTCATTTTCTCATCTGTTAAACAGGATAATTATCCTTACTTAATTCCCTGGTGTGCTACAAAAAGCACAATGAATTTCTCCAACAGGAGTTGTTACAAGACACACCACCTTGGAAAGTTATCTGAGCTGGCTCTCAGTGCAGCAGCTCCAGAGCTGACAGCACAGCAGCCTCATCAGCTGAGGCATGCGGCTCATTAGCACAGATGGAATGCCTCACTAACGGCTTTGACTGTTTCCTAGAGCTCAGCTGAGCTTCACACACATACTAGTTTGCTGAGACCTAGCATAAGAACCATTGAAGAACGCTGCACTGCACAATGCAGACACGTACACCTAATCCTCAGATGAAATCATGGTGCAGTTGGCAGAGAGTCTGAGATGGCACAGAAAGGCTCAGGAACCTTTCACTCACCTGTGGTGAACCTCCAAACCACTTGCCAATTCAGAGAAGTCCTGAACTTGCTCCTGGAAGACTTTCACAGCATCCTGCTTGCTCCAGAAGCAGGTGAAGGCATGGCACAGAGCCAGTCACACAGCTCCATCATCACAATTTCTCTATGTAAAAGCAAAACACTTCATTTCTCAGTTTGGATTTGCTCAGTTAAGCAGACTGAATGGAGGCTAGAATCTGTCCCCTAAAATCTATGACCATTTTCTTCATAATTTAAGCTAATATGGAGACAATCATATTTACATGAAAATGAACTTTAAAAAGAGAGCATTCAAAAATGGAAAATATTGTTGCCATATAGTTCTGTTGCTTGCAAAATAGGGGAGAGATTTTGTTTTGTATTTCTCTTGTGACACTTTGCAAGACACAAGAAATGTATTGGATTTGTTTAAAAGTTACAACTATGTGATTTGGAAAAGTCTTTTAAAACTGGGGTTTAAAAAACAAAAAAAAAAGGAATCCTATCTTACAACTAGCCTTCACAGTGTGCTCTTGGGCACCCTTTTTGGCATTGTGCTGTCAATGTGTTTGATTTGCTATCTGCATGTGATGTTATGTGCCATATTGTCACAACTTGGGAAGAAGCAGTAAATTGAAGTCGAGTCCTCATTGGAATGAAACTCCCATTTTAAGAAGAAATTCAGATCTATTCAGTTTGACCTTGGATCTTGAATTAAACCTTTAGAAATTCAACTTTCTCGAGGGAAGTATGAGGTTTGTATGAGTCTGGATGTATTAAAAGCTTGTACAGCTCTAGTACGGCGTATGTGCCAGGGTGGTTAATTTTTAATTTAGAGGACAATGAGAAAATCAAAGGGTTTCACCTGAACTAATTTTCACAGAGTTAATTTGTAATACTCAAAGCTGGTTTATAAGCATTTAACAATCCATTAAAAGCAGTATTAAAAGCTCAGTTGTGATTTTTACTGAAACATTTTTGTATGTTTAACCTGATTTCTGAATGGAATTTTTATAGTTTGGGGTGGTATCATAAAAATGCACATAACTCTAGGCTGGATTCCAATTTTGTATTGTAATAAGCAGCATTTTATGTATGGCTCTGTATGCACATTCAACAAATCATTCAGCAAGAAAAATCAAGTGGATGTGGTTATTGAAGATGAGGATAGTATTTACCTGCTTGAAATTTGATGCATATAATACATAAGGGGATGTCCTTGCTTCAGTCATAAAACTAATCCATTTAGATTGTCAAGTCAGGGAGTTGGATACAATAGGGTTTTACAAGATTACAGCATGTCACCACCTGACTATAGCAGAGCAGCACCCACCCTGGAAAGCAAAGCCAGAACCCTTGCTTCTGCCCCACCTGCAGCAGACTAAACCAATTACTAAATCCTCTCTCAGGAACAGGAAAATAATTTTGCCCTGCTCCCATGCAGAGGCAACACCTGAGATTTCTAAAATAGCCAGATGTTTTACTCCTTCTTGCTGTCATTGCTGAGCAAATGCTGACTTATGATCACTAAATCTGCATGTAGCAAATCAATAAGAAGTTGGGGTGCTTGTTTGTAGAAGTAACGGGATCATTTTGGCACACTGTTAAGATGTTGATGACTCATTATGGTGTGACTTTAGGAATTGCCAAGAAATACTGCTAAGCTAACCTAAGTCTGGATAATGCAGAAATTACAAGTACATTGAGATATGTGTGTCAGACTAAAAGGGAAGGAAACTAAAAATCCCCTGGTGCCCACAATTCCTCGGATTGCAGTAAGATGTGGGGTTTAGGCTTAGTTGCATTTTATGTCTGTGGTTTTCCAGGGGAAAAAAAGTGGACCAGAATAGTTTTCTCACAGTAAGGAATGCAGAAGTTTAACTCCAGAAGTTCCTCTATTTCTATGAGGTAGCAGGTGGCAAATGTACCATTTGTGACAGGTGATGCTCTGTGAGTGTTGCACTTTTGTGCCCTGGAGTGTGGGAACATGACAGAGGAGAGGAACTACCCACAAGGACTGAGGAGATGGGACAAGGTGGAGGTGGATAGGTTCAGTGCAGGATGCACAGTGCGTGTTTTCACAAGTTGGGAAAAGTCACATAGTATGGCCAGCCTGGCAAAATGCTGCCTGTTTTTTCATAACTTTCTTTTTTTGGTTTTTAGGCATACTGCAAGGTGTGAGACAAAATTGTTCATATATTTTACGGAGTCCTGTCTGCAACATGGTGCTGAATAACACACTATGAGCATGGATTCCTCTGCTAACTTGCAGAGAAACAACAGTATAACCAGCATCAGTGGCCATGTCTGTAATTCAAACCTTCGTCTCAAATGATCGCCTCTCTGGGACACAGAGGGAGTTCAGCACTGACAGCCCCTCTTCCTTGGATGCCGAAAGAGCATCAGTGTATGCTAACTGTGGTAGCTTTTGTCTTATGTGGACTTTTTTCCATCAGCCTCAAATATAAAGCATCAGATGGATGGTACTAAATGAGGGACTTGGGAGCTGAAGCCTCTGAATACTCTCAAACTAATCCATGCTCCAGAGTTGCTTTCCTTCTTAAGGGAGTGGTAATATACACACAAATGTGCAAACTAAAATAGGTGAGGTACTCTGGGACAAAAGAATTATTATGTAAATTGTTTGTGACTTTTGAAGTTCACAATAATAGCCATAGAAGCAAAGTATTTTTAAAAGCACTACAGAACTCCAGTAATGTATGCACCTCTTCTGAGAAGTTGTTATTACTATATGATCACTTTCCATATATAATTAGCTTTTTACTTTTTTGCTGATTCACTCACTTCCTCTTAAACCTTTTACGTGTGTGATTGTGAAGTGTCAACTTGCACATGGGGATGGGGGTAAAGATATAATCAAGCTATAAATCTGATCTGTAAGTCTGATCTTTTAGTCAATAGAGGCATTTTCTGGTCTTTGTCACTTGCAGACGAAGGGGGAAAAATTCACTGAACCAACCAGTGTTTTTTTTTTATGAGAGAAAAGTCAGAAGGGGGTGGGGAAGGACACTGGGAACAGCAGTCTTTGTTCAGTGAAACAAATGTTAACACCAGAATACAGATAAAACTTTATGTATTATTAAAGAATACATTTTGCTGTTGGAAAAATGTAATGCAACCTGGAATCATTTATTCAAACTGGTAATTCTTTTCATGTTGTCACATTACAAAAAGTCTTGACGTGTCTTGTGTCTGACTGAAAATGTAAAACACTGTAGTAAAGGCAATTGATAAGAAGGACTGCATTTTATTTAGCCTGAAAGCCATGGCAAAAAAGAAATAAAACAAAATAAATTAAAAAAAAAAAAAGGAAAAAAAAAAGACACATAATTTTATGGGAAATGAGAAGGGGAAAAAATGCAAAGATATTCTGATAGGTCATTTTTTTCATACATGAGCATTTAGTCTGCAATAATCTACCAGGACTGTCAAATTTGATTGAAAGATAATGTAAGATTTTTTTCTTGTCACAATTTATAGCATGTATCCATTAGGAATAATTATGGTTGCATGATTTTGCTAGCTGTTATCTCTACAAGTGTTACTAATGGTTTTATCAATTACTCCCTGTCCAATAACTGCATGGTTGTAACCTAATTTAAAGACACTCTATCACTGGGCTGATTTGTGTAGTAGTAAATGACAGCATTTGAGACACCAGCCAAACGACTCACTTCAGTGACTTAGTTAGTCTCTAATAATTAACAATTAGTAGGTACCTAGGAAAAACTCAAGAGACTAGAGCTCCCATGTTTCCCTTTCTTGTCTAAATACAAGACATTACTGAGACTATGTTCTGTAAATATAACCCTGTAAATAAAATCTCCTTCTTCTGTGGTTGTTAGAAATGTGCTTTCATAAAGGTTAATATTTGAGGAATAAAATGGAAACAAACTTTAGGATCTGTGATTGTAAGACATATTGCCAACCTAAAGAGGAGATACAGGATTATACTTTTGGTTTTGCTATTTGTGCTACAGTTCAAAAGCAGAGGCTGTGTGCTAAAATAGTGCTGGCAAAATTGTGCTATTTTCTTCAACTTTAGAGCAAAAATGCTGGATGTGCAAAAAGAAGCACTTCATTACAGATCATTAGTGAGGTTTTATATACAGCTCAGAAAGGTATTGCCTGCTCAGAACAGAATGGAAAGAAGACTGAAATCTATTTTAAATGAGTCTAAAAGATTGTATTCCTCCAAGGATGTTATCTCTGAGGATTTTAAAGAATTATTCCATTAAAAAAATCTCTTCCTAAATAAGACTTTGAACTTCAGGTTTAAAGCAGGTTCTTCTACTCTGGAAGTAACTGTTTCTTTGTAGGCACAAAGACATTTAAAGTAACAGTGAGTGAACAGGGGTTGAGTTTTTGCAGTGCACAGTCCTTTGCACAGTCCATTAGTATATTTGAATTTAGCTTGATGGGGCAAAATTGCCTGGAATAATTCATCATTTGGGTTATTGTGTCAGATCTTAGTACATCATCTCTTTCAGATTATCCAAGATCCCAAAGTAACAATCTTTCCCTAGGAGCCTTGAGGGTTGTATTATATGTTTATAAAATGCTGCACTTTACCCACTCAACAGTCTGATGACATTTTCAGGCTTACACGCAAAACCAATATCTGCTGTGAAGCTTGCTCACTCTTCGTAGGAACATAGGAGCTGCCACACTAGATTAGATCAGCGATCCCTCTAGCATGGTCCCCTGCGTCTGACAGACGCCAAATCCCGGCTGCTTCAGAAGAAGGTGTGAGAACCCTTGTCAGAAAAAAATGTAGAAACACCTACCTCTAAAGGGTGTTGCTCCTTAAACCCTTAGTAAGTGCTTGTTTTTATGCCCTAAAGCATGACTGCATATATGCTTTAAAAAGTACAGGGGTTTTGTTATAATTCCAGGAGCTGTCACTATGCCTGTAATATTTGTATTACATTCTTGATCTCAAGGCTATGTCTAGATTGCACGGCACAGTCCCACTTCCCTGATCATTACCCAGTTTGAGGGCTGACACAGACAGGCTGCAGTTGGCTTTTGGGCACTGTGGCCAAGTTTCTTTCTCTTAGGAAACAAGTCCTGGCTAGAGATGGGGGGAGATGGAGAATATCTAATTCCCAGCCTGACATGGGCTCTCAGATCACACAGTTTAAACAGTCACAGAAACCAAATTGCAATTAAGTAATTCAGTTGGCTAGGTTTGGCCATTTCTGAAGTGTCTTTTGTTGCATTTTCTTTGTTTTTCATTGACCTCACGCTTTTGATTCTTAGAAAGAGTACATAGCCTAATTTTTTCCCACTCTACATTTGCTATCTTCAATACTCTTACCATTTTCTGCTATTCACCCCTGCTATAAAGCATGCAATTTCAGTCCTTTTTTTCTTTTTTTTCTTAACTTGCGTCCATTAATCTAAGCCTTTCATTGTCATTTTGGAGGGTCTTTATTTTCAGAGAGCACAGTATGCTGAGGGTATATCATTAATCCATCTAATGCTACAAAAATAATTTTGGTTTTGTTCTCTGCATCCAAATGCTTCTCTAGTGCAAATATTATTTAATCAAGCTAAGTGACAAAATTCATGCCTCTGACTTTATCTTAATCTGATGATGATATTCATCAAATAGAGCATTTGTCCATTCAGTGAGCTGATAAAACAATTTCAAGTTTGGGTTACTAAAGCCAGAGATGATCTTCAAAATGTAGATTTAACCTCACCCATCCTTCCTGATTCATCTGCATATTCTTTTGAAAACCACTCATTCAGTATCTGTAGCCCAAATGATGTCATCAGGCACAGCATGCAGCCACTACAAGTGGGACAATTATAATTTTTGTAGCTGATTAATCATCATGAAAAAGTAACAGTCAATTGACTCAATCATACATCCATGGTGATTAATCACACTTCACTTGTGTTTTTTACAAGTATTTTACCGACAGTGCAGATGTTGGATGATTTTTCTCCTTGAGCCTTTTCCTTGGTCACAGATGTTAAGTAATCACCTTGTCCTGATACTCGAGTTATCTAATTTTTTCTTCTGCTGGCCTTTAAAAACAAATGTGTTTCTTATGTAGAAAGAAAATGTCAAATGAGTTACTAATTTATTTACAGGTCAATCAATATCTGAAATCACCCCAGTTGTCACCTGTACTCATAGGTGTTTTCAACAGGCACATGACTCTTATATTTGTTCTCTGTGATACAAAACAGCAGAAGTACCAATAAAACATGGAAAGAGGTAGGTAGCAGAGTCCATCTTATGTTTAGACCACAGTTAGAGCTTCTAATCCAAGTTAATGAAAATTCTCAATTGTAATTAATTGGCATACAGCCATACATACAAGCACAGAAGAATCCTCTGGCACCAAAATGTTGAGGCTTGTAAATACTCACATGATCTGGTAGATTTCAGTCTTAACCTCGGTTAGAATAGAAAGAGAAATTGCTGAGATGTCACAGCAGTTGAAAGCATCTTGGTGTATTGCTAATACACTGGTAAGGATATTTTCCATGGAATTACATATATACAGATGAAGCCATGAGCATCTACAACAGTTGTCTGGCCTATAACATTTTACTACTTCATATCATACATGCATATACAGAGATGATTTTCTAAAAGTCTTTAGGAATGCCAGTTGATTTCCAGGTGATTTTCAAAGACCTTTTTCAGAGGACTCCTTATAGATAAAATTGGTATAATGTTTCCCAGGCTGTCCTCAGTATTGTAAACTGGAATGTGTGGGGCAAATAAGGTGTTTATCTCAAATGATGCAAGCTTCACTGACTCCAACCATGTTTCACCTTTCAGAAAAACCCAAGAGGATTGTACCAACATCTTTGTCCATCCTTAGATCACCGTTCAGACCAGTGCATACACTGGAAATTTCTTCCATGAAAAGATGACACAGCTGCATTGAATTCTACACTAGACTCCAGTCTTGATACTGTTAATAAAGAGCCTAAGGTTGGGTATAATTGTTAATACACTAATTCTAAAAATCCACTCAAATGTCACTTATAATCAGGATTTTCTACTGTGCTAGGACCCCTGGGGAAACCTTTGAAGCTGTGAATGGTGTACACGATGACAGGGATGAACATAAGAAGGTAGAAGGCCACCGATGCTGTTTAGCTTAGTTGTATAAAACTATCACATTTATAGAAGCTTAGAAATACTGGCAGTTAGGAAGATGGAAAAGCAAAGCGTGCAATGGAGAAAACACCCAGATCCAGAAGGAAAAGCTTTACACTAAACCCAGTTATTTCAAAGCATTAGGGGGAGAGGTGAAGAAACCTTATGGCTTGTAATTTCCAGCAGAAGTACCAAGGCAGAAAAGACATTATAAAAGCATTTCATTGAGAAGATATCCATGACATGAAACTTTTTAAAAAAATATATCAGAAAATCTTAGTTATTTCATTGGCAGTAGAGGTGAACCTTATATCACATGCGAAAAAGCAGGATGGATGTGAAACCTGTAAAAGGAGAATGAGAGAAACAAAGTAACTTAATATGTAATATCAAAAAATCTCTGAATATAAGTCAATGAATATATATTAATTGAGTTTTAAGTTTATTAAAGCTGTGCATACTTATTGTCTCATTTTATCATATCTTTAATATTATTATGCATAACCTTTTGAAATGTAATGTGTATTTCCTTGCAGTGCTTGTTGCACCTTATTTATGATTAGTGCTTGGGCTGGTGTGAAGGGAATGCATATCCCTCTGTAATGAAGTACAGGAGAGCGGGGTGGACTTTTCAGAGTCACAAGGCCTGTTGTAAAAAATCTCTCATGAATCTTTTACAGCTGTAAGTAGCCTGGCACTGGTAATAGCTCTGCTACTATGGGAAGTTTGGTGGAAAACATTTTTTAAAAGCTCTTGAGAAAGAGAGGATGTCAGGATTTATGTGTGGTAGTGCTGGGAACAGTCATTTTCAGCAAGGGTAAGTTTTCTCAGTCTTCATTTGAGATAACTGATTGTCACAGATAAAAGCAGCTTGCTCTACTTCCTACTTGTAGTCAGCACAGGGTTTTCTCACACTCCCACCTGACTCTATTTTTTACACATCAGAGTATTTCATCTGAGCTGTAGGTTGCTCTCTCATTACTTACTTGCATGGATTTCTTTAATTATTCACACTAAGTTTAATCATATGCTAAACATAGACAATTCTTCTTTAGAACTGTATTTTTCTTAAAGATAAGGACAGTAGTCTTTGTAAAAAAGGATGTGCCTTTTCCAGCGCCTGTGAGTATGAACCCAAATTTGCTAAGGCATCAAACTTAAAACAAACAAACAAACAAACAAAAAAAACAAAAAAACAAAACAAAACAAAAACAAAAAAAAAAAACAAAACAAAAAAAAACACCACAAAAAACAAAAGAAATCACACATCACACATGAAATAGAGAGTCACTAGGATTAGTAGCTGGGATGCTATGCTGTCAGCGCTGCTCCTGATCAGCTGTTGTAGTGCCCTTCTGGGCAGGTTTCCATAGAGGGATCAGAGGCCAGACTGGGAGCTTCTCTCCCAAGCTTCCTCTTTAGTAAGGGTGCAGACCACAAAGGGGATTTCAGACCCTTTCATGGATGACAGAAGATGGGGGCAGCAAAGAGAAAAAGAAACTGGTGCTGGAATTGCAACTGAAGGAGGGAGAGGTGCCATCCTACTCTACAAAGGCTCAGGAAGGAAGAGGAGATTGAGAAAAGCCAAGGTAGATGAGCTGAAGGCTTGTGAGGACAGGAGATTAGAACAGAAATTAAACACTTCGAGAGTGGTAACTAGGGCTAGTTAAACTGGGATTATGGGGCGAGGAAAAGAGATGAGGAGCAAAACATGGTGGGAGGGGAACTGGGAAAGCCCTTGAGGTTGCAGAGAGCCTGAGCCCACAAGAGCCCATCCTCTTCTAAGGCTGAAATGTGAATGAGTTTTTCCAAAAGTCATGGTAAGTACACATCTGTGAAACCTGCTGCCACCGAGACTTATCCCCTTCTAAGACCAGTGTCCTGGTGACCCAGGCCATGGGCAGTGGCCATCCTTCAGCTCACAAAGCAAAGGGCTGAGTAGTGGGTCGCTTTCCAGCCCTCTTAACATCAGTGCGATACCAAGCAATGGGACCTTTTGCTGCAGCGAAAGGGGAGCAGGATTCATTTTATGCCTAAGCAACAACAACAAAAAAAAAGCAGCAAGATAGATTGGGAAATTAAGCAAGCACATGCAGGCGTTGCAGAACATCCTTCCTAGTTAATCTTGGTGTTAGAACCTCTGAGAGCTGTGCAAGAGGCCTGAGCCTACCTTGTAACAGGTGGGTGAATTAGCTGGGCCCAAGCAGTCTGTTTAACAACAATCTGTTGGTTAAAATCCTCACGTCCATGCTGATTGTTTTCACTTTCAGCTGAACAGCATTTTCCAAAAATGTGCTGATCAGCTCTAATTATCAAGGTTACAAACTGAATCACTCAAAAAGTAAGAAATGCCAGAATCCATGCTGCCTGGGTAACCTTAATGCTCGCATGCACACGCCCTTGTACATGCGTTATGATACAGTCTTTAATTACCTGATTGCTTGTTATTTTTTCCCCTCTATCATTGGAGGCATGGGATGCACCTGCAGCAAGGATGAATCAGAATTAAGTTATGAAGGTGGTTGCTCTCCTTAGACATCCTGTTTTGGTTCGTGTTAAGATATGTAGGCTGAAGTAGAGACAGCAGGAAAAGAAAGGATAAGGCAAGGATTATAGCAAAAAATCCTGAGCAGAAGACCTAATTCGATAAAAGCCTCTGCCACAGGATTCTTCCAAGGTGCTGGTCGAGTCACTTAAGCCAAACTTTGTGGAGGTGATCCTTTAGGGAAGACCCAAACTGGTCTGAAAAGCAACATCTCAGAAGGAGGTGAAACAGATTTTTGAAGCTGGGAAATACCACCTTTATTCTTTGCTTTCTGGGTACCTCAGTTTAGATCTTGGGTTTTGATTTACAGAGCTTTGGAGCAGTCACACCTGCAATCAAAATCAATAACAGGAGCTGTACTTTTACTGCATAAAGGATTGTACAGTGCCATGCTAACATCTCGGGGAAAAAAATTTAAAAATTCTAAACACTGCTAGCTGGGAACACAGAATTAATGGAACAACTGGACCTTTATCTCCCTGTGCCCCGCTTCTCCACCTACGCAATGGGAATTATAATCAAACACCTCACAAGACAAGGGTATAATGCAAACAAATTTAATGTATATCTTGAGAAGCATTCAGATTGTAAAGTAAAAAACCACAAATAAATTAATAGTTTCATCTTCAGAGTAGAGGTTTTGGAGTGCAAAATATGGCACAAAGCCAAGAAAAACAATTATGACGTGCCAGATAGCTGAATAGTGAGGTGCTCATTACACAACAATGATCTGCACTGCACCCTGAAGGAGCAAGGGGATCACAGGGAAAAATAGTATCTTTTTCTCTAACGGAAGATTGTAACAGAAGACATGGATAGAGAAGTGATGGTCAGTGTTTGCTGACACAGTAAATCCAGTTTCCTAGAATTGAGAAATAAACACAGAGCCATGATGAAAATACTGATTCAGTTTAAAGTCTTTCTGCCAAGCCAAAATTTTAACACATTTTGGGGAAACAAATTGTCACAAATTTTCAGTTCATACACTCAGGATTTAAACCTGCCCAAGCATTATTCTTTTCCTGAAGGCAACATGGCACCATAGGGTTAATACAAGCCTGGCACTGGGTACTCTGCTTACTTTAACATTAATGTTATTTTGCCACCACACTTGATTTGGTTACAGTTTGAACTGCTAGGCGTACATATATTGCAGCCTTTATGTCTTCAGAGGGGGAACCCAACATACGTTCTAAACATTACCTTGCCTTTGTGTACTTCACTTTGCAACCTTAATAAAGTTTTCAGACTTTTCCTCTACTCCTTTGTCTGTTATATGGAGGTTTGTATAGAGCTGCTTGCAAGGGTTCCCAGCACACAAGCAGCAAAAATCATGTATTTTCACTAACATAGTTAGCATGTAGGTTCACTCACTATCTAGTGAAATTCGCCTACACATGTGATTTCTGTTCTCAAAGTTACTTTTTTATAGTATTTCAACTCTATTACTATTCAGATTTTGTCTGGTGGTTAAAATAAATCTATCAGGACAAAACTTTTGCTTTATACTGATGGCTCTTTGGAGACATGGATCTCTTTTTTTGTTTTGCCTGCTGAAAACATCATTGTATTATTCTGAATATTCCTCCTGATCAGAAAAAAACAGAATATGTTCTTTTTCCAAAAATATTAACATATTTTTTTTAATTTTCACTTTTACAGATAGCATTAAAAATCTGAAAACAACATTAATTGTTGTTCTTGATCAAAACCTTCAGAAGTTTCTCTTTTGGAAAAAAACGAAATTTTCAAAAATTCATTTTAGAGCTTGAAATACTTTATTATCTTTTCTTTCCTCACTCATCATAGAACTTCTCTGTGTCAAAAAATGAATTTAATCTCCCGAAAACCAAAATTTCAATTCGGTATTAAACTACATTGCCCATTCAGGCCCTGAAATAGCAAAAAAAGAAATGTAATGGCATTTAATTAGGCAGTTACCATCAGGACATTGTAGCACATGCTAGTTTGTTGAAAAAATACAGTATCAAACTGAGGAAAAATCTATTCAGAACCTTGGCTACATAAATTGCTGGATTACACAATGCAAGAGGGATGGAAGCTCCTCTAACTTCTCTCATCTCTTAGGTTGACTCCCTTATACCTGTAGACTGGTAAAAAAGTAGATAATAATTATTTAAACTTTGTCCATTTCCCAGCTAACATAGAACTAATTTTGACCGAGAAACGGAGCTGCTAGAACAGTCTATCACAAAAGACAAGACAGCCATTTAATCTTGTTTCAACGCCATAAAATGTTCTTTAAATGTACATAACTTTAATCTATATCTACTCTTCAGCCATTTTCACTGCCAATTAGCCTACAGAATCTTTCATACCAAGGAGGTCCAGGCCCAGAGCGTTTTTCCCCAGCAGTTCCCACAGCCATAAACTGATAATGTTTTTACTGACCTTCCTGAATTTGAAGAGGGGGATCCCATAGTGAGAGAAGGTTCCTTGGGAAACAAACAGGTAAGCCCAAGCGCTGCCCAGAAAATTGCCCATGGCTCCAGGAGAGCAAGGGAAGAGGAGAGAGGCATTGCTCAGAGTTTGTGCATGAAGAGTGTCAGCAGGCTGCTCTCGGAAGAGAAAATGCACCTTCACCCTTCTTGCTGCTGATCCCTTTCCTTTTCTTATTCTTCTGGGCACGTTGAACCAAATGCATCAGACATACCTTTTTTCTGAAAAGGGTCTTCACAAATACAGTGATCTGTACAGCTGGCTGTTTTCATTCTGTTGATGATTTCAGTTTAAAACTGTATTTAGTTGAAAAGCTGTTAAAAACACTTGACAATGGCACCATTCAATATCCTCCCATGACATGTTTAGTATCAGCCTTTTTCAGGATGCAGAAGAAAGGACTGTTCTCTCAAATAATTTGGTTTTCTGCAAAGTATTTTTATAAATTTTCAGCTAAAAAAGGGTCCAAGAGGAGTAATTAATCACTTTGGCACTACTTATACACCTAAAATCAAGCACAAATGTTTTTAGAGTATATAAAATGTAGACTTCGAGGAATTCCCTGGCCAAAAGGACAGGAAAAAGTCTCTGACAGTGCAATTTCAAGTCCAAAGTGCTCAGCACAAGTAATCAAGTTCAAGGTCTGAACTGGAGAAAGTCATAGTAAATAAACATAATGGATCTTGCAGTTGGACTGGGTGATTTTTCTAGGTCCCTTCTAATAGAACTATTCTATTCTATTCTATTCTATTCTATTCTATTCTATTCTATTCTATTCTATTCTATTCTATTCTATTCTATTCCACCTTTCTGAAGGATTCACATAGAAGTTATCTGTCTCAGATGTCAGTTAAGTAACTTTCTTAATTTACTTTTCATTCTTTCATATTCTGTACTACTGAATTTTGTTTGCACTTCTTATTATATGCATTAAATTCCTATAGTCAAGTGTTAATATGTGCCACAAGTATGTATACTTTATACATTTTCTCCTTCATTAGGCTTTTGGTTTTGGAAACTCAGCAAGAAAAAAAAACAGAATTTCAACAGTTGACTAATTTACTGGCATTAATATTCCTTTGTATATATTTGGATTTATACTTTCTGTGTTTCATTTTTTTGCTTTGTTGTTTTGCTGTGTTGGCTGGAAGGACTGTGCTAAAATTCACCTGCCACTCAGTTTAATTTCTTGTGTTTAGAGCTGTACAACATTCCATGTAAAGCCAATCAATACAAGGATTTATGAAACATCGAAACAGAGCAGTCTAAAGGAGGAAATTATAGTCAGTTCTAGTTATTAAAGATTTCCTATACTAAATTTAGTATAAGAGAATCCTTATACATCTTCTTTTAGGGTATTTGTCAAGTGCATAGACTGAAGAAACTGTTGTGGTTGGTTCCACTGCAATGTGTCTTTATTTGTTGCTTGCTATTTAATGCTAGCTGGAAGGAAACAGCCCATGTCATGCAGAGGTGAAATACTGATTCCATTTTAGTCACTAGCAGCTCTTCCATTAATTTCTTCTAAAATTTCACCTGATGTGCAAAACACTGTGCAATGGAAAAAGAAACAGCAAGTTTTATAAGATGCTAGGATGAAAGCATAAATGACTCTGCATCCTTATTACATTCAACCTTTTTACATTGCAAGGTAGATTACATACATGTGTATGTATGTATTCATACATATAGGCATATATATGCTTTTATATAACCTGTATATATATATATACACACATAGAGAGAGAGATATATATATCTCTGTATGTGTATATATATATATATAAGGAGAGAGTGAGTGAAAGAGATCTCCTTATTACCTCATTTAAATGTAGGGTTTGTAGTTGTATGAATTTATTTCTTTCCTGGTTTAAGAACACATCTCATAACCTTGTTTGTTTACCTTCAACACATATAAAAGACTTTTGCCTCTACTTCCATTCTTTCTCATGACTAATTATAATGTTTTATAGTGACAGCAAATGTTATGAATATATTGTCTCTCAGAGCGCTCTGACTACCTAAAACTTCCACAGAGACTTTCAAATACTTATTTTCAGGAACATTTGAAAATATTCCTTTTTTTTTTTTTTTTTTTTTTTTTTTTTTGTCTTGCAGTTGACAGATGAGCTATTACTTTGTTTTTTTAAAAAATAAAATTACATGGAGATAAGAAATTGTCTGTCAACACTACACACATGTGTGCATATACATATACACAGATAGATATATTTGTGTGCATACACACACAAGGACACACACACATACAGCATGAAGTCTGGTTACCCAGTACTAGAATAAAACTAAACAAAACACTCATCTGCCACAATATACAGAATCTTAATCATTTACAAATGAACATGTAAATCACATTTCAATATAGAAAAATGTAGATCATTTTTAAACACTTAAAACAAGCAAATTGCATGCACATGTCAGTGCAAGCCCAGTTACTTGGCTAACTTGTCCATTTTTGTAGACACTGATGTGCAGTTTTTTAGGGCACTTCATTTTTTTGGTATCTCCAAGTGTAATTTGAAATCTTGATGAGTTATTTGTTTTGGTCTTGTGAAAAAAGTCTCAAACAAAAAACTATTTTCTAGTTTCTATTCTTTCCCTCACAGTTGTCAAATATTTCTCTGGTACTTCATGATGCAAGTAAGCGAGTTGCCACTGAGCCATTCATGATTTTAAATATTCTCTCCTGAGGTCCTGATTTACCTCTTGTCCTTCCTTTGCTTACAAACTGTACCATAATGGGACCTGAGAAGAGAAATAAAAAGCAATAAAAAATTTGTTTCTTTGGGCTAGAGACCACCTAAAAAATTAGCCTACACAAAAGGTACAAGGGACAAACCACACAATTTCATTTCAAAATGGCAAGAAACAGTTTACAATCTCAGTTTTAACAAAAAATGTTAAGAACAGTATGATAACAAACACAAAGAAGAGAAGAATGACATTTGATTCAGGTTTTGTTGCCTTTTGTTTCTAGCAGACATTGGTCAGCATGCAGAAGGCAAGATTTCAAGGGGTACTGTTCATTTGTTTCAGTTCTACCCTTGTTCCTCCAAATGACTCTTTGCTTTACAGGAAGTTTCCTTGGAAACAGTTGTCAACTGCATTGTGAAGATTAACTTGTACACAAATGACCCAAAATAGATATTTTATCACTGCAATTCATATACATCTACAAACTTCCATCTATTACTTCCATCAAACACCTTATGACAATAAAATATTGACTGTAGCCACAGCTGGTTTTCTTGTGAAAAGGAGTTATTTTAGGGCTAAGCAATAATATATACGTTTCAGTCCTCATCCAGAAAAATGTGCAGTTTTTATCTTGTTAGTCTATATTTTCAAATCTTTGTGTCTCCCCTGGGACATGTCATATGGGAAGCTGAGATAAACAAAATAATAACAAAAAGATATTATAGCAGCAAATATTCCAGAGAGTGAAATTTCAGAATAAGATGACCAAGAAATGGTGAAATCTGTTTCTGATTACATAAGAAATAAGCTGAGAAGTACTTAAAAGTGTAAATAGGGATGAGACCCTGCCTTTATAGGTGGACAGGATCAGGTTCTTTTTTGAGCTCAGTACGTGCTGTAAGTATTCAATGCCAATATTCAAGACACAATCCTGTAATGTCATTACAAGGTCCCATCACAGTCACTTGCACATTTCCTTTGGCACAGCAAATTTTATTTTGATGGGGGACAGGTCAACAGTCAAGAAATCTCTGCCCTCTAATAAGACAGGAGGATAAGAAAAATACTTGCTAAGCACTTCGGCTGTTCTCAGATTCATAAAATATATCATGTTGTGGAGATTATGTTTCTTTTTCCTGTTGGTCAGCTGCTAGAAAACCTTTGAGAACTCAGTAGGTAAAAACTCCAGGAACTCTGCGGTGCTTCCTGCTCTCACCTCAGCAAAGTAGCTGCAGCAAATCTTCTAGTGCCATACATTTCACCACAGGCAACTTTTCCCATTATGTCAGAGGGTTCTAGAGGTGGAACAGGAGGAGCAGTCCTTTCCCAGACATTACAACTCAAACAAACAAATAAAGGAATCTCTTCAGATCTTAAAAAAGCTGACAGAGAGCACAAAAACCACAATGAAGTAGAGGAGAGTGGCAAGATGCTGTTGCCTCCAAGAAGGGGAAGGCATTTGGGGCCAGAGAAGAGAGGGCATCTGGATTATTTACTCTGGAAGTTTGGGTTGGACTCAAACTCACACTCAAACCCCCAGCCCCTGAGAATGAGCACAGCATGTTTCAGTTAGGCCATTACACTAACAAAATATCACAGTCCTGCTTTTTCTCTGATTTTGCACCCTTCACACTGTGGGAGAGTCTTTTTATCAATCTTAGTCTGTATCCCAACCTTCTTGCGCAAAGGTTAAAAAGAATGTATTGATTATACTGTGAAGTGTGCCAATGACATTTCTAAGGTTGTGTAGTACAAATCTATAGATAGCTAGGGAGTGTTCATGCTTGATCAAGTTCTTGTTATTACTGGGAGAAGCTCAAACTTTAACGGATGAAAGATGTTTCTTAAATTACCTAAGTCTATAAAATATTTTTTCCTGATTCAGAGCATTTTAACTTCCCCTTACTATTAACGTAACACAAATCACAGATGAGTCTACAGAAAAGAACCAGGATGAAATTCTGGTTATGGGAGAACTGTCACCAGCTTCAAAGTGGTCAGTATTTCACTTCAAGTTCTTGATATAAGCAAGGAATATAAATCTTAATTTGTAAGAAAACATTGATCAAGGTAGTCATGTCAGATCTGCTCCTGGGATTTTTTCTGCCTCTTTTGCAGCTGCCATGTCACCCCTCAAGCCTTTCTCTCTGCTTCTGCAACGGGACAAGAAATTCTGAAGCTTAGTAGCCTACTGCTATACTACTGTGCATTAGTAGGTCCAGGAAAAGCGGCACCAGTGAAGCTTTGTTTCTCACGCATTCGTGTGCTATGGTCCGATCTCCCAGTGCCGTGTCATGAAGGAGCTATGAGTGATGCTCGTTGTGCTGCTGGGGCATCACAGCACTTTTCCTCCTGGGCAGGTTCTCTGGTTTGACAAGGATTTTGCTGCCTTTGAAATTTTTCCCTGAGGTTGACACAAGATCCCCTCTCTCCCAGCAGTCTATTTTCATGAACTTTTGGGGAATCTTATGAGTGTTAAAACTGCCAGCTAGCTCTAAATCTTTAAAACTTGTCTGGTCAGATAGATACGTGTACATAGACTGGCAGACACAAATGTTTAAGACTTGCTTCTGTAGATAGACAAGTTAAAAAGAATTAGACTTTAGGCACATTTCTGACAGGATTCCTCTGTAGGTATACAGGCTTCAGTCACAAGAGCTCAGAAACTTTTGTCAGCCCTATCCACCCAGGAACTGCTCAGTTCCACGCAGTTTTTATTGCTGTTACAAGTCATTCTGGAGCCTACTGACAAAAGGAGAGAAAACATGCAATAACCCTTCAAGGGAATAAACAAATCAGCCTTTGAGCCTCAAATCAGTGCTGAGACACAGGTCTCAGGGCTGACACTTGAGCTCCAGACTTTAAAATCTGCTCTGCCCATGTGTCAGCCATGGCTGTGAATACCAAAAGGCTTTCTTGCCAACAGGAATCATGGATGCCAGAGAGAAGTTCAGTTCATGAGTCACTGGCTAAGCAGATGTCAGAAAGCATATCTAAAGTTGACTTCTGATGGAATATCAAAAGAGGTGTCTCTAATGCTGAAGTTTCTTCTCAATGATGGCTTGCCACTGGTTTATAGCCTCTTTCTGCTCTGCATCCATCTACCATGAAAGCTCCTATGGTACTGCCTTGCATGGCTGCTCAGACAGAACTAGATCAGATCCTTTTAAATGAACTGTATGAGCTAGTCACCTAACCAAAAACGACCTTTAGGTTTTGGGCAGAATTAATATGCTGAAACTGCCCTTATTACTATCCCTACATCATGAGCTAAAGAGAAAAGAGTTAGTAAATACAAAGTACACTTTATTAATAGGAGGAGAACTCAAGCTTTGCAATTTCTTCCTAGAAACTATTCTCTCCACAAGGTCCTGAGCAATTTCTAGCAAAAACTTTACCCTACAGACACAAATTTGGCCTTATTCCCAGACCCACAACACAAAACCTGATAGCAGAGACTCAAGTTCACTAAGGGCCTGGTGTTTATGAGGAGTTCAAGAGACTTTGATCCAGGACAAAAAGATGTCTGCAAGATTTGCATATAAAGGAAATGCTTTTTCTTCCTGGCTATTCAGAGGTATGTTTGATCTTCTGATCTTCTTTTTTCTTTTTTTTCTGTCAAACAACTAGGTATTATCTCTGAAATATCTCTATCAGTTCTAACAATAATAATAATAATAATAACAATAATAATAATAATAATATAATGCTGCGCTTTGATTGATCCTTTTATTTTGAGATCTTTAAACACTTAATTCATACAGATCATAAGTATTAGCTTCCTTTTATACATTTGGAGACCAAAGTGAAGAGTAAAGTAACTTTTCCAAATCTACTCTGCAGAGCTAAGAATGAGAGCAAATTTTCTTTTGTCCTGGTTCCTAGTACCACTCTAATTCCATAAAATATTAGACAGATTATATGATAAAGCACACATGTATCACTTATTCAAATACAGAAGGCAGGACTAAACATGCTGAAAAAATTGAGAAATGCTCCTCAGTAAATTCCATGGCACATGCTAGAATCTGTGTCAGCTCCAGTAGACTATGTTTTATCTGTTCTCCACACAAATTACTGCAGCTTAAGATCTTTTGCACTTCACTATATTCATATTTCTTTTAAAAAATTCACACATTTTTATCTGTTCTATCTGGAATTTAATACTGTGGTGTTTTTGCTCTTTCTGAACTTATCGTTTCATCACCTCTCAAAAAAAAGCTGCACTTGCAGTAGTTATCACTTCATCTTGCAGAACATGCAAAATGCAGATTTTGGTAGGTCCCTCGTCAGTTTATTCCCTATGGTCCAGAATTATTTTTTTGTTAATATTGTTTCAGGTTTTCATTCAAACAAGTTTATACATTTACCAGTATTTTTCCCAAGCTTCATGACTCTCCCACAGAGAATAAACTTCATATACTTGATGTTCTTAGAGCTATGTCCTTTCATCTTTCTAGAACAAAGCCATTTTGAAAATCTCTCAGGCTTTTTGTAGCTTCTGATAATAAATCCAGAGGGGATTTTTTTTTTTCTTTCCTGAGGCTCTCAAAGGGATTTCAAATTGTATGAGGGTCTCACATGCATTGAACAAACTGTCCCTCCCCTCCCATTTAAGGTTCACTTTACTGAGGTTCAGGCAACATCTGTAGCTTGTTTTAGGGGAATTCTTACTTCTGCACTACACAGGGCAGTTACCTGGAGTTCAGTTCATATGCTCACCAGACATTATTTCAGGATAAGAACTTCCAGATGAGGTTCCATAGAGCTGTTGATTAGACAAACATTTTATTGCCTGTCTTCTTGTGATGTAATTGTTGGTTGCCTACAGTGGGATCCAGGTGGACCACTGCTGGAGAAAGAGAGATTATCTTATGATAATTAAAGTTATCTGAGATGCTTTCAGGTAGATAGATTCCATGTTGTCTTTCCTTCTCCACTGGTGCAGAGTCACTGGAACAGGCTGCCCAGGGACGTTGTGGAGTCTCCTTCTCTGGAGACATTCAAAACCCGCCTGGATATGTTCCTGTGCGACCTCACCTAGGCGTTCCTGCTGCAGCAGGGGGATTGGACTAGATGATCTTTTGAGGTCCCCTCCAATCCCAAACATACTGTGATACTGTGATACTGTGAGTCCTTAAGCCAACACGTATAGGTACATCATCAGGAAACTGAGGCTACTTTGCCTTTTATGTCCTGCCTTATGACATATAAGGATTTACAACCTTAGTAGGTAGATCTGGCTTAAAAGATAGGACTATGTATTTGTGAGATACACACAAACATGTAGTGAGGTGATATGGCCAAAATCATTACAAAGATGCCTCTTAATATTCATGCCATAAAACTGTGCTATCAGCACACCTGTTCCTGGTGACCTTCAGCAATATGGCTCCTATGTTCTGTTTTATCGATTTTGTTGGTTCTGTTTCTTTTTCTACGAAATGGACTTCCAGGAAGAACCAAAATATGTAAAGTCTGTATTCTAATGTGAACACAGAGTTCAGGTCTGTGTTTCATCTGTACGAGCAGTTCATGGTGATGTATGTTGAGTTGTTCATTTAATTGCTTGCTTTTGCCCCTTTAGTGTTTTTTTTAACCTTGATTTATTTATAACTAGCTTAGTACTCAATACCATGCAGTATGTAATGTGTTAAAGACTGAGCATTAGAATAGGTGTATCATGATGGGAAAAATGGCTGTATTCCTCAAGGGGATGCCAGGGACACTGTTAAGATTTTACCATATGCGAGGAATTATTGAATTTGACCAATTCCACTGTATTCAGTAAAGAACAAAGCTGGGTCTCAGGTTTACCTGCTCCCAGAATCTCTGCACATTTTTAATAGTGTTTACATGTTTTGTCCTCTTATAACCTTTACATGCTTTTTACATGTGTCCAGGTTCTGTGTCTTCTAAACCAAAAGTGTGACAGGATTAATTGTTATGCTAGTATTTTTAACTAAAACTATACACTACAGTTCTAGACCATTTTGAGAGAATCTGATTTCAAGAAATTTCCTTCTCATCAAAGGAATGAGTGATTTGAATATTTCTATGAATTCTATGTTTTTATCTCAGCTAAACTAAACATCCCAGCATCTTAAGGTCAATTTGTGAGACTGGATAGCAGATGATTTGGAGTTGAATATGAGACCTAAATAAGCACGAAAAGGGTGAAAGAGTATGACTTTCCTTAAACAAGTGTGTGAGTACCCTTTTCATCACTGAAGCATATTTTTTCATAAGACCAGATACCTAGTGTTGCTATTCACTCTGTTAACATTTTGGTCAGCAAGGCACAGCCAGAGGGAAGTCATGGCTCTCTAAAAGCCTCCTCTGTCCCCCACCCAACCAAGTCCCAATCATTATAGCAGATTCAGTACCAGAGAAGGAATAAGCTCCCAAAAAGAATAGTGTCATTTCCCTGGAGGACTAAAGAAGGAGACACATTGCTGTGACTGTGTCGCACTGATTTTTGGGAAATCCCTCTGACACAGCTGCACTTTGATCTTCACGCACGGTTAGGAAAAAACAGCTGAGTCAGATATTTGTGTTCTTAAACTATTTTGTGTGTAAAATCACAGATTCAGAAAGAATATGATGGGGCAGAGCATTTTTTACAGTGTAATGCAGCTGACACAAATCTAGGCAATTAATTAGAGACTCTTTTTGTTGCAGCTGAGTTACAGGATCTAAACATTAATATAGTATAGAAGTTGGAAGTGGAAAATATCTGGTGAATTGTCAACTTCTTGCCAAAGCAAGATGCTTCTGAGCTAAACGATGTAACTGATAATGGATAACCTTTAATGGGCTCTGTTGTTATTTGCCAAATTACAGGCAAGGAATAGAATGTAAGATTTGAGACGACATTTGAGTCATGTGTCTTAAAAAAATATATATATATATATCTATATATATATATTACTAAAGACAACAACTCTGTCATGTGGGAAAGGTCATGATTTAGTGATTTAGTTGCAAGACTGATATAAGGATGCTAAGCACTGAGTTAACGAGTTAGAGAAAAGCATTCAGCTAAATGGCTCAATAGAATGGAGGACATTACTTTTCATTTTCTGGATAAAATAACATTTCAAAACTCTTGATGATTTATCTGAGTAAATCAGATGTTTCCTTAAATGAGACCTTAAATCTATAGGATCTTTCAGAAAAAAATCTTTTTACTTAAAAGAACTCTTAAAATATCAAGCCTTCAAAATCTGATCCTGAAATACTTACCTTATCTTGACTTTATCAGTATCAGTGAAACCCAACAGTAGCTGAGATGAAATAACTGAGTAGCATGTAGACAGCCATTCTTGACAAATATGCTATTAATCAAAAAGACAAAACCTGTAATTATGAAAGAATATTATATTCTGTAGAAGACAATATTTACTGTACATCAAAATGAAGATGAAGGAAGAGCACTCAAGACACTCTCTGCATTTTGATAGCTTAGAAATGTAAATGGTTTGTATAGTATTAATCAGGTGTTTTATTGTAACTTATAGCAAAGTATTTTTACCTTCTAAAATTTATTTCACCCTTGTGAAAGAAGTTAGATTGGCATCATATGGGACTGGACTCCTCAGTTTATCAAAATTACAGATATGTTGCAGGCAGTGTAATTTTCCATAAGCTATCTTGTTCATGTCTTTCAATCCAAACCTACTTATAGCACCTCCAAAGATAAACATGTTTCATTCTCTACGCTCATTCAGCCCATGGTGTGTTTGCTGAGCTTGCCAATCAGTGTCCCTGAAGGAGAGGGAAGGGGGGGCTGTTTGATGTAGACATTGAGTTTTGGACCACCAAGTCATGCCTCAGAGTTGTTTCCATTAACAAGCCAAAACATACTAACACTTTTCAACCATGATATGTGAAATCGGTTTTGTCTCTTTACCTATGCTCATGACACGAAATAGCTGAGCTGTCTCAGATGCTAGCACATGAAAACTGCTGGCAAGTGTTAATGTATTTTTTTCTTAATTCTGACTGCCATACACCTCCAATTAGCCATTACATAATACAATCTGTTCTGTATTTGATTTGAGCTAACAAATTCTAGTATTATGGACATATATAAGCACCTAGAAAGATGGATAGACCCAGTGCCATGGAGGTGATAGACTGCACAATCCAACAACAATCCCTGTGTCATTCAGTCTCCTGTTGAGTGTGAATTTAAATCACTTAAATCCTGAACATTTCTGTCCTTTGAATATGATAAAATTTAAATCCTTTAAGAATTCCTTTGGAAAAAATATGAATCAAGAACAAATGATAAGATTAAGAAAGCAATTGTTCACTTGGATTTAAAAATCCATCATGAATTTTCTAAATCTCAAACTATTTAGTTAGGTTTTAGTATTCACATTTGATGTGTTTGATCTTAAATCATTCAGTAATAAAATGGAAAAAATACAAATCAGCCTGGTTAAATTAGAATATTCATAAAGTGAGATGCCATAAGAAAGTCATTTAGTATCTTACAAAGTTCACTTAAATAGTTCAAATAGATGAAAAATACTCCTCAATAAAATATAGCATATATATCAGGATCAACATCAACCCTTTTCCACATCCGTGGGATTTTGTGCATCTCTGGGTGTTGAGAATAAGCCTCTACTAATATTAAATTCCTTGGAAGTCTCCTAAACTTCTGGACACAATGACTGAAGAATGGATGTTCCTGGTCCAGTTCAAGCCCACAGAGAAGCTGAGCAGGCAATGTATCTGCAAGCCTAAAATTAGAGTGAGGCATGCCACCATCTGTCATTCCCACCTTACCTTATGGGTGTTCAGATGATTGACTCTTAGAAAGTAAGCACTTGTCCTGAGTAGGACTACACTATTTTAGATATTTTTACCTTTTCATTTTCCAGCTTCACTTTTTCATGTTTAGATGTAGGACAGAATACAAAATAATGTAAAAAAAAAAAAAAAAAAAAGAAGTCAGGAAATGGCAGAAACAAATGCTCTCCTATCATCAATAAAAGTAGGATGGAAGAAAGTGGTGGAAAGCTCAGAGGGACAGAAGACCCATTACATGTGTTTAATGAGAAAACTGAGCCTCTGGGATTTGTTCACATCCTCCCTGTGAAAGGCCTTTCAGAAGAGCCAGATATGCAGAGGACTTTGCTCACACTTCTGGCCTTTTTACATGACACTTTTCTTGGCAGGCAAGAAAGCAAATTGCTTTCATAGTGTTTGGTGCTTTTTGGCAGTTCATATTTTTTTCATGACAACAGTGACTTGAAAATTTTTAGAAATATAAAATGCACATGGGAAAATTTCATGTTTGGAAACCGTGGAAGGAGTTCCAATAGTTCATATTAGTAGAGAATCCTTAGGCCAAATGTTGACCATGATCCTGTTCAATCTTCTTCATCACTCAAAGTGTTCAGAGACGTCTGGCTTATCAGTTCTGTACCACAAAAGCATGATCTGAAACCAGTGCAGGTGTGTAACAGCAGACTTAATTTATCCTTCAGAATCATTGCTTTAAACAATAACATACAAACTGGTAGGACACAGAGTGAACATAGTATGCCAAACTGAATTTAGAGCCTTTTTTTTTTTTTGCTTTTTTATCTAACTTTCAGAATTCAGTTGAAATGCAACATTCAGTGACAGAGAAGTCAGGAGGAGTGCAACTTTTACATCTTATCTCAAAATAACTTGAACTACACTTTAAAGTGTTCACACTAGAGAAGTTGAAGCTTCTAGGGACTGGCAACACAAACCTTGAAGGTCTTGACTGGCTAAACTGAAAGTTACTTATGAGTTCAAATTGTTCGTAAATCAACCTCTTTTTTCTCAGCTCTTTTTCTAATCCACTATGGGTTGGGAAAGTAACATTTACATCAGTAGGTTGAAGATTTTGTGACAAGATTTCTTTTGTAGTCAAATCTCATGTTTCATCAGATGTTTAAATCACCAAACTTACATTATATGGACAATGTAGTTTAATGGAAAAAACACTTACCATGGTTTCATAACTTCCCACTTTGGATACATCACCAGCTTACCAAATATTCAGTTTGCCTAAGCTTGTGTATTCCTTTAAGCTTTCCCATTTTCAGAAGGGCTATTAAGAAAGGTGTGGAGGTAACTTTCCATCATTTTCAAGAATTTGTCTGCATCCTGATATCAGACAGTCACCCCCCTTTTAAAACACCCTATTGCCATCCCATCTACAGATGTGCATTTAATTTTCATATGTCATATATTTTGGTAGAGCTAAAAGCCTGATTTTGAGAATGTTTGCTTTTTCTAGTAGTCTAATGGAAGTGGTAAGGAAGTCAACATATGTCCTAGGGCTGTAGAAGAGCTATTCAGTGAGTATGCTCATCAGGGGTATTTAACCACCAACTATCTGAAGTGTAGCAAGGAACATGAAGATGGTGCTTAATGGTTTTTTATCTGGAATTTAAACCAGACACTCAAATAACTAAAAGAGAGGATAAAAACATACCAGAATGATTTAATTCTCCAATTTAACATTCAAACATTAATCCGAATCTTAGACTCTGTTTACAGTAGGGTAAGGACTAGGGATGCCTCTGTGCACTGTGTGAAACTAGACATCATGGTCTTAATATGTCTCAAATTTATTTTGCCATTTTTTCAATTATCCTTTTCATTATCTAAGAGGATTTGCAGAAACACATTTTAGGTCATTAGATGTTCCTAGAAAAGGTGCATAGTTATTCCTGAAGTACAATATTTTTGTTGCATATCATCCACTTGCATTCACAGCTAAACACTGTATACATAAAACTGCAATGGTAAAGAAGGAACCTCTCTCTCTTACTCTCTATGCCTCACGCACACACAGGCACTCACACACACAGACACATACAAAAGGAAGTTTTTGGAACCAAACTTCCCAAATTGTTCAGATGTTTTTCAGGCAAAATGACAATAAGCTGAAAAACCTTGCAACCACAAAAGGACTCAACAGCAAGAAAAGGGAAGTATCTGCGCTGTGACACTGTACCTGGGAACCCTAGGGTGCAAAATACAGCCTCACACTGTGAAAAGCAGATCACCAAAGCAGACTCGCTAAATCACCTTCCGTTGGTAAGTACACAGGCCAAGCACCCTCACCCTGTAGCAGCAAACAAGCGCCTACCTATTTGTAATGCTGCAAACACAGTTAGCAACATATTTGTTAGCAGGTGTCACTGTGATGAGAAGAGCAGACGGCAGTCAGGCTGTAATTATTGTGTGAACCCAATAGGCGTTACACACTTCATTTTGGAACACATCACAGAATTCTTTAATAGCTGGCCTGATTATTAGGATCTTACGTTAATTCGTGCAGAATGTTATAAAAGTTAAGCAAGAAGATATTAACATTATACAAATGAGCGTGGTTCTGCCTGTTAGCTTGAACATACGGCAAGAAACAGAATGACACTATCCAACACTGCAAATTTACATTTAACAAAATTGCTAAGTAACAATTTTACAGTCATCTTAATTTGCATCACTGAAACCTGGCAGCATTTCACCCAAAACACATTAGCAGGAACTATTTATAAGATCAGTATCAAGGTTTTCACATAAAGACAGTGAATTAGTATGATTGTTAGAACAGTCCTTGCAATGGTGATGCCTAACTTCCTTAGAAAAGAACAGTTAAGGATCTCCATCCCTTCTCTGTGAACACTTGTTAAAACAATTCATAGCAAAGTAAATGTGAAAAGGTACATTAGGGTCAGCGGTGGGAAAATATAATCCAGCTTCTCAAGGCAATGAAATATCATCATATTGTGTATTATCTAGGGTGTGAGCATAAGCACTTCACAGGTGGGGATGTTTTTAGTCTAGATTTGTCCAACATGGTACAGAAAAGCCACAACTTGCGTTTATTTTGTCTTTACATTTGTGCAGCAGGTGTGAACTAATGGAGGCAAGGTCCTGATTCCTCAGCTCTCTGCATCAGGAATGAGCTCCCCTTCAGATCAGGTCCTGCTTTTCTCCCCAGCGCAATGGGAAAAGAAACAAGGAGAGATGGTGCAGACCTGGTCTTAGCACAGAGCCAGATCACAGCAGGAGAGGATGCACCAAAACCTGGAGACGAGAAGCCTCTCCAGATCATGTAGTTTAAGAAATACATTAGTACCAATAATTGATTTAAGTATAGAAATTTAATTAATCTCACTTACCTTTGAAAGCGTTATATATTCCTACAAGGCCAAATTTTCCTCTCAGATATGTTCTATAGTTCTCAATCACATTCATCTACTGTACTGACATACGTACTTTCCTTTAGACCAGTTGGAAATCTGCACACCTAAGGAGTCCAGAATACTGAAGCAAACTGCTGTCACGTGGATTTTAAGAAAATTTTAAAAAAAAAAAAAAAAAAAAAAAAGACAGTTTCTGACAGAGTACACCACTTGTACGCTGCATTATATAATATGAATAATTTATATTGCTAAAAGTGCTTCCTCTGAAATATGGGTAGAAGTGGGTAATTGCCCATGGATAATACTTTATATATTTTGTAGGAGGAACATATCTCAACCCAAGAAAATACACTGGTGCTAGGCCACAACTTTCAGATATGAATGACTCAATGAATCATGAATGACTATGATTTTCTTGGGATCTAATGGTTTAACATGCACTTAAATACATAACAAATGCATTAAAAACTCTAAATTGTGTAGCACAGAGTGGACTGTGAACCCTTCTGAGGACTTTACCTGTTTGAGGTTTAAACAATAAATGAACATATACTCACTCGGGCAGCTTTTACCTGGCTGATGGTGGCATCCACCTCCACTAGAAATTTATAAATCTTTCTGTAATCTTTCTCTGTTGGTCTGTCTTAATACTGACATGCAGTGGCTGCACGGTGCAACAGAGGTTTAAGAGAATGGTACTGCACAAAGAAGAACAGCATTTAACACATATCAGAACTTGTTATACCACACAGCAAGTTTCCGTAGACGTTGTTTGAACTGGTGTTTAAACACAATGTAGTTACCATTCATTCACATATCCATGCAGTTGCACTCAGAGGGGATTTTAACAAAACACATATCATAAACCTGAGGCTTTTATGAGCTACAGCACAGGGTTGCCCATACTACAGGATCTAGACTGACACAAAACAGCACAGGACAGAAAGTGGCAGGTAAGAAATGTTCCAGAAAACACAAAGCAGTTTTATATTTTGAATATTAGCCTTCAGATCAGATGATCACTTTGCAGCTGGGCAGATCAGTGACTAGCCCACTTCTACATTGTGCTGAAGGCTCCTCTCTCATCAGTTGTTCCCCTTTCCCACTTGCACCACTCACATCTGCTGCTGTTACTGCTTTTGCTTTTGACCCCCTCATCTTGGTAAAATGAGTGGAATTTAATTTTGCAGAAGCTTCTGTATCTTCTGTGGATTGGTTATTTAGCTCAACAAGCCTACCAGTGTCTGAAAATGAAATTGGTTGTGCCAGGACCGACCCTTTTAAAACAAGGAACGCACAAGACAAGCCTATCTGTTTTAAGTACCAAAATCTGTCTAAACCATGGAGCTCAACCAGTTTTATTATTCCTAATTCTGTCTTGGTGGGTATCACTTCTCTCTAGTTATGGTGTTTCTCATTAAATTCTATAATGTCTGGCATACAACCACCTGACCTTCTTCTGGAGACCGTGTTTCTTCCAACATAAAATGATATTTTGATATTACTGCAAAACCTCCTCTGTTGGTCTGGAGCAAAACAAGAGAGGATACAAGTTGTTATCTTCTACAAACAACATAAGTATCAAGTATCTGAAGAAAATAGGTGTCCATGCACTGATTATAGTCCTAAGGAATTTGGAGTTATAGCAAAAAGGGGATGCAGTCCAGTTCAGTCCACTTTCCAGCAACATGAGAAAAACTGGAAAGTGCAAAGCTGTCTTTAGAAATCATTGTCAGCTTTCCTGAGATTAGAAATGTTATTATCTGATAGTTGTGTATGCATGCACAGTGACACTATTGGGCATAGTTAAGGTGCCTTCTACTTGTTTTTCTGTATTTTATTTTCTTGACACTGTTTTTGAATGCAAACATTAATTCCAGCATTCCTGTGGCTATAACAAAAATGCACTGCTTACTCTTCTCAACCCTTTATCTCTCCTGCATATCTCCAGGCTTAATTTTTCAGGTTAAACTGGGAAAAGTTGGGTTTGTTTTCTGTGAAGAAAATATATATTTCAGGAGCAGAACTGTCTTGATTGATACATTATGCATCCATCAGTTGGGTTACATGGACTATGAGTCAGGGTATAATTCTGCCCTGTGTCAGCATTTTCCTTTCCAAGTGCTTGAGACTGTGCATTGCAGAAACATGCTTCTGGGGAGAATACTTCAGAAAATTGTGCTAACTCCTTGGTTCCTTCCATCACCACAATGTCATATTAGGAGGCTCAAAGTGACATCTTGATATATTGCTTATAGCCTTATATAAGGTAAAGTCTTATTAGAAAGTAATAAAAGTGACCTCCTGCTTTTTTGTCCATAATCTTGTATTACGTTAAGATGGAAAATCAGAGCTGGTTATGTTTGCCATTATTTTGTTGTATTTAAAATTATATTGTGCAACACCAAGGTTGGAGTTTGAAAAATGCTAAGAAATAATACTGTCTGAAGCAATATATAGAATATTGATGAAAATAGAAAAGACAAACACAGTTCCCTGTGGTTCATTTTGGGTGTGTCTGATGAAGAAAGAAAATACAATATCTGCCTTCATTTACAGTGTGTTTTCAACTTAAGCATTCACGATGCTTTAAAATGTTGTAGTCCAAAAAGAAATATCTGGAAATATTGTAAAAATCATTTTAGTTTGAAGTGAAACATAGCATGCGAGTATATTGTGCTCATGACCTGGATTACACCATTAAGGGTAAAGGTATTTTGTTAATAAGCAGGGAAAACACTGTGCCACTGTGCCACCTTAAATGAGCTTTCTCTGCTAGAGAGAATAAGTTGTTTCTTTGAAGAAAGGGTTAGATTTGGAAACCTATCAGGAAATACGACTTACAGTGAAATTTAACTGAAATATTTTTCACATACTTAACTTAGAAATGTCTAGTATTCTGTCTATATAGGCCAAAAAAATCATAATATAGATTTAATTTAATGCAATTAAAGTTTAGTTTGTCCTGTGTTAGGGATGTTACTCTAGGGGGAACAAAACTGGTTGCAATAGTGAAATTATAAAAGTTGTTTTATGTCACATTAGTTAACATATGCAAGCTTATTTAACATGTGGACCACAAATAAGTGTAATTATATTAAAACAAGGATCTGTAGCTCAGAAGCAATAAAAATAGACTAGGTTGTATTATTAATTCTTGTGTTAAGGGTTTTGAGCCATGTTGATTGGCCTGAATTTTTTGATTTTGTTATGGTACAAAGGGATTGTTTGAAGTAATTTGTCCCCGAGAGAGGCTCACAATCCCAAGCGGGTTTCAATTCAGCAAAGCAAATCTAATTTTGTTTGCTTTATGCAAACCAGAAGGGGCTGTGGTTCATTCTGTTTTCACTGGAGGGGAAAGGCGCACTAATGGGACCTGCTGAAATGCATGCATTGCAAACATCATACCCCTGCATATATTAAATTTAGCTATGTGATGCACTGTGTTCATCATCTCATTGTGTACACAGATACGCTTTAGAACAAAGCCTTTAATAGTACAGGAACCCTACTACATTATGCCAACAGACTATTGTATTTATATTTAATGTTACAACTGGAATTTCTTCCCTTGGATAAAGTGTATTGATATGTGGCCTTTTTTTCCCTCCTGTTACTTGTTATAGTAGACAATGTACTGAGGACATTACATGCTTAAGCTTCAAGCCATCTGAAGATTAATTATATGAAGGTCTCATAATGGTTTTTAATTTTCCCTTTTTTACAGCCCAGAGTTAAATAGGAGACATGTTCAGGATCTGATTGCCAAAAGAGCAATAATCCCCAATCCATCAGATCAAGGCTGGAAGATAAATGAAGGGGAATAGCACCTGCAAGACAGGTAATGCTCCAGACAATAACCACTGCTTTGACAGATTGCTACCCTCTCTTCAGTGTGGCTCCTTTTTAGGCTTTACAAATCTGGTATTTATATAGCCTAAAAAATACACCAGATCTGAATAAATGGATATAGGAGGAAATCAGCTTCTCTGAAAGCAAAAGGAAATATTGCCATTTATTTCACTGGGAGTCAGAGTGGGCCACTAAAAATGTTTGATGGCAGAGTTGAAGGATAGATAAATTTATTTGCATATAAGTCACATTATTTATTTATTGAATTTTCATAATAGTGCTATGGTTCACGTGGTGTTGCTCAATTTTTTCCAGGGTGCTTCTGTTTTGAAAACAATTTCAATATTGCACAGAGGCAGACACATCTCAAAACCCTCCAATTTGTCATTAGACATTTGGCTGCTTGCCTGTTTTACTGATAATATTGCAAAACTACATTAATTTACTGAATGATTTCTGTGAATCATTTCACACAGAATTCAGAATGATACTTGTCATGCATCAGATGATTAACTATTAAAAGCATAGGTTTACTTGTTATGCTTATTGTGTGGTACAGTTCAAAGTTTACTTAAGTGTGCAATTTAAATTCAAAGATGAGTTAGGAATAATGATTCTACTGCTTTTAAATTTCCTTCACGAAACACTACAGGAATATTCTTCCCAATTGTGTTCTGTATTGCCACTTACCGTTCTCTTGAGCTAACGTTCTTCCCTAATTTCTCACGAAATTCAATAGTAAAAAATTTTTCATACTGTAATAAGAATATTCTGTCCCAGTTCCCAAACCCCTGATCAGAGACACATCTTGGATCCATCTTCTTGCACAGAAGGTCTCCTCATGAGTTAAACCAATTGCAGCACGCCGGATTGGAGCCCTCCTCCATGTCCCTTCTACAGCTCAAAGGATGAGACCATGGTCCTGAAATGGAGAACATATGTTCTAATATTTTCTAATCCCATAAAGTCATTCACAAGTAATGCAAACAAGTAAGATTTTGCTTCTGTGTTATCTCATAAAGAATATTTGAAAATAATTATATTCTCTATCACTGTATGTCAACTGCAAGTACTTTAACATCTTGGTCAAAATACACAGAGGCTTGATGCATTCATTTCTCCTATATTCAGGCAAAAATTGAAATTTAGATGAAGAATCAGGTTCTAGTTAAATTGAACTTTTTAATGTGAATGTTTCTTCCCTCAAAATGTTGGTTGCTTAGGCAACAAAGTAAATGTTCCAATTAACCTGAAACTTCAAATAATGTAAATAAATAAAAATTTTAAATTACATATGGACAAGAGGTTTTTTGAGTGGATAAATCTTTTTGAAATTGGAGGAAGACCATGTTGTGAACTGCTCTGATTTAACAGTTTGTCACTGAGAGGGACCAGGCCAAGATCTTTCCATGGTGTAAATGAAAACAGGAGGTCCAAGCAAGCATAAATCAGTACGTGCAGGTCCATATAACTCCTCAGAGATTTACACTCTGCAAGGACTACTTTAAAACTATTTTGATTTACTCCAGCTGACGATCTGGCCTGCAAAAAAGGGTGAGTACTATTTAAAAGGTTTAAAAAATAAGTACTCTGATCGAAGTGTTTTTATTAGCTAAGGTTATTGAACAAAAATTATCTGAAATAGAGTTTAGAATGAAGAAAAAATGTTTGTCAGAAGAGTTTAAATTGAGATAATTTTACAGAGGTGGACTGGAGAAATGCTGAAATTACCATCAATTGCTGTCATAAAGTATTTTCATAGCTAAATATGATTTATTACCTGCTTTTATTTTTATCATTCCTCATTTATATAGCACTAACCACTTTACAAAAATTAATAAAATAGCGCATACTTTTACAACCTTAAAGGCTAACTCAGATGAACATAAAGAGAAATGAAGGGAAGGGATGCAATGTCACTTCAATAATGCAATACATATAGCAAGAGACAATCCTTGCTCCAAGGGGTCTTCTCTATGAATAGACAAGGCAGATAAAGGAGCTAATATCAATTCCTCAATTTATGGATGGAGAACTGAGGCACTGGAAAATCAAGGGATTTACCCAAATTGACAAAGAAACTCTGCCTGAGCTAGACACTGAATCCATTTTCTTCATGCTCTACTTGAATACTTTTTCCTCCCAAAAGGTTGATGTATATTTAAATAACATAAACTTTTATACAGTCTAAAATACTCAGCAAGATCATTTGGGGCCAAAGCTATTTCAGCATATACTTATCTGAGGGTCTGACAGAGTAAGTTGCCCTGTTAATCCCTATGGTGAAATGATTGAGACTATAAGTGTACAATTCTGCAAATGTTTATGTAATTTAAAACACATAGATAGCGTTGTCTACATTATTGCCTCTATGAACAGGCTTAAAATTAAACACTTGCATATGTTGTATTGATTAGCAACTGGTTAAGAAATTACGATTTATTACTAACACAGATAACACAGAAAATGCAGACATATCCATTAAAAAAAACCCACATTTCTGTCCTTTAGAGGGGTTTGGAATATGAGTGAAATGAGTGATAACTAAATTTCATAGGTTTTTAATTGCACAAAGCTCCAAATTATTTCTAAGAAAAGCTTTATTTGAATAAAGTAGCAAGATCTGGTCCTCTGCAGGACTTGCGGAGTTAGCCTTAACCAACCTAAGAAATTGTTGAAAATAATTAAAGCGATAGAATTAATTTGTTTTCAGTAGAATTTTCATACAATATGAACAAAAGGAAGTAGGAAAGCTATCAATCATAAGAAAAAATGTAAAAGGGTAAAACAGATAAAACAATTTCTGTTTTCTGGGTAAGACTCAAGATAAAATCTGGTGAGGATGTTCAACATTTTAAAAAATCCAAATATAGGTAAGCTATAGAAAGACATAAAGGATCTAATTCTGTAGAAACAAATATTAATTTTAAATAAATAAATAACCCTTGTGCATATGAATTGTCCTTTGCTAGATTCTATTTTTATAAAAAATAAATGTTTCCTTCTTTTAGTAGCAATAACACTTGCTCTGAATCTATAGGAAAAAAAATCTTTTGTTATTGATGCCAAAGCAAAACTCAGGACTTGTCTGTATTAATATATTTTATGCCTATTCTTGCAGTTCTTATTGGGAATTCTGCTGCAGAAAGTCCTTCAGAGTAAAACCTTTACTTTTACTGCATAAAAGCTTCAGTGATGCTCTAACTTTAAGAATAGGAAAAAAAAGAACAACTCTAATATAGTGTTGCATAAGCAGTTCAATCAATATTTGGCTTTTTTTCACAGGCTTTTAATTTAAGAGATTTTGGGTGACATTCAATGAATTATTGCTTCTGCAATACCTATATATTGAAAACAATAAGATAATAAAAGTTGGAGAAGCTCTGTGTAAATACATGCTTGCTCCCTGTGTGACAGTTCCTATAGAATGGAGCATGAACAATATAATTTAAATTTAGGACAAAGCTAAATAAACTAATTCAAAAAAAATTACATATGCACTAATTGATACAGCTTAATATACATATATACATATGCTTACGTGTACATATATATATGCATGTGTGTATATATGAAGCGTGCACCAAGACATGGCTCTCGACAATCATTTCCCAGGCCTGGCACTTGCTCAGCTTAGGAATTACTGACCTGTGGTCACAAGGTTCGTAGCCTGAATAACAGGAAGGCCTAACACAATATCTGTTAAATTTCTGAATAACTTTGATATTTTGTTTGGTTTCCTTGGAAGTAAGGTGCTGAAGTGTTTTGTGGAATTTCTGTGCATCACTAGCACTGCCCAAGGGCTGTTGGTGTTTGTGCTCTATGTACAATGCACTGAATGGGGTTTTATTGTAGCAATTATTGTAGTTCATTAACTTTATTACAGCTGGATTAAAATAAAACATGGCTTAACAAACTCCAAACTAACAAAACCTGTATTTTTTATTGAAAATGATAGCATTTTAAGACTCAGCTATTGGGACCATGTAAAAGACTGATAAGATGAGCAAAACTTAGGGTTAGACTGATCTGCAAGAAACACAACACCCTCATCAGATGGAGGCCACATTGCCTGATGTTCCTTGTAACACATTACCTTGTTACACAAACATTATGTTCCTGCCTGAATCCTGCCTTCAGCTCTGTACTATCAGTTCAAGGGCTTCAGCCTGGTTTCTGGTGACAACGTGACATACCACAGCACCTCATTCTGCAGGACCCAGAGAGATTTGCACATCCATGCTAGTTTGAAAGTGACTAACAGGGCAAGGAGTCCAGGCAATCTGATGACAGAGGCAGTCTCAAGCAACCACCAAGCGACCTGCCGACAGAGTCAGACCTAAGTGCAGAACATGTAGCAAGGGACCTCATTAGAGTCATGGGAAACCACACCTGCTCCTTTCTTTTCAGGCATGTCATTTAAACCCTTTGCTTTTATAGGTTTGACAAATGGGCTTGGAGAGTCATCAGACTTAACAGTGTTAGCGTCAAGTTCCTCACTTGGTGCTTGTCTACTTAGGGCTGCCAACCTTCTGCTGAGGCTCAGCCATGTATGAGTAGCCTGTAGGCCTACAGATTCCTCTAGGCCTAATCACTTCCATTCATGTAAATGTCTGGGCCAACAAAAATGATGCCAGTATCTTCTCCAGAGTCTTTTGTATGGGTGCATTTGAGCAATAGGAGAGGGCACTGGGGAATACCTAGAATAAGCAACTGGCACCACCCTAGGAAATCCATGGAAAAAGCAGTCAGTCACTTTATATAAAAATCACAAACATCAGATGACATCTGGGAGTTCAGACAGTCAGAAACTAGAAAGATATTCCAGATGTTAGAGATGTTGCCTTGTGCAAATGCTGGTTGTTACCTGTGCTCTGTGTACAACATGCTGCGTGGCAAGTGCAAGATTAGGATGATTGAGGGATACCTTTCTGACAGAGCTCCAAACCTGTAGATACTTTTACATAACATTATACTCCTCATCTGGAATATTTTTTAGATCTCTACTCACCCATGTTCACTTTGACTCAAATTGCAGGGTTTATACAATTGCTAGTATATTTGGAGTAGTGACAGGAAATACTGTGGTGGCCACGGACCTCGGGGTCTGTCATATTAGAAGGAAAACTGAGGTCTCAGTAACTAGTAAAAACGAAGCCCAGTTGACTGGCTATATATGTGTCAGGCTGGAAAATATCTGGGAGACTGAAAAGCTATTTGCACAGGTTTACAGCTATTTTGAAAAGACTGACACAAGAACAAATAGGTATAAACTGCCCATGACGAGCTTCAGTCAGGAAACTAGAGGATTTATAACCAGGAATGAGGTAGACATCTGGAACAACCATCTACTGTTATGTGGAGACAAAAGATTATAACTACTTCTAAGCCACAGCAGCTTGAAATATGTCTTGTCTTCCCAGCAGATACAGGATGGATTTAAGAAGCAGAGAGTTTGCTTTGCTGACCTGCAAATTTGACACTGTGCTGTTATCTGAATCTTGGAGGTGTTGCTGCCAATATCAGCACTGATTTTTATTTTTATTGTTTGTGGCCATTGGCAATGAATGGTATTTGATCTGAAACTTTTAAAAATGTCAGTAGAAATTGTTTTGCTGACCAGAAGCTATGTAGTGAGCATGTCTCACTAAAGCCAAAAGATTCTCTAAATGTCTTTCCTGCATCGTGCAATTAAATCTGCATACAAGTTGCCCCTAATATAATTTGTTGCATGCAAATAACAGATCCAATTCTACCAGCTGTACTTATGTTAAGTAACCCTCAAACAAATAGTTTCTAAGAATTCCCTGTGGAACAACTCACATGAGTAACTGCTGCTACATGACGAAAGGTGGCAAAGCTTGGCTTGGAATGAACAAGCACATTGCTTCTCTTTATTATTTTCAGCATACAAAGTGACGCTACCCAAACATCATTTTGTAGCTGATTGCCAAAAAATTTTTCCTCAGATTTGGCCCATCCCAACAGAAAGAAATCTCTCAAATGTATGCATATATTATTGAACAAGTTTATGGCTTATTGCTTGGTTTTCACTGTTAATGCAGCAGTCACTGGTCCAACTGTGAGACAAAGGTGACAAAGGCAGACCAAATATCAAATTTTGGAAGCCAGTTAATCATACTTCTCAAAAGCACTTAGCACCAACACAGTTACTTCATCACATTACATCCTCAAAGTCAGCTCTGGCACTACCAATCATCGGTGCATTTTGAAAGGCATCATATCCCTCTAACAGTGAATTATGGATCGCACACCACCTTCCTCGGCAGCTTGTTGAACTAGAGTCATTTATTCAGTTGGTATTGAGAGTCTAGGGGCATGACAGTACATCTGACCCCTTTTGGGTAAAATTTGATCTGGCATTTCATTTCACGGGCTCAGCCACCAGTCTGTCAAATCTTCATTTTGCTGGTGCCCACTAGAACTGCTGACGCTTGTCTCTAACTCCTGGTGCTTTCATCTTTCAGTGGCAATAAACATGTCACACTGCTGAGGTGAAACACAATCTGGAATTAAATTTACTGCATATAAAATATGGTGCCCTCTTTATTGGTTCAAATACTTGTCACTCATAATTTATTTGAAAGTGTATGGCGTTCGTGAGGCGAGAGTGCTGCTGGAAATGGAGGCAGGGGGGAGCTGCAGAACTCCGAACCACGGTAGTTTACAAGAGCTCTTCTTCTCCTTTAACACCCATTTCCCCATCCCTTGCCAGTCCTGACTGATATAAACACATCAAATGTGATATCAGTGCCTCAGCCAATAAACAGTATGTATCTCAGTAAAAACAAGCTCAAGTACATTTGGCCGTGCAGCTGCATGGTAGCTGCAAAGTGGCTGCAGGAAGATAACCAGGATTGCTCTCAGAAGAACAAGTATGTAGGTGTTTATACATGTGCGTTGGGGGGAGGGAAGAGTGGGAAGGATGGGAAGGAGCCAGATTTAGCCCTGGTCCGTTTCAAACTTGCTCGCCATGCCTTTCCTTCTGGCACTCAACTTTTTCATTATTTATTCCAAATACTGTCGATCAGCTTTAACTAATACAGTTCTTGTATGAAGCACCTCTCTAATCTCTTCAAACACAGATGCGGAAGCGCAGCTTAGAGCACGGAGGCCAACAAAAGCACTTTGCCTGTACCAGTGATTAGCTTTGATTGACATAGTACACTTCTGCTTTCACAGGCATACTTTAACACCCATAAATGATTGTTTTAAAATGAGAAGCACTGGGTAGTGCAGCTCTGGCTTTAGTAAATATGCAGTACAAATGTAGCAGCAGATAACTGAGAGAATATAAAACACTTGATATTATTTTCTGTCTTTTCTTCTCCTTTTACAGATTTTTTTTTTCTCATCCAGTATTTATTCCTAATTGTCAAAGAAAATGATGACAATGTGTATTCTGCTTAAACATGGACTTTTGGTCCTGTCCTATGTGTGCTTTGTAGTTTTTGTAATAGGAGGCAATGAGAACAGTAGTCTGGTTTTGAAAAAATAAGCTAATGCAGAACTTGAGGGGTTTTCCCTGCTGTAACACACAACTTTACTTGTATTAAATGGTTGAAAATAAGGAAGGATTAGAAAGAGGCAATTTCAGAATGTATAAAGAGATCCAGGCTACAAAGCACAGGGTGCCAGCAAAAGAATGTCAAATATGTGCAGCAAAAAGCATTTATAGATTCAAGTTCTGTAGCTAATTGCTTAATTGCTGTTTTTTCTGGAATCTACTTGATGTATTTACAAATATAGCCATGTGATGCTTGAATACATAGTTAAAAATGAAGTTCTAAATTAGAGACAATATCCAAAAAACTAAAATAACTTCCACCCACCAAGCATTTGTAGCCTCCTTATCATCCAGTACAGCCCATTCTTTCTTTTTCCTTCAAAGAACAGTCAAGTTTTGCTCTACGACCTATCAACCAGGCAGCCCACATTCTGATGGGACAGCAAGCCACTGTTTTTACCCCCTTCTGCTGATCTCAGACTCCTGGTCACACATGAAGGGAGAGGTGCTTTCTTTGTGTATCAAGGAACCAAACCATTTAAAAGCACACAAATCTGAACCAGAGTATAACACTACACTTGAAATTAACTGGAAGTGGGGGCAGACAGTGGGGCACAGATGTAATGAGATCCTGGTGAGAAACACCCATTAACAAATGAATAGCCACTGTATGTAACAGGTGAAATTTCCAAGTGATTTTAAGATGCAGATTTGTGTAAGGTGTGTTACTAGTAATCAGTAACCCAAGAAGGGAGATACTGCTGACAAAATGGACTCCTAAGCATTTCTGTATTTAAACTATGATATAAAGACCTGAATGTGCATTTTAGTTACATGGTTTCCTGAAATGATGGGACAGACAGGCTTCTTTCCTTCCACTGAGTAGGATCTAGTGTCACCTCCAGGCGTGACACTCCTGGTCTAGTCTGTAAGAGAAAACAGGGCACTTCATGTAAACACTGACACCATACATAGCCACAGTGAAATAAAAGTAAAATGGAGAGATAGCTGATTACAGTACCTCTGTATTCCAGACAATATCCAGGATTTCTTTTACCCTTATGAAGAAGAACTTTCAAGTAATGTGCACAAGCTGGAAAGTTATACATTTGTTATAATAATTTACAGAATCACAAAATCACAGAATGTTAGGGATTGGAAGGGACCTCGAAATATCATCTAGTCCAGTCCCCCTGCTGGAGCAGGAACACTTAGATGAGCCTACATGGGAGTCTTTAAATGTTTTACACATAAATGTGTCAATTGATAACTTGGTATCTTTGCTACAGTATCAGCAGGGGAATAAAATCCACAGAGTTTACTAAATTGGTACAATTGGTTGGATGATAAAGTCTGTGTTCCTAGTTTTCATCTCGGTACATGTGTGTGCACATTTGTCTATGCATGTGTGTGAATGTATATTCCAGCTTTTTTGCATGTATGTGCACATATGTATTCATGTCACAAAAGAAAAAAATCAAACAAGTAATTTCTGGTAAATCCACCTGTTTCAATCTCAGTGACCAAAGGCTAAACAAATGCGTGGGGAAAATGCGTGGGGATGTCTCATTCCTTTCTTCATTAAACAGCTGGTTTTTGGTTTTTTGGGGTTTTTTTCTCAATATGTAGTATTGCACATCATCAGAAGAAAATAAAAGATGTAACTAAAGTAGCATACATGCTGGCTATCCATGGTCTAGTTTTCATGGGAATGGTCTACAGTTCCACAAGGACCTGGACAAGTTTTATACAGATTTACATGCAGTTTTCTTGTATTGAGAATATAGTCAACATGATTCAACAAAAACAGGACTGAGCATCCACCCAGAAAACAAACGTGTATTCTGCTCTTGCAAGGTACACAGGACAAAAATCACAAAGACAAATTTTGCAAGAATAAATACCAACCTTTTTGCATTTGAAAATGTTTTCATTCATTCTTTGGCCTCTCTGTCAGACTCCAAGGATACTCTGGACTCACTGCACTTTGCACTTTGTCCAGAAGCTGTTTGGTTACCAATGCCCCTCAGAAAAGTGAAGTCTTCTCCATGAAAATTATATACAATTTGGCTGGGTAGAGAACAGAGGCCTGAACAGCTCTTTCCCAAACAAAGGATTTCTTAAGTGGAAGAAATTCTCTTCGTCTCGCCTGAGTGGCTGGGCTGACATCCGGGCAAAAAGAAAATCCTATTCCCATTGCACGCTGCTAATGGAGAGCCTTGTTCTCTGTCTGTTTGCTATCTGACACCTTATACAGCATGGTACATTTCGAGTCCTCTTCCAATTTTTGTCTTCTGACAGGGATCAAAAATGCCTTTTCATATATGCTCTTTCACATTTAAAACCCATGGTGACCCACTTTTCAGGAAAATCTGCAAGGTCCCTTCCTCAAAATCCCATGCAGAGGCCCACAGCTCTGACAGTCTCCCAACCAGATTCAGGATCCTTTCCCTTTGGGTCAGTGTTTTATGTTATCCATGACTGGCGAGAGTCCCTGAGTGGGTTTTCTTCAGTTATTTCTTTCTCTTGTCTTCTTTGCAGCCCATCCATTTTCCTCCAGCTTTTTCATCATCTATGCTTGTGCCCTTCTCTTTCTCCTTTCTCTTCCCAGTTCATAGTCTCCAACGTGCAATTTCCCCTTTTCCACATGCTTTTTGCTTTTGTCCAGTCCCTTCAGCTCTTTCTCCCTTTTCTTCTGCACCTTCGTTTGCTTCCCATTTTTCTGCACTTCTTCTTGCAGAAGATTATTAAAAGCTGTGGAACCTACAGCCACAAGCTCTGCCTGATTAGGCAACCTGAAATGATAGCTGATATATTGTTTTAAATAAAGCAAATCCTCAGGTCTACCTTCTGTGAAGTTAAGGGAAGCTGGGCATACTCAACACCACTGAAGTTGAGTCACTTCCTATTTAATGGCCTAGGTATGTTTTGGCCATCATCTCTACTGCATGAAGATATTCTAGATATGAAGCTTTATATGTGGGTAGTTTTTCCTTAATTTCAAATCTGTATGCTATCTAATCAATGCTAATTTACATCACACAGAATACATCAAAACACAATCAAGAAAGGCAACTAACTCCATGCAGCAATCCATGTCAATCTTCAGGAAGCAATGGAGGGAATTTCTATGTTGCACATGCTTCATTTTCAATCACACAGATCTCTTCAAGTCCTGTCCTCACTAGATAAAAAATGTACCCCTGGCAGTAGGTTTCAAGAAAATCCTTATGCCCAGTTACTGTCCAGCTGTCAAGTGTTGGGCTGTCATGCACTTTTGCTTGTGTGACAGGACCCTATGCCATTAAATGTCCTACCCTTGGCCTCCTTGAGTTTGAGAAAAGCATCCAATTCCCGTCACACAAAAGAAGAAATGGTGTAAATTGAGAGAAAGCTGAACACGGACTGGTAAGGGTTTGAGCTCTTTCAAGTTTCAGACTTGCTAAAAATTCTGTCATGTCACATATCATCTATTTCATCCTCTTTCCAAAACTTTTGCACCTTTTTTGAGGCTTGGGTTTGATTCCTGCAATCCTCCAGGAGAGGCAATCATCACGTTTGTGTTTCCTTTATTAGCATTTGTCTTAAAGCCACTAGCACATGTCTAGTTCTCTCTCAGTTTTTTTTTTTTCAGATTCCCAGATGTCTATATTTGGCTTCAGCAATCTGTGTTTGTCATGTGTCAAGTTAAGAAATCTATCTTGGACCCTCTAGAACTGAAGAATTTGGATCCAGTATTCACGAGGGAGGACAGGATACCTTTTGAGGAGAAAAGCTGATTGGTATGTCCCTTGCCCCATCAATTCCCATCTTCCCTACAATAGACCAGTAGAAGGACTCAGTGCTGAAGTGACCAAGAGAGGAGGTCCACCAGTATGATGCTTATATTTGATGTTGCAGACAATTCCAGCTTGGACACTGGGAAAATATTTGAGTTTAGACAGACCTGGCAAATCTATCTATTATACCTCATCAGCACTCTGTTGTTGGTATGAAAGGCAGAGTGTAGAGAAGATCTGAAGGATTGTTGACTAAGCAAAGTTGAAGCTTCATAAGTAGTCTTCATTGAATGTGGACTATGTGACGTTTTTAGGCATCCTCTATGCTTTTTGTGGGTTTTAGCACCATTTAATGTAAACCTCAGCACCATAAAAACACACTCTTGTGATTAGATCTTTTAACAAATACATGGCATTCTATAAAAATCTAGATCCATTTGGTCTCAAAAGAGAATATATAGAGCATATATACATATCAGAATATATAGAACAGCACTGCAGAAAAAAAAGCCATGCAGATACTTATAGCACCTTCAGTTTACCTTGCACAGGTAGTAGTATTCAAGACATGGTGAAGCACATTTTATTACAAACTAACAATATAAGATCACACTGAAGGTCTGTGGTTTCCTACAGCACACACTGGAGTGTGCACCACGCTGAAATATAAGCAAAACTCCCTTCACTTGAATTAACCTTAATTAGTCAGATTAAACCTAGCCAGATTAAGTTTATACTACTCAACTATGAATCACATAACTGTAGTGGCTCTTTAGCAATACTTAGCAAACTAAACGTTTGCTTGCGTCTATAAGCATGTGTGTCTGTAGGCATGTGTATATTTATTTATATACATGTATGTGTGTACATGTGTGTGTCTGCATGCATGTGTATAGATCATAGCAATAATTCAAGGCACTTTGACCCAAGGAAAAGCACTGAAGTGTCTGTGTTGAATCAGTTACAATGCTGATCATCAGATTACAGGTGTGTTTTTAAAAGTATGGAGTTTTTCTTTATATTCACCTCAGCCTGGATTTTAGTTTTTATTTGTGGATTTTGTCCATGGAGGAATGAGATGGATGTAGAAAAAAAAAGATTAATTTAAAAATTGTTGCTTTGCCTACAGTATTCTTATAGCATTTGTGGACATTGATCAAATCTTAAGGTTCCATTAAAAAAAATGCCATCAATTTTTTATGTTTTCTAGGAAAGGAAATAAATCTTTAAAGAAATGATCATTTAATTAATCATAGGAAAAAAATGAGACTAGTGCCTAGGAGATCGGTGATTAAGAGAGAACAGAACGGAGGACTGGACAGCTTCAAACAGTGGTAGGCAGTTTTTACCTCAGTACAGCAGGCTGATAGTGATGGACAATCTGTGGGGCAGAACCTGACTCATGCCAGCCCATGTTTTCCCTGAATTGCCTGTCATCCAGTTGACTCCCACCTATCCCTTCTGGCAAAATCAGTAATGACAGACAGTGTAGGAAAAACACTCATCATTTCCGTAGTGCCTAGACAATGCATGGTCCAAACTGGAATAACAAAAGCAGCTAAAACTGAGCCTTGAGGCTGGTCTATGTTTTGCAGGGGGTAGCTGGGCTCCTGGTCATCTTGGTGGATTGCAATGTTGGTCACAAATGTGGCCTCTTCCATCCCAAATATAGTCTCTCAACTGGCCCAACCAAGTTTGCTTACTTACAAATCTAGTGCAATCTGATTTAATGAGACTCACTAAAACAAATTTTTTCTCAGATATGTTCTTAAGGTGTGCAGGTAGGCAAATTACCAAAAAAAACCACTATTGCAGGTAGTGGCAATTGTCACCTCCCTTAGTAGAAGTCTGGTCTCACTTAAAAAGATGAATCTGTCCTCCCTTCTCTATGCGTCCTTATGTATGATTCTTTTGCTTTTTCAGGAATGAAGCTTGACCACAGAGCAGGAATTCAATTGCTGGTGCTGTGAACGAGACTGCTTTCTTAGCATATTTTATAGGGAATGTTCATCAACTAAAGTTAACCTAAGAACAGAAAAAGTTCATAAGGATCTTGCTATGACTAGAGTTCTTCCCAAGCAGATATGGTATGGATACAATGCTAACCACTAATAATATGCTCCTTGAGGACATGAGCTCTATAGGTCTTACAAAACTCTTCAGCCTGGGAGCACATGTCACCCCAGGATGCACTGTCCCCTCTGACATTATTTAGGTTTTTTTCTTAGGCCTTTGCTTCTGTAGCCATATTTTACAACTAGATCTCCACTTTCAGGTTAGAAAACCTTCCCAGCCCCTGAAGTATTGCAGCACTATGGGATGAGAAATTTGTATAATAGCTATACCAAATCATATTCTCAAGGAAATGTCGTGATTCTGGGGTGGTCTTACTCATGATGTCTGAAATGTGCAGTGGTCATGGTTACACTAAAAAAACAAAAAAACAAAAAAACCCCACACAAACAAACAAACAAAACAAAAACCAAACAAAAACAAACAAACAAAAACAAAACAAACAAAACAAACAAACAAACAAACAAAATACAAAAAATACCCTTATTGAAGTTACTGCTCTTGGACTTTAATCAGAATAATCAACAAAATGACTCTGATGTGCCACTACTCTGATGTGAAAGAGACCAGAATCTCCTTTTATTTGTGGTGTTTGGCCTTTCAACTGTTTAGCTGACAAACTAAATGCCCCATATTCCCGGTTAGAAGGAGGCTTACCCTCACAACACTCCTGTGGGGCCAGTTTGTACTGCTCCACTGTCATCTCCTATCCCGAGGTCCTGGCATCCCCAGCTGTGGGTTCCTCTGCAGAAGCGATGAGATGTGCTGGTGACACCTTCTCTTCTCCCAGTTGGTAAGTGTTCTGCCACCTGTCAGTCAGCTCGTGGTTTTCCCTGTTGTTATCTGTCCCCAGCAACAAAGACTAAAGCTCTGTCTGGCAAAGGATGGAAACTACAGTGGAGTTTTCACTAGACAACTGTCAACTTATTTACAGGCTGTGTATTAGTTAATATAATTAAGGCGTTGATGCTGTAAATTAAACAGTATAGAAGACATTTGGCTGGCATAAGAAATGCACAGCATTTTCCATACACTTGCTTATGAAGCATGAAAAATGAACAAAATGTACAAATTAGAAGTCAAGATGCTCAGAGCTGCTGAAGGGCTTTACCAGTAGTATATTATTTCTGTTCTGAGGAACTTTCAGGACATTTTCATAATGGATAGCTATGAACTTTTCTTACTGCCTTTCCTTCCCCTTTTTTTTAGTGATAGCTGCCAAATTTCATAAATCCTATAATGTTCTGCACTGTAATTAGTTTGGAAGCCTGTAATTGTTTAAGTTTAAGTCAGCAGATAAAGGCTGCCAAACCACTTGAGCAGAAAAGTTGTATTAATGGCTTCATATTATCGCTTGCTGATTTATTTAATCTCTTTCAATCAAATTGTGATTCTCAAACAAAAACAAGAAAAACTCGAGCAGTTGTTTTCCACTGTGAGGAGGAACTGGGCAGAATGGACACACACACACAGACACACAGAGACAAAAGGGCTTTTGTGGCAGAAAGAATGCGTCGACAGTCCTGAAGGTCAGTCATGATTCAAAGGAAAATATGCTGTGGGAAGAGTTATATTCAGTAATGACAGCTAAAATTATACCACATTTGGTTGCAACCAAAATGTTTCTCCTTGTGTTACTGCACTGCGGTATCCTGGGACACCTTCCTCAAAGTTAAATGAAAAATAGCATACTATTAGAAGTACAGTAATCTGCACTGTTACGGTTTTATACAGCTAACATGTCTCCCTTCATGTACAGCTTGGTCCTACACTTTGCTAGCTGGAGTACCAGGATTTCAGCAGTGGAAGTGAGAAAATACAGGAAGTGTATTGAAAAAATAGTATGTGTCTTTGTTGGCATTATTTATAAGGGTTAGAGCAAAGGTCCTTTTGAAAAACAACGTAGAGAAAATATTGCAGGATTCATGTGTTATTAATGGCCTATGTGTTGGTGTGCACCATTGCTCTAATGCTGCTATTCAGATACTCTGTCTTATATAAGATACTTTAACAGTAAGCATGAACAGAGGACAGCCCAAAACCATGATATGGGAAGCAGGCTAACTGCTGTTACTTCATCTCCAAGGAGTCAATAGTGCATGCTATACATAAACTCAGATCAAATGCATATATTAAGAAGTCATTTTACTAGTTTTAGAGTAAACACACTCAGTTTTTACAACCAATATTATAGTTTGGTCTAATACTTCATGACATAACTCCATGAATGAAGTTTTTTTGGTAGCAGTGCAACTTAAGCATATGTTTAAACTTAAAAATATACAAGACTAATCTCATTGATATTAGATTACCTTCTGTGTTTGCATTCAGCACATTCTGAAATTCCTTGATGGATTAAAACTTCTGTGAGAAGAAAGTTGTACTAAAGGTTTGACATCAATAACTCACAAGGAGATGGTGCTACCTTTATTGTAGACAGTGACAATTATACTCTCTTTGGATTCACTTTTTGACTGTGGTTAATGACACTGAAAGAAATGGGGTCCTTGATTTGCCACCAAAGCTAAAAGAACATTTCCATTTCATGACAGCTCATGAGGTTTTAACACTTGTTTTTATTCTAGATCAGAGTGAATGCAAAATCTTTCTAAAATTTTCATATGAAGAGAATTGTGTTGACCTTTTCAACGGGAGTCTGAATGTGGGAGACCGACTTTCTTAAAATTTTAGCCATTAAAATTCCACAAAATATTTTGGCATTTACTGAAACAAAGCTGTTCTTGCCTAGCTGTTTTTTCTTCCACAGCAAATAGGCTGCCTAAAATTCAGAAAAGCAGAGGCACCGCCTGCTACACACCATTTCCAGGATCTCCAACTTTGAACATACATGAGCATAGGCTTTTAAATGAGATTGAAGCTTAAATGCTTTATGGATATGGGTTTGTGATTCACAGCCAAAATAGCCAGATTAAATTTACTACCATTTGTAGGGTGTGTGTTTCAATTTGATAAAAATATTGTGATTTTTGAGGGTTTATGTTTTAAATTGAACCATCACTCTAAACCTGGTGAGTAGGCAAACAGTGGCAAATTTGGAAAATAAACTCATTGCATGAAAAAAATCTGTTCTGATGGGTATTGGTTTCATAAGATAATATTCCAGTGTTGCACAAAAATAGTAATAGCAGTAGTATATGTTAGTTACTAACCAGTAGTAACTGTTTATTATAACTATGGTATATGTAAGCCTTAATAGATATATACGATAGAAAAAGGAGAAAAATAAATCAAAGGCAGTTGCACATATAAAGAAATTATGTCCTGTTTGAAAATGAAATTTTTAAAAGCTGTTTCTTTACATCAGGGAAATTGATTTCTTTATAGAAACTGAAGGATAAAAGGGGTACTATTTCAGATTTCTGATGTTTTAGACTTTCAGTCATTGATTTTCCACTGAAAATTTTTTTCACAAACATTTTTCTCTCTCCTCAACCCATCTGACATTTATAATTAGTACACCACTGTTGATAAAATGTGATTTTCTTTTCTAAATTCCTAAACTACATCTCTTCATCTGAGGAAAACATTTTTGATATCAACATCTTTAGCACAGTTCATTATTGTATCTCTTGATATGTGGAAGCATGAAAGTACCTTGTTTTAGTGACTTAACTTAAGACTTCTACATTCTACAAGTCCTACCAAACGGCTGAAGACTTTGGTACACAAACGTTGTACAAGGCCTTCTACCGCAGTAGAATTTTATCCTTTATAAAAATAGCTACATAGTGTTGGATTTCACACATACAATCAGACAGAGCTTGGCAAACTGTACCGTATCATTGACAGGAAGCAAAGTATTAAGTACATATTACACAAGATTTAATGTGTTGCATGATGTAGGTGCAATAGAGAAGCAATTTAATTAGCCAGTATAAAAACTGAGAAAGGACAGATGCAATATAACAGCACATCAGGAGATTTCAAGAGGCTCTGTAAATATTTTTTATAATGTCTAATCGTAAAGAGACAGTAGTCTGCTGAGAGACAAGGATCAGCTCCTTGCATCGTTCAGTGCATGGAAGAGAGAGATGAGCCAGAAAAGGGAGCCTTGTTACAAATACAGTCTTGGGCATTGAGCTATAGGAGCCACATGCTTCTTGGATGAGAGACTGAGAAGATGGATGAGTCCAGTCAAGATACTTGCAAAGCATTAAAAGTAAGGATAAAGGTCTGTATGTTGGACCAGGTCAGCAGCACCCAAGCACCACATGTCTACAAAGGCACAGGACATTCTGCACATTCAGAGCACTGTGAAACTCAGGTCAGGGTCACCATAAGCACTGAGGCAAAAGAAAGGCAATACAATTGATGAAGAAGTCTTTCTTTTTGCCCTGCATTGCAATATGACTTTGTTTTGCTATGGTACAAGCAGGCAGAAGATACCTGATTGCTCAGCCTGGATTCCCCACAAAGGGAATATCCTGTTAAAAACGGATACAAAGCCTCTACCATTTCCAAGCACCAGCTCTGGTGTGAGAATGTCTGTTGATTTCATTATGACTTAAAGGCATGGACTCAGGTTTGCCTAATATTTTGTGGCTTCATTCAAAGAAAAAATTTTCATTAGGAAGACTAAACAAATTAGACAGTATGTGCAAACACAACTACTCCATTTGTGATTATGTCTAGGTGAGACGCCTATTTTGTTATTTTACTTGAACAATTATAGCTTTTCCATATGATGCTCCTCTTAGTATTGAATTTTTTACTACATTTTGTACTATGCGATTTGAAGAAAACAAATTAAAGCTAAGGATTTATCAGAAAGCCTCACAAAATCCCAGAGATTATTTTTTCCTTACCAATCTCAGGTATATCCATGTGAGTTATTCAAAAAAACAGAGAGGCAGAAGAAGCAAGAAAGAGGGATCATCATCTAAATTCTAGAAAAAATTAATTACTAAAATCTTGAAGCCGCAGGGGAGACATATGCCTGTAATCAAATTCTGGGAAACAAGCCCCTGCAAACTCTCGCATTTCCACTTCCAACTCACTACCATTTCACGTTCATTTTGTGATGAAGTGTGAGTCTTCTAAAACAAACAAACAAACAAACAAAAATCAGTTACAAAATTTTCACTTTTCCATGCAACAGAAAAATCCCCCCCCTGAGTTTGAAACAGCAAAGAAAGCTGACTTCCAAACTATTCAGAAATGAGGTAATGGCTTTGCGATTTCATTCTTTTGGTTGAAGCAAAGAATAGAAGCTGGGAAAAGAGAGTCTCAAAAAAGTGTGCTCTTTATGCCCTCCCCATTGGCTGCCTTCTGCAGCTTTCAGCCCCAGGAATGCAGGGGATGATGTAGTGCAGCCGGTATGTACAGAAGCACTTGCAAAACCATTGTACTTAATGAGACTTGGAAACCAGTCAGAACCAGGGCACTTCTTCTTGTGATGCTTTTCATCAGGACCACAAAGAGGGATGGTGGAGAGGTGTGAAATGTTACATAATTTTCGTAAATATTTAGGGCAGGTTTTTTATGAACTAGCCGGCTGATTGCCAAACATCCTCAGCTCCCCAGAAACTCCTGCTGAAGATCCCATTGCCTTTAAGGGTCACCTGCATCCTGTTTCAAATCTCAGCCTCAGGGACAGTGCTACTGCAGCACTGGGCCAGCAGACAAGCAGTCAAAAAAGGAGGAGATGTGAAGCAATACTCTTCTCCATACAGAGGAAGTGCAAGAGTCTGCTGTTTTGAAGGGTTTGGATTTTATTTTCTTTTTTACACCCAGCTCTCCGTGTTTGTCAATTCTGTGAATATTTTATGATTTTTTACTTAGTTCTTCACAGTGTAAACTCTAACACTACCAACAAAATACATAGCCTTAGGTTACACCAAAATCCTCTTACCTAGAGAAGAACAATCAGGGGGTTTGTGCCCAGCCTTTGCAAAAGTGTGAGGTGGCCTGAGATAAGCCCAAATGAAACAGACTTAAAGCAGCTATATAAGCTGCCCACATAGTGGTCAGTCAGCATTGCCCAAGAGTGTATCTACAAGGTCTACCAAAGAGATAATTCAAGCTCCAGGTGTGCTCTGTTTCATTTGCTAAAGGACACATTCATAGTACTTTGAATGTGGATATGTTTGTAAATATATGCATCTATAATTTATGAAGTCACCTACTTAAGATTCTTGTCATTTATCAACATGCTTTTGAGACTTGATTCCTCATTTTGCAGACCAAATGTTAACATTTTATTGAATTTATTAACTGAATTAAGTGAGAAGTGTTCCACATTAGAAAGCATAATGTCGGAATTAATCCCCCAAAAATGTGGTGATGGTTTAACTAATATCCTGTAACCTCAGTACCCTCTGACACCGTCCCGATGAGCTCAGTATAAATAATCAGATCAGAGGTTTCCCAGAGAGGTCTCTCTAGAGGGTATCAGTTTTCTCCTCAGAGGGCATGCACCCCCACCTCTCCTGCCCAGGGCAACCACAGAATGCACTCCCTTCCTCCTCCCAGATCTCCATTCCTCCCTCCATCACTCACAGTCATTCCTCAGCAGAACAAGGTGCCAAACCTAGCTGTGGTGACCTTCAGAAAAATACTCTCTTTACTGACTTTAATGCCAGACAGAAGCAGGATGTGGACCCTGGAAGGCTCTTTGAACAGGACAGTAGATGGCTACAATGAGTACCTGGGGACAGAAATCCAGCCACAGATGAACAGCCATTTTCCCCCAGTCATCTTGGGGAAAAATATTTTGACAACGTCTAGTGATCAAGACAAGTGGCTATTCCTTTGTGAAGTCTTGCCAGACACAGTCCAACTTTGTACTGGCCAAAGCAACAGCCCTGAACCCAGCCTGTTTGTGGACAGACTGCCACGGAATCCAGTCAAGGCCGTACAACCTGTCACTGCCATCTCACCACCATCCTGTCTGCTCCGATCCTCACCTTGCAACTGGAAGTCAGTTAGAAGCAGGACCTTTGTCACCAAGCTACTCAAATCATCTCTCAGCCCAAGGTCTCCTTGCAGGTACGCTATTCCAATTCCAAAACAACAGGAAACAAATTATTTAAAGACAATGCATGCACCAGGTTTTGTCATATCCATTGTTATTTGCAATCTGGTAAAATATCAGAGGCATTTTTTTTCTGTGCAAGAAGAAAGAATCATTAACCTGTTCTCAGACTAGCACAAAATTCTTGAACACCCACACTGGGCAGTGCTACAGGTCTGGATACTGTGCCAGCAGAACAACAAACTGTTTTTCCCTGTCAGTCTTCAAATGACATATGAAAACATTTAGGGATTCTGTCAAAAATAGGAGAGCTAAGAATTTTTTGGATCTTTTGTTTGTGCCTAGAAAAGAAGACGGAACATTCAGACTCACCTTGGCACTGAGCTAAAGAAAACAGCTATAAAGGCTACAGAGAACAAGGCACTTCCATAACAGACTTCCACAAGTGTCCAAGGTAATCTAATCCCAAACATCCTAATTCCCATTTTGCATGATGAAGCTGAGGAATTCCTTTGGCCAGGAATTGAAAGACCCTTAGGGAAAAGAGGTGACTCCACTGTCCTTAGGGCATGTCATGTCCCGGCTTTCTGTGTTACTCAGTGATCATGTTGGTTCCTTGATGGCTGGACAGGCCGTGGCTGCCAGGTGCATGTAATTCCACAAGTACAACACTTTCCTTAGCTCAGACATGTAAACTGCCCTGCAAAAAATAGTAAAACAGAGATATACTGTAGGAAAGGTTTCTTTACATGATTTTAAGGACTCACGGAGGCCTGGCTGCATTCTCATTTCTTTCCATGTTCTGTTATTCCCTGGACATCTGCTGTTAGCTACTATTTGACACAAAATATTGGACTCAAATGATCATTTGATCATTCTTAAATTCTTATGGAATATGCCACCCCCCCAAAAAAAAGTATTCTTTAACTCATAATTAGAGAGTATCATTAATACCAGGTTTGCAATTTCTCAAAGAAAGACTTTGCATGCCTTGTTGATGCTCCACTCCACTCAAGATGAAAGTAAAAATTTCATGTTTCACTGCACATTCTAATGGCTAGGATAGCTGTAACATGAGATAGATATATATATAATTTTGTATATATGGTATATATACATACATTATATATATACTACATACCTAAATCAGTGTTCTTATGATAATTTCTATATTTTTATCTCACGTAATCCCCCTACATAACATAGCTTTTTCTGAGTCCTGAAAGACCACTATTTCCTCATGATCTGCTCCTAAATAAATAAAGCTGACTTGGTCATGAGGAACACATGTGTAGCTCTGTTGTGGTTTAACCCCAGCCAGCAACTAGAACAATGTAGCCACTTGCTCACTACACCCCATCCCACTTCCACAAGTGGGATGGGGGAGACTGGGAGGGGAAAGATACTCATGCGTTGAGATAAGAACAGTTAAATAGGACAGCAAAGGAAGAGAAAAGAGTAACCCAATATACAAAACAAGTGATGCACAATGCAGTTGCTCACAACCTGCACCTCCGATAGCTCATCCATTCCCCAGCAGCGATATTTGCCCACTGGCCAACTTCAGTTTATATACTGGACATGACGTATGGGCAGAAAAACCCTTTGGCCAGCTTGGGTCTGTTGTCCTGGCATCGCTCCCTCCCAGCTTCTTGTGCAACTGACAGAGCATGGGAAGCTGAACAGTCCTTGACTACCTGGCAACAACCAAAACATCAGTGTATTATCAATATTCTTCTCATACTAAATTCAAAACACAGCACTACACCAGCTACTAGGAAGAAAATTAACTCTATCCTCGCCAAAACCAGGACAAACTCCCATCAGCTTTTTAGTGTATGCCCCTGGGTAGTTTAAACCTAGCATGTAGAATCACACTTAACCCTATTAGACTATGTTTGCATGATAGATACTTATGATGCTTAAAGCATCTTTCCATTGTTATGCCTATGTTCTAACTAGAATCTTTGATGGAGCCATCTCTTTTGTTGGAGAATGCTTTCAAAACTGCAGAAATGAAATAAATCCTTCTGACACAATCCACTAAATCTCTCATCTTGCTTTCTTATTAAACTTTCTTTTTTGTAGCTGCCAACAGTGACTAAAAGCCTCATTGAGTTTTTACCTTTAGCCTGTTTTCTTTGAGAAGTGTTTACTGGATTTCAGCACCAGTGAAAAGAAACTCACATTTAACAAATGCACCATATTCTGTAGTCCAATCAATACCAACCCTCTTCACTGATCATTTGGCTTAATTCAGAAGAAAAGATGTCATGCTTCACATAAATCACTTTTATTACTCAAAAGAATCCTTTATTGAATAAACTCTGGTGTCATTTCAGTCAACAAAAATAGAGCACAAAGATCCCAGGTACCCCTTGGTAGCTGGAATTATTTATTCACCTGTAAAGTGATGTGATTCTGATGCAAATGAAATACATTTTTAACTTACATTTTCTCTTCTAATAGAAAATTACTACAGAAGGCCAGAAATGTCCCTATTTAAGTAAGTGGACTTTCAATTACTGTAATCCCACAAGCACTGCACATGTATATATAAACCAGTGTTCATTCACAGTCCTAGCAAAATTGAACCTATTAGGCAATGCTTCACTTTGTTCTAGTTGGCACTGCCATTGAGGTGCTTTGATTAAACAAGCCAATTGAGTCCTTTTAGAATGACATTACAAAACTCTTCACCTTCAGCTTTTAGTTTTTTTAGTTAGGTTGCAAATATCACACATTACAAAATCACACAGAGCTGGATTTTTGGCATAAGGTAATAGATTATTCACTAAGATTTTTGCTCTAGTATCAGGTTTGTAACTGTACGGTCTATCTTGGGGAAAAACAAAACAAACAAAACAAAACAAAACAAAACAAAACAAACCCAAACAAACAGAAACAAAAGGAAAAGTCTCTACAGGACTTTTGGTGTTTTTTTTTCAGTTGTGGAGTTACAGAAGTACCATAATAATGATACTTGGTTTCCATATTAATGTAAATTATCTACTGGAGTTTCAGGAATGTAAACATATGAAGACTCTATGCTCCCAAATGTGGCTTGAAATATGAGCAAAAGGGATAAAAACTTGCCATACTTCATTTTTGGGGATCAGGAAAAGGCTTGTTTTGCATGATGACCGTAACTGCTAAGTTGTAAGCTGCATAAGCACTCAGGGCACTCAGTACATCTCATTTTAAGCAACTGTGTGTTTCAGTTTGCCAATGACAGGTTCTGAATTCTTCTACAGATACTGGAAGCGTGCGCACATGTGTGTGTGTGTGCGCTGTCATAACCTATCTGCCCAAGCATGGCCTGTCTTGAAAGATTAAGTGCACCTATTTTGAACTGGAGGCTGCATGCCATAATTTTTAGCTAACCCGTTTCCTTCTTAGTGAAAACAGAAATAAAAATATATTGTGCACACTTCATTGCTAGAACCTTTGACCTCAGCTGCCTATCTAGCTGAGACTGTGATGAATGCTTTGTGTCTCTTCATTTTTAATTGCTCATAAATTGTTATCCCATGAAACACAAAACTAGCCTTGTCCTCATTTTAGTAGGGGTTGGAGGTCAGCCTAACAGTAATACAATTAAGGAGTGTCTTTGTGTGGGGGTGTGGGAGTGAGGAGGGCAGGAGGGTTACAGAAGGTTGTGGTAGTGAAAGATGTATTCCTTTCCAAGGAAATACAAAGCAAATTCCACACTTTCAAACAAAAGTCTTTAATGTTTGACAGTGTTGAGAAAAGCTCCTGGGAGGACATTTAGAAGGGTAATAAAGTAGACATTATTTTCCATATCTGCATAAACTTTCTTAAACATACATGTACAAATGGTTGTATATGATAGTACTGAACTTTTCTTTGCAATGGCAGACTTAATCCTATGGGTCAAATTTTACTCGGGCATGCATGTTCCAACTTGCTGATTTCAGAAGAAATGATAGCCTACCTTTGACTCCTCTATAAAATAATCTAAACCACATCTGTGGAGACAGCACTGTGGAGTCACTTTCCTCTGTTTAATCTATTGTCAGTTGTCACACATTTCCTTCCTGTTCTTGAAAAGCTGGACTGCTCAATTCAAATAATATACAGTATGCCAAGACACAAGGATATCTTTCACCTTCAAAATGTCTGGTAATAAATAACTATAAAATATTGGCTCAGTGATATCATGGAGATTAGTGTGCCCAAATATAAACCTCTTTTGATTTTGGTTGAATAAATATCCAAGCTTGCTGAATTTGCTTTTACCTCACACCATATATAATTCTGTTTAGCAAAAACGTTACTGGGCTTTCAGTAACCAAGTATGTCTCCAGATTCCTAAAGACCAAACCATTCTGGTAATAGTGGATTCTTGTTCAGCTTAATTTAGGCAATTTCCTTCAAATCCCGTAACAGTCCTTGGTCTCTGTTAACCTTAGCTCTAACAAGGTGCAGTACCTGCAACAAAGTCACCAAGTTCTCAGAAACCTGTCATAGAGCTTGGAAATAGTCTTCTCCAGCCCATGGCACACAATAATTTTAACACTTGTTTAAAAAATACTGATAGCTATAAAGCAAAAGAGCATTTAGCACCCACTGTTGAATTCTTCCTGGAGGACAGACAATTCTACCACTTAGTCATAGGACCATGGATTCTTTCAGCTCATACAGATTCCAGTGGTCCAGGCAGTGGCAAGTTTTAGTCCCAGTAAGTGACACGCTGATGAATTCAGCAGCCCAAGAGTCGGCATCTTCTCATCTGCAGTGACCTGTTATGTTACCACATTTTCACAAGTCCTACAGTTTCATCAGATACTGTGTTGAAAGAGATGTAACAAGTTACTAAGGGAGACTACTAGCATCTCAAGACACAAACTTGAACTGGATTTCCAGAGTATTCAGAAGCTTTCCTTCAGACCTATGTCTGGTTATTTTTTCTAAACTGAAATGTATTAACTGTCAATTACTAAAATGTTATCATTTTACTTCATAGAATATTAATTACTTTCTCATTAACACTATTCAAGTACTACTAGGAAAGGGAACAGAAACTACTGCAGAATATTGTTCTTCCTCTAATGGATACCTGCTTGCTTTAGCTACACTAGTAGTAAAAATTGCATGTTTGCTAACAGCACCACTAATATTAAATTATATTTCAGGCCTTCTGTAAACTGAATTCTTACCTTATCTTTAGCAGATAAAAAGCATATTAGCATTTTCAGGATTTGGGATGGAAAAAAATGTATTTTTCTGATACATAGGGTCTATCAAATTATACTGCAATGTTTATCAAGACTTCTGCAAGATTTAGTTTTACTTAAAAAATCTACTCCTTAAGACTGGTGATTCTATGAGGTTCCTGGCTTACTTGCTCAAAAAGTAAAGGCCTGATACCATCCCTATGTACCCAATCTAAGCTGTGATTTAAGGAAAAATGTTCCACCTAAATCACAGATAACAATCTCGAGCATCTACACCCCAGAGTTACTCAGAGTCTTCAGTGCTAAAACTCAGTATGTTTTTCCACAGCCTGTGGAAAGCTCCTGAGCTGTCTATGGTTAGAAGCATATGTACTCAGAAACACTCTCCTCTTGCAGGGGATCTCCCAGAACCTCCGGAAATGCCCATCACTCCTCATTCTTTATGTCTATAGGTATTTTCAGAAGCTCTCTGGAACTTCCTACTTAAAATTTCAGTATACTTTTGTCCCACATGTTTTAGTCAGACAAAAGCAAAAGCACAATTTGTATACTCTGGTGGGCCTTAACATCTACACAACCCATTTACAGAATTAATTGGAAAAAGCCTTATATTAGCCAGCTAAAAAAGTCAAGATGTATGTTTCTGGTATTTTCTCAGTATCATAGAACAAATGACAAATCGTAGTGTTTCTTGTTGAATCATGGCATTGTATCATAGCATTCTCATTGAAAATGGCAGACTGCTTCTCTCTAAGTAAATTCTATTTCATTCTACTAATGAAGAAGGTTTCTTTCAACATCATGTAAAAAATCTCTTTAGGGTGAGATCAGGTGGGTGTTGCTGCCAACATCTAGCCAGCTGCTCATCAGGAATTTCCAGCGATGAGCAATCTGAGTAATAAGGATTTGATGGGTTTTCCCTCCTAATTTTTCTTAGAAAATGGTTATTTTGAATAAGTTTGGTAGTAAAGATACTGTTTCCATAACTTGACATGTGTTGTTTTTCAGTTAAAGTAATTGTTCAGAAAGAAGTCGGAAACCTTGCTAAATTTGTATTGGATAATGAAAGGCTATAAGGTGTCTTGAGGAAGACTGTGAGAAGTGACCTGGCATTCAAATCAGATTGAAAGAAAGCTATCTCCTAAAGCAGTTGTGGTCTGTGGCTGTTTTTCCCAGTGCTGCAGCTAAAGACACCATCACCTTTCCCCCTTATGAGTCCCTTACAAGGGGAGGGGTATTGGGCCCAGCAGCGAAAGACAGTATGATGGGATGACTGCTGATGGCAAACTTCTGCCAAATGCATCAGAGAGAAGGAAGGCTTCATTAGTAGAACAGATTGCAGATAAAAGAGGGCCAATCCTGGATGAGTTCTTGAAAGATAGTTTCCATGGACAGCGCTTAATAAAGCAGTGGCTTGCCCAAACTATATTCCTGTTGTGTCTGTTCCTTTGATGCTGGGGAAACCCAACACTTCTTTTGCAAAATACCACTTCTCAGATAAAATAGCTGTCACTGTGCATTGTAATTCATTTTCTTTTTAAATATACTTGAGTCTCTCATTTGGACAAAGTAATACCTGAGAAATAGTGCATCATTTGTTTTAACACCATTTAGTACTTATTATGTACTACAAAGTTCTCAGGTTTATAAGCTGTTTTTCTTTAGGGCCGGGGACTTTAAACATGGTATGTTTCTCAAAGCAAAAGAGACAATGAATTTGAGACTTCAAGCAGCCATTGTCAGGACAAAGCTTATGATTCTGTCTTCTCCAGCATGTGCTAACTTCTGAAAAGAAGCATCCTGGACTACAGCTGTCCCTTTCGAGCTGGCCAAATAACTCTTACCAAGCAGGGAACTCTCATCAGAGAGAGGCAGTGGTGTCTGGAAAGAAAGGTGTGTTTGGTAAAGATGTCCATTTTACAGTCCTAGTGTCAGAGGGCAAGACTAGTCAGGTTTTCCAGGGCACCTGGCCCTGCTTCATGATGGGAGAATGTTGCCACCTTGTACTTTCTTGCTAGTCTCACCACAAGGACCAAGAGAGCAGTGAAAGCTGTTAAATGTAGTTCATAATGCAGCCATATCTTGGGCCTTAGCTCCAGAGAGCCCAGATGGGAAATAAGGGTCATTTAGAAACAGAGCACTTCCCACAAACCAGAGAGAGGTTTAAAACTTACTTACCTACTCATTATTTTCTTTCTCTGAAGTGGATACTGAGTCCTCTGTGACCCATTAGAGCTGGATTATTCTTCCGCTCTAAACAAAGAATTTATCTGATTTTTTTTTTGCTAGCTTCTCAAACTGATGCAAACTGTCCAAAGCAGGAAGACAAACTACAGATCCTGATGAATAGACATTCTGCAAGATTAGCCATCTCCAAGCAGGAGATGTTTGCTTTTATCTATTTAATTTATCAAACAAGAAATGGAAATGAAGATGGTAAAGCAAGATACCAAAATGAAGGAATCACAGGATTTCTCCCTTAGCTCTCAGCAGGAGTGCTTTCTGAGGGACAAAAGGACGATTGGAGACGTGATGCAAATGAGACAGTGTTCTGGGTGGGGTGTCTCAGCCACTTTAGAAAAAAGAAAAATTCCAAGCAGGTAAATACATTTTAGCTTGCTCCCCTGTGGGTGTCTGGTGCTCAGTGATGCATCACAGGTGGGACATATCAAGCAGTAAAACAAATCTCTACAAGCATAAGAGACATTTAAGATATCAGGAAAATTGAGCCCAGAGGAAAGAAAATCTTTATTTGAGGGTGGCTGTATGTTTTATTGTGTTGTGTTTTTTTCTTCTTTACTGCCTTCCCAGAGCACAGGAAGAAAGATTTTTTTTCAAAAAAATGAACAAAAAGTCCTCTAAATACTGCAGAATTTTGTGCCTACAGGTCATGGATGGTTTAAACAGTACATATGGGAAAGCATAAAAGAACAAGTAGGCACACAAGAAGAGAAGTACTGACCTGGTGTAGCCTTTTCCTTGGCAGCTGCCCAGGAGAATGCTGGTCTTAAATAAACAACCTGATGGACTAGGAAACTTCTGAATACATTAGGAAATAGCAGATGTGGCTATTTGCTAACCCTTCTTAATAAAGTTGCTCACATAATCCTAAAATTATATCTGATGTTCTTCAACGATTAATTTTTGCATAAACAGGATTTTTATGTCCCAACCACATCTCAAATGCTAATGTGTATAAATGACCAATCTTCTGAAAAGAGCCAGAGCACAGGAAGGGAAAGTATTTGGTTCAGATGACAACTTAAGCATGCTAATACAAACTGAGAATCAATCAGATAAGTTGCACACTATTATTGGAGCGGGAGAGTGGCTTCACACATATTATCTCTCCTAAAGCGCAGTAAATGAAGTAATAATTCATTGTAAGCGATAAAAAGGGATCTGAATAATTGAAAATTTTATCAATTTGTTTACAAACAAGTTTTTCCATGTGGTCTAAAGCAGCCTGGTTTCCAATGGAGCCTTGCTCTCTGTCACCATCCCTCTAGTATCTTCCTCCGCAAAGAGTCCTGTTTCTGCACACATCTATTCTGACACCACAGGGCAAGGCAGAACCTTCAATGGGACCAGATTGAACCTAGTTGAATACCAAACTGGCCAACCACACAATTGTGCTAACACACACACCCTGCCTTTCCTTCAGAAAGTGTCAAATGTGGTTCTGTCATTCAGCTACAACTTTGTGTAAAACTCGTGAGAACTTGATTACTCTTTTCTCTTCTTAAATAAACTCCTTCTTTAACAATTTTAACAACTTAAACTGAAAATAAATCACAAATTGAATACATACTTGGAGAAAACAGTAAGAGAATCAGATTAATAAAGTAAACACATGAAGTTTAGTAAATTAGAAAAAACAAAACCTCTACTAAGTGTTGAATCATACACAAAAGATTTTTGATACACAGCCTCAAAGAACTGGTAAAGAATCACAGAATCACAGAATAACAGAATGTTAGGGGTTGGAAGGGACCTCAAAAGATCATCTAGTCCAATCCCCCTGCCAGAGCAGGAACACCTAGATGAGGTTACACAGGAATATGTTCAGGTGGGTTTTGAATGTCTCCAGAGTAGGAGACTCCACAACCTCCCTGGGCAGCCTATTCCAGTGCTCTGTTACCCTTACTGAGAAGAAGTTTCTTCTCAAATTTAAGTGGAACCTCTTGTGTTCCAGTTTGAAGCCATTACCCCTTGCCTTCTTGGTTGTCACTGACAAGAGCCTGGTTCCATCCTTGTGACACTCAACCTTTATATATTTGTAAACATTAATAAGGTCACTCCTCAGTCTCCTCTTCTCCAAACTAAAGAGACTCAGCTCCCTCAGCCTTTCCTCATAAGGCAGATGCTCCACTCCCTTGATCATCTTCGTTGCCCTGCGCTGGACTCTCTCCAGCAGTTCCCTGTCCTTCTTGAACTGAAGGGCCAGAACTGGAGACAATATTCCAGGTGTGGTCTCACAAGGGCAGAGTAGAGGGGAAGGAGAACCTCTTTCCACCTACTAACCACCCCCTTTCTAATACACCCCAGGATGCCATTGGCCTTCCTGGACACAAGGGCACAGTGCTGGCTCATGGTCCTCCTCCTGTCCACCAGGACCCCCAGGTCCCTTTTCCGTACACTGCTCTCTAACAGGTCATTCCCCAACTTATACTGGAACCTGGGGTTGTTCCTACCCAGATGCAAGACTCTACACTTTCCCTTGTTATATTTCAATAAATTTTTCCCCGCACAACTCTTCAGCCTGTCCAGGTCTCGCTGGATGGCAGCACAGCCTTCTGGCGTGTCAACCACTCCTCCCAGTTTGGTGTCATTGGCAAATTTGCTGATAGTACACTCTATTCCCTTGTCCAAATCGTTGATGAATATATTGAATAATACAGGCCCCAGTACCGACCCCTGAGACACTCCAATAGATACAGGTCTCCAACTAGACTCCACCCCATTGACCACGACTCTCTGTAGTTTCTTTCCTTCAGCCAGTTCACCTCACTACTCAGTCATCCAGACCACACTTCCTCAGTTTAGCTGTGAGGATGCTGTGGGAAACTGTGTCAAATACCTTACTGAAGTCAAGGTAGACCACATCCACCACTCTGCCATCATCTATCCACCTCATTATGTCCTCATAAAATGTGATGAGGTTGGTTGGAAGTTGGTTGGAAGCACAACTTCCCCTTGGTGAAGCCATGCTGACTGCCCCTAACAACCCTCTTATCCTTGATATGCCTTGAGATGGCACCAAGGATAAGTCTTTCCATCAGTTTCCCAGGGATGGAGGTGAGGCTGATCCATCTATAGGTACCCAGGTCCTCCTTCTTGCCCTTTTTGAAGACTGGAGTGACATTTGCTTTCCTCCAGTCCTCAGGCACTTCTCCCATTTCCCAAGATATGGCAAAGATGATGGTCACACATAAAAGAAGACAGGTCACACATAAAAAGATTGTAAAACATTTGTTTTGCTGCAAAATCCATATCAAGAACACTTGGACACCACGACTAAGATCCAACTGAGTCTACACTTAACAGCTCTATTGCGTCCCTAAGCACAATATAAAAACCACAGTTGCCCTTTTTAAGGCATCATTAAGAGAATTTTCAGAACTCCGTGAAGCATCATGAAACACATGCATTGCTTCCTGATGTGTGACGTCCCTCAGTTGTCCTGCATATTCATGTTGCAGAAGGCAGAAACCTTTCTCATTTTCAGAAAAAGGTAAAATGACCACGAAGTATGACAGAACAGAGAACTAAACACATCCATTGGTTCGGGACTATTAAACATTCTGAGTGACTAGAAAACATCTTTTGAAAGATCTGTAGGTACTTGACTGCATGCTCAGGAAATCAGTTGACAATTCTCAGTGGAATTCATCTCACCTGGTCACAGGCACTGACAGGTTATATGGCTGTTTTCAGAGCCGAGTCCATAGTCCATGAAGGGGTGAACAAGATCTTCCAGAGAGCAAGTCATTCCACCCCTAACACTTTCTCTGGCATTGGATTCATTATCCAGATGTGCCGAACTGTTTTCATCAGCTGCACAGTGATCTTAGACATCAGTTTGCACTAGAGCCTAAACCCCAGATGCCTATAGCTTAGCAAAATGTGCTTCCACTCAAATGTAGGTAATTGTATTAATCAGATTTAACTTTTGAGGTCATAAGAGTAGAAATTACCCTGAGTTCTGAGAAAGCACTGAGCAATCAGTATTTACTGAAACTCACCATTCCAAAAGACATTGTCCTTTTCTTCATAGCTGATTTTCATTACAAACTTTCAGTTCCAGCTTGTGTTATGAATAGCAACAAAATTCAGAAGCAAAATATTGGTGTAGATAACATTTCCTCTTCAGTGCTTGTAAGCCAAAGAAATTTTTAGCTTCTGATGTTGTTTATGATGTTACCTTCAATGGCTGAAGTCTTGTTATTTAAATTACTCTGACAATTTTCGAGGGGTCATGTTGGTCCAAACACAGAGGTGTGCTTCTACCATTTCAACATCTGTTTACTTGATATAAGGGCAAACAGTCAAGGAATTCCCAAGAACCACAGCAAAACAAAAACACAGGTTGTAAAATGCATCCTTGGGGCTAGAAATGGTCGCAGTGTTTGGCAGAATGGTCAAAACTAGAAATAGGCCCACAACAGCACACAGTACCCAATGCACCTCTAGCAAAGCCAGCAAAGTGGCACAGAGCTCTCTCATTGTAGGATGCTACAGTTTTGAAATGAAGCGTCTGTTGAGGTAACAGGCCTCTGCACTGCCAGAATGGGAAAAACATTGAGAACACTAAAGATCCACTGTGTGTGCTTAGGAAAGTGTCTGCTTGTGGCAAGATGCAAGCGTAGCAGTGCCCCTCACTGCCCCACGGAGAGGAGAAGAGTAGGAGAGGCAGCAGAGTACGTGGGAAGGCTCAGTTCTTCACACCTGACAGGAATTTCAAGTATATTTGGAGAGTTGGAGATGCTTTAAAGGAAAGCTGTGGTTCAGCAAGAGAAGTGGTGTATATTTATTTATTTATTTATTTATTTGCACTGAGATGTTTGTTTTCTATAAAATAAGAATTATTTTTTTTATTTCACCATCACATTCTAGTACATTTATTATTTTGTCTTAACACTTCCAGAGTACCCTTCTGCATAAGGACATTGCAAAGTGCAAAGCATAATCGAGACAGAACTGAGGGACCTTATCATGAAGAATTTGTGAGTAGATATATCCTCCTAGCAGAAAGAAAGGGTTGAAGGGTTGCAGTTACAAGTTACATCATTTATTTTGTTTGTTTATTTGTTTGAAAAATGAATTACTCTCAGCCAGTTAACAAAAACCTTCTTGGTAGTCTGTTGTTTCTCTGCTGGCAAGACAGCCCCTGTGCAGTTTACTGAAAATGAGGTCTAACAGTCCCTGAAAGACAGCCCCTCCTTTGCTGTCCTGCTCCACAGTTGTAAAGTTTTTGTTGTTGCTACATTTTCAACCTTGCTGCTGCCCTAGCCTGAGAGCTCCTTCGTGACACAGGGAATACCATTCTAAAAAATAAAAATTAAAAAAAAAAAAAATCAAAACAAAAAAACCCAGCATATTTATAGAAGCAAGGCTGACATGAGGGGGGGAGTGGAGAACAGGGCATGAGCACTCATGCTTGAAACCCCTTGCTTGTGCAATAATGAGCTTGAAAGCCTTGCTGAAGTGGTTTTACAGCTGTGCAACAAAATGGTGCACTCTCCTCCCTTAATGCTGACATTTTAATGTAGGATCACAGCTATTCAGATTGTCCATTGGAGCTGGCAGGCTGATGGTGTGAGCAACTACGCGCTCTCATCAATGTCGCTTGGATGAAAGCTGCTTTCAGGCTCGATAAAATGGCAGGCTAGGCCAATCTGGCACACATGAAAGGAAACTGGAAGAAAGGCTTAATTGCACCTCCAGCAGATTCCAGTTATTCTGCTGGTCTGTTAACAACACGCAGCCTGGCACGCCAGTCCAGTCCACCGTGCTGTGCTGGTAAGAAAAACTCCTTGAAGATATGGCGCAAAGGCAGCCTGGGTTAGGCCACGCCAACCAAAGCCAAAGAGACCATGAGCCTACCTTCACAGCTAGACTAGCGGCAACCACCACATCCAGCAAAAAATTAAGAAACAGAGAAAGGAGCCACAAAATGTGAGGCTGGGTTGGTCTGTGCTTGAGGGATTGCATCAGGGTCTGTCAGCACTGAGAGGGTGCCAGGACAGGCTGGACATTCTTCTGAGACATCTAAAGGAAGAGCCAACATGAAGAGCAGAAAACAGTGGGGTACATTAAGCCACAAGACAGGGAGAGGAGACATGATCAATTAAACCAAATACTGTGGCATTCACTCTGAATGGAGTGCTGGGTGGCATCAAGGATGGAAAAACTAAGCACTTGTGTGCTCAATATGCTGGTAGGGGGTTGGAGAAAGGCAGGAGGCTGAGGTTTACTGTGGTTTTTTGTTCAGTGGTCATAGTGCTCATGTCCTGTTATTAGAATGTTTTTAAAAAAAGTTTTCCGCTGGTGACGGAAGAAGACAAGGAAGGAAAATATACAGGGTACAAAATTATTGCCATGGGATAAGGCACAACGAGTCTTTGAAGCAACATTTTGCCTCTTAATTGTGACTGAGATAATGGTAAATAATGAGATACTCTTGGATATCTCCTTTAGCTGGCATTAAATTTAATTCAAAAAGAGAACATTCATACTTGCAAGATGAGGCAGAATTATAATACTTATTTCTAAATAGATCACCACAGCACTAGGTAGCCACAGGGTAAAAGTGTTAGTTCATCTATTCAGTTTGTCTTGGAAGGTGTATGAGGATCATGTGATTTCTTAGTATTTTTATTTGTTGGGTTTTTTTTAATTTTACTTGCAGCCATGTCCAAGGACCACATAAACCAGATCCAAGACTGCAATTTTGTTACTTTTTGACGCATGATAAAACTGAATTACTCTGAACAGTTATTAACATTTTCTATGGAGTTATTCTTTTGGAGCACACTCTAAAAATAGTCAAGAAAATTATGTACTGTGATACGTTGAGGAAAAATAATATAACCTTGTCTTGTGATGAACCCAATTTCAGTTGCAAAAACCTTTCCATTTCCAACTCCGATTGGATCACAACCTTTACTGTCATCTATACTTTCTGTTCTTATACTATCTGGGGATGAATAGATCTTGTTCCTGTTAGGCATCAGGTACCTGCACATCTAGGTAGGAAAGACACTGTGTTCACCAGTATTGAAATTACCCCCATTTCTGGAACTCTCCACATAGCAAATTTGAGCAAATGAACTCAGTAGCTCATCCATATAATGACCTGCCAAAAATAGAGAGCACAGGAACTTCCCATAGGAAATGGATGGTTAGAAAACTGAAAATGGTCCATCAGCCTCACAAAAATAAAGATAAATTCTTATTCCTTCCTTAAGGAACAGCCTCTCTGTGAAGTAGGAGTCTCCTGTTCTTATACACTAAAAAGCCAACTTGCCTCAGCTTATGGACTCTGCCTATCCTTAGCATCCCAGCTACAAAGGAATTAGACCAAGCACTAACCACATGAGACTCTGTTTTTTCAGCACCCAGTAGCAGAGTAGGCTGTTTAAGAGAAAAATTGCTTTGGATAAGTAATTCTTGTTGTGAACTAGTAATTCTGCCTTGCCTAATTCCGTTTTTCTAGAGCAAATTATGTTTCTCCAGCTCCAGGGTGAAGTCTGAATGTGCCTGGATGTGAGGATGGTGAAGCAATGTATGCATCACCTTTAGAGGGTGGAATAGAGGGTTCCACTTCTTCAAAGGGTATTAGCACTTGGTATAATTTCTAAGAGATTCAGGCTTGGAATCATGTTTGGGGGCTTGGAAAGACACAGACCAGAATCTTTGCAGCAGGCTAATGTCTACCAAGGAGTATAGAGCTCGGTCGTGTTGCAACACACATTATAAAATACATGAAGCTTCCTTTAATGTAAAGTCCTTTGATGGTAAAGGGGATAGGTATCAAAATGGTCAAAGCCATTCCCTTCAGCAACAGATGAAGTCAGGAAAGAAATGCTTCCTTAGCTCAGTTGTATGTGATGCAGATATTCATCAGCCTAAAAATGACATAGGGATCAATAAAAGCTGGAAGAACCTCCTAGATGCATCCTTTACTAATTGAAAAGCTTAACATGATTGTTGCTATAAGAATAATATACCCAGTGTTGACCTATTTCAAAATAAAAAAGTCATTTTATGGCTGCTTGCCTCACTTTGTCTACTTGTTTCCTTGAAGACAGCTTTATATAAAATATACATATTCCTAGCCAGCATTTTGATCCAAGAGAAAAGTTTCATCCTTCAGTAGTGCACGTAATAGAATTGGTCAGATCTGAAGCATGGGAGCACTTTTTTATCTTGGATCTTTAATATTTTACAGTTCAGGCAACAGAATTTAACCAAGTCATTGGAGATATAACTAATAAGTTTCCCACACACAAAAAAAAGCCTTTGTTTTGTTTTTTCTTTCCTGATTTACCTGTAGTAAAAGTATGATTTAAATAAGACATAAGATTTACATTCTTATTTGATTATCTCCTGGGACAATTAATGCCCAGAATTTCAATATTTTGGCCACAAAACAGATTTAATAAGAACAAGAGTGGCAGCACTGAAGTCAGATGAAAGGTCTATTAAATCAGTAACCCAACTGATTTAAATAGGACTAGGACTGCACCCTGTGACTTTATGGACACTTATCATGCAAATTTTCAGAACATCCTAGTAAGCTTTTCACTCTGAGGCACTTACAAGGTCCTGCCTCCAGGAAACTGTTTCCTAGAGATGCACATGTCACATGCCTACACTTAAAACTCTTCTCTACCCTAAAGCCATCAGGTTCTAGAGCTTGGATCATATAATACAACTCGATTTTCCAAACCTTAAAATTACAAAAAGATGTTGCAAATTTTGAGACAACAGGTTAAAATATTTTAACTGCATCTTTCACCACTTATGGCCTAAGAATCACTTGAAATCTTGTGGAGTACCTATTCTCATGAAGTTTTTATTCCAATTTTCTATGCCATACAACATCACACACATTTGGCTAACTCAGAACATACTTTGAGGTTCAGTCTTCAGAAAGAAGACATTGTTCTCTCTATTTTTGGTTGATGAACCTCCCTTACAAAAAGCAATGTCATGATTAATAGGGAAGTCCTATAAAACAACATGTTGGTGATAATGAGTATGACATTTTAATAGTTTAGTTTACAACATTGTATGCTTTAAGTTTTACTTAAGACAGAGCTAGGAATTGACTAGGAATCACATGTAACAGGCACGGAAGGACAAACAAAATATACCTGTATAATAATTACCAGGCTGAGGCTGATCTTACACAAAGTTGATGACTGGTGTATGGTTTAAGCTAAAGTAGATACCCTCTATAGTAAACAGAGAAAAACTACATTACAGCAGACAATTCCTCTCACTCTAAAATGGTGTGAAAAAGACTCGCTGAAAAAGAGAAGTCATTCTCACCAGTGACTACTGATGGCATCAAGACATTTAGTTTAGAGCAGACAACTAACTTCTGACCAGTTAGTGACATTAATGCCACCTCCACTCGTTAAATTGCCTGGCAAAACGATAAGGAATCCAGTGTATTAGGAGGAGTCTGGAAGTACGTGATTTGTGTATGGAAATGCCTGCACCTCTAATAGAGTCACAAGGCAACAGCGATGCTGAAAGAAGCTCATGAACAGTTTTGGTGATGAGAGGCATCAAGTGATGAGAGGCATTTGCAGTACCTGGCTTGTGGCTGACTTGAGCAAGTTGCATGTCAGGAGAGCGGGCCAGCTGCAGGTGACAATGTGACAATGAAGCTAGAACCCACGGCTGATCCTTGAGAAACCACATATGTCCAGAAGTGGGACAAGACAGCTAAGAAAATAAACGATTGGGCAAAGCACCCCAAAGTCATGCTCTAACCACTTCAGCTTGCTCCTGTTTTTCCTGCCTGGAAAATCAGTTTCTTCTCCTGTAGTTTCCTGCCTCAGTCAGGCCTGATGAGAATAGAATGTATACTCCGTATTTAATGACAAGAAGCTGCAGCGCATACTAATGGTGCCATAGCTCCTAATATCATCCAATATCCCCTGCTGGCTTTGCAATTACATACACATGGAGCAGGGAGGTGGCATGTGGCACTCCCGGTGAGGATAAGCAGGTGTCTAGAATTACCTTCTGACATCTCTCGGAGGAAAAAGGTAAGTGTGAGTTAACTGACCCCACACACAGCTTCGAATGCCTCGAGGCCCCTAATGGCAAAGGCTGATGTAGGAGTAAGGAGAGTCTGCAAGTCTTCTGAGTAACTACCATAAAATCCCTTCCCTCTCTCCTGGTCAGGAGGACGCTCCTTACGGCCAAGCCAGCAGGACTTGTTTTGTACCCCAGTATTGCACCCAGTGTAAAGGCATTTAATCAGAGCACATTTAATAATAATACTAATAATCAGAGCATATTTAATCAGAGTTTTCATGCTATATTATCCTTGCAAACGAGTCTGCTTTTTTGTGCTATTCCCTGCCATTGAACTACACATGTACGGAAAAAAACAGGAGCGTTCTCACATTGGGACTGGAAACATAGCCATTTGATTTCTCCCCATTTTTGTCTCTTGGAGGGGAAAAAGGAAACAACTGGAGAAAAGTGCTTTTTTTTTAAAGAAGGACTTGATAGTTTCCAGGGTTGGCACACCAACAATATTTTGTGTCTGTGCTGTTATTTAATGCTACAACCTGTGCTAGATTAAATTACACAGTGGAGTACTACAGTGTATTGGGCAGCAGACAGAGAACAGAGTATGCTCTACTTATTACCATGCCCTTGACTCAGTATGTGAATTTGAGTGCTTCTCCATGCTATAGAATCCTATACCCATAAGCAGGATAATGATTTCTGTTTGGAGACTCAGCTATTAAGACTAAGCCTCCGCCATTAAGTATATAAGGAAATAGTTCCTTTGGGTCATTTTTTCTTTCTTCTGGTTTTCTGGGTTTTCACAGGAAATCCAATGACCTGCTTGGTTTTATACACTCTCAGGACCAATTTTTTTTGCTTTTCAGATAACATATGAAAGAATTTATTGGAGAAATTAAGTTATTTTGAAAAAAAAAAAGTTTTTAATATAAAAATTCGGATTGTATATTCATAACGTAAAAGTTCCTTTTTTCTATATATGTGTGCATATACATACGGGTCCACATATATATGTGTTACTATTCAACGTATATATGACAGCATGCCTTGGATAGTCATTATTTCTGCATTAGTCTCTTCGCATAAGCTTCACTCTTTATTCCTGAAACCATAAGTTTAGTCAGCAAGTTTCAAATTTTGTTAAGCTCCATGTTTCTATTTTGGAGTGAGACCACGAAAACCAAACCGTGGACTGAATGTGTTGTCTGGGTGCATCTCAGCAAAGCCAGAGCCAGGGGTCTGTTAAACCAGTGACTTCTTTAGAGGTTGTTTTCTATTCTTCAGCTTATAAGGTTCTCCAACTCTGTAAGCTTTTTAATTCCTTTATTTTGGGGTCCGGGAAAAAAAGGGGTGTTCTGCAATGAAAATCAGCACAGGAACTGCACTGGGGTGCGATGAAAGACCTTGTTCAAGGCAGGCACCTGCCTGGGTGTTACACGGACAGGGATGATGGATTGAACACTGCCACCTTTTGACTGTCACCACGGTAAGGGTGTTGTGAGGAGGAGATGCTGCCAGGCTTCCTTGCAAAGCAGGCTGGGCATCTGGCAAAAGCACCTTCCCGTGCCAACCCAACGCCGAAACACTTCTCACTGCTGATCTGCAGTATTGCACATGCTAGCACACATCGTGTTGGCATCACGTAATTTAGGTTTCGTCCCTTATCTGTGAGGTCCTCAGAACGGAGAAGATGGGCTAATAATGCAGAGAGCTGTTAGCTTTACTAAAAAGTGAGTGCAATCAGGTTGATGTAAACAGTCACTTCAGCCTGACTGCGGTACACTGTTCCTGCCTCAGGAATACTTGAGAGTATCTCGCATTGTGTTGTGCTGAAATAGTGTTTTCTCAAGCGATGAATTATATACAGTTTGTACTTCAACCTCTTTTGAGCACTTAGCTGTGAGTGTTTGTATCAGTGCCAGTGAGTGTGAGGTGATCTCATTAGAAAGAAAATATTATTAGCCAGAGAATTATTTCCCAGTGAATGAGTGACTATTATTCACATGTAACCTTCGCAGTTCTTAAATAGGGGTAAGAAAGAGACCCGAACATTTGCTTGAGAGCAAGAGATGGGTGTCTGTCCTGCCACCCTGGCAGTGCCTCCTAGCCCAGGCAGCCTTGGTTTGGCATGCACAGCCTCGCGGCAGATGCAAAGCAGCAGCTCAGCATCACATCAAGGTGCCATCAGAACAACCTCTCCCCACGCAAACCTCACCCATAACAGCAGGTACAGCTTGCGGGCCCTTTTCTGAAGCCCTTTCCCACCCCCATTGTACTACGCAGGCAAAACCCTGTTTGCTTGAGGGCTGAAGGTCTCCTGGCAGGATGCTCCTGTTGATGTAAACGGGCCCGGGCTTTCACCTCCACTTTCTCACCAAAATATTTACTGTTCGGAACCCAAAATACGGGGTCCGGTGCTGGTTAGTGGTTAAGCAAGGGTAGGGGGTGGCGGGACGACTCCACGTCCAAATACCGGGCTCTTTCTGCAGGCAAGCCGCTCACGGTCGGGGTACCGCTCCCCCTGCCCGAGGCAGCGCCGCCGGGAGCCGCCGGGACCCGGGTCGGGAGATGCGGCCCCGACACGCTCTCCTGTCAAGTTTCCGGGGCGCTTCTGGCGGCCTGTGCTTCCGCGGGCAGCGCCTCTCCCCGCCTCCTCCTCCTCCTCTTCCTCCTCCTCCTCCCTGGCGGCACCCGGGGGAGCGGGGCCGGGCCGGTCCCGCCGCCTCGCCGGCCGCCCCGCGCAGCGCCACCGCCCGCCCTGCCCGCTGCCCGCGGCGGCGCGTTGCCCGGCAACGGGAGGAGCCGGGACGCGCCTGCGCGGCGTCGCGGAGGCGCCCGACGGGCGGGGGGGCGGGTGGCGTCGTCCGCGGCTGCCGAGCGGTGGGACGGCACGCCGGGCTCCGCTCCCGGGGTGGGAACGCTCGGGAGGGCTGGCGGTCCCACCGGGCTGTTCCCAGGCGGCCGCCAACTGCCCCGGCCCCGCCAGCTGCGGCCGGGACGGGCGGGAGCGCCAATCCCGCGCGCAGAGGCGCGCGGCCCCTCGTGCGTGCCCGCGGCCGCGCTCGTGGGTTGCGCGGCGGGCGGGGGAGCGGTCCCGGACCCCCCTCCCGTCTCCGTGTGTGTGAGGGGGGGGAAGACAAAGCCCCCCGAAAAGGGGTCCCCTGCCCCGCCTTTGCAGATCCCGGTGTCCCGCTGCTTTCATTTGTTTTTGATCTGCCTCATTAAAAGACTATTGATGGCTTTAACTATTGTCCTTGTTTAGGTGCTGATTTACAAGCGCTAATATCTGACTGTGCCGAGATTAATGGGAGCCCGTGAAGTTTACAATTATCCGCAGGTCCCTTGACCACACATGGAGGGGTTTGGGTTGGGGTCACGCACTCCTATGAAAAACTCCAAAGCAGGCTTAAACCTGGGAACGTTTTAATAGGATTGAATTTGTAATAGGATTTGGCAGCTTGGCCTAAACTATATGGTAGGGGGGTTTGCTCTGATTTATTTGGGGTTTGGGTTTGGTTTTTTTGTTTCTGTTTTTGTTTTTAGTGATGTCATTACTGTTGTACAAATGGTTTTTAACATTGATTTCTGAGTTTATTTTTCATGACACCCTAAGAACAAATATCTTTGATAAAGAGTTTTAAAACAAAGAGGGGTCTACCTGAATATATCTTATATTATGTGTGCAATAGAAGTTGATTCTGGTTTTATGCATTTTCTGATGTGAATCTCCACACTTTATGAGAGCTGAAAAAACCCTCAAATTAGTGACAACATATATGGCATTTATTAAAGGAAAACAAAAAAAGCATGAGAACACGTGTGACTGTTATTTCACTGAAGCAAGAGTTCTGCTGAATAACAAAAGATTCCCATGCCTTATTCAAACAAAGACACATTAGGAAACAGTAACTGTGCAATAAATTAGATTTATTGAAAATAGTACTGCAAATAGAGGGGAAGTTACATGGAAAGGTAGGAGAAGACTCAAAAGTGAACCATATGAGCAATTAGTTTTCACTTAGAAGTTGACAGCAGCGAGTTTCAGTGGTAGCACAGGCTCCATGGCTGTTAGTTCATTTTACAGCATTTTGTGCTGTGCAACAATGCTGGTATTCTATTTAGATTGCTGTGAAATAGGACCTTGTGAATGACCTCATTATTAGGTAACCTCATTTAGTAGTTTTTCTGGGTTTGGGTCTTACTGGGGTTTTTTGTTGGCTTGAGTTGTGGGTTTTATAGTAAAAAACCCACAAGCAAATCCTAGACTAGCATATATCCTGTGAACTACCAAAGAATGCCATTGACTTCACTGGAGCAGCATCAGGAAAAAAGACAGGCAGATTTTTGCCCCGTTTAGAGGCTCAAAGCTTCATTTTTTTAGTCAAGGCTGACGTAGGAAAGTGCTAGTGCCAGGGGTACATGTACGTCAGCGTTTCTAGCTGCCTAGTCCTGTGCATTATTGTACCCCGGATGCTGCACATCTTTCCTGTCCTAAAATCGAGGGTTTGAGTAGTCTGTCACAAGATTGTCTTCTCCAGCTAGTTTTATTAACTTCTATGGCAGCCTGTAACATCTCCTTGGAAATTCTGAGGCCAGTTCAGCTAAACAAAAAAATGAATGTTTGTAGTTAACCTAAACATAATCATCATTCCAAAGGTTATCTGTGATTGTGTTATTTGCTAGCTTTATGCTAATGTTGATGTTCAAGCAACAATATGCTACCTATTCATTATCACAAGGGAGGATCTGAGGTGGAATTGCATATAAGGCTTTCCTGATGAGTGGAAGATGTATAGCACAAAATAACTATCCCAATAAACTGAATAGCTGTAGTTTTATTAGGAAGATTAACAGTTTAAATAATTACATGTCAAAATGTGCATCATCACTTAGCCTTCAGGAGTAACTTCGGGAAATAAGTGGAAGAGTCCTCACCTCCCTGAGAAGTGTTGCTTCATGCTGTTTGCAGGTTGAGGACAATTATGCTTTGGCTTAACTTATTCTGAAAGGCTTAAAAACCCCATCAGGACTAATTTTGTTTTGAGACTTTTCATTAAAACTTTGTAGGATCATAATTTTACAAGCTACCCTGGATCCTGTGGTGAATTCAGGGGCCACAACTTTACAAGAGACACGTAGCCCAGTGTATAAGGTGATTTTGAGAATGTTTTAACCAGGAAAAATGTTTTCTGCTTCACTATTTTCTTTGAACTCAGATTATGCTGTCTCATTAGCAGTTCCTCACTGTCTGACTGAGGTAGGAATCTAGATGAAAATGAACTGACAGCAACTTAATCTAAACAAGTAGGACATGGTAATTGCTCACAGAGAGAAGTACTTTAAAACAGTTAGTAAAAGCCTGTGGGGTAGGCAAGGAGGAAGGGGGGAGCTGGGGCAGTGTTGCTCCTCAACTAAACAGGTAGGACTGACAGCTGTTTTGGTGCTGTGCTAGATACAGAGACATGGCTTCTTCTAATACTGGCTTGAGCTTAAGACTCAAGCCCTTCAGGCTGCCCAGTGCTCTCCTTTATTTCTTCCCCAAATGTTTATCAATACAAAACTCTTCTGTTTTCAGCATCAGCCATGGTGTTTCATTCTGGAGCAGACCAGCGGTACTGTACCTGACACTGGGAAAGTGAGGCCAAATTTGTACACTTTCATTACCGATAAAGCACGTAGCTCCATGAACACTTCATGTTTGCTAAAACCACCAGAAGAAGCAGTCCTGCATGCTTCTGGGCCCGACTGGGCATTTCTAACCATCCTCTGCCATCAGCCAGCACCATCATTCCTGCAAGCAGAGGTCAAAATGCGTTCAAGGCCTGACCTGTGTAACCTACCCCATGGACAAATACAAAGTGGAAATGGAAATCACCGTAGTCAGTCCTCTGAGCTGGCTGCCTGCAGGGCTGCCCCCGAAGAGCTGGAGATGAGGAATTGGGGAATAAAGAAGGTGATTGCTACTTTTTGCAGCAAAGCTGATGCTGTTCCCTCTGCCTGCAGGATCCAAAGAGCTAAGCACCCCTAAAAGCCTCTGTGTCATACCGAGGTGCAAAGCAGAGCACAGAGGGGTGAGGTACCAAGAGTCAGCTCTAGGCCACCATAATTGTGCCCAAAACTTGCATCAACTAATGGGTACAACTCAGAGAAACAGAAAAAAGTGTCTTGTGAATCCATTGGATGGGATATGGATGGAAGAAAGATAATAGGCAACCATATATATTAAATCTATGTATCCAGATAGCCCCTAATAAGAAGCACTGCCTTTCCATGTGCATCGGCTGTAACAAAGCCAGGTTCTGCAATTGCCACAGGGAGGACTGACTTTCAAAGAGCTGGTGACAATGGCAGCTGCTTTCAAGTGTGTGCCTGCGAGACCTTTAAAAATGCCAGCTTGAAAAAAGAAACCCAGATTATATGTTTGAACACAGGCAGTTGCCATGTTTCTGCAGTTATTACTTCATCTTTCTGGTATGAAGAAATTTAAAAGAAATGCACATTTATTTTAAAATCATGACAGCCATGATAAACATCTGGGGTGGCATTGTGATTGTTTCAAGAAAAGGTGTTTAAGATGTTAAAATATTGTGCAATTTTTGATCAAATGACTGAAGATTGTTTGGGTCATTTTCTTATTTACTTATTATATGCAGAAAGAATAATTTGAATTGGTGTATAGTGATTGATTCTGACGAATAAAGAAGTTTTATATCTCAAACTAGAGGGGGGAAATCTCCTTCTTACATCTTTTAATGTTTTTAGTATGACACCAAAATTATAGACAAAAGCCTCATTATGCATGTATGTGAAAAGAAAAGTGGATAAGAAAGAGAGATTACAGTCACTTAATCTGTAACACTTAGACTAGTTTAAAATTAGAAAGCTATAGCTAATTATCTCATTTGGAAAGACTGAGCAAAATCTGACCAAATATCCATGACAGAGTCTAATTTGTCATGTATCTCATATGATATCTTTTCCATAATAGCTAAATCAATGAGAACCAAGTGCCAGTCATTGATCTAATGGACAGATGGTGATTTCCATTTGATAAGGATTAAAGTTTTGGCAACGAGGATAGCTAGAGGTAACATTTTTTCTTGTGCTGAAGGGATCATTGAGAGTTGCCTTCAAATATTTGTACTGTAAATGAAGGCTGTATTTTTGAACACAGAGAAGCCAACCCTGCTCCTCACAACCATTGCTGTTTGTGGCTGTCAAGTCACCAAGCTACAGCACAAATGCTCCATGTTCAGCTTTGCTCATGAAGTATGAAGCAGCATTTAAGGTGTTTGTCATCTGCATGGAACCAGAATTTGCTTTCTGAGGTGCTGCGCAGCCACGGCAGCGTATCTCTGAAAACTGGCAGCGTCATAGGTAAGCTCCCTAAGCGTTTTTTCTAAATGCACCTTGATGCTCAGCCTTTAGTCTTTGCATTACCCCCCTCTCTGAAATTTCAGGACGACCAATGACAGCCCAAATGTTTGGGTCCGTGCTACACAGAGGGCTACTATACTCTGGGGAGATGACTGGGTCATGGAGAATTTTCAACCAGGCAAACAGGTGTCTCTGCCTGCCCCCAAATCTCTATGGGGAGCCCCTGAGAGCAGTTTTCTCAGAGAAAAACAAGCTTGAGTATCCCACAAGACAAAGATTTTTATTTCCACCAGGTGCCACTGATTTGGTTGCTTTCTACAGCTGGATTGTAGCATGGAAGCCCACAAGATGAAATTAAACTGTTCTTTTGGGGAGGTCTTTGGTTGATGTCATTAGTTACAGGACCTTTAAAGGGGAAAAGTGCTTGTTTCTGAAGTCCTTGATTTGTTATATTCTAGCTAGCATCTGTCTAGAAAATCAAGGAAATCATGACAGTTTCCTTGTGTGGCTCCCCCCAAGACAATAATATGAAATTTAAAAACCAACACTAGAAAGTGTTTCACACTGTGTTTGTCTTCTTTCTGCTCTTACCTTCACATTTCTGCTGCTCTAACTGCTGTAAGTTCCCACCATAACTCTGGTCCCAGTCTAGTCCTAGAGCTGCAACCGTGAACTAGGACAGTTGGAATACATCCTGGACAAACACTGATTTGAAAATAATAATAATAATAATAATAATAATAATAACAATCCAAAAATGTCCCCGTCCCAAAGATGTTATAACCTGAGGAATAAGGTATTTGCTGCCTTCTTTTCTGATAAGCTGCTACCTCAGGATACTCTATTGTTGTGCCAATGTGATTTTCCATGGAGCTACAGTGCAAGCTTTCTCTTTTACTAGAGAAAGTGTTAAGTGTAACCATATGCCAGGCATGAAATAGGAGCTAATAATAGATACACGAAGACAAGGGAGTAGAGTTAAACAATAACCTGATACCTGCTGGGATGGTCAGTCATGTTCTAAGCACTGTTCTGTATGATAATTAATCTTTAGGCAGCTCTGGTAAAGTCCTGATTTAAATCCAAAGGAGAACATGCTCAGCAAAGAATCTGTAAGAACTCTATGTTGTGTGGGATTAAGGCAGGCAAAGAAAAATCACATATATAAAAGCTGGGACAAACAGTGAGTTACAGTCAGTGGAGTCTGCTCTGTCAGGGACTGTGTGGCTGTAATGTCTTCCAAGCCTGGAGGAGCACAGCTGGCTCTGACAGCAGGGGCATAGGGCTCTGGTATTTATTATATAGTGAAACCTGCCTTAAGTGAGCATGCAAGGAAGCAATGGAAAAGGTTGGTTAACAGGAAAGACCATGACAAAATTATAATTAACTTGGGGAATATTTTAGAGAAGCATACTGCCAGGCATGCTGGGGAATGTGCATCAACGCTGGTTTGGAGGGACAGTCTAAGTGCTGTGAGAGCAGTCTAACCAGTTCATAGTAATATTTAGACCCTGGCATTCATGTAGGTGGGGACAGAAGATGCACATGGGGAAAGGAGGACTGTAGCTAAGAAGCAAGATATATTTCTTGGTCATTCCTTATTCATTGTGTTGCTAGTTTTTAGTGTTAGGACTCTGGGTTAGGACGAGGAGGAGGTGGAAGAGATTTTTTCCTCCAAATAATGTACAAAAAAAAAAAAACCTCTGAAAAAAACATGGTGTCTGGTTTGTTTAGTAGAATGGCCTGGGTGTAGAAAGCCTGGATTAATTGCCATAAAATGAAAAAGAAAATTTGACAAAATGATCACTGCCATTTCTTGTAGGTGCATTTCTATATATAAAGAGCTCACCACGACATGCTGCCATCTTCTACCCTTCCTCCTTGCTCCTGTTCTCAAGGCCTGTTAACCCAGAGGTGTCTTGTTTCCCTGTCACTGCTCCCACAGTTCCCTGAAAAAGGGACTGGACACCCCAAGTTCCTCTCCTGCCTCATCCTGCCTCTTCCATCTCTTTTGGTGACACTGATGCTGCCTGCTAGTCCTCTGGACACTGGAAATCACTACTAGTGCAATTTTTACCAAGTATATTTCCATAATTTGCCCTTTTAAAAAATGTTAGGCTACTCAACAGAGGGGTTTTTTAATTGGCTGACAGAGGAAATGGAGCAAAAGAAATGCATTTGGTTAGGTACAACCCTACAATACATATACATGTTTTTCTTACCAAAAATAAAAAACAAAACAAGTTGTCCTGTGAGTATCACAGCTCACGGAGCCTGGTTTCCTATAGATTTGTATCCTGTTTCCTTCCCTCACTCCCACCACAATAGTTCTGTCTCCCTCTGTAAACCCTCTGACATCTGTCAGGCAAGAAATAACACACACCCTGGCTAATCTGGAGCCATGCATATGCAGATTGGGCAGCTGGCTACTACCAAGCCACATAACATATCACATCCGAGTTCTTCCTGCCCTCTTTTCAACAGGGTTTTCATGCTGGGTCTCTCTCCACTTCCCAGCTGCAGATTTCAAAAAAATGCACCTAATTGTCTCTAGGACTTCTGCTCCTCTTTTAAATTTGGGTTAAATTGCCCTACAGACTAAAAAGCTATTAAAAACACTGACTGGCAGAGAAGTGGAGAGCCAAAAGTACAGAAGCCCTATTTCCTTAGCAAACCAGCCTGAAATATTTCACTTAGATTTTTCTCCTCTAGGCTAATGCAACACTTTGCTTTACTCTTCTGTGGCATGAACAAAAGATGTAGAGAGGCTAAACCCCAAACCCGCTACAAAAGATGGCATCTGTGCCCCTTTATCCCTGGGTGTTGTCACTAGATTAACCTTCTGGGAGGTAGGAGGTGAAATACTTTCCTCTGTACTGGGAACTGAGCCTCAGCCTCTCCAGGGAGCATCAGATGTTTTTAGGTAGGGATTTCCCCGGGCTGTTGTGTTGATGCTTTCACCTCAAACTGTCTGAGGCAACGCTGAATGAGGCAAGAACTGATTCTTAGGTGTCGATTCCTGTTACCGGGCCAGAGAAACGTAATCAGCATCGGTATCTGTTTCAGTGTTGAATACACAAGGTGGGCAGTGCTGGCAGGGGAGTCTAATTCAGACCACGCCTGTTGTTTGGCAGGGGGAAGCACCTGGATTGTCCTTCCTTCTTTGCACATTCAGGGTTTCAAGTAGGATCCTAAGTAAGTGCCTAACTGTCTGAGTTGTTCTGGCTTTTACACTGAAACCCAGAGCAGAATTCTTGCTTGTCTTTTAGCCTGTTGGCTGAGCCAACCATGGAGTCAGAAGTTTTTGATGGCTTTCTTGCTATGTCTCAATGAAGATTAAAGTACAACACATTTAGCTGTGAAGACTCCTCCAAGAAGCATCTAGAAACACATGCAACCTGCATGTAGGATATCTTCAAAATCTCTAACTTGTCCAAATTCAATAAATTTTTTCTGGGGTAGAACAGTAGGTGCTTTTTTTACCCTCCAAAGATTGCCTCTGACAAATATCAAGTACATGCTTGAAAACTTAGATAATTAATTTTTTTGTTTAAGTCACTAGAATTATTTAACATATGAAAACACGTTTTTCACTAACTTTCTTTTCAGAAATGATCCATCAGTTTTAACTGAATCCTAGAAAAAATACATCATCTCTCCAGCATGCAAAGTTCTAGCCACATAAAGTTTAGCAAAATTACTTAAATGAATCTGCTTCCATAATATTGAGGTGTAATATGCAGAACAGCCAGCTTTCTATGTATAAAAGGCTGGTGATAAAACAAAAACGCACTTGAATCTTACAAATTTTGAAAAAGTTGAGGCTCACCTGACATTTCTATACAAAATTCCATACCCCAAATATCATCAGAATGGAAAAAGGGCAAAAAAGATAATCAGAACTAATAGCGATGTTTTTCCTTATGTCTGTGCACCTAGATTTAAAACATTATTTTAAGATTTGATAGAATCTGAAAAATAGAATATTTTTATATGTAAGTTCATTAATCTTACACTTAAAGTGTATTTTAGCATCCTTTTACCACTTCGTTTTCCTATCCATAAAAAGAAAGGGAAAGGAAAACAAATTATGGGGGGAGAATAAAGGAGGATCCCAGCTACACTGGAAAGCTGGAGAAGCTTTGACATGGAGGCTTCATTATCACTTCTACTCCCTCCCTGTAGGCATTCATTAAAACATCAACTATGTGAAGGTATACCCCTAAATATATAAATAATACATAATAATTTCATTTCAGATTCCAGTCGGGAATACTAGCCCCAAACCATGTTAGTCTTGCTTATACCAGAAAAAATCATAAGCATCATTCTGTTCTGGTATAGCTCCACTGGTAGTAGTAATGTTGGTGCTGCAATACAATGTGGGTACATGGCTTTTCCTTCAGTATCATCACGCTCAGCTAACATACTGTGGTACGTGAGCTCAGTTGATTGTTGCCTTCCACATTGCAAGGTTAAAAGTCATAGTGTTACAATAACACCAGCTCAACTTGCTGTAACAGTGGTCGCCAACTGATCTGTCCCTGGGTGTTTGGACTGGTTATGGAGTTGCCTAAAATCTGCGTGCCTAGCTTTACTCAGATTTAGCAGCACATGGGTGTCTACCTATGTACCATATGTGTTTATCATGATCCCCTTTGCATACAGACAAGAGAACTCTGGCTGGCTGCAGAGAGGGATGTTGACTGACCAAGGACTCTGTGGCTTCCCTTTAGGATACCATTGCAAGTCAGTATGGACCAAACATTAACAACCTGGGGACAGCTGCTTGGCAGTCTGTGTCAAAGGGGTGGGTGGTCTCATGGCAGCCTACTGTCTACCTGATGAAAACTCCCTTGCAAGTGACATTAATCAACACTCAAATTGGCAATCTCAGAGAGTTTAGGAGCTGAATAAACACAGAGACTGGATTACCCTCTTGGTCCTCCCAGTGGCCCTCAAAGAATAGGGCTGAAGGTAAAACCCACGGACGGGGCAACCTGGGAGGCTATGCCTAGCACAGTCCATATGAAACCCATTCATGGGATTACAGTCTCCAGGACTGTCAAGTCACTACTTTGTAAAACCAGTAAATTGCCTTTTAAAATGTGAAATGTGTTAAAGGAATCTTACAAGAAAAAAAAAAAAAATCCACAACACACCACCATAATTACTATAAATGCAAGTTTTCCATTGGGTCATACATCTTCATTTAACTTAGTGATTTAGTGATTCCTAAAGGAAATGATTATAGTCCTTTGTTCTTAAACAAATAAGTTGTGTTCTTTATCCTCTGAAAAAGCTGATAATATGATAGGTGCAGCTCTAAGGAATAATTATACTAAATGGCCGTGAATACCTCAAAAGACAGACTACATCTATTATGCAGAATTCCCTACAGAAATCTTAGAAATCTTATATGCATTGATTGCTAGTTAGCATTAGAAAGACTTTTGCAAGTTGACTTTACCAAAGCAGCAACTATTTGCATTAGCAAGCAGGCAACATCAGCTAGCTGATAAGAATACAGTGAAGTAATGCAATTAATATAGCTATGTCTGTTAATTAGTGTTTGCTGACTGTCAAAAGAAGATACTGTTCAGAGACAAACTTATTTTCCTGATTAAAGAGTAGGGCCCATCTTGTTGAATTGAGCTGGACCCACTTTTGATCTAATTAAAGCTAGCAGAGTACTGTGTACTGGAAACTTGTGCAACTCTGACATACATTTGCATATTCATAAGTGAGATAGATTGATATTTTGCAATTAACATGGACCAATGAGAATAAAGCCTAATTAGTAAACATGCTCTCTTTATTAACTTTCAGGTCAGGCTTTTGTTGTACTATAAAGTAATAATGGAACAGGAAGTTCTTTTTAAGAAAAAGAGTTATGTCATATATAGTTCATTTCTTTCTCATTCAAGCTCCATCTACTTGTTACTCTACTATTACTCATAGCCATTTAGTTAATGACTGGGATGATGCAAAGGAGAAGGAAATGTATTGGAGTGAAGATGGAATATTAGGTCAAAGTAGGAGTGGAAAATGCTGGTAAATGCAAAACTCCTGGGCAGTTCAGCTATAGACAAGTTCATTACAATATCTGCAGGTTTTGAATGTTCTTCCAGATCTTCAAATGATAAAAATGAGATTACATCAAGAAGATTCAATGTAGTGGTGCACATGCAAGAGGTTGGAGCATGGGGTGTAGATGTGGGGTTTAATAAACTTGCACAGCTGCACAAATGTAGAGATAGTTAGATTTATATATAAACAATATTTTTATATATAAATAGTAATTGTAAAGATCGTTTTGTAGAAATAACGATCTGGACAGAATCAGCTGGCAAAAGACTTAAAAAAACCCAAAATATAGCTCTATGTAGAGCTTACTACACACAATTTGCAGAAATAAGTCATAATCTCACATTACTAACTTATGTCCTCATTATGATTAAGTAAAATTAATTCTGTATGTCAATGTTTACAAATTCACTGATTCTAGCCTTCATTTTTTCTCTATTTAAAATACACAAGGATAAAGCATTTAACTAGATGTAACACACCAGAAAATGGCTGGCAAACAAATAATATTATGCAGTATAAACTCCCATTAACTAATAATGTAGTTGACATTGATTGAAAGTGATTAACTCTAGTGCTCTTTTTCATGTTGTTAGTTAAAATAAATACCAGTGTATAAGGGACAAGTTGGCATCTTCTCATTTTGCAAATGGATTGAACAAAGCTGACTTCTTCCTCATATTAAGTTAAACTAAAGGATTAGTAGATGCATTAGGGAGACCCAGGAATACAGGTAAAGCAATAATAGTCAATGAGGCAGTCTCACTCCATCATTCACCTTTCCTGCTTAAAAGAGGTTAGTTACCTAATGATAAAATTTCATGGTCAATTTGGAATATGTAATTAAATCTGATTGTAAACCTACTGCTATTTCTCTCTTCTTCAGAGGTCAGCACCGCAGTATAATTTCTGACCCCTGTCCATGAGTATTTTCTTGTAACAGGCACCAAATATTATTTCGGATGAGATATCTCCTTTCTCTAGCCTTCAGTCAGCAGCTTGCTTCTGTGTGAGATCTGGCAAATGAGGCACAACAATCCTTATCCCCCAGTGTAAGTCATGGCGGGAGCCCATCATGGCTACCCTCATGGGAGTGCGGCACTGCCTCTGCTGGTCTTTCACCACTTGGCTGTCTACAGGTGGCTGTTTGTGAGCCTGCCTGAATATGGGGGCGCTAAACAGTATTTTGAAGGTAGACCTGCTCAACTCAGTGACTTGCTGCCACAATGTGCAGTCAAGCACATGTCAGAGTGGCTGCAGGTGTCACTACCTGCACTGTGTCCCCAGGGTGCCACATGGGTAGAAATCCTCAGGCAATGGTGAGAACCTGTATGTGGAGTCTGACTCCACCAACCCCTTCCCATCTCCCAGTTCCCTCCTTCCTCCGTCACCTTCTCCTCACTGCCAGATAGTAGGGCTGCCATGTTCCTGAAATTCCTAAGAGAGGGCAATAATCCTGTTCATTTTTCTTGCCTTCAGACCAGGATCCCAGCAGTGATGCCTGGGCAGATGATGCATCATGGTCTCCCCAATGCTCCTTCCGCTTTCCAGCACAGGAGCTTTCTAAACAGTGCTCTCCTTCTTTCACCCTTTCTGCACCAAAGCTTCTCCTTTCTGACCCAGCTGCTGGGGTGTGGGGACCAACTAGGTACTGTAGATATCCATTCTCCCTTCTGCCTCCTACCACTGCTGTCCCTGCAGAGCTGACACTTCATGAAGTGTATGGATGTTGGCTCCTTCTCCTGGGGCTATGGCTCTACCCACTCTCTCATTAGCTTTTATCAAAGAAAAAGACAAAACTTCTGTACTGACAAGGACCAAAAAAAATCCTGAATATTGTCTGCTGTCAGCAGAAATTTACTGTGTCAGGACCATAAGAGCATAAAATAAGGATGCTCCAGGAAAAAACAATGCAATAACCTATGACGGACTGTAAATGATGAAGTTAAGGCAAATCATAGAATTGCAGAAACATAGAATGTTTTGAGTTCGAAGGCATCTTAAAGATCATCTAGTTCCAACACACCTTCCATGGGCAGGGACATCTTCCACTATGCCAGGTTGCTCAAAGCTCCATCCAATCTGGCCTTGAACACTTCCAGGAATGGGGTATCCACAGCTTCTCTGGGCAGCCTGTTTCACTGCCTTAGTCATCTCTTCCTTATAGCTAACCTAAATCTACTCTCGTTCAGTTTAAAGTCATTACCCCTTGTCCTATCACCACATGCCCTTGTAAAATGTCCCTCTACAGCATTCTTGCAGGTCACCTCTAGGTACTGGAAGGCTGCTACAAGGTATCCCTGGAGACTTCTCCAGGCTGAACAACGCCAACTCTCTTAGCCTGTCTTCAGAGGACACATGCCTCAGCCCTCTGATCATCATTGTGGCCCTCCTCTGGACTCATTTGAACAGGTCCATGTCTTTCTTGCATTGTGGGCCCCAGAGCTGAACGCAGAACCACAGGTGCAGTCTCACAAGAGCAGAGTAGAGGGGAGGAATCACCTCCCTCAACTTGCTTGTCACTCTTCTTTTGAAGCCCAGGATACAGTTGGCTTTCTGGGATGCAAGCACACATTGACAAATCATGTTGAGCTTCTCATCAACCAACACCTCCAAGTCCTTCTCTTCAGTGCTACTCTCAATCCATTCTCCACCCAGCCTGCATTTGTGCTTGGGATTGCCCTAACTTGTGTGCAGGACTTTGCACTTGGCCTTTTTGAACTTCATGTAGTTCACATGGGCCCACCACTCAAACCTGTCAAGGTCCGTCTGGATGACATCCCTTCCCTCCAATGTGTTGACCACATCACACAGCTTGGTGTCATCAGAAAACTCAGTCCCAGTGTCCATATTGCTAATGAAGATGTTAAACAGTACCAGTCCCAACACTGACCCCTGAGGAACTTCACTCACCACTGTTCTCCACTTGGACCTGGAGCCATTGACTGCAACCCTTTGAGTGCAACCATCCAGCCGATTTCTTATCCACCAAGTGGTCTATCCATTAAATCCATGTCTCTCCAATTTAGAGACAAGGGTGTCGTGTGGGACAGCATCAAATGCTTTGCGCAAGTTCAGGTAAATGACATCAGTTGCTTTTCCCTTATTTACCAATGCTGTAATCCCATCCTAGAAGGCCACCAATTTGTCAGGCACTATTTGCCCTTAGTGAAGCAACACTGGCTGTCAACAATCATCTCCATATTTTCTGTGTGCCTTAGCACAGTTTCCATGATCTTGCCAGGCACAGAGGTAAAACTAACTGGCCTGTAGTTGCCCAGGTCTATGTGGGTTATATTTCCCCTTTTCCAGTCAATGGGAACTTCACCAGGCTGTGGCTTCTAAAATATTACGGATAGTGTCTTAGCAACTTCATCTACCTCTTCCCTCAAGACCTGCAGATGCATCTGATCTGGTCCCATGGACTCGTGCACCTTCAGGTTCCCTTGATGGTCTTGAACCTCATCTTCTCCTACATTTGGTGAGTTCTTTATTCTCGTCCCTGCCTTTGCCTTCTGTGACTTAGGCAGTGTGACTAGAGCACTTACTGGTGAAGAATGAAGCAAAAGAGCTGCCGACTACCCTAGCCTACTCCATATCTCAGTAACTAGGTCTCCTGTTTCCTTCTGGAGAGGGTGCACATTTTCCCTAGTCATCCTTTTATCACTGATGTACCTGCAGAAGCTTTTCTTGTTGTTCTTGATGTCCACCACCAGACTGAATTCTGTCAGGGCTTTAGCTTTCCCAACCTGATCTCTGGCTGCTGAAACAATTTCACTGTATTCCTCCCAGGCTACCTGTCCTTGCTGCCACCCTCTGCAGGGTTCCTTTTTGTGTTTGAGTTTGTCCAGGAGATTCTTGTTCATCCATGCATGTCTCCTGGCATTTTTGTCTGACTTCCTCTTTGTTGGGTGACCCATGAATATTAACCAGTCTTTTTGGTCCCCTCTTCCCCCTTCCTGAGGAGGCCCAAGTCTACTCTCATGAAGTCCAGGGTAGCGAGCTCACTGTGTGCTCTCCTCACTGCCCTAAGGGTCTCAAACTCCACCGCTGCATGGTCACTGCAGACAAGGCTGCCCTTGAGCTTCACATTCCCCACCAGCATCTCCTTGTTGGTGAGAACAAGGTCCAGCATAGCACCTCTCCTCGTTGGCTCATCTGTCCATTGGAGGAGGAAGTTATCAATGCATTCCAGAAACCTCCTAGATTGCTTATACCCTGCTGTGTTGTACCTCCAACAGATATTGTGGGGGTTGAAGTCCCCCATGAGGACCAGGGTTTGTGAATTTGAGGCTGCTCCTGTCTCTCTATAGGGGGCCTCATCTGCTTTATCTTACTGGTTGGGTGGCCTGTAGCAGACCCCAACTATAACATCACCTGTCCCTGCCCTCCCTTTAAGGGTGAAGTGATTACTCCATCTGCATAACGGTATTGTTTCAAAGGCTAGAAGGAGGATACCCTACCCTCTGCCAAAGCACAGAGTTAGATAGGGATGGGGTAAAACTGAATCTCGCGAGCCTAAGAACAGAATTAATGAAGACTTCCTGCATCTGGGAACAGTCCTCTAAGCAGAAATTTACCTGAAAATTTATCTTAATCTGTAGTCTTAAAGAAAGTGGCCTCCTCTTGGGAGGAGTGCAATTGGGAATGTTTATCTCAAACCCTGCATGAAGGTAAGAGGGAGAACATCTCACTTCTGCGTGATGATAGACTTCAAGCATGAATAAGGCATCTCATCATTCAGTCTTGGCAATATTGAGGCACTTGTGAGAAATGTAAAGGTGAAAAATGTCTGAGACTGTGGTTTCCGGTATTTCCAGTGTTAGGTGATATCTCAACTGAGATTTTTAGAGATGTAAGCTTAAGTCTCCTTTAAATAGCTAGGTCCTTTTCTGTGGATACCAGTTGGGTTTTAAAACCATTTGTTTATAAGTCTTTCTTTTATTATCAAACCCTACATCTTCCAGGTGCCCACCTGAAAAATCACAGTTTAAAGCCTAAACCATTTATTATAGCCACCATTCTTTCAAAATGTCTTAGGTGTTCAGATGAATGGCTGTGTGTTAAAACTTTATAAATTCAGATTACTGAGGAATTATAATTATCTAATATCAAAAGCATCTCACCACTGGAAGAACTTAATAAGAACTGCTTTTCATTCAGTATCTCAAGTAGCTTTTGATTCAAGATTAGATTTTCAGAAAAGGAAACGTTCTATTTCGAACAAGTATTAAATGTAAGAAATCAGTGTTGTCCATACTCTTACTATATCACAGCTCGGATTAGCTGCCCACCATGATCTCCCCTTAAACCTGAAAGCTAATCACTAACTTAGCATAAGCTTAAATTGAAGCAGTTGGGGGAAAAATGGCATTGATCTCTATTAGCTAAACAAAAAAAGCAAACAAGAAATATTTCCTTAGGCTTTTAGGTTCCATGATCATCTTTGTGAGATGATTAAGAAAGAAGAATATTCTCCTCCTGGGTAACTGTGGCCTTAAGAGCCCCAGCCTGGCCCAGAACAAGCAAATGAGCAGTGGATAGAGGTCAACTGGCTGGCACTGGCAGGTAGAAGACAGCACAGAGGAGAAGGTGGTAAGTGAAAATAAAGGGATGGCAAAGATGGTTTGTCAGGTCATCTTTCCTGCTTTGAATGTTCAATAACTTAGAGACTGAGGAGGAGGCAGCAGCTCTCAGAGTTTCCCAGTCACTGTTGTAATGGCTCATTTTCACTGGAGGAGAAAAGTAATTTTGTTCCTCCTTCTCAGAAACATTTAGGCTCCTAATGCCCCTTGAGCATTGATCTCTCATTCATTTTGAATAGAAAAAGTCAAATAAAAAGAAAAAAAAAATAAATTAACATCTCTGTTTCCAAATTCTCCTGGGCATGATGACAATGGTGAAATGAAGTCTCTGACCAAACGCAGAAGTATCACAAGCCAAGAGTGCTGAGTAGGAAACAAGAACTGGGACTGCACAGAGATGTTAACACGTCTGAAAATCATCTCCTTGCAGACTTGAGAGACATTAAAGAGTGCCCAAGAATTCTACTTCCTACAGCAATTCTGGAAGGCTTTTTCTATGACTCCATGAAAAACAAAACCTCCCTAAGGTTCCTTTTCTTATGTGAATTCATCGATCTCCTCACTGACAGCAGAGACCCGTAGTGGAGAATGAAACTTTTTCTTCAACACCTCCTCCAATATACTCCTGAGTATTTAGATACCAATGCTGTAACATATGGTTCTATTTATAAGAAAATCCTGATTTTTTTAAGATCTGTTGTGGTGTTATTTTTGTTGGGGCAGTTCTACTGCTTCTTTTACAGTGAGAAGGTCCTAGATGTCTAGCTGATTTCAAAGTTCTTCTTTTAAATTGTGGCTTGTGATCCCACTTAGCTCATCAAAAGAGATATGAAGAGCATCAGGTACATTTCTACTGTGCTACACTATTCATCTTGCATGAAAAGATGAAGCAAAATGGCTGCCTTGCATGCAGCAGTTTGGACTCTGAATTATTCAAATGCTTTTTCTTTATCTTCTCTTGGTTAGATGATGCCTGAATTAACTCAAACAAATCAAAGTGGGTAATAAATTGATATAATTTCTCATCAGTCTTGCAGAAAGTCTCATTCAAAATAGCTGCAGGTTTGCCAGTTCCTCACACTGTGAAGACTTCCAGGGTGGTACATCTGATGCCACTGAGTTATCAAACTCTTGTATCGGTATTTCTTGCACTGCAGTGCTAGACCTGCTACTTTTTTGTGCAAAGGTGTTTCAGACAATCCCCTGGCCAGCAAGATGTTCTTCAGAGTGGCAGTAATCCTCCTTTCTGCATATCTTCGTAATTCTTGTGGGTGTAATATTTATTTATTTATATAAGAGACTTGAAATCCCCATGCTATTGTTGTATGCCATAATTCTCTGTCATAAACTAATTATCATACTTCGTGGGGTTTGGTAATGATTTAAGCATGAATAGAATACTGTAAGTGCAGGATGCTTTAATTTGCTCTCACCATACTATAAAATATTCCCAGTATGTGAGTGTGAGGTATAGTATGCATAAACATCCTACATGTATCCAAAGTTTGCCAAAAGAGATGCAAAAAAAAAATACGGACAGGTGGAAATTTCCATGCCTGCCAAGCACGTATCACCTGCTTATGGGTCAGAGGTTCTTGGGAAGGACAGACAGCTGCCTAACCTGCTAGAGATGAATCCAGGTATCAGAGAGTTAAAACACTTGCTCATTGGTTTTCTCAGCTCCCATTTTAATTTGCTCTCTTTTTTTTGGACAGCTCTGTGAAGGCAGTCTGGTTCGCTGCTTCGCCATACTAATGAGACTCATCCATCTGCCTCTGTCATTGCCAGGCTCTCTTTTCTGCTGGAAGTCAGAGATGAACGCTCAGGACAGGTCCTTTCTAGGCTGCAGTACTTAATCATTTCTAAACACGCTAGATGGCCTCAGGCAGTGAAGGCAACAAGCATTTAACCCAGGCTTGGCAGCTCAGGCTTCCACATAGTCTGGCTCTAAGCCTTGATAATGAAAAGTAGCCGTGCTTTTACTCTCCACTTAACCAGATGCTCTTTGCTTCTTTGGGGCAAAAGGTTAAATAGATATAAGAACCCATGCTAGTTTTGAAGCCTTTTATTAGCAGTCCTTATAGAAGTGGAGTAGAGCATTCTGCTCCCCTGACTATGTCTCTCGGGATCCTGTACTTAGGACTGTGTCCACTAACTAGAGGAATGTAACCTCCTCACCTAAAGCTCATTTCTTGTTCAAGTAACAATAAATAGAGCCTAAAGCCCACTTTACCACTTAATTATTTAATGTTCTGTTTTTATAGTAAGAATGGATGGAGGCGGCATTATCAGTTTTGTTTAATGGTGGCAACACCTTATATTAACAGTGCAGATAAAGCATTTTTTCCACGGTGGCTGGGACAACTGATTTATTTTTCCACTCCATCTACTGCTCCATATGTCTCTGGAATCTGCCTTTTTCCCAGAGCTCATGTTAGTATAAAGCAATTGTCTGGGATGTGTAAGAATTAAGTATCCCATCATTCAGGCTAGACATGCAATTAGAAGAGTTGCACTAATTTCCACTGCTGAGACCCTGTCACTTTAATTTATCCTTACTTTCCTGCATTTAGGTCTTCTCTGGTTTGAGGCCAAGGGTTTTATATAGTTTGAGGCAGTGGTTCTGTAATGCCAGAAGTGGGGGGGAGGAGGAGTTGGTGGATGTGGGTGGGAGGGGGAGAAGGGCGGCCAGGGGGAAGCATTAAGAGCACAGAAAGAAGAAGAACGGGCTGAAGGGAACAAATAAGACACGTACACACTAGCGCATGTGCCAAATAATGATGTGTGGGGTGGCTGCAGAGGAAAGTAAAGCTTTCAGAGAGGAAGTCTTCATTCAGTTGCTGTAGTGAGCATGTGTGTCACCTCAGACTATTTTCTTTTTTACTTGGATGTTTAGCATTGAACCTCAGTGCTGGGGTTGAGCTTGAGTGGCTTGGCTGAGAGTGCTGCCAAATCTGTCCTCTGCTGTGCTCCAGGTTTCCCAGGGAAGAGCCAGGGATGCAAGAACATCAGCCTCTCCTCAAGTACCACCTTGCTGCACCCACTGGCTCCCACGCTGTGCTAGAGCAGGAATACTCAAAGTAGCATAAATATACCAGGGGACCAAGCTCCTGGAAAAAAGTCCAGCACAGCCTCAGACAAGAAGGTTTTTGTGCATCTAGTCACTCTTTGTGCACCCTGCTGCAGTCAGGGCAAAATTATACCTAGATCCACCCAGTAAAGCTTTGAAAAAAAGACAGTGACAGTTTCTGGCTCAAGAGTTTAAGCTCTACAGACAAGATAGAGTAAGAAGAGGACATCCAAAATGGATGATGGAATCAGAGTGAATGTAACAATGGCTTGAAAACAATGTAGAAATGTTAAAATCTTCTAGAGATTTGCTGTCTCAGCCTTTGCACTGAGGTGCAACCAGGGCAACACACAACAGGTGTGTAGCTAATTTCTATTAGCTGACTGTGTTTGGGGACAGCAGAGGGGAAAGGGATTAAGAGCAATTTAAAGGCAACTAAAGTCAAAAAGGTCCAAGGGAGGGAGAAGATGGCTGTAGAAGTGAGCAGGCAATTTCTAGGATCTTCCTGAACCTTGTAGTCTCCAATATTTGATACCCCTCCCACGCTCATCCAGCTACTGACTTTTATATTCTCCTCCATTGTGGGCATGACAATGAGATCACCCTCCTCCACTCAAGCCTTGCATGGTCTCAGAGCCACATGTTGCAAGACCCACCTGCATCTTCTCCTGGCAGAAGGACACTGGTGACTCTTCTCTGAGAAGTCTTCAAACAGTTTGTGCTCACCACACAGTGATTTAGACTGTGTTTTGTTGGATAGCTTGTGTGAATGTTATATTGAACATTGTGAAGATCTTAATAAAGTCAGACTTCTGTTTTGATGATTTGTAAGTAATGGCAAGTCTCTGCCCCTTTCTGTCCTCCTATAGTGACTGTCATTTAAAGCGGCTCAGTTGATCCCATCTGTCATACTAGAGATCAGAAGGAGAATGTGATTCTAATGCAGCCAAATCTTTTCTTACAGAAGACATTTTTTGTAAAGACTCAGTGAAAATAGAATCTGAACCTCAGGTAGGACTGCAAACTTTCATACTCTCAAGGCACCTTCACCAAATATTAAAGGAAAATGTGAACTTGATTCATAGTCTGCTCTCCTACAGGTTCCGTACTTGCTGCCCATGTTTACAAGAGCAAGGTGAGAACAGCTTCAGATACAAATAAGCAGTATTAGCAGGGCAATTCTTCAGAAGTACACTTATTCTCTTCCAAAAGCATTTGCATAATAATGAAGGAGGAAAGCTGAAGAAAGCTATATAAGGTAAACTACATATCAGCAGAATTGTTTCTAAAAATGAATGCTTTTCAAGATTTTCCAAGAGGCAGTGGGAGCTCTTTGAAATCAATGAGGTAATTAAAAGTGGATCCACTGATTAAGGCATTTACCTGGAGCTTGGGTGGCTCAGGTTTGGATCCTTGCACCATTACTGTTTCCCTGTGAGAATTCTGGACAAGTAAATTCCTTTCTGTGTCTCATCTCACCTATAAAGCAAGAATTACAGTATTATCCTCATTCTGGGAGGTGTAATCAAGTTTGTACAAGAGTGCAGAACAACTTCATCAGTGTTAGTAGTATTAGTAAATGAAGCAACAATTCCTCTCTATTACAACACTGGCTGTTCCCACACTAGTAACAGCTAAGTAGTCCCCATCTAGGGGGGTAAACTTGGCAGGAATTAGAAAGGAAAGAAAGAACCAGGAAAGTTCTTTCCAGGGCCCATGGTGGTGCCCAGTGGTCCTTTGTAAAGAAAGCATATCTATAATAAGGACCTCTATGTCCAGATATTAGGATGATGGAGACATTAAAAACTTTCCAACTCAAAAAGACATTCATACATTCCAGATACCGTAAATAGATAGATAGATAGGTAGATAGACAGACAGATAGATAAATAACTTTGTATTCTCCCAGAGTTCAGTGTATAATGCATACTGTTTAAAAGGTGCTAGAGTTGCAGCACACATTTAAATTTTGGTAATTTAACATTAAACATGCATTTTTTTTCTCTAATGATTCCATGATAAGCTGTCTCACACTGCAGGTAAGAATATAATAATATAATGGAGTCAATTAGCAAAATCATCTGTGTCTTCCTGGTCCTGGCCCTGAAACCAATAGCACTGTTGGCATCTGGAGGCTGCACCTGTCATGAATTATGGCCCCTGTTTTACAGGAAGGATAAAACTGATATTTCAGTGCCATTCATCATGTGTAATAAACTCTCCTCCTTAGTACAAATGCATTTATATGCCAGTATCAGAACCAAGTATAGAAAATACAAGCAGTCAACTGTATATGTTAGACATACTTTTTGTCATACTTTCTGTTGCTAATAAAATAAGTTACCAGTTCTGTTTTCCAGGAGTAGTTCGACAGAGTTGAAATCTCAGTCTCTGTGTCATGAAAGAGCAAAATACCCTCTTTGCCCTTTGAATCTTGTAACAACATTAGAGCTTGGGCTATTGTATGGTCTCTGAATTGCCTAGCCAGAAACATGGACCCAGGGTTCACTTTGTCCAAAAATATTTAGTCATACAACAAAATGCATTCTGCTCACAAAACTGTCAAGACATCTGAGTGAGATAAATGTCTTATTTTCTGATGGTTTCTTATGAACAATTGTGCTGTGAGCAGCGGGGCATGGGAGGCAGCGAAGCCTGATGGGCTGTATTTGTTTTTAGTGCTCTCCCATCAGCCCACACCACTTGCTGGAGCTCATTTCCATGCCAGCATTTTGGCACACTATCTGTCTGCCTCTTGACACCCTTTCCTACAAGCAGGTAAAGAAGGTTCTGGCAACCCTCCCCAGCCATCTTCTGAGATTAAGCCACATCCCTTGTCAAGCCTCATCTTCTTTAATGTAGGGCAATAAGCTTGCACTGTGCTTTCTCCTTGGTAGGAGACTCCCAGCCCCAGGGATGGGACTATCCAAAGGGGAAAAAATTCACATTTTTGGCAAGGGCCTTCCTACTTCTTCCAACATTTCTGGCCACAAGAGCCCAGAGAGCGAGACTGAAGGGAGCCCTGAGCCCAGGTTTCCACAGGGCCACACACTGCACCAATCTATCAGCTTTGGCACATGCTCTGTTTTTCATACATGCTGCTACAGAATACTGAGTAAAATGTGGTTTTTTGGTTTTTAATGATGACACTATCTGAAATGCTTAGTCAATACATATGACCTAGAAAGAATGAATCTGGTATTTTGCCAGTGAGATGCAAGGTTTAAACAGAAATTTGGTGTCCTACCAGTAAAAGTTGTTACTCCAGACAAGTTGGTTTACAGGTTTAATAATCAGTTTTCAAATAATTAAACACCCCAGAAATGTATTTTCAGATTATAACAGGGTTGACTCTACCCTCCAGTTATAAGTGTCAGTAATCAGTAATGCCATTAATTCTTTTTAATGCTCTTAAGAATTTCTGTACCAGCAATGGGGAATAACATGAATGCTGTAGTGGAGGCTTTTAAAGCCAGAATAGGGCCGTGACAAAATGAATCAGCTTCTCGGTTTATCTGGTTCTTCTAAAATCAAGGGAGTTATGCTAAGTTATACTATATGAGAAACCAAGTAATTTCAAATGTTATATGATTTAATAGCAACTGTGCCAAACTTGGTTATGCTTTCATAGGAGTAATAGAAAGTAATAACACTATGGAAGGGGAAGGTGGGTTTTTCAGCCATGAGCATATATATTCATTCTGCAGAATCATTGTTTAGACTGGAAATAGCTACTTAAACATTGGTTTAATGCTTTAGGAGTATCAACTGTCTAAGAAAACAGCTCGGGTTTCTGTAGGAATCCTTATACAAACAGTAAGGCTGAGTAATATTGCCTAATTTTGTCTCCTTTCTGTAATATAATTTGACTTAAAACCAGAAATAAATAAATGAGCAAGCAAGAGAAGTGCATTTGCACCTAAGAATTATCTCCTTTTCAGGGACTTTGCAACAAATGTGCAGATTAGATCCTTCATTAATTAGGACAAAAGCACCATACAGGCACATTGGGCAAGTGTTAGTGAAACTTTTCTAATACTTTTTAAATCGTTGTTTGTAGAAAGGCTTTTTTTTTTTTCATTTATGTTTTAGCCTTTCCTCTATTATTATGAAGGACAATATATATCATATTCACTGCAAAGTGTCAAGCAAGCCAGAATATTCAAATGAACAAACCTGGATGCTTTACAACATTTGCCCTCTTGAAATCAGACCTGAAAAATATAAGACCTAAATATCAATACTGTAAGGTTTTAGTTTTATATCAGACATAAATCTAAACAACCCGTACTTAACAATGAGCTCAGATTTTAACTTTATCTTTGGCAGGCTGAGAATTAAACTGACACACACTCCCAGGTGGCTCCTTGAAAAAGGCACTGTCGGTGCCAGCCAGCTCAAAGGGTTTATAGTTTGTGAAAAGCAGATACAGTACTGCCTAGGTGGGCCAGAGGCTCCTTCTGAAAGACAAAGAGTTGAGTCTTGCACTCCCCAGCTCTCTTCTGCTTAAATAAAGTTGCTCGTTGCCTAATGAATGTTAGCTGTAATACTCCCTGTGGTCAGTGGGGCTCTTGTTTAATGAATTGCTTAATGTGCTTGATTACTGTTACTATGTGGAATGAGGAAAATAGCCAGAGAGATTTGAAAGACCCACTAGAGAATACGATGAAAATGAATTGGATCAATAAGAAGTTTTTACTCATCTCTGAACAACACATTATGTGCTGCATTGTTGGACTTAGGGATAATGTAATTTTGTGGCTTGTTGTTGTTCTTTTTATAATTCAGAAATATAAATCTCGTTTGACATTGGGTTTTAGGGCTGGCCTTCCTGGAGTTATAAATGTTCCCCTGACTCCAGTCCCGGTTACTCACACGGACAGATAAATTAATTAGGAAAACTTTTATGCCAATTACTTTATGCCCTTGGCTTTCATATGTTTCTGAAGAGCGGCGGCTAATTAAAGATATGATTCATAATTACTGGTCGATCGAGTAGTTGAGTAATGGAATCAGGAACTGTTCCAAAAAATTATCCATCACATCATTACTAATTGTTACATAATACATAAGGATGTAGAATTCAAATAAAAAATTACTCACATTTGAAGGATTCATTCAATTAGTGGGTTTGGGATATTTTTTATAACAATTATAAACACCAAGATAGTTCTCACATTTTTAAAGATCACAGAGGTTTTATAAATATTTATAATTAAATAGGAGCATAATTTCCAGTGACTAAAGGACTCGAGGGCCTAGCTGGAGGAGTGGGTTAGTAGTATATTGAATTTATGGAAGCTGGAAATCAAATCTTTGGGTCAAATTAGGGCTCAAGTAAAATGAATATGATGGTCTCTTCCTAGTCCTGTTTGCACAAGACACAAAACTGCCTTAGCTTGGCAAGAGTTGCAGGCTAATTTCTAGAGAATAGAAGAGCTGTTGCAAGTTATAACTTGGCACTGAATGATGCACAAAAATTTGCACAGAATTTGTCAGCATTCATTTTTCACAGCCAGCGTTGGCTATTCCAGCAAGAAGATCTTAACAGATACCACAACGTGGTAAAACTGGTAAAATGTTGAAAAAAAGACAAATTCCTCCATCATTTCCTTGCTAAGTTTGCAGATGTTCTGTGTTATCACAGATCATGAGCAGTCATGTTACTTCTTCAGTAAAAGACACCTGGAAAACAAGTGTGGGTTCATTCAGTGATTCAGATACCCCACATTTGAGCTTGGGAAAACTCTGGGATCTGTTTCCTAATGGTTCCTTACAATAATGTGATAAAGTCCTGTATAAAGATCTATATATGCTAAGCCTTGAGAATAATTCCTAAACCTTAAAAAGCAGGGCCAACAATACTTGCAGCATGAGCTTTTGCAAAAGTGGTGTCCCAGCCAGCAGGTCAAAAGTTGTCAAGAGACAACCTCAAGTACCCAGAACAATTTTAGTTGACTCAAAATTTCTTTGAAGTTCCTGGAGGACCTGACCCTGCATATTCTTCATTTCCTTCTTTTATTTAAGTAACTCATATCTACAGTATGAGATTTTTCACCTACTCCACAATGGGATTTTTTGCTATACTTGATTGGTTTTATATGATTAAGTTAACTTACCACTCATTAGACATATGGCATATGGTTTGGAGGAGGATTAATAAATGTTTTGCTGTATGTGAATGAGAGAGAGAAAACGAATGAAAACAAACTTCCACTTCAGCTTGCAGATTTAAATGGCTATTTAGCTGCCATCCATCTACAGGTACCATGTGCTGCCCTCCTGAATATCATCAGGGAACAAAGGAGAATTCAATTAAACATTCTTGTATTCTAATTTGGATTGCCATGGATATCTACAGCAGCATGTAAGAGAACCCAGTTGATAGGTGAATGAGAGCATTCAGCAGAAGTATGTCCCAAAGACCTCAAAGTCCAGAGAGGCAAGGTGGACACAAGACAGCAAAAAAAGGAGAGAGACCAGTGGAGAGCATTTGGCACCTTCTGAGATTCGACCCTGAGGTCAAGTCCCCTGAAGTCCCCACCAGCACAGGGCTCTCTGATGGTGCTCCATCTTTTAAAACCATGCTTTACTGTTTCAGTTGTTACCTCCTGATGAAGTGAGTGGGAAGGTCTTTTCCCCTTCACTAAGCCAACTGAGGGGGGACACAGGGGAGAGGAGGGTGACAAAGTGATGCATAGAAGTCTGCAAAGGTGTTAAGGATTGGAGCTGTAGAACTAAATGCTTTTAAAACTTCAAAGTTAACATCCCAGGGAATAATAAAGTGCAAAAACAAGTAATATACAATCATGATATCATATTAGATGGGAAATCAATACTAAACCTGGTAGCCATATCGCAGAGCATTTCTATTGTGATGGTTAGTCAGAAATAGCTTTTTAGGATGAATGGTGACAGCCTCTGACCTGTCAACATCCTTATCAAACACACGCTTCTGCCTGACAGAGGTACGGATGCTCCTCACCTGCATGAGCACAGCACTGTGAAAGGGCTATCTGTGAGCCAAATGAGGACAGAAATTCCCAGCTAAAGAAAAACCCCAACCCCAACACAATAATGCCTTAACTCACAAAATCCATAGGGGAAAAAAAAAAAAAAAGAAAAGAAAAAGTGCTTTGAAATAAATTAAAGCTAATATATGTGCAGAAGTTTTATTTTTAAACATTTAAGCTGCTATGCATACTGCTGGTTTATGAAACATTATAAGTGTATTTGCATAAATGGAGCAGGGTGAGGAAAGATATTTGAGTTTGATACGGTTAGGGGGTTTTATGGAAGTTTAATTTCTTCTCATTTTAATACTAGAATTAAATTATTCAGTTGTCTGGACATTTGTCTGGAACTAGAAACACTGTGGACATATGTCAGACTTCCTCAAGATGCAGCAGGGCACAAGAGAAGTTTAGCCAATGCTGAGTATCTTTAGAGGAAAGTCTTTGATTTTTTTTTTTCATTTTCATACAAGAGAAGAGAAAGCATATGCTCTATTTTAAGACATTGTAATCTATACTTGTGAGAAAATTTTGGTCTAGATTACTCAGTGTGTATGTAGTACCCTCTGACTTAAAAGGGAAATGAAGGTTATTTTCATACTGTTTTTTGTATTAGTGTACAAATTACTTCAAAGCAACTGAAAAAGAGCAGTTTTGAATTAATGGATGAAAAATTACATTGAATTATTCTCATCATGAAAATAGCCTTATAGCTTCTGGTGAAATGAAGATTTTCATATTTTCGGTGAAATAATCATACCAGTGGTAAATGCTACCATATAACAAATTTCCCTATATGTTATATATTTTATATAAATACATGAAAATACAGGCTTACACTACAAAAAGCAAAACCCCTTCAGCCATGTTTAGTGCGTGGAAAGTCATGTGACCACCACTAATTAATCTCCTGTGGTTTATCAGATCAAATCAGTAGGCAATGGATTTTTCATAGATATTTGGGGGTCACTTGATGCATTTTCCTTTGATACATTTTATAATGAAATTATTTCAAAATGAAAAGCTCAAACCATTTCAAGTATTGTAACTGGAATCTCTCTTTGTTTTTCCTCAGATAAACAAAAACAAGAATATAGAGAGAACTTAATGAAATACAAGTTAATTCAGTTGCAATGGCATTCCTTGACTGGAAAACCTATTTTTTTTTAAACAGAAACATTTTCAGGCAGCTTCAAGAACAGCTGATGGGCTTTAGTCCATGGTCCTTGGAAGGTGCTACAGCTTCCCTGTGTTACACGTAAGGATGAAGGTATGCAGAGCTCCAAGGGAGCAAAAGGGATCAGAGAAAAGAGGGGAGAGGTGAAATCAGGTGGGTAATTTCTACATGAGCTAGAAATGCAAATTTTCTACCTGCAAGCTGTGTCACTTAGTACTTATCAGCACCAAGTACTTATGAAGCTGAGAAGGCTGTTGTTTCTGCCTCTGACATACACACTTCAAACTTGAGCATCTCATGCAGTAACTTTCATGCAAAGCAAATATTTGTCACTTCTTGGATTTCATCTAATTACATGCTTTCACCAGGAAGGTGCTATTTATTCAGCATGCGTGAACTTCTTTTGTGGAATAAATATTATTTGCAAAAATGTAAGATAACATGGTTCATGCCTGTCTGTGTCAAATGTAATAGGCACTATTAAAGCAGATGTACCCTCACAGCACACTTCATCATTAGTTTGCCATCTTTGTGATGTCAAAGGCAAATGTCTGATGTTGCAACAGATTCCCAATAAGGTCCTAACGTGTTTCATATGCTATAGAGCTTTCATTACCAGCCACAGCAGCTATGCAGTATCACTATAGCCAATGAATTTCTGTAAGATTTTATGAAGTGCAAACTTGTTAGAATCATAGAATGTCCTGAGTTGGAAGGCACTCACAAGGATTATCAACTTCAACTCCTGTCTCAGCACAGGACAACCCCAAAATTCACACCATATGTCTGAGGGCATTGTCCCATCCCTTCTTGAACACTGTCAGGCATGAGGCCATGACCACCTCCCTGGAGAGCCTGTTTCAGTGCTCCACCACTCTCTTGGTGAAGAACATTTTCCTAATGTCCACCCTAAACCTCCCCTGATGCATCTTCCTGCCATTTTGTTCTACAAAGGCAGATAAAATGCATTATCTGAAAAGTGGACTGAATCGCCATAGTCTCAGTGCTTCACCAACTGATACAAATTGAGCTGAAAACCCATTAAATGGCATGTGTTTCTGTGACCATTTCATCTTCAGGCTCTGCTCTCAGAGCTGTCTCCCTGTTCAGCACAGGTTAATGTTAATACAGAACATTAATAATATGATACTGCAAGATCTCCCTGTCTCTGGCATGATCCCCCCAGACTCTTTCCTCGCTGCCTGAGTGTGGTCCCCATGGGTGGCTCAGCCCCAGGCACACAGGGACCATGACAATGCCAGGCAGGCTGGCAAGCGTGGGCAGCAGGACTTTCCTGGGAGCTGAGCTCAGACGTGAACATCCTCTAAGGTGAAACAAGGTAAATGCCCATGGGATTCATCACGAGGAGAAATAAATGCCTGTTTATGACAGCTGTTTTTCAAAACCTCAAGCACAAGCAGAGAGAAAGGAGAGCAGTTCTCTCCCCGCTACTTTTTTTGTAAGTGTGATGAGCTTTCGCAGTTTGGGGTGGGGTTGACATACAAGTAGGTCAAATCAATAGATGCTCCTTGTGGTAACCAGACAGCTAAATTATTAACATTATTTTCCAAAAACGAAGGCACTTGTTATTATATGATTCATGCTTGTAGTTTTCCAAGCACTTAAAACAGAGTCTCTATGATTTACAAGTAAGAACAGATTATTAGTGTCTGAGAACTTAATTGACTGCCTTTTCTCGGCCATTGACTTCAGCAGTAAATTTTTTTCCAGTTACCTGCTCAAAACAGCAGCATCTGCCCCTTAAATACCCAGCACAGATCAAGGATGGGAAAGTTCCATGTCTCTGCTTTTTCAGAATAAATCAAAATTTGAGGCTAAAAGCCTCAATCTTGTAAAACTGACACTGTTGGAAACAAATTGCTGGACACCTTGAAGTCTCTGAGGGCCAAAGAAAATCAAAGCCAATTTCTAATATTTTTCTTCCTAAAACAGCTCTCATTCTAAAATGAAGAGTCATGTGGCATATTCAGTCTGAGGTGAAGGAGGTGGGCAAGCACAAAGGAGTTTGTCTGTGGCGTTGGGAGTCTCCAGTGCCACACACTGACTTGCTCTAATTTATTCAGTGGCGAATTCCAGTGAGATCTCCTCTCAGCCCTGTTTGCACACATATGTTCCGATGTACAAGAGCCCTCCTCTCTCACATAAAAGCTGACACACAGACGTTTAGTGTGCACGTTGTACTTTCTACTTGGCAACTGATTGCATATCTCAGCTCCACTGTGGAAGTAATCCCCACATATGTATAATTATTTTTAATGAATTAAGTCCTTGAAGTGTGAAGATCCACAAAGATCTTTATAGTCTCCTTTGACACTTGAAGGTAAATATTTGCATTGTGCATTTCAAATTAGATGTGCAACGCCTGTTAAAAATAATGGGAGCTGGAAGTCTGGTCTGTCTAATGATTTCCTTCTTGATCATTGTGATAGTAGGGAAAATATAGAGAGCAGGTGCTTGAGTCCTCCTCTGCTCCCCTGAGGATGGAGAGATTTGTTGGCAAAGTCACCCCTAGGGGGGATGAGAGCATCCTTCCCAGAGAGAGGCCATGCCAGGGCATCTGCTAAATAAATGGCCTCCTTCCCTGGTGCTTCCTGAGTGATAACAGGCACTTTCAGGTCCCTCTCCATTACTGAGATATAGGCTTTTTTTCCACCTACAACTATTCTATAATTTAGGCTGAAATATTTCTAGGGTCTCATGGTAGCAGGAGGGGAGACTGTCAGTGTTGTCAAGGAGGGGAACACAGTGGCCACTGGACAGCTCTGCACACCAGGGACACTGTGAGAAAACTGAGCCTGTTGGGTTAACACAAGGAAGGGGTGGGTAGAGGCTCCCTAAGGTCACACAGAGGACTGTCCAACCCTGTTCATCAGTGCCAATTAGCCAGTGAGGTGCTCTATTCCAGGGTGGTACTCTGACGCTGCCACGTAGAGCTCCTCATCAGCCTGCCTAGCACTCTTCCCTTGCCTGAACTTATCAGTTTGGCACCAGTGTGAGTCTTTCCCCACCAGAGCACGGTTGTCTGAGCAGGCATTGCCCTTAGTCAAACTGCTCAGATTTGAACCTTCCATTAAATTACTCAAAATTCCCAAAATGAACTGCATCCAATCCCTCCACTGATGGGGGCAAACCCTCCCACCATATCCCAAATGTCTCAGCCCTGGATGGGAGGAGATGGGCTGGTGGGTTGGTACTTGAGCCTCATCTTCCAGCTCAACACTCAAGAGATCTGCCAGAGTAGAATCAACTCATCTCAACAGGGCCCCTGATCCCTCTGAGCTATCAGACGCTTGCTTTGCCACTGAGGCTGAAATGCTCATCGCACATGAGGAAGGCCCAGCACTACCTGACAAGATGGGGTCCCACCATCCCACCCTTAGTTCCTCCCGGGCAGCCCTTAGCTTTATATATCATGGACTTATCTTATTCTTATAAACCATTATGGTCATTTCTGGTGTGTTCCAGCACATGTGCACTGCCTTCAGCTGTTACACCTAAAGAAAAAAAAAAAGAGTACACATTTTTACTATAACTAAAGTTATGTCTCACTGAATATACACCTTACAAATTGAAACATCTGGTGCAGTGAAATTTCTGCTCTACATAAGGATGACATGCCTACTCTTCTTGTCCCAAATCAATAAAATAAACCCATGATTACTGCCCCACTGTTCAATGTTTTTGAGTGATTCTGCAGCCACGGTATACACTGATACACAGTGATTTATTGACTTGTGCTTGCTATAATATACAATATCACCAATTCCTAACCAAAACATAATAGAACTATATATAATGTAAAGAATGGCTTGGAGCCTTATTGTGAGAGACTTGGGAGGAGGGAGAGTTAAAGAAACGATATGTCACTCACTCCTAAATGTTGTGGCTGTCTGGTCTGTCACTCTGATGTGCTGATTTTGCAGTCAAGGAAAGGAAAGGAAAGGAAAGGAAAGGAAAGGAAAGGAAAGGAAAGGAAAGGAAAGGAAAGGAAAGGAAAGGAAAGGAAAGGAAAGGAAAGGAAAGGAAAGGAAAGGAAAGGAAAGGAAAGGAAAGGAAAGGAAAGGAAAGGAAAGGAAAGGAAAGGAAAGGAAAGGGAAAGGGAAAGGGAAAGGGAAGGAAAGGAAAGCGAAAGGGAAAGGGAAAGGGAAAGGGAAAAGAAAAGAAAAGAGAGAAAAGAAAAGGAGAAAAGAAAAGAAGAAAAGAAAGAGAGAAAGAGAAGGAGAAAAGAAAGAGAGAAAGAGAAGAAGGAAGGAAGGAAGGAAGGAAGGAAGGAAGGAAGGAAGGAAGGAAGGAAGGAAGGAAGGAAGGAAGGAAGAAAGAATTAAACTGAAGCACTCCTATCAGTGCTATATTTTCCCTCTGGAGAAATCCTTATTGTGTACCAAATACTGCAAGTGTGTATTTTATTGAGGAGAGGGAGAAGGAACAATCAGAAACTCTGTCACATTGTATCATTGTGAAAAGAGGCTGTGGGGTTTTTTAAAAGGAAGATATGTCTGGCTGGAGCAATTTCTCACTCCTTTTTAGTGTTTTATACATGCTTTGGGACGCTACAAGAAAAAGAGTCAAGCTGCCTTCCTGCCTACCATGATGTGAAGGAGCAGAATATGCTGTGGCCTTTCTTTGACTCAAGGTAGCCCAAAGAAGTCACTGTCATTTAATTCTTCCTTTGTCATAGCCATACGTCACGTCAGGTTGCACGAAGAGACCTGCTCCAGCCCAGCAGCTGCAGGTATTTGCAGGGAGAAAGACATTATTGTCGTCTCCCTCAAACCTTCAGTTTTTCCCTTCAGGATGATTGTTTTGGCAAACCCACAAATGCATTCACTAGGCAAGGTTAGGGGGATATCTTGGCACGGGGGGATTGTCACCTTCTGGTTTTCTATGAACAATGGGCAAACCAGGACTGTATTTGATCCCTCTTTTACTGGGCTGATCCAGTTGCAGAAGAATACGCTGGGTTAGTGCTCAGGTGGAAACTGTAACATCACAAGAGACTATTTCAGGTTTCACGCTTTAGTAGTTGACATTTGTTTAACCAATAGGAAAGAGGATCTATTTTTATTTGTTAAGCACATGGAGAAAGATTGAGCTTCACCAGTTGTGGATAATTATGCCTTATCTCTCAGTATAACACTGGCTTTCTCTGAAAGCTCCACCTAAGTTATGACTAAGTAAGAGATACCATTTTGATAGGTCTCAATCAGGAAATACCAGAACAAATTGAGTTGGATTCTTCCTTTGTGTCAATCCCTCATTCTTTCTCAAACAAGAAATATGATGCCTCCGATTTCACTGATTACTAGTTTCAGTGTCACTCTTATCAAGGCAATGATAGGCTCTATACAAATGTCCTCCTAATGTTATTTTCCTAACAAAAGTAGTACCTGACCTGCAGTTTTTAGAGACAGTGTAGAAGAACAGATCTTATTTTTCTGCTGGCTCTACCTGATTTCTAACTAGCTGCTTACTTTAATGTCACTGAGAGCCCTCATCCAAGGAGCACTGCTAGACGAATACTGAGCATTTCACTGTGCTTTTTTGTGTGTTACCATTAGGATTCATGTTTAACTTATTCGGTTCTTTATGTCAGGAAAGCTGATCCTAGAGTTAAAGCTAAGCTTTCTGAAGACATGACTGGCCGGTACAGGAGAGAACAAAAATACTGTGCCTCACCGTGTCTGTCTCTGATGAAGCTTGATCAGCCTTTTCATGCCCTCCAGTAGCAAGGTTAGATTCTGGCAAATGTGCAGCCACTGTCATAACTGCATAATTGAAGGACTGACAGTTCTCAAGACTTCATTATTATTTTTATTAGGGAAACTGTTGGCACTGACAGTTTTTTCTCATACTCTTCAAATACACTGGATACTGGCAGCTGAGGATTCTGTATGACAGCTTGCATTGAAGTATCGGAGTTTTTTTCATGTCAGTACAGAGAGAGAAAAATTGTCAACAGGAACACAAAACAGAGCCCAAAGATGGTTTTATATATCTTAGTTTATTTCAGACTTGGTGCTATTTTGATTTTTCACTTGCAAATCACAATTTTAATTATATGTGAGGAAAGGTTATTGTTAAAAATGTAAGCAACAAGATAAATTTAATGCCTCTAAATAAATAGATAGTAAGAGCGTAGTCAGCAAGGGAAAAAGTTTCCTAATTCCTAGCTTGCTTTATTTAGGTCACCACTAGAGTGGCTTCATCTGAGCCTGTTGTGTTTTTTTTAACAGTTCAGTACTGAGTGATGTCAATGAATGGCCTTCTATATTCCTTCTTCATAAACACAGAAGCAGAGCCTAGGCAGATTAGTTTTGATGTAGATCAAAAACAAGGTCTTTAAGGATATAGGGGGAAACCTTTAAGGTTGTTTAAAGAGTGTACTTAAAAAGCAGAGAAGATTTTCCTTGACTTTGCTGTCATAAAGGATTGCGTTGAACATGATGAGCAACAAAACACTTGGCATTCTGAGAGTGGGACTTTCAGATCCTGAACACCCAGCAAGAAGCAAATTGTGTTGAACACAGAAGCAGGAGATGTGGTTCCTTGGCAGACCTCATGAGCAGTGATGCCAAGCCCTGAGCTGAATTACCAATGGGGAATCAGTAAGTGTGAATAGCCCCAGATAGGGTTTAGAGGTCTTCCTTTCTGAATGAGCACCGAGAGAAAATAAGCAGTGCCTCTACAGTGCCGTAAAGCTTTTATAAAATCGACTCTTCAGAGACACAGGTCAATTAATTAAACTCACTAAAGTGCATGTGATTAAAAAAACATACTGTCAAAGTAAGAGGAGAAGGATGAAGAAGAAAAATTTGTGTGTAAGAAATCGTTATTTGCATGAAATCATTGTGAGTTCATACAAAGGGTTTACTGAATGCACATTGGCCAAACCTCGTTGATGATTATGGATTTTCTGGATATGCCTCAAAAACAGTATTTTCACCCCTGCATAATTGCTTTTTTTTCTGATCATTTTTATAGTTTGATTATCTCTATAGCTCTTGTAGTATAAGCTATTTATTGAGAAATGCAAGAGTCACGTCAATTAAAAAGCATTAGAAATAAAATAAAAATCATCTGATATTTCAATTTGCATTTAAATCCTCTGGATTTTTGGAGTTCTGTTTCTTTCCCGTTACTAATATTGTAAATGCCAAACAAGTTCTCAGAAGAGGCTGTATGTGTTTAAGTGGTGCATGCCTCTGTTAATGATACTTGGGGGTCAGCCTACTCAAATATTAATATTATTTGTGTGCCCTGATGATGATTGGTCATTGCATATCATGACTGTCTCCTTGGTGTCCATGATGGGAACCACAGAATCAGGTTCCAGGCCCATTTCCAGGTAAATATGTCCACGCTTTCAGACCACCGGAACCTCTCACCCTTCATGTCAGTTAGCTACTTGAAAATAATTCTCTGCAAATAATTGTCCACGATCCTTTCGAGTTCCTGGAACAAGTCCTTGGAGAGAAGAATGTAATGGATTTGTATTTTAAAATTATTAGAGTCTTTCGGGATTTTAGCTATCTTTTCAATGGGATGCTTGTTCTACTGGATAGGGTAATGGACTGGCAGACAGAATACTACCTGCTCGTCCCAGCTCTACTGTTCTGCTCTGCAACAAGTCATGAATTGCCTCACAGTCCTCTTTCCATCATTCCTCCATCCTTCTTCAGTTTTGTAAGTGTTGGCTTTAAGATGTTGAGAGAAGTAAATATTTTTCAGATTGCTTCTAGGCTGCTCAGAGCACTTTTTCAGTTTATCTAAGTGCTAATGAAATTGAAAATTAATATCTTTTTAAGGCTTATACAAAAGAGTTAGGAAAGCAATTTATACTTTTCCTTTATTGTTCTTAAGTGTTAAAATAGCCTTGTCAATTCATGCCCAGTGATATAAAGATTCTACAATGCACATGCTATATGAGCTCCAACCCTTAAAACAAGATTCACTGTCAAACCAACATGACTGGCCAAGGGAAGTAGAACTATACATACATGTACACGTATGAGATAAGGGCTGTTGTTACAGACTGTTCTACTGTGCTGCAGCTGCTCTTTGCTTGTTATTATAGATAGCAGAATTTACCACTGCCAGAACCAACTACCTAGGACATAGTAACCACAAAAGAAACAACAAAAAAATAGGACATTTTTAAACAAGCAAAAGGACTCTTATAATTCTCAAAGTCTTTCCACGTCCTTCCAAAACTTTAAATAAAATTTTACCTCATTTTGACATTTTGACAGAGAAATAAGACAATTTTTGCAAAAATAACAGGAGACAGAGTAAATTGTACACTTAAGTATTGTCAAAGCCAGCTTTTCTACAGAACAATAGAATATGTGCTGTATACATACTTTCAGAAGTGCTCAACTGCACGGTCAAGAAACAGCATGCAGATAATTGTTCTTCAGAGTGTGGGTCCCTCAGAGCTTGTGTTATGACCTACATATTCACTTGCAGTTCTGACCTTCAGGGTCTCTCTCTTTGGAGAGGCACCATTGCACCAGGGTCCTGTATTTTGTTCTGTATCTTGTTCTCTGCCATTACCAAAGCAGGAGGAAAATTTGAGGAGAGCATGATGGAGAATGAGCCTAAAAGAGGAAGAGCCAAGCCAAAATGCCCATGGAAATGGTGCACAGGTGGAGAGCAAGCTCACAGAAGCCACATGGTATGGCATCAGCTACAGTTTGCAGACAACAGCCTAGATGGGGGTATTATTTGGACATATCTGCCAGACTAAAGTTAGAGATTATATTCGCATATGAATATATACTGAGTGGCATATGCTTATTTGCAAGTTAAGCCTGGCTTTATTTATAATTTCCTTATATGTGTGTAGAGATTTTTAGATATACAAAGATAAAGATGAATAAAGATGATAAATATAAACATGATAAAGACAAAGATAGATTATGAAGTATCTGTATGTATATGTGATCACTTTTTAATGTATTTATACATATATATACATAAACCAAAATGATAGAAAATTATAACATTCATGTATTCTGTGTAAATTAAAATGCATCCTTTTGCCAACAGGTCTCCCCAGAATAGTTGTGCAAACAGTGTATGTCTCTCTGTCACACAACTGTGGATAATTAACATATGCAAAACACTACAGTCCTGCTAGAAGCTACCCAGCCCTCCCCTGAAATTTAGGCTCTATTTATTTACAACAAAATAAAGTGGACCCTTCTGGAAAGAAACATAGCTTTGTGGCTGCACCAATGCTGTCGCACAGATGCTTTAAATCTTTTATATCTCCCAGACCTCCAGGGGCTGGTGTTGGATGGTATTGAGCCAGGACCAATAAATAATTTATGCTAAGTAGCAATTTAGTTGTTTGGCTTGGGGTAAAGAAATTCAAGAAATTCATAAATAAAGTTCCCATTTTTGCTGTGTTCCAAAGTTAATTTATGTTACTCTGCAATTAACTAACATAAAGGTGAAAAAATATGACAGGCCTAAGGTAGAAAATAAAGCTCATAAATCTGCCGTATCTTAACTAGTGGTGCTTAGTGATAGTTGGTGCTTGTACTTGGCTTCCCGTTCATCTAATTCACCTGTATTTGCTTGACCCGGAAAAAGGTAGTAATTGATTTCTAATAGCTTCCCTTTGAAATCAAGAAGCAAATACAACATTTTTTGCTCTGCCCTTTGAACTAGAAAGTAAACTAGATTTTGGCAGATACTTTGGCAAAACACACAGAACTGGAAATGAATAATTTGTAGATAAAGTCTGGTTATCAGATAGTCCCTACATGCAATGGACTGTATTTAAAAGCAAATCCAGTTATTCATTAATGTCCTTTATATATACAAACACATTGCACTTATATACAGATGCATAGGATTTTGATGTGATACCTGAATTCTTCCGTTGACCTAATGCAGATGTTTCACGCCAAAGACATGAGTTTTCTTCAACACCATTCATTAGTATATTGACGCTGCGTGTACTGTTTAAAAGGACACTCTTCCACATATGCAAGTGTGTGATGGTTGCTTTCATTAAATATCATCACTGCATAAGGAAGAATAAAATTATATAAATACCTGCTGTAAGTAATGTATGAAATACAGAAGCTGTGTAGACTGAAGGAATGAAAGTTAAGCAAAAGACTGAATTCAGGTTGTTACAGTATGAAAAGGCTGTGCTTATGTTTTCTGCCTGGATATATTCTGTAACTTATATTACTTCATTTAGAACTTTCAAACTCCCTATCTTTCTAGTGAGGAAGGGTTAGAGTAAAGTGGTGTATCCCATGAATTTCACAGGTTTTCTTACAAGAGGATTTCTGACCATAGGCCCAAGGAACATATTTCAGGGACGTTGTCTGTTATCCATTTCTACAGAAATAAATTCTGACTACCCATAAATAGAGAAAAATTGAAACACAATTATGCAGCAGAGAAGGACCAAGATCCCTGCCTTTCTGAAGCACGGTGCAGTCACTGATTTCACTGAAATTACATTGATTCAAAGCAGCTTAATGTCTCTCTTCTTCAACTTTGAGACTCATCTTTGCAATTACTAGTAGCTTGAACAAGTGCATTCAACATCCTTCCTTTCAGGATGCAAAGAAAGGGAAGCTTCTTTCCTCCTCTCAGTTTCACTCCTGCAGAGTACAGTGTTGCAAACATTCCTTGCTGAAATCAATGCCTTCTTACAACTTCAAGGAGCCTGTGAGCTTCAAATCTGTTCAGAGGTCAAGTGTCACGGAAGAGTTCAAGCTCAAACACTCAGATACTTTCCTGTTGTAGAAAAAAATATCTCCAACTGTTATCCAAAAGGGTCTGGCTATGAGAGAGGTTGCATTTGCTGCAATAATGGGACCGGAATATGCTTTACTATCCACCGTAATATTTGTTTTCTTTTTCTGGAGCTTTCTACATTATGAAGATGGATTTAGATATTTTTTTTTTCTGAGATAAAAAGAAATTTACATTATTTATTTCTCTTTTAATTGCAATACATAGTATCTTGATTTCTGACTCTCGCTTTTAATCACATTGCAGGCGGTACTCTCTGTGTCAATGATGGCACAGGGGAGCTGGACCCTGGATGAACGGTCCTAAACTTTCCTAGAATCTACTTTTTAGAAACAGATTTCAGAATTTACAGGATAGGAGTTTGGGAAAGACCATGCAATTTATTTAATGGAAGACAAGCTGTGAATCTACTTATTAAAATTCATAATGAGATGCATTTGGCATCTTAACACTTCTTACTATTCTGCAAATAGACTTTGTTAAAGGCCATTTTGCTCTTTCTAGCAGGACTACATGGCACAGATAAAGGGTTTTGAATTGCAGAAATGAGAATACGTTTTCAAGTCTATTACCTCCAATTTCCAGTCATTAAATGATTCAGTGGCAAAGTTTCTGTTTTAACTTTAGTGACCTCTAGCAGGGACACAAAGCCAAAGTGACTCTTGAAGAAGACTGTAAGTCCCACATTTATATATATACATTTAGAAACAAATAGAGGGATGCCTAAGAAGCAGTTCAGCTTGTTCCTCCCAGTCTGACTCAGATCAGATTTCCACCAAAATAAGGTTTCCTCTAAACAGCCATTTGTCAATGTAGTGGGAACAAATGAGTGGCATCATTCTATTCTATATTGAACAGGACTCCCTCCACCTGAGAGATGTCCATCACATTGGAGACTCAGCAAATGAGCCAAGAGGAAGCAGAAAGCTTTCTATCCTCTGGGGTAAACTAACCCCTTTACCCCATCAAGGTTAAAGGATTTGTGTGGCTCAAGGCACTTTTTCCATTCACATATCTGGTTTTCACTTCAGCCTCTGGAGCCGCCAGAGACTGATGCTCTCCCTTTCCCTCCTTTCGCTGCTGCTCTACATTTTCTCTCCTGAGAAAACCGAAGCGGGGTTAGGGGACAATTCAAGCCCTCAGGAAAACAGCAAAATAGTTTCACCCTTTCACCACTACTCACCCCAGAGGCAATGGGGTAACATCTCCTGCCAGCAGATGTTGTGGTAGGCGTCTGCTCCATCAACCTGGACAGATGGGACAAGAGTGTCCCATGTCTCTTCCTCTGCTCTCCTATCATTCTTTGGAAAATCCTGTTTCTCTTGAATGACTGTTAACAGAGCCTAAGTGTTTTGTTACCTGGACTTATGACATTTACACCGATGATGGAGGGTAAAATTACATAAAACCAGAAATGTGAAAGAAAAAGAAAGGTATTTCTCCAGATGCAGAAAGCTCAGGCACATTAGTAGTTTGGGAGAATGCATAACTAAGACTGTGTATGCGTGGAGTTACATATAGATACACAATCATGGGAGTCTGATCTTGAAAACATGTTTTTTTGTATTTTAAATGGATGCCATGTGGGACACATTTGCTTACAGTCTTAGAGATACACTACATCTCCAACATATATTTCTTAATTTAAACGAAAGCGAAACAGAGTATTTATTCCACAGAGTGTGCTATTGGATAGCTCATGCATAAATTTGTTCAAAGTTACACATATGGCTGTACGTATCTCCAGCTGATTCCTGTGAGGCCACTTTGCAGGAAATATGCCACCCATGGTCACCTACATGTGTGCTGTCTAGTCCTGTGTTAGGTTTACAACAGCAGAAAACAGTCTCCAATAGCCTTATGCAGAACACCAGTTACAACAGTCACTTATCAGGGTGGTACGATGTACTTCACACAGCAGATTTTTGCATCCAGCATCCTGATGGAGCTGGTGCTCAAATAACAAGGGGAACTGGAGAAAAATAAGCAGACTGTGTCACTTACCAGAAAGAAATGGGAAGCTAGTCTGGAGCTCTTATGAAGAGCTTTTTCTCTGTGGAAATAAGCATACATAAGACACAATGTGCATAATCCATAATAAAAAGTTTGAGTTATCTTGTTGGTCTGCCCATTTCATTACTTACCACAATTTTACGAGTGATTCTGATTATTTTCCTTTCTTCTGTGACATGATGATTTTTAAAAATGAATAATCATCTCTGAAGGATCTCAGGTTTTGCACACCTGCATGCAGCAGGTAAAAATTATACATATCATTGCAATTTTTTTTGAGGTTGTGCCTTTGCTGCACTGAGCAACAGGAAGGCTAATGCAATCACTCAGAACAGTGAGATATTTGCACAATATACCCTAACCAACTATCCAGTTACTGAGGAGTGAAGTATATACATAATTATCAGCTGGTGCTAGTAAAGAAACCTTAATTAGTAATGTTAAGGATATTAAAGCTTATTCATCATAGTACATTTCAGAAGCATTTATACTGCTTTCACAGCATCTGCTTGGGACTCCATTAGTAAATATTTTTTAAAAGAGGGCTTTGCTTCCTCTTTGACCCTTCTTATGTGATATTACTGAAATAGTTCATTCATTTTGACAATTCCCTCTCAATGTATACTCCACTTTTTCTCTCAGCTTTTAAATAAATACTACATATCTATATACACTCTCTGGTAACAAATCAGCCCTGATCTGCTGTAGAGCAGTGGAGCAGATCAGGACTATATACTTGCAACTTAAGCAGGACATCTTAGTGTGTGGATAAAACTGTTATGTTGAGCAGTGGTGTTTCAGGAGCAGGACATTTGTTTTTGAGGAAATATCACCCTTAGTCAGTCTGGGTGCTTTCACAGTGATGACTACATCACTGAAGAAGGGTAGAAGAGAAAATAAGCCTCAACTGCATGGATTTATGCAGAATAAATTAAGAAAATTAATCCTTACAAGTTCACATAGGTATATTTAATTCTTATTAAGTTCTTATGAAAACAGAAATACTTTCTTCCATGTAAGCTTCTGCATCTTTTGGAGGGAGAGTCTTGACCCATCTGAAGCTCGTGGAAAAAGTCTATTGAATTAAGCAAAAATCAGGATTTCCTACATGGAAAATAAAAACTGTTATCTACTAAGCCCTGTGGTACCACGCTTCATTGGTGCACTTGGCACTTCAGACACTTTTGCTTGCAAACACAGGACTAATGCCTCTGGTATTTTTACTGAAAACCACATTTTTTGATACAGACTTTTGGTCCATGTCAACAGTAGTCCTGTATTTCTTATGGTTGAATATTCTAATATAAAGACCAGAAATTTTAAGGAATTTAAAGTACTTTACCTAGTAAAGTCTAGGGTTTCATTTTTTGTCTCCTAGGAAAACAAATGAGAAGCTATACAATATATTCAGAGATACAGAATGTGACAAGTGTGCTAATAAATATTAATAAAATATGTATTGGAGATATCCCTCACAACTACAGTTAGCCACAGAATCGTTGAAATTAAAGGTGTAAAAGACGCTCATATCAACTCATCCAGTTGATCCACTGCAAAACCATACATATCAAAGCTATTAGTCTTATTTGCTGAATTTAATTCAATTTTTTTCTCATTTTTTCTAAGTTACATAAAAGCTAAAAAGACACTATCAGACGCTATGAGGTCATGTGGAAAATGTTCACAAAGCATGGATTTTCTCTAGCCCAGTTTTAAACATCTAAGAGCTTGAGGCCAGTAAGTTTCTTATAGTGAAAAGGGAAACACAGGTCTCTTCTGGCAATCATTCACCCCATTCTGATGGGGATCTCTGGTGTCAGTGAGAGGAGCTGCCTTCTCAAAGTGCCTTTCCATCTTCATTGATTAGAAAGAGAGCTTAGATAACTGCATTAGACCAGGTACCAACTCTTAGATGGCTACATTTAGGTAATGCATATTCAATACAAAGTGATTTTATTTTCTGTCTGGGCCTTTTGGAAATGGCTAATTAAAAAGAATAACAATTGTAACAATATTTTCATGATTTTCCAACTATTTCTTCCCATGGGTTGTTCCGGATTATTAAAAAACATCTTCAACCATTTTCTATTTGTTTGCCACAGTGTGCAAGTGGCTGTGTAAGTCTCACACTGCTGTTTCATTTTCCATCTCAGTAACTTTAATCAGAGCTATCTCTCAATAACATAGAGCCTTTCCTCTGCACTTACCAAGTGCCAGTGTTTCGTGGTAGATCTGTTCCAGTATAGGAAGTTCCAGTATGGAAATATCCTCAATGTTTTTATAACCCTATGTGTCTATGGCACTTTTATTTGCAGGAATGAGGCCTAAGCATTTCTACTTATATAGTGACTTTGTTATTTAATGAAAGACAAAGGGAGTAAGAGATCCCAAAATAGCTGTGTTCGCCGAGACTAATTTTAGCTGTCTAAAGATTAGACTGTCACAGTGGGCAATGGGAAGAGAGGCCTTAGTGTGTGCCTTGCTAAGGCTGCTGTTGAAGGTGTCAGTGAACCTCAGCAAGTCACACTCTCACTCAAAGATAATGCCTGATTTTTAAAGGGCTGCAGCTAAATGAGGTTCACCCACCCCCCACTGCCCAATTCAGCATGACTTTCCAGGGGCTGGAGAGAAGCAAAGTGAATCCCGCTGCTGCTGTACACGGAACACCTAACACAATGAGCCCCAGCTTTACTACCGAGACCTGTTTATCTGCTATATTTGATGTTTTATTAGCACATGGTAGAAGTGTGGTTCTGACCCAAAGAGGTTTTTTTATTTTATCAGAACAAAATCCATCCTGCACTCTTCCTGTAAATATATTGCCTGCAATTTTTGTAAAAAATAGTAAGGACCTCCTATGCTGCAGTTGTGCTCTTCTAATGGAACTATGATACAAAGATGGCAAAATAAAATCGGTTTTCCAATTTTCCCCCTTCTTCAGCTGCAGACACATTCAACATCCCATGATACAACCAGTATTTTAAATATGTCAGATGGAACTCCAGTGTAATACTGTATCTAATCATACCCAGAAGCCTGTTATTGTTGGAACTATATTTTTCTTCACTGGTAAGTTAGCATCAGTCTTGAAAATTAAATTCTTTTCCTTCAGTCCATGATGCATGTACTCAGCAAAATGTTGATCTTTGCCATTACTTTTTGTAAAGGGAAAGGGCCATGTCTTCTGACACACTTTTTACCCCACCAAATTCCCTTACAGCATAGAGCAAGAGAGCTCCTAACTTACAAAGATTTCAGAATTCATGCTAACTCTGAGTCTTTCAGGACTCAGATGTATTTGCTATGATTTCTCCACCTTTCTCACAGAAAATTCTGTTATTTTTTATATATTTCTTAGTTATGGCACAGTCCAAAATTTGGGCTGTTATCTGTCTGGATTTTTCCCTCTCATTTATCATCATTTTCTGCTATGTATCTGTCCAGTTGCCTTTTTCTTTCCTTTAATTTCTGTTTCATGGTCCCCAGATAGGGAATGAAATATTAGGTTTGTCAAGCGTATATCATTGTTTAAATGCCTGGAGATGATGGGTTAAACAGCCCAATCAATGAAACAAACCTCCAGTGCATTGCAGCTACTGCAAGTGATGTTCCCTCTGGCTGTTTAAGACCTACCAAGTCAATAACCTATTAATATCATACTCTGCTAGGGTCAGCTCCAAACAAGTCACATGTCTTTTCAAGGCATTCAGCATATGGGTGGATTAAATGGAAGGCTGTTGGTCCTTTGGTGGCCTTAAAAAATTGTATTTTTTTAATCTTCTTGCAAGATTAAACCTTGTTGACTGTGAAATAAATTAAAAATTAAAAATGGATCAGATAGTAGCTACTGTAGCTACATAAAATCATAGCGTAACACAAACTGCACCACCAGTAATTCACGTGGAACCATGACTCCTCTTTAGAATCTGATTATATTTTACTGCTATAGACTGCAAAATAACAGTCAGCAAATGTGACAATTACTTTGTTCTCTATACTGTGAGAAAATGTTTAGTCCTATCCCTGAATGAAGCAAAGTTTAAAATCTCTTGGTTTTATAATATGTCCAAAATAGAATCACAGAGAACAAATATGTAAGGTGACATTTAAAGTATCATCTAGCATCACCATGTACAGTCAGTTATTTTTCACACAAAAAACATTCCAACTATGAAAATTTAGGGCTGCACTTTACATCGCAGAAGCTCCCTGCATGCATCTAGAGAAAACTTTTTCCTACTATTGTGAGCTATGATTTATTCCATGAACCTTCAGAACTCATCATGGTTAGTGCAAGAATTACTAAGTAGTATGCCAATGTAAAAAAGGGTTGTAAGACTCCTTGAGAAAGGAACATTTAGTCTGAGCTATGTGAACACAGGCTGGGATATTCCTAGATCCAAAATAGATGTGGCTTGAGAAAATTATTTTTAAAATACCCAAAAACATATCTCAGCAGGTTCTAATCAAGAAGGACTTTCACTCTGAAATGTTGGATTGTTTTGTACCCACGGTTGTACCTTTTGATTTGCAATAGGTTTTCTACTTCCAGGCCCATTGTGTCCCATTCCAGACTAGAACTGGAAGAAATTTTTCCGACTTTCCTGTCACAAGCCTCTCCAACTGTGAACACAAGAGAGTTGAGCCACACAGCACAATGTCCTTGAGAAGATGTTGCCGGGAGGCATTGAAAGAGATCCCATTGCCCACTCGCATAACATTAACAAACCACTCAATTCAAGGTGGTTAGCAGGAAAATTAATCACCTCCTCACAGGTTCTTGCTAAGGTCATAGAACCAAGGCGCCTGGGTCACTGCACATGTCCTATCCAGCCCCTGTATTCTCGGAGAATATTCTCGCTACAGCTGTATGTGTAACAGGCATTTTACTTGTGCCTTGGGAGAGTGCTGTATTACTGGATGCATGTGTAAGAGAAGCGTCCAATTCCAGCCTTGATCCTGTTCAAACATTGTTTTTAAAACACAAGAACTGAAAGTCTCTCACTTGGTAGAGATGTTTTTTCATTCAGGAGGCCTTAGACAGAAAGCAATGATGAGGAGGGGAAAAAATGAAATGAAAATCAAGGCAAATTCATTCCCAGATCAGGTCTTACATCTGATGCACCCTCAAGAAGGGTGAAGATGAAATTGTTGAAAGGTTGGGTCTCAACCCTGGAAGGTGGTGACTAATTCAGTCCGATACAGCAAAACATTATGTTCATACAATGTTTAATGCCAAAGAATAATTTCACTGGCTTCCAGAATAGATGCTGAATGAATGCCAAACTAGTGGTTAAGGTCTGCTTGTAAATATCCTTTGAGGCTCAGTCTGTAATTAAAAATAAATAAATAAAATAGAAGCCAGATCAACACAGAAAGCAAAGAAATAAACAGCATATTCAATCTTCTCCTCACACAAGAATTTACACAAGGTACAAAATGCATTGGCCCAAATTAAGCAGAAAAGAAAGAAAAAGTACCTATCTCATCCCTGATTATAAAAGAAGAACTTCAGGGGTTGGCGGTAAAGCCTTCTGGCAGAAAGAAACTTCAAAATCTATCCTTTTTTTCCCTTAACTGAGAACCCCCTTTGAAGTATACTGCAAAGGATTCTGCCTGTCCCCAGAAGCCCTGTGCAGTGCCGCTAGCCATCAGCTCCCACCACTTCTGAATTAACATCCCACAGACTCTCCGAAGGAGCATCACACCTACATTTCCTAGCAGATAACTTATTTAGTATACAAGCTCCTGTTACCCACCAGGCCAAAAGAAAAAGCACTGTACCCCTTTGGTATTATCCCTGATCCCCAAGAGGAGGGATCAGCTCTTCCATGAAACATCAAATAACACGTTGCAGCCACAGTGGATTTGTGCGTATGTGTGACTTGGTTGTGTAATTTACACAACGCTCCTTGGTAGAGTTTGGGGCCACGCTGCTTCACTGCTGGGAAGGTTTGCTCTCTGCGTCCCTCCAAAGCTTAGCATTCATCAAAGCTTTACATCAACCCAAATTTCTCCCCTTTTTATCAGCTATACTGGAAGGTTGTCCCATCTCTTCACACTTCCATTTCTGGTTATTTACTGGACGAGGGCAGCAGCATCCAGCACTCATGAGGGCTTGCTGTTGGGCTCTGTTCAAGAGGCAGATCCCTCCTCATACCCCCTGCAAGGCCCTGCTCAAGAGCAACCATAAGCATGAGACATCTGAAATAGAATTAGGCAAGTGGTTCATCCAGCTTCGTTTGGGTCTTCAGGAAACAAACAGAAATAAAAAATTATTGTATCCTGTGTAACAACTAAATAGCCTTCTTAGATACAAAGTATCTTCTGAAACCTAGAAAATGAGTGATTTTTTCATGTTCTGCCACAGAAAATAAAGTTACTACCAGTATAGTTGATTTATACTGACTAATACCAGGGTGCTTGCACGAACAATAAATCCTTTCGTTGGATCCTCCCAAGTTCTTGGCCTGAGTAACATCTTGAAGGAGAGCCAGTGGAAGTTTTCTCCACCCACCCAAGGGAACAAGGAAGTCCTATTGCTAGTGCAGTTGTTTGCTGCGTGAATTAAAGGAGCAGAAAATGTGGTCCAGAAATCCGTAATGAACAATTAAGAAGGTCAACTGAATGATGGCCAGGTCTCTATGACTGAAAGACACTGTGCCCTTTTTAACCACACAGGTATTTTCTAGGTCATCAGAGAAGAACCAAGTAAGACACGTCAAAGTCACTTCATTGGACACTCTCTGAAGATCAAGACCTTCGCTGTTACAGCTTAGCCATACCACCACACAGTAGGTCAACACTGAGATATGCTAGATGAGGATCTGCACTAAAATGTTTTATACCTCTCTGTCATGGCTGTCTTTGCTCTAAGACTACCCATGAGCGTGGGAACAGGCAGTTGACAAAGGTCCTATTATAAATAAAGGTAAAGCCATTTAGTTGGTTGACAACGTTGCATCTTCTCCATGGCGGGAAATCCCCAAGTACCATATCTGAGTCCTTCAAACACAACAGGCTCCCTTGGTTCCCGTTGCAAGTGATAAATCCCTCACACCTCATCTTCCACTCGTCTCTCCCTAAACAGCTGGCACCAAAGAGTGCTCTGTTTCCACAGGCTGTCACAGGGACTGCCAAATCTATTAACTGCAATACCAATCAGGCAGGACTAAACCTGCCCCGAGAGTGTGGTTGTGTTTCCAATAAAACAAAGTCAGCAAATGATAGGTTTATATACGCTGTTCTTCTTGATCTTAGAGCTCTGTTCAACCTGTTGAAGTTTCCCTTCAAGTTTCCCTTGCAAGCCCCATCTTTCGCCCTGCCTGCTACCTTCCCTCATTTCAGTGCAGCAATGCCCTTTCCATGCTGGCTCATGGACCTTTTACTAAGGAGCTATAAAGAAACATGGTACACAAAGGTAGCATTGAAAGAAACAGTTAATCCCATCATTAAGTTTATATTCTTATTAAAGTTTTTCACATCTGATATTTATTTATTTCATCCAGTTTCTAGGAAAATAACCAGCACATGTTAAGGACAGTGTGAAAAAAGGAGTCCTTGAATCCATGCTAAAATGATGTGCGGCACTTCAATTTTCACCTCACTTCGGGGTTCTTTTCTTCCTCATTAGTTTTCTGTGTAATCCCCAGTGTTGTAAAAATTTTGTGGTAGTGGTTTTTTTTCAGTTGATTCAAACACTAAATTAATCAACAATATGAATACTCTGTAGTTGGATTGACTGAGGATACTAAAAGAACATAACAGAAATACTTGTCATCATATTCTGATCCAGAATGAACAGGCATGATCTCAACTTTTTAGATTAATTTTGAACTGTGTTCCCCAAAACATATTTAAATGTTGCTATGTGGTATTCTGTCTTTTCAGAAATGGCATTTTTAAAAATCACACATTTGTATTTCCTCAAATACCTTGTCTCAAAAGTTTTTCAGATGCTCCACAATAGTTTTATGAACATAAACCAGGATTTCTAGAAGTGTTCAATCTTTGTCTCTTTGCTGTGTGTTTTAAGTCAGAGCAAATCTTACCACATGTTCATTGCACACCCAGTACAACATAATGGCCAGTGGCAAAATCTTGCATTTAAGAAAAGCTGTTACTTTATCAGGTAAACAACCTGTCCTATCTCTGTTCCCATCATAGTACCTGATAGAAAGCTAAGCAAACAGTGGTCCTTATGGGCATGAAACAAACATGGAGAGGGCTTATCTGCTCCACAGTATTTTCTTTTCCTTCTACAATTTAGTAGGATGTTTATAGGGAGATGCTTTTATTAGTGGTTTAAAAAGAAAACCAGAGGTAGATGTCTTTGCAAGAAAAGCAAACTACTTCCAAGAATTAAACAAAATAAACATGTTTGGTCAGTGTGTGTTCTCTGTCCGACCTGATGTTGGCATTTCTGCACAGTGAAAACAGTCAGTTTATTCTGAGCACTCCTGAGGACTTCTTGGGTTAAGGTTCTGCTTGTTACAGGGAAAATCCGCTGATGACCCTTCAGGAAAGGGCTGATTAAAACTCACCTGAGAAAATATTTCTTGTTCACCGTGTCCAGAGGCAAGAGTCTTAGTCAGAGTCTTGGTTCAGATGTTGCTCCGTCAAGGATGGCCAGAAGACTGTCAAGCTTGGCCCTGTGAGTGGGACACCAAGAAATGAGGTCTTGGATGTTTTACCCTGTACCAACACAGTGCAACTCTGCCATTCAAAGAAAGCTTTTGTTTACCCCTTTTTATTCCTCTTGAATATAATAAAAATTGAACCAAATGCCAAGTAAATCCGAGGAATACAAACCCTTGGTCATTGAGGTGTTTTTCTGCAAAGGAGAAAGAGCTACTTCTGAATAAATCAGAGGAATAGGTGCTGGGGAGACATGGGATTTCAAAGAAAGGAGGCTTCTCAAAGAACAAAAATGGGTCACCTCTCATGAGGGCCAATGCAGCTGATGTGATAAATGTGTTCACTAGTTCCAGCTCTGGACTTCTCATCTTCTAGGGAACAAACAATAACATTAACAGTCATGGTGATTCAGATGGAGTTGTTTCAACATAACCAGCACCTCCTACTTGATTCTGTACAGTGGTGACACAGTGATGCATGGATTGCATGTGTTTTATCCTTATATGCGCTTCATACATTGTTTTCTTGAAAAGTAAAGCCAAGCAAAGAGAAGAGAAACAGGAGTCATGCTATGACCTTTCCTGAATGTTCTTTTGGCAGGTGTCACTAATGCATTATTTTAAATCCAAATATTTTTGTTATGTGTAAGTTGTGATAGCATGACCGGGAAAAAGCCATGTCCATGGCACCAGCTACAAGGTTGGGTACATCCAGGGTTGTCTGGTTTTTTATGGGTTTTGTTTGAGTTTTTTTTTTCTATTGGTTTGTTTTTTTGGTTGGTCGGCTGGTTGGTTGGTTGGTTGTTTTATGGTTGTTAGTTGATTGTTTGGTTTTTTTCTCTTTCTGTGCTTTATACTCAGCAGATTTTTATTATTATGTCCTTCTTATATTAAAAAGGAAGCTGTTGTTGAGTGTAATGTGTATAATGACACCGCTTTCATTGTAATGCAGAATACATAGCTTCAAGTGTTTGCAACACTTTAGCCAGTTCTTTTCAAATTGAAAAGAGCCACAGAGCCATTCTGAACACAACCTGCTAGGTCCAGCCACCAATCTTGTGGCTGACATCCCTACAAACAGCTCAGTGGTCGCCAAAGTTGAGGAAACTTATAACAGCATTGCTCTTCAGTGCCTCAAGTTTTAAAAGTAATGTACAAATGGTGATTTCTTTCATAAATCGCATTAAAGCAGAAGATTGGTTTTCCTAGGGAGAGAAGCACGGTCATTTTTCACAAATCGAAAGCATCTGGTCCAAACAGAGCAGTGCATTTAATATATCACTATTTTATTCATGTCATTTGTAAACAGAAGAATATCCTTGGCAATGTCAGTATTTTTTCTCCTCTTTTGCCCTTTAAAAAATGCTTACAAATTAAGCTTCTCTCTGCCTCTGAGATCACACTGAAGGGCAGAGACCCTCAGAGGCTATATGAGGTATACAGTTTTTACACCCAAACCTCACCTGGGACAGGTTGTATGGACTGAGCCCAGGGGAATATACTCTGTATCCCGTCTTTCCAGAAGCACAGACTCTGTACAGTGAACAAATAGTTGGGAACTCTCCCAGTCTCACATCTGTATTTTTCTCTCCCTCTTCAATGAGGGACTGTCCATGGGGGGAGAAATCTCCCCCCAGAGGCTGAAAGCCCCAAGCTCCCCCAGCTCAGAGCCCAGGCAGCACCTCTGCCACCTGCAAACATCAGCAGCTGTAAAGCAGCACCATGAAAAATTCACACAGCACGTACTGGAGGGATCACTAAGGTCACCAAATATTGGGGGAACATTTTGAACAGAGTCACCGTCCATTTGCTTGCTCCTCAGTTTCTCAATGCTGGTGCCCAGACCCTGGAGAGGAGCTTCCAAGTGAAATAGACAATTTAATGGACGGGACAACTTCAGTAAGAAAGTTTCTAGCACAGTGTTGCCAGGATCTGTTTTCTGTTCATTGTCATTCAATACCTTTAACAGTGCCCTGGAAGAAAATATAAATCATTTGCAGTAAAGTTTACTAGACATTCAAAGTTGGTGAAGTCTTAAATTAATGATAGAGGCAGGTCAGGTGAACAGAGCAATTTAGGTTGCTTGATAAACTAGTCTCCTTTGAACATCAGACGTTATTGATATTTGCAAACATGATGTAATGCATCTCAGAACAAAGAAAAATGAAGTTTAGACTCACAAGATGCAAATCGCTTGGCCTGGACTGCACTGACCCTAAAAACCCACTTAATGCCCATATTATATACCATTGCAACTCTCCCAGTCCAGTGCTTTGGCTGTGAGGAAAAGTAAATTTAAAAGCAGAGGAATATCAAATAGGGAAGTGAATTGCATCTAAACAGCACCACTGAGAACATTACTGGAATATTGTCCCCATTCTTTCAGCCACTTCAAAAGAGATGTAGGAAAAATGTGAAAAGAATCCAGAAAACTAGTATGATTCATTCAGAATTATGGAATATTCCACCCTGTGGTAAGAAATAAGATAATTCAATGTGTTCAGTTTCTTCAAAGAAAGGTAAGGGCAAATTTATGATGTCTTATAAAGCTCTACCTGTTGAAAAGAAGGAAACTTTGCTGGTAGCACATGGCTCTCTAATGCAGCAGAGGCATAACTATTAGAACATGAAAACTTAATCTTCACAAATATTAATTAGGAATAACGGACATTTCTTTAACAGTGCCACTAATTAACTAACTGAACAATTATAAAAGAATGTGGTAGATTTTTGAATACCATGGAATATGCATCTGTTCAATGAAGAAATTACTAGTAAATAACTCTGGATAGCCCCACACAACTCTGAGGTTAGACAACCAGACCACTTCCATAAATAGATTAATATCTTGTCTCTTTTTGTTGCCAAAAGAGTAATTTCTCTTTGTGCCATTGTGCATACCCGAGTGTATTAATCCAGGCACTAAGAGATACAGCATAAATGCATTGCTGTTGCGTTTTTCATTTTTGTTTTTCTTTTTTATTTCAATATCGTTTCAGTCTGAAGACCCTTTGAAAACACAAGAGTATACTTTTTCCTAATATTTTAGGAGAAATTGAAGCCAAGGATTTGTTCAAGGAGGGTTGTGCATTTCTGGAAGGAAGGTGAATATATAGGATAGAGAATAATCAACTTCTAGAAGATTAATAGTTGTTCACCTGGTCAGATGGGGAAGGAGCTGTATCTCCCTAGGCATACAAATGCCCCTCTCACAGTAGGTGCAGAGGGAATGCAACTGCACAGAGAGGAAAAAAATGAGGGGGGGTCTCTGTGTAACTTAAACATGCTCAAGACACTTGAGAAGTGCCACAGAAAAGTTTAACTTTGTCAGAGTACTGACAATGAAGGTGCCCTAAATTACAGCATTTGGGAAGGGAGACGTGGGGAATGGTTCCTGATGCAGCCCTGTGGTCCCTTTAGGTGCCTGAACATACAAATAAACTCTGAAGCTGTTGGTCTTTTAAAGTTTAGCTGTACCGTAACTGAGAGCTTGTCCTCTCACCCTTCTGCCCCACTCCCCTCTCCTCTCGTTACTAAGAACATGTTGTAAGACAAATCGCTGTAGAGAGCCTATCTTTTAATCAGGCTCTGAACTCTCCATATAACCGTGTGTTTGCTGGATTTGATTTTGTTTTGCATTTTCTTTTCCCTCCATAATATACTCCAGGGATATCAGGTACCTAGTCTTCAATGGGTTGGTTGGTACTTGATGTCACTGGTCTCAGAGCTATTCACTGTGAATAATGTTTGGTCCTTTTTTATTTTAATTGCTGGAATGGCTGTGGATATAAGTTGCTCGACACAAAAGGGTGACAAATAATGATGAAAGACACTAGAGTGCTCTCATGTGTAGCTTGGACGAGAAGGAGAAAAGAGATTATTGCAGCTGAACTGGTCACATGGAATTTGCTGGACCTGCCTGCTCCCACCCCCTCCAGCCCCTCTCCAGGAACAGTGCTCTTACAAGCTAGGAAAGACACAGTTGGCACGAAAAAAAGAAAAAAATTGATCCCATTAACAATGACCTTTAGAAATTTCAAGGACATAACACTGCCTTTGTGAAGTGTAAACAGATGCATTGTCAAATAGTTTGTCAAACAGAATTGCTCCTGGATCTGTCTTTTACCTTCTCATGAACTGGAGCTCCAAACTGTAAAGAGCCAGGAGGAAACCGTGGCAGCATGATTATATAGTTAAAGAGACAAATACTTATGTTGGTCTTCTCAGCGATTGATATTTCTATTATATTTTTAATTAACATTTTAATCCTTTAAAATCATTTTAATCCTCGGGAAGCATGTTACAGAGTGAAATCGTTGCTATGAAAAGTGTCAAACAGATAATAGCTAAAATTAATGGTTTTGTGATATATCAAGTTTTCAAATTGTTCTATTATTAAAAGAGCCTGACATTTTTCATTACAGCGAGCAGGGCTTTCTGAATAAAAAGTGAGCATGTACCTCAGATTAAAGAACATTTAACTATTTGCATGATAAATTCCTGACCTGGATTTTCCTCACGTTTGAAAGAGTTGCCAATAAGCTAGATAAATATCTTCTGTGGTGGCAGAGCACAATGCGAACTAAGGTATCCCAATCTTCTGCTCCTGCTCCTTCTTGTTTTAGCCAGGGCTCTTTGCAGCTGTCAAAGCCCTTTGCGAGGACAGGACTTGCTGGGGGGTTCACTGTGCGCCCTGCTCAGCTGATAGTCATTGCACACCCATGTCAGGGGCTGCTCTCCCTCCTTCTTGGCTCGGAGTCATTGGCAGTTTTCTCATTTAAGCGGTTAGAGGCAACCTCTGAAAGGCGGCAACTCATAATAGGATAAGTAACTGTGTGCATAATTGTAAAAACACTTCAGTAAGTGGATACGAGCTGTCGCGGACCTCATCTTTAGACCTTTCAGAACACACACGCACACACAATTCCTTCTTCCGCGGTCAAGCTCTTCCTTTCTGACATTTCTCAATGTAGAACACACAGAAGCTGGCATGCATAAACTCTGAATCTCCTGCTTACAGGGAGCCATCAATAGCTATATGTATAGACTGCGATCTGTAGGAAATGAGATCGTCGTCTCAAAAATAAGATAATAAAACAGTTCCTCTAAGAACTAGCTATTTCTTAAAATCACTTTGGTATCGGGTCTTTAATATGTCATCTTGTCAAACAACCTGCTGGTCCAGCAGTAAGCAGAGTCCTTTTTCTGTGGAAGTTTTATCACATTTTACTTGGATGCTGTTACTCTGCATATTTTCTTCTTTCCAATTTTTCTTCTTAAAATGGAGAGTAAAACATTTTTGGAGTAGTAAAAGAATGCTGAAAATGAGAGAATGAGTGATCTCATTAAAAACTGTTGATTTCCAGCAGCTGTGCTACCGGGTATGTGTTGGATAATACAGGGCATTTTGAAAATGTCCGTCTCTTTGCTGGGAAGTCCTCTGTAGTAGGCAGTGTGTAATGAAACCACAAGTAATAAGCTGCCCAATACTTTATCTCTGGGGTCACCGATTAAAGCAATGTAGGAAACGCTGCAATGAAATGTTTCCCCAACCCACCTTACCTCTGTTTGGGTGTACAAAACTCAATTAGGCACTCAAGCGAGCCAGTAAAGACTTGGAAATCTGTCTTAACGAAACTTGCATAAATAATTTAAAGCATTGGGCTGATACTCCAGGACATGTGGTTTATTACCCATCTCTGCCATTAACTTGCTGAGCGTCCCCAGACACACCGGGTCCTCCTCTCTCCTTCCCAAAAGGAGGGAAAATGTTCTTTCTGTTCCCTGGGACACCTGTGTGACTTGTCCCACACACCCAATGTGGAGAGAGTGTGCTCTCACTGTGCACATGTGCTCACCCAGCACCCAGGAGACCCAAGCTCGAAAGCATGAGGGCAACAAGCTGGGCAAAAGAATTGCCCTCTTGGAGGAGGGTACGCAAACACGGAACTGGAAGGCCAAATAGCTACATTGACAGCTAGTATCTGTCTGTCACCATTTCAAATGAAAGTCAATCATAACTTGACACATCCCCATGAAGTCAGCCCTAGATCTTTCTCAGGGAGCTGCATCATGCCCAAAACCTCCAGCTATGGAGTCATGTATAGTCATGTAATAGGCAGTCATGTGCCGCATTGATCCTTAAGTTCTTGCTGCCCAAGCTGTGTCAGACTCCAACTAGTTTTCTGATGATGTCAGCACTGTTGGGTTTGACCTCAGGAACCATGTCTGATTGGGGTCCCAGCAGCAGAGGTGTCCTCAGCACCAGTGGTTCCACAGGAGCCTGGTGAGTGGAAACACCACCAAGTCCCAGGTTAAACTGGGGAGCTGGGGGGCAGGCAGCCTGTCACTTTCCATACAGGCTCCTTGATTTTGGTACCCCATTCCCTTCCAAGGTCAATGCAGTGACCTTGAGGGCAGGCTACAAGGTCTGTTTATTTTCCCAGGCTCTCTTTTGCAGTGGGAGTGGGGCAGGGGGATGACAATGGCAGGGAGAAGGTATCATCCTTGACGGGGGGATGCAGGGGGACAACTTTCTGCTTGCACCCCTGTGTACAAACTAATGAAGACACTTTCTGTATTAAATAATAAACACTCATACATGGAATTCAATGGCACCAAAAAAGCAGGATAAATCCATTATTGCTAACAGTAAAATACTTTTTTACCTAGAATAGAAATTATTCCAAAAACAAAAGGAGGAAATGGTGATGTGTTGAGTTTAAAAAAAAAAATAAACAAATCAATTTTTTTTCTCAAAAAAAAAATGCATGTAAACTGTAAATCCTGATCCACTTTAATTAAATTTCACTTTTAGAAAACAGTAGTACAAATTCCCCTTAATCCATGATGTCTGACTTAACTTGGAGGGGGGATTTCTTGATTCCCGGCAAAGATCTTTCTTGCGTCCGCTGCAGAGCCTTACTCTTTATTTCTCCATACAGTGAAAGAAACACAAGGGGCTTGAACGCTGGACAGAAAAATGAAAAAATAAAAAAACAGGGAAAGCAAAAAAAAAAAAAAAAAGCCACCGTCTTTGTGTCCTTATCTCTCCCGATACGTGTTACATGTTGCAGCAAAGAGCAGGGGCGCTGAAGCTGAGCCCAGAAATCCTCGGAGATTTGCCGACGCCCCCAGTAAACAGCGTGGCACAAAAGTCCATTGTGCTATGAGATAACTGCGGGGCTGAATGGGGGAGGCTGTCACGGGGGGGATGGTTGGGCCAGTCACCATCGGATCACAGTCGAGGCCTGAATTCCTTTATGGTTCATCAGGGCCTGTTGGTACCACAGAAAGTGTCATGATCCTTTTTTTTTCACTGGGGCCAGATGGTGTCCTTTTTTGAGGGCCTTCCTAATGCCCGGTTTTCCACATGTAAAACTCCTGGGAAAATGACCTAACTCACAGCTGCTTAGTGAGGCTTGAGCAGGTCTTTAGAAAGACTTCTGTCAGGAACAAGGCGGTCGTACCACTCTGGGGGAGCTGGGGGAGGCCGCCGACACAAGCCTACCCCTCACCAACAATATTTAAGCAGAAATAAAAACCCTCCTTGCCATGGCCAGCCCGGGCAGGCTGCAGCCGGGGCCAGCTGACAAGGTAAAACATTGCCGAGCAGTCACTGCCAGGAGGGGCCGTGGTGCCGCCACCGTTTTCCCTTCCCCGGCGAGCAGATGGCCTGAATAAAAACGTAGAATGTGGTCCAGAAGGGTCAGGAGAGGACAAAAAGTGAGCGGTTCCCCAGTCCGTGGCCAGCCGCCCCGGGGAGAGGGGAGGGACCCGCCGCTGAAAGGCGCTGAGTTTGGGAAAGTGGAAACTTTTGATGTCGGTAGCATGTTTGCCAGCATGCAGAGTGATGCCCCCAGGAACGGCCGTACGGCAGGTGTGGCACTTATAAAGCCCAAAGCCTTTTATATTGATAAAATAATGCCTGGCTGGAGGAGCTCTTTCAAGGCTGCAAGGGATGCAAAACTGAAAAGCTTCCATGATGGTGCTTATTTTCCCCAATCAAGGCATCAGCAATAATTGTCTTGATAACTTTTAGCCACAGTCATTGACCTTTCAGCCTCCACTGTACATCACTGTTTTGGGATGTTTTCACTTGCCTGGCTTTGTCAGAGATTTTTTTTTCTTATGGGGGGTTTATGAATGCATCTGTATCCATCCTTCGCAGCTGAAGCACTTAGTTTCCAGCATTATATTTCTTTAGTCTGACAGAGTATCTGCAGCTGTTTCAAGAACTACACCTGTCCTACAAGTTCTCCAATGGTATTTTTCAAAAGCCTGCACATAAATAAACTCAGTAAAAATATTAACAGTTAATTTGATTTTACTTCTTCTATGACTGCTTTAATGCCAGTGTTAAGTACATTTCCCCTCATATATTTTAAAGTTAAAATGAATATGGGAAGGTCCAATATAATTTCTTTCCTGGACATGGCCACTTGGGGAATTAAATAGAGCTGGCTGAAAAGTTGCTATAATTGTTCAGGGGAAATAGGGTGGGGGAGGAGGCCCTCATTAAAATGTTATGATTTTTCAATTAAAAACTGAAAGTCAAAACTGAACAATTGTGCTAAAACTCTTTCAGTGCTGATACTTTAAAAATCAAATGTGGTTTCAAATATTTAATTTCTGGAAAAAATATGCAACAATATGCTTACCACAGCATTTTCTATTTTCAGACTTGCAGACAACACTTCTATGAATGTTTTTCTTTTTTTGGCTAAAATCTTTTTTTCACCTTTTTTTTAGTTCAAGCAGAATCCCAATTGTCATTTTTTGATTTTGCAGTCAGATCTGAGTGCAAAAGAAATGCACCATTTGATCTCAGGTAGGTATTGTTCAAAGGTTTCTTTCTGTGCTTGTTAAGAATACAAGTTAACTTTGTTACAGAATATACATCCAGGGCATAGAAAGATGATACAAAAGAAAACAAGCAATTTTTCAATCTCACCGCCTCAGCTAAAAGAACAAAAGATTGAAGTAGCGTATGTAAAGATGCTCTTAGTTGCTCAGAGAAAGGCCATTTTCCGGTGCTATCTGAGTATGAAACTTAAACAAAAACAGCCCGAAAGTGTTTGGCCATCATCAGTCTGGAGCATCTGTGTTTGACCCAAAAACTACTGACATCCATGAGTTTCACTTCTCTTTGGTAACTTGCAGATTATTGATTTTATCGTTTGCCTGACATTTCACAGTGCATTGCCTCACTCACAGAAATGTTCAGCATTTACGCTGTGATGTGAACTGTCATAAAGTGAGGTAACATTCCATAAAATCCTAAGGGGAAAAACACTTTGATGAGATGCAGTCCAACTTGGAAGGACTGTATTTTTTCTCAAGCCGCTGTAGGCTCACTCACCCTGAAAAAGCACATTTCAGAAGGGACAAGATAATTTTAAATAAGGACTGCTGTTTGAAAGGAGAATGGAAAAGGCTGAAATCTTTTCTTGTAACTTGAACAAGAGTCATTATCAGTGTGTAACATAGAAAGGAGTAAAAAGCACACGTGTTTGCTGTGCTCTGTTTTCAGCAGAGTAATGAAGTTCAAGAGAAATAACTTGTGCTTTACATTTTTGATCTGCTTATTCCACTTCTTGTTTTAAAATGTATCCCTTGGCCTGAATGCCCCCAAGAAATCAGGCAGAGGCTTCCAGCTCGTACTTAGGATCTGTGTCTTGCAACAGAAGGAGCCCGAGAAAGAGAGCCAGCCCTTCTCCTGCTGGGTCAGTCACATGCAGTCAGGCTTTTGCACAGAGCTAGCCTTCTGTCTCCTTCCTTTCAGGGACAGAGTAACATTTTGTAGTGACACAAAGAAATTCTTCCCTCTCTTGATCATAAAGACCCACAGCACTAGATCCTCTTTATCAACTGCTCTTTTCTTATAGGATACGATATATTTTATTTACATATGAATTGGTCGGTTTGTCCAGCAAACTTGGAAAGCTCAGTGGTTCACAAAAACATAAACCACACTACTTGTGGTCATTGCTTGAAATTTGAACAGCTATCGCGCTGCTTTGCTTAACACTCCATAATCCATGTCCTATCCATTATACATGTTAGCATTGTGTGGGGCATATAGATGGGGTGTAATTAGTTAGATTTTGTGGCTGTCAAAGCACAGAAACAAACTACAAAGAAATTATAACCACAGATGAAATCACAGTATTTGACTACATCTTTTTTCTTTTTGGAAATAGATCCCTAGAAAATCCTCAGCTTTTCATTGTCTTTGAAAGTGGCTGTGCAGTTTGTGAGAGCCTGCAGACACATCACAGTAAGCTTTCAAAATCTCTCTTACAGGTATGTGTATGGTACCAAAATCCATTTCCTTCCAGACTCTGCTGTCATTTCTTGTACTTTCCACGTGCTCCTATTAGCACTATGCAGCATACCAACAACTGCATGGCTTGTAATGTAGTAGAAACCACGACAAAGACAAACAATGGGGAGATTTTCTGACTTCATGAGTTTTCTTCCTAGTCTCATCAGAATCTTGCAATTTCTCTTGGTCTGGTAATTGAGAAGCACCAAATGAAATTACTAGGCAGAATTATAAGACAAACAAAAGTACTTCTTCACACACAGAGTACTCATGCCCGTTGTACCACATAACTCCTCCCCAGAAGAAGATGTGGAAGCCCAAAAAGCAACTATGCAAATCCGGGAAAGAAAAGTTCAGTGGATACCACATCTCTGTCAGGAAATTCCTAAATTATAGATAGCTGAAAGCATAGAGACTCTGCCATGGGAAGGGTCACTCCATGCTGTCCTCATAATCTTTCTGTAAGCAGTTATTACTAGGCACTGTCAGGAACCGGAGCAGAAAGACCTTTGGTCTGACTTCATACAGCTGTTCTCTTGTTCCTCTGTTCTTATTTTATTCCAGAAGCAAAGTTTATTTTTATTCTTTTCACTAAACTTCAGTGAGCACACTGGAAAGGATTTTACTGGGAGTCCAGATTGCCATGACCCCGTTTGTGGTACACACAGGGACACTTATTTTCTTTCTTCTTCTGCACAGAGAAGCTCTGTCTGAGACATTCTCTCTCTTCCCCAGCTCAAGGTGCTGAAACTCATTACAACCAAGAGGCAACATGGAATCATAGAATAGTTTGGTTGGAAGGGACATTCAAAGGTCACTTAGTCCGACCCCCTCCAATGAGCAGGGACACCCTCAACTAGAACCGGTTGCTCAGAGTCCCATCCACCCTGGCCTTGAATGTTTTCAGTGATGGGACATCCACCACCTCTCTGGACAACCTGTTCCAGTGTTTCACCACCCTCAAGATATACTCATGGACCTTGATGGTTGTCTGGTAGGCATCAAAACAACATTACTGTTATAACATGTGGTAGTTCAACACCTATGGAAAAAAGATGTGTCCATCACCAGATACCCTTATATTGAGAGCTTTAAAAAATGTAATTAGTTAATTCACAGAATGATGCTTCTTAAAATAATCCCAGTGTGTAGGATTCCTTTCTTTTCTGCTGGCATGGATATCACTGGAGCAAAATAAGAGTCTGAAAGTTTATTTTCATAAGAAAATGGTTATAGGATATGATGCTGACCTTCTCATTAGCAACTTTGGAGGGTACTCAAGAAACATATCAGTAGTACACTTCTTGTGTGCGCTGGAGACAGATTAGCTCCAGAAGGACTCTATCTAAATTTATTAGTCTCCAGGACTGCACAGGGGGATTTAACCTCCATGCTGTGGTTGGTTCAGGGTAGGGTTGTCTAGGAACTCCTGCCCAGTACAGTCAATGCCACATTTCGTGCCTGGGCAGAGAAACGGGAGGCAGCAGGGAGGCAGCACAGCAAGGGCTGGAAGCAGAAAGGGCTGAGGCAGACAAGTTGCGTGCTCAGCCCATCTCCATCAGGACTGAGGCAATAGGTGGGCAGCCTGATTGCCATGTAGCCCCAGGTCTGACCTGATGCTGAGGCCAGAGTAGTCCTTGCAGCCCCTGACAAGTGAAGGCACAAATCACATTTCCTTAGTGTCTGCACGAGCGGCGCCGTGTACCCGGGCCGCAGGTCCCTTGCTGCCATCGGCAGGCCTGTTTAGCATAGATGGATCGTGGCTGTGCTGTAACCTTCAGTCTAATGCCACATTAAATTTGTAAGAGATGTAACACAAACTTTTGAGAACCAACGGAGAGTAGTCCTTAGTCTCTGCACAAAGTAAAACAGTGACCAAACACATGCACCCTTCAAATCGCAGACTTTTTCCAAATGTGTTGGAAATTGTCCTAAACCAAAACCTTAGCACTGGCTTTCTCCAAACTTTGCAGAAGTTTGGCAGCAAAACTATAGGTTTGATCTCTCTGATAACTTGACAAGCTCCCATATCCAAACAACCAAGTTTAGGAAAGCCTGGATTCCTATATGAACACTGCCCTTCTACTGGATAAATCCAGCCTTCTCTACTGGATAACTTTACATACTGGTGATGTAAATTAGCAACAACGATTATATGACTATCAAATTAGCAAACCACACTGATGTTCCACTAGTACTAGCAGCAAGTCAAGCCTATAAGTGCCTTTGATCATGGATCTCAGTCTATTAGATGTTACGCACCCCATTGAAGACTCCTGGCATGGTATTTTGCAGCAGATAAATAACCCTTTTGGTTGCTAACCTGTCTTCTTGGTACCTCACCCAGGCAGAGAGCTTTCATCTGGTTTTATAAGAATAAGCAGTTTGATTTGGAATTTCATAACATACTTACATGTCGCTCACATCCTTCTGTTGAGCTAAATTGATCTTTTTTCTTCTCATTTCCTGGGTAGATTGCATTTGGTCTATGAGTAAACACAGTCTAGCTGCCCCCTTTTCCCAGGCTTTCTAATGAGAATGTGCTGTCTGATCAGGTGCATGCACTCTGCTGTCATTTGCAGCCTGACCTGCAGGTCAGAGGTGATTTGAGCAGGCTCAGGGATGCATACAAATCACATCCTCTTGTCTGTCTGTTTTGTTGACTGGTTCTCCTCAGGGTCATGGCTATCTTAAGTAGCAGCCTGAAGGATAAAGTGCGCCCTGTCTGAGCTGTAAAACTTTGACTTTGGACCAATTGCATCTGACATACAGCAGCATGAGGTTTGGTTTAGCCTTTGGATTCAGAACAAATCACTGGCTATCAATAGCTGATAGTGACATGCAGTTTACTGAATGTCCCCTTTTCTCTGGCAGCTGTATATTCTTTGGGAGAAACTGATGTGTTTTTAAGTTTCTAAGGTCATGTTTTAAATATGATGTGGCACACACTCCATTAGAAAGTAAGTGTAGCAAATAAATAAATAGCTAGAAAAATGTTATGCTGTTTTGTGTGCTTGCTTTTGGGTTCCCAGGTGGTGCACGGTGTGAGAGGTGGGGAGATAGATGTAAAATGGCATAAGACTCACCCACTCATAAAACAGAATATTTTTAGGATTAGCACACTTACTGAAAACTTTTCTGGAATGATATTGGGGAACAGCCATGCAAAATAACCACTCTGTGTCCTGAAGACTGATGTACTGTTGCGAGTTTCTTTACTAATGTGGCAGCACCAGCATAGCAGTCCATACCCTGAGTTACAGGTACAGGAACAACGTGTCCTACTCACACCATCCCACTCTGCACAGACCACCAGCCTCAGACCCACTGTCCCCAAGCCAAATCTGCCACCATGAAAGCACTTGCCGGTGTAGCAAACACCCTCTAATGATGAAAAATACAAGGGGAAAGTTTTGAAGGCCACCAAGCAGTCATCAAAGAGTTACGGCTCTCGGCTGGCATCAGCCAGGGCCACATTCAGAGCAGTGACCTGGAAGCAAGCAGCTCTGTATCACCCCCATGGGCTGCCTGGCCCCCTAACACTTCACTTATTAAAAGGTGACTCTAGGACTGCATCAATGCCCTTATGCCTTCTCAGCATCACGCTGAAAATCCAGTCTGTCTTATATGTATGTAAGTAGATTTTATGCCAAATGACCACCTTTTTGTAGGTCAAAATACTTTTGTGACTTCTATTTATTACAACTCTATTAAGAGTCACATTACTTTTGCCAACAGTTCTATCTGTTTCATTTTCTCTGCTCTGCTGTCACAGCACAGCTTCCAAATTTTTGCCAAGTCTGTGTTGCAGAATTATACTGAGGAGTTCTTTGCATTCTCATCATATTGTGACTTAGTTTGAAAAAAAAAAAAAAAAAAGAAGAGGGTTTATTATTATTAAAGGACCATAAGTGCCACTATAAAAACAGAATAGCTGGGGTGCTGCTTTCAGGAACTATCATGTTACATTTCACACTTTATCCACTTATACAGGTTATCCAGGACTTATAATGTTTTCATAGAGTGCATGTGTAGGGCTCAGAGGGTTGTAAAGAAATTGCCCAGCCAAGTCTTTTCTACCAAAACCAATTTTTTTTTTTTTTCAGTGAACAGCCTGGTTATTTAATTACTTATTTTTTTCACAATAAGTTCTCCCTTGTCATAATAGAAAATGTAAACTATTGCATTACAAATGAAACATTTTCACTTTTCATCCAGGTGTATTTTTGTTTTGGGTAAAAAAGGATGGAACACAACTGTTTGCAAAAGATAATCTTCTTTTTCAGACTAGTAATGAACACGTTGTATCTACTACAGTCTTAAAACTATCATTAAAAAATAATGCATTGTTAATATATCAAAACTGTTGAAGTCATGCTTGACAGGTCTCATAATATCTGAAGACCAGTCCCAAGATCTTCCAGGTCCTATTGAAATAAACAAAGTGTTCAACATATGGTAGAATTTCAGCCTTAATGATATCATATCTGTGAACTGTGAAGTGATGCTACGAGAGGAAGAATTGATGGCAGCATAATAGGATATGTTCCTTCCCCAGCAAAATCCAGCAGAGGATTCTAATAGTTCACCAGGGGAAGTAGGGTTAAAAACCTCTGACCCCTGATATCACATAAACATTGCAAAAAAAAATAAAGCCCTTGATTGACAGTGAAATGCGTGACTACCTCAAGTCTGTTCTGAAATCTTTGCTGATAATTACTGGGTTGAATGTTATGAGAAATGGGCAAGAAGGGTATCAGCCACATGAGTGTACATACTCAGAGACCTGAGCATCTCTAATAAGAATTGATGTAGTGTGTCATTTGTAATTTAATCAGCAACATTACATCTTGATAATAAAAGAACTATCATGAACATTTTCACAGTAAAGTAAGATTAACACACACAGCCCCCAAATCTCTGCTGCCTTAATGTTCCAGTTGTGACAGGAGCTGATAAATGGAAGAAATTGCAAGTTTAAGCTGACACGTGATCCTGAGCCAATTCCATGGTGCGTAGGCATTTCACTGCATATGGCAGCTAGTGCTAAGCACTGACTGGAGACATTTTGTGAGCATGGGCAGAACAGTGCAAGCTCAGCAAGGAGTACCAGCCCTGATCCAAATTTTGGCCCCTGCTCTCTTCCACTGGTTATCATATTCCAAAGTCCAGATCTAGAACTAGTCCAGATCTGAGAATCTCACAGCCAGCTCCATTCCAAGCAGGTCCCTTTTTTTCTCAGTGTTTGTTTATGAGTCTGGGAGAGTCTGGGAGCCCTCTCCTTTCCCTTTGTGGTCCAAGCTTCTCCAATGCATTCAATACCCTGTCATGCACTGACCAGAGCCTGCCTGACACACAAGAGAAACTCCATGGATATCTGTAGGAGAAGATCTACCCTAAAGTAGATGCCTAGGAGTTAGTCATCTCAACCTAAGCTCCTCAATTTAGACTTTCACAGTAATAGAGGAAAATAGGCCCCTCTAGAGGCAATTTGAGCAGCGTAGCTGTCTAAAAAAACCTAAGATTAATGTTTCTCTAGCCACAGTGAAGAAAGACCAGAGTGATTAGGACATCTATGTTTAAGATTTCTGAAGTGAGGTGAGTTGAATTCCACACTTACTCTGTCCAGGAAACCCAGTCTGCAGAGAAGACTGTCAGGAATGAACTCTCACAACATCTGTGTCAACACCTTTTTAATCAAAATTTTAAGATATCTCACCAATGGTGTCTGAATATTTTTTTGTTGTTTGTTATTTTTCTTCTATTTTTAACAACATTCAGTTGTGAGAGCTGAAAGAATTAGCAGTAAATTTACTCATGGGAAAAAACACATTATGACAATGAAGCAAAGGTCTCTAGTGTCTGCAGTCTCGCAGTGAATATGCATGTTCAGATGTGCATATTAATTGTCATTTATATCAGCAGCAAGAGGAAGGGAACAAATGGTGCATGGGCATCTGTTTTCAAATGCTTACCCAAGGTGCTGACTCACGTCCACAGGTCACCTCAAAGTAAAATTACTCCCTTAGGAGCCAGAACAAATGTTCTGGGAAAGAAATCCTATCTCAACAGCCTTTGGAGCAACTCTATTTTTTTAACCTATTTCCCCATTTTTTGTTCACAACTGTGAAATAACCTCATACAAATACTGTTTTCAGAGTCTTCTGAAAGCATCCTACCACTGTTTCATTGAATTTTTAGCCTCTTTCCTCTCAGTCACCAAAAAAAGAAAGGTACTTCATATTGCAGTTTTATCTTCTAGATCTGTTGACATCAATCTCATGGCACAAACTGTACTTTTTGTTTTTAAGATCCATCGTTGTATTTATTATTTCAAAATTTCACTCCATGTTGCTCAGTAGTGAACAAATATGCTAATAAAGTTGAACACTCAACACAAGGCAAAAAAACTAAATTAGAATTATAACTTACCCAAATAACAAAGCTCTGAACCTCTGACAAATGTTAAATTGGGATGTAAAAGAACTTAAAGAAAGCCTAATAGTTTCCGTTATGATCTGTAGGCAGTTTTCAGGGAGGCTTTCTCCTGCACCTACATCTATTTTGCATAATGTCATGGCAAAATCCACATGTAATTCGGAAAGTGAGAAGCATTAATTGTTTTCACACATCTTTGAGTTAAAATCTCTGCTGTAATCAATGAGACCTTTGACTTCCTCAAACAGGTTTAAAAATGTCACTTAATATCAGTTTCCACCAGGGTGTATTTCAGGACTGGTCGTTTAACAATTGCTCTCCAGGAGAATTACTTATTTCTTGTTTTATTTGTGTGAGGATCTCTCCAGTGTGACAGGTCCATGAGAAAGTGAACCCAGCAGAGGAGCAGGTGGTCTGCTGTTCCTATGTTATTGCAATTATGTTGCCTTTGTTAAATTACTCCATAAACCCAAGTTTCCTCATTGCCATTTGTTAAATTTGCCTACCTCCACTCTGTGAGTACAGATAATCAGTCAAACCTTAATTGGAGTGTATTTAGATCAAAGTATGCAGCCAGCGTTTGCTCCCAGTACCTGGGTTGCAAATGATAGTCACATGAGTGGCTTGCTCTATTGGACGTGCTTTTTGTTTAACCATGATCATTGCTGGCAGGCGGCTTTTTGTGCGAGTGAAAAGGCCTTTAGAATTCCTCTAATTCTGACAAAGAAACTGTCTTTGGGAGGAGAAATTGAGTATTGCCTTCTTGCATCTGAATAGTCTTTCAGCTCTATATTCACAGCAATATACTTAATATCCTCAGACAAGAAACAGAAGGTTTGGACCCATGTGTATTTTTATTTGATCCATTCCTAGCTTCTAGAAACTCTTGGAAGCTTGTCTTTTTACCAGTTAAAGAGATATATGTAAGTTTTGTTAGTATAAGCATGGATTTCTCTTGAGAAGTATTGCAAAAACACTTTACAGCAAAAATTACATCGGTTGTCTTTTTTTTTTTTTTTAATTTCAGAAGAAATAAATCAAAACAAGGCTTATTTGGGGATGAGTGATACACTAACTTTGCACTGCTCCTCTGGAAAAGGTAGAAAATTTTTATGCAAATATTTCCATTTTTTACCTTATTTCTGATCTAATTGTTGGTTTAATCAGTTGTTTTCGGTTGGATCAAATTACCTTTATTTATTACCTCTCACATATTTCTCATAAGGGTTCTGTAGACAGGCCCTGATGCTTCCACGTTCTTTGGCAGCACCATTTTATATTGTTGGGGTTTTTTTATGTATCATGGTGGCACCTAAAGACCCCAGCTGCAGCTGAAGTCCTGGTACACTGAAAGCTATGGCGAATAAAAGATGGCCGGTTCCCTGAAGAGTTTACAGTTTAATCAAGGCAGCAAGACACACGCTACATTTAATTTTGAACTCACCAACATGAGCAAGGCAGCTACAATTAGCTTTTGGCACTAATAACACTTGGGCTTCGGTCAAGCAAAGGCAGTTGCAGGCGCTAAATTTTAAGGCATGTTGAGCAACCCTCATTTAGTTCAAAGCGACAAGGACATATGCAAAGCTGATGATAAATCTTCCAGGGCAGAAGGTTAGGTTGTGTGACCAGGCCATTGGCCAGTGGAGAGGCAAAGCTGTCGTTAGGGACAGAAAGTTGACCTGCTCTTTGGATTTCTCTACATTTGAATGCTTAGTTAACAAAGCACAGATTTAGTATGTTTAAAGAGTCAATGCAGAGAAAATACTGTAAAGTAGCTCTGTTTTCCACAAAATTCCTCGCAGACCTTATTCTAAAGGAACTTTGCAAAGAGTAAAGGCCACTTTTGAAGCAACATAAAGGCCACTTTTGTCAGTGAAATAACTTGCTGGACTTTTTCCCCCCAGATTTGTATAGAGCACTGGTTCACATCAGGGTCTGAAAAAAAAATAGTTTTGATTGTATATACATACATACAAAAGGGTAAACAGTCTGAATAAAGCCTTTTGTACTGGATTAGTGTCTTAGCTCTTTAACCCAAGCTGCAAGTTTGGGATGTCTTTGTTCGGTTAGGTTTTTGGGGCTGACCGAACCGGGTGTGTTTGAGTTTCATTCCTCACCCTTTTGAGATCTATAGGACTGATTCCTTGCATTCAATGCCAGCAGTACTGTAAGTGCCCTATGCTTTATTCTCTAAGCTATTCATCCTTTCAACCTTTGGCTTTTTTTCCTTAATCCATCTACCTTACTGAGTTTTCAAGTCAAGTAAAATGTTAAACATGTGCTTCAAGCAAGAGCAACACAGAAATAACAGAGTACGTGCCAAGAATTTCTGTCCATCTAGTCTATTTGTTCTCTGTGTGTCCGTGTGTATAAATATATATGTATGTGTGTGTATGTGTATGGGGGTATGTTATTGCACCACAAAGGATGAATCTACCATGAGGCAAAAGTCATGCAAAACACATATTCCAAATGATTTTATACAGAGAGAGGGAAAATAAACACATTTTAGCAACTTTTCTCTAATATCAAAAACAAGTAATTGCTCTACATCACAAATATTTTTATGGAGAATTCAAATGCTTAATGCTGCTTGTCTGAAGCCTTGATGACTTTTTTTTTTTTGGCTGCAGGGGACAAGAGGCTTACACACATGCCACCACTTCAAAGATTTGCCTTCTATTAATTTTTTACTTAAGCTTCAGAGTGTTAAATTGTTCAATTTAAGCCATGAATACATTTTATAAGATCATCCTAGCCCACCATTTTTCCCAAAATAGAGAAGTTCAGGATATTTGGCAGTTTCACCTCCTCACCAACTCCTTGCAAAATATATATGAATAATCTCTCTGAACCTCAGCAACTTGCGATATAGAGAACCATAAGTTCAAGCCTTAGTCTTTCCTTAACGATGAAAATAGACTGTTCTAAAAATAAGTGCTGAATTTGATGATTTAGATAAAAAAAAAAAAATGCACATCATAAATAGAAATGTGTTGTAACTTTTCCAATTGGAAATTAAAAATAATGGGCTATTTTCCATTTCCTTGTGGGGCTTTCATGAGCTGAATCAATATAATGAAATGTTCTAGTCAGCAAAATAAATCAAGAGCCTTTTACTGTTTTTATCATGAGAGATCCCCAGTAGGGTGAGGGAGGAGAACAGAAGAGATCGCATGACATTATGCAACTATCCTACATCAGAGCACAAGTCCGGCTGCTGCTGCTGAGCCAGATGCTGTTTCTGCTCAGCCGAAGCCGGGAGAAAGATGGAAATATGCACTTAACAAGAACAGGGCATGCTGTCTCTAATCTGCCACAATTATAAAAAAAAAAGGGGGTCCACTGATCTCCTGAGCTCTCACCATGACTCAGAGACTCTCTGCTTGTGCATTTCTGGGGGTGAGAGCATGCCTGACCCTATTTCCCCAAAGTCAATTGAAAACATTCCCACCTTACCTTTCTGAGAAATGTATCAGTCTGAAATGCAAAATTGAGGCACAGCTGCTCAGGTCCTTCAGGTGGGACCCACAATGGGGCTAACGAAGCAGAGTGCTCCCCACACCATGACCCTTTCATGGAGGTTCCTTCTCCTTGCTGCAGTCTGAGACCCAGGGGTTGCTTGTCTGCAAATGCTGCTTAGCTGGAGGGCCTAGAAACACATCACCAGGAAACTACCCTAGCCAAAGGTTTTACATCATAGAATCATTTCATTTGTAAGAGACCCTTAAGATCATCAAGTCCAACCATAACCTAACTCTAGCACTAAACCATGTTCCTAAGAACCTCATCTGTATCTTTTAAATACCTCCAGGGATTATAACTCCACCACTTCCCTGGGCAGCCTGTTCCAATGCCTGACAACCCTTTCTATGAATAAATTTTTCCTAATGACCAATCTGAACCTTCTCTAGCACAACTTGAGGCCATTCGTTCTCATCCTATCTCTTGCTACTTGTGAGAAGAGACCAGCGCCCTTCATGCTACAACCTCCTTTCAGGTAGTTGTAGAGAGCGATAAGGTCTCCCTTCAGCCTCCTTTTCTCCAGGCTAAACAGCCCCACTTCCCTCAGCCACTCCTCATCAAACTTGTTCTCCAGACCCTTCACCAGCCTCATTGCCCTTCTCTGAGCTCTCTCCAGCACCTTATGTTGCATTCTGCAGGAAACTTTTGTATTTGTGCTTTTAGAGATATTAATAAATCTTATCATTTCAGATTAAGAGCCTTTGCCATCTGGTAAAAAAATGGTACAGCAACACGTGGGCAGCTGCTCAAGAGCAGAACTACATACGGAGAGCAAAGCCACCTCCTTGCTAGCTCCATGGTAAGAGTTCCTATCTCATAGACTGTTTCATGCTGCTTTTAGTGAGATTTTCATCTAAAGTCAAAAGAATTCTAGTGTCAAAAAATTCAGCTTCCATACCTGTCTCCTAGTTCAGCCCAGCATCTCTCTGTTCTCTGCAACTAGCTCTGCTTCCAAGGCAGGATCAGACACCCCAGAGGAAAGATCTCCAGGATATCAGCCATAAACAGATCAATGCAAATACATGGATGCCCATGTTCTGAACCAAAGTATTAAGGAGGAAGAGGCTACAGCTGTGAAGGCTGCTGACCTATTTCTTTCTATGAACAATTGCATTTGGTGCTTTTAGGCCTGTCCAGCTGGCAGGGACTGTGGGACTATAGTGCTTCAGACCTGGAGTGACTGGTGGCAGGCTCAGGACTTGGAGAAACTCGTGCCCACTTTGCTGGAGATGTGGATAACGTCATCCTGGAACCGAAACACACAGCGCCCCGTAGCACAAGCAGGTGCTTAGCCAGACTACCTGGAAGTTTGCCATTCCTGATTGCTGCTTCAGAGCAGACCATTTCAAAGCTGTTGTAATGGAGATATGTGCTCCTATCAAGAAAGTGCTATTACTCTTGCTAATAAGAGTAGGTGATATATAGAAGGCTATCAATGAGCTTAGACTCTTGGATTCCCAAAGGCTAATGCTACCCAAGTAAATTAAACAACTTAGATGAAAATCCTCTGGCACTGAAACTTGATTGTCTGAACCATTATATTGCTAGAAGGGTCCTTGGCAGAGTTTTGACCCAGGCCGACTAGCGCTCTCCCAAGCAATTCCTGGCCACGCTACAGAAGTTAGGTCAGTCCAGAGATCATTCCCATTAGGTATCCTGTGTATATATGGGCTCAAGCTATTCCAGGCCAGCTGGCCAGAAAACAGTCCTGGGTGTCTTTAATTTACCCACATAGATGTAGCCAAAGTGTACTGAGCTTATTAATACATTTAATTCCATGTCCAGGCACCAGGCTTGAGACTGTATGGGCAGATTAGGGTCTATCTTCATCATGCTGCAAGGCTCATCATAGAAGACTCACCAATACTGAGATTCTTTGGTAGTCTGGAAGTCATTTAAGATATTAGCAAAACACCTAGCATTAAGTCAGCCCAAAGAGCCACCTGACTGAGTAGCCTGTGCCCGACAGTGGCTGGAAAGGGATGTCCAGGTAGCAGTAAGAAAAAAGTATAAAAGCACTGTTATGCTCTCCTGAATATCAGCAATCTATGGTTTAGGTATTTGATACCTTGGGATCCTTCAATCTGGAGAAATACCACATTGTCTACTGCACTGATAAAAGGACATTTATGCCCATATTTATGGGCAAAGGAAGTGCTGGTATTCATCTAACTATTCAGGAAGAGCCAGGTTGAGCTCTGCTCCCCAGGCTTTCCTAGGAGCTCTTTCGGCATATTCTGAGCACTTTCAGAATGACACTGCAACATGCATTAAGAAGATAGACAGGTAGATGGAGGAGGGATGTTTAGCCTGCAGGCTACTAAAAAATATGTGCTCCCCCTGATAGTTACTGTGTGCTGGCTTGCACACTAGTTGAAAGAATGAAGGGAAAGCTGGTCACCTCCTACTCATTTTACCACTTGACAGCTTGTTCAGCTGAATGTTGTACACAGCAATGAAGAGAGCTTCTAGGAAAGAGTGAGGAACACATTTTGCTCTTAATTTTGAATAAATAGACACTTGCGGTTAGTGAGAAAGGTAGTGGTCATTTTGCGGTGAGGAGCTCCTCCTGTGCATCACATGAGGCTCCTGTAAGTCTGTATATGAGATCTGCTTTAGTCCATATTAGGATTTTATGGCAGTGTGCCTGGACGTTTTAATGAATTGCCCAAGAAAGTTACTATGAATATAAATCTAATGTCAATTAATGTTAATTATTGACAGCAGGGAGAAATAGTGAGCACTGTATGTCAATACAGTAAGCTAGAATCTTTTAAAAACCTAAAAATAAATGATGTGCATATAAGTTTGTACCTTTATGACCACATGAAGCAATGCAGGTGGACAGTCAAATAGCTTGTCTCCATTTGGAGCATCCCAGGACTCCCCTTCTCCTCGCCACCTGGTTGCAGGAACAGAGTGAGCCGTATGCCCCAAAATATGGCAGTGTGACAGTCTGGACACTACACTAGACCCAAAGGCTGAGGGAGGCTTTTTGCCCTCCCCAAAAGCCACCAGAGTGGTCTGTTTGCCTCTCAATCATCCTTATGAGCTCTCTCTCTCTTTCCTGTCTTTTTCCATTTAGCAGTTACACAGTTCACAGGCTAACTGTGACAGTGGTGTCAAAAGATCCCCCATTCTGGTAGACTCTTGGACCTGTCATAAGGTACATGGAAAGGGAACAGAGCAACTGTGGCAACTTTTGAGGATGGAAGCAAATGCCAGGTGTAATAGGGTTGTTAGAAACTTGGCTAGCTAAAGAGAATGAGCAGAGACAGGCCAGTAACTAAATGTGTGTTTCTGTAAGCTGAGCTTCTTTTGGAGTGCAGCATCTCCCCCAAAGGAGAGAAGAGTTCTGCATAGAGAGGCACTGAGAAACTAAGAAAATCCACCTTGCTGTTGCTTGCCTGGTGCCCCCTCTCTGCTGTGGGAACAGGAGTTAGCTGCATACCAGATTAGGGCACACTCTCTAACTTCTCACTTTTTAACAAGCACAGGTCAGCACAAGATACAGTGTACAGTAACTTGCATCCTACAGCAGCCCAAAGGGAAAGGCTTTAAAACCTCTCTGGAAACCTCTGCACTGTAAGACTTGGCCCATTTAGCTCATTGTATTAATATGATGCATCAGTTTGAGGCTGAGGGCACTGGTGGAACTGAGAGCCAGGAAAATGGTTCTGAACTTTTTATCTGACACTACAGTTGAAGTGGCCATCCTTCAAACCATCTGGCTTGTAACACACATGGTATTCCTAGCTGCCCACCTCTACTTTTGATAGTGACAGGCTCACCGAGCAGAGGTGACAGAATAAAAGCTACCATGACAAGAGTATAGAGTAGGAAATGCCAAGCTGCATATGCATTTGCACTGCATATTGCAGTGTGATTCGTCTTTTTATCTGAATGTCTCTTTTCCCTGTAAGGTCTAGCACAGAATTAAGCAAATATATTATCTCACTGCTTCTTTTCTTTCTCCCCTTCCTGAAAGAAAGAAACTTATATTCTGTATTTACCAGAAATTATTCCTTTAACTACTGTACCTTCCTGTGCATTTCCTGTGACAACTACTCCAAGCTGTGGTTTGTGGACCTGGTGGATCTTTAATCCTTTACCAGCTTCTAGATTCATCAGACTGATAAGCTCTGGCTTTCAGAACCAGTCTCCTGGCCTGTGTCATGTTCAGCCCCACCAGGATGCATGGGGCTGAGGAGTGAAAAACTCCTTGCGGCTGGAGCAGCTACCTACCTAACACAGCAACAGACCTTCTGAGGACAGGCAGAAGTCTTGTTAGCCTCTGGAAGATTCTTATAAAACAATCCAAAAGCCTGTACACCCTCACTTTCATGTGTTGGGGTAATCATTTTTGCAGTGATTGAGCGGGGAGGGTACCCTATCTCCCCTGCAGAGGGATGTGGTCCATGATGCAGTGGATTTAACTGCTAAGTAAACAGAAGAGCAGCCCAAGAGTCCCAGAGTAGCACCTGCTTTTAACCATCAAAGTGAGTCCCACCAGGAGAAGTCCATGGCAGGGTGATACAGTGGAAGGACCCCAGGAGCCAGTCAAGTAACAGGAGGAGCAAGCAGATGTGCAGTCAGTGCAAGGAGATGGGGATGGAGATGCAGGCACCCCTGACACGCTGATGGCACACCCATCTCCACGGGTTTTGTAATGTGTAGTAAAATATCTGATGATTTACAGCTGTGGCAAAATTGCTTGTGGGCACACAGCATTTTAAAAAGAAAGAAGTTAACCCAAAAGACATGTCAGTTGTAGAGCAGTCCTGAAGTACCATCCTCAAAACCGACCTTTTGATTTTCTGCCTTAGTTTTCTTATCTGTAAATAAGTTTAATATTTAATTCAGCCATGCTGTTCAATTTAATTTGTTGATAGTTTTAGCTTCGAAGTTAAATGCTATGTGCATTTCACTTAACTTTGGTTACCATTAATTTAGCTGCTACTTTAATGAGTGGCCCTAAGCTTTTTCTGTGAGCAGTACCTAAAGCCAGAGCTCTGCAGGTCTTGAAGCAATGAGGGACCTTCTTCCAACGGTGCCTATCGAAGCGAGGGAAAATCTCGCAACATCATTTTCCAGGACAGTCTCTGGCATGGGCCATGGGCTATGGACCAGGGAAGCAAAGGTTGGTGCCTCAGTCAGTGGCTGGGGTTAGACCCTTTGCAGGCTCAGAGAAGAAGTCCCACATAAAATTAGACTAATGGGAGCAGTAAAGCAGAGAAAGTTTACTTCTGCTCTTCTATCTCTGGTACCAGTTAGCACAGGGACTTTGGAGTAATATTATTATAACATTTTTTACAGTAGGAATTATAATTGAAATTTGTTATGTATGAGGATAACTAAAACTCGATCATTTCACACTCTTCAGTCCATGCCTGAGGACATTTTGGGGTAAATAGATTGCTTGGAAACAGCCGGTGACTACAGCTAAAATTACATTTTACCAACTGAGCTGAATGGCTTTTTAATTACAGCACTGATGTCTGCATGCTGTCACCACCATCTAATACTAAGATGGTATTGATTTGATTTTTAACTTTGATGCACCAGGGGAAAAAATGCAGAGTAGGACTTTTTTCTGAAATCCTTTTCCAAAGTAGTCAAGAACCCCAACTCTGAAGTGATGGGTTATTTTTCGTCTATCTCCCTTTTTATTTGCTTGTGCTTGTGTTCACCTTGAATATTATTACTGTCCACCTTGAATTTGGTTAGTTGTATCAAACATTTTGACATAAAACTTTATAATTTCAAGGTACTGGTAAGCCTCAGGAGCAATGAAATATGTGCTATACATACAAATGTTACATGAAATAACTGAAATAGCTACCATGCACACATATTAGAAAGCCACAGGCATCTGCATAGTCAAAATTTCTTGTGATAATGCAGTCTTAGTGTAGTATTTTCCTTCAAAAGCAACTAGAAATGCTTTCAAACCAAGGTGCCAAGCATTTTATAACCTATGAAACAGTATTTATTTCAAAGAGTATATTTTATACCTTTACTATAGCAGGGACTGATCACTGAGTAAAATGCTACATGGGGCGAAGGAGCCTGATCCTTTATGAACACAGAACTTTTCTTTTTTGTCTAGGGAAAAATTACTAAAACTTGCCTGGGCTGAACCATTAGTTTGAAAAAGGATTGCTCCATGAGCTGTGAGGACACCAAGGCCACAGAGCAGCTCTTCTTGGGCTGCTCTGCTTCATGAGAAAGAGAAAACTTGCACCTGCCGTGCACACTCTTCTGCACCCAATTTACTTTGGCTCAGCTGAAGAGCTGAAGGAGGCAATGTCATATTTGTGTGTGAATATCAAGTAATATTGGCCCAGTCACTGCATAAGTGCATGTTTTAGGATTAGGAAGGGTGGACTTGATCCAAAATTAATTTAATTTGATGGGACTCTGACTACTGACTCCTACCGGTTTGGAATTACATTTGCGCAAGTTCTGTGGAAAAGATAATCCATTTACTGTGCAGGTGGAATACTGGTCTGTACAGGTATTCTCTATTCATAGAGCTGGGAATACAGCTGACATCACCAATATCTGAACTAACAATAAAAAAGAAAATGAAAGTATATTAACTGCACCCACTGCATACCCCATAAAGGCAAAGGTCCGTTTGAGATTAATAAACAGCCTTTCAATGAACATGGGACTATAATTCACTTCAGGGGCTCTGATCTTTGATGAGTTTATGAATGAAAACAAAGCTCAAGTGATTGAATTACAGACATGATTCACTCCATTGTCTCATACACTTTTATGGCTTTTTAGTGTCTTCAGTTGCCAGGAGGGTGAGATGCTGGGATGGCCTCCAGGAGCCCTTCGCTTGAGCTCTGGCTTAGTTAAAGACGATGTATTCTTGGGAAAACCACTTCAATATGCCTCATATCTCTGCTCCCTGTTTGTAAATCAGGTGTGATGACTTTGTGTCATTTGTAAGTCGGTCACCTAAATGTCAAATTCAGTGATGAAAAGTTCTGAGATGTTAAAAAGCTGTATTTCCCCCTGTCACTGGTAGGAATACTATTTACCCCAGCTAATATACATCTGTGTGTATCTGTCACTTCCAACTTAAAAAGCTCTGTCAAATAATTAAGCAAATATGGAAATAGAACCAAAATAATAGGGAGGAATGAGAAGATTCTAAGAAAGAAACAGCCATGGCAACCCAGTCTGATGTTCCCACTCCTGTGGACCTGTGAAGGAGGCTTGGCAGGTTCAGGAAAAGAAAAGGAAGAAAGAATTTCAATTTTTATGACAAAAACCTCTTCATACTTTTTAGGGTTCTTAATTCCAGCCTTTTAACCACAACATACAAGGGCTAAGAACTACTTGAGGAAAATGATGGTTCTCATGAAATTGCCTGACTACCAAACCTGGACCTCTTCAGAGTATACCAGATGCTGCAATGTGTGTGTCAGTAGCATGAGGTGTTTACCATGCTGCTAAAGAAAAATATTGCAAGCACAAACAGAGCAAGCCTTGGGTTGTTTTCATTTTTGCTTGAGCTGAAGTCAAGAATAAGGGAGTGGGTAACCCATTCCCTGAAAGCTTTCCTATCCTGCTGCTCTTTCAAGTAGAGTTTTGCCCCAGGCTAACTGATCTTGCAAACCCAGCTCTGCTTGAGATAGCTGATTTCATAATGGATATTAACTAAAATTTCACCCTGTAGAAATTACAGTAAATTCCATTACCTCTGTTAGGACCATTACCAGTGCTTTGTACATATTATTTTGTAATGTGTATGCAGATCACTTACCATACATTAAAACAACCTCTTAGAAGCATATTTTGAGAACTCTGTCATCCTTTAGAGTGCCAGCAAAATGAAGGGAAAACATGGACTATATGCAGATATGCAACCTCTGAAGGGTTAATGAACAATGAGGAGTTTGTGTATAGCTCATTAATTGTTATATTGCATCCCTTTATCTAAATTGTTAGTGGTCTGCTTAGTCAATTGAAACATATTACTTTGATATTAAAGCTGCAATCAAAATCTTTATTCTTGTGCATGTTCTACTTGAGAATACAAATCCTTCAGAATAGGGCAGTCAGAATTATCTTGAAAAGTATTACAATTCAATAAACCATGTGTTCAAAAATAGAGACATCAGGTTCAGGCAAATATCCTGGGCACTAATGCAGCGGTTCAGACTTTCCCATCTAAACACACCAATTAGAAATACTGTGTGGAAAAGCCCATTAGGTTTGGACTCAGATTCTGGCCTCGTGTTCAAGGAAAATGAGGATGATAGTTCCATGCCAGCCCATCACACAAAATTAGTGTCACTGTGCTACTGTAACAGGGGAGTAGTTATTGTGGAGTGGTGATACAGTACACGCAGGGGTTTATATTTGTTACACATACCCTAGAGTATCCCACCTAATTTATGATGCTCTGTGAGGCATATTTGCTCTCAGCTTCTCCTCTAGACCACAGAGTGAGATAAGCACTTTGAAACCTCTCCAGACCTCAACGAGTCTTAATCGCCTTGACAAAATGCCTTTTTCACCTCAATGGAGATAGAACCATTTCAGCATGGACACACTCCCAAATTAGGCATCTCAATTACTCCCTGAAATAATGAAGGATGAACATGGCCATTAGTGCCCAGTGGCCTTGCAGTGTTTCAGAGCCCCACTGCCTTTGGCTTGTGCTGGACCAGCCCAAAGGTGATCCCTGTTGCAAGCAATATGAGTGGAAGAGGCAATAGATGAGGCAGACCAGGGAGAAGGGAAATAAGGAGCAACATTAATCAGTAGAATTGGTGTTAGCCACCGACATTGTCATCACTAGAAGGAGAGTTGTGAAGCAGCAGGAGGAGAGCAGCAGAATAGTTTTGCAGATTTTTGTAGAAGAGAGGGTGGAGAAGCCACATGTGGGACAGGCTCCTCTTCAACCAAAGCCTCCTCCATTTAAATGAGCATAAATCACGAGGGGTGTCATCCACTGTGCTGGGACTGATTTGGAGCTGCAGAGTTGTATTCAGACGTGTGGGTTGGGCAGCCGGGTAATAGCATTTTTGATCTGGGAATTGTTCAGAGGCTCAGTATACCTGTGCCCGTAAACTCAAATGTGCACTCCAGCAGTGAAAATATGGAGTCCCTGCAGGTGTGTTGAGAATTGAGGGGCACCATTTATAAAGTTTCTATTTCATATTATGTGGTGTGGTTTCCTGTAAGAGCCAGCATGACACAGAGTTCACCTCTTCTACTTACCTTGCTAATTTATAACTCACTGTGATCAGTGTGCATATGTGTACAGATGGGAATAGGGAAAATGGCAGACCAGTGCAGTAGAAGAACAAACACCCTTATTAATATTCTGGTTGTTTCTGTGGCTAGAGAAGGATAAGAACTGGAAGTGAAATAGGATTTTCCAGTCAGAACTGTCTGTTTTTCAAGCCATTCATAACAAGGTGCACAGAAACCTGTGATTCTATAGGCATTCATATGTTTTCACATTTTAGTGGGGTTTTTTTTCTGTTAGTGTCATGACTCAGCTATTATGAAGAAATATTATGCAGTGGGTAAATAAATACTTTAAACTATTTTGCTGATAAACTTTATTTACTGGACACAATTAAAAATCAGGTTTTCTAAGATGTGTTTTTTACTGTTAAATTTGATGTTATCAACTCAAATAAATCAAGCTTGACTGCAACCTAGGGTAAACAAATGCTTGAGCATTGTTTTAAAACACATGCTAACTAGCCAGCTCAGTAATGAGGAGATGATGCCAGATATGCCAGGATATCATCTTCTCACTTCTTACTTAAGGTCGGTGACATTGATATAACTTTGACTTCAAGAAGGGAAATATTTCATAGTTAACAGAGCAAGAATGAATCCCCTTGGAATAGTAAAGGTACAAATTGCTTTAGTTTTCATTTCCATAGTGCTAAATTTGTATTTCATGTGTGGGATTATAACTGATGACTGCTTACTTGTCTAGATGAGGAAGGATGAAAAAAATACATTCTGACTGTCAAGGTTGTTTGTGTTAGTGGCTAAAATAGTAGATATCATACTGAAATCTTTGTAAACAGCATACAAGCAATTCTTTTCTTCTTAAGCAAAACAGAAAAGGAGAAAAGAAGCTTCCAAGCCAAAATATTCTTGTATCATCTGGCTGACATCTGGGAGTGTAATGTACAAATTTTCCTGGAAATATTATTTGTATCAACTAAACAAACTCCAGTGCACCAGCCAAAGCACTAGATCTTTACTAAAGCTTGGAGGGATTTGAGGCGATTTTAACACCAGGTATCCTAATTCTCTTTCTGCCAAGGTTCACAGTTAAAACCAAAGAGGTTTATTCCATAGCATTTCTCAGTAAATACTGTAAAATCTATAATTATTATTTCCACATGCCAATTTCTCAGATCTTCCAAAAACTCCCAATTGCCTCTCATTATCTGAGACAGACCTACATCTAAATTTCCCCTGATCCCTTACAGACAAGATTATGTCCCAGTTAACAGCGTAATTCATTAAGATTCTCTGTGTTGTAGAGAAAGCAAAAGCAAAACAAAGCCCTCTTCAGTTAACATTATTTTCACATCTTTTGAGAAAGAGGTGGAGTTCTTGCTTTATTTGTCTTTGCTGATCTTTTATCTTGGTCACTGTTCTCTCATGAGAATGCCAGTGAAACGGAAAAAGAAAATACAATTTTCTTCCCTAATATAGCCTACAAGCATGACCCACCTTCAACATTAATTTGGACATGTTGAGTTTTAGATATTACAACAGAGCAAGTGGCTGAGACTTGGGATACTTGGATTTTATCCTGCCATTGTTTTAGAATTGCCTTGAAGAAGTGACTTCCACTTGGGGATGAAAGTCATCAAGTCTGTCTAAGACACTGTGGTTGTCAGAGTCTGATGAGTTAATGAAAGGCAAAACCTGATATCGAAGTCAGTGGCAAAGGACTTAGATCGGTGACCCAGAGACCTGTTCCAGTTCTGCCTTCTATTTTGTTTATTAACTCCGGTTATGACTAACCCAGAAACAGAGTTTGCATTATCTTATTCAAGACCAATTAAATAATCCTCAATTTGTTTATGGAAGAGTAGAATCCATCAGAAATCTATGTTTCATTTCAGGAGAGAAAATTTGTTTCATTTAATTTAAGGAAAAAATGTCAAGTGATACCTTTAGGGTCAGTTTCCAGAGCCTGTAATAAAACACTTGTGGTACTTAACGGGAAAATTATATATAATTGGGAAATATTGTGTATAATTGGGAAGTACTTGGAGGATAAAGGAATCTAGGAAGGATCAGTAGCACATCTCTTTTTACTCTGAAATGAACCAAATTTGCCATTTTCTAAACTCACCCTTTGTTCTCCCTGATGCTGATAATGTGTGATGTATACGTAGGCTCTTATATAGCTGCTTTTCTTAGCTGACCACACTGTTTAGTCTAATATGTGCAAGCTGAGTGTTTGTAAGTTTGAAAGGAGGGATGACAGGGAATGGTCTCTTATAGGCATCCTGATACTTAAGGCATTTTGGGGGTAAATTCACTTTATTCTATACATCTCTTCCCATCTCTAGATCTATAGGATGTCTCATTGTTGCCTCAGAAAGACATGTTGACACTGATCCAAGAAAGTGCTTTATCATATGAGAGACTGACCGTGTTTTAAATTAAATGTGAGCTAACTGGTTCACAGGACATATGTATTTGTGACTTCTTACCAACTGCTTTGGTTACTGGTTAGCATTAATAAAACTCAGCTAGGCTGCAACTACTTCATCTTAAGAGGTGTTTATGTTTTGAGTTTGTTTGCAGGCTATACAATTGTCATGGATCCTATGCCACATGGAAGAAATGTGCAAATAAACTACTATGTTTTGGGTTGTTGTTTTTTTTTTTTCTCTGCTTCATCACACACTTCTCCATTTGCTTCATCACCCTCACAAGGTCTGAAAGTTCAGTTTGCTGATGGTGCTTTCCTACAGCCTCATGGTATCACGTACGCCATGATGCAGACCACTAAAGGTTCTTCATGACACATGTGGGTACTTGCATCACTGCTCAAACTGCAGTGTGTCCAGACCTTTTTCTTTGGTTACTGTTTACATGAAAGCCATTACATCCTTAATTCACAAGCCTTCAGCAAGCAGCCTGACTGCTCAGGCACTGCTAACAGTGGATATTTGAACTTTCATAACTTCTAAATAATAACTTAGGTTATGGCATCAGAGAAAACTGGAAGACTGCTTCTCATATTGACAGTGGATGGGTCATGATGTTATGTGAAATGAACAGTATCAGAATTTCTCCATGCTTTTCCATGCAGCAATGGCAAAGACTGTTTCATCATTGATTTCCAGGATGCCATCCTCTCTTGTGCTCAGGCAATCACACACCCTTGCTCACAGGGCATACACCTGAGAAATTGTAAGGAAAATATGCAGAAGTAGGCCTTTAATCCTTCCTATGTCTTTTGTCCTTTGCATGTCCCGAAAGGACGCCACTTGCTGTAACTACAAAAGGTCCAAACTTATTAACTTTGCAAAATGGTTGCCTGTCAGTATCTACCTCTGGTCAACCAGCAGGTCTGGATCCAATTATTAGAGACTGCTGGCTTTTGTAACATCATATTTTCTTTCTAGCTTTTTCTTAAGGAAAAAAAAAAAAAAAAAAAGTGTATTTTCCCCTTCACACACACAAAATCTTCTAGTGGCATTGTAAAATACAGTCTTCTGGCCCCTGTGCTGTTATAATGTTGTTTCAGCTGATAAGTGTTAGCAAGAAGCCAATACAATGGTGTATGAAGGCATTGTGAGAGCTCCATCGGAGTAGGTCTTTATTTAGAACAATAAACACAGTAGGATGATATATGTGATCTTTTCCACCAGGACTGAAGAAGGCAATAGACTGAATGCACCAAAAGCTGTTTCAAACCCCTTTGCTGCTATCGAAGTTTTAACTCTTTGTCTGTTTGCATGATTAAATGAAACTCCATTTTCACTCCTTTTTTTTTTCCCGCCCCTTTTGTACACTTCACTTGCCATTCTGATTAGCTTTCTATTACTACTTTAAGGGGCAAATACTGATGCCTGTTCTATAGTTGCTGAGAGCTCTTCTGCAGGCAGCTGTGTACGGGTTTGCTCACAGTGTTAGGCAGGAAGGAGTGGAATGCTGGAGTGCTTGCCTGGGGTGTGAAGAAGCAACCACAAGCTCCTTTCCACTACAGATTATCTTTGCCATCATTAGCCCCTCTGGAGGCAATAAAGCTGCCATTTCTCCTCCGCAGAACACTAAGAATAATGTTCTGGATAAGGGTACTCAGGTAATAAATATATAGATGACTATGAGATGCAAAAGATAATTAAACGTTCATGTGTTCCTCTAAAGTTTCTATGCCCTTATACTCAGCACGAGTGATGTGCCTGTGATTTCCCAGTTCCATGTGCTGGGCACAGGCTAGGACTATTTAAGGCAGCCAAAAGCACATCTGAGAGAGCACCAGGTCCCCCATAGTCTCACAGAAGACCCCTACCCGGCTTAAGCATTGAGGCCTAGTGGCTAGAACTGGAACAGGGGATCTCAGTGACCCAGAGGGGTGGCATTCAGTGCTTTTTGTTTCATTTTCCCTATCTGATGCTGATCCCTTTTGCAAAGCACTTGAGAGTCTGTGAAGTGTTATATAGGTATTATTTCTTAGTAGGTGGAGGACTGAAGGAAAATGTGGTTTCTTGGTATTGTTTTCCTAACATAGCTGAAAAGAAGCCTTGTGCCAGGCAGCTGTGTTCCTGAAACGTTCTTTTGGACATGGACATTTTCACCGTAGTGTTCATCTGCTGGTTTGAAAGCCCCCAGCAGGGTCCATCTCACAGGAAGGGTTCGTGGGGCACAGGGAGGGGAATAGTCTGCCTAGGATCCCTCCATTTCTAATGTAAAACCCTTGATCCATGCAGTGTGCAAAGCTTGTGCTTGTTCATAAATGAGGCCCCCTCTGAGACATCTGGTCTTGCATGGGGATGCAGGGGAACAGCCCTCTCACTGCACCCATGGGTCCCTGCAAACCTCTCTCTGCTGCCTGATCAAAGCAGAACTGATTCTGGCACCTCTAAACTGCTGATGGCAGGATTTGTATGCATTTAGGGCTGGATTATTTGTTCAGCTTTAGCATTATGCCTGTGGAAAATAGTGGCCAGTAAAGCATAAACGCCTTTGTCCTACTAACACTGGCACTTCTCATTTTCCAGAGGACTCCTTAGACCACTGAAATAATGCAATTAGCACAAATATGGCATGGTAGAGCAGGGACAAAAGAGAATAAGACAAGTTTATTCTGCAGAAGAAAATGCTAGTGTAGTTTAATCCAACAGCTCACAGGGTGCAGGTACAGTGGACTCGAGAGTTTGAGTGGGTGAGAATTGTGACCCCCCAGGGAGATGACTTGTTCAAAGTACAAAGGCAGAATAATGCAGTATATGAAAACAGAGTTACCAGAGTAAATAAAAGCTGCTTTTGCCAATACTTAAATATTGTTTCACTGCTATTGGCCAAGCCATTCAACACACATTTACAAAAAGAAAAAAGCAAACAGACAGATTGTCTTCATGTTTCAGGAGAAAGCAAAACAGTCTGGAGGTGGTGGTGGCCTACATAGAGAGATGTTGTCCTATGTCTAGACAAGTTCCAGCTGGTGTCAGACATTATTTGGTTTGCTTTTGAATTTGGACATTTAGAATTATATTTTATTTCCCAATTGCCATCACAATCCTGCTGGACTCTCCAGTAGAATTGAGATGTCCTTGTTAGATGACATCTTGCTCTTCTCTTGCAGCTGCTGACACATAGAGCAGGCACTTCTCCATTCCTTGCTGATGTTCCCAGCTGCAATACAGTGCTAAGAAAAACTGTTCTGCCTTTACTGCTAGCTCCTTCTCTGTTTCATAATGGCCAGAGCGATAACACAGCCCTGCTTGATGGCACCTTGGTAGGTGGCTCAGAGATACCTGTAAACACGCAGATACCAATTTACAAAGCTCTTCCCATAGTTACCAGCAAATAAGTCTCATTCCAACAGCGGATACCATGATAATTTTTCTTTTAGGAGTTCATGTTCCTCTTTTAGACAGTCTGGCAAAGATATTTACACAACTCTAAGAGAACCACTGGAGCTGTTACGTTATTATCAATGCCTTTATTACCATCTTTGTACTACTAATGCCCATTGGAGACTTGTACACAGTCACCTCTGTCCAGGGTGTCTTTCCTGAGCCCCCTGCAATCCTGCCTGTCTGCTCTTCCTTCTGCGCCATACACCACCAGCAGAACAAGGGTGCAGCTGTCCCTGTCTGACTACAGCAGGCTTATTTACCATGCTTCAGGTGTTGCCTCTTACTGACATTAAATGGGAGAGGCTTTATCTTATCTGACTTTAGCTTTCTTAGGGTTTGTCTTTCTGGTGTCTCTCTAGAATGAGAGCAGGCAGGTGGGCATCACCTGGTAGAGATTCAGCTCATACTCAGAGATGTAGCCCACTATACCTGATTCATTACTGGTGGAAGCAGAGTAATAAAAAGTTGAGTAGTTTGCTACTGCCTTTCTTTTGCTTTCAGAAAGGGTGACGGGTGGAAGGAAGTTGCCTGTGGTCTTAGACTCGATCAGCAGAGCCTGAAGCAGAGAAGCACTTAGCACGGAGGAGTGCCCACCTTCCCACCGAGTTCCCATTCACCAAAGCACGTTGCTTCCCAACCCACAGGGTACAGCTGTGCCTGAATTACAAAACCATCTTTTTCAGACCTGTGTGGGCAAGAAGAAAATTCAGCACTAAAAAAAAATGTTTATATACACACTTTGCAATCAGCCTATTTTTAATCTTTCCTTCTCCCTTTCTGTCCTGCCCCCATTCTCATTTTGACTTATTTCACTGTTGTTTATTAAATGTTTTTCTTTCACATGCTCTGATAGTTTTCTTCAACTTTCAAGTTATTTTCTTCTTTGGAGAATATTTTAATCTAATATAATTTTTTTTTTTTTTTTAAAGAGGAAGTGGTCCACAAACAAATCATCAGTCATAACAAAATAAAGATCTATCTTGTCTGTTACCAGCACTTTAATGCCAGGTGGTTTGTAATGTGAAAAATCTGTGTTGGAGCAGGTCTGCAATAACCGTTATCCCCAATTTGTGTCTCAGACCCAGAGGCAGCCCATGTCACCCTAAGATGCTCTGCAGGCTGAAGCCCTGTGGCCCAGCCCCACTGCACACTCACAGGACCAAAATTAGAAATATGGTAGACAATCCCTTACACAGGAGACACAGCCCATAATGGCAAAGCAATGCTTAGAAAAGCTTTCACAACTGTTTGGACACACAGTAGCATTTAGAATAAAAGAATCATATAATAGAATCATTTTGATTGGAAAAGGCCCATAAGATCATCGAGTTCAGTCATAACTTAACACTGGCACTAAACCATGTCCCTAAGAGCCTCATCTGTACATCTTTTAAACACCTCCAGGGATTATAACTCCACTACTTCCCTGGGCAGCCTGTTCCAATGCCTGACAACCCTTTCTGTGAAGAATTTTTTCATAATATCCAGTCTGAACCCTCCCTGGCACAACTCAAGGCCATTTCCTCTTGTCCTATCACTTGCTACTTGTGAGAAGAGACCAACACCCTCCATGCTACAACCTCCTTTCAGGTAGTTGTAGAGAGCAATAAGGTCTCCCCTCAGCCTCCTTTTCTCCAGGCTAAACAGCCTCAGTTCCCTCAGCCACTCCTCATCAAACTTGTGCTCCAGATCCCTCACCAGCTTCATTGCCCTTCTCTGAACTCTCTCTAGCACCTCAATGTCTTTCCTATAGTGACGAGCCCAAAACTGAACACAGGATTCAAGATGGGGCCTCACCAGCTCTGCATCCAGTGGGATGATCACTTCCTTAGTCCTGCTGGCCATACTATTCTTGATGCACTCCAGGACGCTGTTGGCCTTTCCCTGCAGTATGGGGCAAAGGGACCCCAAATTGAGAGAGGGCTGGGATGCAGAGAGGCTGAATTTTCATTGGATTGGAATATACAGATGTGAAATATCTTTGATCCCTTTTCTGCTTTTCTCCAAGTATCCACAAACTCACAGATACGAATTTCAAAATTAAAGAACGTTTTCTCTTCCTAGTTCACGGTGGCAAAGAAAAAACCCCTAATCTAAAAGATGCTTATAGGATGATGGCAAAGGCCACAGGCCTTTGCCAGTGATGCTGGCCTGAAATAATGACCTTATTTCCAAGCCTGCAAGGACAGTCAGTTGCAAGGAGTTTATCTTCACTTCTGACTCCCTTTAAGTCCAGTTGGACATCATTTGCCAAGACTGATATCACCAAAAGGGGCATGTGAGGTTGACAACACTCCTTCATCCCCAGCCTTCAAGATTTGGCCCTCTAATTAATACATCCATTTAACCTCAGTGTATGGGCACACGTTTACAAATAGCTTGGCAAGTACGTGAGCCAAGGAAGATGCTGACCTTATCATCAATGATGTGAGCTTGCGGTGTATCAGCTATATTGAAATTATTTCTATACAGAAACCTCCTAGGTATCTTACTAGGCTTTCATTGAAGCTATCCTGTGTCCCTCAGGGAGGGAACACTTGGCTGTGAGTGCACATTTGTAATCACTGGGGAGAGAGAAATGCTGCAAGTTTGCACTACAGCTTCCAAGAGCTTGCCCCTATGCCTCTGCCTTTCCTAAGCCTGCTGCCCCCATACATCCAGTTGCTATGACTTCTGCAGCTCTGTTTTGGTCCAGGTTTTTTTGCAGTCACTTCACTTTGTAATTAGAAGTGCTGCAGAGCATAGGGCAGTGTGCAAAAGAAGGATGGGGAGGATGAAACAGCAAGAAGCTGCAAAAGGATACCGCCTTTCACTACCTGCTCTGCTGCAGAGAAGCAGCTGCTGACACCACGAGGCTTTCACTACTTAGAAGGAGCCTATAAGAAAGATGGGGACAAACTTTTTAGCATGGTCTGTTGCAATAGGACAAGGGGTAACTGTTTTAAACTAAAGCAGAGGAGATTCCAGCTAGACATGAGGAAGAAATTTGTTACAATGAGGGTAGAATGGGTTGCCCAGAGAGGTGGTAGATGCCCTGTCCCTGGAGACATTCAAGTCCAGGCTGGATGGGGCTCTGAACAACCTGATATAGTTGAAGATGTCCCTGCTCATTGCAGGGGGGGGTGGACTAGATGGTCGTTTAAGATCCCTTCCAATCCAATCTATTCTGTGATTCTATTCTATGATTCCTGTAGCTACTGAGCTCCCCATGCAGTGGAGCATACAGCAGGGCAGCACTTTTCAGTGTTTCAGACAGCTTTGGGCAGCTGTCCTTCCCTCACATATGAAAATTGGGTAGGTCCCCCAATACCAAGCTGCTGGAAGCTGGTTTACAGCCATCAGTGAAGCCTGAGCTCTGTGAGCATGAGGTCAGTGTCTCCTTCACCCAGGGAGTTGGGCTCAGGGTTGGCCACATACCCTCTCATGGGTGAGAAAAGCCACTTGCAGCCTTGGTTCTTGCCCCACAGCAAAAACAGGAGCAGGAATGAGGAGTTAGAAGAGCTCTTTGCAGCATACCTTAGAGGGAAGAGCAGTGAGTGGGGAAACATAGCACTGGTCAAAAGTCTTCACATAGGACCATGGTGCACAAAGGCCAGCTTGTTTGGGTAAAGCTTAAGGCATCTTGGTCCTGGACCAGCAAGTACACCTCTAGCTAAGTGAGAGGGGTGTTGTGTAGTTGGGACATATAAGAGATGTGCTGCTGGGCTGTTTATATTTTGTCAGAAGGACAGAGTCTCAAATGCTGAAGAGCCAATGCCTTATTTTTTCCTGTTCCTGCCAGCCATGCAAAAGTTTTCATCAGGAAAAGTTTTTAGGACCCACTCTACTGAAAAGACCTGCCCTAAGCACCAAAACAAAACAAAAATCAAGGGAATACCCTAAGCTTGTAAAAAAAAGACTAAGCCTTAGAAACGTTCTGGATCTTTCTACCTCCTTCTGACACACATAACTCTTCAACCAGGCTGGCAAGCTGGGCAACCAGAGAAACAGAGAAAGTAAATCATTGAAAAGGGAGCCTGTATTTTGATTGAAGAGAGCCTGTGCATGATTAAGAATCAGTAGAATTTTCAGCTGCAAACATTATTCAGCTCTCCCATGGACAAAAAGGGACACTTCCCAAGGCAAATATTGGATTTTTGCATGAGCTGCATTCCTGCTGAAACTACACTTATTCTGAAGTCTACGTGATCTAGTGATTTTTATTTGGCTATGAGGAATTCAATGCACTCAACAGGGTGTAACATCTTTGACACATCCACATAAGCACTGTTTACTTTTACGAAACAAGACCTACACTTAGGTTACTTGTTCTTGCTTTGCATCATCCAAATGAGAATGTGCAAGAAGAATCATGGCACTTTATTTCCAGTGGACTGTGAAGGCATAATATACAAAGTGGGCTTTCTGTAACATACTGATGATCCTACCTAATTACACATACATGCACAACTAGTGGCAACAAACTGAAATCAAAGTGTCCTTTGAAAAAAAATCAGCATTATTACACAGAATAAATCACAGAGAGTAGAGGCTTCAGTTTTGATCTGGGGTTGCTGCTGACTCCCTCTCACCTCCAGCAACTTTGTTGGCTCTGTTTCACCAGCTGTGAAAGGCAGACGCAATAATGTTTATGTATAGGTGTGCTGTGAGAGCTATTGGCTGTGTCCATGCAAATGTTAATTTATTGGTGGTGAAGTACAGCCTAGATGAAGGTGCTACAGTATGCAATCTTTGCAATGCATCTGCAGATTGGTGCTACAGATAAAAGAGAGAGCTGCATAACCTGGACACAGTCCAGAGGGAATGACTACAGAGATAAATTTATGGCCTGAGCAAGTACGGTTTTGGGAAGAAACATGCAGGGGGAGTAAGCTCGAAAAACAAGCATGATGTGTTTTGCTCTGCATTTTCAGCTTTCTTTTTGCTTTGTTCCTTATCTGATTTTCTAGTAAGTGATAGTCTATTGATCCAAATTCACCTCTGATTAAGTCCAACATTCACCGACACATACACCCAGCAAATAACAGCAAAGGAGCTACTGAAAAGACTACATACATCTTAGACTGTACATGTGAATAGAAAGACAAAAAGTGCAATGTAAAGTATGATTCCTTATAGATGGGATAGTTTGGCCTTTAAATAGATGCCATGTTCTGTTGATATCTGTCTTTCAATGGGCCATTTTTTTGTCCCTTTTGAGCAGAATACAGTGAATATGGTGGAGTCTGGCAAGTTTTTTCACCTTGATTTGAGGAAGCAGCCTACACACAGTTGTACATATCTGGAGGAAAGGGGTGAGCACACACGTGTGTGTGCATGTGGACAAGTGCACACACGTACATTTGGCTATGAAGCCAGTGATTGGTAAGTTTGCAGCATTTAATCGGTGATCAGTAAGTTCACAGTTTATTCTGTAATCCCTAAAAGCATCTCTTATCCTAACTGCTCCTTTTCTGAGACCTTTCCTCCTCCTTCAGGCAGACTATATCATTCAGCACAAGCGCAGACCACAGGTGGGATAGGTACAGAGCTCGCCAGCAGCTCCCATCTCTCCAGTATCCATCTGACACACCATTCTGTCCTTTCTCTCCTTTCCTTTCCATTGCAGGCAAGAGAAGGACTTATTTTTCATATAGACTAATAGCAAATGGCTACATTCCCAGTGCTTGCTTACCTTTAACAGTAAATAGCCAATATTCAGACCATTCCCTACAAGTCACTGTGATGAACTTGATGGATGAATAAGCCCCTACTGCACTCTGGGTAGGCTGTACAAATTCCACTCAGATCTTTTTCCCCCACATAGGCATATAATCCACCTCGCTATTTAGCCTGGGGCTCAATTTATCAGTACAGCTTCACTTTAGTGAGGCTAAAATGCCAGGTCAAACAAGAGGAGCAGTTGCTCCTCTGCATTGCATCCTGCAGGATGAAAATTTCCTGCTCTCAAAAGTGTGGGAAACTCGTTTTCAGAGCGAGCAGAAAAGTTGAAGTTGTACCTCCAGAGCACTTAGGGGATGCACAGGGATGGAAGTAGCAGCACACAAGAGGAGAACCCCACAGAAAAGTGACAAGATTAAAGGATCTTCTCTCCCCCACCCCCCTCTCTCATCCCTCCCCCGAACGGGTAGCAAAATCAAAGTTAAAAATGTATCTATGGAAGGGACTGATGAAAGATTAATAATTAATTTTAGAGCAGCGATACAGCATTTTTTGAAATGTAAATTTGATGCGCAAAAGTGGCATATTATGATAAGCAGGAGCAACAAGGGAGAGTGAGTACAGGAGGGCCTGTTGCTCAGAGACAGGCTAGCGAGGAACACTTACAGCCAGCTTTATTTTTTCTCTTCCCCTCCCTCTCTCTCTTTATGCAAACTTATTATCTGAACTTAGGAGGTTTTGAAGAAGTTTAAGGGCTGAATATCTGAGGCACAGAGTCTTTGGAGCGCATCTCAGCTACAGTTTTGCTTTGAAAGCTAAATCTCTAGTTGTGCATTGCCATCCAGTGTCTTCCCATATTTCATTTCTTCTGACCGCTCCTGTCGCAGGGGTGCTAACCATCCAATTATACCGCTAAGTCTTTCCCTTCTGCTTCTAATATTTGGATTTGCTGCCCCTTTCCACCCCGCTTCCCTCCCAACTCCCCTCCTCCTTAGCTCAGCCTCTTTTGAACCATCTCCTTTTGTACTTTTCCCGTGCATGGTGCAGGCTCTTTTACTCTCCCTTTTCTTTCCCCAGCCCTGTTTACATGAGGGCTTTGAGAGCAGCTTCACCGTGCGCTCTCATGAGAGTTGTGCAAATTGCACCAGTGCTTCAGTTGGAAGAGACACTCATCTCTGGAGCCCCATGCTGTGCAAGAGTGCATCAAGGCCAAGTAAGCCCCTTGATGCTGCCTCACGCTGTGATCCTCCTTTGCACAGTGTCATGTGTCAGGACGGTTTTCCCACAATGCATTCTTTAGTTCGGTGTCAAGGAAAAAAAAAAATAGACAAATAATCTGCTGCCGTCACAGGCAAACACATTACCTGCAGGGCAGGGAGAGGAGCCAGTCTTCTTTCACTGAATCAGATTTGCTCCCCAAAGCTGCCTCTGGACATGTATTTGTTAATTAGCGCCCAGGCAGTCCAGTCTCTGCCCCTTCCAACTTTTTGCCCAACTCATGTTGGATTTTTCCAAACAGTGGAAATTCCAGAAAGTTGCTACAGAAAAAAATCCTGTGCTTTCATTCCCTTACTTGGATTCAAATGATGGTTTTATTTATGCATATTGACTTGTGCTTCACAATTAATATCATATAAATCATTCATATTCCTGCTCTGTCATTTATGGGAATATAGCATAAACTCCATATCCTTATCTTAATTAAACTGATAACTCACAACAGCTACAGCTCCCAGGTGTATCTGAAAACATCACTGAGCACCACCAGCCCTCTCATGGCTGTGTGTTTGTACAGGTTATTTTACCGCCCAAACGGAGGTCACCCGCAGCAGCAGTTGGTCAGACAAGAAGGCGTTGCAGCCCCACAACAGAGCAGAAACCAAGCCCTGCATCACTCTGCAGATTGCTGTGGGGGTTTCGACACAGCTGTGCAGTTTGATGTTTCCCACACAGCCACACAGCCAAGTCCAGGGTGTCAGAAGTCAAGCACCCACCTACAGCTCCAAGCAGGAGAACTCCAGGAACCACAGCCCAGGGAGAGCTGGGAAGGCTGGCATGGGGATGGGACTGAGCAGGGAGGAGGAATTGCGGCAGGACATGAGCAAAATTTATAGCAAAATGGTTCAAAACTAGGCAGCTGTGCTGGATGCGGAGGGAAAGGCTGCAGCACAGTGTTCTGCCCAGGGCATGGGGGACACAGACAGGCACAACATTCATCCCCTGTGCCTGTGGGCCGGCAGGCTGAGTACAATGAGGTGCTGCTGGCTTCTACCTCCCTCCCAGCAGACTCACATACTGCTGATGTTTGCCCTGTGCAGGGAAGGCTGCAAATTCCTCAGTGTAGCTCCTCTTCTCATTTTCCTCCCTCCTCTCCATCTCTGCTCACTATCGGCAGTTTTGCAAATCTCGTTATAAGGTGAAACAAGGTTAGCTGGCAGGGGTATGTGTCTGACAGCCCCAGAGGAGATGAGGAGAGGGAGTAAGCTAATTCTGGGGAGAAGAAGGGGTGCTCCATCAGTGTAACTGGAGCAAGAGGTAGTCCAGAGTAAGAAAAAATATTCCCAGAGAATATTTCTTCAGCTTTGCCTCAGAAAAGCACCCCTATTCAAGAGGAGCACTTAAGCATTTGCTTATGTTTAAGCACATGCTCAAATTCTCCTGACCTAAACAGAAATGAAGCATATGTGTTTACACGAGCATATGTTTAAGTGCATTCTTCAGACAGGAGGGATGAGGGCAATTAAGCATGTATCTATATGCAAGCTAACTATCTGTCATTTACATTTAGTCATTGTAATGCAGTTTGGACAGTGAACAATTCTGGCAAGGCATTTTTTTACTAATCCTTTCACAACATTTGATAGCTTTAATGAAAAGACAACATTTCTTATTCCTTTGAAAAAATGTTTTCTTCCTGAAAAAAGATTAAATTAAATAAATAAATAAAGCAAACCATGGATTTTGTAATTGCACTTTTTCTTGAGAAGGTAACAAATAGCACTGGAATGTAAGCTGCAGTCTGTGTCTACTCTGGGTCATTTCACCAGAGAGAAACAACTTGCATAACCATGAAAGGAGACAACACTGTCATTTAAGTCTTGAAACACAGAATAAACTTTTCCCATCCATTGTTCTCTTGTATATGTGTAAGCGTTACCTTTAGCTGGCATGATTTGATTTAGACCTTCCCCACATTGCAGCTGGTTTAATGGAATGCCATAATAGTGTCACACGGCTATTCTTGAAAAACAGCTACTAAATGTTGATGTTACTTATTGTAGCAATATTTATGTGAGAATGCTGCAAATACTTGGGAAAAGGTTTGAAAGGTTGAAAGGCAAGTATAGCCATAAATTATGAGTAATGCTGCAGTTGGGAAGTGACATAAAGTTCAATGGCCTCAGCTTTCGACACTGTGTGTTCATTGTTTTGGACACTCATGTGACTGCATCTCAGCCAGGCCAGGGCTGGTTCTCTCCCTTGCTGGATGGGATTTCAATGCAGAATTGTGGAGCTTTTTTTTAAGTGATTCTCTAATGTCTATTGTGTAACTTTCTCATCTCCAACACAAGAATCAGCCTAAAAGCCAACCTTAGTAGTCTGAGTGACTGAAACAGATAATGGAGTTCATATTAATGGTGGCTTACAAGATTAATTCACGTTTTATTTCCTTATAACACTGAATGGAGAAACAGAAGACAGAACCACAGTGCTAACCAGTAAAGCAGATTTGTTTGTTTGGGGGGTATTTACAGGGTCTTTGAACTGCTTCTTTGGGAGACTTTTGCCCAGCAAAGTGTAGAAAAACCCAGAGCCAAAGCCACCCGAAGGGTCACAGTGCCACTGGCACTGCAGAGTTTCCCTACCAGGCAGACCACACCTGGGGCAGCTCTTGCCCCAGGACAGGGAGGGAAGGAAGAAGGGATGGAACTGCGACAAGGAGCCTGGGGTAAGATGTGCAGAGCTGGACTGGCTGTTGCTGTTCCCTGCTGTGGCCATGGCTATTTGATCTCATGCTCAGCAGCAGCCTGCTGGCTTCTACCCAGCTGTGACACAGGCAAAGCAAGGAGCAAAGCCAGGATAACCTTGCTGCTCACAATAGCCTACGGCATCTTCTACCTGTTTCTAGACTAACAGAATAGATAGGGTCCTGAATTGCAAGATTGGTCCAAACTGTCCTCATACATACCGTACCATTCTCCTACTGACACTCTCCTTAGGCAGTGGAGGGCTTTATGGTTTAGGTAGATTAGATTGGTCCCTATACAAAACTCATTTTGAAAGGGAAGTGTCAGTTCTCTAAGTGTTGCGGAATACAGAGGGACTCCCATCCTTTCCTCAGAACTTTCAAACATGCTCTGAAGGCTGCAGGCAGGAGACAGTTGTATCCAAACCAGTGGGTTTATTTTGCAGATGAGAAAGTGTCCACATGCTAAACTGTGAACAAGCCTTGGGAAGTGTCATTAGAGCTGATTAGGCTCTGGTCTATATAGTCTTAACATCCATGTCTGCAGTCCTCTGTGTCCTCCATGCTACTTGCTGCCTTGTATCCCCTTCACGCTCCCCCTGCCAGTGTCAGTCACTGACCAGCCCCATCCAGAATGGAAGGTGCACACCATTTAAACACGGCTAACTATAGGAACACGACAGGATTAAAAGTACTGTGATGTGAATACTATTGGTCCTGCAATTATGGCAAGATCTCAAGAAATGTCCATATCTTTAAGACAGCTTCACTTTTCCTTCAGTTTTGCTCTACTGCTGGTCTAAGGCTTTCAAGTCTCTGTGCCCAATGGTATCAGCAGGCTGTTAATGAAGCTCCTGGGCAGTTTCCTCAAGCCAGGATCACACTGGTGATGTCCCAAGAGTTGTCAAGTCTCCAGTAGGCTGTCCAGTTACCAAAACCTCAGAAGCTCCTTCCATTCAGTGGCAGAGGTGGAAAACAGGAGTGGCTGGCTGGAGACAATCCTGAAATCTAAGGATCACTCCACCACTGCACAAGCCTCCCTGGCCTGGCGCCTTTTTCAGGAACAAGAGCACTTTGAAGGTGGAGCACTTTGCCGCTCAGGGCTTAGAGCTTCCATCTGAGCCCTGTCCTTTCATAGTATTGAGTATTTTATACAAGCGATGTGGCTACAGGTGCATGTATTTGCACAGTGTTTGTAACACATGTCGCTTATTCTGCATTTATAAAAAGTCTGTAATGGATAAGTTACGTTATTTTTTTCTCTGATTTGAGCAGATTGGTTAATAAATGGGACAGCCTGCAGCAACATTGCCTTCTGCCAAGGCAGGAGGAATGGGGAAGTTGTACAGATAAGCTTTAGCAAAGTTGCAAAATGTCATTAGCACATAAAACCTAAAATCACCATAAGCCTGTAAAAACTATGGTAAGTGAACAAGTAAAATCACAGTAAGCCTATAATCACATAAAACCTATAATAAATTGCTGTTGTGTAGTAAAAGCTGATTAAAAATTGATTAAAACAGTTCAAACTATGTAGGTCTCACCTTAATGCATCACATGGTGTTTACACTACCCTGACTTGCAAGAAGCCCTTTGTTTTCATTGTCTCTCCACACGCATCCACAGTGATGGGGGGAGACAAGTTCTGCTTACCTATACCAGATCTGCAAATCAATAACTTACAATGTTCAGAGACCATGCCAAATAAAAATACTCTGCTTGAATCTAGCAAACATGCAGGGCACATCATCAAAAGCGTGGATATGTCACTGGCCGTGTTAGATGTCTGCCAACAACATTATCTTGCTTTCAGTGAGTGTCCTCCCCTCCTCAAAAACTGCTAGTGCATGTAGTCCGACCTCCTTCCTGGCAGCAAAGAGGCACTTGAAATACAACTAATAAGCAAATTAAAGATCCCAAATACAAAAGCAAGTGCCAATAACTTGCTGCATCCATTTCTTCAACCAGATGTTGTGAGGACAGATACAGGACAAGCTCTGCACACCATGAAATGCCACAAAGGTCCCTTTCCTCTCTTGCAAATCCAGGGGTTCCTATTCCAGCTGTGATGATATGAATTAACCTCACCCTACTATTTTCTCTGCCCTCACCAAGGAGCAGCAGCCACAGCAGTTCATCATGTCAGTTCAAGTCTGCTATAAATCAACCACCTACACCCTGCTGCTGTCTGTGTCTCAGGAGATGGTTCCCAGGTGCCAACCCATAGGATGTTCTACTGTATAAATGCTGTTTGACTGTGTCAACATCTCACCTTTAACAAAGAAACAGCTCACACAAGAGTTCCATGACCATGGGCAGCAGTAAGTTAATGAAGTTCAGCATAGGAACAGACCTGGGATGGGGACACTTGGAGCAGCCTTGCCTCGTTTCTCCACACGAAACACTCCCAGGGATGAACAGACTTGGCAGCCTTGATATACCTCTCAGCTGCACGAAAAATAGATCAGCCCAGTGTAACCACACAATGTTCCCATTAGAAACAATCTGTAAAACTGCACCTGGTTTGTGCCGGCAGCCTCATGAGATGTGGTGCCACATACTCTGGTGACCACTAATAAGATATTTATATTTTCATTTCTGACAGCTTTGTTTGCAGGCAGTCCCAACAGAAAAAAAATAGAAAAAAAAGAAAAAAAAGTCTAAATTCACTGAACACACTGTTTATTGTAGGTCTTTTCTTCCATCTTTCCTATAAATAAAGTGATATTCAGACAGTGAAGTGAACATGAATTCTATTCCTGGAAAAAACACAGAGTTTTGGGGCAAGAAAGGTCTTTTCAAATGATGGCTAACTAATAACCTCAGTAATGATAAATGGGGATTTTCAGAAAGTCTGTTCAGCATTTCTAACCCAAAGTACAATTTGCAGATCAACTTTCAAACTGAAGTCCCAAAAAATCTGAGAAAAAAAAAAATGAAAACACTTAATGGTGTGATATCTTTCTGCTAAGGAAACTGATTTGGGACACCTTGCCTAGGAGAGGGAAAGGCAAGGGAAGAAGGCAAGGTAAGGAAAGGAAAAATATTTTAGCAATTAGTTCATTCCTCACTAAGAATCTTTCTAACTTTTAATCTTTAATTTTTATTTAGCTTTAAAAAGACTATGTAATCAATTTATTTCTCAGTTTTAAGGCATAAAGAAAATTATCAAAGATATTGAACCTGAAAGAAAATGCATGTAATTCAGTCGTGTAAGGCTGAGACAGAAAAATCCAAATGCCAAGCTGATTCAAAGAGGGATCAAGAAGATTTGAAGATGTAGGAGTTTGTCTTCAAAGCTACTATGTCTAGATAGACAATTAAATGAATGGCTGAAAGTAGTGTTTTGGGGTGGTTTTAGAGGCTTCCAAAGAAATACCATTAGGAGCTGGCAAACTGTAAAGCCACAATTAAAAATAACCTTGAAGCTGATATGATTTTCATAGAAGATCTATCCTTAAAAACAGTATTAAATGTGCTACAGAGCTGGCCAGGAAAATCATCTATTCCTTCTCGTCTGCTTCATTGGATGTCTACAGGGTAACAGCATGTGCTGCCTCAGTGAAAGTTAAAGAATGATGTCTATAGGGCAAACAGTCATCGAGTTATCTGTAAACTCATTTCTTCCAAACCTTTAGGGATGCAAAATCCTTTTGATTTTATTGAATGTACATTTCTGTCTAATCTTCTGCCACCCTCTCCTTAGCATTACCGGTGGCTGCAGAATTGACCCTTGAGCTGAACTCTCCCTTTGGGGTGAGTCGCAACTTCTGGAAACAAGATGTAAAGGCACTTCTGAAGCGAGTTTGAACAAAGTGGACATCAGTGCACTGCATCACGGCATCCTCAAGCCACATGAGATCCAAAGATTGCTATTGCTAATCATAACTTCTTATCCTATAAATGTATATTATTTCTAATCTCATCTTCATTACACATTTCATACCCAGTAAGAGCCTTAGATTCAGGTGTTTGGGGTTTTGCTTCTAAAAAGTGATACTTAGGCTCTGCTTCAACAAGACATCTGAGTTTATTCTTAGCTTTAACATCAGACCATTCTTTAAGGAACATGACTACAGCTTAACAGCTATGATGTAATTAAGAAACACATTGAGGACAAGATTCAGACTACCTGTTTCACTTAGGAAAACCACGGGTTTGTTAGTCAGAGGGAAAAATTAGGAGTGTTGAAGGAGAGGTTCTTTCTGCCAGACTTCAGTTGCCTAAGTATACCTAGACTCCATATATAGTCCCTGGCAAGAAGCAAACATCTCTGAAGACTAATCCATGTCACTTACCTTAGATAGCCTTCTGGGATGAAATAATTAGGAGTTTCAGAATCACATTGTATTTAGCGACACAGAAATGTACAGTTCTAAAGAAAACAAATCTCTATGACCGCTCCCTCCTCTTCTTCTGATTTCTTTCCTCTTCAGTTTATCCATTGGTTTGAAGAGACATTCTGCTACAAACCGGATCCTTTTGGCCCTTCTCTCTGCTCTTGCACATGATACCTTCCAGACTGTGTTGCCTTGCTGGTTGGTGGGCAGATGACACATGCTTAGTCTATCTTTCACCTGTGTTTCCCCAACACCTCCTGAGAAACCCTTTCTTCTATAGCCTGCATATCCTTTAATTGTGTGACCTTCTGATCAGCTTCATCAGACACAGCTGATCTCTATTATTTGTTTATTTCCTCTTTCTGGACTAGATAGGAAAAATGGTGTTTTTTTCCTAGGCAGAATCCATCTTTTTGCCCCAATGGGCTCCATGTGAATGCCCTGTTGGCAGAAGAATAGGAGTTTCTATCATTAGCCCGTTTCAGGTGGAAGATCCTCTCCTGGCCCTTCCTCAACTTCTTTCCCAGTAAGGAAAGAAAAAAACATCCATGTTCCATATTAAAAATGTATTTATATGGAGAATACCCGGTGTCCAAGACATTAAGTCCTCCATAGGCAGAATTCCTGGTCAAGAGTACCAACAGTGCATGGTGCTCTAGGGCTTCATAGCACCAGTTTAACCCAAGATTCTCCAAATAGCTCCTTATATGCACCTCTTCTTCACTCTTGGGAACCAAGCTGAATGTCCTAGATACTTGTTTAACCACTTTCTTGGATGTTACAAAGAAAACCAAGCAGTAGATTTAGTCATTTCCAAACAACCTTATTATAGGATTCAGAAATATTTAACTCAAACTGCAGGATATTACACACAGCTTTGCTTCCCGCCTTCTCAACAGGACTTAGAGGCTCAGTCTTACAAATTCCAAATGCCTGCTGAGTTATATGGCAAAATAAGATCCTTAGTTCTGTGAATTCAAAACAAAATATAAATCATCTTTTTGTAACAACATGCTAGCATTTGTTAATCAATATATGTACACTAGAATCTTACCGGGGAAGTATTGTTTGGAAACTTATTAGCAGGTAAGAAGTCATGCAGCTCTCCTTTAAATTGCTCTTTTTCTTCCTCACCCTCTGCCACAACCACACAAGAAGCATGAAGTTCAATAGCTCCTGAACATTCTCTGTTCTTTTAGTGCATCACAGTTACAAAGACACTTGCCCTGGATGACTCTGTACCCATCCACCATGGATGTGGCTCATCAGGGTTCCGCGTATCTCATGAATCACTGCTGGTTACAAATCAGGTGTGGTCAAAAGCATGTTTGGGTATCAGTAAGTTTCCAGAAGGGTTTATACTACCTATAGCCTCTGTGTTATTTTTATTCCTTTCTGAGATACAGATTTGTGATTTTTATTGTCTACTTTTGAAGTCTGTAAGAGTTTAAGAGTTCATTGTTGTATTAAAACCCCAGCTGCATAGAAATACAGAAGCAATGGTGAAAGGGAAACAGCAAAATGAAAAAAAAAAAAGGTTTAAAAACAAGTAACTGGTCCTGGACTGTGTCACATGACTTTCTAAAAGGCCCCAGCTGTAACTACCAAATCAGAGCTAAGTGTACGAGACAGAAAGGCTTGTGCACCTTGAACTACTGAAGAGACTAGTCGCACAACTCTCTCCCTTGGAGTCACAAGTTGGCCTTAGTCTGCAGGTATTTACTTGAGATAAGGCAGGCTGCCTGGACTGAGTGAGTTACAGCACAAGTGGATTGGGGTTTATCCGTAAACACAGGATCAGTAATGGTTCTCAAGCTCCTTGATTATTATTCCCCATCTATTACGTGTACCACATTTGCAAAGAGGACAATGTGGTAACAAACTGTGTGTACTTGAATTTAGGCAATCTTCACTGAGCAAAAGAAGTATTTATTTGTGTAGTACTACCTCTCCCATCTTCCTCCTGTGCTTCTGCAGCAGCACCTAGCAAGATAAAACAGGAGTGGATTCCCTCATTCAGCCTTTCACGTTGCACTGATACAAGCACCATTCCCCACAGGTACTGGGTTATCCCAGCCTGTCGTTGCCATGCTCTACACCACACCAATGCCTTTTTCTTGCACGCTGGCTCCCTGCCAAAGGAGCAGAACTGCCTGCTGTGCTGGGTGCTGACACTGTAACAGCCGCCTATGTGAGCAAAAAGCATCCTCTCTTCTTATTATTTTGATATCCTAACACCTGGGGCATGGGGGTAGATAGTCTTTCAAATTTTACCTTGGGATTAGTAACATTTGTAGTTTCACAACAACAAGCGGTTTCCAGGTAGTACTCCTGTGTGAGCAATGTCTGTCTTTTCAGGAGCTTGCCTGCCACACATCCGTGGCTGAAATGCTGTGGAGAAATAAGGCAGTAGCTATTACTCAAAACCAATCCTCTGACCCACGACAGACTTACTTTGCCTAAAAATAAAACCAATACATGCAGAGTGGTAGTACATTTGCTGTTGTTTCAGCTTCATTAAACTATTGTCTTTGGTGATGCTTGGCTTTGCTTTCTGGATCTAGGTGAAACTGGTCCACACTGAAATCAGTTATATCTGTAAGAAAAGATTCAATAAAACATCTCTGCCTTTGGCTTTTCTCAGCACTTACCCTTTCACTTGTTTCGGTTTGTTTATGGTGCAAATGATTTACAAAAGTCTGACAGCAGTTCAACAAGGTGAAAAGCAAAAGGCAGAAGAGCTCCACATCTTCGTCATGTCACAAACATGATAGAACAACAAAAACAATTCCATTTTCTGCTTTCTCCTTTCAGTAGTGATAAAGTCAGATCTCTGAGGAGGTATTACTGTGAAACTAATGCTTAAATATGTGCCTTTGAGGCTTTTTTCCCCATTGTTTTCCCTTTAAAATGAAGTTTAAAAATACATTGGGGATTCAGTAATATCTATAATTCTGTCTCTAGATTTCTGCCTCTCTGAGATTTGCTTCTTTGCGTTTTTAGTACAAATCCATCTCTGGCGTAAGCAGCTGCAGCTCTCTCATCTTCAACGAAGCTGCTCCTATACAGCCAGACGCACCATTACCTCCTTCCTTCCATACCTGCAGCTCAGTGCTAGGGTCCCTTCTCCCCAGGTCCCTGCTGTGACCCTGCCTGCTGGTGCAAGGAGCAGACCAGAAGGTGACCTGTGACATCGTGCCCCAGCACTCAGGTCCCTCTCCTCCCACATGGCTAGTGTTTACCAGTACCATCATGTAATTGAGATGGTGGTGTCCCACATGGGTGAAAGAAGAAATCTCAGTAGTCCCAAATACGTTTTCTGCAAGTCTGGTAACATCTGCTTCTTCAGCAGAACCAGATGAAGCGAAAGTGGTGTCAAGCCCAACCAATATAGTGGGATGCCTGCAGCAGAAGGAGCTGCTACCCAGTTATCACACAGGCTACTATTTTTACCCTTTTTCTTTCTTTTTCCTGTCATAAGCCTCAGCATCAATTTTATCCAGAATATGCTACAGGAAGGGGAAGGAGAAAGCACCAGGGAAAGTAAAGGGAAACAAAGAAGGTTGTTCTCTGGTTGATAGGCAGGAGCAGGTCCAAGCTGGTGTTTCGGAACATTTTGATCTAAAATGGTCTCTCGTAAGCCTGTGTGGCTGATCTCAACTGGGGGAAACAAATGCATCTCCAGATAAGACCTGGGTATGCCTCCGAGAAGACATATATCTATGACCTAGGTTTAAACTGAAAGTATATACGGCAGCACTGAAAATCCTTAAGAAAATCACAAATGCCCACAGACATCTGCGCGTCCACCATTTCATCCACAAAGCCAAACCTGGGACTCTGCTCATACTCTAGCTCTGCCTTCTAGTTTGTGTCAAAACTGTATAGCAGTGGGTACCTGTGAAAAAATGCTGCAACCAATAAAGTATGTGTCATACGACTGACTGTTAGCCAGCATGCAACTCTGTTAATCATCAGAGTCTACTAAGGTCCTCCATATGGAAAATAAACTAATTTTAAAAATATTTTTTAAAAAGTAAGTTCTTTTTTTTTACAGGTATTGTCTGCAACAGCAGGATTTATTGACAAAGAAGGTGGACTACACCAGAAAGAAATAAATTTCCAACCACGTCCTCTGTGTGAAGCCCTCTTCTTCCCCAGGAAAGGGCAGATGAGATTTCAAAAGATGTCAAGACATTTTTTTTTAAGTTGATTGACATTTGCAGGGGAATACACTGACTTTCTGTTGGGTTGGTTAATGATCCTAAATTGTTCTGAGGAAAGATTCATGTCTGTAATCTCCTGGCCCAAATGCTATTGTGGGCTATTGAACATAAGCCAAATGAGGACAGCTTCACAGAGCACCTTAGTCTGAGGATGGTCCTTTGACTGCAGTAGATGTGGTACCCTTCAGTGGGCTCAGGATATTAGAAACTGCCCTAGAAAATCTGTTACAGGGCAAAGCTCTGAAGTTCTTTGGAGTAAAAGAAACAATTATATAAATATGAAAAAGCAGATTAATTAATCAAATTATTCCGTGTCCTCTCTCCGGTACATGTTTCCTGGAGGATCTGGGTAAAACTCTTCCCCAGCACTTAGTGTTCTCCCCTCCAAAATGAAGAACATAGTACTTGCCATCTGCTGAGATGAGTTTTAAGAGAGGTGAGTGAGGAAAGTTCACACAATGTGCTGAAATCCTCAGGTGACAGGGTTAAAAAAGTGTTATTAGCTGCAGTCACCACCTTATTTGTTCTGCTCAAAGAATGAGAAGGACCACATTTTCAAAGGGATCTCAATTCATGTTTCTGTTCGGACAGGCACTGGTAAGCAGCAAATCTCATTCGTGTGCCTTTCCTCATCTGGATTCTGTGCTTCTCAACGGCAGAAAAAGCCTTGCAAACATTTCTGCATTTCATAGCAGCAGCTCCCAACTCCTGCAGCAGCCACACGCCAGCAGGGGGGTGACGAGGGGAAGCGCGGGCGGGGGATCGCTGCTCCGTGCCCCCACTGCACCCAACCGAGATAAAGGATTTGCTTTTTTCCCTTTTCCTCAAGCGGGAGGAATCCCGGGGGTGGGCTGGGAAAGGAATCCTGGAATCCTGGTCACTGCTGGAATGGAGAGGGGGAGACGATGCTCATCTATTCACCACCCTCTGGGCAGGGTTAACACTCGCCTGTTACTTAACCCGTTGAGCCACACGCTCTTTCTTTGCTTGCTGACCCAGCCAGATCATTTGCTCCCTGGTCCTTGTGTCAACTGGAAGGAATGTGACATCAAATCTACAACTGGGCTGCTCTCCTCTACACGAGGCTCATGCATCCCACCTCCCCTGATTCCACCGTCTCCTGTGTCCCTGCAGTGCCCTGCAGGTTGCCCTGCATAGCCAGGAAATACTCATTATAATTCACATGAATAATACTCTGTGTGAGATGGGCCTCAAGGCATTTAGCATAACTCTCAATGTAATTCTATAATAGTATCAGCCCAGCTCATCCATCAGTGATCTCTAGCAATGCTCCCAGCTTAGAGCTCTGCAAACTCAATGGGAATTTCTGAATCTTGGTTTCTTAAGAAAATAAGACTTGCATGGTCATGCTGGTTTTGCATGCACTGGAGTGTATGTGCATGCACATGTGTGAGAGAAAGATTCTATTTTCTCTTTACCCTACCTGCCTTCTGAACTCATTGGCACATTCAACTCAAAGCAACAGGAATGCACAATGTTCAAAGCCATCCCGACTCCTGCAGGTTTCATGAAGAGAGGGAAGTGATAGAAGACAGAGGTCTTTCAGGTGCCTAAGCTGAGAAGGTGGCTACAGGGTGCACGTACCCACCAAGAGATGCCAGAGGAGATACCTGAAAGGGCAAAACACCCAACCCCTGCAAATACTCTGCTCATTGCTTGAGCCCTGCTAGATACCAGAGGATTCAGCCAGAAAACATAGTGCAATAGAAAATCAATTTTTGTAAATCTCAGTGCTAACAGAGCAACTTATTAGCTTTGCTTGCAGCAAATATCTTTTCTGAAGAAAAAAAAAAAAGTTGTAGAACCCATTGTTTTGAGTGTGGCCATATCTTACTACATCAGTTTTGGGACAAACTAGAGCAGTGATAGCACTCTTTTCTGGTTCTATTTATATCATTGTGACATTAATTGATATTTATCGGCAACACATCAGATTTCTCCCTATCTTGCTACTTTTTCTTGAATCAAAACTCCAACCGATCATTTTGCTTTAAATAAAATGCAATCACAAGTTAGTAGAATTGATTTGTGGATAAGATTGGTAGGCTGGGGGAAAAGGTGTGGAGATATTTTCCTATGAATCAATTTCTTGGGCAAAGTAAAAAAAAAAAATTAAGCAGCTAAATCTTGGAACAAAGTCCAGCATAATTTCTACAGCAGCTGTAAGCTGCTTAGATAGACCTAAGTGATAAAGCATTATATTGCTGCCAAAGTGAGTAAGCTATATAAGTTAAAATGAGTAAGCTATATAGAGGAATGAGGAATATGTGCAGACGAGAAGAATCATGACCTCTCCAGATGTGTAAAACTAATAACATATTGTTTCTCCACTGGGCTTTTTCTGTTTTACAGCAGAAAATACAGCAGCAAATTTTTGTGTTTGATATTAGTACATGTTTTCTTCCTACACCAGTGGTGGCATTCAAAGGCTGTAACACAAAAAAAAATGCTGGTGAAGGGAATGCTTTGGTAAGTTAGTATCTGTGCATTGTCCTTTTCCACTCATAGTTGTTAGTTTCAGCTTCACAGGGTTCTTTAGCTCAGAATCCGTATGTTATCTTTTTAACACTTACATGAGTATATGGTTTTATCTGAGGTGCCATTTATACCATCATCAATATCAGCAGTGAACTTGACCCACTGTGTATATTATAGTTCCTGTCCCTTATGGCTTTGACACACACGTATTTCATCTCAACATCTCAAAACCTTTATAGGATCTTGGTATTTTTACAGATTTGCTGACATCGAAGTCACAACCAGGATCTTCAGCATTAAGAATGCATTTGGAGATCTGTAGCTGTCTAAGATGTGCAAGATCTCAGTAAGAACAGTATGTTGTGCTGTCTGCCAGCAATCAAAATATTAAACAAATTCAGCTTCATCAGGAAGCATGAATAGTCAGGAACCCAGCTGAATTCAGTGGGATAACTCAGATGGATGTTATTGCAACAAGCATGAAATCTGGTCCTATGTGTTTCTGTATTCTACCATGTTTAAATTTTAATAACAGTATAATTCATTATTTTGGTTAAGAGATTTTTAAGTCTTCCATTCTACTGACAATTTGTTAAATTGGATTTATGTACCAATCTTGAAATGGATCATTCCATTTAATGGCTGATTTGTCAAGAAAAGTACTGATTAATGTTCCTTCTAGATCAGAAAGGATTTTGATATATTTTTCTTTTACAATCTTAGTGGGAGAAGCTCAGGTACCTGTCAAAATGCATCTTTTGCTTTCTTTCATACCTGCTAATAGTTGATAAGACCTGTTTTAAGGCACAAGCTCCTTACTGTAGTAAGGACTTTAGTATGTTTTTCTCGCTGTATTTTGGTTTGCTGTTTCACCTGATCATAGAATCATAGAATGTCCTGAGTTGAAAGGGACCCACAAGGATCATCGAGTCCAACTCCTGTCCCATCACAAGACAACCCCACAGTTCGCACCATGTGTCTGAGGACGTTATCCAGTCTCTTCTTGAATACTGACAGGTCACATAAAATTAACAGGGTTATATGCTACCATGGACAGCAAAATACCCAGGGATGCCCATCTGGCTTAGAGGGCCACAGCAGCCAGGGCACTCTGTTGAAGCAGCATGCATTGCCCCAAAAATGGCTCTGGCCCATAGGACGGACACAGCTGCTCCTGCTGCCTGCAGAGGCCTTTGGGGTGACAACTCAAGTCAATGGGAACACTGTCTTTGACGTTAGTGACTCAATACTTCATCTTCATGGAATAGTTGTATTTCTGGAGTTCCAGAATTGAATAAGAGAAAAAAAACCTCAAAACCAAATTTCAATTTTGTTATATAAAGCATAATAAGATATTAATGCACTCAAACTGTTTGACAGTGTCACTTTAAAAAAAGCAAAAGCCTAGCTAGCCTTCAAATTCTATTAAGTTGTTTCAAGTTGATCAAGAGCTCCTTTAGTTACACAGCAAAATTCCTTTTTGAAACTTCTGCAGAAATTTTTGCTGCCTTCTTCTATCACCTTTTAGTTATTTGTATATCCTATCTCTCTTCTCTGACTGTCTCTTAGCTATTTTGACTTGTCTTTATCAGATTCACCCTACAGTCTAATACTGCAACAATCTAGGCAGACATATAATTTGATGTGTTCCATTGACATTCTCAGAGCTAATGGGAGTAAATTAAGTTCATGCAAAAGCTTTACATGATCCAGATCCAAAATACCCCCAAGTGCAATCAATGTCTCTGTAAGTGTTGATCTTTTTATTTCAACATGGGTAATCCTACAGCTTGTTTGTGATTATGTTTTATCTGTTTTGAATTGTTCTGCTCTTAGTTATCATAAGTAAGTTGCCATTGTCTCCCAATCATCTTGAATTATCACCTTCTCTTTCACCTCCCATTCCTAAGACCTTGGAAAAGAATTGAGCACAGGTTGGGGGCGGTGGATGGATGGAAAGACAATTGTGTGTCTGATCATCTAGTCACAAAAAATTTCCCTAAAGTCCAGTTTGATTTCCATAATACTGAGGCTGCATTGTTTTGAATTTTTAATTATTTATTACAGTCATCAGAGTGTGGCAATGTGACTGACCTATTGCTTTTTAATTATTTTGGTTGCTTTTGATACTATTAATCATGACATTTTGCTGATCCAGCTGCATTCTTCTTTTAGTTTTGGCCCCAAGATCACTCAATGTCTGTGTCCATCTCTGTCAACAGAAAGTGAGCTGCTTCTTACAAGATCGCTTTTGTCTGATTGTATCTGCTGCAAAAGAAGATTTAGGCCTCACCTCCAACTTGTGAATGAGAATTTGTGCTAGATTTGTCTCTTTCTTCTGGTACGGCATAGGTTCCCAGCTCCAGTAAAACACTAGTATCCTAGTTTGGTTTTTTTTTTAATCTTGCTTCCACATGAAAAGGAACACATCATAATTTCAATAAAGGAATGTCAGCAAGACAAGCTTTTATTAGTAGTCCCATGACTATTACAAAAGTTCATTATCTTTCCTCTATTTACTGATTAAAGGGGAAGAGTTTTGAAAGGAGGCAGCTTCCTCAGTCACTCCTGGAAACCCCTGGGAGCATGGTGCCACCAGCCCTTGGTGTCTGTCACTATTCAGTGTGTGGGTTACGCTCTTGTTCTGCATGTGTCAAAGATTATTATTAGCCTGTTCTACAAACACCTGTAAAATTCAATACCTTTTACACAAGACTTTATCAACAAAGTGGAACAAAGACAAGAGCTGGAAGAAACTGGGCTGTGTTAGTGGGGTAGAACAATCTGTTAAAAATCACTCACATTTCCTTAACCAACCAATGAAAAAGCAAGCCAGAACATGATGCTTCCCTGATGCTCATGAGGCATCTCTTCCTCTCTGGTTCACATAGAACCATCATCTGGTGGCAAAACCTGGTTCAGGTTTCAATTAGCTGTTGCTATGTGTTCATTTTAAACTTCTCCTTTCAGTTTGCATGGCCATGAAATCTTAGAAAAGAAGGTCTGAGGGCAAAATTTGAAAGAGGAAAAGGAGAAGACCTTATGGATCAACATAAGGAGCCCCAGAAAACATAAATCTCCACAAAGCCTTTGGGGTGGAACTTATCTAACCAAAAAGCAATGCTGCTCCTCAAGTAGCAGTAGATAAGAGGAACTGTGCCCTAAAAGTGCATATTTTTCTGCCAGGAGAAGCAGACAATGAAAACTAGCTCAGAGAAAAATACATACCTTGCAGATATCCAAGAGGAAGATGACACGTCAATGCCTGCTCTTGATACATTTCAAAGAACCAATTTCTGGAGCAGAAAACAGTTCTTGGGGGAATGTTCCCTTATTGTCTTTTGCTGTTTCCAGGCAGGAGCACTTTTGCCATCAATACGGTCCAATTTACCCTGGTACCGGGAGATTAACCCTATATGATGGATACACCCACTCTGCGCTGTCCTGCTCCACCGGGCTCTAAACTTGCCTAGTAGAGTGGACACAAATTCAGCTTTTCTTCATGTTTTGCAAACTGTTCAGTACTATCTTTTTCAATAATTTTTAAAGTAGTGTTCAAAATGCTGAGTTTAATTTGTTCCAGCCTTCTGATTTATTCTTTTTTTGAAGGGCACCCATTTAACCCTAAAAAGTACCTTTCTGAAGCTAAACACCTGAACTATTGTCCAGAGCTGACCCAACTTCTCTCTTTCCCTGCAGATGTCCATACACACAAAATAAAAAGAGAAGGGAGGAGCAGAAAACAAGAGGAAGCAGTGTTAATGAGAACACCAAAGCAGTAAAGCACAGAAGGGAAGAAATGACAAGAAACTGCTCTGTGCTGTGCTGTCATTATCAGCTCTGAAACAGTTTGCCCATTTGAGTCTCACAAAAAATTTGTAGCACTTGACCCACATAGTTCTTTCCACAAATCTGTGTGAGCTTACCTAGCATTTTTCTAAATCAGTTCGAAAGGAGAGATATTTATAAATCTTATTATATCTACTTCTAGAAGGTTAGGGCAGCACACAAATTCTCAGATTGTTAGTGATGAGTCTTTTTTATTACTGAGGTTTCCGAACTATGAAAAGGTACGACTGAATGCTAAGAGCACTCCATAGTTTTGCCAGATTTATATAATCTGTGTTCTGTGTTTGGACCATCCTCTTCTAAAGTTGCTTTCTGAAGTAGTTCTTTTTAATTATGAACACACACATCCCCTCAGAAACAATTAAATGTGAATCTGTTCACAACAGCCAAATGTTAACTATTAATATTAATGCAGAAGAAGGAAGAAAAAAATATTAAAGATGCTACTGCTAGGTTCCTTGCAGGTCTTTAGGAATTCATAGATGATGCAAATTAACAGCTATTCCAGATCTGTTTGAAATATAAAGGTTTTATTAAATTCCAGGGAAAAAAAAAAAGCAGTCCCAATCAAGCCCATGGGAGTTTTTCCATTGACTGCGCTCTGCCAGGACTTCAAATGGGTATTTAACCTGGTGCAGAAATGAGTAGAGACGATTGCAGGATTTCCTCCTGTTTGAACGTTCTCATTAGATGAGGCCTCGATGACCTCTGGGTTGATGGGTTGTTCCAATGTTTAATTGCTTTGACCTTCGGGGAGTTTCTTTTCATGTCCAACATAACCTTAGGTTTTTTTAGTTTAATGTGACAAATTACTTCATAAAAACAGCCCTGGATATTTTCATTAATTCTGGACAAATTGTGTTACACATAAAAGATGTCTTTTTCACAGACGCTGTAACCATGCCAAATAGTCTCGTAATTGTTCCTTTTTAGCTACTTTGGTATATGTTGATACATATTTAGAGTAATTGGTGTGCTTTATAAGAGCATATAAATGATGATGTAATTCTAAGAAGGACAAGATCACAAAAATACACAATTTTGACCCCTTACTTAGTAAACTAAGCCTTCCCAAGGGCCACATTTTCTGAAAAAGAATCACTTATTCTGAGAAGCAAAAACAGTCCTGCATTGCCACTGTGATGCTGGCAGAGGCACGGAAGAAGCCATGTTGGTGATGCAGAAAAGGTCCCAGCTAGCTCAAAACCAGCCCTGCCCAAATGGGAGCTGTGTCTTCTACATCTCTGAGAACCTGCAGAGAGGTCCAGCACCTCCAGACCCACTGGAAGTGCCACCATCGGCTGCTTTCCACACAAGTCAGGTGTCAGCCTCCTTTGGCACCCTGGGCCAGAGCGTGTCAAGAAAAACATTTCAGAGTCAAATCACACAATTTTGTGGATGGTTTTCCTGATTTTTCCCTTCTAAACAAAGAGCATGGTGCTGCACTCGAAGTCACTGTGTACTACACAGAATGACTCCACCACCTCTGCCAGCTGACACCCATGCAAAGGTAGAAGGACGTGCCATCTCACAGTAAATCAGATATAGCCAAATTTCCTCCTGCCACAGACTAGCTTCTTCACTGACACAAAGTGTGCTTATGCCAGCCTGTACATATGGAAATGAGACAGTTAGCTGTGGGGTTTACACATGCAGATCCCCATTTGCAAATGTCACCTGTGAAAGACAGAGGCCACTCCAGAAAGTACAAAGCTCGGGATTGTTTAGGCAGAATGGAAAATGACACTCCAGCATTTACAATGGGATTTTTATTATCGATGTCACAGATATGATACTTGCTACCGCCATGCTTGAATTAGAAGAGACAAAGTAAACTGTTAGAAAGAAGAGGCCATTGAACTAAATACAAGTGTAACCCACATGCTTATATTGCAGCATTCGATTTCCTCTTAAGTCTCAGGAAGAAGGGGGAGACAGCAAAGAGGAGACCTGTGTCTGAAATCTCTCATGTCTACAGAGAAGGATAGGGCCTCTCCAAAAAGCAGACATAGAGTCAGAATCAGGTAGTTATTAGAGGTTTCATTACAGGAGAGTAACTTTGCAATTCCCGCTCACTTCCATTCCAATACAGATCACTCCAAAGCTGCAAGTGGGGAAAAAATTATAAACACAGAAGCTGGAAACATCCCTGAGGACTGAGCAGCTGATGATGTGTCAGGACCAAAAGCTGTGTTTGCTACATCCTAAGCATACCACTGTTTATAGAGGTTTTGGGTCTTCAGATTCATAAGAAGCCAAGGAAACGTCCATCTCATGCCTTAGAGCCCAGAACTGGCTGTAAGAACCCATAAGTGTGTTTTCCTAGGAGAAGTCTGTATGAGAACTGGGCTGAGAAACCAGTTAGTCCAGGCAGTACTCACATGTCCATTGACTTTTAGAATGTGTTGGATAGACAAAGCAACTGGTGCTGTAAGATGAAAATGGGAGAATGGGCAAGTTTCTGACTGTGTTGGGCAAAGAGAAAAATTGTCATGGGTCACTCTAAGCTTTGTAGAAACTGCTTATAATAGCAACAATGTTGGGGATAAGCAGGTTCTTTTAAGGAAAAAAAAAAAAGTATTTTGAAAGCATTTCTAGTATTGATTACAGAAGACTGTGTTTGGATTCCTTCCCCACAAAGTTTGGCCCCTGAGGATTTCTAGTATCACAGATCAAAGGATTAACTCTATGACAGACACAGATAGATTATGAGAAGGCAAAAAATCTGGTCCCTCCTTCTGCAAAGCTCTGTACAAATTAGACAGTGAAGCTGAGTTACCCATACTAAAACCTCAGTGTCTCCATCTCAGAGAGCCTCTGTAAACCCTATGCTGTCAGGAATAAGAAAGAGCAGCAAAATAAGCCACCATGTGATTCAAATATTCCTAAGTGGTCACTGAAACATCCTCCTCTTGGCCACAAGGCTGCATTCTTCAACTCCATTTGCTGCAGCATAAAAGACATGAGGTCATTTTTCTCACAAGTCTTACGAATAGAGACTGGAATTTCCTACAAGGTCTTCTTTTCTTATCCCCCTTTCCTCCCTCCTTTAAAAGCAACTCCCAGCCCACCAGTACAAGAGGGTTCACTGTCTGGGAGTTTTCTGCCCCTGCTACCTATAGCCTTAGAGGGGACCTGGTGGCCTCGCCAGGTCCGCAGAGCAATTTACCGGCTTACATGGAAGCAACCTGATCTCCTCCTCCTGCCACCCTGCCTGGTGTCATCTAGCTACAGCAGATTCAGAAATGTCAGGAATAACTGATGCCATTTTCCTCTAAAGCCAAAGTTTTATGTTAAGGAGGAGAAGTGAATGATACATTGCAGGTATTTATAGCGATTAGATGCTGCCTGTAAGAACATGAGCTCGTCAGGAGGAGCAGTGACTGAAAGGCATGCAGACAGCTGCTTGATGAAGCAGTGTTCACTCAATGAAATCTGTACTCTCAGCATTTTGAAACAAAAACCAGCTCCTTTCGGGTGAGACCTTTAGTGCTCAGTCCAGAGTGAGCACAAAGCGGGACTTGGATCTAGGCTTCTTCCAATGCTTGGTATCTGAAACCCAGAGCTACCATTTTGTATTGCTTTGAACCTGGATGTGTGTGTTTCATCACTTCTTTAAGTAGAAAAGTAACTGATCTGTCCCTGAACAACTATTTCTGCTGTTTTGCCTTTTGCAGGATTAAGCAGTGTACTTCAAACACACTGTAAATGAGTAGTATATATGTAATATATATATATATATATATGTAATATATATATATATATGTAATAGACAGCCTATTAACAGTGCCCAGTCATGCCGAGTAGAGACTTCTGTGTCCAAACACTTCTCACACTTCAGCAAGGAAGAAGTCTGAGTCTGTTAGAACGCCTGGGGCCCTCAAGCTAGTCATCTCAGTCAGCAGTAAACCACAAAACCAATTCATTGGAATCAATGACATTTCCACTAAAATGCTATGAATGAAAAAATACTTTAGATTGCAAATTTTTCAAGCTACCCCTACATTTTGAAATAAATGAAACCATTCTCAATTATTCAAACAGTGTGTTTTTACTAAAATTTAGATTTAACTGAGAATATCTCATTGGAAGACACTAGTCTGAAATAAATGGAGACTCTTTCACTAAGCAGAAGCCTGAGACCCAGTGCTGAAATCCTTTCTGACAGAAAGTTAGGGCTACTTTTCAGAATGCAAACAACACTTGCTATTCTGTGTTTCTCAGTAACTCCCTGTATTGAAGTTCTGCTGGAGCAACAAGGAAGCCTTACCTAGAGAGCAGGCCCCAGCTGGGATACATTTTGCAAGTTTTGCATACCATTATGAGGACCTAAATTGAGCCCTCCTGCAGTAACACAGAATAAGGAACTCCAGCATAGGAAAAAAAACACATTTAGATTCACCCAGATTTATATGCTTTGATCAAAAGCTGCCCCTTGTGCTTATGAGAATCTCATGTAAATATCTGCAAAGTTTCTCCTTTATCTGCTTTCATATTCCTCTGCAGAACAGCCTTTGCCATGTTATCTACAAGAACTGTGGTTTCTCGGGCTGCTGAAATCATGGCTCAAACTGCTGAATATTAGTATCTCATTATCCTTGTTCTTGTTAGCAATGTATCTATCTCTTGTTTCAGAGGCTGTGACCATATTTTATCTCTTATTTATGCAATACCTATAAAAGTGGGGTCCTGCTACATAACTGGTCTCTCATCTGCCATGATAATGAAAAGTATTCTTTTTATTACCACTATGTATTACTTAGCTACATCTTTCAAAGGACATTGCCAAGGTTGGTCCAAAGTTTAAATCTCACAGAAGCAGACTTCTACAAAACATATGTCTGAACAGAAATGTTGCCATTGATTTTTTTAATTGCAAGTGAAAACAGTCGTATTTGATGAAATAACCATTCCTCTGAACTTTCCACCCTAAACCTGAAAACCTAAAAGTGAAAGTGACTCAAACACAGAAGAATCTGGCTTCATTGATTTCTATTGTCCACGGTGAGAAAACACAACCAGTAAACAAAGCAGAAAGAGTGACAAGTAAATTGGATTTTTAAAAATTCTTTCACTTTTAATAATGTTAAGGTGGGATTTGTAACACAGTTAAAGGCATTTGTTTGTTTGTGATGCAGGAGCTGTAAGGTGACAGTGTCCCTTTAAATACCTTCCCATTGTAATTTATTTGCTCCAGGAATGACGGCAGTGAAGTTCACACTGCAAGTACTCACGGTTCCTGAAGAAATTAAATTTGCCACAAGCTCCACATCCTTATTCAGAGAGACCTTTTGCTTTCAGGTAATACCAAAACAAGTCTCTTCCCCTACCCATTTCTCTCTCTGAGGGAGGTTGGACCCCTGTGCATTCTAAACGGATGCTTGGGCACACCCTGACTCAACCACCAAGGAAGGAAAATGAAGATTCAGGCAGCTCGGCTGGGGCTGGGGGTGATGCCCTTCTTTCAGCATTGCAGGATTTTCCATCCAAAGATGAAAGCCCAGAGGCTTTGGTAACACAGTCCCCACGGGTCACCCAGGTGGGAAAATAGATTTTCTGCCTTCTCACAAGCCAAGGAAAATCCTGCCCAGCTGTTGATCTTTATAGTAATTTGGCCCTTATATTGCTCAGAGACACCTTCTTTGGAAAACTGCTCAAGTTTTACCAAAGAGAAGCCTGAACCAAAGCTGAGAGACGATGTCAGGATCTGGCTTGCTGTGGTGACGCTTGCCAATGATTTAAGCTGATCAAAACTGTCATGGTGGGATATGAATTACTGTACCACACTGAAAGTCTGAATTCTGTGCAAATTGTTTATATTGTTCAGGGCTTTTGCCATACTTTGCATAGTACCACATTAAATGATGTTTCTGTAAAAATGTGAGGCTTTTCAATGCCAGAATTGTTCATGTCATAAATGCCTGAATAAAGCAGCAGCAAAAATCTATAAACAGACGAAAGCAACTGCCTTTGCTTCAATTCATCAGCATGTCTGGATAAAAATCACCTTTCCTGTTTAATGTTTGCCCTCCATATTTTCAAGTGTAAAAATTTGTGAAAAAAAAAATGCTGTGTAGCAGCTGGCCCATTTAAGGAGGTGACACTTATTATTCAAATGATTACACGAATGGCTAAAGGTGATGCATTATTCCCTATTTTCATTTGTGCAGCATAGCTTCAGCATGGTGATGAACTGTGTCAACCAGGAACCTTGGCTGCCTTCTATTGGAGAAAGCCCCTCAAAGATCTTTGATGTGACAACAAAACTGGGAAATATTACTGACTCACAGCCTTTAAGCAATCAAGAAGTGATCAAAGCAGTGACTCAAGAATTCAAGGGAAAAATTACATGCTCAGGGAAATGAGGAAAGCTTATTACCGACTGATATTCAATAGAACAGGCAACTGAAAGTCTAATTTTGTGAAATATGCTTTTAATTGGTATTCGCCGACTTATTGTATATTACTTATGTAAAAAGCAGCTTTTAATTCTCAAAAAAATGAATGGCTCAAGATTCCAGTCATGAAAGTCTGGGGTTGAAACACTTCATCCCATTTCAGCTATGGCCAACTCCTATGTAAAATGCAGGGCAGAGAGAAGCCAGAGGTCTTCAGAGTTCACTGCTGCAACCTCAACCTGTGAGCCATCAGCCTGGCCCAGATTTGTCCTCTACTGGAAGGTGAATGGCTGGTGAGGGCATGGCGACCTCGTTCAGTGAAGTGCCTGTACCTGCAAATTAGGCAGGGCAAAGCCCAAACACTGCTGGGCAGCTCTCTGCAGTGTTTGCTGTTGGCACGACCACACCCTAGGCCACCTGCCACTTCTGAAGGTCACTGAATGCTCTCCACCCTTGGGCAGCCTGGAGTGTGAAGGCAAGGTGGCTGAGGGCGCCCTCTTTTAGGGGGAGAAGAGAGTGCAGCTCTCTGGAGCCACCCTGTGCTACCTACCCTGATCTGTCTCACTCAGTGCCAGGTTTGGCTTGGATTTTGATATGAAGGCATGCCTGATTTTCAGGAAATCTCAGACCCCTAGAGTGTGGCCATTCAAGTAAGATGGTGTATGAAACACAAAAGCAAAGCTCTGACCTCAAGCACAGAAGTGCATCTGGGGAAGCTCCAGTTAACTCTCCAAAGTCAGTGGGCTCTGGACATCCAAGCACTCTAGGAAATCTGCAACAACACATGCTAACATGTAGCTATGTTGCTGTGCTCTCCTACATTCTAATTAAGTCTAATTACCATATTTTCAGTTTTCCAGTGTAGCTGTGCCCTCACTGGGTCTGGAATATGTCATGAGTGCTCACCACCCTACCCTTTCCTCACTACCTGGGATCCCAGGGGTGCAGAAGGCAGTAAGGGGACACACTGTGGAGATCCATGCAGCTGTGGCCACTGAGACAAAGTCACACTCCACGAAGAACATTTCCCTCACAGTGAGATTAGAGGTGTGATAGGGGAAATTCACCTAATAAGCATCAGCATATTTTTGCCTTTGTTGAAAATACCTGTTTATTTGCCTGGCAAACTGTTCCTTCAGACTAACTACATACAATTTTCATGCACCTCGATGAGAAGACTAGCAACTAACTGATTTTCTGGCTGTCCATTGATTGCTTGTCAGGCATCACTATATGTAAAATACCTTGAATATGCCAATGATCAAGTGAAAATTGAAGCTACTTGTCTTGATGTTACAATCTATTCCCACTAGACTCTATTTTTTAAAAGATCTCAAATGCTGCAAAATAAGAATGGTACATTTTTAGTGAACACTGAGAGGATGATCCATGCTGACAGGCATTCACTCGCTATCTGCCGTAGGTAGCCCAGCATTAAGGTATAAAGCTTCAGGGCACTGAAAGGATTTGATCTAATCTTATATTATAAGAAGCATCCAACATTGTACATTCTCTTTTCCAACACAGACACTTATGTACAGCCTAAGGGCCCAATCCTGTTCCTCTTGAAATCAGTTGGAGTTTTTGCCTTTGCTTCAGCGGCAGAGGGAGAGGGAGCAATTTTTGCAAGGGCGTTAATGATGGCTGGTGCTTCAGTTTTTCCATCCAAATCTTTATTTCATGGGAGAAGGCAGACATAACAGTGCTGAAAATGCTACCTGCATAATTAGAGCCACCTGATTTCCAGTTCTTTTCTGTCAGCTAACTTCACTTCCATTGTTCTTCCTTGCCAAAAAGCTGAAGGCGGATGGACTCATCCCACAATGTTCATATTGGTAATCCTTTCTTTTACAAGTAACACAAGTTACTTACTTACTTACTTAGAAACTGACTTATAGCTGCTTGCAAGAAGCACTTGCCTTTTTTCCATCAGCTGGAACTACAGGACTGCAGTCAAAAATATAGAATCAAGAATATTGACCGATATTAAGAACTATGTCAAATGCTTTTAATAGTTTCAAAAACAAAGGCAGAAATTAGATGTATAAGCTTGAAGAAAACAATCCAAAAAGGTCTGGTTTCATACCACGTTATCCATTCCTGACTGGCTGTAAGCAGCACAGTCTGATCCTGCTAGGTCTTATTCATTTGGGTAATCCCTTTGACCCTAGTCATAGATACATTATTCTGGCTCAGGATAATCTCCAAGCATCAATCTGAACTGATGCTTATGCTCTTGAACACAAACGTACATTTTCTATTTCTTGAATCTCAGAGCTGCAGTAGTAAGCAGGATGTCTTAACATAATATTTTGCCTTAAGAAAATTATCCAAGCACGTCCCACCAGATCTGACTCTTAAAAAGAAAAAATCCAGGTGGCTCAATTTGGAAAGAAACTTTGGATTTGTTGTAGTTCTCTTTCCGTGTGCTTTTTTTTCCCAAAGGCAGACATTCATACACATATAATTCCCTCTTCTTGTCACTGGGCTTCTGGGTCAGTGAGCATTCCTTTGCTGTAGTGTTTTTCAGATGAAACTCCAAGAGAAACACTGTCCTCAATGATGGGTCGGATACAGAAGAGGAGGATGGGCAAATATTCTAAGATTGGCCTGGATTCTTGCCAGACGCAGAAGAAAAGAGCCTTTGTGTCTGGACATCTGAAGGCCAGGCATAAACATGTTAGCCGATACTTAACACCCAAAGCCAGAGCCAAAACCGTTAGACACCCTGAATAATCCTCACTAGGCCTCCTTTGGGTTTCAACTGCCCATTACAATGGGGCGGTCTCCTCCAATTATCAAATGTGTTCCTTCTAAAAACATCCTTACAGGAACTCCCAAAATAGCAGCGATTAAAAGCAAACAGCCTGTAATTCATTGACATATGCAAACCTTTTAATGTTTTGCTGGAGACAAGTTGCAACTTTTTGTACCTACAAGACTATTTATGCATTTTTAATAATTACCCTTGTATATTATGTGATACAATTCCTTTAGGCATTTAGTTAAGAGAAGCAACGGAATTCACATTCAAAAGAAACTGTTAGTTTTGCTGCAAGAAGTGCAGCTAATTTATGTAGTGAATTTTTTATACATTTTTCCCCTGATTTCTCTTCCCTGCTGTCCTCTTCCCCCTTTCTTCTTCACTACGTTAAGAAATTCTGATGTGCCTGCAGCAACATCCACTGGTGGGGAGTGTCTGCAGTGATGCCAGCCCCGGTTTGCCGGCAGTGGAAGCCAGTAATGTGTGCTGCTTCAGCAATCCGAGCTCCCTTATAAGCCCCGTTGGGAATTGCCTTACCCTAGGGTCCTCTCTAATCACATACCTTCTGTGAGCTGGCGGGTTCCCTTGTTGCCTGATAGACAGTAATCTCGATCCCATCAGTTCTGCATAGAAAACTGCACGAGGAAATCTTTCCTGCAGATCAAGAATAAAGGCGTTTTCACAACCAACACAGTCCTGTGAGGTCTGACTTGTATTCAAGCTCAAATTCATAGGTTGCTTGAATTTTAGCTAATGCTTTGGCTCTAGATTAGGATGAGCTGATCACCGTATCAAGCAGGGAAACTCAGGCACGGTGTGCCTGCATTTCCCACCATTGGCACCAGGCACAAGTAGTTTGGGAAAGTAGAGCCTGAACTAACAGCACAACTCGTCAAAACAATGTAGGTTGTAGCAACAAACAATGCTTGACCTGCCTCAGGGATAAAAAGTAAAGAATTAGTTTCTTCCCCATCAGACACCAAAGAACCAGATCCCCAGCTGTGTAGCTGCACTGATTTCACCCATTTATACTTGCCAAAATCCTGCTTCTCCCCTCCCTTTTTATTAGACCAACCAAAGAAAGCCAAGTCAAATACTTTAGTGTTACTGCTGTTTGATAACATACTTGAGGGGAGATTTTTGAGTCAGCCGGGGCAGATACTACACTTAAGGAAAATGCAAAGAAAACCTATTGGTTATCACATGCAGGTCACAGTTCTTGCACAGCAACATTTCCCCTTGGCTTCAGCAGGCAGTTTGCTAAATCAAGGACTTCATCTTCCCATTTTAAATTAGCAGTAGATAATTAGGAACTGCCCACAATTAAATATTGATGTTAAAAAATAAATAAATACCGACACTTCCCTGTTTAGTGTGTGAGGAGAAGGCTTTGCATCAAAAAACACAGGACATATGAAAATGTGAATAGTAAAAAGCTGATAACAAAGAAGGATAAACTCTTCTTGTTTTGCTTACTGGATCCATTTATTTCTCTATAAATGAGAACCTATACAAATAAGTGAGATAAAAAGCCAACTTATACCTTTATAACAGCTGTAACCTGCCAGTTCTTCAACCAAACCTACTGGAACACAAAAGAAAGGGGTAAGATGTACATAACATGTGCACTGAGTGGGCTCTTGTCTCAACAAAACTGCTTCTCAGCTCCTACAGCTGCAGTAGGAAAAGCCTACCACTTACAAAACCAGCATGTGGAGTGGATCTTTGGCTGCAGAGCATACCTGCTGCCAGATATGCCCAAGGTAGTTTAAGTATCTGAAGAAAAAAATCCCCAGAAGGCAGCAGAGCAAGAAGCACCTAAGCCTGTCTCCAGTGCACTTGGAAGCACTTGGAATCTGCAGGACCCTCACTCAGTCTGGTATTGGACTGCCTGAGCCTGTGCCACACAGGATGCTTATGTACAGATATATGTGCCCACAGCCCTCGTGCAGCCCTGAGCAGTGGTTTGGTAAGGGTGCCAGGTGGCTGGGAACCCCAGGAAAATGTAGCAAATCTCCAAACTATTCCTTAAATATTTTTCTAGGTAGAGAAGAGGAAGGAACTATGAAGTCACGACTTTTGTGTCATCTAAAGTCCTTCCTGGGAGTCCTCTCCTGGAGTTAGGTAATTCTTCTCAGACTTCCTAGCTCCAAAAAGTGTCAAAGAACTTCCCAGGCAGTTTTGCAAATGCTCCAGTTTGGTCTCACAGGAGGGCAGTGGGAGACCCTGGTTCCACCCTGTCTGAGCACATAAAGCTACTAGATTGAAAGAAGAATTATTTCTCCCTGACCTAATCTCAGTCCCATAGAAAAGCTCATTTCTTGTGACTTTACATGGCACAATTGGGGAATGGAAATATAGCATTGTTTCAGTGTATCACAGTGACTCTCTGCTTGTAGCAAAGTTATTTTGAGTAGAAAAAAGACTTCAGGGTAAGTAAGGTTTACCAAAATAGTAGCAGCAATTCATACAACAGTAACGATTCAGTGCAAAAGTGCAAGATCATACCCATTCCTACCTCTCATGCTTTGGGAAACATTCACCAGCAAGAGAAATTTTGGCACAGAATCACTGAAATAAGACCACTTTCATTAATTTTATGGGGCAAAAATATTGTCTCAAAGTCTTCTGAAGTACTCAGATGCTCAGGGTACCTTGCAGTACCGTCATCCCAATCTGCCACTAGGGACAAACTGGCCAGGGTGTCCCAGCTGGCTTATCCGGGTAAGCTTGATAAGTTGATTTTGGTTAACGGACCAGACTTGCTTCTGGCACCATACCACTCACCCAAGTATCACATTCCTTCAAAAACCCTTAGAGCTCAGTCACATAGAGGCTTAATGGCACAGCGGATGTTTATTTGGGATGGCAACTGTCCCACATGATTCAAGAGATATAAGGAGGTAATTATTCACAGGTTTCTCTGTGTGACAAAACTATTTAGAAGGGATTGCAGAGCGATAAACATGACCAAGGGAGGAGTGTCCTCCTTTATTTCCCCAGCAAAATGGACCCACTACACAACATGTTTTAAGCCTTCGTATTTTTCATTAACCTTAACATTTGCCCTCTTGCTCCCACAAAAAGCACCATGATGTAGACTGGCAATATCACTCCTGTCCTAATAGTTCACTACAGCTAATATATATATATATATATATATATATTTTATTTTTTTTTTTTAACCTCTCCCTCTTGGGCCAGATTTAAGCCTCTAGTAAGCTTCATGCAAACACCTCTGCAAGAAAAGCAGGACCATTGAGGAGACAGGCATGAGAGTTATCAAATAAACTTTCCATTTTATTTACAGTTCAGGAGCCCTGCCGAATGACACACACTTATGGTTTGGGATCACTAGCAATTATTGTAAAGGTGAAACCAGATACTGCAAATTTAACAAGCCTTTTGTATGAACTAATTGCATTAGAATACATTAGTAAGGGTGCACATTGTAGGTTTTATGTTTCATTGGAAAGGTCATCCTAGATTCTGATTGAATAGTGAAAGAGAGGAAACCATATTAGCAGTGTATCCAGCAAGTGTCTCTAGGATGAATTTCTTTCAGGTCATTTGCATTATTTGATTGTAGCTGAATAGTTCTGCCTCTGCTAAGCAAGTAGGGGAAGACCTACGGTGACAATAGGGGAAGTTCAAAGTCTTTGAGCCTTATTAGAAGGCTCATTTTCTGCACTCATTTTCATGCACTCGTTTCCCAGAACTAGGCTAGCAGCTGTATAATCAGGACAGCAAGTTGACATTCCTCCTGTAAAATACGAACCCTCCAGGAAAGTTGCTGTTAGTTTTCAGGAGGCAAGAGAGTTCCTGCTTCTTCAGAGGTGTGACGCCCCGTTGTGCCACAGCATGAAGTCCCCTAACTGCTATAGCTGCAAATGATTCGTGCCTGCTGCCTGAGCCAGGGCACGCTGGGAGGATACGCACTAGCAGAGGGTTTCTGAGCAAACCCAGGTTCCGCCCCGAGCCCTGCTTCAGCCACCTTGGGTGTCTCTAAACACCGTGCTGGGTACAGTTACTACACCAGCTCTATCAGCCCACAGGGCTCTGGTGGCAGTGGCATCACCACCCAAACTGGCTGCAGAGGGCACAGGGGTGGTAGCAGCAGAGCCAGTGTTTGGGGATCAGGAATCAGGGCAGTCAGCAGGTTCCTGAAAGATATGAAGAAGTGGGGAAGCTGAGCTCACAGAGGCACAAATTTTTGTCTCAGAGGAAAGATTCCTCTCCCCAATCAGGCAGAATTTCTGGGTAACTATCTGCCAATGCTGCCTCATCCCATGGCTGCGGCGATGGGACTAAGCATCAGACAGAGAAGGGCAGTGACTCCCTCCAGACATTTGGGATATTTGTGGATCTGACAGCATAAAATCTTCTGGTTATGCCCTGCACATCTCCCAGGATCTCTAGTTTAACTAACATGTGGTCTTAAACCAACCGTCCATAAAGCTCAGCATGTAAAACACAGGAATTTGTGTCACATTAGGCTAAACAATGCCAGCAGGGCTAGGAGAGAAGGTAAATGGACGTTCCCAATGGCTCTCATCTTCCCCAGACACCTCTCTAGCATGTACAACATGCACAGACAACGCACAGCACCCTCTGAGGAGGTGTAGTGGCATTTACTCTGTCACCAGCCACCTTTGCTCTGAAAAGAGGTGTCTTCTACCCATCTGCCTCCCCCAGAAGATATAAAAGAGAGGAGCATATGGTTTTGAGAAAATAATAGATCTCCATATCTCAGCTTGGTAAAGCTATTGACTTACTGTCTGACCTCCAGCCAGACATGTGCCCTCCATCTGCCCTGCTCAGGCTCGCTGCGAGACAAGCAGAAGTGACTCCGCTGCAGAGTTGCTGAATTTGAGTTTAGCTTGTCAAAGCCACAGCAGCTGGTCACCCCTTTGATGCTGACAAGCCACATCAAGGCCCATTTCAGCCAGCTCATAGTGGCTGAGCTGCTCCTCCCCCAAATTCAAACTGGTCATGAGGCTCCCAACAGCTTCCCAATTCCATGAACACAGGGAATACAAGGCAGCTGCCACAAGGATGAGCTGGGATACCGTGGGCCATGTTGCTCCTCTTCCCTAGCTCCATAGCCCAGTCCTCCAGCTCCTGCAGCCCCACAGGTTCATTGCAGCTGCTGGGACTGCATGCTCAGTCTTTGCCTATAGCTCCTTTATACATCTGCTTTTATGCAAACACAACCACTCCATGATGTATGTCGCCTCTGGCAAGATTAAAACTTCAGTTCAGCAGAGCCCTTGTGCATTTGGTCATGGGGACACCTCCCGTGAAGCACTTTTCTTGATAGCACACCAGGTAGGAGAGCTCTTGGTGTGCAGAGGAGGACTGAGCCCCATTAGAAATCAGAGACACCCCAGCCTCCCAGTACAGAGGCAGCAAAATCTTATAATGGGAATAGTAAATATTGTCCACCCTTCATGAAAGCTGTGCCCAAATAAACATTTTTGACACACTCTACATTGAGAACATCATACTTCAAATCTTAGTGTTCCATAATTTACATAGTGAATTCCAGGGAGGATATTAGATGGAGTGTATGCCACAGCTCCTGTATCCATGTACTATATCCAAAGGACGTGGCAATCATCAGATAAGTCCTAATAATAGCCATATTTTAAAGCCCATTTTAAATATTTAAAAATATAATCTGGAATAAAAATGAAGTGTGAAACGTCCGTATTAATAATATTATCGTCAGCCATTATTAAAGTCAAAGACTTGAATTTTCATCACAGTTACAGTTCTGTTAATAGCTTTATCCTGACAAATGCACTGAAGAACTCTATTTTCTTCTGTTAACATTTTGGTCCACTTAATTTCTTTTCATAGGGAACTAAAAACTGAAAGTGCTGGAGGTTGGGTGAAAACCTCAGTGTCTCACCAGATCTTACTGGCACAGATGCCCTGAAGCCATCTTTGGTCCCTTCTCGGTGCCACTGAATTGGGCTCAGACAAACCCTATCACTCACCCACTGGACTGGGGATTCATTTTCTTCTCCCCCATCCGACAGGAATACATGCATCTTTTCATTGTCCTCCAGACCCCAGTTTCTCGCTAAATTAATAATCATGAAACTAATATATACCTGGAACTTGAAAAATATTTTTAAGCACCTTCGTCTGTGACCGGTGCTTGCCACCCCTGTCACCCCTTTCTTTATTGACTGTACCCCTCTTTGATTGCGGTGTTGCTCTCCAGTTCAGTAGGAAAGGAAAAGAACAGTGCTCCTGACCGCTGTGTGTACAACATGGATGAGAAAGGGGGGATTCATACTGAAGGTACGCACGTTAAATATTAATTATATCAATGTCTTTACACAGCAACAAAGTAAATATATAACTTTTAACAATGTGTTTTGAAAGGTCATGAAAATACATTAAAACGCATCAAATCAATAACAAGAACTTCAAACTACTCTCAGAAAAACCTAAATAGCTACATTTATGAATGATAACCATTGGAAAGAACGTCATACAAAATCATTTCTCACTTCAGTATCCTCTCATGATCTGATGGAAAGATTTTTCTGTTCTGAAAGAAAATTATTTGTTTGTAATATCAGTCTAATACTATTAGTTATATCGATTCATATTATACTATAAACCGGTGAAGTTTTCAAAGCCTTAGAACTGCACAGCTGATGAAAACCTTTCACTGGGGCTTTTACCTGGGCAAGGTGCAGAGCAGGATCCCCAAGTGGTGTATATTTTGCCAGATTATGTTTAATCAAGTCATGTAATTATTACTATAGATTAACAGCAAGCATTTATATTGCTTTAAATGGTCTTGAACATTTGAAGTAGCTTTACCAGTCCATCAAAATCTTGAGCATGTTTCCTTCAACTATTCTACAATTCTGTTTCTCATGCTGTTCTCATACTCTTAGGAATGCAAATTTCAACACAGTTTGGCCTAAGTCAAAATAAGAACCTGATTTTTAGCTGCTACCCTTTAAAAAAGAACATCGGTCGAACCTTCCCATTGATATCAATAAGCTTTGGAACAGACCATACAGCTCCCACCTAGATTTTAAAACTCATTAATTGCTGAATCCAGTTTGTTTGAATAAATACAATATTCTTGGTTAACATGAACACATTCATCTGGAACATGTTTTCACAGAGCACTTCTGAAGGCAGCATATTCCTTGTCTCTCTTGCATAAAGGAAAAGTGCAAAAAGCAATTTCAAAACCTCCCTGACTTTACCATAGTTTCCTACAGTACCAGCACAGAAAGTGTGCTGCTCAAGATCTTGTACCCCTCGTGCCCCAAAATACACATGAACCCCGGAGGGGCTACACTCTTTGCAGTCATGGTGCAAAGGTGAATTATTTTAACTTCAAAATACATAGACTGAAAATGCAACCCCATGTGTACTTGTTTCTTTGAAGAATTTAGACTCTTGGTTTGTATTAAAAAAAAAAAAAAATCCTTAAAACAAACAAAAAAAAATCCTTAAAATCTAGAAGATTAACAAAATAGAAACACTATTTAAAGTGATGGATTGTGTAAGGTAATCACTAAAGTCTCTCGGACTGTAAAATAGGATTACACACCATTTCTTCTGGGGTTTGTTTCTCTATCGTACACTGCAATATCAACTGCTATAGTCCCAAATTTAGCCAAACACTGCAATTATCAGATGTATTCAGTTGCAAAAGCTTTTGTTATTTTTATGGTTGTCTGATGGTATACGGTTCAATCATAAAAGGGCAAATGACAGGCGGGTGTAAGAAATGAATTTTCTTCTTCTTACTGACATACCAGGGAAGACCCCCTGCTGTAATATGGAAAATCTTTTATGCAAAAGAGCACAGCAACTTACAGTGCACAATCACTATGCAGACTTTCGTTTGGGTAGTTTTTTTCCAATTCAGTTGAGGAAAAGGAAAAAGAGATGTCCTTAAAATCAAGTTTAAAAGTTCAAAATTGATTTTAGCTTTAGCATATATTTATAGGTTTAAGGATATAGGGATTAAAATGCAATCAAGCTGCATTTGAGTATGAATGTGCCCTCTTTAAATGACGCTGTTTTCCTGGTGATCCTGAGGCCATCGCAGTGAATAGTTTTTCACAAACAGCTGAAGCGAGGTGAGAGGCAGAGAGGGACGCCGAGTCCAGCGGGATGTGGGTAGAGCCATCACATGTTGTGTCTGCTAGAAAAACAAAGACTGTACATACATTTTAGGTATGTGTTTAGTATTTATACCCCTATTTCTGAGCACAATGCAAACATAAAGCCGTATATAGACAAATCAACATTCCTGCAGGTTTTAAGTAAAACTGCATTTAGAATAAATAAACTTTCCTTTTCACAAAGGCCACTTTACCTCCATCTGGCAATAAACAAAGGTCTTAAAGAAAGCCCAAATTTAGTGTTTGCCATTTTAAGGCTATAGCGTAAAGTGGCCTTACTTCAAACAAGAATCACTCAGATTATCCGCAGTGCTTTTGAATGAAAACTGGAATGGCATAAAGGCTTATTATCCATTGAAAGATATACAAAACCCATCATTTGGCTCATGTATGCTGCTCAGCTGTGTGAACCAAAGGTGTTGACTTGGAAGCTGGAAGAAAATCTGCCCATCATCCCTTAGGCAAAGGGTGATGGTAGGTACTATGGCAATGCCTGACCCTAAAAGCACAAAGCACCTTCAAAAGGAGCTGCAATCAGGCTCTGCTCCCTCCTTTCCCAGGCACAGAGGCTGCTGGCATGGCAGACAGGTGTCATGGGTGGGAGGGAGTAGCCATGGCTGGCTAAGAGATGTGTGGTCATGGAGTCCATGCTGGGAGCCCTTGCACCACCACCACCAACCCTACACTTCCCACCACCATGACTCCTTCCCAGGAGCTCCTCAGATATTCCCACTGTGTGGGACACCATGTGTCTGAGGGTGTTGTCCAATCATTTATTGACTATTCTCAGGCTTGGGGCTGTGACCACCTCCCTGGGGAGCCTGTTCCAGTGCTCCAACACCCTCCAGGTGAAGAACCTTTTCCTAATGTCCCACCTAAACCTTCCCTGGCACATCTTCCTGCCATTCCCTCAGTTTCACAGAATCACAGAATCACAGAATGTTAGGGATTGGAAGGGACCTCGAAAGATCATCTAGTCCAATCCCCCTGCTGGAGCAGGAACACCTAGATGAGGTTACACAGGAAGGTGCCCAGGCAGGTTTTGAATGTCTCCAGAGTAGGAGACTCCACAACCCACCTGGGCAGCCTGTTCCAGTTTCTATCACTGGTCACCAGAGAGAAGAGATCAGTGCCTGCCCGTCCTGCTCACCTGGTTATGAAGCTGTAGACCACGATGAGGCCTCCCCTGAGCCTCCTCTTCTCTGGGCTGAACAAACCAAGTGACTTTAGCTGCTTCCCCTCCAAACCCTTCACCAACTTCATGGCCCCATTTTTGATGAAAAAGAATATGAGATAGGGTGTGGTGGGATTTTTTTCTGGGATTTCTCAAGTTAAGAAGTGACTCTTCAGCTAAAGGGAAAATGGTCAAAATTTTCAAGGTAAGCATGTCTCCGCAAAGCCTCACGGGCACGGCAATGCCTCATGCACCGGTGCTCCCCTGAGGGCTGGTCTCACAGACCCAGTTGTATCACTCATGGATCTTCACAGGCTCACAGTGCAGCCCCAAAACAAGGAAATACAGTGCACAGAGGGAAACAGAGGTTTGCATCCCCTAACTACACTTCCCATCAGGTACTATGAAAGCATTTCCATATCAACTGTGGGGTCATGATCAACTAAAATCTTCCACTTCAAAAAAAAAAAAAAATATAAACATCTATTTACACGACAGATTTTTCCAGGAAAAACATATATGTTTTTCTTCCAAACATCTATCTATTTAAGAATCCATATTTCTACTGAAAAAGAGTCTCAGTGGAGAATCGCTTTGAATTACAGAAAACTGAATAAATCCCAACAGCAAGACATTCTATGAAGAAATATTTTGTTCCTTAGGAAAAAAAAATATACCCTTCAATAACCAATGACTAAAATTCAGCAGGACTGGTTCCATCAAGTGCAAATCAGCTATTGATTTCAATGACTCTACGTCAATTTACCCCAGGTGAAGTTCTGGCCCACTGAGCTCAGGGAAACAAAATGTCACCTTTACTTTCTAAACACTCTTTCTCAAACCATATTCCCCTTGTAATAATGTGTAGCAAGTGTTTAGCTCAACATGCCTCTTATAGTTTATGTTTGGGAGATGATTTTTCTTTTTAATTTCTCTGTCAGGCACACTTATTGAAGCGCACATGCTTTAGACAGATGCAACCTGCAAAAAAAGGTTTGAAAGACAGTGATTTGTTTATGAAATTCATGGATGAGAGGGTAAGGTAAGCCACACAAAAATTGTAAAGGTATTGTGAGGTAAGCCACACAAAATTTTTAAAGCTGCTTACTACTATAAGGCATATACGTAATATATGTAAAACATGGGAAGGGAAAGCATTGAGAATATTTGGCACAGTGCCTGCACAGGGCAGAATTGCAGTGAGAGGAAAGGGGCAGCAGGTGAGGAGAAGGCTGTAAGGACAAGCTCTGCTCTACCTTTAAATTCACTTTGCTACTTCAGGGCCAGCAGCATTTATTACATGCGCTTTATACATACGTCAAGTTTTGATTCGTGTGTGTTTTATACTCTGTGGTCAACACAGCGATACAACCTGAAGCTCCACAGTGGGCACAGAGCATAAATTAAGTATAAGAAAAGTCCCTGCACTAAAGTGTTTTGCTCCTAAATAAATTCCTGTCCACACCAAAATCTTTTGCTCTAAGTAAGAGGTGCTTTAAATCGCAGATTACTCCCACTGAGGTGGGTGCACTGGTGTCCCAGGACAACTGACATTCACTGAGGACAATTATTTGGCTGCACAAGTTTGACGGCCACCTGTGCCAGCACCCTAGGGTGAGCATGCAATCCCTGTGAGAATCTGCTTGCCCTGGCACTGCAGAAGGTGAGAAGGCCAGCAGATGCACTCTGGCAACACACTGTGTAAAGAGGCCTGTCTCCCAGTCCATCTCCCACAGTTCAATGCCCCTATAACAGAGCCAGCTGAAGAGAAAGTGCTTCCTAAGCATGGGCAAGCAAGGGACTGGGGAAAAGGCAATGGGAGCAGGCTCCCTCCCACACTATGATGTGAATCACCAGAAACTGTCCATACTCACTGGAATAAAGTAATTGGAGGTCACTGTTGTGGAGAGGAAAAACACCAGTTTCATGCAGTTTACAGCTAACAAAACAAGCTGAATGATGAGAGAGAGAAGGATGCAGGGAAGAGCAGCAGGAGCTGGGGTTGGAGAGACACCCCTGGGCAGTACTGAGTCAGAAATATATCCAAATTTATTTAAAAGGCACATCCAAAGAAAAGAGGCTTTTAAAGTATTTATTGGTCCTGTACCTAGCCATGAGTGGGTGGAAATTTTTGGAGGCTTTTCAGCTGAAATAGCATTGAGAGGGAATTGTAGGGATGAGGTGATAATACGTGAACTAGCTGGTTCAGAAAGGACAGCCCATGCACAGAGAGAGTTGTCAGGCAACTGATGCTGGCAAAACAGGAGTCACTACAGTAAGATGCAACAACAGTCAGGAAGGGATTGGAGCTGCTCGGTGTCTTACCAAGGAGGTGAGGAAGAGTGTCTTACCAAGGTGGAGAGTGGGGCTTTGGCAGAGAGATTTAAAGTGTGAGGAGAAAGGGAGAGACGTGATATGAATGACCAGCCAGAAAGATGATCCCAGCAAGGGGACTGGAACACATTGCCAAAGGCAGAGGTCACCATCACCACACACAGGGAAAAAGCTATTTTAGTTACAAAATGAGGTTCTGCTCCACCATCTCCTCCATCTTCCTGGCACATAGCATAGAAAGCAATGTCAAACCCCAGGGGTACAACATCAAGCTCCCACACAGGACACCAGTTCCGGGATAAACCGGAGTTAGAGGTGTGCTTAAGGAAAAATTCAGCAGAAAAGGACCAAGTGAACTGTCTAACACTGGAAGACACAAGCCCTTGAGTCACCCAACCCTACTCCAGTGGTGAGGAGCCCTTCAAAAGGAAGTGTAGTGACTTGGGAGGCTGCCAGGAGCCCCTCACCAATGAAAGGGGTTAGAAAAGGACTCCTCATCTGCAGTGTAAGAGCTATTGCTGGCAAGCTTAGAGCTGAGGAAATCAAAGTTTCAGACTTGTTAAACCATGTTTGTTGTGTCTCTCCCCCTGCATATTGGGAATGTTAGATGGAGGGCAAGGTGAGGAGATACCAGACTTGCTATGTAGATGCACACAGGAAAAGATAGCATTAGTCAAGATGGGAGATGAGAAGAGTTTTGGCAGTGCCCACAGACTAAATCTGAAATTAAAGATCTGGCAAGTGTTGGAGAGAACCCCAAGGTGTTGGGGCCGGGGGTGGAAGGGAGATGAGGGAAGAGGCATGGAGAGATACCAGATGTAAAAGATAACAACTCGATACAATTTTGCCAAGAATAAAGGCTTCTGAGCCATCACTTTGAATCCACATGTCCACCCTCCACGAGTAAAACCATTAGACTGACAAGAATTAAGAGGAAAGAAATCACTCGCCTGCAAACAGCTTGCTGAAGACATGACATTCCCGAAGAAAAATGTACACAAGCGTAAGCAGCTTACAAGAGTGAGCTATCTCACCCGGCTCACCCCCCACGAACACTATTAAATCCATGAGAATCAGAACAAGGAAATTGTCAGGGAGAGGCTGCGATTAGCCAGGGTCTCTGCTAGAAAAATAGTTTATGAATTGTCATAAAAATTTAAAGCTCAACCTCACATTAGCTGCTGCAGTGTCTCTGCTCCCACCTACAGTACAGTTCGTCTACCTCTGTCTTCATCACTGGCTGTGCCAGTACAAGGGGGAAATCTTCTGAATGTTTCCCCAAAATTAAATGCTGAAACGGCATATCATTATTTTTGATATTCAAATCTATTATTAATAAGCTATACACTACAAAAAGATTCTGAACATGAGTGATATGTCTCATAATTCTGACCTATTAACGGAAGTACATGAGTCTCCCTGGACCAAAAAAATAGTCGTTAAAAAAGATGAATCACTTACTCAAATCAAAATAACATGACAGTTCCATGAAAGATTTCAAAATAAAAGTTAATAAGTTAATGGATACATTTTACTGCTCCTAAGACACAAATAGACAATGCAGAACTGTCAGTCATCTTCTTATTAAATAATATGAATCAACCACTCCATCGTGTTTGTATTAAGCAACAGGTAATAATACACTCCCTGATAGTATATTAGGGTAAGCATACCAGTAAAAGGGCAAGGTCAAAGTACATTCTTAATTTTCTTTGGAGTCAATGAACACATACTTAAAAGTTTGGTGTATAATTAACTATTACCCTGAATGCAGGGGTAGAAGCATTGCCCCATCTGAGGGCCACCATTTAATCCATCACAATCTTTCCGCTTTGCAATGACTCCTAATCCTCACAGTTTAGGTGAGACTCATCTCACTGGCTGACCTGTCATCCACCACATGGCAGAGCACTGGGAGTCCCTATGTCTCCTCTCTCCAAAACCTCTCCCAGTAATGAGTGTCCTTCCCTCCAAGGACACCTCAGAGCTGCTGAGGGAGCCCAAGCAAGTGGCTTGAATGAGGGTGCTTGCTTTTCAGCAGTGAAAATGAGAGGAGACCAATGCCACACTCAACCTGCACTGGAGGAAAATGGTTCTGAAAACTTTGATAAAAAAGGATGGTTTTTCCAGTGTGAGGAGAGTAAAAATAAAATGACATTTTCCTGATATAAAAATAATTCTTTTGGCTTCTTTCAAGTACTGTAGCCCAGAAATATTCCAGCAGAGAGAGGAGAGACTTGGGAAGAAGATTGCCTTTGGGGAGCAGTGGAGTGACTTTCCTCAGGCCCATGGAAGTCCTGTTCAGGTTTGGCTGCATTGTGTGGGTTTGATAATCAAAGCCTTTATATGCACAGGACTTATTCTTATAAGAACAATGGGTAACAAAAAATCTTCCAATTGAAAGTGGGCTGCATTGTACAAGCATAAGGGATTTCATTACCTACTTAGAATAGATAGATGTGGGGGTTTTAATGTAGGAAAGCGGGTGGTGAAAGGATAAGAAACAAACGACTTGTGGTTCCTGCCATTTAAGCATGAAAAGGGCACATGAAGAGGCATTGATTTCAGCCACACTAGGCTGAAGGGTAAGAACTATTCACATAAGTAAGGCTTTGGAGGACTGGGCTTGTAAACTGCAGCCACTTAAACAAAAGTCTGGGGCACCATTTTCAAGAGAACCTAAGTCTGATTTTCTAAAGGACCTTCCCCTCTTAAGTCACTTAGGACTTAAGTCACCTCATCCAGAGGAGCCTTGGTTAATAGAGGGACTTTTACTGGACTAACAGGGAGGGATGAGGGAGACCACCTGCTAATGGGGTTGTGGCCAAAACAGGACTTCCGCAGACTGCTGGTATGCAGCTGGCTGTACCCGTGCAGGTGCCGTATTGGGGGCCACACACGATCCCACATATTTCATTCCCTCAGGCACTTTCAAAACTGTTACTTTAAGCCTGCAGCAGGCTTTCAGCAGAGGTCTCTGAGGCTTTAAGCAGTTTCTAACTGTATTTATGTGCTTTATCCCTTGAGTAGGATAAACAGGTTAGCAATTAACTCTAGCTTCCTGACCTCTAGCTGGATAACCAGATCTCTAATTATATTTTCAGTGGCAGTGAATCTCAAGAGTTGTGTGACACCATCTGAAAGTTTCCACTCCCATCTAGCATCTGCAGCTCCATGTGGAAACTGGCAGCAGAGAAAGTATTGGCAAAACAGGAAGCCAATTTTGCCCCTCCATGGTAATTCTGCCTCCTCAGCACTTCCAATCCTTCCATCCTTTTGCCTGGAAAATACCCTGATGTGGGATTCTTGGTATGCCAGGTAACTCACATTGAGAAGCAAAAGATTCTAAGAAGAATTTTATTCAAAATTCCCTTTCATTTAATAGGGGCTCAGTGGTAGGGAACATTCTCAGAAACCAAGAAGCTGGAGAGCAATGATAAGCCCCACGTCCTTCATAGGCTGATTTCAACGGTGTCTCAGTAGAGCACTGTGTTGGGAGAGAGAACAGTTTTATTTCTTTATATTGCTACAGAATTATTATTTATTAAAAAGGAAAAAAAAATATAATGTACCACTCACTGTAGGAGCATATCTGACCTTTGGAAAGGTGACATAGTTGGAGGAACAACTCTGGAACTGGCAGAGCACATCTCAAAAACAGAGTATCTGGATGGCCTAATGCCAGAAGCTAACAGTGACAAAGCAGAGCAATTTGGAAAATCAGCTTGCTGTCACCCTGCATGCATGTAACTCTTGAAATAAATCAGTGATCTAATATAAAGGAAGTATATGGATTTATTCTGACAGCAATGCCAAGCATCCATGCTTAGCAAATGCCACCCATATCCCCTTTTAAAAAGGGGTAAAATACACAGCAAATTAACTATGCTCATATCTTCAGAATGAGTGGTCTTTGCACTGATTTTTCTATGTGGTTTCCCACTATTTGTACAGAAAATTCATGTCTGCCTCTGACCCCACTTCTTACTTCATTACCCATATGAATTATCTTTTCTGAAGACAGAGATGCACGGAACAACTGTTCAAGATCTGCATCAAACCAAGAAAAAAATAAACTACTTCTTACTTATATAGAACATGATACTTTATTGTAATAAAAACTGGTTTGGATTCACACTACAAACATTACCACGCTTCAAGCTTCTGTGCTACAAACAGATTAGTTTGGAGAGCTGCACTGAATGTCCCTGCCATTAGGACAAGTAAGTGTTTGGACATTGGTAGATTTCTTCTCAAAAAGGCAGAGAGTAAAGTAAGATGTGCACACCATGAGGTAATAATCTACAAAAATAAAGGCCAAGAGAAGAAAATATGGTCCACACATCATCTGGAAATTTAATTATACAGGTCTTAGAGGACCATGGCAAAGTCATTTTAGAAGTCACATTTTACTTCCCTTGATGGAAAAGAAGCAGTGACAGAGGTGAGCCAATTAGTTCCCACTTAGATCCTTCACTTCTCAGTGGCTTCCTTACTTCTCATACCTCGTCACCTGTGGATTATATACTGGCACGAGCCACATTCTTTGCCTGCTCTACCACTACCATTCCTCCAAACCAAACATAACAACTAAGTAAATAATTGTGTTGGTTGTGAAGCACGTGGGGCAGCCCACAGCACTTTTCAGATGGCCCATTCCCAGCTCCAGGTAAGGTGTGCCTTTGTCCCTCTGGCCCTCTCACTTTCTGGGTTACCTCTCTCCGGAAGGAGAAGGCATGCAAGGGAGACTACAAAGCACAGCAGCATTTAATGGCAAGAGCAAAAGCAAACATTCACCTGAGGCAGTAAAGAAGGACACCAGAGAAGATGAGAAGTGGCAGTGTTATCCCATCTGTGTAGTCATGATATTTTTTGCTCCCCACTCGTTCCTTGCTTGGCCTGTCTCTTCCACATCATGTTACAGCTTCTTCTTCAGACACAAAGGACCATTGTGTATGGTACTCATGTTCTTCATGTGGGACAATGCAGATCGGGCTCCAAACTCCATGGGTAGCATTTTACAAAGCAGCCAGGCATAACAACAGAATTGGGCCACAGAGGTTCACATCAAGAAGAGAATCAAGAGTACAGAGATATCTCATCCAACTCTTAGATTTATGAAAGGGAAGGGAAAGTAGCAGAGGAAACAAAGAGCTAACCTAGCTTGTTGGAGAAGACAAGACCAAAGCCAAAATGGAAAAGGCAATGACAAGACTAAGGCTGAAAGAAAGAAACTCTTAACAAAGGCTACCCACACAGTGACTCTGAAGAGAGATGCCCAGCAAGGCACAGCTGCTAGCTGCTTTCCTGTATTTGCACAGAAAGAAACCGGTCTGATTGTGGTATGGAAAACAGATGAGACATTTGAACAGAGGTATACCTGAAGCAGGGTGTAGGAAAAGAGGAAGAGAGAGAAGATCAGCTGAAATCTTAATTGGTCTTATCTTTTAAAGCGGTAGATTTTTTTTTTTTTCATGGAAAATTGTGGGACAATGACTGAAGAAAAGGCCTTAGGCATCCACATAAACTTTGTGGATGATACACCTAGGAGTCAATGCATGTGATAGAGCTTAGCAAGGTATAAAATATGCTGGATGAGGCCAGGCTTAGCAGAAGAACATTTATGAACTTCACATCCATTCCTGTCTTGAACATTCAGCGAATACAGTGCCTGCCCACTCATGTGGCACAGCCAGAGCCATAGAGCTGCCCAGATGTCTCCTATGTAGACAGAGGTAGCCCGCACAAGGAACAAGAACACAGGAACAAAATTGTTGCAGAGCACAGATTCAAGGCACAAACCATTCTGAGTGCTCTAAAAAAAGGTTTAAAAGAAAAAAAATATAAATGCTATACTGGATAATTTATACCTCAGAGAACAAAAAGATGGGGTTGATTCTGTCCTGAAAGACACCAAATCAGTCAAGAGCAAATAAGTAGGCAGGCTATTCCAAAATGAGTTTGAAAGCTAATGTGCAAAAAAAGAGTTGTTTCACGACTGAGTCTGCCCAACAAGTACATTCTCATCCTTTCTAACCTGCTTCTAGGCTAAAAAAAGACCAGACATCTTTCCTGCTTCTGAAGGTTCTGGTTTTGTGCTTGGTAGAGGTGAGGTGAGATGAATTCTGTGACTGCCTGACCAGCCACAGATATTTTTTCTGCCATAAAGCAAGAACAAGGGATCCAGCAGTTGCTGTTGAATAGCCGGCAGTAATAGCGCGTGCTCTCCAAGAAGCTTCATTGTTGCCATGTCGTCTCTAGAATGGAAATTAATTGCCGAATGGGATAGTTGGTTTTCCAATGCCAAGTTATATATATATGCCAGTATTCAGATAGTCTGAAAATTAATATTAACCTGTTGGGCAGTTTTAGAGATTTTTTTTTTTCCCGTGTCCAGTTTGTTATACATTTTCACAATACTGTTAACAAATCTGCTAGAAAACTGAAAGTGATCTACACCCAGATTAAAGCTAGCAATGAAAACTAGCACTCATCCACTGACATGATCCAAAGATGCCATCACACATAATCACACTTTTAATGTATAATAAAACAGTACTTCACACATTTATGGAGTGGAATAAAACCAATCTATTACTGATGCCTTTTAGTTTGGTTTAGTTTTCTCAAGAAATGACGACTTAATAAGAGTTCTCTTCAGAGAAAGCATGTAGATCTGAATTAGAATTGGGAAACTGAATTTATGAAATAACCTTGGCAATAAATAATAGCACACCTCAAACCAGTATTCATCACACACCTGTGTGGTAGGGAATGAAAGTCATCTTCATCACACATAGAGTATCAATCACTCCCAGGATGCAAATTTGTGAGATTCAGAAAGATTACTTTACATAACTTGCAGAAAGTAGTTGAATCAATGTAATAAAAGCTTCAGCACAGCATTGTACAGCCTGCAAGTGTCCTTAAGAATACACTTTTTTCATCGTTTTACATATGAACAGAAGTATGGTACATAGTTGGATGTACTAGCTTGTAGCTGTGGACATGCTAGGCTTTCTTCAAAGATTTATTGAAAGTTTTCAGTAATGAGTGCTGATTCTTTTGGTCAGCAGAAGTCTCTCCTTCCTTCAAATTAGAAGCAAAAATCCTATGGCTTTCACTGAGGGTGGGTCTTCCACCCTACATGTATTTTTAGTGTCCTGCTTCTCCCTCAGAAGCCCTGGCATTCCTGAGTAGTGCCCAAAGGAGGCTTAGCCAACAGGATCTGCAGCCCCATCCATGTGTGCCTGCCATCTTGGTTAAGACTGCTGCTTTGGAAGTGTCCTCCAGGAATGGAGATGACTTCATGGACTTCAGCTGTCTGTAGACCTGCCACTGTCTCATCCTCCATAGGTACCCAAAGGAAACATCTATGTTTCCAAGCAGCCCAGCATCCACCAGCTAAGCTCTTCTGGAAATCCATCCCCTGGATGTGGTATATACATAAAAGTCAAATTATTTTAGAACATCTGTCACAAAAGGTTGTCCAAACCCTTCTGAAGTGCTGTCCTCGTTGGCCAAGCAGGCTACTGGGGCAGGGGAACCCCACCGGTCTGTGTGGCAGGTAGAAAGGTGACAGACATTTTGCTATGGAAAGTAAACACTGAAGCAAAAAAAAGAGATGGACTATCTTTTCCTCTCACTACACAATATAACACTTCGGTTCCCTTTACTGTACATATAGTCTCCTATTCACTCTATTTGTTAAAACTGTGTATCGCAGTAAACCCCTGTACCATGTATATTGCAAGTGATTTCTGACACCAGGATACCTTAGAATAAAAAATGCATACAAAATGTGTAGGGGAAAATGAAGGTCTCTTTTTCATTCTCATGTATTTTACTGTCATCAAAGAAGTATAAACACATATACATAAAAACATAAATCTTAAAGCTCATTATATATGCTTTTTATATATTAAATAGAATTGTTTACCTTCAGTTTCTTATTCTATTCCTTTTGAAAAGAGTTTAATGTAAAAAGTTTAAAAATGAGGCATTTCACCACCACTTCTTTTCTATTGTACTATTTATTACTGCTTTGAGACTGCAGAGAAGAAAAAGGATGCAAATGGCACTTTATTCCATAAGTCTTCTGGTCAAACTCCATTGCCTACCATGCTGATCAGATTTCCTTTTTTTAATTTTGGCAAGGGCTAGATATAACCCATCTTCATATTAGATTTGGGAATATAATTCTTTTTGTCTAAGCCAATCCATACCTGTCAGCATACAGCTTTCAATTTTTCTTTTCCTGTCAATTATTTATTTCCTTCTTTATTTTTTTTTCTAGATTCACGCATATAATCACCACCTTAAATGGTATATAAAACACCAAGGTAAAAGACAAAAAGCTTGTTTTGCTTGCATAAGCATTTTAAAGTGAACTGGGTTTTATTTTTCGAGAGTTTCTTTTTACTAAAAGAAAGAAAACACTGGAAACAGTTAAAATGTTATATTTAACACTAACTTACTATTTAGCTTTTCATAGCTTCAGATCCTAAACAGCAATGCTGAGGAATTACAGGAGAGGAACAAGAGCTCTTCAAACGCAAGAGCAATTGGACTCAGGCAGTGGTTCTGCAAGGGAGTGTGAGGCCAGAGAACTGGGGAGGTCTGGGTCCTGCAGCCACATCCAGAGCTGATCAAAGGCACTGTCAGCCTCAGTACAACACAACTGGAGGTCTCAATTCAGAAAAAAAAAATAAAATCAAAATCAAAATCAAAATAAAATAAAATAAAACTTACAAGTGTGCTTCATTCAGGGTACATCTGATCACTGGTATTGCCCACCTGCTGGAAATTAGGTGTATATCTAAACCTTGAGAGGAGAGTAGCATTTGCTGCGATTACATTTCCATTGGGGCCGGGGGACAGGAGAGGATGTGGGGGCTGCACACCAGAGCACAATGGCGACATTCATAACAGCCTTCATTCCTCCTCAATAATTCTTCTTCCTGTGTTATACAGAACAGTCATTTAATATTTGTTTCTAGGTAATTAATTTTGGAAATGCCCTTCATTAAAATTGAGCAGATTGCTGTGTGTTCTGCATGTACTGCAGGAGCCCAGGTAACCTGGGGCTTATGCTATGCAAAGATGGAGATAGAGGAGCTATATAGATAGGATGGAGAGAATGCAGATTCATAAGATTATTTTTTAAATGTGAATGAACTGGCAAACCTAATTTTCCTCAGTGCAATGATGGATCTTCTCTACTTAAGAATTAGTAGATCCAGAACAGTCTGTTGAATATTCTGTGTGCAACCAAGACTTCTGCCTTTGCTGTGCCCTCACTGAAAATTATGAAGCATGTAAGGCAAAAAAAATGATAAACCTCTGTTCCTAAAAGTTATGCTCACTGTACCCACCCCAAATTGTCATTTTGGAACTTGATTGAAAAGCAATTGAGAAGGAGGAGGAAAAAAAGCCATCAGACTGGGGCCCTGGCTACAAAGCTGCTGCAGCTGCTCTGTACCTGTTAGCACAGACAAGTTGGGCAATTGGAAACTTCTGCATGCTCTTCGAGCAACCTCATGTCTCAGAGTGCCATGAAGGTCAGGCTGAGCACCAGCCATCATGACAGGGAACAATATAACATTAACTGATGTCTGTGGCTCATCTACACTGAGAAGTTTTGGGGCACCTGGTGAGGATAACTCAACATTGCATTGCACAATGCTGTTCTCTGTTCTCTTCAACAAAATAAAAAGGTGATGGTTTCTTTCACTTCCAACCAGAAGACTGAGTGTAAGGAGCTTGTGCTCCAGCAAATAACAGGTCAGATTTCCTATTCTGGTGAGGGCTAATTTTCAATGATGAGGAAAGAGTTCCACCCACATTATGAGGGAGGCTTTGGGATGAACATAATGCACACACAATGCGTGGTTATTATCTATCATTGCCATATGCAATTAAAACCTTTTAAAAAAGCAGTTGATCATTCAATCAAACGTTTCATAAGGAATCACTTAACTTTGGATGTCCAGTGTTACTCAGCTGGAGACAGACATGTGATCACACAAGCACATTTTAATTTATATACACAAGGGGAGAAACAATTCTGGCGTGCTGTAACTTTTGAAGGCTCAATTATTCAACCTTCATACCCCTCAGACAGATGGAATTCAGGAGGAGGAAAACGTTATTATTTGTTTTAAAATAAATGTATCACTGGGTAGAAGAATTCAGTCCTCCACTCACAACTAGCTCTGAGGCACTATTCCTTGCTTGAAATAATGGCAATAACAGGCTGATGTCTTTAATGTGGTGCTCAGCAGAGACGTATGAGAGCCTGTGCAAGGCTAGTGCATCCACTGTGACTTGCAAGCCACAACAGGAATGCTGAGAGGTGGCACTCTTGGATCCTGCCCTGGGTCCCTTAGGGAGCTACAAGCCCTTTGGCCTCTCTCCCTTTCAGCCTCATATTCTGTCCTACTTTGGGCCCTGGTGCTTACCTCATCCTCTTGATCTCACACCATTTCTGCTCTGCTTTCCCCTTTCTCCTCTTTTGCCTTATCTGAACACCCTTCCTCCCCCCATCTTTCCACACATCTGCTAGTAAGATGAAACACATGCGATCACAAGAGATCGACCTTTACTGGCAGTTCCCCTACCCAGAAATTACAGAAAGATGAAGTAACCATGAAGAAGGGTTGCAGGGAAATCTTCCTTCAACTCACTCACTTGTGATGACCTTCTCCATCCATGATCTGGTCCTGACTGAGTCTGGGAAGAAGTTGAAGCACGTTAAATGCATATGGAACCTGCATGGACTGTGCCTGGACAAGACTAAAAAAGCATCTGTAAACTGACCTTTTCAGAAATGTTAGAGTTTGGTTAAAGGCACTTCCTTGCCCTACATGATTTTAAATTTCTGTACCAAAGCATGCTGTGCTAGATCTGCCTAATGAAATAATTGTAGTAATTTTTTAGGATATTCAAATATATCGTTTCCCCTCATTTCATTCACTGAAATGAATGAACCACGAAACTGATTGCTTCCAGGATAGTTTGCTTTGAGTCAGAGACTAGCATGAAAAAAGCTCTTTCATTGTTAAAAGTTTGGCAAAACTGTAAACAATACTGCCAGTCCCGAGCATTAAGAAACTACAAATCAGGCCATGCACAAAAACTTCGCAGATTAGCTGTAAAACTGTAATTTTTTTCAAATAGTAGTAAAAGCAGGCACCTGCAGTTCAGGTGGTTTAGCTTTCTCATTGCATTTGCAATACTTCCCTTACAAACTTTGCAACTTTGCAAACTTGAGAAGCTTTTTGTTTGAAATGAAAGATGGGCTGCTTATATTTTCACTTGTCTCCTGGATCTTGATCTGGATGAAAACATCAAGCATTGAAACACTCAAATCAAGACAGATGGCAAAACTATATAAGCAAGAGGAAGCAGCATCTTACGATGAAAAGCGCAAAGGAATGCATCTATAGGTGACAGCACCAGTGTGTCTATCACACTCCTTGTATCTCCGACAATAAAATTCCAACCAATGAATCTTGACTCCATGGCTAGTCATGCGCTCTGTTCCACCACTTCGGATAAGATTCCATGGCATGACAAAGCATATGATTCAGATGTTGCAGTACTCAGAAGAGCAAGAATAGAGTTCAGCTTCTTGACCTGATCTTTTTCCTACCTTACAGCATGTTTATTTTCTTACCTAAAGCTACGATTAAGAAGTTGAAACATTTGTAGACAGGCAGCTCCCCTAACAATTCCCCGTGAACTCTGTAGGAGAGCATGTAAACAAGGGCGTCAAGGCTGAGACAGCAGCATACATGAGAGGGGTCACATCTTTTTGGGCCCAGGTTCTGTGGAGATGCATACAGCAGCAAACACACCTATGTGCAGCTCTGAGCATACCAGTGGCTCACTGGTGGCTCCAGGCCACCGCTGGGACAAGAAGCACACTCCTGTCTGCCACGATGATCAATGACCTTGAGGGTTTCTTCTAACCAAAATGATCCCATGATTCCATGTTTGCAAGAAAGGGCGCTGAGGATCTCACCAGTTGAGCTGCTTCCTGCAATGTTGTACCTGGCTTCCTGGGGGAGTGGAGTGATGCTCACTGGAAAAGGGATCACGAAGGGATGTCTCCTGGGTATGCTCCTCTCCAGTCCCACCCTCCTGCTGTCCAGCACCATCACACCAGCTTCTAAGGGCACTTTTTCCTCTGCTAGCTATTTTCCCAGAAAGTCAACCTATGCATAACATATGCCGACTTGATATCCAGAGGAGCTGTTAAGAAAGAAAAGACTATTAGATGGATGTTTGATATTCCTGAAGCTTACAGAAGAGTTTCCTGAATATGTGTCTAACCCCTCCCCAGCCCACTTTTTAAATGGCACACTGACTTTGGCAACTGCAAGCCTCCTATTGCATCCAAAAATTCCCAAGGCATATATGGTATGGGATTGATATCACTGGCAGCAAGATATGGGCCAGCAGTCCGATAATAATAAACTGAGCTATATGGGCATAGAGATGGAAAGAGAGATGCAAAATGCACAGGGCAAGAATCCCAAATCTTCTTTTTTTAAAAAGGGGAACATTTCAAAGTGAGTATCAGGCACCTGTTGTTATGTGCTAAAGGGGAAATCTTTCCACTGGATCCACAGGGCAGGTCTGAGATAAGCAGCTGGAATGATAAGTTATCTCTGTTGCGATTCAAGAAATATAGATGCTTCAGATGCTAATGGTGTGTCAGCAGGGAAACAGGCACACAGCAGACTCGGGTTAAGTAAGCCTAGGAAGGTGTTTATTCATGTATAACATTTGCAGAGAAGGTGACTCCCTACCTCGCTCCTGGCTGCCCAGAGGAACTGCTTATAACCAAAAATATGCTTAGAGAAGTCAAGCAGAAAGGTCAGGCGGGGTGGGGGGTGAATCCCAGCCATGACAGCCCTACCGTCAGTTCTGGCGCTCCCAGCAGCTGCATGTATCCCAGGAAGGATGGCAGCCTGTCCGTCTGCCCCCGCCGACTGCAGATCCTCAGTATAACCCGGCCACTGGTGAGGGCAGAGGGGGACCACTGCCAGCTTTTGGAGAGCTTAACCTGATGCAGCTAAGAAGAATTAGAGGTCACTTGTGCATCCTTTTGCACTGGGCTGGGTTGACTGTAGCTGAACCGTTCCCCGCAGACATTTGTCCAATCTATTTTCAAAATCCTCCCACTGCCACTGTAGGCAATCTATTCTTGTGCTTTCCAACTGAAAGTTAGAAAGCTGTTCTTAATGTCTAATCTAAATCATAAGTCAACTTTAAACATGACAAGTACGGTTAAAAGTTTCAAGATTTTTCCTAATAATAAATGTGGTTTTCATTTTATTTCTCTGTTGGTTGCTGCACACTCAGGGTACCTTCAAATCATTTTTTAAAGCATCCCTCTAGAATCATGATGTATAGAAACCATATTTTTTACTTTTCACAAGAGCTGAGATTGTCATTTAATTACATAAATCCAGGAATAGGAGATTTAAGGAGAAAAAAAAATTGTGATAAAGTCTTGTGAGAGATGCCAACACTTAATTTAGCTGTAAAAGGCACTTTTTTTTATCCTTATGCCTCGCAGACCCATTGCCCAAAAATCTTCTGAAGTGACAACAATGTCAAGCAGAAAATACATCTCACCCATAACTAATAATGTAAAATATCTCAGGTGTGGGAAAGACGTATTCCTATGTATATGCATACATATTCCTTCATTTATGTCTCATCAAAATCCACTTTAACTATCCCAATCATGTGAGCATTGTCTTTCAGTAGACATTTTGCAACAACCTATTCAAATAAGTTAATAACAAGAGAGGCAGTTTCCTCCTGCCTCACCAAAGATGAACCCATAGAAAACTGCTACTCTGTTCTGGTGCTTGAATTCAAAAATATTATTCAAAAATAACTGAACTCACTTTCTCCATCAAGGTTTTTGAAAGAGCAGCCTAGAGCTGCTTACCAACCACAATGCAAATGCAGAAACACAATGAAAACACAAATAAGATCTTTTGTGTCAACAGAACCAGATACGAAGGAAAACTACACCACCACAACTTTTTAGATACACATGGCTGAGCACTGAAATGTCCCTGGAGATGACCGTATTCAGAATTTACATCCTCAAAGCTTGTTATTTATCACTGGAAATGCCTAGCTTTTTAACTAGGGTGTCACATTAATTTTGCTTAACTTCAGCATCCACAGTGTAGTCAGCTATATCTGAGTTACTTACCCCAGGTACTGCATTACCTCCCAGAGCAGACACTTGAACACAGCACACGAACTGTGCCTCCCAATGACTGCAAACAGCCTCTGCGTTGCACACATCTGAAGTTAGGTGACACAATCATCACCCTCTCTGCCTGCCTCCTTCTCTCCAAAGCTACCCAGGGAAGAGAAGAAAATAACTCTTGATAAGAGAAGTGCAACTTCCTCTGCTTACCATTTTCTATCAGCAGGTTGAGGCCAGCCTACGTGCCTCTTCCTAGGTGCCCATTTATCAGGATTGCAATTACAGTAACCTGGAGTCCAGTTCCAGGCTGAGGATTCCCTTGGAAAGCAGAGTATCTAAAAATTAGGCATTGCAACACTGAGCTTCATGCCTCTTCTGGGTATCTGGCCTAAACTGCATTTCTAGGCTCTTTTCTGTACCTTCAGTAAACACAAGGGAGGGGAAAAGGGTCTGTGGCTATCCTAAGCAATTTAACTAGTATGTTTTGCCACACCACATCTAACACCTGGTATGCAGCTACCATCTTTGCATGTCTGAATAAAGAAATATATATATCTATATATGTGTAGCAAGTGCCTTTTTCTTTATGGACATAATAGCAAGTTACACTTAAATCAAAAAGCCCTATATGTGGTCTTGTCTTTTGCAGCCTAACCTAAGACAATAAATACGGTTCAATGCGAGGTTCAGGAAAGTTACCTTTCCAGAAAAGAGAGACCATTCCATTTCCATTCATTGCACAGACAATGCACTTACAATCTGAAGTTATGTAATTTCCAAATGGCCCCGATTTCCACTCTCAGCATGTCTGCAGGACATAGAACATCGTGCTGACAGACCTGAGCTATGCCTGGAAGAGTTAAGTCTTCCATGGTACTTCTTCCATCTGAAGCCAGTCCCTCTCAATCCATTCCCCGCTTCCTGGACTTTTCTCTTTGCTCCACCGTAGATGAAAGTTCTGCCTGTGCCTGCTTTCATACCATGCCCCAGTCCTATCTGCATGGCTCAAGAAGTCCAAGACTCCTTTACCCACCCAGTCCTAGGCACTCCAGCTCTCCACATAGCTTCTTGCCTACTCAGAGTGCCCTCAGTAAGTTTTTCTTTTGTCTTTCAGACAGCAGGATCCTCCTCCCAATCCTCAAACCCAGGTTCCTTCTTCACGCAGCTCTAGTTTCTTTGCCAAATCATTCCTACCCCATATTTCTCATTTTCAGCTCTCACTCCTAACCTGAAATCCAAGTCATAGTTTCTCTCCCCCTTTCCAGCTTCCAGAGGTACACCTGAGTTTGTGTCTCCATTTTCTCTTCTCGTTCCCTTTTCACCCCATTCCTTCCCCTCCATTTCCATGCCAGGAAGCTTTGCTGCCTGGCCCCGGTGACTGACAGTAATTGAGTCTCTCAGGAAGCAGCGCAGGGCAGCCAGGAGGGGAAGATGCAGGCTGGGTACATCTCCAGCAGCGTTGCACTCAGTTACTGCTTGTGGATGGTGCATTCATGCATGGGCTGGGCAAATTAAGGTTTTCTAGGGAGGAGAGAACCTTCAAAGATGCTGCTGCTGCTTTACTGCATACATACAACCTGTTTGGTTGGGTTTTTTTACAAACTGTTTTTAAGTAGACCGCAATGGCATAATGGCTTTTCTCTGTGGTCTGGAACCACAGTGCCATGATCTTTGCTCTCATTACTGAAACACTGGGTGACAACAGAAAAATTTAACCTTGTTAATACAACACTATAACCACAAATTTTTAAATGAAAGTATCAGGCATCTATAACAAGAGACAGCCCTCCCATTCCCACCTGTAATGACCAGAATGGGTTCAGATAGGAGGCAAATTAAGGAGTGAGGTCTTCATCTCTTACCCATAAAACTAAAGCGTGCAGATTTTAAAATTTTTTCAGCAGTCATGAATATGGACCACTTCCAAAATAATGTATGAACACTGAATATTGAGCAGATTTTTCTGGATGTTTACTGGATAAATATGTTGGTTTAGTGTAAAAGATGGCTGTAAGAAAAAGGAAGAAAGGAAATTATGGGGTAGAAGTACAAGAAGCCCTATAAGAAATGTTTGAGAGCTGGTAGAAGACACTAAAGTCACTGAATTGCCCTTGAGTAGTCCAGCCAAAGTGTGATGCACCAGCCCAAGAGATTTAAACCAATAATGCCAAAACTCTGGAGTGAAGGACTAACTCAGAGACTCTTTTGGCTGCATAAAGATCTCTTTCAAAAGGAGAGTGAGTTGACAGGAAGCCATGGCAAGGAAAGCAGACTGACACAGGGTCTCCCAGGATTATCGGTGCCAAATGCAAAAGCTACTGTCAGCTCAGAGAATGCTTTACTGACACACCGAAGAAAAAAATTGTGTATTGCCAACCACCCTCACCACACATCCCAAAACGTGCCATATGGCCAAAAGTACTACAACTGATTTTGCTGTTCCTCAGGTTCTGGTGTGAATTGACAATGAGTCTAACATATAAATTACATCATCTTTTAACTTTTTGTGATGTATAACATCAGACAGCTTTGTCTGGGACAATCCATCATGAACTAGTCTTGTTGACATTTTGGATTCTCTCTTCTGACCTTGTCCTTTCAGCACAGGCATAATTGTGCTTATGATAATTTTATTCCCAGTTAGGCAGTGATTTTGCACACCTTTGAGTTACAGAATAACTAAGAAGCCAGTTCTCTGTACAACTGCTGAAACAAGGCACCTTGAACCAATTTATGCTGAAGCTCAGCCCAGTGGTGTAGCAGTAAATAAAAGTGGGTAAACTCACCTCTCTCAGTGCACATAAGTAGGTTAACTCTCTTTAGTCATGTTACTGTTGACTATACCACAAGTGCAATCTCATCTGGGGTCTCCCTACTAAGGAAACACCAACCATATGTTAGCTCAGCAGACAACAGGGTGTGGGGGGGGGGGTGGATTGTACAACCCAGTCCTCAAGATGTGAAGGGTCTAGTAGGCAAAGGAGAGGGACCCAGGCTCATTTCTGCCACGCAGCTCACATGCAGAGAGCCTTCAATTTCAGTCGGGATGCTCTAGGTTCAGGAAACCATCACTGGTTTGTCCATACTTACATAACATCACGGGATTTTAGGGATGTTTAAAGATATGTAGCAATATTCTGGGGTCATGGGCAAATCTTTCTTCTTGAAGAATCGACTGTTCCGTGTCACTTTAGTAGGAATATACAATTATTATGGTACATGAATCATTTGAGCTGTTCCCTAAAAGACTGATTGCCTTTCACAGGTTATGTGTGGGAGCAGCAGAGAAATCTCTGCTGTTCTCACTGGTGTTGGCACTCCCAGACAGTCAAGAACAGCGGCAGAAGTGCAACCATCATTTCACCTGTAGTACTGCTCACACCAATGTCTCTGCCTGTCCTGCTCTCAAAACAGGAGATTGATTTAGCTTGTTTCAAACCACTGAATGGGGTGAGGCGGGGCGGGGGGGGGGGGGGGGGGGGGGGAAGGAAGAAGAAAAAAAGAAAAAAAAAAGGTGAAAAAATCTGCTGGATTGCAAATCTTTAAAAACAAACTTTGAGCTATCACTCAATCATCACAGCAAAGAGAAAGGGACATCCCATCACTTCCATGTCTGCATTTTTAGGGAATAAACAGCTACATTAACTGTGGCCTGCTTTCAATATAAAAGTAGTACACCGATTATTAGATGATCTTGACAAATAGACTGTTACACTCCCAGTGTGATGACTGGGTAATCAGATGAGGGCAGGTTACATCTTAGTTGAAGACCACAACTTCCCAACGTAACCCACTTCTGCTCTCTTCAACACATTTTTCAGCCCCTTTCATTTCTGCCACTAAAGCCCATATGAGGAGCTGGAGGGACAGACCTTTATTTGACCAGAGGGAAAAGTAACCTTCTATAGAAACAGTTGTTGTAAAGTTGGAAGAAGTAGCGAACAGTGGGAGCTTTACAGGCTGCTACATTTTTTTGCTGCTTGCCACAATATTATTTTGTGCTGTTTCTGGATCTGCTTCCTTTACACGTTTTTCAACCGTTTTCGAATGGAGGTTGTTGTTACTGGAGCATGGATATGTTGCTGGAGATGCTATTCAAGTTCACAGGCTTCTTGCCTGCTGCTAACTTCCACTGTCCTCAGAGCTCTTGTTTTCTTTCAACCACACTTTATTGCCATCAAATTTAAAATAAAAGGTAGCTGTTACTTAAAATAAAAAGTACCTGTTATTTAACAGAAAGACTAGCTCCCTGGGGAATAGTGACTTGATTTTAGCATTGGTCTGGCTGCATGGGTTAGGCTTCACACCTGAAGGAGAGATGCTTCTGGAGCTCAGGGAGGAAGACCAAGAACAAGACAAATTCCTCTTATCTCCTCCACAGCCTCCTCACCTACTCCATTTCTGGAAGTTGTTATTATACTTAACAAAGCATTAAATGTAAATGGTTATCAGTCCAGTCCAGAAAGTGAGCAAGAGACACTAATAGATGAGACATGGATGTTTTAAATGAATGGTGAAACTCATGGAGAAGCAGTAACATCGCAATAACAGAAACTGAGTTTCAATTGAGTTGAAAAAGCAATTATCTTGTACTATGGAATGAAGCGAGAACAAGGTAACATGTTATGATGCTAGGATTCCTTTTTTTCACAGCTTTCTCGAGATGTGGAGGGGATTGCCGTGACTTTCACTTGTAACCATGAGGACACCAAAGGCCACCCCAGCTCTGTCGTGCTTCTCCTCTCGCAAAACAGCCTCTGAATAGTAACATTTGGTTTAGTCCTGGCTTACGAAGATCTTTTTTCGTGTGGAGGCATGGCACAGATGTAGACCCGAAGAAGGACCGTTCGCGGGCCACCAGCATCCCCGCCCCCCGCAGGCCGGAGATGCTGCCGGGAGGACGGGGGACGTCCCCGCCTGAGGTGGCCCCGGTGGCCGGCAACCCTCTTCACCCTCCGCCCATGGGTGCCCTCCCACATATCCCCCTCCCCGCACATGCTACCGCTTCTCTTTCTTTTTTCTTTTTTTCCCTTTTTTCTTTTTAATTTATTTTTCCCCTGCAGAAGTCGAGGTTAAAACCCTGAAACTCGACGCTCTGAAACCGAGCTGTTTGGCCCCGCCGGTGGCACGGCCCCCGCCACTCACACCCGTGTCCGCTCCGCGGCCCGGCCGCCGCCGGTATGTGTGTAGGGAGGGGCGCTTCGGGCGAGCACAAGCACCAGGCGGCTGCCTGGGGTGACCGTGCCCCGGGGGTTACGCGTGGGTGACCGCGGAGATGGAGGAGTGAAGGAGAGGGGGTTTCTCAGCGATTTCCATCTCTTCCACGGGCAGAAACCTGCGTGGGGGAACAACCGGGGTTTTATCCTTGAGAGAAGCAATTAAATAGAAATTAGTTTCACTCGTGCGGAGGGAAGATAGCCCCGTCTCTCCATCCTTACCCCTTCGGCGCGGCCGGCGGGGCCAGCGTGGATTCCCGGACACCCCCTCAGAGCGGCCCCAGGCGGCGGGCGTGGCTGTCCCGCATCCTCCTCCGCAACCGCGCACCCTCCGCGCTCTCCTGCCCCGACCGCCCTCGCCGCCACGTCCGGGGCGCTGGGTGAAAGAAATTCGAGTTAAAGAAACTGTTGACCCGGCGCTGCTTCCCGGCCTCGCTCCCAGCCCCCGGCGAGCCCCGGGGGCCGGAGGGAGCGGGACGGGGTCGGGAGCGCTCGGTGAGGCCGGTGGACGCCGGCGACCGAACAAGCCTGGTCTCCCCAGTCTGCATTTTAATCCTGAAATCTGGAAATGGAAATTGTTTGATGTATGAGGAGACGTTATCTAATTAGGGCGTAAGAAATTTAATCTTTCCAGCAGGCAGGTCATATAATTAATGTTAATTTAACGCTCAAATTCTCAGTCATTAATTTTTATTCTCTTAAATGTAGTTTGGCAGGGCCCCCTGATCCATGGCAATGGATTTTACTGGATGTAAGAGCACACTTGGTCTTTGGAGTGAATTACTGCAGCCCTTCCTATCCCAATAACAAGATCACATCATGTATGCATTATTAAGCCATGTAATTGAATGGTCCATAGTTTGCATATCAGACTATTAAAATAATGTGTTTTGCTTTTCTTCCAACACGTAATGTTAAAGCCTTTGCGGATATTTGGTGATTCTGATAATTATCACCAAATTACTACAAATGTTCTCTTCATTAACGTGATTTCTTTCAAGCATTTTTTAAAAATGTGAATAATGCATTAAGTGGTGGCTTGTAAAGTGTTTTTTAAATAAAACTTGTCAACTACAATTCGAGAATGAGAGAGAAGAAAATAAAAAGAGAGAAAATTAACAATTGCACGGGAAGAGAAAAATTCTCCTGTAAAACTGGAAAAGACGACTTGCCTTTTTTCCCTATTTCAGATAGCTGACTGTACAGCTTTAAAGTTACACTTCATCGGGAGTGAAAGCGCATACAGTCTAAAGAACTGTCGATTGCAGATGATACAGAACAGATGGAGTAACAAAGTTGGAGTTTTTCCCTTTACAGAGAATAGATGGGGACACAGGCAGACAGACAGAGAGATTGATTTGAAAAGATACTGACCTCTCTCCTTCAACTGCAATTTAACTTGTCCTGGAAAGAAAAACCGAGTGAAATCTGCCTCCTCCCCTGCCTGCCTCCTGCCACCCCCCGCCCCAAGTTCGCACTGTCATCTGAACAAACCGCTGTGCCAATCTCAGAAGGTGAATAATTCTCAATTAACTAAGTAACTAACTTTCTTCTTGCCATCTTGAGTCACTCATTTAACTAAATCTTAAGCCTTCGAGACCCTTCATTATTGCCTTCCCCTGCCACACTATTTTCAAAGTTCAATAGCAAGGCAACAAAAAACACTGCTGCAAAATAAGAGTCTCTTTTAAAATTAAAGAGCTGTTCATTTGCATCCGAAGAAGGTTTCCCCCTCCCCCCCCCCTTTAAATTATTTAGGGGAAAAAAAAAAAAAAAAAAAACAACACCAAACAACCCCCAAAACCCCACGCAGTTCGTGTCAGGATCAGTGTCACGGATGCTCTGCAGGGTGCGAAGCCACCGTGACCAAGTGAGTAGGCGCTGGATCAGGTGTGGTGTTGGGCTGTGTGACTCGGGGCATCCCTCAGCGCTAGGTGTTTGTTGCTCTGCAGCCAGAAGCGCCCGGATCCCGCCGGGCCGACCCCGCTGCTCCCCGCGGACAGCCGGCGGAGGATGCGCGGCGGCGGTCGCGGTGCGGGGCGGAGCGGCCGGCACGGCTGTTCCGCAGGGCCGGGGCCGCCGGGGCTCCTCGCCCCGCCGGGAGCCCGGGACAGCCCGCGGGGCGCTCTTATTTTGGTTGGGAACGGGCAGCGCTGCCGGCTGGAGCCGGGAGAGCGGAGGGAGGCGAACTGTGCTCCTCTGTTTGGTTTAGGGTTGATTGTTTTTTTTTCTTTCCCTTTCCCTCCTCTCTCTCTCCCCTTCCCTCCTCACTATAGCAACCAACGCCAGCCTGACAAAAATGCACCCTCTGTGGACAATGGCCCGACCTTCCTGCTCGCCTCGCTCCTCTGCTCTTTCGCTGAGCGAAAGAAAGTTTCCAGCCCCCCTCCCTTCTCTCCTCCTCCCCCCCGTGGCAGGCTCCTGCGCAAATCCCGGCATGGGGCGACCGGGCCGCGCTCAGCCCCGCCGGGACGGGGTCGTGCCCCACGTGGGGGCCGGGGGACACGCACATAAGTCGCCCCCCAGCCGGGGGCCCCGCTTCCCCAGCCGCCCTGCCAGCGGGACGGGCCATTTCTGCCCTGCCGACGGGGGGCTGGAGGAGGCTGCCCCCTTTGCATTGGGCTGCAAGGGATTGGGGTGGGGGGGAGGTGATGCAGGAAGCGGGGGCGCTGGCAGGACGCCCATGAACCAGCCCCAACCCGGTGTCCATGTACGGGGCAGCCCTGCGCGGCCGGGGCCCGAGCGGTGCCGCCCGCAGCCGCCGCGGTGCTCAGCCCGGCCGGCTCCCAGATGCCGGGCTCGCCTCTTGGGTGGCGAAAAATAGCATCTCCCGCCTGGAACCTCTTCCGCTTCGCACTGCGAGTGCCTGAGAGAGGCAGTGGCCACAGAGAGCCCTTTAGGAAGGCGTTTCAGGAGAGGAGCGGGAGTTGTGCCCAAAAGTGCCCTGAAAGCTGGAAGTGGGGAGGGATGATCACGTCCCCCGATGAAGCAGGAACACGATATTATCCCGGGGTGTCTGCTTGTCTCCAGCAAACGAAACAAGCAAACAAAAAAGCAACCGTTAGATTTATCAGAGAAGGGTGGGCACTTTCCTCCCCCCTTATTTTGCTCTCCTTTCGTAATTTTTTTTCCTTTTTAATATCTATTGCTGTTTTTCTTCCTGCACAATTCTCCGGACAGTGCAGGCTTTGGAAAGTCCCGGTTGAAACCGCTTTCCTGTGCCGGAGAGGCTAGATCGCCTCCCCTCTCCCACCGAATTCACCTGCTTTTCGCGCCAGCAGAAACGCCCTTCCAGCCCCATCGCGGGGCGGTCAGTTCCCAGCCAGGCTTTCGAACACTAAATTGTAAACTCCGCAGCACCAATCGCATCTAGGTCTGTCTCCGAGAGTTCAATAAACAAGCTGTAATAAGTACAACCAGAATTTATCTCTTCGACTGATGGAATTTGTCTTTTTTTTCTTCTACTTCTTCTGCTTCTTTCCCCCCCAAGGCCTCATATTCACCACTCAAAATTTAGCAGCCTGCCTTTGATAAATTACTCAAAGTAATCCCTGCAACAGCTAAGTCTGACTGGTTGACGTTGTGTTAGAAGTCTTCATAGCGGTATCTGTCTATAAAATATTCACTTGCGGACTACAAAGGGTGGATCATTTTTAATGACAAGATTCAGAACTGGAGGATGAAGGGAAAAGATTAATATCCGTGAATTCAAATAATTTAATTTCAAATACTGAACTTAGAACATTATATCCGACTAGTTTAAACAGCGATGCAGATAAAATAGCAGAGTCTCAGATGAATGAAGTGGCCGGAAGAATAGAGTTGTGGGGAATGTTGGAAATGAACATTAATACAAACTTTACAGGAACACTTTTTTTTTTTTTTTTTTTTTTTTTTAAAATTCTACACCTTTCTCTCTTCTGGGATAATCTGCATTCTGGCAGGACAAAAAATGTATATGATATTACAAGCATGTGTGTATATATCTAAATATACAGGGAGCAAGATTTTCTTTCCACTGGAGATAGTTGGAGAAAACTATTTAGACGGCGGATTTTAATTTCAATAGGTAATGTGAGCCTGTGCAACCAAAGTTATCAATTTCTGTCCTTTTTGTTTAGATTTCTTAGTTAAATGTGTTTGTTATATCTACCCCGAGGAGAAGCAACTTGAAAGTGTAGCTTTTGAGTCATCTTATAAATACATCCCTGAGGCTGCCGTTCTTGCAGCTTTAAGCAGTTTTCATTAAAGCAGCCAGCTGCCTCTTTGTGTAGATTGGATTTTTTTAAAGCAATCACTTGTGAAGCCCCGGCCTCAGTTTTGTCTCTCCGCAGGCCCTTAAAGTTGAAGTTTCATTCATGTCTTCGGTCTCTCCACCGAATCAGAGACTCCTTGGAGCAACACTGGAAAGAGCTACACGAAAGTGCAGGCTTGAATACCTCATAGAGAAAGGTTAAAAAGGAAGCAGAGATCAAAACAATCCCATCTCACAAAAGGTGCATTAAATGCGCCCCAGCAATAAGCACAAATCTTCCAAGCTGGCCTTTAAAGGGAGCACCAGGAGCCTCACGTTTATTGCACCCAGCAATTCTCTGAGCAACTCGGCGCGTCTTTGCACTCCTGGCGCATTTCCTCCTAAAACAACATCTAATGGGAAGATAATAGAGACACAGAAACGAGGTGTGGGGATTCCTTCCCCCCTCCTTTCCTTTTAGCTGCGTGAGTGTATCTCAAGGCTTTGAGACCAGAGTTCAAAATAAGCTTTCCACCTCAAAACAGAACAGGTATATGCAATATATATTATCCATGCTACAAGTGCACGCACCCAAATGCAGGCAAGAGCGTGTGTTTGAAGAGCGCTCCCCCGGCCCCCAGAGCCGGAGAGCCTGATAAGCAGCGGCAGGGAGCCGAGGCTCGCTAGGAATGAGCTCGGTTTTTGCTGCTGGAAATACGTTCTTTCTCTACGGCATGCACGGAGTTGAAAAGCCGAGAGAGCCCAAGGTTTTGCAAGCCGGAGCTCGCTGCAGCAGCCCGAGGACGGTGGTGGGCAGTGGACCCCGGGGCGAGGGGGTGGCCGGGCATGGGGTGGACAGAGGTCTCCCGGAGCCCGGCAGCGTCCCTCTGCATGCACCTGATGTGTATGCAGCACCTCGCCTCCCAGTCAGAAGAGAGCTCCAGTTAAGTGGCGCTCTATGTATTTTATAGCGAATATTCTCGAGTAGCTGCACTGCAATGAAGGAGATATCAAGGAGGCCTGTCAGTTCAAAGCTTTTGGGGTTGTTTGAAAATCTTCTTCACGTCAAAGTAAGCAGCCCTAGTATTTGAACAGCTGCTTTGAACAGTGAAAAGGGCTGAGCTGAATCAAAACACTGCAGTGTCTGCCCAAGACACCGCATCACCTTCAACCTGCTTTTATACGAGCAGAGAAAAGGAAAGAAAGGCTGGTGAGACCTCTAATCCCGCGGGGTCAGCTCCGCCAGAAAGGGGGCACATGACTGTCTCTTTCACATCCCGAACACCTCGGACCCGAGCGGGTCCCCGAGCGGCGGCCGGAGCCGGAGCCCGCGGCGGGCAGCGGAGCGCGGCGGTCGGGTGCTCGCTCCCCGGCGCTCTCCTCCACGGGGGAAGACGGGAATGAAGGATGCTTAAGGAGCGGTATTAATGACAGGGCTGACAATGATGGAGAGGACGAGGAGGTGGAGTCTGCGGCGGCTCTGAATGCACCGGCCGCGCTCCTCGCTGCTCCCAGCTGCGACTCCATAGGCGTGCGCTCAGCCGGGGAGGGGGCAGGAGGGACGGCGAGGGGCTTTGCTGTGGGGGTTGCGTTTTGTCCGCCTCCTAATGCCGTGTTGCTACTTCAGTAATTGTGTGATTACCGTTAGCCTTTGAGATCTGCCGCCGCGGCGGCGGGGATAAAGAGGGACGCTGGACGGTGACCGCTGGCATCACCTGCAGGACGGAGGGCGGGGGAGGGAGGGGAGAGATGCACGACCGGGGCAGGGCTGGAGGAGTTTTCCCCCCCAAAAAGTGATGGCTGGAGGTCGCTGACCCCCGCGTCCTGTCTCCTCGTCGCGGCGAGTTGCGGGAAGCGCGGCGTTGCTGACACCCCACGGAGACCAGCTGTCCGTGGGGCGCGCATACGCCATGGGGTCGGGACACAAGGGAGTTCCCTCGGACGGTGACCAGGATAGCTCCGTGCTGACCGAGCACCTCACGCTTGGAGGAACCCGCGTGAAAATCCAGCCCCTATAATGATGCGTGGCGTGGCCCCTCGTGTCGCGGCACCTCGTGTCGCGTCCACGCATGAACTCTTGGCAGCGGACCTGAAGGCGGGCTGGCGGGAAAGCCGACCCCGGCAGAGCTTCGGCGGCCCCGGGAGCGGCTCTCCCAAGACGGCCCCCACGATGCTTTGGCGGAAGCCTGCTGAGGGCTTGTTCTGTTGTTTTGTCTCAACTCACTGGTCTACACCTAATTGGGAGGAGAGACAAGAGAAAATGAGCATCAAATTATAAAAATTCCTGGGTGCCCAGTTGTTTCCACACGGGAAACACAAGGCAGTGCTTCACTTCAGAGGCACTGACTTCCCTCCCCGCAGCACTCTCAGAACAGGCAGTATTGTTCTTCCCTTCGCCTGCACGTCGAAGAGAGGGGGAAAAAAAAACCCCTTAGGAAGAATCTCCATTCTTTCATGGACAAAGTTTGTTTCCCCCCGCTCCTCCTCCTCTCTCCCTCCTTCCCAACCCCCCGGCAGAAGGAGCTCTTGATACGCCGCTAAACTAACGAAACGAGGTAACTCCTGCTGCGCCTCTTGTCTCAGGGCACTGGATATCCTGTTTATGCTGCTTCTGTGTATATGTTTATGTGCAGCAGCCCATCCCCCCGTTTCTCCACACCCCCACGCAGAGGAATATTTCCAAGCGAGGAGCCTTTCCAGTGCTCACGTTAAATACGATGATTTATAAACAACTCGCAGAAGAAAGCTGTTTCTTGTTAGTAGTAATAAATTCCCCGGTCCGCCCTATTGTATTATTTCGATGAGGATAGCGGGAGCCTGCGACGCGCACCTACCCCCGTGAGCAGTTTATTTTCGAGACAAAGCTATGGCTTCCAGCTCAAACACGGGCAGCGAACTCTTTTCGCGGCGGCCAGCCCGGGTGCTGCTCATTCCTAGGAAATCCGGATCCAGTTCCAGGCTCTCCTTCCTCCCTGTCCGGACCGCAACTTCTTTTCTTTTCTTTTTTTTCTTTTCTTTTCTTTTCTTTTCTTTTTTCTTTTCTTTTCTTTTCTTTTCTTTCTTTTCTTTTCTTTTCTTTTTTTTTTTCCCCTATCCCTCTCATTTTTCTTTTTCTTTTCTTTTTTTCTTTTTTCTTCTCAACCGTCCCCTCTCCCCCCCGCCCCGAAATCTTCCGTATCGATGCAGAGCCGCCAGCGCCGCTGAAGCGGATCCGCAGGCACCTCGTTCCCCCGAGACGGGACAAGCGGAACAAAACCACCTCCGCAGTGCCGAGGTGCGAAGCCCCGACATTCCCGGCCGAGCGGCGTGCTCCGGGGAGCGCCGCGTGCCGGGAGGCCGGGGCCCTCGGGCAGAGAAGGGGCTGCCCGCTCCTCACTCCCGGGGGCGCGGCGCTCCCTGGTCCCGCCGGCGGGCCTGGCTGTGGGGTGGCGCTGCGTGCGCTCGGCCCGGAGGAGAAAGTTGGGGGCGGGCGGACGGGCGCCCCAAGCCCCGGGGCAGCACTGCCGGGCTCCGCGCAGAGAGCCGCGGCGGGGAGGGGGCTCCGGCTGGGCGCAAGCAACAGGAGCGGGCGGGCGGAGCGGCGACGGCAGCCTCCCGCCGGCGGTGGGATGCGGAGCTGGCCCGGCGGGGCGGGGCTGGCGGCGGAGCTCTCCCCCTCCCCTCCCCTTCTCTCCCGCCGCCGCCTCCCGCCCCGCGGCCGCCGCTCCCCCGCGCCCCGTTCCCCCTCGGAGTTGGGTTCCAGAGGGCGGTCGGGGGAGGGGCGAGGGGCGGGGCGCCGCCGGCGGGGCGCGCCAATGGTGGGCGGTGGCGGCGGCGGTTGCCAGGGGCAGCCGCGTCCGTCAGGGCGCGGGGAGCCAATGGTGTTCGGCGGCGGGGCGGGGCAGCCGCGCGTGCCTTCGCAGTGGGCCCCGCCGCGCGGGCCGGGGGGGCGCGGGCGCCGCGCGGCGCCCGAGGCGAAAAAGTAGCTGTCAAATGCGCGGCGCCTTTAACCGGCGCGATCAGTGCGGCTCGGCGAGTCATGGCGACCGCAGCCTCCAACCACTACAGCCTGCTCGCCTCCGGCTCCCCCATGGTGCACGCCGAGCCGCCCGGCGGCATGCAGCCCGGCGGCGGCTACCGCGACGCCGGCGCCCTGGTGCAGGCGGACTACGCGCTGCAGAGCAACGGGCACCCGCTGAGCCACGCTCACCAGTGGATCGCGGCGCTGTCCCACGGCGGCCCCGGCGGCGGCGGCGGCGGCGGCGGTGGCGGGGGCGGCGGCGGCGGCGGCGGCGGCGAGGCGCCCTGGTCAGCGGGCGCGCTGGGCCAGCCCGACATCAAGCCGGCGGTGGTGCAGGCGGGCGGGCGCGGCGACGAGCTGCCGCCGCCGCCGCAGCACCCGCCACCGGGGCGGGCTCCGCACCTGGTGCACCACGGCGGCGGCGGCGGGCACCACGCGGCGGCGGCGGCAGCGGCGGCGGCAGCGGCGTGGCGGGCGGGCGGCGCGGCGCACCTGCCGCCCGGCATGGCCGCGGCCAACGGCGCGCAGGCGGGGCTGCTCTACTCCCAGCCGCCCGGCTTCACCGTCAACGGCATGCTGGGCGCCGCGCAGCCGGCGCTGCACCACCACGGCCTGCGCGACGCCCACGAAGAGCCGCCGCCGGGGCCCCCCGGACCGCCGCACCACGGCGCCGAGCACCCGCCGCCGCCCCACGGCCCCCACCCCGGGGCGGCCGGGCCGGCACCCACCGCCGCCGCCGCGCCCCCCGGGCCGCCGCCGCACCACGACCCGCACTCGGACGAGGACACGCCGACCTCGGACGACCTGGAGCAGTTCGCCAAGCAGTTCAAGCAGCGCCGCATCAAACTGGGATTTACCCAAGCGGACGTGGGGCTGGCGCTGGGCACCCTCTACGGCAACGTCTTCTCGCAGACCACCATCTGCCGCTTCGAGGCCCTGCAGCTCAGCTTCAAGAACATGTGCAAGCTGAAGCCTTTGTTGAACAAGTGGTTGGAGGAGGCGGACTCCTCCTCGGGCAGCCCCACCAGCATAGACAAGATCGCGGCGCAGGGCCGCAAGCGGAAAAAGCGCACCTCCATCGAGGTGAGCGTCAAGGGCGCGCTGGAGAGCCACTTCCTCAAGTGCCCCAAGCCCTCCGCCCAGGAGATCACCTCGCTCGCGGACAGCCTACAGCTGGAGAAGGAGGTGGTGAGAGTGTGGTTTTGTAACAGGAGACAGAAAGAGAAGCGCATGACTCCCCCGGGAGGGACGCTGCCGGGCGCCGAGGACGTGTACGGGCCCAGCAGGGACACGCCGCCGCACCATGGGGTGCAGACCCCCGTGCAGTGAACTCGCGGCGGGGGCGCCCGGCCCCTCCTCCTCCTCCTCTTATGCTCTTTCCCCCAACTTTTGATTGTCCTCCTTTTATTCTTACTTGTTTTTCTTTTTTTTTTTTTAATTATTTTCTCCTATCTTAACAAAAAAAAAAAAAAAAAGGACAAAAAAACGCGAAAAAGAAAAAAGAGAAAACAAAATAATGAGCGAGCGAGAGGGCGAGCGCGAATCGCAGCAGACAGACAGACAGACAAAGCACCTGCACCGGACTGTCCCTTAGACGGTAGCAGGTGCGATGCTGTATTTTGACCTTTCCAGGCGAGTGCCCGTGCACCGGAGTGGAGTGAGTACCGCGCACAAGCAGGCAGGCAGCGGCACCGGCGGGGCAGGCGCAGGGCGAAGCAGTTGGCACAAAACTCCTTGGCTCGCTGGCGAAAAAAATACAGCACTGCCCGGCCAGGGAGGGGGCGGGAAGGGAAGAGGAGGGCGCAGCCACCTCGGGTCCCCCTCCGCATCCCCCTTCTGCCACAAAAAGGGAAGATTGCATCGTGGAATGTCGCTCGGTGTTGGCACATGCTGCTGTGTTTATTTTCTGTGGAACCCCTGTAGGAATATATGGAAAAAAAAAAAAAAAAAAAAGAGAAAGGAAAAGCTCTCCCTTTTGATGTAGACAGTATTTAACCGTACCAATTTGCACTGCAAGAAAATTGAAGTTTACATAAACAATTCTTTTTTTCTTCCCCCCCCCCCCTCCCTTTCCGACCTTAATTTTGCAAACGTCTTGCATTTTCCACGGTGAGCGTTAGTCAACCAGTGACCGGTCTATAATATGTTACTGTGGTTTAGCATTTGCTTTATGTGTATATGTGAACTTTTGTTATAAACAAATCTTCTTAAATATGTGTAACGCTTATTTTCTCCTTTTACCGTAGCAAAAAGAATGCGTATATCTGTATGTATGTATACATATGCATGTGTGCATAGACGTACATATATACACATATATAATCTCTCTATATACACATATATATGCATCGCCAGCTTCCATTCTCCAGAGACGTGACTCTCTTAATTGCTTAATATACGCCTTCAACGGCAAGAATGGAGTTTTGAGAAGGGAGAATAATGCAAATCAACAAAGTAAACTTCATTTTCAGGCAGTGTGGCCGGGGGTCGAGGCGCAGCTAGAGAGGGAGGAAAAAAATACTTGTAGCCCTTCCAAGGTTGTGTCCGTGCGGACGAGCAAGGCCCGCTGTGGGAAAGGCAGAGATGAAACAACACGTTTCCAGAGTTTTGCCGGAGAAACTGGCACTTCCTTAAGAGGGAAAGGGGATTATTTAGCTTCACCCCCACCCCTCCCAGCCCACTTCCCTTTCCCTCCTCCGCCGGGGGCTCTCCGTGCGTTTTTGGCATCCCCGGTCCCACTGCCTGGGCCGATGTCGGCCTCCAAACTTTCTTTTATTGAGCAGTTTCGCAGTGAGGCAGAGCCAGGGAGAGCCTGAGGAGCTGCTGGGCCCGAGTAGGGGGTGTCTGAGTGCTTACACCTGCGTGTAAACACACGCTGCACCCTCCTCTCCGCAGAGACATTGTGCGTTTCTTTTTCGCTTTTGTTTTTCGCTCCTTTTTTTTTTTTTTTTTCCTATTCGTATCTGGCCCCCCACCCCCCACGTCCTTTGGTCAGACTGTGGTATAATTTATTGAAGGAAAAGACCAGTTTTAACTTGGGCAGCCTTGTGTCTTTCACTGGGGAATGAAATGAAGTGGGAAAAAAAAAATATGCCATTTTTCAATCCGTCTTTTTTCCCCCCTTTCGTTAATAGTTTTAAAGTGCATTTCGTGACATTATCTCGATCGAAAACGGTTAACTTTGAAAAAAAAAAAAAAAAAAAGAGAAAAACCCACGGGGACAAAAAAAAAAGTAAAAAAAAAAAGGCAAAACAAAAAGCTCTGAAGGGAAGCGGGCGAGCGGGACCTCGAAACAGCGCCTGTATGTGCGTGTGTCTGCGTGTGTGTGTTTGTGTACTTATGCACACACACAGCTATGCATATACATTAGAGGAAATTTAAACTATGGTAGCTATAAATTCATAAAGTGATCATTTAGTCAGCACAAACGGGTGCTATAGAGACAAAGCATTTTTATAATCTAAAAGTTTACTTAGTTGAGTGTTGGACTGGAGAAAAAAACAGTGAAGCATTCTCTCGCAGAACTCTCCTATAAATATTGCATTCAGTAGCTAAGGCTTTAGAGTATGTTTCTCATTGTCTTTTCAAGCGCCTGTGACATTGGGTTTTCTTTCCTTCTTTCTTTATTTCCTTCTCCCTTTCTTTTTCTTTCTTTCTCCCTTTCTTTTTCTTTCTTCTTGGTAAGACAGATGATGGTTTCTAAGAGGCACATGCGTTAGCCTTTTTCCTAGTTTTCCAACAATTGTTACAAAGATACGGGCACCAAGCTTTTCTCTTTCTCTTTTTTTTTCTTTTTTTTTCCCTTTTTTTTTTTTGGTGTTTTTTTTTGTTTGGTTTTTTTTTTTTTGGTATGTATTGAGCTGCTTGTTATTTAAAGTGTTGAGGACTAGCGCCTAGTGAAGTGAATCAGATCAGGGCAGATCCAGTGGTAAAGGGAGGAAATGAACTTTCAAACACTTATTAATATGTGCGTAAGGTCAGAAAACGGAGTCGAAAGGATGTTTGAGAAAAACCTCAAACTCCAAATAGGTTTACTAAAAAAAAAAAGTTACCACACAAACCTTACCACTATGTATATATGTTTAATATTTGTCATTTGAAATGCAGAAATAGTTTCAATGTTTTCTTTGTCTATTTTTCTTTTCTTTATTTTTTTTAAATGCTACCCAGGGAAATATTTTCATATCATTTTTAAGTGGCCTGCCTCAATGTATATTTATTTCTTTTAAAGCAAACAGGTTCTGGAAACTGTTTTTCTGTAGCTTTAAATGAATAGGTGAACAAAATCTATATGGGATGTAATTTTTTTTTGTTCAGTCTCTTTAAAAATACTTCGTTTTGGTACATTTGGATGTGCTTGTGGGGAAAAATAAAAACGCAGAGATCCTTATATATTTATGTTAAAGTAATATTTTATTATCTACATAAAACAGAAATGCACAATACCTTCATAGTTTGTTCTAATTATTGAAATATCTTTATTTTATTTTTAAAGACAGCACAGATTTGCATAGTTCTTAAGATTTGGAGGGAGAACACCCCAGTACTTATACTGAGTTGAGTTCTGTATAAAAGCACCGCCATTCCTTTATATTTAATGGAAATTTTGGAATAAATTTGATGCCTATATCGAGAGGTTCCACGTTCCTAACTTCCAGGGTCTTGAAGGAGAGCCCCAGGAGCTGTGTTCATTGTGTCTCTCCGCAGATGAACCGCAGCTCTGAGTTTTGAAGCATTGATTTCTGTGCGAGTAGGGGTGTCCTGCCTTTGATGCTGGTGGGGAGATCTGCTCCTCAAGCTGGTGGCGTGTTCTGGTGAAAGACATGGGGGAGAAGATACTCTCCTCCTTCCCTTTTGATAATTTAAGGTCTGACTCCTAAAAAAAAAAAAGAAAGAAAAAAAAAAGAAAGAAAAAAAAGAAAGAAAAAAAGGGGAAAAAAGCAAAGCAAAAAGGCGGGGCTTAATTACAAGGAGTTCTGCTTAAAAGAGGGAGGAAGGATCTGGCTGCTGGCGGGGGTGTGGTCCCGGCTGGAGTCCGCAGGGCTGTGCACCCCCGGGTCGGGCCGGGTCCCGGGCCCCTCGGCGGCGGCACCGAGCGGGCAGGGTAGAGGTTTTCACGTTCGGTGTCTGTGGCTGCGTGTGTGTAGCGACCCGGTCGGTTATACCCGCAGGGGTCCCGGCTGGGGACCAGCGGGCCTGGGGACAACAGTGCTCGCTCATGAGGCGGTGTGTTCAAGTCCTTTTTGGCCGGCTGGGTTTCCTAAGTGCAATAACATCCTGCGCTTCTCCCCCCTCTCCTTCACCGTAGTTTCTAGGCTTATTAGATTTAATCATCTTTTCTAACTCCTAGTCAATATTACACTCATCCCGAACAGATTCAGCTAAATGATCTTATCAATAGTTTCGAAGAGAAGTGACAGAAAGAAGAAGTGTTTTGTGACCGCAGACGTGCTGACGGGTAAAATGTTGAAGCCGGGTATGGATTTAAAAGTCCTTGGTCAATAGCCCGCGGAGCCGGCTGCCGAAAGCGGGCAGCCTCTGCCCTCTGCAGGACACTCGGCTGGCCTCCGAGGGAATATTCTGCTTTTGACGACAGGGCCCTGCTGTCAGCGAGCGCTACCGTGTCAGGTGGGCAGGAGGTGACTTGGAGAGATGATGCCTTGCTCGGCGGGGCAGGCAGGCGTCGCAGGGATGGCCGCCGAGAGCCAGTGCTCCAGGTCCGGCCGGTAGTTGTGGTGACTCCAGGGCTGCACCTCCGCGGCTCTTTGCCTAGCGAGAGGCTGACCGGACGGGAGCGGCTTTTCTCGTTCTTCCCGGCTAATTGCGGGAAGGCCACCCGGCTGGGAGGTCATTTCCCCTGTTTCCTTCTATCTCTCTTTTAAGAAAAAGAAGAGGGGTAAATGGAGTAGCCGTAGGATGCACCTTCTGCAGGTGGATGTCAGGGTGTGGGGCAGCTTCCTGGGCTCTCCCATGCTCATTCCCAGCAAGGACTTTCTGTCGTAGATCAGATGTCAACAAAAAAAAAAAAAACAACTGTTTCCTTGTCTCACTCCTTCTGATGGAGGCCGAAACTGGAAGGCGGGAGGAGATTATCCATCCCGAAACCCTTGAGTGGTGTTTGCTTCTCTCTGTGTCCCCGGCTCCGCGGGTAGGAGACAGTGGTCGGTGCCGTGTGCCCCGGGGACCTCCTGTCAGGGATGCTCTCGGGCTGGGAAACTTGCGAGAGCCCCGACGGGGCAGAGGTTCCGGTCGCCCCTGTCTCCGCCCCGTCGTCTCTTTCTGTCCCTCGGGTTTTGCTGGCGGGAGCTCAGGGTTCCCCACCCATGACCCCATCTCCAGTGCCTGGTCCCCCAGGCGGGGTTCCGGGCCGCACTGCGCCGCGGGCGTTCGGCGGTATGGGCCCGGCTGCCTGCGCCTTCCCGGCCTCCGCCCCGATTCCCAGCCTGGGGCCGCCCCCCCTGCAGCTCTTCCAGCTGCTCAGTTGGGGAAACCCTCCTCTCTCCTCTGCCTGCCCCAGCCCGCCGGGACGGCTCCAGACCCCTGACTTGTCCCCAAGCCGCGCTGCCGGGCATTTGATGGCTCTTTTTTTCTCTGGTGCCGTCGGTGCGGGCTTTCTCCGGTGTGGGAAGAGGACGGGTGACCCATCCTGGGAGGCGACGGCCACGGCTGGGTGACGGGGGTGGGAAGCGGCCAGAGGCAGGCGAGGACACTGGGCTTCGTCCTGTTTAAATCCCTGGGTTTAGATAAAGCCCTGGGGAGGGACGTGTACAGGGCACGTTCCCCCAGGCCTAGGCCCGATAAGCGCCTTGCGGGCCGGGAGGGTGGGAGCGAGGAGGGGATGATGCCCGCCGCTTCTTTGTAGGGCAGTGGCGGCCTTCTGCTGCCTCGCTGAAGGAGGTTGGATGTTGTGGTCTGTCATGCAAAACGTGGATGTCCCATCTCCTCTGCTTCTTCGGGGCTTATCTCTTTATTTTGTGTTTCAGAAAGGGCGGGGGCCTGGGCTGCCCCTCCGGCTTTAATCTTGAGATAGAAAAGAAAAAACTATTTTTCAGAGTTGCAGGCTCTTAGTTGGTACTTTGTGCTCGGGGCATGGCCAGGTTGTCGTCGGGGATGTTGCAAGATGCCCCCAACAAAGCGAATTTCAGCCTGGCTCGGCGGGACTGTCGTGGTACCGGGCGGTTACTTTGAGGAGCGGGTGCTTCTCTGGGGGAAATTAGAGCAGAATCAAGGAGTGCTCTATCTGAAGCGTTCAGATAAAAAGGAAGAACTCCTTCCCAGACCCGACTTTTCATCAAATTATAAACCAAACAAGTGGACTTTCCGGCAAGCGACTCCGAATCACAGAGCGTGGATTCCCACGCCTCACCCGGTCTCAGCCCATGTCCTGACCCACGCTGCAAGTCCCTTTCCTCCAACGGCAAATGCCTCACTGCAAAGTCCGAGTAAATACCCTGAAACTCGACCGAATGTTCCGAGTGTGCAGGGGTTTCACTCAGCGGCCTCGGGGCTACCCGCAGGGGTAGGATCCTGCCCTCCCGTCGGCAGCGACGGCGAAGTAGCGGCGGAAATTCTCTTGCCGGCTCTACCGGGAGTCGCGGCGGGTGGCTGGGAGCGGGGCCACCGGATCCCTTCGGCCTGGGAAGGGGGTGAATTTGGCCGGTGTCTGCCCGGCCCCATCCGTGCACAAGGATCAGTCTCCCGCCAGGGCAGAGCCGCTGCAGCCAGGCTGCCTCCACCCAGCGGGGGCTACTGGGCGCGGGGGGCGAGGGGGCCAGGGATGTCTCCGCTCCCACGGCGGGACCGGGGCGGTGCGGGCTCTCCCGGGGAACCGCCGGGGCGAGAGGTGACCCCGGCTCTTGGTCCCGGCTCCGAACCCGCTGCGGTTCTCCCGGAGGCCCCGCAGCGTCCAGCCCGGCCGGACTCAGCGGTACTGCCCCATTTAGCCCCGGGCACGTCCGCGCAGATGTCAGTTTTAAGTCTTAAAAAGCGAATAGGCCGGTAGAAAGTTGGCGGTCGGTGTTTCTTCCCCTCCTCCTCTCAGGGCGGTAAATCCTGGTAGGAAAACCCGGGCAGGGGCAGCTCGTAAAAGTGCTGGCGAGACGGCTTTCTCCCTCCTCTTCCCCGTCCTGTCCCGGGAGTTGTAAGAGACTCTCGTCTAGAAGTTAGGACTTGCTTTTAGCCAGCCTGACTCATTCATTAATTCTCTTTCCCTCCTTGATTCATTCATGTCTACAGTCATTCATTGCCAAGTCCATGGAGGCATCAGCTCCTTGGTCAGTAGGGGAGACGTACAAACAAGGATGGTGCTATTTATTTCCCTCTGCCTGTGGATTTCTAAGACGTTCAAGCAGGCACAATCATTAAACTAATTTGTATTTGATTGTTTGGGCGGACGGGGGTGAATTTTATTGCACTAAGCATTCAAGCACGCACGCATCGCTGATTACCAGTATACATTAAATAAAGTTGTTTGTACACATTGTCTTACCACATATAGGCAGTCTTATTATTCTAATTACTCTAATTAGTGCATTGAAATGTTTTCTACTTGATTTGAGGAGACAGTGATTAGTTCTATTACTTCTTTTAACTCTTATTTCATGGAAAACTGTTGATGCATGTTCCAATTACCTTGTTTTTCTCTTTAATACAGCGCGGGCCAAAAATATGATGAATTGACACCGTTGGCGGGCGGAAACTTTCATCTATTTTTCCTTTTAAAAAAAAATCTTGAATTTTTTAATTTATCTCCCCACCAGACAGACACTTTCTTCCCCCCCGTAAGCGGTCGCAAATAATTATTTCTAGCCAAAGCATCACGTTCTTTCTTTACAATTTCTTCTGCTAGTTATGGTGGTGGCATTTACTTTTTTTTTTTTTTCTTTTCCCCTCAAAAACGGGGAATCTAAGGTATATTTTCTGCGAAACTATTTTATAAGTTTTAAATTAAGATTACTATTAATCGATAAGATCAATTCATCAAATGCGTTACTTCGATAGGGAGTTGTAATTAAAACCTTAATCTCGTTTGAGACTTATTTTTTCCTCAACACTTTCTTGAGGTTTTTTCTCCCCGTTTCCGTGGCTGTTGCCGTTTTAAGCACGGCGGAGGTACGAACCGGAGCCCAGACCTCACCAGAGCAGGAAGGTTATTTCGTTATCAAGATACCATCTTTACTATTGAGCCAATAGAGGTTTTGTGTCGGGTTTTGGGATGTGTATGTGTGTGTGTGTGTTTGCCTTTTGTGTTGATGTGCCGGCCACTTAAGCCCAGCCGGTGACAAAGCAGGCGGCGGGGACGGAATCTCGCCTTCCTCTCACGTTACAGACAGGGAGACTGGCTACTTCTCGGCCATAAAAACACTGCTTTTATTGTTGGTGTCTTCCCCCGCCTCCCCTTCCCGCTAGTTTGTTCAATAAATATGAATGGGTGCTGAAAAAATACAGAAAAAAAAAAAAAAAGAAACGCAAACCGTCCCGTAAATTCTTAGAAGTCCAGGTCTGGAGGGAAATCTATGGAGTTACATAGGTAAATACTGGGCCCAGGCCGCTTATACTTTTAATATTTAAAGTGGGATTATAGGGGATCTACAGACGCCTTCCTAACCTTTGCCAATTGCCTGTGCAAGGAGAAATCCCGCAAGACGCACGAAGGGGAGAGTCAGCTTCCCACTGCCTCTGACAAACGGTTCCGCGGTTGAGGACCGAGTGTCCCCAAGGGTCGAGGTGGGGGGGGGACACGGGAACAGAGTGGGGTTGCTTTGCGAGGGAGAGGGTGTTGTCCTGTTTCTCCTTCCCGCAGAGCCTTGCCTCGCCTCGCTCCGTGGACCGGGTCTCAGCGCCGGCAGAGCCCACGGAACACGCCATCGGCCACGGCTACTGGCTTCAGGTCCGGCCCCTGTGTCGTGGGTCGGGGCCGGAGCCGGGACCACGCGTGGAGTGCGGGCGCCCCCCAGCGGCCACCGCCGCCACCACCACGGAGACTCCCCCGGGAAGGGCAGAGGCGCATCCCCCCCACCGCTCCAAGACCACTCTCTCTCCTTGGACGCAAGGACGGCGGGGCCTCCAAAAAAAAAAGCCCCTACCCCTTTGAGTGAAACCCCCATTTTCCAGAAGTAGCGAATCAGGGACAGCCCTGGTCTCCCGTGAGTTATTGGGAGCTGGCTGGGTGCACTCTCCTTTTGCCCAACACCACCTTAGCCTCACAGCACAACTGCAACACCTTCCTCAAGCTGATTGACAGCTGTCAGAGGTTCATCTCATTACCGGACCCAGACCCCAGCAGCAGCACTGTCTGGTCAGACTGTACAGGTTTACATCTTGTGTTTATTTTGGTGCTACCGGTTTCGTGACTACAGCTTGCCACACTGCGTAAGTAGGTGCTGAAAATGTTAAAATATTGTGAATATCAAGAAGTCAAGCCATTCAGACATTCTGCTACAGCAGACTTTAGTTCACTGAAAACAGATAAGTGACATATCACGATCTCAGTCTTGCTAACTCAACAAGCAAATTGAGCTGAAATAAAACAAAACAAAACAAACCCAAGAAAGATTTTTAGAAAGAAATGAGCATTCTGTGCAGAACTAATCACACTACAGCCAGCTAATACTGTAGCACTGAGCACACATGGGTAGAAAAATAACCTGTTTTCCAGCTGAACATCAATTGTGGGCCTGTCCAGATAACAGAAATAAGATGCTATGCACATGGCTGGAACAGGAAAGGTAGCAGTGGCTACACCTTCCACTACAAAGGGAGCCTGTGTCAGTCTTAGCAATGGAGATAGTTCTGTTGACAGTAGGCAGAAAGCCACGACAAAGGTTCAGCTTCTAAAGGGAAAAGATGGCTTTGTTTCAGACACCCTTCCTAAACCAGCAGAGAAGTAAGGATGAATTTATTTGTTAATGGGGCTGGGGAGCTGGATAACACTGACTTTTCGTATACTAATTTTGCTGAACACCTTCAGCGTATAAACCATATCCCAAACCAGAGAGTTTTAATTTTGGTTGGAATCTAGGCCCTTAACTCAAGCAGTCCCTTATTAAAATTAGGAATGTCTGGGCAAAGAATTGAATTGGGCAAGAAAGACACTGGAGAACCCAACCTGCCTCTGTGCCCTGTGTAACTGCCTAAGGGAGGGAGGTGTTTTGGAGGACCTACAGAGGGGCGGCCAGTCCATTCGGCTTTGGTGCTGCCACCTCTCCAGCTGCCCATTCCAAAAATACAGGCCCACCGGCCACAGGAGTCAGCCCAATTTAAATTACATATCTATAGGTGTAGGTTAGATTTCACTTCTCTTCTGCCTATGGGCCCTATGCACAAGGCTGAAATCAATCTCCCTCTTCCTGCCTGGCGCAGCACCGTGACTCTTGCACTCCTGCCTCTGCATCTCCAGTGAAAGGGCAGAAGGGAGATCACCCAGAGTATCGCTGTGTAACCCAGTGGCTAAGCCTCACCTGCATCTTCAGTTCTCCTTGGCCTGAATTCAAGGCTTCTCACAACATAGAATCATAGAATAGTTCGGGTTGGAAGGGACCTTCAAAGGTCATCTGGTCCAATCCCCCTGCAATGAGCAGGGACATCTTCAACCTGTGCCAATGTTTCACCACCATCATAAAAAATATCTTCTTCACATCTAGCCTGAATCTGACCTCTTCTAGTTTAAAACCACTAGCCCTTTTCCTGTTACAACATGCCTTTCTAAATAGTCTTCCCGCATCCTTCTTATAGGCTCCTTCTAAGTTCTGAAAGGCTGCTCTACTACCAGATTAGGACCTAATGCTTACCTAGTCAACTAAGGTTAGCTGGAGTCTAGACCCAATCTAACCTTTTGGGTGTTGCTGGGGAAGCTCTGCAGAGTTTGTTCACCTGAAGCGGGATTGCAGCAAAGCAATAGGTCAGAAGCCTGTGTTAGAGCATCCGGAGAACCTTTACACTAAGCAATGTAATCAGCAGATTTAGGAGCCCTCCGAGTAGGCTAGTGCTAATTGCAATAAAGCAGAGGGAGACACAGGGACTTCCACATGCGCAGCTTCCCCAGCTGACACCACAGGAGCACTCAGAGCCCTGACCTCAGGCTAAGGTTGCTGTTTCACCAAGTGATGCTGCGTTTGCAAGCCTTCAGCACCTACTAGTCCTAAACACACAGCCCCAGGCTGCAGGAAGCCCTGTCATTTAGACATCCCAAACATTTTCTATTTAAGATTGAATTCAGCAGAGTCCAGAGAATCTGGGGTAAAAATGACATGCTGTGGAGTTTGCAGGAGTCCTTAGAGGCAGCAGCTGCGACAGCAGCACATGTAAAACATGAGTAACAGCCTCATCGAAATGTCACAGTCCTAACCCATTACCCAATACAGAAGAGCATCCCAAGTGAATATGGTCCATTTTTTTCATTTCTGTTAGTTTTGAGACAAAAGATAGCATTGCTGTTTCTCGACCAGAGGGAATGGCCTTTCTGGCTTCCCTGGACAGGTCTTGCTCTTCTGTGCGAGCAGGGCCATGACAGGTACCAACTAACTGTCCAGCAGATGAAAAGGTGCAAGAAGGAGCTAGAGTTCCATCACCCAAATTTAAACTCATTATGTGTAGGAGACTTCTGGGAAAGAGTTTTTTATGAGGAAACAGTGTTGTTCTGAGATATCAAAAACAGCTAGGGAGCAAGGTTGTACACTTTCTTGCAAAGAGGAGAGTGTAAATTTTCATGCAGTCTCTTACACTGCTTAAGGAAAAAAATCTGGTTTTATTAATAAACTGCATTTGACATTTTTAGATTATAAATTGTGGTAACAGCAAAAGTACGGTACGGTACTTGCCACAGATGAAGGTGGTTCATATACTGATGTGTGGCACTAAAATGCTCCAGTTCGGAGCCACAGCTGAATACGGCAGCTCCAGCTGCCGGGGCTCAGGTTCAGTTCCTGCCAACTGGAAGACGTAAAAAACACCTCAGGACTGTGTATTTAGGAAAATGCAAAAAGGTGGGTCATTACCCTACCCCCTCACAACTGCCTTCTTGCTAGCAGGTGGCAGATAGCACCTGATCCCTTAGCTGGAGACGACTGATCTCGATCCGTGCCTCCTTTCTGAAGATCTGCCACTTTGAGTGGTGGAGGCACAGATGTGAAAGCCTCTTCGCCTTTTGGAGAGCAGCAGCACACCCATGGATCAATACTTTAACTTGAAAGCTGCTGCCATTCTCTGAAGAGACTGAATTATTTAAAAATATATATTAAAAAAAAATGGAGCTGTATTGTAGATCTCTAGGTTTGATTGGTACCCACTGTATTTTGCTCCTACAAATCCTATCTCTTAGCCAATTCAAAGATAATGATTTACTCTTGCATAATATTTGTTTCCCATGAATCTCATTAGTACATGATACAGTAAATATTACCTGATCACACACAGATGGAAAGTGATTTACAAGTTTAGTACCTTGTCCCCACATCAACTGGCAGGAACAGCACTGACAATGACACAGTTCAGGGTGCCCACCTGAAGGCTCTGTATCCACCTGTCACTTTTTTTCCCTTCCCCCATCACTTTAAAAGATTAGTATCTTATACTCAACCCTAGGTAGCATTTGCAGAGCTCAAAGAAAAAATGTCTGCTGGAGGAATAAAAGCGAAGCATCCTATCAAGTCTATCAATGCATTGCATGGGAAAAAAAAATTAAAATACTGAAAATAGCATGTCATCACCTTCAATGAACTCTCCATATGATGGTCAGATAATTTTGCACGCAAACCCTTTGCAATTACTAAACTGCAAAAATGCAGTAAAGATTTCTCTAAACAGAGATATCACATAGTAAGTTCTCTAAAGTTCATCCAAAAGCACATGCATTTTACATCTTTTCAAAATGCCCAATTAAGCAGTTTAGCACTCTGACATTTTACTGTAGTGACTGCAAGGGAGCAGCTGCTCCCAGCAGCAGCAGCCCAGGAACAGGTGTTGGGAAATGATAGCAGATACCAAATCCAACCATCTTCAGCAGGATCTTGAGGAAAGAATGAGAACTGCTTGTATCAATCACACTTTCTTAGATGTAATGCATCTTTTAATTTTAATTCCTGTTCCAGCTTTCATTAACTCTGAGCTGCTTTGGATAACTTATAGCAACTGTTAAAATGACTTAGACAAGGCACTCTTGATCCCTCTATGAGAGGCCTCCTGTGCTAAACCAACAGGTCCCCAAATGGTTACATTTAATATTGGATACAGGTACTAGAAAAAATAACTGAAGTGGATTGCCAATTGCATTTTCTGTCACATCCAGTATAGTTTTCAAATGCAAGCTCTTTAATGTCATCATCTTCTTTTTCTTTTATTATTTTTTTTTTAACTTTTTTTTTTTCGACTTGGAGCCCTGAGCTTGTAGTCAGTTAAAAGCCTAATCCTAAGCACAATTCATCCTTTTCACCAAGGAACTATGCAGACTCTATCAGTGGGCTCCAATCACACTTGGAGACCTATTGGCATGAAGTTTAAATTAAATTGTCCGTGCATTTGTGTCCAGAAAGATGGACATGATTACAAAAATGCCGCTGCACTTATTTTTAACTCCTAATGATGTTTAGCAGTTAAAAACCACCTGGTCACTGCATCAGAGCATTTTTATTGCTAGTTCTTCAAAACTGTGAGGGGAAGCATTACATTAAAATCTGTTTGTAAAAATAAATGCCTGCGTTGTATGTGATGCCATTTGATTTTACAAGTGAATAAAAACAGTTGCAGCATGCATGGTATCAGATCTACAGTGTTCTGTTTAAACTCCATGAAGATTGCCAATTACATGTTAAAGTAACAGAGATGAGTTCTCATTTTTGAATGTTTTCATACAACATTACTTTCCATACTTCCTCCCTCTGGACATATAACATAAAATTACGTGAGTACAGAGAACATGTAACTGTTTTAACTTCCCTGAATAATAATGTACTCTTGCCAAATAATAATGTAATACAATGTCTTACAGGCTCTCAGGTATTAAAGTCTGGGAATCCTGAAATATTTTGTAATCTGGCTTTACCGGTGTGCTTTTTAAACTGTTCGCATGATGAGAAGTGGCACACAGAGGAACAGAGACATCTAACAATTTTCAGTTACATGGTGTGAATTTTCCATACTGTGAAAGCAGTGCTGGGAAACAGGTACCTGTCAGGAACACGACAGTCAGAAGCAACATCTAAAACTGCACTTAGTGCGTGTCAAAAGGCAGCAATATTTTATCCAAGATGCACAGAAGCCAGGTCCAGTCTCGTCCTTCTCAATAATCAAAAGCACCAGCAGCTCTAAGTTGCGACTAGAAGAAGGTTTTAGTATGTTTGAAACGATACTGGCCTGAGGCAAAGTTGTGATACAAAAGCTCAACACTTTGGTAGGTGCTGAAGATTAAAAGTCTTAACAAAAGCTTTCTTAGAGATGCAAGAAAACAACTCAAAGCTTTGTATTTGTTTAGTAGAAGCATTGTCTTGAACAATTAACACTATCAGGTGAATCTAACACTGAAGTTTGTTTAGAAGAAAATGGGCACTGATCAACATCGATTTCTGAACGAATAAACTTTTTAGGTAATTCATGGGAAAAAAAGGACAAAGCAGTTACTCCTTTCCAATTTAATACATGGGTTGTTCTGGACAAGTCAAGTCCAACTCATTACCTGTTTCCTTCTGGTTCCAACTTTCAAAGCTGTAGAACCCTGTAACAACTTTGCTAAATTTAGAGTTTATCATACTACCTAAGTTCCTCAACATTCAAACACAACTGTATCACTACCTATATAATTAAAGGGATTAGGAAGCATGTTACTGTAACATAAGTTCTGCTGGAGTAGGAAATCCTTCTTGAAAGAAATTCAACAATTATTTTTTTTCTTGGAGGTCTCTCTTGTTAAATTGTAATCTCCATATTCTGCTTATGTCCCGTCTGTCTACACACATCTGTTCTCTCTTGCCCTGTACCTACATCACAAACCATTTGAGGCAGCGAAGCATCTGTTCTGTGTAAGGCACCTAGTTCCATGTGCTCTCATAGCGCTATGGTAAGCTAAATATCAAACAATAATACACTTTCTTCAAAAAGACACAAAACCCACAACTCACAAACTTGTATCTCAAAACACCCAGGGTAGCTTATTTCAAAATGAACAGTGATCAAAATATGACCAAACTGTTCTTCTGAATGCATCATATTTTGTGTTTTATTTCACTGGGGTTTTTTTAAATGAATGCATAAAAGGTCAATGAATGTAGACAAATAATTTATTTTTGTTTTATTTATTCATTATTTTATGTACACTTGGTATTTTTCAACACAGTCAAAGGGAAACAAATTAAGTGCAAAGCAAGATAAATATTATAGGTTGAATATATTTTAAAACATTTCTGTCATCTCTGAATCAGCAGACACTGACAACTCAGTGAGGACATTAATTTCTACTTCTTTATACTGGCAGTAACAGAATAAAACTGTACAACACAGTATTATGCACTTTAAATGATCCAACATGTCAGAATAAAACAGGCTTAATTTACTAAATAAAAGTAATTGGTGTGTAAATACGTCATTAACTTTTAAGGTAAAAAGAAACTATCTTTTAGTTAGCAATATAAGGCATTAGATGATTTCTCTATAATAAATTCAATCATTTATAAATATAGGGCTATGATCTCTCTTTTGTGTGTGTTCAAGTAATCCCGTACCTTATACTACAAATACATATTTAGTCAAAGGTGTTCAAATGAGGAGGAGCCGGGTATCTGTGCCTGAGCTGTGTCTGCACATGCACAGAGACCTTTGGTTTACACAGAGAGAGAAGATGCTGTAGTCAAATCTGAACAGAATACACTAATAACATATTTTCCATTTACTATTGGTCAAGCAGAACGTTGATAAGGAAAAAAAAAAATAAATGTAATCAAGTACTTGCATAAGTATAAAAAATGTGCAAGCCTCAGAGGACAATATTAAAAACAAATATGCAGAAGATACTAAGGTAAACACTATTAGTATACCAAGAGGAGCACAAAACAAAAAATGGAGTTAATGCTGAATGTGTACGACTTATTGAATGACAGCACAGAGAACAGGTTTGGGATCTAAGATCGTACAAACAGACACAGCTCTTGGAATATTGACTATATTTAGGACTGCAATGGTGCAAAGTAGTGAATGTCAGTATTGTGGGCGATGTAGCTTAACATCAGGAAACAGCCCTGAAAACACATCCAATAACTGCTGCCCCTGCCTCCCACTTTTGGTTTTGCTAACCACTGCCTTCCTCATGCTTTAAATATGCCCTTATTAGCCTTTCTAATCTAAACCTTCCAACCTCTGTTTCTCAAAGGATCTTAGTTAGGAAATTTATTGAAGCTGGTTAGGATTTGCATGTTCTCCTATGTTCACAGTAGCATTTTATACTATAGAGCTTAAAGTACCATTATGAGGTAAAATACACAACCTTGTTTTGGATATCTTTGTGACACACAGTACTGAGATGAACTATCTAAAAGTTAAGGAGCCTTGCAACATCATCAAGTGTAGCTGTCCTCATTTATGCTAATTTGAATTAAAATATTTGTACAACCAATGTGCTCCCACCTGCTGCTCGTTATTCAGTGATGTATTACGGGAAGAGAGAAAATTCAACCCTATTGATTTTAGTGGGTCTCAGAATTCAGCTCCTGGAATCCCTGTCAGTAGGTGTGTATAAAAGCTGCTCTTTACTTCCTTTAAGATGCTGAGGAGGTGAAGTACAGAAGAGGCCTTCTAGGTCTTAACCACACATCCTGTGCATGACAAATGCATTTATGTTGTTTCCATATAGTCTGGACTCCTGTCCTGCTCCTGTGCAAATGATAGCTCGGGAGGTGGATCCAGAGTAGTGCACCGGGTCAGCATGTGGCAGTGGATCAGGCTGGCATTAGTAAAACTGCATGTCTGGATGCTTCGCAGCACTTTTGTCTGCCCTCATGCTTCAGTTTAGAGATAGCAGTCCAAATTCTTTTCAGTGCTGAAAAGCTTTAAAAGTGAGGAAGGTTTTGAGTAGTCCTGAGGGGCCATATTGACTCCATGTATGTGACTCTCATACAATGAAAGGTTTAACAGAGTTTAAGAATAAAGCCCACAGCGTGAATCACTAATGCTGTTGCTGAGTGGCTGGGATCCAGACATGATTCCTGCATGTCTCGAATGTGTCTACTACATCAGCTTCTCAGGACATTTTGTCCAAACACTAGGAGGCTGACAGAAATAAATGCCCTCTTCCTTCTGCTGGCTTAAATGTCTGACTTGGGATGGGAAGAAAAGTAAAAAAATTAAAAAAAAATAATAATAATAAAAAAAAAATTTAGAAACGACCTCTCCCCCTCCCCTCCCCCCAAAAAAACCCCCGCACTAAACCAAAGAAAACAACACAACAAAAATAAACATTCAACTATGAGAAAACAAAATCATAGAATCATCGAATACCAGGTTGGCAGGGACTTCAAGGATCATCTGGTCCAATGTTTCTTGGCAAAAGCAAGAAAGGTTTTCTAGTTTCAACCAAGATATTTTTGTAGGGAGCAATCAGATACCATTCAACCAACAGAGCAGAGAAAGTGGTGGCCTTTGGTAGAGCAAGAGAAGCCCAGGGGCTAATAGGGAGCAGCATGGGGTAAGGAACCTTGTACTCTGAATCCAGGATAGCACACACAGCTCAGGAAGCTGGTTTCCACTAGAAGTTTTATGTGGTCTACATGGACCTCAGCTTCTCCAGAGGTCAGTTCAAGACCTCAATTTAAAATGGATCTCCTGATCTGAACTAGCCTGTGGAAGAACCTATCAGAGTGAAGGGACCCTAGAAGACCAGTTTCCTAATCTGAGTACCTATCCTAGATACTTAGATTATAAAAATATTCTCTAGCTACAGAAAATGTGCTTAGAGGCAATTATCCCTTCTGCCTTTCTTGACTGGTTATTAAAAAAAGGCATAACTTGCTTCTGGTGCTTACTGGCTTAGCATGCACAGCAAAGTGATTTACAGATAGTGTCAGAACTGTTCCCTCTATTGCTGCTCTTCCATCTTTTATAGAAATTAGTCCCTTTAAAAGGTAACACAGTAGGAGTTTGTTGCAATATTGCTCAGACTCCTGTTTTTGCAGCAGAAAATGAAGCATATTATTAAATAAAAAATAAAGCGAGGGGGTGCCAGTATCATCTCCCAAGTAGCAAGCAATGGGACAAAAGGAAATGGCCTCAAGTTGCCCCAGGGGAAGTTTAGATTGGATATTAGGTAAAACTTCTTCACTGAAAGGGTTGTCAGGCATTGGAGCAGTCTGCCCAGGGAAGTGGTTGAGTCACCATCCCTGGAGGTGTTTAAAAGACGTGCAGATGTGGTGCTTAGGGACACGGTTTAGATGTGGACTTGGCAGTGCTAAGTTCATGGTTGGACTCGATGATCTTAAAGGTCTTTTCCAACCAAAAAGATTCTATGATTTTGCTGCTGGTTATTTGAGGGGGATGGGGGCAGGGAAAGAGCTATTATTTTAAAATTAATCTAGGTGCTGGGTTCAGGGATTTAAATTTGAAGGTCTGGAGATGCCTCATCCACACATAGGAATCAGGACATTTCCACAGACAATTCCCACACCTCACCTGCAGAGATCCAGCCAATTTGGACACACCTTAACTCCACCATCTCCCTGGTAAGGAGATTAATGCAAAATGCCAGAAGATGCTCAAGAGCCATAGTGCCTTTATGCTCATCAGGAAGAACTAGAATGAGACCATCACATGGATTTTGCTAAGATGACTCAAGGGACAGCTGGTAATTAGAATTTGTCTGTATGCAAAAGTTAAATCAGAAAGTGCAAGGACCCCCTGCAAACACACCAATTCCTGGTTATTTTAATTCACTTTCAATAACTCTTCCAAAATAACTCCAAGCATAGACTAACCATTAGTTTCCAAATCACAACCAAATGAGTTGGTTTTAATTTGTCTCTATTACTTTCAAAATAGTGTATATGTGCAGAAATCTGTGGCACAACCCTGAAGAAAATAAATCTAAGGAGACTAAGGTCCAACAGACAGAACCCATCTCCTGATGGTGATTAGACGACTATACTATCCAACAGCTCTTGACAATGGTATAATAGTAAAATGCAAAAAAGATAATATTTTGCTACCATTATACACAATATCTCACTAAAAATGCTCAGATTCAGTGTTTCATAAACTTTGTCCTCTTTTTCATCTGAATTCAAATTTTCACGTTTTGACACTATGAACAATTAACCACCATACTCAATTTCCAGTAGAATAAACAGAAACAATTGGCCCCTGAGCTATGGTAATCCAAATTTATTATAAGATCTATGTAAACAAATACTAAAAATATACAAACTAAGATGTTCCTAATGTATTATAGACAACTCATTTTCTAAACAGAAACTATTGCCAGTACCCAAGAACAGGGATATTTATCTTAGTCTAACTTGCAGACTTCAGATTGACAATATTAGTCCTGTAAACTAATCATGTATGTTTTGTACATTACAGAACTGTATGTCAAAAACATTACCAAAATTTTATTTTAGTAAGTTACATTTAGATTTTCCTACTAACCTACACCAAGAAAAAAAATTACTTTCCTTAAAAAAAAAGAAAATAAAGAACAACAAAAAAGAACAAATGAACTGTTCTTGACACTGCAAGTTTCTTAAGTTAGGTATTATTTCTCCCCTCTGTCATCTTCAGCCATCAGAACACAAACAGAACAAGCAAAGGGCAAGTCTCAGATCATAGAACCACAGCACGGTTGAGGATGGAAGAAACCTCTGCAGATGTCCTGGTTGCAGTTGGGACAGAGTTAATTTTATTCCTAGTAACTGCTATAGTGGTGTGTGTTGGATTTAGGATGAGAATAATGTTGATTATACACTGATGTTTTAGTTGCTGCTGAGCAGTGCTCGCACTAAGTCAAGGACTTTTCAGCTTCTCATGTCCTGTCAGCGTGGAGGCTGGAGATGCACAAGAAGTTGGGAGCGGGCACAGCAAGGACAACTGACCCCAACTGAATGGATATTCCACACCGTATGACATCATGCTCAGTATTACAATCTAGGGAAAAGTTAGTCATCAGGCCACTGCTCAGGAACTGGCTGGGTATCAGTCAGCAGGTGGTAAGCAATTGAACTGTGCATCACCTGTTTTATATATTCAATTATTATTTTCCCCTTCTGTCCTACTAAACTGTCTTTACCTTAACCCACAAGGTTTACCTTCTCTTCTATCCCACATAACTCTGGGGGGCGGGGAGAATGCGCAAATGGCTGTATGTGGTGTTTAGCTGCCTACTAGGTTAAACCACAACAGGAGGTCATCTGGTCCAGCCCCCCTCAGCTCAAGCAGGTCCACCTAGAGCTGGTTGCCCGAGACCATGTTCATACGGCTTTTCAATATCTCCAAGGATGGAGACTCCACAGCTTCAGTGGGCAACCTGTGCCAGGGCTTGATCACCCTCACCATAAAATGTGCCATCTTATGTTCAGATGGAGTCTCCCATGTTTCAGGTTCTTGCCTCAAACCTGCAGTTTATTTGTCCTCAAAAAAGGACCAATTACAAAAATCCTAAGCAATTAAGTCTTACACGCATCTGTGTGTCCACGCACTAAACCACCTGCAAAAATGCAGATGGGCAGCAGTAGGTGAAGAAAAAATATTTTTATGTAGTTCATAAAACGAAACAAAGAGACATCAGGAATTACCACACAGGCATCTATATGAAAGGTCAATATTAAGAGCATCTAAATGCTAAATCTTGACTTAGAACTACTAGCATGTGAAATTAGATGGGAAACTAATTTCTGGGAAAGATAACAGCTGACCTAGAACAATGGACCCACTTTCCTCATGCCTGTAAAAAGTGCTGGCCACCCTTTCATGAATTTCCAGATAAATTTGGATAAGTCCTCTTTGTTTATTTTCTCAACTTTTTTGACATTTGCATTTCTTTAGTACCCAAGGAAAAAGAGAACGCTTTCAAATACGTGAGGATTTTTTTTTATTTATTTGCTTTTAGGAAAGGGGAACAAAACACGCAGGAGAAAAACTGCATTCCTCACAAAGGATCTTCTCCAATTCGTGATGTCTATCCTAACTGTGCCATCATTTATCATTATTAAATGAAAACAAGACAGGGAGAAACCAGAGCTGCTAAAACTAAAATAACAGTACTTAGTCCTTTAGCTAAAAAGGAAAATCTCACCATCGTTTGCTATTACTGAGGCTGAGTCTTCTTAAAAACAGACAACTCTTGCTGAGGCCCTTCTTTGAAGATCATGAAGGTCTGTAACACACAAGACCTGTGCCTCAGTCCTTCCTAATGTCAACTGTCACAACTTGTTCCATGCCTGGTAAATTTAATTAAGAGCCCTTCTTGGATTTCAAGTCAGAAATCTAAAATCACAGAAATCATCATCTCAGTGAAGGAAAAATGCCTTAATTAGGGAAAAATATTGACTGTGTCTAGCACAGCATGTACAGATGCATTAAACTAGGAATTTCTAGCCTAGTAATTTCAAAAGCTATAACTTACGGAATCATTGCAAAAAAGTAATAATGAACATGTAAATCTATATATAAAGTCACCCCCATAGTCCACATAATAAAATGCTACATTTTATCTAGTTTTTGTAAATTTAGTAGTCCCGCAGATGTGATGTGGGAAACATATCCCATAAGATGCAATAAGTACACACATTAAGAACCAGGACTAAACACACATTTTTTGCAGATGCACAGTAGGTAACATTTCTAATGACAGGAGAGCAGTTAAACTAGTCATAATCTTAATTATAGCAATATGAAAGATTATCAAAACAGCTGCAATACATTAATTGCATTTTCCCATTAATTTCATGCATTTACAGAACTATACATATAGTCAGTCAGGTACATAAGATTTCAGAACAGGGAAAGGGGAAGCGTTTCCACGAAAAAAACCCAAAACGAAACAAAACAAACAAACAAAAAAACCAACCAAAACCACCACAGGCATTGGCAAGTGACTCAGGGGCAGAAGTAGATCTTGGCATTTAAAACACTGACTTCCCAAGTTGTCAGCATCTCTATAATTTGATTTTTTTTTCTGGATAGATTTTGGAGAGCTTTGAAGTTTGGGGATGGATGTTGTTCCAGTCTTGCTTTTTGGTATTCCAAAACAGGTAGTGCAATGCTGGATGGAATGAATCTCATTTTAGTATTCTGGAGACAAGTATCTAACTTGAGCTAAATCACAGCTTCCACAGCCTCCAGAGAAGCTCTCCAGAAAATTATTCATTCTACTCTCCTTAAATATGTATCTTAAGAGGAGATCGATAGCTCTCTAGAGGTGCCCAGATTCCTCTCTTGTAACTAGATGTCTAACTTTCCCAGAGCTATCAGAGAGATGAATTCTACTCACTGTGCTCCGTGATTACTGGACATCTTGTATCTGGAAAAGTTGGCATGAAAGCCACAAGGAAAGGATCAGGCAGGAAGTAGAAGGGCTTTTTTTTTGGACCTCCAAGTACATGGGGATTATAAGGTCCAACCTTCTATCCAAAAATGTTCTTCCATGTAAGTCCTGCTATCTAAGGTACTTAATCATGTGCATAATTTAAACATCAGAAACCTCATCTATTTTCATAGAGCTATCTAGCCAGACAGCAGAGGATTATGAATACATGTAAGTACACTATTGAACTGAAGTCTTCAAGAGTTGGGAAGAGGCTTTAAATAGTAAAATTATCATACTAATTTTTAAAATGACCGAAAGAATGACATATCTACTGACATGCCATCCCACACCAACTTCACAGAGATAGTACAGAAGCCCCTCTTCAGTTTAAGAACAGGAGGACTTCAGAGCAAAGCTCTTTTTTTTGGACATGTTAGCAATGGTTTTTTAACATCTGTTGCCAAAGTACATCTTTTACAATGCTTCAGAAAGACAGACAAGATCAAAGAACAAGATAAAGAAACTGAACGTGCTTAAAAGCAGAATTTAGATAACGTGGCTGAGGGATGGGTTTGGAGATGATGACCCACTTCCAGAATAATGAGGAATTGGCATCATTCGTTCTGGATTAAATGAAACTAGAATAAACTTCCTGCTCTATGACTGCCTCACAAGGAGACAGTCCACAGTAGTTATCGGACTTTGCACTCACACTCAACCATACCCTGTATCACCTTTCACATGTAGACAAACCAAAAGGCACTTTGGCAAAGCAACAGAGGAAACCCCGCTCAGCTTCTGCCCCAGCTTTTCCTGCCGCACAGGTGGAGAGAATCTCGCTCTCCAGGTACAGTAAAACAACAGTTTAAACCAGAACTGCTATGAAACATCTTCTGCTATTACATTCACTTCACAAAAGTCACTTCTACATGAAAAAACTTTGAGATTCATATGTGTAAGTATGTACACACATTCAAAAAATGTTCATATATATATATACAGAAACACGTGTGTATATATATAATTTATACACACATACATATAAATAGAGACACACACAAGTATAAAATAGCAGAACTAAAAAGACAATGATCTATTCTTGCTTCTTTGTGACATATAAGGAAGGCCCAAAAGCATGTTGTTTTCTTTATCCTGGAAATATTAAAAATGTCAAGTCTCATCTATCCTCTCTTTTCTGGAAGACTTCTTGGACGTACAAAACCATAGCTAAAATTGCTTCTTACCCACTGATGGAAGATTAAAGTCTACAACTAGAGATGGAAGTCTTTCCCAATTATTTCTCAGCTATTTGAGTTAATTTTATGTTAGCAATAACTAAGTTTTAAATAGTCCAAATTAAAGGTAGACTTAAATTTATCCCTCAAGTGACAATAGAGAATTCCTGACAAAACCCATTTCAAACAGAAGGCACAACATAAGAAAAAAAATCCTTTAGTATGAACAAAACATCAATTTAAACCTCCTTTATAACACCTAAAAAGCAATAGAGAATGAAATCCTTTACATATACATGAAACACTTGTTTGATTCACAGATGCTGTAGAAGTGAAACTGTATTATTTACCAAGTTTACCAGTTTGAAGGCACAATGGCTAACACTTCATCCACATCCCATTCTATTTACAGTGAAAAACAAACAAGAAGGATCTCTAAGAAAAAAAGAGGAGATAAACACAGATGCACCCTGAGAAGAAAAATTTTACAACAAAAACATTTGTTTTGAAATACTGTTCTTTGTAAACTCCCATTATCTAAACCTGTGTTCTCCTATAACTAGAATACTGTTTGATACTCAGTTACAATGAAAATATTACTTATAGACAAAAAAAGTTAGAAGTTAAGTTCCCAGAAAAAGAAATCAACCCAAACCTGATTGAAAGAAATGAGGTCTCACAAAGAATCACACCATCAGTGTGGAAAAAAAAAAAAAAGAAAAAAAAAATCAATCTCAAGATCTTTGACAATGTCCAGTTTTCTGGAAAAAAAAATGGAATGGCATCATCTAGTTGGAAATCCCATAGTGCCTTCTGTTTGGAGGAAAAAAAATCAAAAAGCCAACTGTGCATGCTCTTCTTTGGATCTGGAATTCCCAAAAGATTCTGTAAAATGTAAAAAACTGAAGAAAAAGGTCTTTCTATAAAATCAGATAAATGTTCTGTAGCTGTTTCATGACATGGTTTACAAAGTATTGGCACCAGCACAAAGAGTTCAAAGTGTTCATTCAGGAGTCACAGAGATTGTCAAATCTTTAATGATTCGTAGCTGTCCTCTAGTAGCAGTTGGTTATTTACTGCATAAACTGAAGTATTCTTTGCCAGTTGATCTTCGGTGTGATAATGCACTTCTGCCAGACAAAACATCTTCCTTCTTATTCCAGTAAGTAGGAAGCGCCATTAATACAAGCATAGTGGAGCCAACAGCAAATGGCAGACTATATTTCATGGTCCATATTCATTGACAATGGCTAAAAAGGTAAAATTCTAAAGTCAGGCTGTACATAGCAACATACTGTAGCAGTGGTATTCAAAAAAAAAAAAAAAAAAAAGAGATAAAAACTTAATACAAGGAAGCACGAAAGGAAGAAACCTCTACAATTTGTCTACTGACAGTTTTCCTTCTACAGAGGATAAACAGTGTTAAAAAGAGAGAGTGCAATAGTACTTTGAGCCATCACCTCTTAGAAAAACAAACAAAAAAACCCCCACAAAACCAAAACAAATCCAATGCTTAGGTTTGGTGATTATTAAATCACCAAAATATATTGCCCTTGTTTCAAACTCACTGTATTTTGATCGCTGTCTTACTGAACAAAATCTTTGTTTTTACACTTGATGGGAGATTTGACACCAATGTAAGGGACAGTCACTAATGCATTACCCTAAGGTCTATTCTTTATGGTACTTTGCATGATAACCAGATGTATCACAAATGAAGTCTAGATCATGACAGAAATTTGAAAATAAAATTTCTCTTGAGTTTTCTACATATCACCGGTTAGGACACTAAGTACCTGGGCTCAAACTTTATATCCAATAACAAGAAGCATCTGGCAATTTTCTCCTTTTGTTTCTGCTCTACGTTCAGGTGGAAGGTTCTTGCGTTTATCTGTTGTGTCGCTTAGGCTGGACTGTAAAACATGACTACATATATTTTAGGTGGAAGAAGGGAGAAAAATGCATCAGATACAATTCATTGCCAAAAAAATGAAGATACAGTGTCTTTTCAATCCATTCTTCTACAAGCTTAAATAGCTTTTCAAACAACTAATTATAGGCCAGATCACAACATCATATGCTGCAGGCCAAACTAGAGTGCTATGGTATCTGTGTATGTATATACAAATACATCTGTATAGATTTATATATACACACACAAACACATACAAATAAAAAAGGAAGCACCCATTTTTTTCTTACTGCTAAATATTGAACTTCTGCTTTCACATGGATAATAATATAGTTTGTTGTGTGTAATATTCTAAAAAGGGACATTTAAGAATATGTTATTCATTTTCTTCTCATTAAAGCCACACATATGGCTGGTATTTAAAAACATGCAGTGCCACCAGTCAGCAGAGAGTAAAACAATTCTTAGGTACAATATCAACACTTTAAGAAATACATATTTAAATGTATTTTACCCATTTGTGTAGATAATTAATAATTTCCACTATTTCATAGGGCATTTATATCCTTCTTAAAAAAAGTCAGCATGAATTGACAGGAAACAACTCTGTCAAATGAATCCCACAGCAGCATATGTAGTAAGTCACTGGGTGAAACTCTTTTTTATGAACACATTAGGAAAGTTGGCATTCAGTTCTAAGACAACTCTATTATCAATCTGTGAACAGAAGGACACATCGAGTAAAGACAGATCTTTACAAGACTCCAGCAATTTCCTTAAAGATGCAGGGCTTACCATCCTCGTCCCTGTTCAAAAACAGAAAAGAAACAAAACAAACTGTAAGGTTACAGAGAATAATCTATTTTTTAAAGTTGCTAACACTGTGTCATGAAAAAAATACCACTATAATGTGATTTTTATTTAGATTATTTCCAATTAGATTTTTAAACTAAAAGCTTCTCAGAGACAGTGCAGAATTTTTGCTTTTAAGAAGCCTGTTGTACTTCCCTAACCCCATTACTTAAGCAACTCCATAATTTTCTATTTGTGGGGCAACTTTCCACCTTCAAGGGGAATTTTTGACTATAGAAGCTGACCCCAAGTACCCACAGCTACAAGACCTCCCAGTGACCAGCTGATGGGCTTTGGCAACAACCAACAGAGTACGCTACACTTGTGCTCTCATGACTCTCCCACTGACTGCAATGACCGGCACAGCACATGAGCTACTATGGGCTGCTCCAATTCCAAAATAAATCAGCAAGGCTTCTAGAACTTTAGAGTGAGTTTGGGTATCATGCATATTCAGGGGCAGTTGTTCAAAAGACTACCAGTCACACACACGCGCACACACACACATATATATATATACACTAATTACAACAGAAATCGCACTATTACCCATGCTAAAAACATGATCACAGTGACTGAACTCATAAGTGTCACACAGGCTCAGATCAAGCACGGGATTAAGTCAGAAATCAAACAAATCTGTGGTTATAAACATGCATCCACAGACCCCTTATAGCTGATGGAAATCTAGTCAGCACAGTCCAGGTGCTTAAGCACATGATTCAACTGGCTGGGCACTGGGGTATGATTCAGTTGCCTGAGGTGCCCCTTGGGCTTCCTTACACCATGTAGGACATCCACACAGAGCTGGCAGACAGGACACTGACCCACAAGAGGAGATCCATGCCTTACTGGAAGGGCTAGAAGCCAGGCAGGTTACTCCGGGCAAGTGAACCAAGTCTGGATGTGTAGAGTGGGCTAAACTGCTCATCAGGTTCTCCTGGCTCTGAAAGGAGTTTACACATCCAACACCATATATCATTAACACACACCTGCTGGTAGACACTTCAACTTACACAGCTCCATCTTGAGCTGAACTGCACCCCAAAATAAACATCTAGCCCAGGATCTTGTCTATGGCCAGGGCCAATAATGCTGACCAAAAAAAAAAAAAGAGGCAAGAGCAGCTCTTAAAAGCAGCTTTTCACTGGTGGATTTCTGAAGCTATCTTTCATGAATGCAACAACTTTTCTGAACTTCTTTATAATTATGGACACTCCACGAGTTCTACAGTTTAACTATATGATGTTAAAAAAAAAAAAAAGAAAAAAGAAAAAAATCATCCTTAAACCCACTGCTTACTATTTGCAATAATTAAAAGGCAATGAATACTAAAGAAGCAGTGCGAGATCATTCCCAGTTCACTGTTTCCACACCATTCATAATCCTATGGACATCTCTTCTGTTCCCTCAAGGCTGTTGTAAGATCAGTATCATAAGATCATTCTGCAATTTTTGAGCATCAAGTTCTCCAGCTTAAGGTTTTTCTACCCCAAATATCTCTGCATTATCCTCTAGCACAGCATTATTCACTCCTTTGTCTGGATTACTTATAAGCAGATCAATACAGACCCTTGGTGACCATGGCAGTGACCTAAGTTCACTGTGAAAAGAGATATGTTCTTTTCTTCTGTTGTCTGTCTTTGAAAGACTCCTTACAAACCTGGAGAAGACAGCTAAATTACAAAAGCAGAACCACCCTGGCTAAAGCTTTTGAAAATCCAGTCCTTTATGGACTGGATCAGTGCTTGCCTCCACCAAGAACTCCAAGGAATTCTGCAAGATTGGAGAGGCATAACCTACCTTCATGGGGACACAGCTCTCCTTCAAAGCATCATAATGACCTTGATGTTCACTGACTGACTGGCTTTCTTATGGCTGCAACTGGTTTCCACAGAGCAAAAGACAATCTTACTGTTCTGTAGCTTCTAACCTGCACCCTTTACAGAAGATTTTTGCCATGTTTATAACTTCATTCCTCTAGTGCTGAGGCTCATTTAAGTGACTGATCACACAACAGAAATAAGCTTTCCACAGCCCTGTATTTCAGCTCATTTAGAACTGCTGCATAAATACCATTTCATCCTAGCAATTTATTATCGTTCAATGCATTGATTTGTTCAAAAGCTTTCTGTATTGGCATTCCAATTTAAGGCAGCTTTTCGGGCTAATCTCCTGGAAAGAATGGCTCTGATGTAGCAGCCTACCTGATCCCCCTTGCCATGAACACTAATGGATGGACAACAGTTCTCCTGCAATGGCCTTCTGATATCTGAGCAATCCTTCACATCTGGAGTTCCTACCAGCCTCAGTAATCCACTGTAAACTACTTCTAACATATCTGAAATACAATTGTAGCACCTACCATTAGCCAACGGTTCCCTAATACCTCATTCTGCCTTACCATGACTTTGTTCCCCTTTCTAGTGTACAGCTTCCTATTTTTCTTGTCTGCATAGGTTTCATTTCCAGAAAGACGCCTCTGTTTTTAGTAGTCTCCTGTACTCTTAAGTATTTAAGTGTGGTCTTCACTTCTTCTACGGTAGGCTCTCAGATTAGTTGCTTTGAGACATCATTTAATATCCCTTGAAAACAGTCTTTGCTACCAGACCCCCAAATTTTACCTCCTGTACACAAATGTAATCAAAGCTTATCATTATTATTATGATTTTTCACTCCTTATCATTACATTATTACTGTCACCACAACTGTCCAGTGGTTGATGTAACAGCCCCTACAGCCATACACAGTAGTTCTGTAATATGCTGTAGTTACTTACTTCACTTGACCATAATTTTACCATAGTATCACTGTCCCACCAGCAGGATCTGCTCTACCATTCCAATCCAAACTCCAGGAACACCACATTATGCTACTCATCTCTTTTCTACCAAGCCTTAAAACTGCTACTGCATCAGCACCTTCATTTAAAATGAGCCTCGTTTACACATTTCAGATTTTAAGCTTCAAGATCCAAATGTGTGTTTCTACAAAAATCCTAGATCTAGACACCTAGCCACAGATTTTCTTTGTGTAGGATGTTCTTCATTCCTTCCTACCTGAATTTCAACAGTTCTCCTACTGTTTCATCTAAGACTAAGACTTAATGGATTTGTAACTAAATAGGCCATCCTAAATTACATGCTTAACTGCACCTGTTTCTTTTTTCCTTCTCAGACTTAAAATTTTATGTTAGGAAATATCTTTTTCCAAAAGCTAAAAAAGCCAGTTATGCACTTGGGGTTTGGTTATTCACACCAGGAGATAAAAAAACATCAGCCGCAGCTTTACTTTTATTTATACAATGTAAAATTAGTGATATATATTTCTTAAAAGTACATTCAAAAGCATTTCAGAAGTGTCATACAGCACATTTTCCTTTGCCTTTGAAAGATTAACAACGCCTCCTTCTAGATACCTATTCGGTGCATTCTTCTAGAGTTTGGAAGCTCTGTTACTTACTACAACTTTTCCTACATGGACGAATTGGCCATTTCTCAGAATAAATACATAATCAGTATATTAAAATCTGCTATTTAATTTTGTTGTTCAGTTTATTATTTGGAAAAATTCTCTGGTATCACCTTTGTTAAAAGACACTTCTGAGTAATGAATTCTTTGCTAGAACAATTCTTTTTATTAGCTGTAAATGATTTCATTTATATCTATCACATATATGGAATCACAAAATCATAAAATTGTTCAGGTTGGAAAAGATGTTTAAGATCTTTAAGTCCAACCATTAACCTAGCACTGCCAAGTCCACCTATAAACCACGTTCCTAAGAACCTCACCTACATGTTTTTTAAACACCTCCAGAGATGGTAACTCCACCACTTCCCTGGGCAGCCTGTTCCAATGTCTGACAATCTCTTCCAGGAATAAATTTTTCCTGATTTCCAACATGAACCTCCCCTGGTGCAACCTGAGGCCATTTCCTCTCATCCTATCACTTGCTACTTGTGAGAAGAGACCAACACCCTCCATGCTACAACATCCTCTCAGGTAGTTGTAGACAGTGATAAGATCTCCCCTCAGCCTCCTTTTCTCCAAGCTGAACAGCCCCAATTCCCTCAGCTGCTCCTCATCAGACTTGTTCTCCAGATCCTTCACCAGTTTCATTGCTCTTCTCTGAACTCTCTCTAGCACCTCAATGTCTTTCCTATGATGAGGGCCCCAAAACTGAACACAGGATTCAACGTGGGGCCTCATCAGTGCCGAGTACAAGGGGCTGATCACTTCTCTAGTTCTGCTGGCCACACTATTTCTGATACAAGCCAGGATGCTGTTGGCCTTTTTGGCCACCTGGGCATGCTGCACATCAAACAACATTTGAGAGTGAGGACCTTGAAAATAACTATCACTATTCCCTCAAATGTTTTTACTTTTCCTTTCCTCCCCTAGACCAGCCAGAGTAGCCTTAATTTTTTACATTTTATTCAATCCATTGCACACAACTTGAGTTCTAAATTTTAATGTACTACACATTTTCATGTTTGAATTTACTAACTATGTGTTGATGCTCTCAAGATAAAGCTGAAAATTTTGACAGCTGGCAAGGGGGCAGTTGGGTTTTCTGTTGCTCAGGAAGGTGTGGGAGGTGTTGGTATGTAGATAGGAATACATGAATTTTGCAGTAACAAGGGTGTCTACTTTTCATTACTCTTTTTGTGTAGGACAGACGTAGTCAGGCCTTTGGGGAGCAAGGCTAAAATGATTTATTCTTCATCCTTGACAGCAGTTGGTAGCCCCACAGCAACATAACCGAGCAGCTGATATGATGTGCAAGAAAAGAATTTGCATTCCCAATTCAAGCTTGTCATCTGACTCATCACATTCCTCAATGCTGATCACAGTTTGAAGACTAGTTTTTAACTAGAGGCCTAGAGGTGTCCACTTAATTTTTGATAGCACTGGATGATGTACTCCATCACTACAAAACTATCAGATGATCACAGCCAGATCATTCTACTGCAAGGTGGGAACCCACCATATCAGTCAGAGAAATGGATGTGGGCAGAGAAGGAAATGATACTTCTAAGCAGGCAGCTCAGTCTGTACCAGGTAAAAGAAAGCTCAGAACTAAAACTTCAAGAACCACACCCCCACGTACTCAGAGATACACTTATGTCATGCTTCCTCTGCCAAACTGTATTATAATATAGCAGATACAGACCCAACTCTTGATTTTTATTTTAACAGAAATTTACTTGCTGAAATGTGTTTTACACACCACAAACACAACCACCCATCAAACAATGCTTTACATGGGCCAATAATTTTATGCAGCCCTTGAAAACTGGCAATTTTAATCTTCTGTGGAGTCCTATGATTCTGTAACAAGGGACTTGTTACAAGAGACTAAGGAAAGGACAGATGGGTAGCAAGCTGCAGGACCTGCCACTTGAAAATAGCATCCAGGGTATATATAATATCCGTTTTGTAACACTTAAATGAATGACACACAGTTCAACAACATTTCTTTCAGAAGCTTAGACTCCTCCAGTCCTGAAGCTATTGTGGTGATAAATAATCTATAACTGAAACAAGAAGTTTTCCCTGACAAGTTCATAAGTTCTAACAACTGCAAAGAGAAACCAGTATGGTGTTTTCAGTGCTGGTGACTGCAGTGCAAGTAAGACATTCTGATCCCTACCTAGGTAAGTGCCTGTATACAGCAAGAAACCTCAAGCTTTTACACCGCTTTGTTGAAGCAAAAGAAGTTCTCTTACAGCATGCACTGTTAACCTAACAGCAATACTTCTATGCCCTTCACAATGCATGTATAAGCCAGACATTTCTGTACTTGGGAGATGACAAAGGATGTAATGAGAGTACATCTCCTTCATTCACATCACAGAGAAGACCCACTGTTCAAGGTTACTCTTGCAAAGCTGAGCACTGACCTCAGGCCTCTAGCAGCTTCAGACCCGTTGTCACACTTTTTCAAAAGGACTAAAACATATCAAGCATTTATGCAGCTTATAGTAACAGGATGGTCCTACATCAGCTGGCAAAAGTTAGAGCACATACAGAGATTTGTGACTTTCTCGATACTCCTGCTCAGTAAGAGACAAGCTCTTTAGTTCAGACAACTGAGACTTCTGCACTTACATTGGAACACCTGGCAATTTACCTTCAGATGACCCAATGTAGTTCTACTTGACAACTCTTTCTTTTAACCACAGAATGTAACGGTCCTCCTATTCAGACAAAGAAACAAACACAGTTTCCTTGCTGTTGAGAAAAAAGCTGGGTAACTCCTTCACATGTATCACCTTGTACTGACTTGTTTACAGCAGAAGACAACCCTTTTTTGCCCCTACTAAGTATTCCTCTGAAGAAAGAAAGTGAGGTATAAAAGGTGGATATTAAGGTTTTTGGTAGAATCTTACAGATAATCCTACTGGCTATTCCCTGGAGAGCACCTACCATAACCCAAAATGCAATCTCACTGGGAAAGGTTGAGTACAAATCAACTTCATTCAGGAATACCAGTAACCACCCCGGGAATGGAACAAACTCCTTTTCCACGTTCACACATTATTTTTCCACAAAAACATCAATAAGACATCAAACTGAATTCAAATGTGAATTCAAATGCTAAAAAAGCATGGCAACAAGCCTTCACAGCCGTCAGAGAAGCAAGACAAGCAGCAGACCATCCGTAGGCTTAGCATGGCCCAACTATTCACCGGGCAGCCCTGGTGCAGTGAAAAGGTCAGAGCACTTTGTGGGCAGACACAATGCCCTTATAACAGAAATGCATGGAAGTGGGTGGTCAGGAGAACATAAGTGTTTAGGGAAGATCACATTCGCTGTGCCGTTCAGAAAATTTTCATGTCTGAACAGGCAGATGTGCCCTTGATTATGTAGCTACAAAATACATTTCCTTAAAAAAAAGTTTAACTTTAAAAAGTTTAACTTTATCTGTCCATTCTCCTTTCCCATGTTGGTCAGAAGGCAACTTGCTCAGTCAGAGATGAGCAAAACCATCTTTCATGGTAGAAGAGTGTATCAGCTATAGTGGAGTGATACCATACAGCACATTTTTTTGTAATGAGAAATGCTGATAGCCTTAAACTTGCTTGGAACATCATTCAAGTTGAGGGCACTGAGTTCTTCCTGGCATCTCTCTCAACCTAAATATAATATTTTCATTACAATTATTAAATATTAAAAATACGCAGTGCAGCTACTTTCATGAACTGAAATCTTTCTTTTTCAACTAACCCTGTGAAAATGAGCCAGTAAAAGCACAAAGAAATTTCTCCCACCTTGATGTCACAATTATCCCTGCGCATGTCCTACATTATTTTAAGAAAAACTCATATACCATCATAAAAAGAATAAATTCAGTATCATGCAAAACTACATTTCTCAAAACCCTTACTTAAGAGTCCAAAGTATATTTATTTAAAATTTCTAAAAATATTTTTAACTACAGAAGCTGCAGAGGATTAGAAATTTAAGATTTGCTATGCTTTTTGCTCCTCTTCACTTCCCACCTTAGTAGAAAGCCCGTTTTAAGTTTTGCTGTTAATTACCTTTTCCTCTTTAATGAGTTAAATTCACTCCCTGGTAAAAGTGACAAAGAAATTCAATATTGCTTGGTGAAAGTGTATTATGTAAAAGCAGAAATCTGTTTATTGATCACAGACTTGCACTATCAATATACTTTGTCACACTTCACAGAAATAAAGCAACAAAAAAGCAGAAAGAAGGAGAAGAAATTTGATCTTCTGATAGTCAGAAGACAAAGATTTCGGCTAAAAAACTAATGGTCATGAAACCAAAGTTATTGGAAAAAATCTCACAAGTAAATCTCAGCCTAAGCAATTCATATTAAGCACTCAAATTACATGGTTGGTATAAATCCACTGGATTCTAAGTCTGAAACTCACTGCAGCGAGTAAAATTTCCCGCCATTTTTTCATACCTTAAACTATAATTTTAAGAAATATTTATTTAAAAATCTGTCTAGAAGACAGTTTTGTCTTAAGGACTCCATTTAACTGCAAGGTTTTTGAGACGCAGTGAGGAATACACCAATAGCACTATGTTTTCTTACCCAGTATATCCAGCTGCCGTAAATGTGTGCAGTTAGCCGCCAGCTCCTCGATGTCTGTGTCACACACAGACCTGTTGGCTGTAAGAAAGAGCTTCTGCAAGTTGGGGAGTTTACGTGCAAGGTTAGTGAAGCAGCCTGTACTGCTCTGTAGCGTAGGGCACCAGCCTAGATCGAGTTCTTCCAAAAGCTGGCAGCCTGAAGCCAATTCTGCTATTCCACTTTCGGTTATGTTTTTACATCTCCACAAATCCAGGCTGCGAAGCTTTTTGCATTTTGCTCCCATCATGCTTGCTATAAGATCATAGTCTTCAATCTGCAAGGAAAACAAACACTTTGTCATGTATACCACCCTTCCAGACATACATAGGTGTTTCAAGATTTGCTTGCTAACACAATCATAAGCATTTTTCATTTCTAAAGAGCTCTGAGAGTACAGTGAGGTCTACTTTTACAGAAGACAAAAAGAAAATACGTTCTCTATCAACCCCCAGATATAGGTGCTTTTAAGTTCACTTAAGTGAACTTAAAACTTTTACTTGAGTGAATTTAAAATGCAGTGAAATGTTTGTTCTCATTGAAAAGCCTTTGTTTTATTTTTCACAGTAGTTTTTCCTTTAAAAGATGATGAAAACTTTTTACGACCATAGGCACTGCAAGCATAGGCACTTGCAGATTGAAGAATGTGTATATTTCTTTTCTAGGTTGATCAGTTGCTTCATCTCCTCATGGAAGTTCTATTAGTTACCTTGGGCAAGCCAAAGGGACTGAACCAAGTTCCCACTCTACAGGCAGAAGGAATGAAATCCACTATCAAAAATCATAGGAATTCAAGGACTGTTGGAAAACTGTAGTCACGCTGCCTTCCTCTTCTGTCCATGAGTCAAAGCAGGGAAGGCTGAGCCAATTCTGCTTTGTCACTTGCTTCTCGAACTACAAGGAAGGTTGGCTAAGTCTTCCTGATGAGTTATCTGCAGCAAGCCAGAATCTCACCACACACATCTCTGAGCAACTCAGCTCACATGAGCGCCCTGCAGGAATTGCTATCCCTGTACTCTCTTTAAGCAATGTGTGCAAGACTATGACTCAAATGGCTTTTGCTGAAAATATTTGTCTCATGGTTATTAGAGTCATACACATGTGTTTATCTGCTAGGAATGACAATCTGGGCTGAATAAAAATACCTAAGTCTTTATTATTAGTTTTAGAAAGAAAAAGTGATCACGCATATAAAGAATGCCGAAAAATTTAGGAAGAGGCTAAAGAACTACGAGGAAGCCTACAAGCTAGGTTTGCGGTGAACGCAACTGGCACGTAACCCGTAAGTATATGACTAATCTGCATCCGCCTTGGACATTGCAAGACAGCGTAGCTTAATATCAACCTAGCATTTAACACGTCTTTGTGAAACAAACTCAGGTCTAGTTCCAAGCAAGCGTCCTCATGTGGTGTAAGTACTCACCATGACGCAGCTGCCCAGGCTGAGGTGCTGCAGCTCCGAGCAGAAGTTCAAAATACTGAGCAGGGCTGTTTGCTGCCATGGGAGAACACGGCAGAAGGAAATACGGAAAGTGAAACAAAGAGAAGAGGTCAATTAGACATTAAAGGCTGTCACTGTGTTTCCTGAAATACAGCTCAAAACTCTGCTACAGACACCACAAATGCCACTTAATGAGTCCCTGGGTACTTTACCCATCGATTAGCTTAAAGCAATGGTAATCGTTTGGATGTGGTTTTGCATTGCCCTGAAGATACCTACACGCCCATGACCTATCCGCTCATTTCCCACAGGAAAGCTGCTGAAGCAGTGTGGTGAGTTCAAACACCAGGCAAGGCCAGCCCGAAAACACAGAGGGCTGGCGACATACCCAGAGAACAGCAGAGGCTCTGACATTCGCTGATCGGCTGCAGCCTGATGGAACTGCCAATAGAGCTGGCAGCATCAGGATCGAGCTGGTGACTTTAATGTCAAAGGAGTCTCCATGCTGACAAGGATGCTGACAACCATCGAGCACCTGTCACTACTTGCATGCAGACCGAAACAGATACAATGTGTATTTTACAGTCATGTTCCTGCCATTTAACATGGCCGTTCTTTTCAGAAAGTACTGCACATTGCTCAGCCTGAAATTGGACTGGAACATCAGATGCATCTTACAAAATGTAAAGTACGCAGCTGTTCTGTTCCACAACAAGGGAAAATTCAAGGGTTTTTATTTGTGTTTCCAAGATACAGAAAGACTCTTCTGCATCATCTGTAGCCATGTTTTGTTTTGTAGTTGGAAATACACACAGTGCAAAGAAGAAGGTGGTCTGGGGTTCACCTCATAAATAGCTGTGCATCACACTTAGAATATTCACCACCTTGTCAGGACTTTGTAATCTCTATCAGATTGAAAACACGAATAAGTTTCACAACAGATTAACAATATAAATCTGTGGATGTCTACAGTTTATACAAGTTTCTAACAAAAAACCCCAAGCAATATACAAGGGACAAAATAACCTACTGCTAAAAAGCAGAATTCCTACAGGAATATCAGGCAACAATATTTGTACACATGGCTAGTATATATATTTTATTTTTTTTAATACATAAATATACTTGATTTTGAAACATTTACGGTAAAATGCTTTATTTAGTTTCCTCAGTTTGTTATACTCTAATAAAACTTGGCAGGAACATGAACCTTTGTCATGCCACCATGAAGAAATACCTGTTCCCTCACACTGAAAGGCTGGCAGACACAAAACAGGGACATTGCATGGGGTATTCATGGAGACCATTTCAGACACCTAATTTAGGTGTCTTCAGGGAGCAATTAGAAACACCCAATACTTGACACGGATGGACCCTCAGCTTCCAACTTGGCCTTCTAAGATTTTATTTCCCAAAGGCAGCCTAAAAGCAGACACTATGAGCAAGCCTTCCTCACATGTACAAAGCCACTGTCCACCTGCTTGCTTTACTTTCATTCATGTTTTTAAAGAAAAAGGTAGCTATGGAATTAAGCACAAGCATTAAATAAATAACATTTGAAAACATTATAAAGCTGGTGAATGTGTAAATATCCAATAAGTTTTAAATAACATACTTATTAGGCAAACGCTTCATTTCGATCATTAAACCTGAATAAATCAGTAATTCCAAAAGAATAAGACATAATCTTTACTGTTCAACTCAGTCAAATCTATAAGCTTTAGAAACTACTCAGGTGCAAAAATTAAAAGCAAAATCCCCAACCTCCCTCTAAAAACGTTATATATCAGAGTTAAAGAAATCAGTCTGACTGCATATACAGTTCTAAACAGGGTTTCTGCAGGTATTCAGGCAACCCCCCAGGAAAGCTGAATACCTTGATGCATTCCACCATGGTTTTCAGCAATGGTTTCCAGACTGGAATTTAAACACCAGGCTGAAAGGATGGGAAGCGGCAATATGTTTTCCTAACGACACAAACAGTGAAAAACTGAACAGTGATTCTGAACAGATTGTAGGATGTGAGATCAATTCCATACTTTTTCTTCTTCAAAGAGGGCTGAAATAGGTAGGAAGACTAATATTCATAGTTACCTTGATTAGATAACTGAGCTATAATACTTTCGTTGACTTGAACAGGAATTTGATCCAGCTCTCAGAATAACTTTTTTAGTCCCTCTCTAATTTGAGATAGTCCTTCCTGTATTGATGTGCGCTGAGCCGACATTTTCAGAGGTCTTTTCACAATTTATAAAACCTAAAGTATTATTTTAAACCATTATTAAAACAACCACAAAAACACCAACAGCAAACTATTTTAAAAGAACACTAGGAGCATGGATAAATTGAAGGTTGGTAGAACACCATGTCGTACCATCACAAATCATGCCAAGTCAAGCCCAGGAGTAAACAACTACTTACTCAACATTAATTACAGCAGCTATATTAATTACTCTTCTAGGGTGCATACACGTCCATACACAAGAATCAGACTTCTTTCAGAAGCATTGTCTGTTTTTCTGTAACTGAGGTGGGGCTTGCATATGCCAAGAAAGAAGAAAAAAACCCTTTGTGTGTGCCTAGTTGTGCCTCAGCCAACCAAGAATCCAGGTGGCAAAGGACATGAAAATAGCAGAGGAGAATGGCAGCTCACAGAATCCATATGCACCACATATAGAAGAACTATCACTGTAATAACCTGTCTGTTTCAAGCCATCTGTCTATACAATTCATCTCTCTGACTTGCAACACAAGAGGAGTGCTAACACTCCTATGTAAGCTGAGGAGATCAAGGCCATCACCCAACTGAAGCTGTAACACAGGCCAAACTTCGTATGTTGGAGCGCTTTGCAAGAGGAGCTAGGAGGCTGTCTAAATTCTGCATCAGCAAACTTTAACCTGGAGAGAGTCTAACTTCACTGTCTCTGAGCCTAGAAACCAACACATGTAGAGTTTGGAGATTTCTGGAGTTCTTCCCCGAAGCAAAGGTAAGGTTTGGCTTTATACCTGCACCCTTTTCACTGATTGAGAAAAGAATAGATGACACAAACAAAACACCGCACCACGGAAATAAACTGAAGGTAAGAATTACTTTTTCTTTGTGGAGTAATGTATGGCATAGCTTCAGTCACCTACATTTCTTCCACTATCCAAGCCAAAACAGACACTACTAAATTAAGCAAATTTTGTAAGATGGCATAGACAATAGGAAGAGTCCAAAGAGGCCAAATAAAATGGTCTACCCCATCCTCCATTCCCAGAAAAGGTGTTTTCAGGTCAGGAAAACATACAGCTGAGACTGTGCAGGAGTTGCTGTAAGAGACAAGAGCCTGACATCAAACTGATTAGAAGGATGTGATACTGCTGCTAAACACAACCTTACAGAGCAGATTACAGAAATATTTTAAAGCATGGCTGTTAGTTCTAAACCTCAGAAAAGTGAAGCAGACTGCCTGAAGAATCCCTGAAGTTTTTGTGAACAGGTAGACAAACACCTGTCAGAAAGGACATCGATGGAGTTGATCCTGCCTTGGGCATCAGAAGAGATGAGATCACTGCTGGAAATCCTAACCTACTGCACACAAGACAGGTGGGAGGTCTGGCCAAACATGCAAATCCTTCACTCCGCAACACAGGCCAGCCTGGAAGACATTATGTGTATTGTATAACTTCAACTCAACAGCTGATACTGGACTAACTTGTATCCTATCTGTCTTTGTAAAGACATCACACTGAAGTTTTGACTCGGACACTGCAAGAGCATTGCTGGTTTGAACAGACAACCCATCAGTAGAGAAACCAAATACTGTTGGCCAGAGTAATAAACTTGGCAAGACTGAATCTTGCTTGACTTTTTTCAGGATTTTTTGCATTTACGATCCAGCAGGAAGTGCAAATTATTTCTGATGTTAGTATGATGAGGAAAGCATCTAAGAGATATCCTGAGTTCTAACAGAAAACCCTTCTGTCTGTGGCAGATTTGGCTCACCTGTGGAACATGAACTTTGAACATTTACACATTGCAGTTTCATTATCAAGTAGTCCAAGATTTTTTTAAAAAAAAGGTTTTAAAACCCAAATGATGCACTATAATATGGCTAACACATAATGGTTACACTATAATAAAAGCACAAAAACAAGTGCAGCACAGTGTGCCTCTGGAAGATTAAAGAACTTAAGAAAAACAGCACTGGTTTACTTTTAGGGTTGGGATACAGAAGAAAGTCTGCACCTTTTTATAAACTTTCCTTTTCCAGAGAAACCCTAACAACAACTTTTAAAATTGTTACTTTTTATGCTGGGAACAAACAACAGAATGTTTTTTCCCCTTCTGAGAAGAACTGTGACATAAGTTGGGAGTTCTTCCAGCCCCTCAGTGAAACAACTTGAGAGCCTGAATCTTTTACAAGACTTTCATAAGACTTTCATTCTCCTGCATTTTTTTCTTCAAATTTTTTCAATGAAGTGAATACTGAAAGTAATCTTTAAGTCTCGTTAAAGACTGCTTCCTCCTTTCTTTAAATATCATTTTCCTTACTTGCTATGTTTTTAATCACAGAGTTACTAATTCTCCAGTTAACCACTTTGTCCAACAACAAACAATTACACAAGACTTAAATTTGGGGGGTTTAAGCATTAAAATTTAAGTTAGGGGTAGCAAAAAAAAAAAAAAATCCTTTAATTCCCACCTCCCCAATTACGTTATATGAGAAGACAACCAAAGTTGTACTTTTTTTCTTATTATTATTTCCTAATGACGACCTCACACCTAACCCTCCCTGCCCTATCTCCCCCAAAACTCTGTTGTGTCCACTTAAGTTCAAATACTTAAATAACGTTAGCTGCAGGCAGATATCAGATAAGATGCCTGTATCTGCAAGCTCTCCACAACAAAAATATTGCATTTTTCCACCATATAAAATAATGAATATAACAACATGCCTAAAACCCACAATTTCTTTTTCATTTTCAGCTACTTATCTCTATCCAAAAAAAAAAAAAAGGCATCTTGAAGAGTCTTTGTGGTGAGTTGCCTTTGCATATAAATTTATGAGATTGTTCTATTTAATAATAGGTTCTCTCACAGTATTTAACCATGTTTCTAGGTTGCGTTTTCATCTTACTCTACAGACCTATGTTAAAATATTGTAAAAAATATTTGCTTTTAGGTTAGAATCAGGGTCTTTAGGATTATATTAATTAATGGTACTGAATACATATTTATAAAAGCTTATTCCACAAGCAATCACCTTTTCATAAGAGAAAACGTTTGATCAGCTGGCTAGTAAAGAATTGTGAAACTCTGAATATCCAGTGCCCAATCAAGAGCTGCCACATGCTGTTTGTGTACCAATCGAATTTACATTTCTCAACACATATAGTTAAAAGTTGACATAGCGATTAGGCAATTACTACAGGACATCAGTCAGTATACATTTAATACTACACAGTTATATTTTGGGAGCCTATTTATCCAACAGAACACCTGACAATATTATACCATTCAGTAACAACTAATAATCTGCACGAAAATCCAAGACAGAAGATTCAGCCTTGCCTGACGAAGGAAGGGCAAATGTGGTAAAGAAGAAGTAGTTCCGCAGGGTACTCTAAGTATTCTTTCTCATAAAAATTCTTGGAACCCAAGAAGCAGATGTAAAGGAGAACTGGAGAACTACACACTAAGGTCAGGCCAATGAAGTCTTCCACATCTCTCTTGGTCAATCACTCACATCCTTATTCTCAGAAATCAATCCTTCAGCAGAGCTGCATCCGCTTCAGCAGAGAAATCAAAGTATTCTCAGAATCGCACAGAAAGGTTCCTCTATTCATGATCCGGGCAGGAGCTTCCCTTTTGTTCCCAAAAAGTTTAAGTTTACAGCAAAGGAGGTTGGAGCCAGCTGACTCAGCCAGACAAATGCACAACTGTGGGAACAAATTAGACCAAAATGTCTCAAACATCAGCACACACATCATAAGAACCACTTCCACTGCTGCAGACACAAAACCCCTTCTCACGTAATGGCCAGAATCAAGGCCAAACTTTTTGGAAGGGCAGACTAGTGACTGCAAGTTTATCCCCTTTCCAACTTCACACCAACAATTCAAACATCATTTGGTAAGAACCATCCTGCTTAACAACAACAGCCATTCCCTGCTTTTCGCCAAGGATGTGTTTCTGAAGAGTGCAATGGTTAGTCATTCTGTGGGAAGCAAAGTAGTTTTCCCCCAAAAGAATTAATGTAACAGAGGGGACATGTGCAGGGAGTTAAGAAATACATGCTAGTTTAATACGGACAGGTCACACATGTGATGTGATCACCACCTAGAGAGACGTGATGGCTTTTAAGCTGGCTTTAAAACATCATCCACGTCATATGTGGTCTCCGAGTATTTCAACGGTGTGCATTAAGTCCCTGCATACATGCACCCATTCTGAATTCCTACAAGAAATATTACTTTATCACCAACCAAATTCAACTGCTTCACCTCCAAGACTGAACACCTGACAGAAACCTACCAGGAACCCCCTCACTGACTCTTTTGGGGTAGTTACATCTCCCTCACTATCACTATCCTCCTCAGATAACTCAGTCATGTTGAGCAAGTAATAATAACAGCTAGCAGAGTTCAAGCAATGGCCAGAGAAGCAACAGAGAGCAGAGCACTGCTGTAGCTGGGCATGGCCCCACCACCCAGAAGGGTCTCCTGAAGCCCGTTCACCTCCCTTGGGGCAGGAGGTCTCACACAAGGGCTGGCAGGAGGAGTCTGGACCCTTCAGACAGAAACAGGCTGCGGTGGGCTGAGGCTTTGGAGATAGAGCCCCTCCTCAAAAGGCCACTAAGGTAACAACCTCATCCATCCCCTTTAAGCAGGCAGCTTCCCCTCTATACTACAACCTGACATGTACAACTTTTGCCAAAATAGTTCAGAAAATGAACCAAGTTACTTCTAATTTCAGGGAAAATAATTGAGACACAACTAAATGTTAATTCAGCTTTAGGACTTCCAGGAACACCTTAGTTAATAAAAACTGCATTACAGGAGGTTCTAGTAAGACTCTTTGAAAAATAAAAAAAACACAACCAATCCTCTCCCCCCAGCCCAGTAACACGTTCAGCAACAGGAAGTTATTACCTTCAAATTTGGTTTCTAGTAGCAAAAATATTGCACAAACATTGTTACTGGTGTTTTCCATCAACTATTTGAAAATATACAATTATAATTTATCACACTCTTTATCTTAAGCCAGTGAAGTTCTACTTCTTAAGTACTGCAGCAAAAAAATTTTACCATTGTACAATTACAAGCACCTCATGCAAATGTAAAAGGTAATCTTGTAAGACTGTCAAAGATAATTCAAAATCTATATAAATTCTGAATACTGGTTTTTTTTCCCTCCCTTTGGCACTATATAGCACAAGAAGAATGCCAAAAATCAGTTTTTTGGATGTGGGGGTTCTTTTGACACAGTCTGTGGAAGAACTACATCAGAAATTATTTGGCATTTGCTATTCTAATACAGTAATTAAAAACCACATCAGATGCAAAGCCAGAATTCTGTAAATGTCTACTAAAATGTTCATTTTGAAAGGTATGACAGGGTAAATCAATACTGCCTACAAAAAACTAAAAAAAATCTGTTACATTAATTTCAAGGTCTTGTAACTCAACATCTAAAAAACAACCTACAATAAAGGTACAATAGTCTCCAAAAGCAATCATTCTCACAGAAAGAAGAATTTAATGCAATTATAATACTGAAATAAAAGGTATAGTAATGGTGAAATATATTTCTTATTTAAAGCTGCTCCAGCAAAGAAACCATAAAATATGCTTCTGGTCACACAATATGTGTGTCTATAAACACATAAGAATCATTGGTTTAACTAGTTAAAGAAGAACACAAAATGAACTTTAGACACTTACACAGTGCTAGCTTTAGTTTTCAGAAACCTGTTGGCTTCCCAGAAAGTACTCATTTTCAGATTACCCTTTATTACCATAATCACAAATGTATTGAAGTGATACCTTCTGGATGAAGGCATTAATGTAGACAATCCACATTTATAGATTCAAAATAAACATGGTGACAAACCCGTTTTTCTCTACAGTTTAAACTGGCAGGAAGTGTGTTCTCCCTCAAGCATCCATTCAGCTATCACAACACACATGAGAAGAAATATGATGAAAACTGTGAGAACTGGAACATATTTGTTAAAAATCAGCTCCCCCCTCCTTCCCTTCCTAACATACTTGGATTATTGGACCATTTTTGAGATGAAGAACTGGACGATGATAAAACTTTTGCCTCCAAAACTTGACAGCACAGATTTAAAAACGGATGCAATGTGAACATTGTATGAGCATGAGGTAAGAGAAGAACAAGAGTACATAGAAAAGAAGGTGGAATGAACCTCATTATTGAATGCAGATGTAACCTTTCAAAAGTCAAAACCCTTGTCTCCTCACAGACAGGCACAGTGTCATCTGCGAGGTGGAATTCAGGATGTACAGGGAGACCTTTTTGTTCTCCACAGCTTCTTGGTAGTGCCAGGGACAGAGTAGGGACGGAGACACAGCAACATGGCAATTACTGAATTAATTCAATGAAAGTAATAGTCTCTGTAGTTAATTCAATCACTGCATTTTGGTTTTGCTTTATTTGGCCAAATTATGGCCTCCCTTATGTCTGTATATGTGACTTACACCTTCATTCTTCCTCCTTGCTTTTCACATTATGGACTCCAATGACCAAATTCAGCCCTGTGAACTTGACACAAGACCAGAAGGCAACATCAAGGCCCTGTATTAGACGATTATATGTCACTGGCTCAATCTCCTTCCAAGAATCTACTTTCTAGCTAAAGGCTTTCACTTTCTTCCCCCCACACTATTTTTTTGCAACTCTTAATGATACAGATTTGTACCCAAGCCAGTGAAGTTTCATCCAGGCTGAAAAACCTCAGACAATTATTGTCAGAAGTATAACGTAACTCCTAAGAGGTTATTTCTGAAAACTCTGTGGAATGATTTTATGGTAGCGTTAACTTTTACATTACTCATGGCATAAGAAAGTAAGAGCTGTTACATTAACTGATAAGATTCTTACACTTCTTCTGGTATCTAAAGTTTTCAATGCCCTCTCTTACAGTTGCACAAGTTCCAAGTTTGCTCTTGTTCAAATATATCAGAGATAGAATTTATAAATAAAACACTTGCTTTGAAATGTGACAAAACAAAGTCTTTTGTCCATTGTAATTTGATTTAAATTTAGTTCATTTTGTACTTCAATTATAACTGTAACATAAACTTAACTTTTTATTCACACATTATAAAGAATTGAGAACATCACACAACATCAAATACATAATCTTACATTAAAATTTACACCCAGAAATAAGGAGATGGTCACATTCTCCTACTGAACTTGTGGCTTTGCTTTATTTAAAATACAGTTTTGGCTGCATTATTTATATGGATGGAATACTTCATTATAATCATTAAATCAATATAATATTCATACTCAAACCATAAAGATGTGCACTGCCAATTACTGTATACAATAATACCTTCATTGTTCATTGTATTCTTTATATGTATCAATGCCAATAAGTGCTTAAATTATGCTGTGAATACACTCCAAATGAATAAACATTAAGGAGTCATGTATCAGCAAATACCAAAACCACCACAAAAATCCCACAACTACAATTAGTGATCTTGTGCTAGCAGAAACTAGATTTAGCAAATGTTGGGATTACTTTCTCAAAGCAAGTTACAGATTATTTCAAGCACATACAGAATCAAACAAGTACAAACTTAAAGCACTGAAAAAATGAGCTGCATTTAGTAGAGAGGAGTATAGTGATGCACGACAATTTTTTTTTCCTCTTTTCTTTCTTGTTTGTCCTGGAACAAATTACTGAAAGTCAGTGTACTTTCCTCCTTGTAACAGAGAGGCTGGAATAATTCAAGGGTGTTGGAAGCTTCTCTTCAGCGGTCTGAAACTGATTTTGTACACAGTAAGTCAAGGAAATATCATTATATATGGCCTTAAGAATCAGCAGGGTTAGGACCAAAGACCACACGCTCCTCCAGATGGTACAGCCGTCTTCCAAACTAGCAATGCACTGCTTTTGGCACCAGAGATAGTAAGTAGCAGAACACCAGAATTGCCTCTTACACTAAAAACGTACACTTTGCAGCTCTGATTACAGAGACAATGGGAATACTTTTCAAGACAAAGAAAACAGCTAAAATAACAAGAAACTGTCGTAACAATTGCTCAGATGTTACATAAGATGTTGTCAATTTTATTAAGTTTGCATTTGCCTCAAAATCTGTTTTTCTGTACCTAACAGGTAAAATCATTAACAACAGTCAATTTACCGCAGAGTATATCCTCAGAATTCATCCATTAGTGTCATAATAATCACAGAAAATACAACAAATACTTTAAATCTTAAAAGCAATTTTCCTCTCTTTTAATTTTTTTTTTATTTAGCATTAAAAAAAGAAGGAAAGTGTATTGCTACATGTAGTCTGAGAAGGGAGATCCTACAGATTGGGCAGGTACATAAGTTGGGGTTTGTTTAATCAAAATATCATTGTTTTTATTTAGATATTAATGCTGTACTTCGTAAAGGCATAATGCAAAACCACAAGCATACTGACATACTTTATCAACATACTGACAAGAAGGATGGAGAATCCTCATACCATATCCTATGTTATTTAATCACATGCCCAAATTCACAACCAAAAGAACGTGTTGTACTATTTACCCAGATGTCCCCTAATAAAACACTGCATTTGCAAGCGAGGTTGACAACTGTGGGGTAGGAAAATGACTCCTTTTTCATTGCCATCACAAATAACATGCAGAGAGAGGCCCTCTTAAAAGTCCTGTTTTGCTTTTCTTGTTCTCTTCAGTGTTCCCCTTTTAAAAACCATGATCACTTCCCTTAAATCATTCAACTTCAGTGTTTACCTGGATCAGCCATAACAATAAATTCATCAGTGCTTACAAGCATAAGAGGTAGTCCCAGTCCTCATTAGATCTAATTTTACTATGCTTCAACTCCAGTGACTGCCTCTAATTGTGCAGCAAGATACAAAGAAAATTACCATACCCCATTAAAGAACTCATTTTGGGCCAACCTTTTACCTACTTGTTCTCTGCATGTTCATTCCCTCTTCACATATTGGTAATTACCTCAAAATGCCCACTAATATCAAAAGCATATCACCTGATTTTTAGAATCAAGTTGGTTAAAACAGGATGAAGAAGGATGGCATCTGTCAAAAGAATGACAACACATTGATAATTATGGTAGGACTCGGACCTTTCTCATTCTATTATAGAATACGATGCAAGAAGAAAATTCAGATCAAGAGACTTGGTACTTTACTTTGTTCATTCTTTGGTTTATTTTTAAGAAAAAAAAAACAAACAAGAAAACCACTGATTCATTTAGGAAAACAGTGGTCTACATGGGGGAAAAAAAAAGTTTTCTTTTGGTTTCTTTTTTTTTTGGATTTTGAGACAGGACTTTTACAGAGGACCATAACACATATCAGCTCTGTTCTTCTCACCTTCCTACTAACTTTCTCTCAATAATCACATACTTGTTATCAGTTAGCAGCTTTCCTTAGTGGATTTATGGCCTCAGAACCTTTTCTCCAAGCAGGTCCAATTGGCAACAATACAACACCAAGCTCTTGATGAAACATTAGCTTTGTTCCTTTGTTTGTTTCTTAAAAGCTCCAACACTGAAGAACCAATGAAGAACCAGTAGTAGGAAAAATTAAAAAAAAAAAAACCAAAACACAAGAACACTACTATACTACAATTCTTCAGTAAGATTTAGACAAGTCTAAATCACTCCAGAGCATGCTTGATTAATTTATCTATCCCACCTTTTTTGCATCTAGACATCAGTTACTACGTAACAACTCTGTACCAGCTGAAGAGTACAGAAGGAACAGCAGCCTCTTTTGTACAGAAAAAGAAAGGTTTGCATTAAGGGAAGCTAATGGAGAGAGAGGTAATGTTATTTCTGTAAATCTGAGATCTTTGTAACTCTAATCCTCTAGCTTAAATTCTATGCTACATCTTCATCCTGTTTCTTTTACTTTTCCACCTGTGATACACAATGTATATTGTTAAGAGCCTTCATATTAACAAGTAACACAAAAACATCCTCTCCCGTTTACCTATTTAGATTTCTGGAAATTTTTCTTCCATGGTTTGTTAGGAACAGTGCCTTTTGCTTATACTGATGTATAAAACAGAAGTACAGCCTTAAGGAAGCTTGATTATGAATGAATGTTCTTGTCGGCTACAAGCAGACGCATGTCCATACACACAAAAGGCAGATATGAATCTTCACAATTTAAGGGCTTCAAAGTCAGGAAAACTTTACCACTTATGTTCAGTCTAATCCCAAGTTCTGTTCAGCAAAGTGATAGCTGAGCACTGAGAGTTACTAAGCATTTTCAGTGTATACCTCAGCTGCTGCACTATTACATACATGAAGCCTCAAACTTTAGAAGTTACCTGAGTAGAATCAAACAGATGATGATCAGCCAACAGCAGAAAAAATAAAGTTATGCAATCTTTACCTCTGATACAATGATTTTTTTTCAGATCTTAAAAAGCCTTGTGAAATACAGACCACACACTTAAAGTGAGGTAAGGAGATTTATCAAGATTTACAAAAAGTCTAGCAAGAGACAAACAGAACAGATGAGCCCAAAGTACTGACTCAGAGCTCTCTATAAAAGGCACTTCAAAGCAGGGCTCACCAAACTATTTTTTAGTTTGAAGAAAACCATAATTGCTTCAATACACAGACTAATGAGTTATCAAGGGGCACTGGCTTCATAGTGACTCGCTGCTTACCCCAGAGCAAATGCCAATCATTGCAGGTAGCCTACCCTTTGATTTAATTAGCATTCATTACCAAATTGCCCTTACAGACAGCTAGCTAGATCCTGGACACAAACATACATATTATTTACCCCCCAAAAAAAGACAACAAGATGCAACTAACTTCGTAGCATGCGTGTTCAGTGTGAACTGCTTATAAACAAAATCAGGTGCTACAACTTCAGATGCCCCTTAGACATCTCATCAACAGAACCTACTGTTCCAGCTTCAGTTCTTCTGTTCACTTACAGCTTAACACCCCACACAATCTCGTCTCATAACCTCACTTCCATGTACCAAAAGCATAAGTAAAAGTAACACACACAATCAAACTTTTCTGAAGATGTTTATCTTAGAACTAAATGCTAGAAAGAAAAAACTGCAGAGACACAGTTTTCTCCTCATTTTGGAGCTCTACTAAGCAGTAGCTTTTTCAACAAGAGAAAGCACAAGTGTGAGAGCTTCCACGTAAAACAGAGTAGCAAGGTTGTGATACACAAGTAATGTAGCTAGTAAGAAGTAGTGGAATTGCTTTGGATTCAAATTGCTAAATTTACTAGGATACGACATCTGTAAAATGTAGTAAACTAGGATGATCTTCTCAACTGTAGCATATAAAACCATTCCATTTTAGGTAGGAAATATGCTGCAGCAAACAATAACAACCCTGGTTTGTGTAGTTGAGTAACTGTATAAAGAAGTAATTTTTACACTGTATTTTTTTAAAATGTGTTCCATGTCTCAAATACTGCTAATATATAAAGACAGTAGGGATATAGCAATTAGTAAGTCATTCCAAAGGAGAAAATGTTGATAATTACAGTAGGTTACTAAATAGGGTAATTTCCCAATTACATTGCCAAACAAGAGAAAAGCTTTCACATTCATGATTTCACTATATTGTTTAAAACAGCCAGTGAAAAATCACCAATCTTCCACACAAGTTAAAACATGCAGGCTTTTAATTTATTTTAATTAAATCCAGAAGCTATTTTGAAAATTAAAAAAAACCCTAAGTTTCTTGAAACTACCTTTGAATTGTCTTGATTTGCTTCTGAATTTACATGCAAAATTCTTCTTCATTAATGAAAACAAACAACCAAACAACTTTACCAAGATTGAAAGTCTTTATTGCAAAGGTTAAAAAAATACTTGTTCCTACCTCCACTTTTGTTCGGTAGAGAATGAGACGCTTTAGGTTGCCCACTTTGGCGATGTGGTTGAAAGCCTGAGGTGGTATTTTATCACATGATGAGAGATTTAACTCCTGAAGATTGGGACACATTTCAGTGATGACCTCCAAACATGTTTCATTGAGGAAATGGCCACAAGACAACTCAAGACGTACTAGTTCAGAGCCACAAACTTTCAAGAACCTGTAAAAAAAGTATTTTAAGTGAAAAACAAATGTACTTTCAGATGAGAGTCTGAATATTGTCAAAACCTTAAGCACGCAAACCAAAAAATAGTTCCTTTAAACAAAAAGTTTACAGACCACAGCTCTTATGTGACCTCAGTTAATTAACAGAAAACATGATTAAGTTAAAGTAAATTAATCATCATCACTCTGAAGAAGTTATTTCTCAATCAAATCTGTACAATTCCAGAAGAGACCAAACCAATTACGTTTTGAGTCAGAGAGCAATATTCAAAAACCAAAGACAGCCTGAGAGTCAAGTCTGTTTCACTGACATTAATGTGATACTGTACATAACACAGATATTCTACAGTTTGTACAAAGGTGTATTTGACTACATACCTTGTAAGAAATGCAGAAGGCTATATAATGTTATATATGGCATAAGGAGACTAATGTCACTAAACAGCCTTAAAAAGCCATTCTGTCTTGAAAACAAATTGCAAAAGAATCACTGGGAGTGAGATCGGTAGAGTGTGGGCTTCTTATTAAATTAACAAGTCTTGAAAACTCTGTATTGGTTTAAAAAATTGGAACATGCTTCCTTCTTGCCATTTACTCTGAGCCAATGGAGCAAAGTACCACACAGATGATGTCTGAAATACTTTTAAACAGTCCCAAAGCCAACTTTGACAATGGACTGCAAGTTTCCACCAATAATCTCATATTTATCTCAGAAAAATCTGCAAATGCAAAAATGAGGTTAAACAAATACTTGTAAATGGATTAAATATCCAGGATAAGTATTTTAAGACTTTCAGAAAAACTTCTCATTCCTTTCATTACCAAGTGAGTCAAAATCAACACTTTGTAGTTGTTCTCATACACAAGATTCCTGAGGACTATTTCCCATTACTTTAATTTGAATTATAAAAATCTAAGACACTAGAAGACAAAATATCCAAAATTTAGAAACTTTGATGGTCTCTGCATGAATTACACCTGTCAGAGATCTTGTGTCAGAAACTCAAGCTCTATCATATCTAATCCAAGCTTTAATTAAAAACACAAAAGCTTATGTCCCTTTTTATTGCAAAGATAACCTTCAAACTGTGAATCAATCACTAGTCTTGTAAGTTTGGTATTTAATAGGAAAAAAACCCCACACGTTTGCAGTGATTTTGTTATACTTTAAGTTTATCCAGTAGAAAAAACCCAAGTTCCTAACCAATGAATTGCAAAGAGTCGCCTTTTTTACTTCCAAGAATCACAGAGCTACTTGGGATAGAGCATGAATTAGTTTCTCATAACAAATATTCTGATCTGGTCTATTATCAGCTCTGTTCTACAAAAAACTTCATGCAAACAAAGCAGCTTTATGTTCTGACACTTTCACTGCAAATTAAGTATTACTTTGGGGTTTTAATTGATGCAATAGAAATGCCAGAGAGACATGACACTTCTGCTTGCACAAAAACTCCTGCTGCTACAACTGAACAGGTACCAGCCTTCCCAAGCCTTTGCTCCTGCTGAAACTTCGGATGAAAGGGCTGCTGGTCTCAAAAGCAGGCACATTTGGGTAGGCATTCTTCAATGACACTAACAGTAGTGCAGGAGTTAAAGCTCATCTTTCAAGATCCAAGCTTTCAAACCTTTTCCTTTCCTTATTTTTTTCATTACTCACTCAAGTTATACTTGCCATTCATCATCACCTTTGTTTACTCCTTTTATCTCTTTCCATCTTGCACATTACACAGCTTTAGTTTGATTACACAGATCCTATGCAATACAGATGCCACCCTGGCATCTCCATCTCTGGAGGTTTCCAAGAGTCACCTGGAACCTTGACTGACCTGATCTAGTGCTGGGGACACTGGCACTTCAAGTGGGAGCTTGGAGTAGACGACCTTCAGAGATCCCTAACATCCACCATTTCTATGAGCCTATGCAAACAGAAACAAAGAGAGGGTCTGAGACATGAAAGGGGGGGACATAAGACCCAGGGGTTCTGCTAAGTACAGCCTTAAAATCTCCTCTTCCACTACTTGTGTCTAACACTGCAGTCTCTCCTTAGAATCTATTTTAGCTTGTAAAAATCAGAGTTTATCAAATATCAAGCACTTATTTGCTGTTTTCATACTGGATGCAGTGAATTCACCTAGTCCAGTAAACCACCTTCTGGGAATGTCAGAGCTGAAGTGACAACAATTCACAACAACTAGCATCAGGTATTTAAACATGAGACTGCTATTTTAGGCTAGCAATAGAGTTCAATGCTGCCACAGAGAAATAAAGGATGGAAATCCCCTGGAAATCAGAGTAGAGACATATGGATTCATTGCTGATTACCAATTAGCCAATTCCTCTATTTAATGAGTGCTTTAACAATATTCACACAGCTTCTTTCATCAACAAATTATCAGGTTTGTTTGAATGGTGATATTTTCCATAAAACCTTGTCAATTGCCACTTAGTATACCTCTAGCTTTTAATTTGCTAACAGATAAATATTTTATGAATTACTCCATTACAATAATGGATGTTATGTTAACTGCCGTATAATTTAGCAGGGCTTGGCTGTTACAAATGTTGGTACAGATCAATGTTTTTCTCCTTCTAGGACCATTAGAAGTTAACATTACCAGGTCAGGGAAACACTCATTTAAGTCCCTAGACTTGGAGAAGAACTCTAGGTTCACCAGATAGAGGAGTTATTATTCTTCTAACTTTTCATTTAAATTCATTACACTTGAAACACACAGGCAGAGAAAACACAGTGATAGCAACAAGCACGGCACTTCATGGCTTTGCTGCCTTTTTGGAAAATGTTATTTAGGAGATATTAAACAGAAAGGCAAGGGAGATAAGTGACACACAGTGGGGTAACAAGAACGAGCTGGCAGGCATGAAGTAAAAAGATAAACAGGAGGAGGAATTTGCAGAAATCACCAACCAGCACAGGGTGGAGAACATGAGGCAGAACTGTAGAGTTCTCTGAAGGATCCAGGTACCTCAACCTTTGTTTGCACTTAACAAAAACCTCCATCCTGAGCAGCCTGTTAATGGCTTTCTACATGGAGCTGCAAAGCTATATGACAAGGTAGAACATGGGGCCTCACACTTTCAGAATATTGTCTTCTTACTTCTGAGACTTGACACTGGATACCTGGCTCTGACTTGGATCATTTGAAAACAAACAACTTCCAAAAAGCACCTTCTACTCAAATCAGCATTTCTTCACATATCTTTCCTTTAATCACCAAGGACTGACTGGTTCTTGGTTTTAGTCTGTCCTCCTTTCTGCACAGTCATCCATCCCTTTAGTTTTGCTTTTATTATCAATATTTTCTACACAAAATTTTCGAAGTTATTTCCCTTTATCCCTTCATGTTTGTTATGAAATATGACTGACTAAACCTAGAATAATGTGAACATGTACATTTACTTTGCTAGACGCCACACTGGGTCTTTCCCTCTTAATTCCATCCTCATTCTAGACTACAGTATTTTAGCAGTGGTTTTTTGTTTGGTTTTGTGTGTGTGTGTTTGTTGTTTAGGGTTTGGCTTTTTTTTGGGGGGGTGGCACAGTGAGCAGGGGGTGGTAGTGGTGGTTTTTTGTTTGGTTTGGGATTTTTGTTCTGTTTTTTAATTTTTTTTTTTTAAAATCACTTTCTATCCCCTTCTGCCTGCTCTCAAGAACTGCTGCTTATTTCTCCCCACTTCAGTTTCAGCTTTTGGCAAGTTAGTCCTAATGAAATTCTTCTGAAACATCAAATATGGTTATTAGCAGTTAGGATGCCATTTGCTGATGCTGATGTTAAATGCATCATGATCCTGGGGACACTTATTCTACTAACAGCTTCCAATCTTGTAATTTGTGTCTGTATCATAAGCATATCCCATGAGCCTCCAAAATTCAAATATCAAGGTACAAGAGACAGTGCCCTTCACGTCAGAGCTGGCCGCAGAAGATCTCCCAAACAAAATCCTCAAAACAACTTTAGACACGTGCTTATGAGGGTACTGAACACACATAATCACAGAATGTTAGGAACTGGAAGGGATGTCAAAAGATCACCTAGTCCAATCCCCCTGCCAGAGCAGGAACACTTACATGAGGTTACACAGGAAGGCGTCCAGGCGGGTTTTGAATGTCTTCAGAGTAGGAGACTCCACAACCTCCCTGGGTAGCCTGTTCCAGTGTTCTTTTACATCACATTTGTTCCAGTAGTTTCTAATAGAATTGCACTGGATACAAAATCTCCACATCACTGTTAGCATAATGATCCTCACTTACTTCATAGCCCATGGCTCAAAGTTACTGAAAACTTTACAAGTAGGGGGTCACAGTCCAGTTCTTTCTCATGTACCCATTCTTCCTAAACACAAATAGTTTTATATTCCAAGTTTTCTACTTCTTTAGGACAATTATCTCAACAGGTTTCAGTCGTGCTGATTTTACCCAATCTATTTTCAATGAAAATCATAGGTGCTCATTTTATGATCATTGACATGTAAACCACCGAATCTGGTGTCCAAGGGTGGGAGGAAAAAAAGAGCAATATCCATTAATTAATGACATAGGGTTGGACAGATTTTTTTTTTCTTTAGCACTTTCTATTGTAGTGTTACCTTATGCTAGCATCCAAATCAGGGATGTTAACACCATTACTTGAGAGATAAAACATTGCCCCATTTGCCCAGCCTTTCTTGAAGCAATATTTCATTAAAACAACCACTGCAATTTGCTTCAAGTCTATTACACACTCACTCTGGCTACTCAGGTCTCCTGCTTTCCAGACCCTGATGCCTGGCAACAATAATGTCAAAAAAACCCACAACAAACCAACACCAAACAAAAAACCCAAAGAAAAAAAAACGGCCACTTAGATTTTATTCTTCCTCATCTTGAGGTCTTTTCTTTCTTACTGTAATTCTATTAATATTATTCCTCACAGAGACTTGGCAGAGGACTTCTAAATCCCAACCTGTCTTGCAGTTACAGTCTTGCATTTAATCCAAGGCCACACCAGAGGTACCATTCCTGTATCCCTGGCAGATTCTATTGTCTGCTGTTCTAAAATCTTCTACTTTTGCTTCAGTCTTCATAATGAAGGAGACTGTTTACTTACTTCACACAGGAGGCTTACATATTTGAACAAAAACAACATCTAACATGCTATGCAAGTTTAAACCTCATGCACTTTTCCATTTTCTTCCCCCAAACAAAGCACTTTCCTTCTCCTTTCAGTCAGTGAGTTGTATTCTGCTTTAGGTAGTTTCCAAAGTTGTGGTGACTGCATTTTTCATGAGGGCTTTTGATACTTCCATTCATCAGCAGACACCAACTTCTGGGATCATGATCTTTGCATTAATAGTGCAATTAATATAAAAAATTCCAAGTGCCTAATTGACTCTGGATCATAACATGTTACACCAGCCTTACAGCAGAGATCTGAGGACCTAAAGAAACTTTGACAAATTTACTTATGTGATTTAAAAAAATTAGATCTGGCTTGTGGAATTACATTCTAACATATTTCTTAAAGTCATGTCCAGATATTTTTATACTCGCCATGATGTTTTTCCTTTCCAGACTGCTGCGTTATACAACAGCAGCAGCATGTAGTACAGAAAATTGTCATAAAGGTGTTCAGACTGGTATGACTGGAGAACAAACGGATACACACAGGTGCAGAAGGATGAGAAAGAATAAATGGCAACGTGAGGGCTGGTAGTGCAGTGTGTGTCCATGGAAGTTAGATGAGTAGGTCATCAAGATCACTGAATGTGCAGTTTCTCAGGACATGCAGATTGGGACACGAAGGATGGAGGTGGCATAGAATGCTGAGACTACACACTGGGTAGAATGGTTTGGACACATATCATGTGTCTTGGTGCATCTGAGCATGCACACAAGAGAGTGAGACCGAGTAACATAATTTTGTTTTTAAAATGAGGCCACCTTCCCTTCCTCTAAAACATTCTAATTTTTACCATGTTATTTTCTACTCTAGAATGTATTAAACTTTTTGTTTGTTTGTTTTGGGTGTTTTTTGTCAGGAAACCTTAAAACATTGCATGCAAGTACGGAGAATGTTAAGTACCTTGATTTTGTGCTTTTCTCAACACAGTTTAAACTATTCAATAAAAACATGCAAAACAAACATTAGTTAACCTAATTTACAGCAACCCTAGGTTTTACTAAAAATGGAAACTTAAAAAAAGAGACAGATGTGATTTTTAAATAGAGAATATCCCTGTCACGTCACACATTACTGCTGTTTTCTGTGACTGAGTCTTTTGATGCATGTTTCAGTAACTTCTCCATCCTTCCTGCTAGTTTGATTTGTTGCAAAGCCTCAACGAGCTAAACCTTGTCAAAATACACCTCTATTAAATAGCAACTAAAGCCTTCAAACGTTAACAGCAACAAAATTGTTATAGAAATACTCCTGGATGTGCTTGACATGCAAACACTGCATCACCAACCTGAAAATAAAACACTATTAGTTCATTTTCACAGTATAAAATGTCAGAAATAAAATCCTGACACCTCAGATATTTAAAGCAAAAGAGTTTAAACGATCTAATGACATGATCAGTGACACAACGAAATCTGCACGCAGAACTCATTTTTTAAACCATCATTGACCTTGAGCTGTGTAAACCTCAGAGCATTTATTCATCATCTCGATATTTAGAATACCTCCAGTCAACTTGCCTCACTTTTCCTATATAGGTCTTACCCTCCCAAGCTGATATTCCCCTGGCATGAAGGAATTCATCACATCTCTAATGCCAAGAGAAATGTAGTGCTGCTTAGGCAATGCTTGCTGGGAAATCTTTGTTTATTCCCTGTCACTTTGCATTCTAGACACCTGAGACTGCTCTGATACTCATTGAATTTGCCTTTTGCTCTGCTGGATACTTTTTAGTTCAATCTCAATGATAAAGTTTAGTTAATTTATATTATATGCTGAAATGAAAACTTCATGATAGTAGTTTTTAGCCCTAAGGAGTAGATGTTATCAATAACTTAAAATACCTTCAGCTTTGCCTCAGGATGTTCATATGCCTGAAGCATTCCATCATCTCATGATAATACAGTATTTGCTTCAGTCACATTTCTTTAAATTACTCTTTACAAATTTTCTACTTTAATATATTTTTGCAAGAAAATGTATTTTTTTCAACTACTTCTTACAATCATGTCTATATGAACCTTTTAAAGCAACACACAATTTTACACAAGCTACTCCTTTTAAGACTGTTGTAGGAAACTACAGATAAAAACAGTTTTGAAAGATATTTGCCAAAATAAAATTCGAGCAAGAGTAACATTTAAACATGCCCTGAACTGCAGAAATCATAACATAAACCATACAATTACAAGAATGAAACTAACTCTACCAGTTTATAATTGAACAGTGCCAACTGTAACATAAAATTCTGAGAAAAGTGCAAAAAAATAAAGAAAACAAAATTAAAAACGGGCCCTATAAAAGTGAAATGCCATTATCTATGAGAATAAGGTATTCTGGCTTTGGCATTTTGCTGCTTCTGTACTGCATTGGTTTGTACTGTTTGTGAAGTTATGTACAAATTTCATTTAGCAAATAATGTGGTTTTTTTCACCTGGAACTGACAAATAGAGGTTGGCCTTATAAAAACAGCATAACGCATTCCTTCCTATTGTTACAACTTCTTGGAAGAATTTTCTATACCTCCAAGTAGTTGGCTTGACAGCCATTCATGGTCAGTTATGCAGTAACTTATCACAATATTTATAAACTTGAGGTATTGGCATAGGCAATTTAGGCTCATTTCAACTCAGCCTCAAGATACAAGAAGACATTTTTCAACAATTAAATCCAAAATAAAATACGCAGCTTGGTATTCTGTAAGTACAGCTCACTGCCTTATTTAAAAATTTCAATTGCAGAAAGAAATAGAGAACACCAGAGAGGGAGGCAAATAGAGCAAGATAAAGAGAAACCAACAAACTGATTCAGAAATATTCACACAGTAGGCAGCAAGAGAAGATTTTACACTAATAAATGTAGAGGTACATGTCTTTTACTGTTACACCTAAGTATTTAATTTCTGCAAAGGACAATTACAGTCTGAAAATTCAATTAAGTTTTTATCAACAGTTAACATCAGCAGGTAACCGATAAAAGCAGCAACACGCTCTCTCCAGCCAACTGAGAACCTGCTCTGCAATACCCATATTCCTGAAGAGTAAACTAGAAAGAAAATTTAAGTGTGAAACAGAATTCCTAGGAGAGTCAAAGTATCTAAATTCTTTGGAAACTGTTTCACATAGTATCTCCCAAAGTTCAGGCTTGGTGAGGAACACTTAGAAGTTCAAAAGGAGAAACTGTGGTAGGTCACAACTACGTGTCCTGGATGCTGCACCACACACATGGTGGTGGTTTCTAAACAACAGCCAGGGCAACAGAACTAAAATATTACCTGACGGATTTCTCCTTTGAGGAACAGCATCTCTTACCAGGAAGCTACTTTTTTGGAGAAAGTTATGTTAATGCCTTCAAAAAGCAAGTGGTGTTCTAATAAGTCTCTTATATTAATAGATGCTTCCATAGCACATGAGAAGCAAGTTTAAATTTCTTGAAGGTCAGCAAATTTAACAGACATGCTGATGAAGAATATAAAAAGGAAAATTTGTGTTTGGAAATTCTACTAGAGGAGACACTTCCACAGAACAAACCATTGCAAAATTATCTCTACATTAAGAAAACTTTCAAAACCAGGTGTAGTTACAGTGGAGAATATTTGATTCAGAGGTGAAAATTCTGAGCAGAAGTCACACCTGAAAATTATTTAGCTTACAACTTTGTTTCAAAAATTTACAATTGAACTGCATCTCTTACTCGCAAACTGTGTATATCTCTTCCAAGAAACACCTTTTCCTAGAAATACAGATAACATCACAATTGTATCAATGTCCAAGAACATTAACCCCTTGTTAAAATTAATCATCCATTATAATAAATATAAATTGATCATGTTTATTCACAGATTTATTATTAGTCAAACAATGAATATTTATTATTTTAGAAATGCTAACTACTAGTGGTGCTCTTAGTTCAGCACTGAAGTTAAAAAAAAAGAGTCATGAGCACAAAGCCTTTTCCAACTAACTAGAAATGAGAAAAAACAGAACTGCAAAGTTTATAATTCTCTGAATTTAGATGTTCATTACTTTTGAGAGTACAAAGTTTTTAGCAGTACTACATGTTCCAAAAAAACCATTAAACTTTAAAAAAAATTGCCATGAAGATGCACATACTTAAACTTTTCAAAAGACATTTAATAGCTAAGCATCAGAAAGCAAACACTTCATGATTTCAGAGTTGAATCCTCAATTAAAGCTTGCATATTTATCCTCTGCATAATGTATCTAATATGAAATCCAAATTTAGGAGAAATGTTTGTACCCCAATTCAATGACTAGCTGATGCTTATCTCCTTTTTCTACCAACAAGCACAAAAGAGCATAGGGCTCTTGGATTATATTGGGAAGTCAAGAAAAAAGGAAGTGATACTCTCATCTTGACAAAAATATTTCTTTAAATTATTTTACTTCCCCAGGGAAGGCACCCAGGCACCAAAGGTAATAAAATGTTTGAAGACTTGATTTAAGCTTTTTATTCAGAAAACAAATGACAGTTAAGACGACTTTTTTAGATACATTAAACATTTCTGTTCCTTATCAATCAAGTTCTACTTTCACCTGCCATTGCTGATTACCTCTTAGTTGAAGTAGCAATTTTTGTTTAAATGAAATGCATTGGTAGATGCTGTTTAACTAATGCAAACGAGCAAAGAAGCAAGAAATGATATGTTAGGAAAGCAAAAAACATGGCTGTTATACAGAGAAGAATCCCTGCAAATTTGCTATTTTAATGACCTACAGCACAGTCATATTTTCAGCTCAATGCAAGATGCACACACAAAACCCTTGTTTCACAACAGGGCTAATGTTTTAAATCATTTTTATGAAAATATTTGCATTTACATTGCACTCCAGTGATTACTTAGGGCCCATAACTTGCAAGCATGCACTGTAATCAGGGTATTACTGCAGCCACTCCAACACAGCCCCACTGATGACTCATCTGTATGAAGAACAACTACAGACGTTGTCTTCATGAGACAGACTTTTGCCAGGTTGGTTCTAGTGGAGTCTTTTAGAAGCCCAGGGGAAAGTAAAACACTGCTCCCCCTGGAAGGAGCCTTTCAGCCACAGGCAGTTTGGCACATGCAGATGCTACATACTGAAATAGGCTTCTGCTCCTATATCTAGTATCGCTTACTGGCTTAGTTGTTAGGGTTTTTAAATTATTTTTAAAAATTTATTTATTTTTCTACATCATAACAATCACACCCTTTATAGGAAATAAAAGACATTTCTCACCTCTTAATAAGGTTTCAAATGCTTATTGAAACTACTGTGCAGCTGCTTCGCAAACAGAGCTTGTCAAAATACTTGTGTATGTTTAGCACTGACCTGCTAAATCCAGAAACAGAGATGGCTCCCCTGTTCCCAGTCCAAGATAAATTCAGCCACTGGATGAGAGTGCAGCGAGACTGTAGATATTCCAGAGATGTGTCATTAATCCTTGCCCAGTAAGGTTGTAAACTGAGATGAATGTACTGCAGAGGGTCACAGCAATGTTGATAGAGTAGCTTACAAGTTTGTGCTAGTCTGCAGAGGTCTGGTACTGTAAGGTGACTCAAAATCAACTGGATAAGCTATATTAAAAATAGAAAACAAACAAACAAACAAACAACACAGATGGTCATACAGCACTTGAAATGTTAGGGGAGAAACTGCAAAGGAATAAGAAAAGATGTTCTAACTTCAAAGAACAGTAAATTCTTTAAGTTAGAAGTAACTTCTCGAATAAATCATTGATTAACTATTAAATAGGACTGCGCTTCCTTCTCAATTTGACAACATATTAAACAAGAAAGGAAAAAGCAGATCAGCATATGAAAGTGACAGGAAGCTTCCAAATTAGAAGTTTCTTTACCCATGCTAATTTAAACAGTGATATATACGTAAACACTGTGTTTACATATTTCCCTTCACAGTGTCTGCATCGCCGTTGATCAGAACACTGAATTGGCATCTTCCTTCTTCTCTGGATCTGGTTTTTAAGATGGCAGTGAATTTGCAGAGTACAGGAGAAACCTACACCATGTCCCAGTTTCGCCACAAACTGAACTGATTTCAGATTTATTTATCTGCTTCTTGCTTTAAAAAGCAGTGTTTTGTCTTCTACATTATGCTTTCTCCCGTCCATATTGGAGTATGCAACCAAGTAAAAAATTCAACATATTCAGATCTCCTTTTATGAAGTAATTTCTTTCTTGCTGTAATACTTCAAGAGCATTTTTGCTCTATGTCAGAATCAAATCTGAAAGGCAAAAAAACCCTCTTTTTACCTTTACCAGATTGAATCATCTCAGCTTCAGAATAACCACCAGCCCTTCTGACTAGTACCACTATATATGTTTTCATAATAACTTATTTCATACCTAGAAATGAAAAAATATCCCCCATTCTCCTATTATGCTGTTTTCCTTTCTAAAGGAAGACCCAACACACACAGATACGTAAATACTCACTTTAGGAAATAACAGAAACGCTAAAAAAACCCACAAAACAAACAACAAAACACAAATAACAACAACAGAACCCCACCACTCCTTCAGCTTAAAAACAGAATAAAAATGCACTTGAAAAATTAAATTGAAAAATTAATGTTTATTTTACCAGAGCTGTCTTTAGCAGCTATAAGTACCCACGCTCAACTTATTTAACTAAAATTGACTAAGCGCTTTCAAGCAGGGTGGGAAACAACAAGTCACTGAAATGAATCAGTGTAAACAAAAAAAACCCCTAAAAATAACAACAACAACAAAAAAACACAACTAAAAAAAACCCCAGAAAACAGCTTAAACTGAAGAGAGTCCTGTGGCCCTTTCAAAATACCATAATGTTTCATTTTTATGTCTTAAAAGGATTCATAGGGAAAAAAAAAAGCAAAAAAACAACCAAAAAACAAAAATCTGAATAAAATGCTTGACATAAAATGAAAATGAAGCTTTTCATGAGATCCAAACAGATTGTACTTCCAATGCACCAGTTTATTATGCAGCTCGCTTCCACCTCCCCTCCTCCCCCCTTCATTTTTGGAAGAGAAGAAGTAAGAAAACAATCCAACTTCCTGCAAAATGAAAAATGTTACTTCCTACTCAGCTCCAGATTTAGTATTTGGATTTCAATCACTATCTACCACTCTTCAAAAGACATATAACTTCAACTCCAAAGCCAAAACACAGTGTTTGCATATACTGCAGTTTCCCTCAAGCCAGATGCCAGGTCTCCCCTCATCCCTTCTCCCCAAGAACAGCCCAGGATTTTGCCTATGCAGATACCTGGAGCTCCTACCTCAGCTTGATGCACGGGATCTGTGCAGATATTTCAATGTGGTGGCAATATGTATACAAAATATACATGCATATATAATAGCTATTGTTATTATAATCAATCAAGTTTGCTCCCAACTGACCTTTAGGTTGTTGGCATTTTGGTATCTCTGACATAGCAAACTAACTAGGAGCTAGCATAGACATAATCTCAAGTTAATGCCTTGATTTTTGCTTAGCTCAGGCCCATCCTTCAGCTTAAAAATTGCTTAACAGTTTTGTTTGTCACTCTAATAGTAGATGCCTAAATACATATCTCTTTTTCTAAGACCATCAATTCACTTCAGATAGTTTTCAGTATTCCGAAAGACAGCTTCAATTATTTTGCAATCTTTCAGCTATTTCACATTCTGTAAGCCACCTAAATATCTATCTTATCAGTGTATTTTCCCTCAGATTTTTCCCATGCTTATTTAGTAAGTTTTCTAGAGCAGAGAGCTCAGCAAAGGCTGCAGAGTTAGCTAAATTTATGTCTACAATTAATGTAGCGTAATAATGTCTGATAAAAATAAAGCAAAGTAAATTTTCTTCAATGGAAAAAAGTGATTTTGTAACTTCTGAGCAGTAAAAATAATGCTGAACGAAGCTATGAATGCCTGACCGATGTCCCTTTACACTAACTGATCACTTCAATGAGTATTTCATAACATACAGGATGTTGCGACCCTTCCCCACCTGAGATGAAATCTTTTACCACATGAATGTCTTAATCAGGAAAAATAATCCTTCTCTATTTTTTAGTGACGTTACGCTACTTCATAATATCTCAAATGAAAAAATATAATGAAACGTCACTACTACAACATTAAGATATAAAGTACTTTTTTTTTTCTGACTTCTGATTAAACAAAGGTAACAGGTTCCACACCTACAGGCTAATTACCATCAATCCCTGTTAGTGTGGAGTCTGGTGTCTGTCAGAAATCCACTTTTTATGTATGTGTATCCCAGCATAAAGTACAATTTGATATCATAATGAGTATGTGACATGATGTGCTGCATTGTGCTGTGCTGGGTTCATGTTGGATCCAAGAATTCTGCAGAATAGAGTATCTGCTTTCAAAACTAATTTTGTAACAGTTTCTCACAAACAACTGGTTTTACTCTGCATTTATGAAAAAGTATGGCAATCATTATTGTTTCACGCTTTCATATAAATCAATCAGTAAAAACAAAAACTATTGGAAAAAAACCACAACACGAAGGAGTGCAAAGAGGAAAACAAAATATAATTTATACAACACTGACCACCTTCTTAGGCTATGATGGCCCAAAGGTACAAAAGTATTTCTCTCTCATTTCTAGGGCAAACATGGCATGTATCAGCTTCAGAGATGTGGTGGGATCAACACTCACTACAGTGAAAAGCTCCAAAAACTGGAGGTTTCCAAATCATAGTTCTTCACAGTTCAATAAACAACAGTGTACAAATTCATTGTGTGCTGTTTGCATAAAGAAAGGTCCTGATTCACACCTGATCCACGTGTGTTTTATCACCATAGTTCTCAGATGCAGCACCTTACATATACACACATATTTTGAATTATGAATTTTTAAAAAATAACATTTTAAAAAAACAGATACATCTCCCACTGCAGAAGTTCACTTATCAGCTCAGACAGGATCTCCATCACACTGTCCAATACATGGGCTAAAACTTTACTAATGGTGTAGCTCCTAATAGTACCTACCTACCAAAAAGTTTCTCCAGCTTTTTAAGTTTCTTTGCTGCATAACAGCAAGCAATAACCAGTTGTACCAAATAAAATACTTTCTGTGGCTAGAGCACAATAACACAGAACTTGATTTGGTCAGAAAATAATGCTTGGATATCAATCAAACCTAGAATATCTGCACTTCCTACAAATTTACTCTTTCAGTTTTTCAACATGAGTGCCTCCAATATGAAAATACATTGGTCTATGCAAACCACACATTCAGAAACATGCAAATGAATGACTTGCAATTTTTTCATTCTGCAGCTAGGCTGCCACAGTTTAGACTCTTATTAATTAGAATTGATGCTAAGACATGCTCAGATAAAGGACAAAGCATACGTGCACAAAAAGGCAAAGAGAGAAAACAGGAAGAAGATCATATCCTAGGGCTTTTGACATTCCTTAGTGTAGTCCCTAATTCCATGATCATATAGCTTGCACCAGCAAATGCATACACATTTAATAGTGCACATGAACATATGAAAAATGGATCTTGCAACTGTTTCATAAAACTCAATCATTTATGTCTCTTTACTTATATAACATGCTTTAGCAGAGAAGGCTTTACTTTACCAGGTTAAAGGCTCTGATCCTCTCAACAACGAAAGGCTGTAATGGTTTTAAGCCCCTTCTTGAATCAACAGAAAAGGATCTTAGTGACACACTGCCCAATCAGTTAATCAAGACTCCATGAGGACTAAAGCTTGAGAGATCTTCTCCATGTGCCATTGTTCATAGCCCAGTCTGCTACAGCAACTACCAGTATATTCACCAATAACTGAAGGGAATCTTGTGCCATATGGTTAAAGGCTGTTAAGACAGCTTTTAAGACCCTCATGAGTTTCTCTTTCCAAAGAGAGGCATAAAATCTTGCAGATTATCTGAAAGCCTACAAATATTTGTTCTGGAAAGCTGCAAGAAGTTTACTGGTGAGGGAAAGAAAAGTGTATGACACTTAAAAATGCTCCTGGTTATTGCTCTGACTCGCCTAAGTATTAATACAATTTAAGGGATGCAGATCTTGCGTTTGAGATCTGTTTTCCTGGAACATAGATGCCAAATCCACATTTAGCGGTGAAATTCACTTCCCCAGTAGACATGAACAGCCCATAAATCTTGCAGGCAGCTGTAGGAAAAATTGGCTTCAAGGAATGACAAAGATGTCATTTATATCTTTTTATAACACAATATATATAATTTTTTTTTTAGACTGCAGAATGCAGGACTTCTCCCAACTGTCTTCTCTGAAAAACAAAAGTTAGGTTCTTGGTACCTGAAGCATGAGTCTCAAACTGCACAACAGCTATGCTGTGGCAAGTATTCCTCACCTTTCTCAAAGGCTTTTAACTTATTCAGACCTTCAGGTCTCAAACGTTCCTGCAAAGCCAACTAAGATCAAGGCCTTATTCCTTCCACTTTACAAGCAGCACAGGTTAGTCAAAGATAACTGGAAAAAAAGACGAGGATGTGAAGTGTCTCCCAAAAAATCCTTCCTCATTTTTAAGGTAATTCTGGATAACAGATGATAGTACAAGTACTTCACAGCTATTACGATGTTTTAACACTGTCTATGAGCAGGGAAGGAAAATTCTAGTTCATACAAGATTTCACACTTTCTTCTAAGGAAGCCTGTGCCCCAGGAGTCGAGAATTTTTCTCTCCGTTGACAGGAGCAATCTAGACTCTTACAATGTTTTTGGAGCTCACACTGCAGCAAAGCCACTTTGAAGAGCAACACAGTCTATGAAAGGATGCCTTCAGAAAGACAACGAAAGCAAAACAAAGGCTGGGGGAATTGTTGCCTACTTTAAAATTAGCACAGAAGACCATTCCACCTGTATATGAATTACAGAGAGTAGTAGGAAGCAGCCTGAAACAGCTCAAACAAGGTATAGGCATGTATATAAAGACAAAGGACAGTTAGACGTTCACAATCAACATGAATGGATAAAAAGATACAATTTTTCATGTATCAAAAGTGAAAGGAGTTGCATTTGCTTTACTTCATCATTATAAGGTTCAAACACTTTCCAGAAAAATCTGACAATTGTCAGTCTTGAAGACAGCATGCAGAGTACCATTCCCATATCTGAGGTGCTATGAAAATATCATAGAATAAAATACAACATTTTTGCTGTTCTGATACCCACACCTTCCAGCTGGACCAAGAAAGTAAGAGACTGGGATTTCTGCTGTCACAAACCATCCCAGAAATAGTGCTTTGTAGTTTTTCCTGATAAATATTCCATCCGTATTTTCAGTTTCTTTAAATCAAAGGAGAAGAAAAAAAAATGTGCTTGGTATTGGCAGACCATATAAATGCATTCATGAAACCAAACATGTTAAAAAATGGATAAAAAAGGAAGCTGGTATACAAACAGGAAGGCAGAAAAGCACAATACAGTACATGGAGGCAGAAGTTCATAAGAGTAACAGGACTACACAAATACTTTCTAATTTATAATCTTAATATCACATGGAACAGAAAAGAGATTGATTAATCTCTCTGGTAAACTACTATATTACAAAACAATTTATCCAGCCTTTTCAAACAAGACTTCCGAGATTTGAATCCAGTTTTCTCTGCAATTAATTTCTTTGAATGACTAAAACCAACACATTTTCATACATGGTTATACTTTTTAAGAAGTTCTGGAAACAGCTGCACCTTTGCATATGCAAAGTATTTTCTTCAGTACTGGTATACAAGCACTGACAGTAAAATATATTAAATACTACATGGACTCTGGGAGAAAAGAACAACTCAAAATAAAGTTAGTATCCTCATTTATTATTCCATTGCAGCAACAAAAACAAACTCAAGAACTGAAAAATACTTAAAAGAGAAGAAAAATACACAGGAGAAAGACGGAAATATTTATTACATTCTTTTCCTACCTCTTTCCTCTTTACAAGCACAGTAAAGTTTTTCAGGTTACTGGAGCACACGAGTACCCAACTGTGGCCTTCACGTGCCAAACTGGGGGTACTTAGAGACAAAAAGCTGTGACAAACCAATCTACTATTTGATTAGATCACATATTTCTCGAAGTGCCCTGCAATCAGTGGCAGCATCTCCCACCATCCCCTTTCCGCTTTCAAAAGTGAGTCTGATTGAAGCCACAAGCACTCTCAGCATTTGATGAGTTACCACCGTAAACAAACACTTCTTTTGCCAGACTGCAGTGCCCTGAACAGCAAGAATCATCATCTCTCTGCCCAAGTCCAGAGGCCTGACCGGCAAGTAAGGGCTGCTTTCCACTATGTGCAAACCCAGTTTATTTCAGCAGAGGTGAAGACAACCATTTCATCTCTCAGTTCTCTAACTATGGTATTGGCCTCCATAAACAGCTACAGCCCACTGAGAATTTCTTAGCCTGCACATAATATTCAGCAATGATACCTCACAATCTCATTATATGGGAAATTACAAGAAAGAAAGTATTTATCTGCAGTGACTCCGAGCACACTTGCAACTGCCCTACTGCCAAGGGATCTGAAAGGAGTTTCTTCACAACTTTTCTGTGCTAATGATAGAATAAAAAGGAGCAAACATATCAAAACAAGACACTGTACAATGTCCAGCTATAACACTTTTTACTTGCACCATGATTCAAAACATAGCTGGAAGAAGCTTGTGTCATAATTAATATGAAAACATTACAGCAGTTGCAAGAACAAGTTCTAGGATTTTCTAAGAGATAACAGAAAAAAAAAACATAACAAACTTTTAGCTTATTGCAAACTATTTCCGCTTCCAAATCTTGATTCAGTCTTTTCATATATCTTTTATATATCTTAGTTGTCAAGCCTGAGGACTTGAACTACTGGAAAACTGCCAGGAGCTTCTAAGTTCAAGAGCTAGAATTTCACAGCTAGAATAACTGCTGTAAAAACTGTGGAGTGGACAAACCCCTGAGAAAGAAAAGTGCAATAACTACACAAACACCAGCAAGGTGGCTTGCTAATATCCATCCGTGGAAATAGAGAGACTTACATAATTCAGACATAACTATACCATAACTGCAGGAGATTCACAAAAGAACATAAGGAACTAACTGGAAAACACAATAACCTCAACCAGTACTCTATAAAGAACATTTGCATCCTTAACAATCAAGACTAATACATTGAGTATAAACTTGCTCTTCTTACCTCATAAGGCAGTTTATCAAAATACCCATTAGTTGGCCATTCCCTGAGGGTAACAATGCTGAACTGTTTATTAAGCGTGTCCATTCCACAGTCATACTTCTCTTCATCCTCATCTTCATCAATATCGTTCATATCAATCATCGCAGTCTTAAGCGAAAGCACAGGTCTCTCTTTCACACCATGTAGTACTACTGCATCCAATTCAGTGTAATAGTCTAGAAGAGAGCTGTTCACTTCCAATCGAATTAAGTTTGTGGGAAAGTTTATCTGTTTGATACAAGGTGTGAACTGACGAGCCTGGGGACCATTCACCTTTGTAGGTGCCTCAGACCAAAGGATTTCCCATCTGTGAAAAGAAAAAATTCACACACAGACAGGGTAGGCATTAAAATCAAAGTTACTAAATCAATTTCTGAAGCCAGTAAGAGTGCTTCTCTGTCAGAAGTATCTAACAAGTGAGAAACATAGTTGAAAAGACAATGAAAATTGTTATAGTAAATATCCTAAGGATGAATTTAATTGGGCACACTAATTCATGACCTTAGCATATTTTCTCTGCATTTCTAACTAACAAAATGAGCTATATACTCCTGATTGCACACTTGTCTTAGAGTATTGTTATTCACACACAAGTTGTTCACACATTTCACAGGTAAGGTAATAATAACAAAGGGATTACAGATGTTTTCACAATGACAGCATGTTCACATAGGTTTGCATGGAATAGTCTTGCCATGTAACCCAAATATATGGTCACCTGACCTCTCTTGTTTCCCACAAAAGGTTTTCACAAAGAAAAAAAAAAAAAAAAAAAGACAACATCACACACCAAAAACCCAAAACGAACAAACAACAGAAAAGCCACCACAGCTCAGACTCTTAACATCTACTCCATCTCTTTCCAATCACCCTAGTCCCAGCTTCAACGATTTCTCCCAACAGACACATAAGAAAAAAAAATTTAAAAATATACATATATATCTATATAAAAAAAAAAAAAAAAAAATATATATATATATATAGAAACCCAAAACCCACAAACAAACAAAACCCACAAACAAACACAAAAAAGTGCTTTACTTTCCAGACCCAAATGCTTAAACTTTGTCCATCATGGCAGAAATTAAAACATATGTAAGGACCTTCATTAAAACATAGCACACCACATAAATAAGGCTTAGAAGCTTGATATTTGCTACTATTTCAAGGATAGGAAAATTAATGAAGATCAACTGAAACTTCTGTTTCATTATGAATTTTTTCAGGTACGCACAAATAAATTTTCCTATCCTACATCATGCCATTCTCCAAAATACCTTAGAGTAGAATGGGAGGCCTGCTGAAGTCTTCTGCCAAAGAAAACAAAAGTCATGAACTATAAACAAACATGCAAGACTGGTGAATATATGGCACGCGAGAAAGTACCAACATAGGAGAGTGGACAGCTCTGCCCTAAGGTCAACAGTTTTTATAAGAGAGACTTACTACTACGAGAAGATTTCATTTATTTGGGAAATGAATGTCAACTCATGGCAAAAAAATAAGAGATGTAGTCCCACTGTCATGCCCTCTCACACAGGTCAATTCCCTAAGCAAACACTTAATGTTGGCAATGCACATGACCTTTCTTGAACACATCCAGATCACCATTTGACATTTTCCTTAGACACTTTGATGTACCCACTCAAACCATCCTTAGGGAAATTCACGGCTATTTTTTCACTAATTTAGCACACGCTGGACCATCAAGTTTTAACAGAATGCATCTCAGTTATTGACTTCTCTTCAGTGCCCTGGAGAGAGGATTATCTACCAGTAGCAGAGCTCTGGAAAAAATAATGCACCTGGAAGTCTAGGTTCATCAAATTGCACAGTAACAACCTCCTTCGGCAAGTAATGTCTCTAAACTAAAGGAAAGACATGTAGCACTGCTTTTACAGTCTTGTGAAACTCCACGTTACATATTAAGTGCTGACGAACAACAAGACTGGTGACTATTTTCCACTGTCCTTGTCATACTCTTGTCTTTTCATCAACAGCTCACCAATCTAACTTTAAAGGAGTTAGCTGTTTGTTCATCTGGAAAACCTCAAGTCTGTCAGGTTGATTTAATGTTCTTCTCTGTCCTGGTGGCACTGCACACAAGAACATGCCATAGCAATTGCACTGACTCAGGGCTGGTAGATTCTGCTTTAGTGTAGGCATACTCTTCATACACCCATTACTGCAAGTAGAAGTGTTGTCTTCATCCAGGATCAGCATTTTGATGCTTAAATGGGCTACATGTAATCTCAATGGGAGTGAAGACTCCACAGTTGGAAATGAATCAAAAAAAGTCTATATTTCCAAGAGGCTTCAGTAAGAACTGCATTTCTTCTGTTCTGGAGCACTTTTTTTATTATGGCCATCCATTCCAAAATCCTTTGGAAGAAAGGCATTTTGACAGTCAGCCCTGGTTTGAGGGCGTGTACCAGAATTAGCTTCCCTAATAAGGTTGCTTGGATTTGTTCCAAGCTTAAAATGTTTGATAAACTGTTCAACGCAAAACAAAGAGAAACCGAATCCCCAAAAATACCTATAAAGAAGTCAAGGGAATTTTCCTTTTCCTTCCCTTTTTGAGCTAATTAGGTAGCTCTCAAAAACTCTAGCAGAATCAGATGACTGAAGGTAGGACATTTGCTTGTCCTCAAGTCTTGCAGACACACAGTAACAGCTGATCAAAGATGTCGTAATGAGAGTGCTTTGATAAGAAGGTTTCACCAGCAATGTGCTAGAAAGCTGTAGTCTTCACACTGCCATGCAAAGCTTGAATGAGAGGCAGAAACATCTGTATTATTTTCTCTAGTGACTGAAGCAAATGAGGACTTTAAGGGAAGTTTTTCCATTCAGCTTTCATGGATTCAGTTTTCCTGTTAGATTTCTCTCTATCTCATGAAGATAGCTAGGAACTCACTCTGCTCAAACTTCTGAGAGTAAAGACTCCATACACCTATGTCATAAAAAAAATAAATTCCCATTCTCTTTCCCTCACCATGAAGGAAAATACAGCCTAGCAATTTTCAGGCTGAGAAACATAGTTGCAAGGTTTGTGTCAAATGAGAGCACATACTTAATGCTCGTTTAATTTTTGTTGACATAATGCTGTTGGAAAGATTTTTAATGGCTAAGATGATGTCTGAGCAGACCTGGTTACTTCTGAAGAAAATATATAATACGAAAGATTATTCAGAAAAGTATTTCTTATGAAAAGAACCAGATTTCTCTCCAGTAGGACAAGATTAAACTTTGCCTGTAATGTGCTGAGATTTCTTGCATTGTAAAATCGAGATTGGTGTAGAAAGGGAACAAAGCACTACATGCAATTCAAGCACGAAAAAATAAAATCCCTGACCCAAGAAACTTAGAGCTGTGTTAAAAGACAAAAGAAGGGAAAGTTTCAGATAGACCAACAAGTAGAACATAAGGAAACTCAGAAAATAATACGACCACATCTTTGCTGAAATTGCAACTTCTGCAATACTTATAATCACGATACGTGATTATAATACATCCCATCTGCTCTTATCCAAGCAAGTGCTCTGTAAATAATCTGTAGGCTACCTACAAGGTCTCCTGCCTGCTAACATTTCATGCTGAAGCACACCAGGTTCAGCATAACCTGGAAAGTGCATACCTAACCACAGCTGTGAGTTTGTAAATATAAAAGGCGGGAAAGTCTGATTATGAGAATGATTGTAGAACCATTCAGATCAAGGTGATAAGCAGAGTTCACAGTAGTCTAATTACTGTGGGGGAATATGCGGCAGATTTTCACTTCCAGTTTGAGAGTTTAATTCTGAAATACCAGAGTAGCCAGGACTCCAAGAATGCTCAAGAAATCTAAAATAGCAAAAGATATTTCAAATAACTGGCTTGTCCACATGAGCTTTTTATGTGTTTCTCAAAAATGACTGTGTCCCATGAACCTAAAATTCATTCTTCTGTGACAAGTCATCCAGACAAGAAAAAGCTGTTTCCCTGAAGATGTCATAACAAGTTATAAGTAAGGATGCAAATGGTTAGAGCTTAAATTGTATGTTACACACAGGTGAGATACAGCCCTGAAGGTCCCTTATCACGCTTTAATGTGTTGATGGTATCAGCAGTGTTTTGGGTGCCTTCATCTGAGATTCAGGGGAACAAAAGGTAGAACAAAAGAACCATCTGAATGCTTTACATTCAGTACACTGCCTTTCTGGTTTCACTCCTTTTATCAGAAGGGGGTATTTTTTTTTCCATCAAACATTTTGATCCCAATCCTAGCTGCCAGCAAACAAATCTGCAACATTCATGCCTGGATTAAACTGGCAGAGAGAGCCTATTGCCTAAATACAGCCAACTTCCTCATGGAAGGAGAGGGAGCCTTTTCCTTTGTCCATCTTGCTCAGCCTGCTCCTCTGGTTGCAGCAGCTCCTGCCTTCAGAAAGAGAAAGGAAGGTTGCATGCAGCAAACACAGCTAAGCTAGGAAATACTGAGCCAAGCTGTTCATCTACAAATGAAACTCAGAATTTTCTCAGAAGAGCAACTGGCAAAATTCTAAGCAACATGAAGGGAAAGAAATGGAATTACATAGAAATAAATGGTGGAAACACAAAAAGCAGAATGCTGCCACTGGAACTTCTAGAACTACTCCCAGCCAGTCCTGGTATCTCACCTGTGAGAAACAACCTAATCAGTGCTATACTTCATCTGTTGATACATGCTGTGCAACATCACCCCAAGCACTGCCACACACCCCAGGCTAGTTAGAAATCTCTGGTTCTGAGCTTTTATAAAAGCATATGAATATGTGGTGTCACTATAATGTACATGAGATAAGAGAAACTGTCAAATTAAGTTAAAAAAAGACCACGACAGAAGAAGAGCAGGGACCAATGTTTTCTTTTATATTCCAAATTTAAAAAGCAAAGATATTTTTGCAAAAGGAAAAAGCTGAAAAACTTCTGAAAAAATAATTTCTGACTTGAAAGCTCCCATTTAAGCACACACAAACTCTCCCTGACAGCAACTAACTATTAGGAGTATCAGAATGTTTCAAAAGGGCTGACACCAAAGAAGCCATTACAGAATCGCCAAGAGTAAGCCTTCTGGGTAGCTGAGGAGGAAAAAGAAACAGAAAATATTATCCTCATCACAGAAGCTAGCTATATCTTATCCATCAACCTGACACACTACGAGAAACAAAGAAAATTCTCTTGGCTGGGTTCAACTCATGCCAGGGTCAGGTGTCTGGAGCTCTGCCTCTCCTGCTGGCCAAAGAGGGACTCACCATTGTCACCAAGCCCTAAGCACACAGAATGTGCATCACAGTAGTAAATCTCAAGGCAACACTGGTATAATCATCATAGCGTGACACAATGCAAAAAGGGGAGAGATTTCTCCACACATAAAAACTGAGACTATATGCTACAATATTCCCTTAATCTCAGATTAATATTTTTTCCTTGGATTTTCTGCGCTCAGACAACTCGTGAAAAAATTTGTACATGGATACTAACATATGTTAGTATAGTTCAAGAAATTATCAAACACTTCTCACCAGCCAAGGTGTGAGTGACACTAATGAAAAGCACAAAAGGTCTCTGCAGTTTCTCTGACATTTATGATTTTAAAAAATTGGTTTATGCCTAGAAGATTGATGTAATGTCTGCTGTGTTTAAAGCACCAAAAGATATGAGAGGACAGAGAATCCTCAAATTGGTGGAAGCTGGTTAAACCACAATGAAGAAAAACTTCAAATTTACTGTCATGTTTGACGCATTAGAATTATTTAGGAACAATTAAATTCCATTCTGAAAAACAGATGCTTATTCCCATTCCCTGAAGAGCTGATCTCACCTCTAAGACCCTGAATAAAGCTGATCTGAGACAGTGTCCTACAAAGCTGTAACTGATAGCAGTATTCAATACACCAGCAACAGTGGAACATGACTAAAGACCTTCTTCTGTACACCTGGGTGAGCTGTTCCTTCATGCAACTGAAGCACAAGTGAGCAACAGAGAAACACACTGGCCAACTATGTGGACTATAGCCACCTTTCTACAAGAATATATAAATTTCTCTTGAGCTAGGACTGCAGTACACCAAGTCCTTACAGAGTCTCTGGTAGGTGAGAAGCTTTTTCACACAGCAAAGTCTGATGTTTTAAATACTAAACAAAGGGAAAATAAGATTACTTTGCTGGACTAGTATAATCCACTGAGCATAACATTTAAACCAGTCTCAATAGACTTTTTCCTCTCAACAGTTATGACTCCACCATTAATTTGGCCTTCTTTTTACATCAAAGTAAGAACTGGTGAAAAGGAAACTTTCTGATGACCTGCCCTTTCTACTTTGGTGTTCAGAAAGAAGCAGATCCAGAGTCAGCAGATAAAACAAAGCAGCACTTTAAGGTTTTTAAATAATAAGGTGATTTAAAATTAAGTATCAAAACAGTCAGAAGAGGAAAACAAGGTTCTAACTGCCCTTTGAGAAACTGGGACATAGCCTTTTTTACAGAAGAAAATAGTATGGCAGTTCTTCAAGTCCAAAACACCAGTTAAATACAGAATCACCTGAGATTATCAGCAGCATTTCACTTTCAAAAAATAATTCTTAGTTGTCATTTCAGAGAATTTTTGGAAGTGATAACAAGGGACCAAGAACTGAAGCAGCAAAGAGACTGCATTCTTGCAACTATTCATATTCCCCACATAAAGGCGAGCAAATGAACAGAGAAAAAATACTGCATATCTCATATGGAGAATGAGTTCCTTCATCTTCCCTTCAAGACACCATGCATACGACATGTTTGTCTCAGAAGAAAGAAGGAGACAAACCAAACATGAAGCTCTGAACAGACAAGTCCTGCTGAGGAAAAGTAAGCCATAAAAAAACCCCTGTAACACTTCTCTAGCAAGTACAGGAGATGCAGCACAGACAACCAGTTCTGAGGCTTCCTGGAACAACCTTCTTCTAAACAAAAATGTTGTTAATCTAGGCAGCCAGAAGATACTCCTGCCTACAAATTCAAAAGCAGGGTCCTACAGAAACTTCATCCTTTTTTATGAAGAAGGGCAAGTCCGAGCTCTCACTCTGACCACACTCCAAGAGGAGTTATAAAGCACATCCCAAAAAGTTTTAAATTAGTATTTTAATTTCCATCTTCTTTTAGCTCTCTGAACAATTTTCTCTCTCTCTCTCTTTTTTTAATTTTTAGTGCACTTTACTAAATAATTCCTTCAATTAACATTTCTTGAGCTTTCCTTCAACACTTCTTGGTCTTTACACAAAACTGAAAAAGTGTATTGTTTTAAGAATCAAAACCTAAATAGACATTTATGACATAGCATTAGCCTATTACTCAGAATTATATCCTTCTATTGCCCAGCAGCACACTATCTTACATTCTAATACAATATTATCAATAGTTACAGAAATAACGTCTACATAAATCTGTGCTACATCATAAAATAAAGTAAAATGAAAGTTCTCAGAGTAATCGGTCAAAAGTCATTTCACATTAGGTTCTAAATTTAAAAGTCTTCAAATCTGCCTTCACTACATACCATCCTATAAATAAGTTCTGCATTACAGAGCTAAACGCACTCCTACTTCTGAAGTTGTGCGGCCTATTATTATTAATTTGACGTATCACCATTCCTTGAATTCGGATGTTTACTTTAGAGCTACACAGTACAAACTCATTAGACAGCTATAGAACAAACTGCACGAAACAACAGTAGATGACAGAATCACAGAAAATACATTAACTGGGAATTTTGAATATGACACTTGGTTTTCTAGGGGTTTTGAATAAACATCAATGCCTAGTATTAGGAAGCATGGGATACTAAGCTAGACCTAAAAGTATGCTTTTTAGCAGTATTTGTAAAATATTAGGTCAGGGAAAAACCACCCAGTATCCACGCTAATACAGCTTACACTGCCAAAGCATGCATTTTAAAGGAATATAGTATTTGTTGGCATATTATTTTCTATAGGATACATTTTGTTAAGTCTTTTTTCTATCAGTTCTTTCCTTCATGGGCTCAGTATCATCTAATCTCTTTTTCCAATGTTTTTCCCCACTATGTGCTTTTTACCTGGCCTCTTTCTCCTTCCATTTCTATTTCCTCACCTCATTAAGAGCTTCATACCTCATACACTGTGTTTTTCTCTGTTATCTTACCATTCCCCAGGTCCTCACCTTCCTGCTCCCCCAACTGGAATTTCATCAGGAGTTCCTACTACGAGGAAAACCAACGGGATCAAATCAGCTTCTTTTAGTCTATGAAGCAAGCGTAAAAATGCACAGCTCACACCCCTTGATCAGACCAAAAGTAAAGATCAGACAAATGGCATCGGCTTTTGCCAGACTGTTGTGCGCTTCTGGTTTTGGCCCATTTCCATATGAATAGTTGTAGTGCCTGACTGTACTATACATACAACCTAATGTATGCAGAGAGTAGAGTTTATAGCTATTCAAAGTAGGATGATACAGTAAACGTGAATCCTAAGCCTCTTCTACACAGTTTGCTCTTCTTACTGCAGAAACAGAACTCCGAACTGCCATTTCAAAAGTGATTTTTGTACGTAATTGCTCATAAAAATTCCAACACAAAAACTATCATTACACAAATTAAATCTGCCATTAGGATCTGCATTAATTCCTACAAAAAGTCCACATCTCTGAAGCTGCTATAAAAACATGTCACCACGGCTTTAAAAACATGCAGAAATAAAGAAAATGTTAGCAGGTCAGATACAAAACAGAGAAATACTAGTAAGTAAAGTTTCCTAAACAGCATTATTTGCAGTATTTAACATCTTACAAGAAAGCATAAAGGAGGAAAAAAAAATTACCTTACTTCAGCTGGTGGATTCTGTGAGTAAGGATTTGCCGAGCACGCCAAAATCCTGACTACAGCTCCAGGATGATATGTTTCCAAAATCTGCACTGCCGTGGGATAAACTGGTTCCTCAAAAGCGAGTTCCACGTAGTCCTGGCTACAGAAGGTGGGTGGTGTCCTCTGGAACGGCAGCCGAGCGCTGGGGCAATGATCCCACCATGTCCCATAAGTTCGAAAGACAGCAGTCTGAGTAAAGTCACCAGAACTGGGGTAGACGTTTGGAATACCTGCTAAATTCCACATGGTATATGACATGCTGTTTTCACTACCATAGTGAGAGCTGAAATCCAACACTTCTTTGGCATACTGAACTATTTCAACATTGATAGGTAAGGCTCGGGTGTTTGACTCAATAGCCCTCCGGCTGTTCATCTCTCCTCTCGTTGCTGTCCTAGCTCGGCGCCGAAGGCACATATAGTAAAACATGCTCAGAACTGTTAACATGGGAAACACTGGTGACATCTAGATATGACTCAGGAGGATGCAAAAGGTCAGGAGTTGTTTATAAAGTGCACTAGCTGCTTGTGGCATTCAGAAAAAGAGCTGACAAAACAGAGTGAATAAACATAGTGAGCAGATAAAATATTCTTAGAAAATAGACTGTATGCTGTCAAGTACCCTCTTAAAGTACACCTACTAAAGCACTAATAAAGTATCTCATTTTATTTTCAGACAGTTACTTACTTGAAAGCTACTAAACGTAGCTTCCCATTTACGGTATCTAAAAAGAAGAGAAGACTCTGAAGAAATCTTAGCCAAAACAAGCTCTCAAACAATGAAAAGACTAATCATTAAATGAAACAATTTTTTCAGGGATTAATTAAGAGAAAAAAGTCTCACACTGAGTTACAGAAACGAAGTTAAGTATTAAATAAAATCTGGCCTTTGCAGTAAAAAACTGTAGAAGAAGATCTGAAGGTACAGCTAAAATAATCTGTAGTATAGTTTTGAAATACTTAAAACTAAATCTGACTGTAAACAAAGCATTCAGATACCTAGTCAGGCTACAGCTGCACACAGCTCAACAAAACCTAAGTTACTTCACTGCTTGTATTTTGCAGTAAGACTGCACCCAGGACCCAAACTGGTTCATTTCAAGCTACCTCAAGTACATCTAGACTATGTTATAATCTGGAGAGTAAATATATCCTTAGAAGACACCTCATAGAAAGTTGGACAGCTACTCAAACAAATAGTTTCCTTTAATTTGTTCCCATAATTTGTGAATGGCTTTAAGAGGGACAAGAGTTTTTGGCAGTTAATCTAAACCAAAAACTTAACCCACTGCTTCCTATACCAGAGCACTAGCTTGAAACAGTCTCATAAAAATACTGTCTTTACCCTTTGAAGATGTCCATGACAGCATTCACCAATGACAGAAGGGTCACCAGCCTCCTGAAGGATGCTCAGAATTCATTAACAACATCATCTTCCTTTAAGCCGAGCAACAAAGTAAGTCTTCAAAAGAGTCCCAGCATCATAAGCAGAAGTCTCCAGAGACAGCATTTTACTTCTGATATGAGAAGATATTTTCATTTATGTAACAACTGAGTGGCAAAATGTACTAGATCTGCACAAAAGGTCACCTAAAAAAATCAACACAAAACATACCAACAATTAAGGATAGTGATGTATTTCATATGGCCTACATCAAATCACGAGTTAAACAAGCAAGGTTTAACTATTAGAAAAAGCCAAGTTAAATGTCTCTTTACCAAAGTTTTCTGTTTACAACGGTGAAGGGATATTTATAGCTGAATGTTGTCTTCAGGACACAGAAGTTCTATATCGTATTCCCTGCTGACAAAGATCCCCTTACATATGCTTGTCCCATATTTAGCAGCCACTCCATATTTGCACAATGTAAACTGTTAGATTTACCAACACACAACGAAACGTGGAACATAGTCTCTGATTTCTGCTACACAACACACTAGGGCAATAGCACTCCAGAATTCACATTCCCCAGTACCACAGACTGTTTCTCACAAACTGACCTTCAGATTAGCTTGTTCATAGGATTTACTAAGAAAGAGTTAGGAGCGATGCCTGTAATCTGTCAGAGGCCAAAACAGGAATGACTAAGCATGTCTCAAAATAGAATAAATGTTTCTTCAACAGCTTGTAGTAGAGTTGCCAGTTAGATTATCACAGGATACATACTGTGGTAATCACTGAACCAACAGAGGTGACTCTTCTATTGCAGGAGACGGAACAAACAACAATTAACACGATGCCTCACATTGCCTGGGAGACAAATCACATATTTAAAGTTTGTGATGGGTACAAGTCAGACCACACTTTATAGAGGTTTTTGGAAGTATGAGCTTAGGGTAGGGTAAATAATTAAACAAACGGAAATGAATCAAAGTGACTTTTGTAAGCCTCTATATAAATCCACTGTGCATGTTTCTTGGGTAAATTGCCTGTTTCCTATACTTATGAACTGCACACAGATGTACAAACAGCTCTCTTTCACCTGAACATTGCCAACAAGAAGGTGCTTGTGGTAGCAGATAAGGACAGACTGCATTATTTGACCCTCTTACTTGTGACAGATTACTAACAAAGTGTTCACTTCTGACTTTCTTGCCTCCTCTATTATTAGCTTTTTGTTTAGTTCCTGTCCTTTATTCAGCTTCACATGTTTACATAGCTGTCAACAACATGAATTACTCCTGACATTCAGTGCAGAAGGGAATGCCAAAGATGATATGCTGGATCCACTTCAAGTGCTCCTGGAATGCCAAAACCCAATAACATCACATTTCCCCCAAACATCCTGTTGAACAACTTGTTTGAAAAGGCACTGGGAAGAAAAGAAGCACAATCCCCAATCTCTCCTTAAAATAACACCCCAAAAGATCAACTCCAAACTGTAAACTGTTATTTTACTTTTCCAGTGTGGAGCTGCTGTAAGATGTAAGTGAAGATTACAAACACATGCTCCTTCTGGATTTTACCCTCTTAAAAATAAAAAAATCTATTTGCAGAATATGCCAACAGACACTAAACTTCAACAAACTTACAGCTGTCAAGTCCTGGATTCATGTGTAGAGCAGCATATACACCAGCTTCTTACTCAAAATTTTACTGATTAACATGGTTTAAAGGCCGTTCTGTGGAAATGATGGCTTTACAGAGGTCAATTTAAAGAGTCATTCAGCTGAAGTGCTTCAAGACCAGGTGCAAATCACTGATCTGACACACCTTGATGTCTGCCCTGCAAACTCCACGCTTCCTCTGGCCACAGCCCAGAGCTCATACAGCACTGCTGTAAAATCCGGGTCTGCTGCCAGCCAGCTTGTCAAAGTGTAGCAGAACCACCAGCTGGTGCAGAGCTGGACATCAACTAGCTGGCCAGATTAAGTCAGGCCTAGCACAGCAGACAACTTGCAGTCATGCTGCATATTTTCAATCAGAAGAAACACTGAATTGGGTCATTCCCCCTCTATCAACCTGATTATTTTCATAAAACCTGTAAATACTAGATATCCTTGCAACTGATGCTGCTTTGTCAATTTTGGCTGACATCAGTCAACAAGCTCAAAAATTACATAGGAAGGAACAAGGCACAGCATACAGTTTTCAGAAAAATGTTTTAGTCTAAAAACAATACAAGTGGAGGAAAATTACTTGTAAAGAGTTAAAAGCAATATAGGACTCAGTAGTTTATAACAAGTAACAGGAAGTATTATAAAAGAAGAATAAATACGCATTAGAACTACAATAGAAATAGAAACTCTTCTTTTGACACTTTAAAAAGAAGCATTAAGAATTGTGTGCAGTTAAAGACAATTGAAAAATTGCTTGGGAGGTTGAAGGATAACAAGCTAGTGAAAGTATTACATTAAATACAGATCAGTAGGGCCAGATTATATGTAGAGGTATTTTTCAGGAACTACCACAGGTCAAGCTGATTTTCAATTAAAGGGATCTAACTTTCCAAAAAAGACAAAAATGCAGACTCAGGCCTATAAAAAGCATCAAGATAAAGAGCCATGGAATGGAATGTGCATGCAAACTGCCCTCTGCCCAGACTGCCTGATTATTTTTAAGAGATTCATTTGAGCTTATGTAACTATACCTTCCAATCTCTAGAAGCATCTTTATCCTCTTGCATATTATCCATTTTCTTTTGTACAGGCATAATTATGCCAAACGGAAGCTTAATAAAGGTTTCTTTTAAGCGTATCTTATTATCCTCCTCCAAAGCAGTAGCCTTCTATTTATTCTATTTGGTTTCTACACATTTTTTCTGTCAAGATATCATTAAATGGACTGAAATGGCACTACTGAATACCAAGACCTTCAACAGCTACCACAGACCAGCACAGAGGGTGTGATGGTTTGATTAGAAACAGAAAGCAAGATGCTATGAACGTACAGTGACATTGTGAGGTGCTGTCCTACACCTACATGCCCATTTCCCGCTTCCAGACAGGATCCCATCGTCAGACTCTCTAGGGATGCCTGAGCTCTGCCTTCCTGTCCCATGCTCCAGGCAGCCCCCTTCTCCAGTCAGATGAGCCCTGGGGCTTGTCCTGCACGACACCAACCACTCTTGCAAGCAACTGTAGCTGTTTATCTCCTTGAACCAACTCACTGCCACTTAACATGAAGTCACAGCTGGTTCTAACAGACTGGAAGAGCCCCAAGGTAGACAAGCTCCAAGTGTCATGGAAATGTTACCTCCAGTTTTACAAAACAAGACAGGACTCCAGAGAGCCAAACTGGACCAGACTTGCAATATAACTTTCCTAAGAGAGAGAGAGAGAGAGACGCTACTTTCTTTCAAAATACATTACAGTACCTCAGATTATTTACAATGTATCCTATTCACATCACTATTTAATTGACAACTATTTCAATTATACAGGCAAATTCCCTTTTTCTATATGATTAACCCTTCTTCCCTTCATACAGAAAGCCTCCTAAGACTGTAATTCACTATTCCCTTCTTTCAAGCACAACAAACCTTCATAAAGGAAAACGACTTATGGCTTCTCTACAGATTTCATAGGAACAGGCACTAATCAACTGAGCAGATTCAAAAGCACTAGATGTCTTTGGTCTATTTTGCCTCTTTTTACAGGGAGTTTATGTACACAAATCTATTTTCCAGCTTCCAAGCAACACATCCTGTTAATCATTATTGTACTTATTTATTTTGGGGTTTTTCTGAAAATTCAGCTCCCCAGTATTCACAATTTTGTCCCATGAGTGCAGACACAGGACATACGTACATAGTTATTCACCAACCAGAATGCTGAGCAAGGGTGAGAAATATGCAGAAAAATACTGGGGGCTTGGAGGAGCTGCAAAGTGAAGGATGGGTGTAAAAACAAGTAACAAGTAATTAGACACAGAAAATAAATGAAAGAGAGCAAATTTCATCTCTGAGCCATCCCTCGCAATACATGTGTTAGACAAGAGTTTGTACTGCTTCAAGAGAAGCAAATGTTATACATACAAGTCATGGTTACACCGGGTTTGATTTTTAAAGCCAGACAGGTAATAATTCCTCTTTATACTGGTTTTGCTAATTTCACACTTGGGAGTGTGTAGAGTTTTCTTTCATTTAACTATAAAAGAAACAGCAATATTGACAAATTACAAAGAACATATAAATGACAAAAACAATAGATTGTATTCTCTCTGAAGAAAGATTAATGCAATTTAATATATGTGTCTTAGATAAAACATGCTAAATGGGAAATCTCTTAAATATATTTGCACATTAATGCAGAGAGGGAATACTGGAACCTTACATTACAGGCTAAACCAGAATATTTTTACCACAGGTTAGCATCTCTCGCTGTTAATTACCTAGATTATACCAACATCTACAATCAACTTGTTGAAACTAGAAGCTAATATTAATTAAAAATTAATAAGCTCTTATACCATACTTTAAACTCAGGCCTCATTTGCTATGTTTCTTCCTGTAATGTGTTCTGGCACTAAAAACGTAACCATTTTACACATTTTCAACTTAGAAATTTCCAGTTGGAAAGAGAAAAATGGAGCATTATGACACTTCTGTTTAAAATGTTGCTTGTGTTACCATGGGGAGCACCAAAACAGAAAATACAATCATTTTGGATTACTTCACTGATTGCCTGTTCCTTCCTGCTAGGACCAGAACTCATTGCATGGTTTACCACCATGTTATAACAGAGACAAACGTTCCTTAGGCATCTATTATATGGTCCAGGTGACCATCCTGCCTTCTGGAGCCTGTCTTTATATATAGCAGGAACTGCTTCTCAATCTGTGTAGATCATCAGGTAGCCCCTTTTAAAAAAGACTCAGTCTACACAAAGCCTAAAGTCACCAGCATTATACCACTTCATTTTGGCCAACTGCCCTTCCAGCTATGGAACTTTCCTCATCATGAAACAAAAACCTCAACAAAAAAAAAAAAACACACAAAAAAACCACAAAACAAAACCAAAACAAAAAAACCCAAAACAAAACAAACCCCACAAAAACAAACAAACACACACACAAAAACTTTCAATAAGCAACTTCAGTGCATTCATCTCCTCATTTTTCTCATCACACCGTTGTACTACCTCACCACACAGTCATATTCTGCCTGGCACTTCGTTGCTGGTCAGCTGCCTCCTTACTGCACTGATCGCAGCTATTAGGCCACGTAGCTGTCTCCCACTGTCTGTTCATCAGCCTGCACTGATAATAAAAAAAGAGATGGGACAACGCCCTCAGACACATGGTGTCAACTGTGGGGTTGTCACATGCAAGGACAGGAGTTGGACTTGATGATCCTTGAGGGTCCCTTCCAACTCAGGACATTCTATGATTCTAAATAACAATTCACATGAAGTGAAGCACCCCAAAGCACGTACCTACCTAAAATAAATAAAACCACTAGTCAAGCTCCTACCCTGCTTCTGCTGTTTTGTGACGGGGCAACTGGGATGACCTGTGTGGCAGCACAGCGACCGTGCAGCAGCGGGTGCCTGTGACAGTCCGGTGCTCCCGGAGCGGACGAGGGAGATGCTGCACGATCCCCGCCCAGCGCTGCCGCTTCCCTCTGCCTTCACCACCGCTCCTCCCGGTCACCTCCCGCCCCTCGGGCACCCGCGCTCTGTCCACAGGGAGGTCTCGCCGAGGCCCACGGCCGCGGGTGGGGCAGCCCCGGCCAGAACCAGGCGGGACTGCCCGGGACTCCTCTCCCCACCGCGGCCCCGCCAAACACGGCCGGGGCGCCGGCCCCGCGGCCCCACAGCCCGGCTCCCACTGGGCGGGCACGCACACACCTGCGGCCGGCCTCACCCACCGCACCGGGCTGCTCCCGGGCCCGGTGCCGCGCTGACCGTCTGCCAGGCCGGGGCGGGGGACGCGGAGGGGAAAGCCCGCTACCTACCGCCCCACCGAGGTATCCCCCTTCCCCCCGGCCACGTCCCGAGGGGAGGGGCCCCGGTGGGCAGCAGCGCGGCGCCCCCGACCCCGCCCGGAGCCGCCACCCTACCCCGTCCGGAGGGCGGAGCAGCTCGGGCCGCGCGCCGCCGCCGCGCCAGGGGCCGCCGGAAGCTCGGCACGGCGGCGGGGGCGGGGCGGCGGAGGAAGAGGCACGGCGGCGGCGGGCCGAGGCGGGGCCGCGAGCTGCGCGTGCCCGCGGCGGGGCGCGGGGCGGGCCGGGCCGGGCCGGGCCGTTAACGGCCGTTGAAGGAGGCGCGCTGTGGGGGCTCTCGGCCAGAGTAATTGGCTCCGTGTCGCGGTCTTTAGTTTACTTGCAAAATCAAGCGGAAGGCGGTGGAGGGATGTTTGTTGTGGCTCCAGCCACACCAGCCCGTGCCGTTTTACCTCTACAGCTGCGCAAGGCTGCGGTGAGGCGGGTGCTGCCCTGGACAAGCCGCAACCCGGCTTCCCCCACAGCTTCTTAATAGACGCCTTCTAAGTCTTGCCCTAGTCCCAGCCCAACCGGGTCATGATTTTAACCTGGTGTTTTGAGTCCCCAGCCTGTCCTAAGGGCACCCCTGATTTTAATTGATCATAATGAGTACTTGCTCCATCGAGTTGCAGTGCCTCTTGGGTCCCTAACTGGCATATTGCGAAGGAAATGTCATGTTTTGCTTCCATATCCTTTAATTTGATACACACGCACAAGCATTTGTGCTTTCTCTCTCAACTGCCACCTCCAATTCCAGCTCCTGTGATGACTGTAAAAATTCCTCTCTGTCCAGTCTCCTCATGTCTCCAGCGATGCTCTGTGTTCATTTTCATAGAATCATAGAATGTCCCGAGTTGGAAGGGACACACGAGGATCATCAAGTCCAGCTCCTGTCCCTGCACAGGACAACCCCACAGTTCACACCATGTGTCTGAGGACATTGTCCAGTCTCTTCTTGAACACTGTCAGGCTTGGGACTGTGATTGTCTCCCTGGGGAGCCTGTTCCAGTGCTCCACCACCCTCTGGGGGAGGAACTTTTACCTAATGTCCAACCTAAACCTCCCCTGGCACATCTTCCTGACATTCCCTTGGGTTCTGTCACTGGTCACTAAAGCTAAGAGTTCAGTGCCTGCCCTTCCTCCTCCCCTTGTGAGGAAGCTGTAGCCGCCATGAGGTCTCCCCTCAGTCTCCTCCAGGCTGAACAGACCTAGTGACCTCAGCCGCTCCTCATGCGGCTTCCTCTCCAAACCCTTCACCAACTTCGTAGCTCTGGACACTCTCTAGTAGCTTAATATCTTTTTTATCCTGTGGTACCCAGAACTGCACACAGTGCTCCAGGTGAGGCTGCACCAGTGCGGAGTAGAGCGGGACAATACAATACAATACAATACAATACAATGCAATGCAATACAATACAATACAATACAATACAAAGTTACATGGTACCTGGGATCGTTCAGTTATGGAAGGAAATAGTGATACTGACTTTGACCAAATGTTCAAAATATAATTCTAAAAATCTGTAAAAGATTCAAAATACTTGATATCTAAAGTACTTTTTGTATAATGCTTTAATGTAAATTTGATACATTTATGATAAATTCCAAATATAGAAATCTATAAATTTAGGGTAGAGTGCTTCCCTTTTGTTAAATGTAGTGGCAGACAGGCCACTACACAACCCTGCTTCCCACAATTTAAGCCCCAAGTTTTAAGGCACTACTTCTACGGAAGAGGAAGATAAGCTTTTCAGGTTCCAGTGCCCATGGTGTAGTGTGCCCTTCTGCATCATTTAGCCTCACATCTGTCCTACAGTCAGGTGCTAGCTACAGTGTTTATGAAGGTGCTTTCAAGCATCAACTTCCCAGGTAGTGGCCACCTCAAAATTTGAATTTGTAATACCAAAAAAAAAAAAAAAAAAAAAGGGAATAAGACTATGAATATGTTTGGTGAGTCAGAAAATAGGTGAGGCATGAAGCTGAATTTTTGTGTTTTATTTTGTTTATGTTATTGTTTTCATTTTAGGTTTTGTACATATGATGCTACCTTCCCTTTCTGAATTAAATCAAGAAACTGGGAACACTTGGAAAGCACAATTTATCTAGCCCATTTAATACTTCTACTTTAGCGTTAGATGTATCACCTAAGAACAGGAACCTAAAAGTTTCTATTTCTGTCTATTTGCTATAAAGAAAAAGCAGGCAACTAGCTGAGATATCTGTACAGAGGTCTGTGTTTGGCCAAATCATTCCTGTCATGTGTTCATTTTAAGACTGTATTGAGAGCGAGTTCTGCATCAGCACAGAAGGTAGATGGATATGAAAAGTTCTTCTCTCAGTCCATTCCTTTTCCATCCCTCAGAGGCTGAAATTATCACAGGTTCATCTTAACTAAACTTAGCTCTGTAAAACTTATGTGTTTGATCTAGACTGCTAGTCTTATTCTATAATCCATGGGAAGACATGGATATCTCTAGGTGATCCAGCCTGTCCCATTCACTCCCATAAGAGGTAGCTAACATACACAGAAGCTCTAGAGATGCACCCCTCTCCACTTAGCACAGACTATCCCCAGGCTTTCAGACAGCAAGTAGGATACGCTAGGTATGAACATATCCTTTCCAAGCCAAACAAATCACAGACCCTACTTCATTGTTATTCACAGAAGTTGTCCAACAGCAGAGAGCATTTTAAAACTGCAGAGAGACTAGTATTTATTGAAGGGGGCAGAGGACGTTGGGTGACAGTGTCCTTTTTTGTCTGTGCTGCTGTCTCAAATTCAAGCTATGTGCATTCAAGATGTGCTCCAAATTACTGTCAAATTGTCATTCCACAGTCTTTCAAAAAATCAATTGATGATCTGTTTTTATTCAACAGTTATCCACATCTGGAGCTGACAGATAATTTCCAGTAAGAACACTTTACACGTATTTCTATATACACATCAGCAGTAAAATTAGGCATAAAATATGTTCCAGAAATGATCCTCTGTGTTGAAAGAAAATGTATTAGTAGAAAAGTATAGGAAACCTTCTGTTTGTAAAATAACAGTGAGATTTGTCTTTGTGTTAATCAAGCTTTGTAATCACCAAATTCATGTTCTAATAGCATCCTGCTTTTCCTTCAGCTTTTGCTCATGATGATAAGCAGTGCTATGGCTTGCTAATTAGGGGGAAATCCTACTGCAGTCAGTAGGAATACTGTTATTTCAAAATTACATATACAGAATGGAAAGGCCTTATAACTGGCTTGGTTAAATGTGATTGAGTTATGTCTGTGTCTATACCAAAAGGCATGTAGGGGAATGATGTAGCTAGTGACAATTACTTTTGACTCCCAAGACATGTGGCTGGATCTTGGATCCATGGTCGGGTACTTTAACTCACGTGTCACCACAAGACACCATTGTGATGACCAATGCATTGTCCAAAGGGAACCTTTCCATAGGAGGAGGTAAAGATCCCACCACATCAGCTATTGTGTCTAGTGGTTGGAACTCCCAGGCTCTTTTAAGTTCTGCACTCCCAGAAGACATCCAGATTCACTGTTCCAGGTGAGGTGATTACAGAAAAAGAACGTGTATTGTAGCAAAAGGATTTTTAATGAGAACGAAGAATCTACTGATTAAGCAATGAAGGTTACCTGAGCTTTGGGTAAAGAGTTAGGAGACAGCTCCTCCTGAAACTGGAGTAGCACTTTTAAATCTGCAAAAAAAAAGAGAGGCCTGTGTTGTAATTTCTTACCTTTTGTTTGTGGAAACATTTTGTAAATAAATCATGCAAAAAACTACCTGGCTTGTAAGTCACCAGTTCCTGCTCCCAGCAGAAAACTCATATGAATTTTGCAAAGCTATATATTTTAAAAGGTTAAACAGAACCCTAAAAATAATGAAATTATTTTAATCAGTGAGTTATTTTTAATACAACAAACTTAGCCAAGTGTTAACTGCAAAGCAGAACTGAGTGCATGTGCATGACACCGTTGCCCTTGGTGTGAGTTGTTCTCTCTGGCTTCCTCTGCATCCCAGGATATTAACCCAGCATGGGAAACATCTCACTGCCTCTTGGACCAGCATTACTGCTTTTTGATATGTGAAATTACATATACTCTTTGAAGTGGAAGAGAAAGTATAGTAAGTCAATGAGACTCCTCACTGAGTAAATTTAAATATGTTTGTAGGAGTTTCCATGAGCCAGGCCTAACAAGTCATTGGTGCCTGTGTCAGCCTGAACTCTGTTTTATTTCCAGAGGAAATTTTTTATTCCCTGTGGGGTTTTTTTCCATGTAACAATATTTTGTGTTAGCATCCTCTCTCTGCTATGCTCTATGAAAGTACCATATTGCGCAGTTATATACTTGCAGCATTTTATCTTTATGTTCCTGTATTTTATTAAAAGATAAAGGGAAGAATGTGTCACAGCATAAGTATGTGCTTAAATTCTATACACAATTAAACTAATGCAGTATTTTATCTGTGTCTCTGCTGCCTGGAACTGGCTCTCGGTAGATCATATAGAATTTAGACTGTAGACTCACTGGGGCAAGGGCAGTGTCTTGCCATGTCTCCTGTGAAGTCCCCAGTATATGTTATCACATTATATAACAGTAACAGTTTCAGCATTTGAATGGTTAAGTACTGCCCTTCCTGTGGAAGCACTCTGCGCGATATGTAATCAAACTTTAAGAAAAAAGCATAAAGAATGAGAAAATCCTAATTTATCAAAGTACAGTATTACCTGGACATATCATTGTTAAAAATCTTTCCTCTTTTCTGTCTTTCTACAGAAATATGAGCAATAATCCTATAACCTGGAAAGGAGGTGCCGACTGAAATTGTCATGAGGTTTTTAATGAGGATTAGGGAATCCGAGATAGTAAAATCTACTGTATACAAGGAGGTTGTTGTGAAAGAAGCTTCAGACAAGTTTTAAATCAGAATCCTTTGTCAGCAGCAGTAGGATCCAGTAAGGATAATATGCTAATTTTAACCAGCAGTAAGCTTCATATAGGGACCGAAAGAGACAGATATAGATACAATCTTATTAAGCTTTTGTGTTGACACTGCACAGCTTGTTACTGTATTCAACTGAAATTTAAGAGCGGGAATATAAAACCTGTATAACATTTTAGCAAGATATACAGTAACATTGAAACCTGAATAACAATGGAAAGAATAAGTAGGAAATTCCCTTAGCCCTTGGGCTACCGCCATTTTTCTGTTCCAGCAGACAAGTAAATGCTCTAGGTGTCTATGCCATAGAAACTTTCCCGGAGGCAATTCTGGCAAAGCACCTACTTTCTTCAAATGGGACCCGTTGCTGTCACCTTCTGAATGTCAGATTTCTAAAGCTTAGTGCTTCTGGTGCACTGTCAGCTGCTTTTCGTCTCTAGGCTTTCCTTGCAGCCTGCTAGGAGTGCATAAGAGTATCACAGGCATGTATGCTCAAGGAAGAGGGACAATAGATTCCTTCTTCATAACAACTAGAGAGCTGCAAGGTACATTTGAGCAAGGTCTTATTGTAATTTCACCATGAAAGGAAAGTTCTAATAATTAGCAGGGCTCTGTGTCTTATCAGGCTTATGATATAGCTTGGTAGTAACTGCTAATCAGCTCAAGTCCCCTTTATCATGCCAGTACTTTTTCTTTAGAAATGTATCAGGCATTTCAAATTTTCTTGCATAACAGACTGTATGAACTGACTGGCAGCAAGGAGCAGATGACAGGTAGTTTTGAGACAGATGTGTGCAATGTTTTGTGCATTTTTTTAGCACAAAAACCAAAGGAATAGATACGGCTGCAGTCCAGTACTTCAGTATTTTCAGATCAGAGCCATATTGATTTCAATAGAGATGTGTCATTTAACCTCACAAAAATACATTGTTAGCCTCTCATCAAGCAACACAGAACTGTTTTAAACCCTTTGTAATATGTTCATATGACCAGACATACTTTTATAGGTCACTTGTGTTCCATGGTTACAAAGCTGCCTGTGGCTCATCCACCGCTGCCACGTTTCACAATGGCATCATCAGTCAAAGCAGAGCTCGGCAGAGCTGAAGTGTTACAGATGCTAAACAGTAAGATGATTCCATCCAAGGGTTAGAAACCTGGAAAACTATGAAAAGTACCATAAAGTGCCTATCGCTGTTCCAATCAGATCAATGTCAGCATTGTTAACAGTGTCAATGAATGGAGAAGTCGGTGGTGGTGCTTCACAACTGATGTCTTAGGCTTCCAACATGATGGATCAGATGTGCAAAAGTTTTCTTTCAGAAATAGTATGTGCATCCACTGTGTGCAGAAAAGCTGCGTTCAGCCATGTAAATATGCTAACAGTAAAACCATATACTTATTTAGTACCTCTCTCCACTGCTAAAGATATCATACAAGTATAAAAACTAAAAGTAGTGTATTACAAGACAATATACCCATAAAAAAATTAAGGAGACTTTAGTGCTTGCTGTGGAGTTCTGTTTTGTTTTTAAAAACAAGGAGAGGAAATATGCAAAGCATGTTGCAAAGCTTATTCTGTGATCGAACAGTTCAGAGTAAATATTCAGCAACTTATTCAGCATCTTATTTTGTTGCCTTCTTCTAAAACAAAATTATTCCTGAATTTTGGTGAAGGGAGGTCTGGGAACTCTAAACATATGCAAGCCCTAAAAAGTCATGAGAAATCCACCACAACTTAGGCAGTTGGTGACCTAATGACCTCTTGGTTAACCTAACGAGTCCTCTTTGGCAAGTAAGGGCACAAAAAAGGATCATATCTTCTCAAAGAGGTAAGGTTTATTCATCAACAGAAGTTCAGTATGGATATCATGCAAATACAAAGTAACACAACCAGGTGTCTGACCCAAGCATTCTCTGTTTTTGAATAAATTTGCTACGGCAATAGGAACAACGGGACTAAGTCACTTCTGAAGTATGCGTGGATACCGTGTTGACATTCAAACAATCAGAATATAAAAGCCAAGAGTGTGCTGTTTGTTTTTTTGCTATTCTGGTTTGGGTTTTTGTTTGTTTGTTTCATCAGTTGGGGGATGGTTTGTTTCGGTTTGGTTTTGGTTTGTGGTTTGTTTGTTTTCTTTTTCATTCTTGTCTACTAATTATACTGGAATTTTCTACCTTGGTGAGCTGAATGCTCTATTTCTGTCTTACAACTAGTCAGAAACAAATGAGCTGTTAGTTACAAGAAGTTCTCCAGCCCTTGGGTCTTAGTTTATTTAGCTAGCTCCCTTCTGTTTTGCTTTTGAAATTATCATATTTCATTGCAGGAATTTGGCTGGATTCCATAGTTGATGAAGTAGGTTTGTGATCTAGGTAATATTTACAAAGAGAGGGTGAATAGGCAGCAATATCAAACATCAGTGTTGTACTAGTACAGAGGGGAATCCTAATGGGCAGGACAGCCACATATATTTGTGCAGCATTGCCAGGGAGAAATGCAGTGACATGGGAATAAATGCTTGCTGATCCCAAACAAGAAACACTAGGCATCCTTTTAAAATAATTCTTTTTCCAGATTCATACATCGTTATTGCTTTGGAAAGTGAACTCATATCATAATGGGAGGTGATGGTTCCTGGCTGTAAAATTACCAGCATTATGAAACTTTAAAGACACAGATGTGTTCAGACTGAGTTAAGTATGATAGAGCAGCACACTGTTAAATCTGCATGGTCTGTGATTTTATCAGCTGTGGATTGATTCCCAGTATGTTAATGAAGACCTATGTAAAGTTTTCTTGATTAACTTAAGGCTCATAACTTGTTACTTTAGCACTAAACAAGATTTAGTTTTTTGAGCTGTTGCATCTGATACCTCAATTATTCATCCTGGGAATTAATGTACAATTAGCATGAATTCCTGCTCACATGGAAATAGATGGTTATGCTAATTTGGATACAGTTGCTGAAAGAATTCTGAATAATGAAAAGGCCAATATTAATATCTTTGTATTGGATACGAAACAGATCAGACTGGGTAAGGAATAATTTTTTTAATGTAGAAATATCTTTACAGTCTATTTGTTCCATTCTCCCTTCAGTTTTAGGCTATTCGGCAAATCTGCCAATGATTTCACATAATCATGACTGTTAAGTAGTTTTTGACTACAAATATAAAATATTTGGCCTACTTCTGTACTGATTTGTATACTTCTGAAGGAGGGTAACTCCTTTGAAGTTACTGGAACTACCCTATTATAAAGTCACTTAAGGAAGACTGTAGGTAGGTCAGTTCTTCCTGGAGCTTTTTCCTCCAACACATAATGCCTGAGATTTGCCAGTGAGTTACTGGTACTGTAATTAATTAGTTCACCCCAAAATGAAATAACAGGATGCAGTTGCTAAGAACACTGGAATATGTTTGTCATGGCAGAGCGATTTCCTTCTTAGCTTTTAAATACAGCAGTTTCACCAGAAGAGCAGTGTTTGATTTGAACCTGTCTTTTCTGATCTATTGATTTCTCTGCTTCCTGGCACCAAAAGCTTTCCTCACTGTTTGGAGGACAGAGCTAAGGATCATCAGTCCAAGTCTGAAGCTGCAGTGACATCTGCAGCTCCTGCGTGGGTTGAGGAGGCTTGGGATGCATAGAAAACTGCTTATGTACATGCAGCCCACTCACCTCCACGCAGGGGACACCAAGTTACCTGGAATAACCAGCAAAATGAAATAGGGTTTTTTTGCTGCCTGCTGTTAGCTTCCAGTATGCATTAATGAAATATATTAAGCCTTGTTAGTGAGATTTTCCCCTTTTCTATTATTGTAACCCTTTAGACTGAGTGTCACCCTGTCCCTGGCTTCCTGATGATCGCTTATTCTGGGCACATAGTTGGTGCTGAAGGTGGCATTGTTATTGACTGAACATAGTAACTGCTTGAGAAAATGTTGATTACTTCACATTCCTGAAAATTAATCCTGAAACCTTACTGAACTGTATTAATCAACTCCTGTAACTTTTCCTCTAGCAGAGAAGGTGGAGGCCAGTAATGTCACTGAAGAGCAGGTGCTCCTCCCTGCCTCATTAGCACCTTGCCTTCCTCAGTTACAAAATCCCCAAAACCAAGAACACTGGTTATAGTTTTTACAGAGCTCTGTTGATCTGTCCTGTCTCTGCAGCTAACCATTTGTCTGCCTTTTCCACCGTGTTAAATCAGCCCCTTGTGACAGCACCCTCAAGACCTGCAGAAACAACGGCTCTGGAATGACGCGGCAGGTCTGAAGAAGATTGATGGCAGCTAGAATGGTGGGCCGATGGGAGCATTTAAACACACCAGCTTCTGAGAGACTGAGGAGGAAATCAGGAGCGTGAGGATGATAAAAGGGGAATATGAGGGCATAGGAGGGAGGAGAAGCAGGGACTCCCATAAATAAGAGCTGGCCAGATCCCAAGACAGGAGGGTAATCTCAAAATGCCTATAAAGTGGATGCTGGTAGCAAATGAGTTTTTCTTTTTTATATGGGTATTCAGACTACATCAGGAACAGAATGCAAGGGGCCACTTAGATCTAATAATAGAAGTTGTGTTAGAAAAAAAATAAAAGGAAATATTTTCTTCCCTGTATTCGTAATAATTATCTTCTGACAGTCATCTTTACATTATGTCACAAAATCGAATACTACTACTGGATTGTTTTGTGATCAGCAAGGATGTTTGCAGTACTGTGTCTGCACGGCATATCTCACCGGATGTCTTCGTGGTTCTGGGACATCTGTGGAGGATTTTTCCTTCCATATGCAAGGCAGCACAGCGCAACTGGCCCAGGATATTACTCTGAAGCACCAGGCTGACCTGCCTCCACACACTGGATACTGGAATTAAGAATCGTTATTTCCGACTGGAACGGAAAATCCTATATTTCTAATGACAGTAGTGATAGCCATGAGCCATGATGACAAGTGCTTTTTTTATGCTGTTAAAAGTCAGGGACCTTTAAATGTTGACAGCAGAGGTATGTAGTGGACGTTAATGCTGTGGTGATCCATTTTCAGCATGTAGGAAATGTCTCTGTACATACTCCTGGCATGAAGTAATAGCTGTGCACACAAGTGGAAATCAGATGCTCTGGGTTGTAACACCTAGGCCTGCTGCAGCCAGCTGAGTGACCTTAAACATCTATCACCTATCTATGTATGCAGATGCTCTCTCGTCACAAAGGAGGATTAATGATGCTACTTCACAGAGCTAATGAGAAAATGAATCAGTTAATGTTTGATTCACAAGAGCCATAAAGCATTATATAGACATTGTTTGTTTTTAATTCCTCCCTCTATCATGCTAGCTAATAAGCAGTATTATTCATATTCATACTATTATTAAAATCACATTATATTTCCCAGATAAGCCAAACCATCTTTCTGATATGCTTTTTCTTGCTGCTTTTCCACTTATTATTTCTCTTCCAGGCTACCTGGATTGCAGAATCTCAGTTCAACTATACGCTTAGGCTAGAAGATTTAGGCAAGTAGGATCACGTGCCCCCTGTCTCCTGAAAGTCATGATCAAAGAGCTTTATTCTCCTCTTAAAATACCTAATGATCTCTCATTTTTCCTCAGCTTCAGGATCTCATTCTTGAGAGCCAGTTTACTGTTCTGGATGTAAAAGCTTTAAAGGATCTAACTCAAAGTTTGTCCTCCTGCTTCTATGAAACTGAGAGAGATCATTTTCAAACAATCTAAGTGTACTTTTGCATTTGGATAGAGCATATGTGCCTTTTCCATCTGCTTCAACTAACAGAGGTGAAAAGACTTAATCAGTAAATGATGTGAAGCATCATTTAATCACATGTAATTTCTTACTTGTCTAATGCCAGAGAATATATGATTTTGTAAGTATTTATACAAGGACTTAGAGCCACCTGTATAATAATCAGTTCACATGCAATAATGACAGATCACCAACAAAAAGCCTGTACTTGTTAAAATGAAAGACAGCAACAAATATGCACTAATACAAATAAAAATTATTATTTGTGTTCCTGTTTGCTTCTGTTTGTTTGTTTGTTTGTTTTTCAGTAGTATTTCTGGTTATCAAACCCATACCTTCCTCAAACAAATCTGGCTATATCCTGTCCTAATACAAGCATAAGTGCCTTAGGAACATAGTTTGAGGATAAGGCAGATCCTGTTTAGATCTTTCAAACTGCTATTGTATTTCCTTTAGGAAAAAATTAATAAACCACTCTTTTTTTTTTCTCTTCTGTTATGTGCTCTTTAGCCTTCCTGATGTTAGGTGCTTTCTTGAAGCAACTAAGACAGCAGTTTGTTTGAAGTCTCCATTAAAAAGGTCTTTCTACAGTGCTGTGTGAGTCTTTCCAGTTCACCCAGTTGGAGAGTTTCTTTTTACTTGTGACTTTCCCACTGGATTGAGAGCTTTCTGAAAAATCAGTTCTCACTCTTCCAAGGGTTAAATTTCTGCTAACAAATATGGACTATTTGATATGAGAACCATTATTGTTTGATATGTCAAATAAAACATTTGTCAATCAAAAGTCTTTAAGCACTGGGCTATGTGACATTTACTCTTTTATAAACCGACAAAGTCCCTGGTGGCATGCCTTTCTTCCTCTCATTTAAATAGTGGTAGGAGAACAAATCACACTTCAGGGCAAGTTGATAACTGCCAGTCACGATTTCTGCCTTGTTTACTATAATGAGGAGGGTAATAAATGCATCTGACCATTTCAGCTGGCATTTGCATAGATGAATGATTTGTCCAGTCAGTCGCTCTCCAGTGATTTGGGCCTTTTTGTCAGCACAAAGAGCATTCAGTCTCCCTGGAATTTACAGCAGCCAAGCTCTCATTAGCAAACATCCTTTACCATGAATGATTCAAATAATTACCACTGAAATAATAAACTGTTTCACAAAAACATTTTATTTGATGGCTCCAAACATCAACTTTTCTGAATTGTTGACATTCAAATAAGTCAGAGAGCTTTATTGTTGAGCAACAATGATCCTCTTGTAAAAGGGTGGGCATTGTTTTACCTCCAGCAGACCTTTAAACTTGGCCAGATATCAAATGTGTCCCTCAAACAGCTAGCCAACGTGCTGGGTAATCAGAGGGCACGTACCAGATGGAGCTCTAGTAAAACTGTATGTTCAGGCTCCTGACTAATTTTCGCTAGATTTACTTAGGATATTGTGAGCGTAAAATTCCAGACTAATTAGCAGCAAGTTATCTATTTGCATCTACAGGAGTTGTGTAATTATTAAGTGCTTCTGCTTACACTGAGCTCTCAGTTCTGAGTTCTCTTCTGTAATGATATTCTATGTGTATAATTAAGTGTTATTTGATATAGTTTTGGAGTTCAATCAAATGAGCAAGCAACAATTATATCCCATTATGATCTCCTCTAGTGCCTGGCAATAGGAATGATGTCACTGTATTTCCAAACCCGTAGCATGAGGCAAAAGGAATTTCCTGCTATCACTCTCCCTTACCCATTCTACCATGCATAATTAGAAAAGTTTTATTAGTTAATTTAGAGTAGGGCTGTTTACTACAGGTTTTCGTAGGCTGCGGGAATGTATTCAGTTTTCATTGCAGCATTGTTTGTATGGGTATGTCTGTGAAATTATTATCTTAATATCAACCAGACAGGATTCAATTGCACTTTTTATGCTTCTCTTAACTGCAAGGAAACAAAACACAACAGAAGGGGGAAATATTTCACCCATCCTGGCACATTCTTCATTGCATGATTTCACTTTCACATTAAGGTAAGGTAGGTAACAATAATCTCAAACAGCCTGGTACCTGAGACCTTGATGTTTAGAAATAGAATAAGTGAGCTCTGATTTTCATTTACAGACCCTTTATATCCCTTTGGCAAGATAAATTTCTTATGCTGCCAAGGAGAGGTAGAGAGCTCTTAAAATATGTGAAAGTCAGGCCAGTAAAATTAAATACATTAAAACACATCACTGTTATTTGCAAGCTATAAAGTGTACTCCTTAAAATATAATGTCTGATAATTGTTCTGAGCTAGGAAGACAAATATTTAGGACCTAACTTTTCATACTTAGGTATTTGCAATAGAAGACACAAATTCTGCCTCATTTTTATTCACCCAAGGATAATTACCTGTTACAACACCCAAATTTGGGGCTATATATCCTATTTAAGCACCATGCTTTGCAAGCTGAATCCAAGTGAATAGAGTTAGGTAAATTGTACATCATCTTTGAGTTTTCCACTTTTGTCCATGGGCATTTCTTCTTCACCCAGCCAAGACCATTCAAGCCCAGCCTAGTCCACTGTTATTTTTTATTTGCTCCTGCTATTTGTCTAGTCTGAAGTCAGTACTTACACTAAATAGACTATTTCTCATTTTTCTCCTTGGCTTCTCAGGTACAGCATCAGAAGGAAATTAAGAAATCCCTTAATAATTAACTTCAGACTTTTTTTTTTTTCCTAATCCAATTTGGTGTTGACACAGCTAAGAACAAACAGAATTGTCTAGAGCCATGTACAGATGACCAAGTGCAAAGAACACTTTTTATACCTCCTGTATTCCCATGTTCTGTTGGACCGAGACAAGCTTTCTCTCTTGCAAGAACAGTAAAAGCTCAATTAAAAGCAATCCTGCTTTCCAGAGCAGTTCATTCTACATGTCAGCAGGAAGAGAACCTGCACACTCACAAATAATCCAGTTTGCTCTCTGTAGTCTTCTGTAGTAAGCAGAAGACAGCATTATATTGCTAGGATGCCACATGTGAATGCAATGCTTCTGCTGCCATCAAGCTAAACTTTAAAGTAGACTTAATTAAGGAATTATTTAATTTCAAACTGCATAGATCTTAGACATCACCACATTTTTGACAGCAAGAAAAAAAATGACTGGTTTCAATGAGAATAAAACAATTTAAACCAGATTTTGGAGTCGGATTCAGCTCTGGATATGGTTGCATACATTTAGGTGACTGTGTAGGAGATGGTTATGTAAACCCTTGTCTCAGTAAATAGACACCCAGTCAATACTGTCAATGGACCATGGAGAACAAACTGAGTTCTCCATTGACTTAAAGAGTAGATCTCCACAGATTACAAGGGAAGATGGATCGCTTGTAGAAATCTCCATGTGGACACTTAAGGTTCAGTTTAGTTACCAAAACACAGGCACTTGGTATTATCTGAGATGGTCTGTGGTATCTAAGGCATCTGCACAGGGCTATGAGCAACTTGCAGCTCTCCAGATCAGCAACTGGAGGATTAATGCAAGCAAGATGCCACTAAAACTTATGTCTGCAACCATAAGCAAAAATATCTAATAGTGATCTGAATGCTTCCTCACATCTCCAAATCCAGAGATGCTGAAAATCCCAGCTCTGACACAGCTGGATTACCCTGAGCAGAGCTGGCTTTAGATGTAGGCAGAATAGATGTCTGCCTGATGCTACATGCTCCTGCTGGCAGGAAAATAGCGTGCAAATGACCTTTTATGTATACCTCAGCTTCCTGGGCATCTAGAATCTTCCTTGCATCTCCCCACTCACCCTTCTCTGCTGCTGCCATTTCTACCTTGTAGTAGACTGTGAGATCTGGTCCCAGAATGAGAACTACTTACATAAAGAAGTTTTATTTTTCCAGCTCACTTTGTTGTGCTTAGACAAGTTACACAATTTAGCTCATCAAGCCATTACAATTCCTTGTAATTGTAATGTTTTGTTTGTTTGTTTGTTTGTTTTATCCAATGCTCTGGCAAGGTTTTTACTGATAGATTTAAGATTCTAAACACAAAACCCTTCTGTAAATGCATTTTGTTTGCAGTTACATTATCTATAGCAAAACTTGTTAATTAAAAATGAACTTGCCAAGTACCTGAAAACTGTCAGTCTGAAAATGTTGCTTTTAGAGTTTAATTCTGACTCTTTCAAGTCAGATTTCAGTGAAGCAGCAATAATGTGCAGCCTGTAATTTTATAACAAGTAGATATCAAATCATTCTCTGTCCCAAGTAAAAGGGGTTGTTCCAGAGATACAAAGTGTTATAGAACAAACTACTCAACAAATCTGTTATATGACTTCTCAAAGGCAAAAAATATCAATATATGTTAAGCAATTTCTATCCTTTTAATTCACTGGGGAAGTTCTTAAAAATTGTAGAGTATAATCACTTCTAGTTATTATAGCAAAAGTAAACATTTCATTAGAATTATCACATATTATAACATCCCAAATTTCAGGCAAACACACCTGCTAATTTTCAGTGATACCTGCAGTAAGTTGTGAGTTTATTCTGACATACATAGTTTATGCTGCGATAAATACTTGAGGGACTTCAGGTATAAGGTATTGCACAGAATGGTGAAGAATTTCAGGGGAATGTAACTTTAGAGTTCTGCTCCAAGTAGTCCATTGCATTACATCTTACTCTATCTGGCTATTTGTTTTGGATGTTCACATTTTTATCAGTGTGGCCTTTTCCAGAACACTCTGGTCCTTCTCTAGCAGTATATTTAGAAACAATCAGAGTTATGAATACACTAAGTACATTAGGGGACTCTCAGATTTGTGAGATCTCTTTGGCAAAGCTTCAGCTGAAGAAGGCTGGAGAGTTGGGCGGGGAATAACCTAATGAAATTTAACAAGGAAAAGTGTAGAGTCCTGCATCTGGGCAGGAACAACCCCAGGTTCCAGTATAGGTTGGGAAATTACATATTAGAGAGCAGTGTACGGAAAAGGGACCTGGAGGTCCTGGTGGACAACAGGATGACCATGAGCCAGCACTGTGCCCTTGTGGCCAGGAAGGCCAATGGCATCCTGGGCCCCTCAGTTCAAGAAGGACAGGGAACTGCTGGAGAGGGTCCAGCGTAGGGCAACAAAGATGATTAAGGGAGTGGAGCATCTCCCTTATGAGGAAAGGCTGAGGGAGCTGGGTCTCTTTAGTTTGGAGAAGAGGAGACTGAGGGGTGACCTTATTAATGTTTATAAATGTATAAAGGGTGAGTGCCACGAGGATGGAGCCAGGCTCTTCTCGGTGGCAAACAATGATAGGACAAGGGGTAATGGGATCAAGCTGGAACACAAGAGGTTCCACTTAAATTTGAGAAAAAACTTCTTCTCAGTAAGGGTGACAGAGCACTGGAACAGGCTGCCCAGGGAGGTTGTGGAGTCTCCTTCTCTGGAGACATTCAAGACCCACCTGGACATGTTCCTGTGCGACCTCACCTAGGCGTTCCTGCTCCAGCAGGGGGATTGGACTAGATGATCTTTTGAGATCCCTTCCAATCCCAAACATACTGTGATACTGTGAACCGAAGGAAAAAGGAGACAGTTTTCATAAGAAGCAAACTCCTCTCTCTCAGGATGGATGCCCTTACAAATGATGAGTTTATAACCAGAGGCAAATGCTCAGCTTGTCATCTTCACATAAACAAGTATCAGGGTCTTATGATCTGGGCAACAATAAGATTTTAAAAACCTTCTTTCTCTTCCTGTGGGTAAGTCACAATCACTGAGCATTTAAGAAGTCTGTCCTCCAGCCTCATGAGTCTGAAGTCTGTGTTCTTTGTGTATGCAGATTTACTGTTTAAGAGCTAAAAAAAGCCCAACAAGCCCTGAAAAATAAATAAATCTCAGCTACTGAATTCCCTTGTAAGTCATGTCCTCTGAAAAGCTTTGTCTGACTCCTCCAGAGGTGAGTCATTTGGCCTGAAATCTTTTTGTCAGTGAGCCAGATAGTGTTTCCTGCCTTCTTTTATATTCCTTCTGCAAAGTAAAAGGCCTGTAATGATCTCTGGCAATTCCCCAGGTGCAAAAAGAGTAAATCAGCCCTGTGCCTGTGCCTGTGCCACTGGGCAGGTGCCCTCAGGGTCCCTGTTGGAGAGCGTCAGAGCTCCCTTGCTTCTGCCCAGTCCGGACCTTGGTCAGATGCTAAGCCAGCTCAGGACCTGGGAAGCACTCTCTGGTGCTGCAGTCTCAACATTTCCTACATTTATACCACTCCTATACCTGTGCCATATAGTCTCAGATGAACAAATGTAGCCAAGAGAGGGAGACGGTGGCTCATGGGTGGGAGAAAATGTATTCAATGTGCAGAGTGTGCATAATAGCACAGACCATAACCAGTGTGTAAGGTTGTCAAAGCAGAACAGCTACAGACAGCGGGGAGCAGAGGAGCCCCTGTGGCCCACAGATCAACCAGAATTTAGAAGTAGCAAAATCAGAATATTGTTTATTTTCTTTCCAGTCCAGCACTCAATACTTTCTCATCAGCTTCCAGAGCTTTTAACCTGATTCTGGAGCCAGAATAGTACTGGAAAATAAAAGAGGAGCTATGTAAAAAGCTTAACATGAAGATATTGTGCCTGATCCTGAAGAGTACAAAACCTGATCTGTAGCAATTGAAAATGCAGCCTATTAAGCCTACAGAGGCCTTCAGCCTTAGAAAGATGCATCCAGGGAGCCCTCCCTACCCAGCATCACAGTTACAGCTGCTGTACAGCTGCCCTGGCTATTTTGCAGTGGTGAGAGCGATGCTCTGCCTTTCCGGGACAGAGCTGGGATCACCGGTAGAGTCCCTTCTCCTGCCCTCCCCTCTGCCCCCTCTCCAGGAGAGTAGGAGCTGCTGGGCTTTTCCTTGAAACATTCCCCTCCCCCTGAGCATCTGGGCTGCAAGATCCAGAACTCTGACTTAATTTTTGCAGGATACAGTAAGGAGTTAAACTCCCCCTGTATTAAATGAAACTGTATGAAAAGGATGTGACTCCTACATATCCCAAACTTCCAGATGCCAAGCATATTTTCGTGAATGAAAGCCCTTTTGGTATTTTTCATTGGGGGGAAAAATGCATTTCAGAAGAATCAAAATCAACAAAGAGATTATAGATAGCAAATACAACGCTGCACATATTATAAGGGACAAGTACAGTAAACATGGATGGCTAATTAAGGAAATTCTTGAGAATGTCTTGAAAGAGGATTGCTATATACATTTCTGAGGAGCCATCCTTTAAAGGCATCACAGTCAGGAACAGTAATGGAAAATCTTGTCCTTTCCTACCAGAACTGCTTTATCAAAAAGCTAGCTTTGTTTTTGTTATTTACTAGGCTTACAGTAGTGCTTTGAGTTTCCAGCTGTTAATCTAGCTGTTAAAAAATATTGTTAAAGACAGCTGCTGACTCAGATTTCTCAGAGAGGAAAACAGAAGGATCTGCAGATCATCCGCACAACACCTGCGTCTCTTCTGGGGCAAGTGATGCCTCTGCAGATTTCAGATGTAATCATGACTCCATGTTGTTTCTTCAATTTGAACCTCTGGAATAATATGAAACCGGCATGTAGCACATCCTGAAGGGTGATGTGAGAGTGGAAACTGAGTGAGATAGTGCTGGAAAACTGAAAATCCATGCACAGAATGGAACCCCATTTCCTATATGACAGGTGTGATTTTGTGACAAAAGGCAAAGCGCTAGTTCTTCCCAGATATAAGAGGCAGGGACAAGGGACATTGTGAGGACATTCTGAGTAGGATATTTTGAATAGGATTTGTCTGATTACATATCATAAATTCTAAGAAAGAAACACAAGCATATACTTTTGAGGAAAAGACCCAGGACCCTCTAGAAAATAGTAAAATGTCACTATCAGGATCTAATCCATCAAACTTTTCTACTTATAAGACAACTTTGAGAATTTAAACTGCTATGGGTTTACACCTACTCCCCACCTCTTCAGCTCTAATGACTATTAGGTCCATCTAGCCCAAGACCCCATTTTTAGCAGTGTCCCTGGGAAGATAACAACAGAAAAGTATGAAAATAGAGAAAACACACAGTGAGATTTCCCCAAAATACTCTCCTAGCAACCACGAATTTACATTGCAGAGGCTTTCTGAGCCAGAGGGTGTTTTAGTTTTAACAGCCCTTGGTGGATTTCTCTTCCATGGATGGCTCCAAAACAGAAACAAGAAGCAGTCAGAGACACTATATTCACCTGTCTCAATGCAGGATGGAGTCAATTGAGTGAAAATGTCAAGAAAAAATTTAAGCTAATTTTTCCTCATGTAGAACACACAGTACACACTCAGCTGAAATTTTGGGTGTGTTTTGTTTACCTACATAATGCGAATACATCAGAAAAGTCAGGCTCTAGTAGTAGAAATTACTAGAGCCTTCATGAGGTCAGTGAGCTTGCCCACTTACATCACCAGAAAATCTGGCTCACCATAGCTTCCTCTCCTTGAGATTCTCTTGATAAACAAGGCTGTAAAGAAATATTGCATGTATTCTTGGGTTGCAGATATAAATGATGGGGTTTTTTTGAAGAGAACTTGCTCAAAAATGTCAAAGAAAAAAAACTACGTGCTCTATGGTGCATTTAAAGAAGTTAAAGAATCTAGTGGATAGCCTTGTATGGCGTTAGATAGCACAATTTCATTCTGTTTAAGAAAGTTTGCTATCCAACTTTATCAGGCTCCATAAAATTTCAGTATGATATTTTAAAATCTATCTAAAACAGCAAGAACACAGATATGTGCAACACCATGAATATAAATGTGAGCCATTTAAAATATATCTAAGCGAGCAATCCAGGAACAGTCTGATCATGCAGGAGAAAAACAGATAATCTGAATTTGTCTATATCCATGTCTCTCTGCGTAATTATCTATCTATGCATACTCATAAATATTTCATCTGGATCTAGTTTGAATTTGGATTCAGCTCCTAACCTAGATAGGCAGAGTTCACAAATTGCCTGTTCAGTGATTCTGCTTTGTTTTGTAAGTGTGTAAGGATGCAACTCTCACAACCAATATAGGAGCAAAAAATCTCAAAGAAAAAAATCTCTGAAGGACAATACCTTCAGCTCTGAATAGTCAAACACCCTAGATTCTTGCTGCAAGGTACATTATGAAGGATAGTCAATTCACTGCTCAATTTCATATTAGAGGGATTGAAGCGAGGGCCTGGTTTCTAAATAGCTATTTCTATTGACCTTTGCAGAAGACCATCCAGAGCACTCAGTTATAACGCCACTGAGCACTTCCCACGGCATGTTTGTTCTGTGCTTGGGAAGATTTTTCTTAAGTCAGGAGCAGTGTCTGTAAGATATTTTTATCCCCAGGGAGGTTGGGGGGTTTTTAATACCTAAAAATTAAGAACACAAGTGACGTTTTTCTGTTTGCTTATATAAAATCAGTTTTCATAGGTAGGAAAGAAGAGAGAAAGAACTCCGGTCACATATCCTTAGTTCGTTTTCTTCTATAAGCTTTTTCTTTAAAAATAATCTGATGCAACATATATGTTCAAACATCTGGTCAGGAGATACAGTGATTGTGCTTATGAAAAGAATTTTACAGTGAAAATCACTGGTTTTCTATATTCTGTTAATTCCAGACTGGTTTAGGCTAAGAAGAGAAATTTGAATTTCTTTCTAAAAGATAACTTTTCAGGTGGGTATAAGATATTGAAAACAAGAATTTAGCAATAACTGCCTGCTCAAGCATAATTATAATGTGCTGCTGCAATGTTAACACAAAGCCTTTCACCCCTGCACGACCAGCCTGACTTGGACAGGCAGAGCCCACAGTGCTGCCCTCCAACGCGCTGCCCAAATTGAGCTGGTGCCTGCGAGCTGTCATGCTGTCACCCAGGCAAATTGTCTCAATAGGAGAAGAAGGGACAAGGTAGGATGAGAATGTGGCTTTCCCGGGTGACTGGTGTTATTGCCTCAGAGGAAATACGGACTTTGCGGCTCAACACGGGACCGTAATGTTGCTTTAGACAGTTGCTTCTCTTTGCCTCACTGTTCCTTGACTGCAAAGTTGGTATAAAAGGGTCTAAACATTAGCACAAGAAAAACAGTGATCATGCTTACATGCTTTTCTGTTTTCTCAGTGGTACAATCCACCTGAGAAGCTGAAGCCACTCAGGCTGTGGATTTTGTTTGGTTTCTCGGGAAAGTGAATATAATGCACAAAGACTACCTGGAAAAATGAATATAAATTCCTTCTTGTTGACTTGATCCTCATTAAACATTTTTTTTTCTGATGACTTCTAGCAGATCTATTATGTACACATCACATAGATGTGTAACAGTAAGTAAACGTATCAGTATCTGGAAAAAAACTTAATGTTGTTGTCATAGAGCTCCACAGGGAAAAGCACTTAAAAAAATTGCCCAGTTTTCTTTTTATAGACCGATTTTTAATAAAAATTTTTCTCCTCTTACACTTTAAAATGGTTACATAGTACTACCAAACTCTTGAGTAGCTGAAATGACAACACGCATGGGTAGCCACAGCACAGAGAAACTCAGGCAAGTGTACACACAACACAAATGTCACAAATATAGGTTCTGATTTGGCAAAGTCCCAAAAACATGGGTATAGTATTAAGGATATGAATAGTCCCAGTGAAGCTAGTGGAATTATGTTCCTCCTAGTTAAGCGCTGTAGTCTGAGGCACATGTGCACAAGCAAAGCTATAGAAACTCCCATCTATCTTTCCAATAGCCTCTGTTGACAGCTGCTGAATGTGAACATGTATGCCCAGTGCCATTCTGGCTTCTGCTGGTGTTATTGCTTGTGTCACCCCAACGTTAGGCCAGGGGAGCACTGGCAGCTGCTCTGGGGGGCCAAAGGAGACCATAATGAACAGGAGGGAAGCAGGCAGAAGGGCCACATGGAGCTGTAAGGAGCAAGGGAGGGGGGTGTGTTTGCTGCAATAAATCCCCTCGCTGGAGCCATAAAACTTGGATATTCCTCTTAATAGGGCTCTCAGTTCCTCTTTAATGTGATCTGAAAAGAATTACAGTATTAGAGACGGAGGAAAGAAAGCTTCTTGAAGATCTAGGGTGATTCTAACTAATATGACCAGACTGTTTCTTCATTAAGACAATATTCTCTTAAATCCGCTAGAGAATATTGATTCCAGTGTTGTGTTCCTTTTAAAAGCATACGGTCTCTTCCTGAGCTCATCTGTGTACACCAGGAGAGGAGGACTGGAACAAAGATCTATCACAGTAATCTGTGAAGGGATACTTGCTGTAGGGTTGTAATTCACCATGACATAGAACAGTTACGCAGGTGCCTCTAGCATCCCTGTCCCCTCAGGGAAGAATTAGATAAGGCTGCCAGGGCATCTACACTCAGACTCAACCTGATCTTAAGATTCTAGATACATGTCTTGAATGTACAGTGTGAAGAAACTCTACCTTTGCTGTATTACCCTTGTTTTCAAAGGAATTAGATCTATCTTGTCATGCTCTGTATTTGCATGTGCATCTGCAACCTCTCTCCACCCCCAGCACCTTCTGAACTTAAACTTCAAGTCACAGCCAGTTTTGACCCAAATTGACTGAGGGGCAACAAGCCCAAAGACACAAGCTCTTGCAGTTCTGTGAAAACAGGCAGTTGCCCAGAGAAGAGAGAGCCGCCTGAAAGAAAGGCAGTCCTGTGCATTCAGCCCTTCTTCGATATGTGAGATAGGGAGGGTTGAGGTGCCCAGTTGTGACAGAGGCTTGCTTGGAGCAAGCCTCTTAGTAGACACTTGAGAATCCAAGCAGGAGACACCCACTGGTCCATAGGAAACCAGGCTCTATTAGTCACACCAGTCAGGAGTCCATGCTGCTTCTATAAAGGAGAGCAAAGCACCAGTCAGAAGATAGCGATACTTGTTAATTGTTTTTGTTTCTTTTTACTGGTTAAATCTTAGCAGTCATTACAGTTGTAACTTCCTAAGGTAGGTCCTGCGATCTACCTGGCAGTGCTACTCTGCCTGCCCGCTGTACAGCTGAGGGAAGATAAAAGCAAGCATATTCTGCACATCAAGCTGGTTCACTTCCAGCACCGAGCGTGGACCTGCCTGAGTGCAAGTGGAGCTGTCAGCTCGTACAGGCTTCACTGTCAAGGGCTGTGTCATCTGTCAGTGTCGGTTCCAGCTCACTGTACCACATAGAGGCGATGCACTGGTGCCTCCCAATTGATAATACGCTGCCAGAAGCATGTTACTTTCTCATCTGTCTTCTTGTAGCTGTCAAAACTGGAATCCATTAATTAGTTTGTTCTTGTGAATTTTAGTTGTTCTGAAGACATGTAAATTTGAAAGTAAGACACACACGCACACACACACAAAAACCCAAACAAGCCACCAGGAATGTGCCAATAGGGGGTTCACCAATCCTAAGTGGCAGTTTTTATGAGCATTAAGTGATGGCTACAAGAGCTCCATCTAAGTGAGTATAATGATGTGGCTAGTTTCACCACATTGCTTTTAATGAGACTGAGCTGCTTACAGGGGGCAAGATGCAATGACAGCTAAAGAAAGGGAAGAAAACAAGGCACCAACTGGTGAAGTCAGCTGGGTCAAGAAGGCTCTGCTTGTTGTATAGTTGGAGATTTATTTTCTATTTGACATGTTACTTACAGAGTGGAGAAAAAGTTCGCCTGAGCTTTATTTCCCCATATTTTGCATCTCATGAAAGAAAAAAATTGTTTCAAAAGGAGATTTTTCCAGCTATGTGGGTTTAAGGCAGGATGCTTCTCACTCTAGCACTTGAATTGACAGTGCTACTTCTAAAAAGAACAGTGGTTCTATTGAAATTTCAAATATTAAATATGTATATTTTTATTTTACATGGTTCTTGCATATGTTCACTCACTTTCTCAGGGTGTCAGAAAAGATACTTAAAGCAAAAGTTTCAGAAGCATCCTAAGTGAGTCTTCAAAAGCGAGTAAGGGATTGGGGAGCCTGCACTGAAATGAGATTCAATGAGACTTCAGTGCAAATAAGTAAGGTATAGAAATCCCTGAAATGACTCCACCTGAGCACAGCCTTCAAACCAACCTTGCCAGCAGGTATCAAGAGAGCTTCCTAGCTCCACCACAGCCTTTCAGCCACCACCAGGCAGAGGCAGACCCAGACAGATGCCATCACAGCCTGAGCTGGAGCAGCCATCAGGCTTTGCCGCACCATTGCCAGCCTGTACCGCCACACGCTCTTGTGTTTCTGAGCCCAGTTACTTTAAAAATGGGAATTAAGCTCATGTACTGCTTAGTATTTCTGAAGTTCCCATCCTAGGGAATCTCACATACAAGCTAACTTCAGCTTGACCGTCTTACCTCCTACAAAAGTCTATAAGGTAGTCTACCTATAGGAAACCATGTACTAAAAGTTCCAGTACTGTAATTCCTTCTACGAGAAGAGCAATTTGCTAATGCTCTGACTAGACATGATTTGTTTCTACATTTTCTTTAAAGAAATGTCAGAATACTTCCCTGGAATTGGTCCTTAAAATAGATTATTCTCTCTTAAAAATCAAGATATCTTCTCCTTTTTGTCCCAAATTATGCCAATCGAGAACATACAAATATATTTATCCAATGCAAAAGGTGGGACTATATATTAACAGATAAGACAAACCTGCTTCCAGGAAATCAGATCCTTTCTTTGCTTTTGCAGTGGTTATAGAAAAGGAAATGAAGCCAAAATTTGCAATTCAACAAGGTTACTTCAGTGTCAATAAAATACCTTTCATCAACGCTTTATGGCCATTGTACTTGGATATCTTCATTTACATGTATTTACCTCTTGTGGCAATGCACACTTTCCTAGGTATGTGTATGTCTTTTTTAATATCCATTGAAAACTTGGCTCAGAATCAGCTGTTTAGTGGTTTAAGTTCATTCACTCACACAGGTAATCCATGGAAGAACAAGCATTTTAAATGCTCATTGGAGAAATAAATAGCTGCTTTATGCATGTTGTGGATATGTTAGAAACTCACATAAAGAAAAAGAAATACCATTTATGATCACTGGTTGTATACTTGTAAGAAACCATTTCTGAAGTCAAAAAATCTTGCAGCCTGGCACCAGGATCTCAATGCTCTGTTCAGGAATTGAGCCCTGTGCTTTTTCACAGTGTTTGAGCTCCCTCTGAGCCCTTGCTGTTTTCTGTGGTTTCAAAGCCACTCAAATCCTGCCAGAACAGTAGTTTGCACACATAGTCAGCCCTGGGGCTGGAAGAAGGGTGCTAAAATACAAATACTTGCAGGAAACAGTGCTAGGAGGGAAGGGGCAGCTGGCTGCAGCCTCTCCCTGGTCCTGCTCTTTGCTTTTGCACATGGGCTGTCACTGCTCCTCTTTGTCTCGCCAGTATCTCTAGAAGACAAGGGAAGTGTCCCCCTGCCCATCCCTAGAATCTCATCCCTGGGCAGGGTGTCTGGTAGGCAGGCTCCTTCCTTCCAGAACTGTTCATCTGCCTGAAAGACAGACTCAGAAGAGGCAGCAAGTAGCATCCCCCCTGGTTGTGGGGCTGGGGGTTACCACTTCTGGGTGGCAAGGAAGCACCGAGCAGAGCTGGGAGATTGTGAACACAGAAAGACCTCTCTAAAGGGCTGGCTAGACTTGCCCTGTTATAAACATCTACGTTTTTACACACTGTAATGATGATGTGGGACCTCCATATTACAGGTTCTTGTAAAAATAAGCCACAGCTACTGTGGATATTTATTGCCTTATTTTGGGAATCTTGTCTGTCAAGTGGCAGCAAACAGAGCCACTTTAATACAATTGCTGGCTGTGATGCATGCAAAACCAGACGTTTGGTGGGCATGCTTTCTCTGATGTTAAAAGAACAACGGGAACTATCTGTAGAGGGACAGGGCAGAGGTGCTCATGAGGACAAGCTGGCTGGCCCACAGTGAGCAGCAGCCCCCTAGCTGGGTTCTCTGATGGGAACCCCCAATCTGGCCAGAGCCATGAGTCTGCCTCCACATCCCCCATGCAGGGAGTAAGCATGAGGACAGACCATCTTACCTTGCCCTTAAGGGGAGAGTCAAGTTTGGGGAGGCTTTGGCTTTCAGCTAAACATCGTATCATAGTATCGTTTCAGCTGGAAAAGACCCTTAGGATTATCGAGTCCAACCATAACCTAACCTTAGCACTAAAAACATCATACTGTATCTATATAGACTCTCTTGCATTTGAGTCAGACAGTCATTTACAGTGTAAACATCCTTTCATCTCATTCATAGCCGCTCACATCACCTACATCCATATGTGGGGAGAATGCAGGACCAAGGAAGGGGAAGGTCAAGAGCAAGGCTGTGAGAAATAGATATCACCCCCAGCTCTGAGTGCAAACTTTTGGCTTCAGTTGTCCCTCCTCAGGTGGCTGGTTTTACCTCGGGATACTCAAGCAACATAACATTAGTGACTGTCACAGGCTGCCATAGCCAAAACAGGAACACCAAAGCTCTATCCCCATGGACATTATAGAGCTCCCTCTAGGTCCTGTGAGGATCCTGAAGTCTGTGACCATCTTCTTTGTCCAGACTAAGTGTAGATTGTAGAGAAAAACATGCTGAAGAGGATTTGTCCCCAGGACTATCTCCACCACAGAAATTGTAACATTTACAGCTAGATTAGAGATAATCTCTTCGTGGTCAAGTAGTATTGCATAGGTCAGATATCAATAGTGTAACCAGTTGTTTTATTGTAGAAGGTGGAAACTAGATTGCCCTTAAACAGCCCCACCTCACTTTCCCCAAGAATACAGAGGTATATGCTCCCAGCTGTTCGTTTATAATAAAGTCCTTCAGGAGACCATATTCCTGTGAATACATAAAGAAAGCTTCTGCTTTCTATGGTAGATGGAAATTCATACTTTTATTCACACATTTTCTTAATGACCTTCTGCCATAAGAGCAATTTGCTTAGTCCACTCCAGGTGATTTTGCATGATTTGCAAATCTAATTTTTATCTCCACGTCTCACATTTGAAAATCTTTTGCCACCATATTAATTTAACATTTTTATCTTTTACCCACCAAGACAGCTCATCGTGACCTTTAAATTCACTTACAAAGGATAACCCATTGGTTAATCTGGACCAATTGGCCTCAGTTACACACTTGGTGACAAACCATTAATTCTGCCCCAGTTCTTTAATTGGCCAGAATGCTCTTTTTTATCAGATATATTAGCTGTCAGAAGTGCCTGCTAGCCTTTGCATACTTCCTGGAGAGTGTCCAGGTCATTAAAGCAACATCTTCTGTTCAAGTCTGGAATATTTATCCTGTACCAAAATCCTAAATTTCTCGCTGCTTTTAATTAATTAAAGCCTGAAGAATGCTGGATGGGTCATGCTACAGGCGAGGCTTTTGAAATGGAAAAACTAGTACAAAATCTTTCATGCTTCTTTTACTCATTGGGCAGTTTTGCTTCACAAATCACGATCTGATACTATTTAAATTTCACCTGGTTGAAGTATTTTATTTCTGCTGAATTATTTTGCACTACAATAAGGCAGGTACAATTTCATGGGCAGGGAGGAATAGCATGAGCCAAAGGGGCTGTAACGCCCAGCACATGATGGGGGAGCAGCTACAGCTCTCTGTAGCCCCCCCTGCCATCCCTCCAGGGATCCAGTCTCATCAGAACTGCATCATCTCAGGATCAGAACCAGCTTTTGAGAAAAAAATAACACCCCACAACTAGGGCCAGAGTTCCCACAAATCTCTACAGACCTACCCACAGGCAACAACTGGGCAGCTGAACCCCACTGTGTTTGCTGTGCTGGAAGAACCAATACACCTCTTCAAGGTGCCTAGGCACTACTTGTACAACAAACACACATGACCCACATTCCGTTCTGTATTTAATGTCTAACAGAGATGCTGGTAATGTTATCAGTCCTCCAACCCTTCCACTCATGGAGCAATAACATCAAGATTTTGACTGCCTTTGTGCCATAAGTGTTCTATTCACCAGCCAAGAAGACCTGGCTAAAATAATATTTTAGAATTATTTTTAAAATTGTTTTATACCACTGTGCTTATTGCCATTCATATTCTAAATTCTCTGTCAGTGACTGTTGTGGTTTAACCCCAGCCAGCAACTACAACCACACAGCTGCTCATTCACTCCCCCTCAAGTGGGATGGGGGAGAGACTCTGAAAGGGAAAACAGCAGAATCAGGAGACATGTGGTAAGTGTGGTGTTTTCTTTATATCCATGTAGTAAAATGTTGTTAATTTTAAAAAATCTTATAATATCTCTTGATATCTCCTTTATTCCAGTGTTCAACATAAAATTCCAAAGTCATCCTATGATTCAAATGAGATGACAGGCTTCAAAATGCTGTAAGTTTCCTTCAGTTTTGTTGGTGTTATGTGAATTTGAAAACAGGCCTATCTCAGTGAAAATATGTTTTTTTACAAATACTTCTTGCAGCTTTATGTTCTTTCAGTTTTAGTATTAACACCCTCTGAAGTGTTAAACTAATGTCTAAAGGTATGCCAAATGGAGATGTTCTTTGAATGGCAAATGATGAAATATTAATGTAATACTTCTATTCCTGCTTCATGATTTTGGCTTGTGAAGGAAAATCATCATATTTTTAAAGTAACATTTTTGCTGGATCTCTGCTTCATGTTTCATATCTGATTTATTTCCTGTCTAGATTTTGACGAACTTTTCTGGGAGAGCACCGTTCCTGCTTTGCTGAGATTAGGGATCAAACTTCACTATTGTCTGGAGTTTACCCACAAAAAAAATTGTTTTTCAGGTAAAACAACAACCCTTAGGTAAAGTCAAGGGAGCAGCGTCACCTGTGTGAAACATAAAGGCTCTACTAGATGTGCTCCCTATTGAAACTTGCAGTGTCACCTATCAGCAAGCCCTTCAATCTCCAGCATACGGTATGTTTAAATGCTGTGTAAATATAGCTTTCGCCCATCCATTCATCTTTGTCTCACTTCTGCCGCGGTGCTGCCGAACAATGCTGGGAGCCACGGTGGGGCCGAGCGTGCAGGCACGTACAGGAGCACATCTGCCAGCAGGCTGATTGAAACGTTCAGGAGGTGAACAGCAGCCTCGCCGATGAAAAGCAAGTCCTGTGGTTCACAGAGTCCGTCTCAGCCAGACTATGATGATAGGCTGCTCAGGTTTTTAAGCCTACTGTATTTTTCGCAAGCTGAGGTCTTATGTTTGCAAAGGGTCAGAAGATGCAGTTGCATAGATCCCATTCAGGAGGAGGCCCTTTATGTGCATTTATTCTTAAGGAACAATTTTGCAGTAGCTCAAAAGAAACAATAGCCTGGTTATGTGTTTGTTTGTTGTTTGTGGTTTGTTTGGGGGTTTTTTTTGTTTTTGTTTTTTTTTTCTTCCTTGTGTTATTGTAAATATAAGAGTCTCTGAATTGCCTTTCATTTTGGCATCTAAAGCTGGCACAGACATTTTTTCTGAGGACATGGATTTTATGTCTGTTAAGTTTTCTTCTTTTGTTCATCGATAAACAGTCTACTTGTTGCGCAATCACTGAATATGACTATTTCGAAGGTGGGAAAATCCAACTCTAAAAAGTGGGTTATGCAACAGCTGAGATTGTTTGAAAAAACCCTGAAATCGAACTCTTCATAGTTATCTGTAGTAAACATTACTTATGTGGCTGCATTTTTTGCCACACAACTGATGCTACAATCAGCCAGAAGATTTTGAAACAACCTTGTCTAAAAAAAAAAAGGCAAGTCTCTGAATGACTTCTGCCTCTTCTGCTGTGGAAGTGCTGGGATAGTGATGAAACAGCTGATATCAAGAAGAGGAGTTGTTTTCCAGGCTCTGGTGGTATTTTCAGTTCTCTTTTATGCCAATAGTGTTGCAAAAATTAAATTTGTGTCTGGAATATGAAGACCCATGAGAAGCATCTTGAAAACTATGAGAAAATCAGAAAATTTGCTTTTAACCAGAATGTGAGCAACATTTAGATAATACAACAACATACAGGAAATAAAGCATGCCGAACAAGGGAGAGGAAATTAAACTGCACATAATTGCCGAGGTAGTTGGTCTTCTTCACACAACTTTTTGTGCACATTGGGTAGGCAAGGGAAAATTAAGCTTCTCTGGGTGTTGTCTAAACTTTGAATTCATAACTTGTTACTCTTTCATATATTGTCTTTGAAAGTGAAATACATACAAGGTGAATACTACAGCTCAGTGGTACCCAAAATCCAAATAGAAAATGAATAAAAAAGAAAACTAAGAAGTCACCAAAAACATCCCATGTCAACATGCTTAATAATTCTGTTTAAAAAAACCCAACAAACTTGTATATTAGAGGTCGTCTATTAAATGCAGCTTTTAAATTACATATGAATGAGAACATTCAGAATAACTGAAAACCTTAAATATTTTGTAGAAAGGTCATGCACCCTGCCAAATTTGAAGGGACTACTCCTGAATATTTGCTTTAGTGGGTTCCTCAACCATATTATTTTTTTAACATAGTAAAGCAGTCATTCTGGAAACCTGTCCTCAGAACTAGCTGAGTCATTTTAATTTAATTCTATCAGCTCAGCCGCCTCGAAATAAGCCACTGAATGAAAAATTTCCACTCAATTACCATTTCTCAGCTGAAAACAGAATCTGTCCATACAGAGGATCAACATACCTGAAGTGTAGCTGGGACTTACACTATTATGTTTCTGCCGGTGTTGAGTGATCAGATCAGATTCAGCTGTTGGGATACAACCCCATTCAGCCACCATCTCCAAAAGGACTTTCTTCCAGAAGCTGAGGAACAGTGCTTTAAATGGTGGCACCTTTGCTTTGAATGGAGCTGAGTACAGTGCTGCACCTCTGGAACAAGAGAGGTGGAGGACTACGATCCAAAATGTAAATTTTTAGCACCAAATATGGAAGTCAAGTTTTGGCTCAAACCTAATTATTCATTATTTCCAATCTACAAGCTGATCAGAAATTGAATTGAGAAGCCTCTCATAGACAATTATAAACTATCTTCTAAATTATCTTCTTGCAAAGAAGAGGAATAAATCCCCTTCAGTGAAAGCAAGATAAAAACAGAGTTAATTTTATGCCAGCTGGGTCCACAATAGTTTACTCTTCTGCTTGTCAGCTGAACTGCTCAGTTATTTGCAATGTGTTAGTACTTCAGTCTCTCAGGATATGGATGTGCAATGTGCTGGTATCCCAGCATCGTGTCTGATAGGAAACCAGCTCTGGATAAAACTGGCACTAAAGGTAGGAGTGACAGCAGCGTTTATCATGCCATGCTCAGTGTCTGCAGTCTCCTCAACATTGTTAGCTGTTGAGCTCTTGGCTTGTTTGGCTGCTTTTTAAACATGTTCAGCTTGTGAACTCTTCTGGATATCAAACTGCAGCCGCTGATCTGCCGCTTGGAGATGGAAACATTTGGTGGGATTTTACAGAGGCCTGACATAAGTAAAGTACCATGGAAATCAGGTGCAAACTGTTGACTTTGCCAAGAAAACAGCTTTAAAAACTAGTGTCAGGTTGGGAGACAGGGATGTAATCTGGGGACAATATTTGTCCATTTCTCTGTTTGTCATTTCTGATCTGTATTAATATTCATCCTAACCCATCCCCGGTGGGAAATTACTATGCGTTTGCTCTAAATCGGTCAAAACTCCTGAACCAGCCATATGGTGTGAATCCCTGTTTGTCTGGTAGTGCAGAGTCTCTGTTTCACAGCCCTGATGCACATACAAAACTGTCTGCTTTCACTGCTTTCTAGCAGTGTTGTAAATAGAACTGAACTTGTGAAAGAAACAAGGTGTTAATTGATGGTGTACATATTCGCCCTCATAAACGTCTGCTCCTAAACTACTTTTCCCAGTTTCTAAGGAAACCCTTATTCCTTTAAAACGGCCAAGGTTCTTGCTCACAATACAGTTTAAATTCTTAATCATCCACAGCACTTTTCACTGCAAGGGGAAAGGTGTAGTTACGGCCCATCTGTATATTCAACAGATACTTTGAACTGGGAGGAAGATTTTTGTCAGCAGTGACTGTAGGAAACCATCAGTTCACACATTGTGGGAAATGTGATACTGTATTTTCAACTCCAGCTCCTGATTTTCTTAATTAAGATTGTGCTAGACATGCCAGAAGAAGGGGTCTGTGTGTCTGATCATGTGCAGGCGGTTGAAAACATTTGCTTGTGGTTGTTTCACTCATCATACTGGTTCATTTTATAAAGCTATATTGATATGGGCCACCATATGCAGCAGAAAGGCCACCACCGATAACCCCAGTGCCTTCGCTTTAGTCAGGGCTCATGTTGCTTTGTTTCCCCAATGCATCCCATAAGACAGGTTGAAGCAGCATTGGCAAACCCAAGGGGCCAAATCATAGATTCATAGGATAGTTTGGGTTGGAAGGGACCTTCAAAGGTCATCTAGTCCAATGCCCCTGCAATGAGCAGGGACATCTTCAGTGAGATTAGGTTGCTCAGAGCCCCGTCCAGCCTGGACTTCAGTGTTTTCATGGATGGGGCATCTACTGCCTGTGCCAGTGTTTCACCACCCTCATTGTAAAAAATGTCTTCCTCACGTCTAGCCTGGATCTCCCCTCTTCTAGTTTAAACCATTACCCCTTGTCCTATCACAACATGTCCTTCTAAAAAGCCAGTCTCCATCTTTCTTATAGGCTACTTTTACGTACTGAAAGGCTGCAATAAAGTCTGCCTGGAGCCTTCTCCAGGCTGACAAAGCTGGGGACCAGCTGCCTATTGATGCATCCCTGGGCAGCGGATCCTCCTGCATTTTTTTCCGGCCTAAATCACACTGATTTAGATTAACTCCCTAGGCTAATGTCCTTTCCCTATAAGAACAATTGCTGTGTTGGTCAAAACAAGATTAAGGTTTACAAGTAAGAGTGTGTGCCTATAATGCTATATTTGATTTACATTTTAAAAGTACATGGGAACCTCTTTAACTCAGAGAATCCAACCCCTATTGCAAAAGCCAGATCAAAAAGAAACAGTCCTGATCTGAACAAACCTGGTAGGATGGGTAGCTGATGAGTATGAGTTGTGTGCCTGCTGAGTTACGTTCTGCAGTGCAGCGACCTGCCCCTCTTGGAACATGTCCTCCCATCTGCTTGGATTGGAGCTGATCCCTTCCCTTAATAGAGCCAAAGGGAGGGATGCGTGGGAAAGCCACTGAGGGCTTTTGCTGCCCAGAAGTGACCATTCTTGTATTGATCCTTCTCCTCACAAAACTGCATGACATAGTCTAATAATAATCTCTTTTGTTATTTCAAGCAAAACTTCAGATAAAGAATATGAAGAACTCCAATTTTGTATTTCCAAATCGTTACTGAAAAAGGAAACCCGTGAAATGTCCTTAAGTTTCCCAGGGCTGTACAAGGGTGAGAAATACCTGCTGGCTCTCAGAGTACTCACAATTTCAAGGCAAAAAATGAGATACCCAATTGGCATTGCTTGATTTTTCCCATGCACTGCTACTCCTTCCTAATTATTTTTTAATTATTTTTTAGTTTTAAATGGAAATAGGTAACGTTATTTTTGCTGGGATTATGTTTTTTTTCCTCAGAGAAAAAGGGGAATTGTCCAGACTGTATCATAATGTCTGAGTCACTGCCAAGAAGGTTACAAAATCATGTGGATAAACCTGCCCGATTGCAGGTGGACAACTTGTTGTTGTTGTTATCAAATAACTCTCCATCAGTCCTGTCTTTCAGCCTCCCCACTCAACAACCGCCTTGGTAGAAATTACTGAACACATTTTCACTGCCATAAAAATTGGCCAGAGCTATATTTCTGGATTCCAAGAAAGCTTTTGACAGCCAACCATGATACTTTATGTAATAAGTTGTCAGCATACTGTGTATCACCTAACGCTGTCACTTGGCTTAGGTCAAAGCTGTCAAATTGCCAACAAAATATTGTTACTAGAAGCAGTAAATCTTCTTTTCAGCTTAGTCCTGTTGGGGTCCATCAGACATAGTCCTTGGTCTGTTATTGTTTATGTTATGTATAAATGACCTACCACATGAATATGCATGAAAAACAAAGCTTACATATATGTAGACAACAGTGCCAGCAGAGGCTGCAGTCAGATTTCAAAAAGATCTGTGAACCAGCAGGGGACAACTGCTTATGGTCTGCTTATGGTTTTAAAAACACACATGTAAAATATTTCAGATCGGGGTCCAGACTTTGAGCTTCTTCCTTATACTTGCAGGTTACATTTGCGTTGTATATTAAATTAACAACGGAGTTATAGATTTGACCATTTGACTATGAAAGCCCCAGTTGAATTGTGAAAAATTCATGAGGCCCCAGGGTGGGAGGCCAAGAGACGAGAGGCAAGAGAGACACCTGAGAGGGGGATCAGGGATGCGGCTCTGAGCTGCCCCCATGCAGCTGATCTCTGGGGACTTCTCATCCTTTTTCCCTTCCTTTTGGGCTGTAGTTTAATTTTTGCTCAGCTGACCCTAGAGGCAGGGAAAGGTGGGGAGGAGGAGAGGGAGCCTGTAATCAGGGCAAGATCTCAGTTGAGGGGGTGAGAGCATGAAGTCTGAACTGTGGGTGCGATGCTCACAGTGCAAGGATGGCTTTAGTAAGCAGAAACAATTTCATCTCTATTATATAAAAAGAAGACTTAAAGGGACCAAGGCAGTACATTGTCTTCTCTTTTCTCGAATACCTCTAATCAGCCTTTTAAAAAGACTGCCCTCCTAAAGCACTCCACACAAACAAGTAGTCTCAGAAGCATGGAGGTGTTTTAAAGATGTGCACACATCCATCATAGGCAATACACCCCGCAAAGGGTGCAAAACAGAGTTGCACTGTCTTGCCGTCAGTTTGACAGCGAGTACAGGGAGGTGAGTACCAGTGGCAGTGTGATTTCTTCTCAAGCCCTGACTGAAACTCTGGCTATCTGCCTCTGATTTCATGTGTGTTGAGACTGAAACTTTACATTGATAAGACTCCTTCACCATTACTGTGAGAAATTCTCCTTTCAACTGGAATGGACAAGACCTGAATCAGGTTCATGGAGAAGTACAGAGGTGAGAGATTCTTACATATCATAACTATGTAACATATAGGAAGAGAAGGGAGTAAGCTAACCAGAAATTCAGGTCAGGAGTTTCAAAAATAACCAATGAGCTGAGGTTCCTCAGTTTCTAGATGCCTGGCCTAGGGTCTATAAAAGGTCTTAATTTCCATAATGCTGAGCATTAATGGTGTCTGAAAATTAAGTTCATTTAGGACATCAAAATTCAATACTCAAAGGCTGATCTAGCTTAAAAAACAATAAAGTCAAACACATTTGCAAATGGGATGAGAGGTCCCATTGCATCACTTCATACCAGTTCATGGGCCTTTGCAGATGTATTCCCCATCTAAGATGTCTACACTCCAAGTCTCAGCATCTGTACTTCTACTGCTAAATTAAACAGGTCCTGAGCTCTGCAGTTTACCAGCTGCATGGCACTAAACTCTGCCTCTTCCTTGGGCACTGGGGGATTCTTCTATAGACCTAGATATAAATGTAGCATTCTGGCTCTGTTCTTGCTGCATTTGGTGCTGAACCATGAGGGTCTGAAGATGGTGATGGTGATGTTTTCCTAGCAGGAACTCAAGCCATGAGGACACACAAGGTGTTGGTGAGAGCATCCTGGATGCCCACAGGACAGAGGGAGCCGATCCTGCTGGATCCAGGCTGTCAGCAGCAGCTGAGCACATGGGCCAGCCTTGACCACACACTCCCAAGGGAGAGAAGCTGACACTTATCAAGACCACACTGAGGTGTGAGCTAACAGCTAATAGCTAAGTAGCCTGGATGGCCAGCAGTCAGGCTTGCTCCCTAGCCCTGCTTTATTTAGTAGCACAGACACAGCCTTTGACAACTTGATTTTTGCTTTGAGAGGGAGCGCAAGGCTTGCGGAGATGTCCACGGGGTGTGACGTGTGCCTCTGGCTCCCAGATTGCTCTGCCAATGCAACCAAGGTGTGACATGGCCTGCGGTCCCCTCCGCTGCTGCCCACAGCTTCCCAGGAGCCCAGCCTGACACTTGCCTGAATCTGTGCCTAGTCATAGCATTGTTTGAAAGATGAAGAATACGATGAAATCATCTTCTATGGCAGCATTATATATGACTGAGAGGAAAAAAAAAAACAAACTTGAGTCCCTTTTTTTCCCTTTAATATAAAGCAACTGTTAGAACCGTTTACAGATCTATACATTTAGGTTTTTATTGCTTTGGTCAATGATTTGATTTAAATGGCAGCAAAGGTTCTACCAGCTCTGCACTATTGATTATGTGGTCAATAGCTGGATACAGTTATTATGCCAAAATACATTCTTATATTAATGCTGATGTAAAGGCATTTCAAAATATAAAGCGGGAGTGGATATGCTGTGACTCAAGCAGAGAATCAAAGTCACAGCATGGGATGACAATAAAGAAAAGAACACAGTAATGAGGAGCAAAGTCTAGGAGAGAAAAAAAGGCAGCACTTGACAGACTCTTTGCAAGTTAGAAAACAAGCAGTTCTGAGAGCAGCATCATTAACGAAGCCTAGTTTACTATGAAACTGTGCCCTATATTCCTATTCCCCTCCTCCTCCCCAACAACCATCCTAAATCCTCAACGTGTTCCCTATGTCCTCAATACCCTCTCACTGCATCATCCCCTTGCCACCCTGTCCTCCACCTCTCCCAACACCATCATGTCTCCACCACCCCCGGTGCCGCCCAAGCAGCAGCGTGTTCCCTGGCTGGTCCCCAAGGGATAAGGATGCAGACCGGCTGGCCAGGGAGCACTTACAGCTTGGCCAGCTGGCAACCAAACCCTGCAGGTAACTGCTGGGCTCAGGCTCCTGCCGCTGAGCTCCTCCCCGAGGAAATCTCCAGCACAGCATTTCCTTGGATCCCCCTTCCCTTTGCAGATGCTGCTTTTCACAGTTTCTAATAAAAACACTTATCTGAGAGCTGCAGTTGGTAAAACTTGTTTATATCAATCATCAACGGATTAAAGAAATTATGAGGGATGGGTTGGGAAGGGATGAGGGATGGGTGGAATCTCAGGAAGTACAGGTGTTTGGTTTTTTTTTCCTTGCAAAACTGGAAAACTCGTTCAAAATTCCTATCCTGTGCCTATTTTTCCAAAGGAAAGCTATAAAAATACAGCTCTGACCAAAGGTTTCTGCTACAGCTTCTTTCAAATGCTCATTTTCCCTTTCAAGAAATATTCAGGTTAGCTATGTTCTAGCATAATATAAGGACCAGCAACTAAAATTCAGCCTCAATTTCCCTTGGCCATTGAATGCAATGGAAAAAGTAGTGCTGCCCTCTATAAAATCTGCAGCTGTGTGTACAGCTCAGCCCATGCCTTGGCTCATAGCAATATTCCTTATTTTAAGTGAGGCTTGCAGAGTCAGAAGGGTCCCATTCTTTCATCCCATGGCCCCTGGGGATAACTGGGGCAGATATGGTGCAATAAATAATCACCAGGTTTCAGCATCCACAGCAACCTGGGATTCTGCACAGGACTGCTTGATGGTGTAATTAAAAGCCAGATTCAGAGAACAGAATTAGAGTTCAGCTGCCACTTCTAGTCTTTTTCCCTGCATTTGAACCTCTAATTTTGCTACATTACGAATCTTCTAAGAGAATTCCTATGGATTTTTCTTTTTGTATTTCTTGAAACTGACAGGAATAGACCTATTCTGCAAGGTACTTAGATCTTTTAGCACCAGGGCACCTGGGGCTGTGCAGGAGGTACAACCCAAGATTGAACTTTCTGCTTAATTTAATGTAAAATTTCTTGAGTTACATGGGTAAATTTCCTGAGTTATAGGGATAAAACTTGGACACTGGTAGTGACAAGCATCTCTCCAGCAGCTTAGTGAAAAGCTTTCCCTGCAACTCCAATAACCATTGAGCAAAGCAGGGTGTGATTTACATACTCCTACACTAGGCATTCCCACAGAACCACTAGGCTGTGATCACAGCACATCATTAAATGCAGAGAGCATGCAAAAAAAAAGGCCATTTAAAAAAAAAAACCCTTACCATTTTTTCAAAACACAGCTAATTTCCACCAGCTGACAGGAAGCAGATTTTGCTCTCCTACATATCTTCTTTCTCAAAAATGTCCAGTTTCTCTTTGTTTTGACAAGTTTTGTGTAATTTTAAAAAGTGTTGGCTTTTAAAAATGTTTTTAAAATGCCTAAGCCAACTGATTTTCTAAATAAATGGACAAATACATAATTTCAGAATTGAGAAAACACTGACAGTCACAAAGGAGGAGATAAAGAGCAACAAAATTAGAAGCAGGTGAAAAGGTGCAAACGACTATATAGTCTTAACTACAGGCATTATAGTTTTGTTTATGAACATGTTCAACACACAGGCATATCAGACATTTGAACTAATAATGGCCATATGGTGGAGAGTGGAACTGTGAGGAAAGTCCTGGAGCAATGACAACATGATTAAATCACATATGTGTATTTGACCACCCCATTGATTGCCTGACCATCCATCCGTCTCCACTGAAGCTCCTGAGATATTCCAAACCTCTAAATAGATTAACGCTTTTCTTCTAAACTAACCTACTGGAGCATTTCTTTTGTATTCCCTGCACAAGGAGCAGGACATATGCTTTATATCATTGGGAAGGAAACCTCTCCTTCCCAGAGATGTAGAGGAGTCACAGAGGAGGCCAAGGCTCCCACTGAGCCTGGGAGGAATGTAAGACAATGGACTTTCAACACAGGACAATTTTATGTGCTGAAAATCTATTGTAGGCTGTTCTAAGTAGCTTTTATGGCTTCCTCTGAGTTGTGCATCCATATTATTTGCTTCCTGGCTAAAATATCATTCAAGGTCAGGATTCACATTGAAGTTTAATCGTTAGTTCAACATCAGAAATATTTATTCAACTTGTATCTCCCAATGTCATAGAAGTACAAATACTGCTGAAGCAATATTTTAAGGCAGAAAACTGAGTTAAAAATTTGAGGCCAACAGGTCAAACATTCTACCACTTAAGAAAACAAAAAAAAAAAAAAAGGAAGTAGCGCACCTATTTCTTAAAAGACATTCAGAAGACCAACAGATCTCATAAAGGAACTTGCTTTTTAGAAGATGTTTGTTTTAAAAATGCAAAGGAAGAATCCTAATCAAAGAAAGCTCAATGTATTCCCTTTCCCCCCCTTTTTAAAGAAAATAAAAAATGGAAATGCGAATTGAAGAGTGTGTCTGTGAGACACTGGAAGATGCTACCCAAGGGTGTTTGCTGTAGAGAGGAGGACAGCTGTATTAAAATGAATAATTTTGTGGGGAAAGGATAGAGAGTAGTTGCTGTAAGAAAAAAATCTTTTTGATTGACATGAGAAATTGCTGCCACATGAAACAGTTCATCTTCTTTGAAGGGCTCTTTTGTCAGTGAGGTCAGGTCAAAAAGGTTTGAAAGGTCCTCATCAAAGGAAGTTGCCTTTCTAGGCCCAGTGCATTCCCTTGCTGGAGCAGTCTTGGCTTCAGAAACTGTATGGAGATGTGGGAAGCCGGGGGATGGCAGCTGCATAGCTAAGCAACCACGTCTGGCTAAGCCATGAATCAACACTGTCACCTGCTGTGGGCAAGATAATCTCCTCATCACCCAGGCCGGTGGAAAAGTGCTGCACAAGGGTGAGTGGTCAGCAGCAGCTGTCTGACTGCAGCATGTAAGTATGAAGTGGGATGGAAACCCTGTGCTCACCCCAAAGCCAGAATTTGGGTTTACAGCTAAAACAGCAATTTAAGCCATGCAGCATGGCCCCCAAAACAGAAATCCCTCTTCCTCGCCTTTCCTTTCTCAATGATATTCCTCATCCCTTGTGTACCCCTACTCATCTGGGAGTGGGAGAGTCCAGGTTTTCCTCTTGATAAACCAGCATTGTCCCCATGAAGGGCATGGCACAGCACCTCTTTGCAATGCGAAGGAGCAACACGTTAAAATCTAGGCCCTCTGGTCCAATATGTCTGTGCCACCCTCTGCCGCAGTGTCATTAGCCTGTTTTGTAGGTGTCTCCAGCACCCCACTTGATGATGGAGATACAGAACCAACCAAACCAAGGACCTCGGCATGTTGTCGTGATGTCACACCCATCCAGTCAGTCAGGCACCATGGGGTGGGCTCAGCCAAGTCAGCACTGCCGCAGCCTCCACTGATGCAGCTGAGGCCACCACAGAGGAGCTCCAGCTCCAGAGCTGCTGGTGCGCTCCAGCACAAACACAGCTCCAGTTCAACATGGACTGCACAGTACAGTTGGCTGTGCTTGTCTTCCTGGTACCCAGCAGCACTGTCTGTTTTCCCTATTTTCTTCTGAAATCTTGTTCCAAGTATCTATTCTTGGTTAGTTTTCAAGAGACTACAGACCAGGATGGCAGTCACAATCTGATGAGACCTGAACTCTTTCCCTTCTGTCTTGCAACTCATAAAAATTTCAGAATACACATTCTCCAGAAACCCACAACACCTAAGAAGGCTTCTGATGGGGACATAGCTGTTATTTTGGTGATCACCTTCATCACAATCTGGTGATGCCCATCTTGCCATTTAATTCCTAAAAACCAGATCTGTTGTGCAAGTCCCTTGACCTTATCCTTTTTTTTTTTTTTAATGGAAAAAAACAGCATTCAAAAGATTTTGGATTATTTTCTCTGCTTTCTCAAAAACTTCTGCTGCTGTGTCACCCCATACAATGATGGCGTCAGTGTATTGCAGGTGTTCTGGATCTCAATCTTTTTCCAGTGCAATCTGAATCAGTCCATGGCAAGTCTCACTTGGTGCAATATTGTCATTGTTGCACCATTGTGGCAGCAATTGACACCTGCTGTTCTTCAGCTCTCAACAGCCTCAAAACAGAGGGGTCCCGTGAGAGGCCAGGCAAGGTACACAGCTCTTTAATGCCCTCAGTTTCTACAGCTGCTATTCCAAAGACCAACTGATACCCCTTTGGGTCCTTAAAATACCCTCTTCTGAGGTAATATGTGCCAAGGATGCACAGAACATCTGGACAAGTCACAATAGGGTGCTTTTCCCAGTCATCCCCGGTTATTCTCAGTTCAGCCTCCAATATAAATAATTCTTGAGTTTCACCCTGTTACTCGAGAAATACTGATAGGCTCTGTCCTTTTATAATTCCACAGCATTAGGATGCACTGTGTACTGGTGTTTACTAGGTCTCTTGTGGTTCTGACCAGGGTCCCTATAATTCTTGGCACAGCACCCATTCTGGTGCTATGAACCTGTAATGGGTTCATTCATTTCATGCATGTTCTAAACCCACCCTGTTTACTCGTATCCTGTTGGGAGGGATTAGAACTCCCTCTGCCTTGTCTGAGGAGCTGCCCACTGGAAACCAAAGCAGCAGTTCTCCTGGGAGAACCCCCATGTGTGTTTGATTTTTCCTTGCAGCTCACACACTCGTGCCTGTAGGGCAGCAGTAGGTTTTCCATCCCACCACTTTATGTTTTCTCCATGGTCACACAGGAAAAACCACGGGGTGCCTTGTGGTGCATCCCATCTCCCTTGAACAGGTCATGCAGGAGGGTGTCTTCTGTTAATAGCTGTGACGTGGGCCCATGAAGGTGGAGAGCAGGATCTATTCTCCATCTGGAACAGTTTGTCAAACAGCTTTTCAAATAAACTGTTGGAAATTTGAGAACCTCTCTTTATTCTCTGAAAGAGGGATGACCTTCTGATATAGTCGTGCAACTCCAAGCTCCGCTTCCTTGGGCAGGAATTTCAGATGCCCAGTGCCTTAAAGCCTCGCTCAGCTGACTGCAGGCAGGTTTCACCACCACTCGCTCAACCGCATCTCCAGTTATGTGAAAAATCACCTTTGCTGATTAGTGCGGGGCTTTCCTTCCTGATTGCATTGCCCTGTTTACTGTCATTGAATTTTTGAATCAGGAGGACGTTTTGTTTGTTTCTCAGATTTTAATTGCTGTATGACTTTCCTCTTCTTCACTAACCTGCTTTTGCACTTTAGCAAACAGTTCCAGAGGTAATTGCCAGATTTATATATTAATGGAAACCCAGTAGATATGCAAGATGATAGCACAATTTTATATTTATGAAGTGCCACTTTTTTATAAAGGTAGAATTTCAGTTAATTATCACTGGCCTGTTTATTAACACTTGGAAATGGAAAAATAATGAATGGGCACATCGTTTACTCATTAAAATGCTGATGATGAGTTGCCCCATTCAGAAATTAGCCTTGCATTTCACTTCAGCAAAGCACTGCCTGTACTGGTGGGTTTTGAAGGTCAATTGTACTTTAACCCACGGGTTCCTGCGAACAGCGAATGTGTCGTCTTGGACGGTGATCACAGTGACTCTTGTCAACCAAATAGAATCATTCTGCGAGGAGTTTGGCTGGCAGGCTGTGTAGGCAAAGGCAGAGATGTGCAGCAAGTGCTGTTGTTCGGGAGATAATTCTCTTTCGCTTGGAAGCAGTGCATCTGTCTCTGTCACACAGTGTGGATTTATGCACCAGGCTCCTGTGGATGTCCCTATATGTCTTCTGAAATCAATGCCCTTCTGTCCCACAGTCAAAACCCTAGCTCTTCTTGGGGAAAGTGCTGCCTTGCTGCTGTCCCTCCGGTGAGAAATCACACACCTCTGACTGGCAGAACCACCTGGGCAGGGCATTTTAGTATAGATGCAGGCGATGGAGAGAAATTCAGAGCAAGTGTCTGAACATCTGGGACACCTATTGCCCTTCTTCCATGGGCAGCCCATCTCCCATCCCTGGCAGGACTGTGCCAGGGCATGCAGAACCCTGTGGGAGGAGAGGGGCAGCAGGGACAGAGCTGGGATGGAGAGGCTGGGCAGAGGACACCTCATTATAGCTCTTTTCTACACAGTGAAGTGTTGAGAAGATGCTCCACTGGAATGAGATCTAATAGGCCTATTCCTGAATTGCTACAGCCATTAAAATTGCCAAGGACTTCATCCCAGTATAATGTCACCCTGAGGTCAATTTAAAATTGCATATCTCATTCTGCCCATCCCCAGCCTTCCTGCAGAGCCGGCTGGACACTACCTGGTACCGTTGAGGAACCACTGATAACAGCTGGCCTGAGGGCAGCTGGAAGCTCTGCAAAGTTTCTGAATACTTTGGTGCAGAAATGCCATTGGAATGTCACCTGTTATGAGGGCAGTGACTCTGCTAGATGTGCTAAACATGACAAAAATGAGAAAGCTGGTGCAGAAATATTCTATAGTGGTCAAATGGAGAAAACGTCATTGAAGCCACCTTGAGCCGATGCCTGTTTCCAATGGGTTTGGAGTAATCCACAATGTATCTGGAGCATGAGAAAGACTGAAGGTGTGAAATGACAGAATCAATAGCTAACAGTTGCCATTTCCAGGACAAAACACACATCAATATCAGGAGCTAACCAAAGACTCGTGGCTGTGGGCTCTACTACCAGCCACAAGCAGCTGTAGGCTCTCCTGAGAAAAAGCCCTGTATTGCTACGAGAAAGAAAACTAATGCAGTTTAGCCCTGAAGCCCCAGGTCTGGAGATGAACCACCCTCTCACGTGCCTGAGACAAACTCTGCTGGTACCCCACGCATACATCCAGTTCCCCTGAGTGTGGTCAAAGGTAACGTTAACTATGTACTCCTGTGAGTGTCTCAGCCACCAAACCATTTCCAGAGAATGTTAATCCTTCCTAATAGCATAATCACTGCTTGCTCGGGTAAGGAAGAGTATGGAATTTGTTTTAGGAAAAGCTGAAGAATGATCCTAAAGGGCTGCAGAAGGACAGATGTGGTTATCTAAATGTAAACTAGCTATTAGCAAGCTGGATTTTCTGAAAAACAGACTTACAGTGACCTTGGATGGGATCAATATCTTTCAAGTGTTTGTGCTGCACAGAGTTGTTCAGAAGTTAGTCCAGGATGCTAACATTAGTTGTTAAGACTATGTATCGGTTCATTTTTCCAATGTCATGTCTGAAAACAAGAACGCAAGAATTCAGGGGTTTTTTTTAGCTGTCTTTAAAAATGCATAAAGTTTTGCTTCAAGTGTCACTGTTGGAGTTTTACTATTATGCTAACAATCCAGGCTACCCGCTGAATGCAACGGGCTACAGGCTCCATTTGGGGATTTTGCCTACTGTGAGCATTTTTTTGTTTCTTTTAAAATAAAATACTGTTCTCTCCACCTTGCAGAGTTCCTTTCATATTTTTTTAAAAATAAAAAGAATGTTTAGAGAAATTATCTCTGCTTTCATACGTGTTGATTATAAAGTCAAATAAAAGTATTTCTGTATATTTTTTTTCCTTAACAGCTACAACTGAAATGCAAAACCCACCAAACTTTTACCCAGTTTAAGGCATGCTCCATTCTTCTAAGCATTGTGGTCCTTCATGAGATAAGCAACTGGATTTTAAGGTACATGTCAAATAAAATGAGTAGGAAGGACAAATTAAGGTTAGCATTCAACTTTTACTTTTGAAGTACAACTTATTTTCTTGCAAAAGTACAGCATCAGTTCCTGCAAAACACTTCTTTTGTTATTGATTGGAGAGATATAATATATAAAGCTGCTGCCTGTACCACTCTACAATAATTAAAAGTACTTCATCATGCAGCTTCGAGATTTATTTTAAATGCACAAAATATGTTCCTTATTGTGATTCACAGGAATTTACTGGTCTAATTTCTTTAGAGACCAGCAGGAATATATATTGACTCTGGTTTATTTATAAACCAGCTATTTAAATTACCAAGTTATTTACATTGTTATTGTCTCCATCATTTAGTCACCATTTGCAAAGATTTCACATTGCTCTTAATTTGGCACTCCCTAGTGCTAATAGTACTTATGGTAGAAGGTTATTTAGAAGAGACTCACACAAGCCATTTTGTTATAGGTGATCATGTTCTTGTCCCAGACAGGCTTGTTCTCTTGGTGACCTCTTTTGCAAGGGGACGACATGTAGGACTGAGCCCTGGAGAGTGTTGTAGCTACTCATCATCCAATATGAGAAAGAAATAAGGCACCTTGCAAGGAACTGCAAATCCAGGGCGTTCAGTTGCCCTAATGGTCTGGATTAAAGAACCTCTGGGGCAGATATTTACAACATTGCCCAGCTGTAAATCAGTCTGTTGGGGAGAACAGGGAGTACCAAGGGAGGAACAGAGTGCCATAGATGTCCTTCAAGATCCTGACTAGATTCTGGTGTTATGTGAAGGAACAGGCTTTGGGTGGACTCGGGTGGCCCTGTTTCATCTTAGTCCACTGGCAATATATGAAAAACAGAAGGACCACAAGGTTCTGAAACTGCTGTAAGAGTAGCAGAGGAAAATAATTATTAAAGGAACATTTCATTCCTGAGTATGAGGACATTACCTAGCCTTATTTTACTTTCTAGCCGCATTTTTTCATAGTCTTAAGCACGCAGTACACTACTGATTTTCACAGCACCTGCTCTCCCTTTCTTCTTTTCTTTTCTGCCTTAAACTCTGTGTGTAGAGGATTGAGAATAACAGCTATTATTTACCATGAGGCTTTTATCCCATGGCCGGGTCTCTCACTGAAGGGTCTCTCTGAATATCTCCAGTCAAGAGACAACTGTCAAGCAGACCATGATGAAGAGCAACCCTGGCAGCCCCTGTAGGGATGCAGGCAGTGGGTACCCCTCCTGTAGGGAGGGGATGCTTTTGGAGGCTGAGGGGGAGAGGGGTGAAGTGCCTCAGTGAGCCAGTCAGCCCCAGCATGATGGCAGACCCACCTGGTGCTGGCAGGACCGGGACGCATTGGTGACACCGCACTAGAAGCTTTTCAGCGTGGATGAAAGGAATTGCAGCTCAAGTGTTTATGCTGGCCTCTGTTTTTGGTTGGCTTGGGGGTGATTGTTGGCTGGGTGAGCCTGGAGAAGCAACTCATGTTGTAGCTCAGGTTGACCTCAGCACTGTGGCAACTGGGAGCTGTATACAATCGTACAAGTAGGTTTTCATTTCCAACAGAAAAAAAACGAACAGATCTAAACCACGCAAAAGGGGAGAAAACCACCATTTACTAGCACTGAGAATAATGGAAGCGTAGAATTACAAAATAGTTTGTGTTGTAAGGGACCTTTAAAGGCCATCTAGTCCAACCTCCGGCAATGAACAGGGACATCTTCAACCAGATCAGGTTGCTCAGAGCCCTGTCCAGCCTGCCCTTGAATGTTTCTGGGGATGGGTTATCTACCACCTCTCTGGGCAACCTGTTTATCTCCTTCAAGGTGCTTTGAGAAGGAGTCCCAAATGAAGGTACGAGCACCACAAATGTCACATAAAACCATGTGCAAGGGCAGTGTGGGAGCCACTGGTGGCTTCAGGACAGGAGGAAGGCTGTGATTGTCCACGCCTCACCTTAAAAACAGGGCTCGGTGAGATGCCTAACCATCCCGGCCATCATAGTGCCTGCCACCCTATCTTTCATTGTGACTGTTGCTGTGATGAAAAAGCCAGTAACAACAACAAATAAAGCCTCCACAAGAGCGTAGTCCCTTCTGCAAAAAGATGTTTGTTCTTTCCGAAGCAGGAAATTACTGAAATGGATGCTGCTTTCATTGCCTTACATCTCTAAATAACCCATTCCACATAAAGAGTTAATTCCTTCCCTTACATGATGCAGGCAGATTACAAGCACATTTTAAGGGAACTGAAAAAGTTTCAGAGGTATGGGTCCATTCCAAAGCCCAGAGATGCTGATCCAGAAATTTTCCAACACTGTACTTTCTCCCAAGATATCCAAAATGCCATGAATTATGTATGCAACCTTGAAATGTTGTTTAAAATATAATAGAGAGTCACATATTGTGCATATGTAAGTTTTTTTCAGTACTCATACTTCATAGTTTTGAGCCAGATTTCTTCTCCTCCATGACATTTGTCCACACCGAGAACTGAGTCCAAAATATGCTTAAAGGCAATTGAAAGTTGTTTGGAATTTTTCTGATTTAAAACATTTACTTACTGTGCAAGCTGCCAAAAATCTGAAGAGTTTAAAAACACTGGGCACCTCATTTTCAGCTTTTCTCAGCAGTCATTCCATTTATTTCTTGGGAGCTTTAATATTCTTACAGGTTTTATTTAATTTTCACATCATGCATTACAAAATCATTTTTGTGGAGTACCTTTAATAGATATTGTTTTAATTCCCAGCATACAGATCTTCATAGTTATTTATTGTTAATGTTTCCTCTTGGACTAAACCCAAGAAACTGAAGAACTTGGCTCCAGAACATGGCAGACACAGGGAGGGAATGCTCCGACAAGTGAATTTGGGATTTAATTGGCTTGTACCACTAGATGCTGAGTTTGAAATGTATTGACAGCAAAGGACTGAAAGAGAAGCCTTGAATAGTACAAGCATTATTATGCTGATAAAATTGAGAGCAAAATGAGTTACAACCATTTCTTTTTCTGGTTGTTATCATCCATCCAGCCTCCCCCCAAACTAGTGGAGAAGCCATTTGGCAGTAAATCTTCCACTGGTGTAAATCAACTTCTTCTCAAGCCACGGCCCGTATGATGGCATTTTATACCATCTATGCATATTCACTGCTACCTTTGCGTAGGAAAAGCAACTAGTAAAATAGATATTGGGACTGCATCTGGCAACAAAAGAGAGTCTCCAAACCATAGTGGCTGATCTGAAAAAGAAGTATGAAGCAGCTTCACTTCAGCACACATGGCCGTCAGATACAGGCATTCATTTAGAGGTAGGACAGTGAATAATCTCTCTCCATTCCCTGAGCTGTATCGTTCTTGGAAAGATAAAGGCAGCAAGGAAAAAACAAACAAACAAACAAACAAACAAACAAAACACAACAAAAAACAACACCTTTGACTTTTTAGTGAAAATTCCAGAAAATCTGTGCTTGGAGTATCAGTAGCATTCCTGCATTCCTGCATTCTTCCATTTTCCCTTGTAAAATCTTTTGTTATCAATAATAAACATAATTCAAACATGAATAGACCACATTTTAGAGTAAGAAGAGATAACTATAGTGAAGGAGGACACATGAAAAAACCTTTGCTGATTTTTCAAATAATGAAAAAGAGACCTTGTATCACACTAAAAAAGCCCTCATTCACACAGGTATTGAAATCCTAACCTTTTCTGCTCTGAACCATATTACTCAGATGGGAGGATGGAGGGAGAGGAAGAGGGGCCGAAGATGAGGGGAGCAGATTGCCTTATGTAATCAATTTATGCATTGTGGAAGAAATTAAAATACATACTTTTATGACACTAAGTGCTAATTCTTCAGGTCTTAATTGATACAGAGGTGGATTTGCTTGATTAAAGACAGTAAAACCCGAACCACTGGAGACGACTTCTTAAAAGGAGCAGGCATGTTATGGTCTGGAAAGGAACCTGAGAACTGGGAAATTAAATATACTACTATATTTCTTAGAGGACATAAGCTTATTCCTACTTGGAATGTATTTAATTATTATCAAATCCATTTTCTCTGAAACTCTGAGTTTCAGTAACCTTTCACAGTGAAACAATACCTACTTGAAAGAGTCCTAATGCAATGTGTGTTCTGGTGTAACGAAAGGGCATGCTACAGACCTTTTTCAGATTTAGCAAATGACTTATTTGTTCTCCCCCTTCTAAATAAAATTGATGTGCAGCATTTCTGAGAAAGATATTTCTTGTCAGCTAGGTTAGCATAGGGGTACACAGCAGATTTTCTTTGTGAAAGATGAGGTAGCTTTAAAAGCAGCTTTTATTTCTGCTATAGAGAGTATTTACCAGTGTGCTGTGAAAGGGCATGTTAATTCACTTACAAATGTTGCTTGAAGCATCCAGACTACCTGCTAGAGCTGTTTATTATTTTCTCAGCCTTTGTCTCCATGTTCATATAAACCACATAGTATGCAGCTATTTGGAAGCAGCCTGGCTATACATGCAATTCAGTTGTGATTACACAATAAAACAGGTTAGAGCTTAGTAGATTTGGAGACTTTTTGTTTTGTGGCTAGTGAGGCAAATGAGGTGGGTACTGGCTTGTGGTGCTGCTTTGTCATGCTGGTGTTGGCCATTGCAGCAGACAAATTGGTCCTTAAGCAAAGACACTCGATAAATCCTAGTGCTGGTCTCGGTGTCAGTGGGGAATGCAGAACTCCTGTTATGCTTAGACTTTAGGATTATATTAGAGAGGAACACAATAAATTTTTTCATCTGTCTGAAATTTCATATCCATAACTCTTTATGTCAGTGCAATAATTGAAAATCTGTTCCTGCAAAACCTTTCCCATTGGCTTTAATATGTGTGCAATTTTTGCAGAAATATGGACCCATAAAATCACGTTCTGTTTCTACTAATTACCTGCAGTGTATCACAAATAAGATCCTGACACTCCTGGGGGACAAAATTTCTTTCACCCCGTGAAGCTGCGGCACCACAAGGATGGCACAAGGCTCCCTCTGCTTCCCCACCAATAAACCCCACTTTGACAGCACTGGGAAGGAGCCGAGTGCGCCATTCACTGCTCTGTTGGGACAACGAGCAGCAGCTTTGGCCCAGGCTTCAGCCTTTGTAGTGAAAACACTTTCTCCTGAAACAGGAGTAAAATTATTTCAAGCAGAATCCTAAATAATCTTTAGATTATAAAATCATGTCATGACAGGGACATATTTGAACCAGTTACCTACCTAGAAAAAAAGGCTTTATATATATTTTTTTTCCTTTAACAAATAAGTCACCTACAGCCCAAACATTGGTCCTTGGATTTAAAAATACATCACTGCATATTCATAATCTGCTTTTTGTATATTTATGCCTCTAATATTTGTAAATTCTTATTATGCATCCCTCTCCCACTCTTAATCATCACCTACCAAAGATAACTAGTTATCTTTCCCCTTGTAAATGAATTCACTCCGTGCCCCTAATTATTTTTGTAGGTCTCGTTTCTCCTGTAAGACAGAATCTTATGATTAAGGAAGTGCCTTAAATGAATTCATTCTTTCCTGAATTATGTCTGTAACAAAATCCTTCACAAAGGTTCTGAGACTCTCTTTTTACTTCAGGTGCTGCTCTACTGTATATTCAGTTTCAGATTTTATAGACATTTTTATTCTCAGTTTCACAGCTAATTTGCCTTTTGCCATTCCTGATAGTTCTGTTTAGTCACCACTTCTTCCTACTTTTTCTGCTCTTCAGAATATCTCTATTATAGATAGTTTTTCATGTGCAACATTTTTTTCCAAGTTAAACAATTAGGATCACACCTTCGTATTTACAGATTTTTGGATTGGGACTCTTTATATGTGTGTCAGACAGAGAAAACCCTCCATCTACAAAGACTAATTTCTTTGCCCTCTCTGCTGTCTTTTGCTTCTTGATAAGTCAAAACTTACACAAATGACAAGAATCGCTCCTGTACCTGGCTCAACTTTGGGCCCCTTTTACAGCCAAAGCTTTGAAAAGGGTTTGCTCCTGCGTCTAGGGAGCCAGGACATGCTCTGGGTCTCCTGTAAGAGAGCGAGCTCCCTGGAAATATGACATCTCTTTCACTGGATACATGGCATATTTGACAAACACAACTCAGCAAAAATATGACATTCCCTTGGCAAAACAGACTTTGTAACTCAGGACTTTTCAGAAAGCTGGTTGCTGCTTTCTGCCCTTTCTGGTAGTCTTCAAGTGATTGCATTTAATAGAATGCATGAAACAAGTGGTTGTAGAATCCTGTCAGTAATCAAAACACTTTAAGTACTTAATCTATCTCCAAAGCAGTTTTCCTGGGCATACTGAAAACCACTGGAGTATTCTGATTATTTGAAAACCGTAAGTAAAAAAGAAAAATCCCATGTTTCTTTGTGGAAATGAGAAAGTAGCATGTTGTGGTTGCCTCTGCTGACCTACAAAGCAAATGCACAAAGGCATGGGGTACTTCCACAAAGAAGTAGGTTTAAAAATGAAAGGGTCTTCTGGGGAACTGGCACACCTTTGGGCAGATGTTTACTGTCCTCTGAAGGTTGTCACCATGATCATTCGTAGGCTGATCAGTCACAACCCTTCACCTAACATGTGTTCTCATGCACAGCCCACATGTGAGAGTTGTGAAGGAAAGCTCAGCTCCCCACTTCTCACACCTGAAGATTTTGTTGTCCCAGGCAGGCAAAATATTCTCTTTCACAGAACAAAGGCCTCACTTTGCCGCTCGTTGCTATTCTTCCCAGTCTTCTTCCAAGAAGCAACATAACATGTTTAACAATTACCTTATAGATCCAGTAGCTACAGTCCCATTTCCATGTGTTGCACTACGTTTGTTGTTTAAATGAAAGGCCCTACAGAGACCACAGAACTGAGGAATGACTGGCATTCAAAACCAGATGTGTTTAGATAAAGATTGAAGGAAAAGCAATGAAGGAAACACAGCAGTAGGAAAAAATAAAATATTAGGATTAATTAGAAATAGAAGGAAGACCCTTGATTTCATTATTTAAATTATTTTAAAGCTATTTGTTCATGGTTTACACAGATAATTACTGGCAATTGCATGAGAAATCTTTACAAGAATTTTGATGCTCAACTGTTACAGTAATATGAAAGAGCATTGATCCAAACCAGCTATCCTGCCTCAACAGATTCGATCCAAACCTACATCACATTAGCTAGGAAATGTAAATTGTGATAGGGTCAGTCATATTCATCAGTTCTTGCTCTGGCTTCCGAGAGAGACTTAGAGTTTTTCAGCCCACATGAAAGGCAATGATGGTTCTATGGTACCTTCTCCTTTATTTATTTGTTCAAAATCATCTTTATTCCACTGTGTATTGTACCTCCATATTTAAGTCTGTAATACTTGTAAGACAATAAGGAAAGGTTATGACTGTCAAAATATTTACCATTCCAAGCATTTATGTGGCTGATTTCCTTCCTGGATTTTCTGAAAAAGGCAAACAGAATCTCATCAATGTTTTTAAATAAGTAAAAATCAAAACATTTTAAGCCTGTGGAAGGCTTATGGTAACACTGCCTATACTTTAGTGCCACAGTAACAGGAAAAGATACTGACATCTAAACTGCAAAGGGCGTGCTCCCTAATGCTTAAAAAGGAGCATGTTATTTCTTACACTTAAAATACACTATTCAATGCATGTAAGCCTTTTGAATACATGCCGTATTAGTTCTTCCAAAAGCAAAGTGTTATCCTTGTGTATATATGTTTGAAACTAATAAAAAGTTAACTGAAAGCCAAACTTTTTATTTCAAGTTATTCACTGCTGTTGACCAGAAAGGAAACCAAAAAGAAAACTACTAACACACATGTAATCTTCAAATAAAAGAATAAATTAATTAATTACAAATTTTTACAAATTAATATTTTTACAAGTGCTTTCACCCTGTGTGAACAGGGTGCATGCATGCCTATGGGGTGCAAATAGTGTCAAGAGGTAAAGGAACAATTACCAGAAAGTCCATAGCAGGGGATATATACAGAAGAGGTTTTAATTGGCCCGAGTTTTAATGGGATGGAGAAAAGAATCAAAAATGGATGTTCAAGGAGGTATTAAACCGTATTAGTGACAAACCCTTGATCCCCAGGGTGAGAAAGTACAAGAAGAAGAGAGAGATTAGGCTGAGTGGTAAACAGAAAGAAACAACAAGGGAAACAGGGCAATGCTGATTATTGAATTTACTCAAAATACTTGCAAACAGGCAGTTGAGACCAATCCTGCATTTGTTATGGTTAGATGAGCTGAGACAGATATTTCATCTTCTATAGCTACCTGCCACACACCAGAACTAAAACAAGCATTTTCCAGAAAGCCTGATATTCCCTACACTCAATTTATGTGGATTAGATGAAATTTCCTCTTTCTTTTCAGCAATTTTGGCAGACCACTGTATATTACCAAGGGTTGCCATTATCTTCCTCTGAACACCGCTAAAATGGTTTGTAATTTCCAGTATTACCAAAGAAACCTATAATCTCCAACTACATTATTTTAAATAATACAACCTATTGATCACATCAACAAGCAGAATCCTCACAGATGAGGAAGTGTTTATCTAGAAGAAAACAGCAATATTTGTTTGCTATCACTTGCCTTCAAAATAAAATCACCTGGGTATCTTAGGAGTGTAAACAATGAATGTAATCACAATTCTCTTTGTCTACAGAGGAAATGCATTGGATAGATGCAAACCCCCCGTATTACCAGTAGCGCTTTTTGGTAGAACTGGTGTAACTGGGAGCACGTTCAGCACAGGCAACATGCTGTAGCCTGTCATTATGCGCTGGGCTGCTGTCAAAATGCCTTCCGTAGCTAGACATCTGGATAGATATTTACTAGATTTAATCTCCTTCACTAGCAGAGGTTGGTTATGCAACCAATTGGATCAACATGTCAAAATGAGTCTATCGACTGATACCACTTTCAGCAGAAAACCAGACAACCTAGTTATTTTTCATTTTCCCATAAATGTATACTTTTTAACAAAAAGATTTCTGGTTTCCATTACAAAACAGTACAGTAATTTGAATCAACCTGTTCATTAGCAGGATCTGATCATTTCCTGAATGACTTTTCCCCGGATCCTAAATAGACAAAAGATAAAATGCCAAGCAGAGAATTAATTTATGGAAAGATCAGTATTTTAGCAGTCAATCAGTGTTATATATACTCAAATTAATACTTTTTTAAAAACAATAAGTTGAAAAATTATTATAGAACGGTTCCCTCAGATGCAAACATTTTAATATCAGCTGAATAAAAACAACGCTTCAGTGGGTTATGGCAGTAAAACAAAAAAATAGGGCTGAACTCTTATCTCATAATATGACATAATGAGTTCTGTGAACTAATGAATCCTAAATCAGTTCAGGGCCAGCCTTATTTTCACTGACAGAGAGAATTCCTGCGTTTGTGTGTGTGTGTGTGTGTGTACACATGCCTATCTCATTATAAATTGTGCTTGTTATTTTTGTTCGCTACCATAATGATGGAGCCACTTCAGCATTTCAATACAGTCGCCAAGAACACTCATTTACAAAACTGAAGGGAGGTTTTTTTATAGGCACTCCTCTTCTTCTTGCTAGAATTATACCTGTACAAATATATATTTAACTAGTCTTTACTCAGCATTAGTGTCATGTTTCAGTTTCCACAGATGACCGGCAGGGGCTAGGGATATATTTTTTCCTTTCCTCAATGTACAGTTTGGCTTCTGGGAATTTTTTTTTCCCACATTACTCTGAATTGCCTTTGACTGGCTCTAGTTAGAGGTGAAATGTTGTGCTGGATGCACCCATGATCCTCGTGCTTTGGTGCACCGCTGACTTGTCTATGGTATATACTAGTAAGAGTGATCCACCTCTTAGAGTTGCTGAGATGCTTCCATGATATTCCTCACTATTGTGAGACTTCAGATACCTTTCACCATCACTGCTCTCTTCTTGTGACATTTTGCAGCTTTCTTGAATCTGACATTAAATAGTCTGAAATGGTTTCATGACTGGCAGCTCTTGGGGCATGCGAATTAGGTGCTCTCTTCACCCATCCTCTTGGACCTAAATCCAACAAATGGCTGCTTATCACTGGGCACAAACCTTGTTAACCTGTGCAGCCTTCGACAGCCTGTGCTTGTAAGCATCAAGGGGGAGCACAAGACAATTGTTTGCAAATTCAAGATAATATTATTGAAAGAATCCCAAGTCTCAGCATTTGTAAAATCTCAAGTATTTTCTTCATTAGGTGCTTTGGGATCCTTGCAAAACTATGAGGTGTTGTTAGTAAACTTTCCTCACCATTCTTCTCTGGGTATGAGCAAAGATAAACACGGATCAGTTAATGATTTCCAAGGAATGCAGTTGTATTAATAACGAGATATATACACTCAGGCTAGGATCCTTCTCAGTCACTGCGATTATTCCCCTCTACCCAAGGCATTTTATAAAATATGGTAATTAACACAGCGCCTTCAGACAGTCTAAATTTATTGCGATTTATATGTTCAGGAGTGTTGGTAAAAGGCCAATGCTGGCATTTCTTTAACTAATAATTATTGTGTTTTATTGTTGTGGTTCTCTAACACATTAACGAGCAAGGACCCAGCTTTATTAGAATTCACTTGGCCCCACTGTTCCATGCATATTTATTATGCGAGAGAATAGGATTCTCTTCCTCTAGCCTCCACTAATTTAAAAGAAGATATCCTCAATGAAATGTATTCAAATATTTTGACATTTTGCTTCACCTCACTTACAGAGCAGAAATTGTTTCTGACAGTTATTATACAGTACGGGAATCCTGCTGTTTCACTCTGCTGAAGCGCAGGTTGAAAAGACACAGCGATTGCATTTTGTTCAAACAGTGATTCTCTGGCCTAGAAATAGCAACACTGTCAGCTGTGATTCACTGGAAGTTTAGATAATATCCACTCTGTACCTCTCCAACAAGAACATGGAATATTTTTTTCTTCTTTTACTTCTTAAGACAGAAGAATATGAATCAAAGGGTGGAAAATTTAGCACCTCCAACTTTGGGATCTGACATAGAGGAAGATTTCGATTTTGAAACGTAAGGGGAAATTGAAAGAAATGAGAGTGAGGGAAGTTGAGTGGGAATTTTTTCTTTTCTTCAGACACTTTCAGTTCTGCCTTTTACTGTGTTTTAAATAGACATATTCACAAGACAAAATAGCAGAGGTAAAAAATAGGAATATCTGGGTATTTCCAAATATTACAAATGACTGAAATAATTGTGTATGGCACCTGCCAGATTTTTATTTTATATCACACTTCCAGACATGCTACATGTGTAGCAACATCTTTTTTTAGTACAATAACATCTATTATGTAAAGTGTAATGGCAAATTTCTCAACTAATGCTCCCCAAAACTGCTTGTAACATGGAAACATCAGCCTTTTTTCCCCCTTTTAGAATGCATTTTGGTGCTGTCTCAAATATATATAGATTGAGAAAGAAATTTTATCTGTAGACCTATACAATCAACTCTCACTGAAGTTAAGAAGAGCTGTGGTAGCATATTTAACACTTTAATTTAGCCCAAAGGCACCTGCTTTTAGAGCAGATTTTAAGTTTCACAAGGGTTGTTTATTTGATGGCAAATAGAAGAGCACCTGGAGAATCTAAAGCAGGAGGAGGAGGAGGAGGGAAGAATACAAGGAAAAACCTGTGACACGCTCTCCTGGATGCTTTGCTGCTCCTTTTGCTGTTCATGTTATGCAGATCTTATATCAGAATCAAGGCTTCTCTTTTCAGAATAAGAAAGAGGAAGCCAAATTCACAGTAAAAAAAGAAATCACAACAGTGGTATTTAATACAGTTCCTTAAGATTTCAGAAACTGAGTTTCTGTCAAAACCACAGAATATCGCAGAAGGGGGTAGGAGAGGGTGATAAAGGGCCTGTTCTTGTAAAAGGGGATTGTTCAGCTGTAATCTCTGTTAATGCTCCTGTCGTATCATGGGAGAATCTGTCTATTACAATGATGAGAAAATAATGAATACAGTATCTGGGAAAATCATGCTGCTCAAAGTGTTTCCTAAATTTTCCATGGAAAAAAAAAAAGCCTCCCAAAGACACACATTATTAACTGGAATGGCTGCAGAACATGGTCTTTCTTGTCATGGGGATGCAAGTCTGGACTGTCAAATGTAATGATCAGCATGGCATGCAAGCTCAGCTCCAACTCTGGTCTATTAAGGCAAGTAAACAGAAGCTTTAAATCAGATTTTGTTTTCTGTCACTTTGTGGGAAGAGGTGGAGGAAATAGGATGCATAGAAAGGGTTCACCAGAAGGCTTTGGAAAGGGTGACATGCTGCAACTGTTCTCTGCGGGTTGCTCAAGCACCAGGCATGAGGGATGCTCACGCTTGAAGAATCACATTGCAATGGGATCGCCATGGCAGGAGCCCAGCCAGAGCAACTGTTCATCAATGAACCACCACTCTTTTAAGCACCGGGGTCACTGACAGTCCACAGCATCTGTTCTCCTCTCATCAGGGCCACATCCAGCCTTGCTCTGGGCACAGAATCACAGAATCACAGAGTGTTAGGGATTGGAAGGGACCTCAAAGATCATCTAGTCCAATCCCCCTGCCAGAGCAGAAACACTTAGATGAGGCTACACAGGAAGGTATCCAGGTGGGTTTTGAATGTCTCCAGAGTAGGAGACTCCACACCCTCCCTGAGCAGCCTGTTCCAGTGTTCTGTTCCCCTTACTGAGAAGTTTCTTCTCAAATTTAAGCAGAATCTCTTGTGTTTCAGTTTGAACCCATTACCCCTTGTCCTATCATTGTTTGCCACCGAGAAGAGCCTGGCTCCATCCTCATGACACTCACCGTTTATATATTTGTAAACATTAATAAGGTGACCCCTCAGTCTCCTCCAAGCTAAAGAGACCCAGCTCCCTCAGCCTTTCCTCATAAGGGAGATGTTCCACTCCCTTAATCATCAAAAGGCACAGGTTCACCAGCAGCTGCCTCCTCAGTCCACATTAAAGCCCTCTCCCAACAAAACAGGACCTTGCCTTGGACTCCCAGCCCAGTTTCTGGCCCCTGCTGCCCCTCCAGGACCAATCTCATGAATACGTCCTCCTGCAGAAACAGTCAGCACACTCACTGAAATAGCAAAGCGTCAAAGCCTGGGATAAATGGGTTGATTGTAATTGCACACCCTGCTCTTGGGACCTCTGCCTCCACATCATTTTCTAGAGAATCATATTTTGTATGCAACAAAATCTCTCAGGAAATGGTTGCTGGCAGAACAAGGTGTCTTCTGGAAACGTGATTTGCCTAATTTCAGAGGCAAAGAAAACTTCTCTTGCCTTTGGTGTCCCTATTTATGTGAAATGTCAGCTCGTATTTGTGTAACTACATGTTCCAGCTTGTGCACCGGATGGCATCACTTAAATGGGTGAATAAGTCCTCACATCTCTTCTGCTTTTAAATACAATGGATTCATGGGAAGTTCCTATTAATGGAATGAATTGTGGACCTTACCCAAGGGAAAAGCGATTTTAAAAGTAAACAGATAAAATGAACTCATGTTCTCCTCTCAGACAGTGTCTTCAACAATGAAAGAGCTGAAATTACCAAGCCTGTTTTCCACAATCCTCAAACGTCATCGGACAATTTCAGATAGTCATGCAACATGAAGCCAGCTGTGCCAGTACTGTAGTTACAGTAGAGGTTCATTATCCTCTCTGACATGATTTTCTCACTTATACTCATCCCAATATTTTTAATTCCACAAAACACAAAACAATACATTTTCCACTTTATTTAGGTATTTATTTAATTATTTAAAGTACAGGCTGACTTCTCTAAGACTCTCCATGAGGGTATTGTCAGGAACCATGTCCCACAGGAGGTCTGAGAGACATGGGACTTCACAGTGCAGTAGGCACAAGTGGAGAAAATGCTCAGAGGTCACTTTGACATCCAGGGTAAAATCCAGGACCCCAAAGTCAGTGAGGTGAGACTTCACTCTTTGATTACGCAAATGGGAATAAGGCTGTCTAAATTGCCATTGGATATTAAGGTTAACAAAAAGGTATTTCAAAGAATAGTGTGAATACGAAAAAGTATAATTGTAATTGCGATATCATGGAGTAATAGGAGCAATAGGTATGCGAACTGGTAGTCTTGATTCTTGAACTTAGGATTTACTTGATCCTTATTGGCAAAAATTTATTGCAATATGAAGAAATCACTGGTGGTTGGAAACTGAGGATACTGTCCTACCTGCACATTGAGCTTTGGCTTGCAGTCCTCCCCAGGCTCTCTGCAGATGCCTGCCACATATAACAATGCTCCCCTCTTTCCACCTCATGTTCTGTTCACCTTATTAACAGGTTTTCTGGGGGGAACTCGTATAGAAACTAGACAAGACTCATCTTTTAGGTGAACCTTAATTTTTGTTACCAAGTCACAAGTGAAGAAAACCCTGATGAAAAGAAACTATCAATTAAAATTGAGGGTTGTTTTATTCTGGTATTTTTGACAGAATGAATGATCAGAGGTGCAAATTAAAGTATACAGACAGTATCTCCAGAATATTGTTGGATCTAACTGGTTGGCTTTGTCAAATGATCCCTGACACTAAATGCAGTCTGTAAGTTTGACATATAAGGCACAGATATTCATGTAAATACTGTGCTTCATTTTTAAAACATGAATGAATTGAAAAGCTGATATTTCAGCAGGACTCAAGGACACTTTTTAATAGGAATTTGGACAACACTCATTTGACAGAAATATATTAACTCTGGGGAAAAAAGGAAAAAAAAAAAAGAAAAAAAAATATGAATGGACTTTTGAAGAGGGGAGAACAATCCTATCACTTGTTTCACTTTCAAAAGCCACCACAGCTACTTTCTATACTCAGAACCATCTCAGACATTCTCACATAGCCCCACTACCCCAGGGACACATTTGGTGCAGGAGAAACATGGAAGAGTCCAAAACTTGTGCCTGGTCATCGCTGAGTTGACGCTGTAGGGAAGATGCAGTTAAGATGCTTCTTGGCTCACCTTCAGGCACTACATAACATTTTCTGGGTTTACGCTGGTCCCTTTAGGCTCCTCATGTGCTCCATGGAAAGTGGGAAACTCCAGACACCAACCACATTACCTGTCTACTTATCTCAGAATAAAGTAAACTTCAGAAGTCTGTATTAGGAGAGATAAATCCTAACTGTCAGTACACTTGAGATCATCAATAATCTCAGGAGGCAGGGTAGGTAGGGACAGAGCCCTCCGTCAGCCTCCTGTTCCCCCAAAATAACTTCTGCTGTAAAACTACCCACCACTTAGAATAAAAGCTATTAGTCAATGTGCATACACTAAATAGCAAATATTAATACGTACATCGCATCACACTGCTTCACAGAACCAGACATTACCCCTTCCCTAGTGTAGGTGGCTTACTACCGCTGTGGACCAGCCAGCAAGTAGTCTTAGCAAGACAGCAAGAGACAGTAAGCTGTGTAAGTAAGAAAATAGGGGCAGTGAATTCATGGATACAAGCAAGGAGATGCTGACACAGTGCTGGCCAGTATGGCCAGCCACAGTCTCAGCCTCAGCAGCACTTTCACCACTATCCAGATCTGTATAGGGAACCTGCTGGCTTGGAGAGAAGGTAATGCTTAATTTTGCAGTATTTACAGAGATCCTGCCAGGAGTGGAAGCAGCTCAAGAAAACTGTGAAGACCCCTGTTAGAAACACAGCAACGAAGCAATGAAGGTTGCTAGTCTAGGCAGACACAGGAACCGAGCTTACAGGAGGGACTGGTACATACACCTAATGCATGGGAGGGAGAAGTTAAGGAAAACCTTAAATACCAGGCTGAGTAGGTTGTTTGATGCAATAAAGAAGATGAAACCAGTGGAGTTATGCAAAGAAAAGTCATATGGTCAGTGACAGGCCAGTGAAATAATTTCTAGCAGGAAAATGGGTCCTAAATAGCATTTGCCAAGAGGTGTGCACTGAGGTGAAAAGAGCTGTAGTTATGTAGTGGAGTCAGAAGTACCTGTAACTGAAATATTGTGAAAGGCATGGCATGATACAAGGGTCATTGGCTGTGAGGGCTGAGAGAAAGGTACAGTACATCTGCAGTGTCTAGCACCATGCAGATATGTGGTTAGTCAACCCTATGTACTGTCTCGACTCAGCCCCTGTAGAGGATATCACACACTCTTGCTTTTCACAGTGCATGAAAAGGTCCCTTTCTGGTCCTTCGTGCTCTCTGGACTCTGTCGTCCTATCCTCTCACTAAGCTTAGGACTGACACAAGCAGCAAGCTAAACTGCTTGCAGCTGGGGTTTAAAAAACACTAGCCACACACAATAGTTCTCCATAGGTCAAGAAAATAAGCAGTGATGGAACTGAGATTTCTTCAATACCAGTACAATGGCAGTTTCATAGCAAAGACTGATTACGCAAAATAAAAATTCAACTATAATAAATGCAAACTAATGGATTTCAGAGTGAAAGTGTAGAAAAGCATATGAATTTAAAAAAAAAAAAAAAGGAAAAAAAAAAAAAAAAAAAAAAAAAAAGGAGTGCATTAAGAAATACACTTCTTACACTTCTTGAAGTCCAAGTAAACAGAACACACAGAGAGCCCCAGCAGCTGGTGCCGTCTGTGCTTCACAGCGTTAACACTGCCACAGAGGCAGCCTGTGCTGGGACCTGGCACAAATCACAAGCAGCGAACACCAGGACTGCTCTGCTCACCTGAGGCATTGCTACCAAGACAAAATGTGTGCAGCAACAGAGCTGAGGTCCCAGGTGTATGAGCCACGTCGCTCCCTATCCCGTGGGGACAGAAGAGATGCTACGAGATTTGAGAGTGTCTCAGCACAGCAAGCACACCCACTCGACTCAGACTCACAGTATCATGTAGAAGAGCTTAGGCAAGTGCATGTGGAGTAACACGGGCTGTGAACACAAGTCGTAATATTTGTACCATCCTGTTTTTCTGTTTAAAAAATTATCTTCATTCCTAATACCACTGACATAAGATTTCTAGCCAGTTTCTCCCCGTCATCTGTTTCCACAGCTGACCTTTAGAGACAGGAACACTAGCGGGCTATGTAATTCCTCCTTAAACTCAAGCAAGTTCTGCTACAGATATTTCAGCACCAATTTCACCACAAGTAACAGTCCTAACCATCTCACTGTTCTGGGCTTCTGGCTGTTTGGCTACAACCTTTTCCGTTCATATTAATTGGCACTGGGTTTGTTTAAACCCAATATGATAGGTTTCAGAGATTACTCCTATTTTGTAAACCATTGGGTAGTAAAAGCAACTGAAAGTATCAGAGAATTCTACTACCTAATTACAAAATCTGCAGATTTTCTCATTTAAGCAGAATAAAACCCAATACAGTTCAGTTTTATTATACTCTCTCTTTCTTACTTTGTAAGTTAGAACTATGGCCTTTTCTGATTTTAATTGCTCAGAGGGGAATTAAATCCCTCCCAATATCTTTACCAGCTGTTTCCCTAAGAGATCTATCTGGGCATTTATATGGTCCCAATCATCACATTCTGCTAATCCCAAAGACTATATTCATAGATTTCTGTTTGCAAAATCCCTATGGGACAGGGAAGTGCTGTTATCTCCACTGTACAAGTAAGGAATTGACACACAGAGAGATGAAGGGCTCCCAGCTGGAAAAGAAGGGCCAGATCCCATTGGGATTTGGGCAGTGAAATGCTTGGCACCCCAGCGGTCTTTCCAAATACAAAAGTCTGCAATGCAGATGCTCTGCCCATGTGCAAGGGAGGACTAGAGAAACCTAGTTGCACAAAAGCAGGTACTTCGCTCAAGGTACCTGAGGGCTGAAGAAGGTATCCTGAGAAGAAGAGAAGGTGTCCTGAGCAAAAATGATCAGCACTTGCAAAGGGTGAATCATCTTGCCTTACCTAGAAAAACAGATGGGATGGATCTTTTTGTGAGACAGAGATACCTTGCACAGACCAGAAACCATTGCTTAGATGAGCCACATCAAAGTGAGGGGAACTTCACCCAGGGTTAATACACCCATTTACAGATTTGGCTCCAATTACTCAGGGTCATGTATGAAATCTGGAAAGCTGGCAAGGCAACAAATTCATATCTCCTAATCGATGTGCAGTTTTCTAATGGCAGAGCAGTCTATGTTTTCAATTTCCAGGCTCCAGATTAGCATAAAGTCAGAGCATCAGTTGCAGCTCTTCTTAATGGAATAGCACTTAGAGCAAAATTGATGCCTCTTTAAGAGCAAGTCAGTCCTGAAACAACACATTTCTGCCAGATCTTGGGCACGTTCTTGGAATGCATTGTGCTCACTGGGCATCATAACCAGGGACTCACTGAAGTCATTCCAACAAATGCTGGTTCAGTCACTATTCCTTCTCAGAAATACTCCAGTGATGTTTTCGCTATGTAAGAGGTTCAGGATTTGGCCCAAATGTAATAAGGCAGAAAACTGAATTCCCTATATGCATCACTTTCAAATGCTACAAAGCATTTTTCACAGATTACTAAAACAGACCTCACAAGTTTGCCAAAATTTACTGTTTTTCCTTTAGCTAACGGGGAAAAGGCAGCACAGGAGGTGAGGTTTCTGCCTGGGTTGTGGAGGAGAACTCAGCGGCAGGCTTTGGGTTGGACTCCAGACCTCTGCAGAATGGTAACTATTTGAATAAAAGCACAGTTTTTATAATATAAGACTGCAGTCAATGAGCAAATTAAAAGCTGGGATACGCAAAGCAGCTCACTGAGCTTCTTCACTGAAAGTTCAAATATTTTCTGGTAGTGCCTGCATTAGTCATCAGTGCAAACCAGGGTGAAAACCTACAGACAATAGAAAAGAACAGGTAGTCCAGAGAACCTGACATTAATCCCATGTACATTTATTTAATTCAGACTATCCCTAGTCTGGCCCCATGGGCTGAATGCCTGTTTGTGGCCAGGGCATACTCCCAATGCAGATACATTCTTAATGTTAATTTAAATCATGATTGTACACTGGTCTGACCATTTGTTGTCAATTTGCCTAAAGGAAGAAACTATTTCTAGGCTGGAGCAGTCTCTTGGTTCATAATTCTACCGTGGTTGCTTTGTCTTAAGAGTTTGGGACCATGCCCTCCTACTGATTAGTGAGCCCAGAAGTCTTTCAGCACTACATTCCTCAGACATTTAAAACATCTTATTTTCAATCTTGTAGAGTATTAATTCTATCTGGCACGTAGCCCTGCATCGATTTTAACTTTGATCATCATGAACCATTCAATGCAGAAATTGGTATTTAACTCTAGTGAACTTATTAGTTCACTCTTGTTCATCCTCCAAACGTAATATGTCATAGTTTTTCATACCAAATATTGGGATGCCAGTGGTGTTGGATATGGACTGATGCATATTATGATCCATAGATAAGAGAAAACACAATAACCTTGATTTGAACACAGGCACCTTAGGTGACAGACCAATGCTAAAGGGCAGTCAGATCTCACGTTGTCATTTCAAAGTGTGTATTCAGTGTAACTTTTTAGAAAACAAGATGAAATGTAATTCTTTAGCTTCAAAGGAGTCTTTTTGAAAGTTGTGATATTTCGACAAAAGATGACAACGTGCCACCACAGAATAACTTGTGAATGCAAATACCACTCACCTCATTGTTCCGGGTTTTCTTCAGAAGCTGTACATCTTACTTTTCTAAAAAATGTAGGTTGGAGAACTAATAGAATTTAAAAGAACTTCCTTTCAATGTGAAGAGTTGTAAGAGTGTTAGTTCTTCAAGTCTTTAAGGAAATCCAATTATAAATCTCTTTATATTCATGCACCTTACCGAAAGAGGAACTTTTTTCTCCGTTGGTGTCATTTTCTCAGCGGGGACTCCACCGTGACATTGGTGCTGAGTTTCAGTGCTTTTCTCATTAGGAGACAACTGCCATCAATTCCCAAGAGGCTGGGGCAGGACCCAGCCACACTGCTCTTGCTGGCAGCACATTATAAAACGGCCTTAATGTTCACAAATGGCACTTAAAGATTCTCCTGGGCCACTGGCTTCAAATTTTTAAATGTGTACTCTGCTGAGAAATGCAAAATCTAAATGTTTCCCATTCCCATATTGTACTGTGAACCCCTGAGCAAAAGGCTTTAAGTTTCTGTCCGTTTACAGCAGTACATTATTATCATTAATATTATTTCCTAAATAGTTTAAAACAAGTGTCTGTTTACTAGACTTTTAATCAAATAATATAATCACACTGATAATTTTTGATGTAATGCATGCCATTTTACAAGCAACAATGAATTTGGGGAAATTTGAAGTTACAAAAGATCAAGGCATTAATAGAAGGAGCATTAATTAAATCTACTGTATGCCAGTCTTATGAAACACTCTTTTAAGACTGACAAGTAATCACAACACTTCCAAATTAATAACCTCCTATCTCCTTTACCAATCACATTTTCTGTAACATTTCTGCTAACAATTCTTTACTGATAGGCACTGGTGCTGTGATGTTAAATTCCACTTTTCTTTATTAATAAGAGTCTAGACATTTATGTTTCCAGAAGACATGACAGAGGTACACCAAGCCACAGATAACCTTCATGCCATTGAATTGTCATCCTGGGGCAAAGGCTCCTCCTGACCCTGGGGGGAACTGAGCTGGGGGATGTACAGACAAACATCACAGATGGCAAGCCCCTGTACTACTGATTTGGCACAAGAAGGATGAGCCTGTGTCAGCCTTTCCATTCAGACATGGAGGATGGTTTCGTCATGAACGTACCGCCCTGTGCTCACTTGCAGGGTTCTGGCTCCCACTGCAGCACTTGGCCAGGCTGAGATTGCTCCACAGTAGGTGCACTTGATGAACACACTTTGTGTTCTTCAGCACTCTGGGCATTCATTCCATGGCACCAGACCAAATAAAGCCCTCCAAACATGCACAGGGTGAATGGAAGGGTTTGGCAGCAGCCAAGTCACTTCACATACCTGCTCCTACCAAGCCCTGCTGACTGCTGGTACAGACACAGCCAAGGAGAAGGATGAGCTGGGATTAAGTCTGTGACTGCTGCCATCAACCATCAGCTCCACAAGCATTTAATTCTCTTTAAACCTCAGAAATGTGCAAAATGTTTCCTCTTTGACTGTTTCATAAAAAGTGTCTGGACACTGCAGAGCTGCTCTATCAGTTTATTTTTGTGGTCTTCATAGATTCACCAAGTCAGTATTCTGCTTCAATGCACTTAAAAAAAGGAAGTGCCCATCATGTTGTTCACTTTAGCCACAGATACCATGCTATTATTATTAGAGATTTCTTTTTAAATAATTAAGGACTTTTTCTGAGAGTTCTTTAAAATCAGGCTTTTCTATCAATACACCAGAGGGCCACTGCATGTGGCTGAGATAGAAGGGAGAACATTACATTTAGAAGATGGGAAAATCATCCACTCTTCTGGATCAGGTGGAGCCATAGATGGTTTTGCTCCACTCCCACAGTGGCAGCAGCTGTGCTGGATGAGAGCAAGAAGAAAACCCCACAGACAGTGTCTCTGCTGCCTCCAGAGCCAGACTCCCCAGCTCCCACTGGAAAATGAGCACTTTTTAACCACATTCTGCATGTTACATTTCCAAAGCGCCAGACAAACAATAGCTAATTATAATCCATATGAAAGGATTATATGTTTGGCAGCTTGTGGTAAAGCCTTTTATGTAATTGCTTAGGGGTTTTAGAAATCTTATACTTTATTGCTAAATCACCTTGTAAAAATCACTGCACTTGGACAGCAGAAGTTCAGAGGAAGGACCAAGCCCCCTTTATCACTTTCCTGTGGGTACAGTTTTGATACAATTGCCAAAATAGTCAGGTATCAGTGACCACTCTTTTGGAAATAGCCATCTTGACCTCTCTAGCTCATGGAAAACTGGAGCCCTGTTCAGGGAACCTCTGCAGACCCAACTTTTCTCTGCAGACACCTGGGAAATGCACAAGGCTGGGGTCTCGCTGCTGGGAGTTGGTCAAGGCCACTGATGGCAGCTTTGGATCCGGCCCATAGCTCATAGGCTTGCGTAGAAAAGCACTGTTCTTAAAAACAAAATCCTGCTATGTTTAGCACAGAGGTACCCACTAAAGACCTGCTATTGTCATGCAAATCTCATAGTTACATATACAGTAACTAGGATGGGAAGACAGAGTACAGAGCAAGTATCTTTGAACAGGAACAGGACACTTTTAAGGAATTAGCAAAGTAGTATACTGTAGCATTTCCAATAATCCTCAAAAACATGAGACCTAAACTGTGTTGACAGTGAGTGCTATCTTCAGGGGCAATCCTTTTGGCCCCTGTGATAAGTAAGAAGCATTTGCAGTGGTAGCTCTGTAATCCTGGGAAACCCTGTACCTTTGACACAACCGTACTGAGAGCTACAGTGGGACCTGGAGCGGCAGGAGCAGACCCAGTTAGCAGACATTTTTCAGCCAGCCCCTGAATCAGCCTTGTTTTTTACAGTCAAGCTGTGGCCAAACCAGACCAAGCCACTTCCAGTGCCCCCCTGCCACCAGCAAACCAAATCACCCATAAAACACCAGTTCCTGCAGGGCCCTGACTTAACAGATACATAAAAACAGGAGAACAGGGTTAGAGAAAGTAATGTAAACATCCACATTACTTTGGGAGCCAGTGAGTGTAGCCAATGAGTTTCATGGACATTTTCACTTCTGAAGGGGAGCTGCTTTACTGAAGCAGTTATGGGGATGGATACATTTCTTGCAAACAAAGACATTTTGAATAATCACTAAAAGTTAAATACATTGATTTTGATTCTTTTAACTATTATGTGTAGCTTTTGCTACCATGAAGATATCACGCAGGGAAAGATCCTGGGGACATACGTCCTCCTTGAGCATACAATTATTTCAGAGGCTTATTTCTCATTATCTTACAACTGCATAATGAGGAAACAAAAAACCTTAACAGCTGAATATTTAGCACTGCAGATACACAGTACCCATGTTCCTCCTTTGTTTAATGTTTGGTACAATTTAAAATGATGTGCTTTTCCCTGTGAAAATTGTGGCCAAATTTGTTTCACTGGTACAAGCCTAGAGCATTCCCACTATCTGGGAGCAGAGCCCTGTCTTCAACAAGTAGCAGTTTTGCTGTGCTATGTTATTGGGTGGATTTTGTGAAGTAATCTTAACAGGTCAATGCTAGGGTTAACAAGTTACAGGAAAATGTGTCAACATCTAGCCATAGGCTTGCTGCTTTGTTGGGAATATGGCTAACTATTAATAAAATGGTAAAGGAAACACTAAACCCAAAGGGTCATGGTACTTCTGTTTGAGAACTCTTCAGGTCCTGCATCTCCTTCCAAGTGTGTTTCTCACAAGCAGTAACACTGATGATGAGAAAATCGTGACTGCTACTAGTTACCAGTCAATTTTCATTTAACAGGAAAAAATCTGAACCAATAGCAGGTTGGCCATGGTTTGTGAGCACCCATAGGTTGCAAAGAGGAGTCCAAGTATGTTTTGGCATTAACTGGCTGCCCTTGCTCACTCACCAGTTCCTGGTGAAGGATGGTCAATCAGCTCTTAACTGCTGGAAACACTCAGAACTGCCTGTGCATTTATTTTTCCCTTTCAAAGCTGGGAATGAAGCTCCAAGTGCACGAACTGCCCTCCAAACACTATGGCAGCCTGTGCCCGCTCTGACCCCGCTCTGCAGCTCAGCATCCTCTAACATGTGAGTGAAAATGTCCCCAGTTCCTGATGTCTTTTACCAGAGCTGCCAGGTCATCCCATTCTCTGCACCACAGAACAGCTGGAAGTGCTGCTCATTTCCAGGGAAAGCAGAGACAAGGAATGAAGATCCTCGTCTGAATGCAGCAGGATCTCCAGATAGCAAGAATGCTGTGTGCTGCTGGCAGGTTGTGCCTGTGAAAACATCTGTATCTTGGGGAGAAAAAGGAAAGGATCCAGCTCCACCCTGATTCCCAGGTTGTAATGAGGGCAGCATGAGAGGGGCGGCTGAAGTCAGCAAGAGTTCAACCTCTCTGCTGCCTCCTAGGCCAAAAGTGGAGGTTACCCCATGCGAGGCAGGAGACTCCTTGCGCGCATGGGTTGGCAGAGGAACAGAGTAACAGCTGCTGCCCCAGCTGCCTAATGGCATCTTGCCCCTATGCCAGGCATCCTTCTCCTCTGTGCCAACAATGAAACTACCTCATTCTACCTGCATCCCAGCTCTAGGAACAGCTCAGTGTTAGCCATCACCCAGGCCAGCATAAGGAAAAGTCCCAGTCCCAAAATGAGCTCATTGTCACCAACCTCTGCCTTACACCATATTAACGAAGGTATAGAAACACAACTGAGGCTGGAAACCTTTGAACCTAACACGAGGTTGCAACTGTACAGAGACCAGTTCCAGTTATAAATGGAATGGTATTCCCCCACCAGACATGCTAATGCAAGTGGGGCAGCCCAGCTCCCGGACATTAGTTTTTCTTTTTCCTACACTTTCTGACAAAACCTTCACTGATGCCATGTGGGAGCCAGCCAGGCTCAAGGTCTCTTAGTCATGTGCTTTACACTCTCTTATAAAACAGTTGGGCTGTTTTTTTATGGCTCTATGCCATTTTCCATATGTTTAAAGACAATTTCCATTTGGCAGCCAAGGTAACCTTAATTTTGGTTATTGGCATTCATTGCATGTGTTCATCAGATATGAGGATGTCAGGTTAATGCAAGCACTGCTGTGGATTAGAGTTTTCCCTGATACATCAACTTGTGAAATTACCCAAGGAAACACAGAGTTCAGTAACATCAAATTTCAATTCTGTCCCAGCTGTCATTTGTGAGCAGTCTTTAAAAAAAAAAAAAAAAAAAAAAAAAATCATCAAAAAGAGTTTTAATTGTGCAGCATGCAAGCACTCTTAATACCCATCAATAAGGTTTTCTTTACCTTGGATTATTTTGAAAGACCTAGGCTTCTCTATAACTGATCATTAAAACAGTGATACTTAGTACATCTTCAATGAAATCATGGGAAGTGTTTACTCAGATTTTCTCAAGGAATGCCCCTTTTAAAGTAAGTATACAAGCCACTGGGACATCTGCTGTTAGGAAGTTCAACAATCAGACATGAGCATGGGCTACAGGAGGCTCCATGGCTAGTTCAGATCTTCAGCAAATCATAGAATCACAGAATTGTTTTGGTTGGAAGAAACCCTCAGAATCATCAAGTCCAACCGTAACTTAACTCTAGCACTAAACCATGTCCCTAAGAATCTCGTCTAAACACCTCTAATATCTCCAGGGATGGTGACTCCAGCACTTCCCTGGGCAGCCTGTTTCAGTGCTTGACAACCCTTTCCATGAAGAAATTTTTCCTGATATCCAATCTAAACCTCCTCTGGTGCAACCTGAGGCCATTTCCTCTTGTCTTGTCACTTGCTACTTGGGAGAAGAAACCAACACCCTCCATGCTACAACCTCCTTTCAGGTAGCTGTAGAGAGCAATAAGGTCTCCTCCCAGTCTCCTTTTCTCAAGGCTAACCAGCCCCACCTCCCTCAACCACTCCTCATAAGACTTGTGCTCCAGGCCCCTCACCAGCTTTGTCACCTCCTCTGCACTCTCTCTAGTACTTCAATGTCCTTCTTATGATGAGGAGCTCAAAACTGAACAAAGGATTCAAGGTGGGGTCTCACCAGCGCCAAGTACAGCGGCACAATCCCTTCTCTAGTCCCGCTGGCCACACTATTCCTGATACAAGCCAGGATGCTGTTGGCCTTTTTGGCCACCTGGGCATACTGCTGGCTCATATTCAGCCAGCTGTCAATCAACACCCTCAGATATCTTTCTTCCAGGCAGCTTTCCAACCAATCTTCCCCAAGACTGTAACGCTGCCTGGGGTTGTTGTGACCCAAGTGCAGGACCCGGCACTTGGCCTTGTTAAACCTCATACAATTGGCCTCAGCCCAACAATCCAGCTGGTCCAGATCCCTTTGTATGATCTTCTTAGCCTCCAGCAGATCAACACTCTCACCCAATTTAGTGTTATCTGCAAACTTTACTAAGGGTGCACTCAGTCTCCTCATCCAGATCATTGATAAAGAAATTGAACAGGACTGGCCCCAATGCTGAGCCCTGGGGAACATCACTCATGACCGGCAGCCAACTGAATTTGGCTCCATTCACCACAACTCTTCGAGCTCAGCCTCCAGCCAGTTCTTTATCCACCACAGAATACACCCACCCAGGCCATGAGCTGCCAGCTTCTCCAGGAGAATGCTGTGGGATATGGTGTCAAAGGCTTTACTGCAGTCTAAAGACACAACATCCACAGCCTTTCCCTCATCTACTACATGGGTCACCTTGTCATAGAAGGAGATTAGGTTGGTCAAACAGGACCTGCCTTTCATAAACCCTTGTTGACTGAGCCTGATCGCCTGAAATCATGCTGAAGTGCCCAGTCCCCTGAATGAAGCATCTCACTGCAGGGGTGCAACCACCAGAGCAGAACCCCTTTCCATTCTGACATCTGCAAAATAGACATCTCAGCTCTGTAACTCAGTGTCTGAATCCAAGGGCAGGAGCACAGAGGGAAGTCAGAGTGAGGTCTGACCTACACTGTTATGAGCATCACTTCCCCTTCACTTGTATAGAGCCCACTGTGAGTGCCTTTTTTGTCCAGTTTAGTCCATGTCTGCTTAATGTAAACACTAAAAGGTCCTTATTATGTGAAGACTCATTCTGACAAAAAAGTGCAACTGTAGTGATCTAATTATATTGGCAGTACTGGGAAAAACTCCTCTGTAAATAAGCCCACCAAGAAAATCAAAATAGAAACTACCTCTAAGCAAAAATTCTATTTTCATTGGCAAAATTAAGTCAAATGTTACAAGTTGCTGGCTTTTGATAGTTAATATCATACCACTATAAGGGTCATCTTTCTACTTATTTCATAGAGTTATCATCCTAAAAGGGCATTTTATGCTTTTGACTTTCTAATTTTCTTCCTTTCATATGATCCTCTCTAGCACTTGTTCATGTTTTCAGTTACTTCTCTTTGCCTATTAGCTTTGCGTTAGTATTAGCAGCAGCAGTTCTGCACGGTGGATGATAAAGCTCTTGGTGCAATGCACAGTGCTTTCATCCATCTGTAACACCGATGGTACGGAAAGCACTTTGGAAAAGGCTGGGGAAGGATACTAGTTATGGAAAAACACACTGCACATTTGCAAACTCCTTTGTGTTTGTACAACAGTTATGGACAAGCTGATGGACAAGTGATGAAAAGGGTTTAAGAAGAAATTGCCTGGAAGCTTTTTCAGTCTTGTTATCATGCAAGAAAAGAGTATGAGGAGGAACTATCATCAGAGAAACAGAAAACAGAAAAAATACATGTGGAAAAAGGTGAAAGGTCCTGATTCTAATGGTCAGGATTAACTTTTCCCTGTAACCAAGACAACATTGCCAAGCATGTTGCCAATCCTATTTCAACAAAAATAGAGGATTTCCCCCAAAAAAATCCTATAAAACACCTCATATGGAAACAGAAAATCAAAAGAGCTTTCTGGAATGCTTTCTGCAAAGAGCCATCACATTAATTCTTAAATCATAGCTCTTCACTGAGACTCTTCTCTGAGAGAAAAAAGGAAGCTGCGACCAAAAAGCTCTACAAAAGACAAACCTCTGGTGAATGGCTGAGCTTTTAATAACTGAGGAGAACAAGGAAGAGAGACTAAGAATTAAATCATGAGCAAAATTTTGATGTCTATAGCATGAAACCAAGAATGGATTTAAAAGACAGCAGTCATGAGGCCAGCACAGAAAAACACAAAAGATTTTAAAATATGAAGTTGAATTGAGTTGAATCAGGTCTAAATTTGTCAGACAGGCTCAGTATCTACTATAAACTGGTAATAAATGGGAAAAGATTATGCACACTATTCTTTCTAGGACAAAACCATGAATTCTAAAGGAAAGAAAGCAAGGTACAAAAAATAATTTTCAAAAAAGAAATTGCAGTTCAAGCAGACTTGCACTATATTCCTAGTGCCACGGTCAGGTTGGAACTTTTCCCACAGTCCTGAAACAAACGGTCCCTCTCCCTCTTCTTGTCCAGGATCCTAGTTTTTATGTTGTTAGACCAAGGACTTCGAGATGCAACTGGAAAAGCAAAGGTCTCTATTTTCTTTCCTTCTCAGTGATTTTACTTCTTCTGAGGGAGTTCAGTGACTGCAAGACCTGGTCTGCTGTTCCCTGGCATGAGTCTCACCATCAGATGGTCCCATTGTTGGCACTGAGCACTGGGATCTCCGAAGTCTTTGGTGTTCAACAGCACCTGGGCGATATACAAGTCCTCCCAGCAAGGAAGGGTTGGGCATGCTCGAGAGCTGGGTTCACACAGCTTGAGCCGATGTTTTTCTTTATTCTTTGTTGCAAGTACAGTCAGGAAAATATTGCACAAAAATTCAGTTTTAACCTTGGTTTTGAAAGTGAATGTACAGGTGACAGGCCTGCCACTTCATTCATTGAGCTGTGCTGAGCTAAAAGCTCACAGAAAATGAATTCCAGTCTCACCCACTAAAACACTGCAATTTTAGGCAGAAACACTTTGTTTCTAACATTTGCATTTGACAAATATTTGCAGCATAGCCTTACTTCATGAGTTCTGATGGCAGACGGAAGCAATGCCACGTGAGTATCATGACCAACTACAAGCGAGCACTGATTGAGCCATAGAATAAATGAAAATAAATAGAGCACAAATGAAAATTTGGTGAAACACATCATCTAGTCCTGATGAATGGAACTGGAAGAAATCACAGCAACAGCCTGCAGAGCCAACTGCCCTCCCGATATGTCAGGGGAATGAACATTTTGTAAATGTGCTCTGTGTCATGTTGTCAGGGCATACCTTGCCAGCCATACCTGTGCTTCATGACTTTATTACAGGCCAGATCAGTCTGTGGACATCCCATGAAGAGAAACAGAAAAGTGTTATGAATTATTCAGCCTTTCTTTTTGTAAGGGCTTTTTCCCATTTTCCGCCTCAAAATTAGGACATGATTTCATTCTCCCTCATGTATTGTATTAGTGACACAACTGATGAGTTTGGGTTCCTCGACAATTTGTGGAATTACACCTTCTTATCACATATTTGGGACTCAGACAGAAAAAGCAAGGGGTGCTTGTCTACAAATATGTGAATTTACTAAGGATTACAAGGCACAAATTAAAATGGACATGGGTGATTTTTAACAAAAAAAAAAAAAAAAAAAAAGAAAAATGAAAAAAAGAAAAAAAAAAACACCAAAACAAACCCACAAACAAACAGAAAACATGCTTCACATGAAATATTATGAGTTGAACGGTTCAGGCAGTGTCAGATTTACTACTACAAGTAAGGGCAGCACCTGCCTCCCAGCAGTCTCTCTCCCTCCACAAAACAGCAGAAGAGGTCCTCAGGTAACAGGTACTCAGGGGAGCAGAGGCACCAAGTGCTTCCTTGGTGCCCTCATCACCTCTTTCTGTAGGTCTGACCTTTCACACAGGATAAAATCCTGCCAGAAACGTGCTTTGGGTCAAATACTTCTCCCAGACTCCCATGGCCTATTGGAAAACATTTTCTGTTTGTTTCTCTACAGTGTCTTCCAACATCTCATGCTGCTGTGCAGGTGCAATTTTGAGAGACAACTTGTGTATGCAATGGCTTTCTTGATCCTTTTTTTTCCTGTCAGCTTTTATATTTGACAAATCCTCTTCCTTTATGTGTGTGCATTCACCTTTCCTTCTTGTATTCACACTCACTGCATCAAAGCAATGGGATCTCTAAATCCAGGCTCAGTGTCCTCACCAAAAGCCTGTGCAGATGCTTTCTGCCCTAGGGAACCCAAGCCAGAGAAGTAGTAAGAGGAGATCCCTGAACATCAGGCAGTGAAATACAGACTGCGGACTGTCCCTCAAAGATGCTATGCTGCCTCACATAAAAGTGCAGGGAATGAAGAATGGGCAGTAAGAAAATAGTCAGATATCCTCTAAAAAAAAGGGCTTGAACCTGCCTTTTTCTTCTTTTTCTCATTTTTCTTCTTTTTATTTTGTAATGTGTTTTTAGTTGGTTGGAGTTCGTTTGTTTGGGTTTTTTTTTTTAATAAGGAAGAATCATAGCCCACCAAGCTTTGTGTTTGTTGAACCGGAGATGGGAGAGTGGGGATGAAGGGGGAAAGTGAGGGTATGTAGGCTGTGGGGTGGGAATGGGTCATTCCCAGCTGGGGAGTCAGGGAATCATCAGCTGTCCTCCCCAGGCGGAGACCCTCAAGCCTTCGACAGTGCCTGTAATTAGACAGGGAATGTCTCCATTTTAAATGTGTCACTCTGGCTCAGTTGCTTTATCTTGCAAGGTTTCTCAAGTTTTTATTTTCTTTCATTTTAGAGCATTTTGAAACCTTGTAATAAAGGCAAAAGGAAAATATAACAAATCTGCAGTGTCACCCATGCACAGGAGGTGTGATTATCCCTCTGCCAGGGGGACACAACACATCACTGCCCACCCACGCACTCACCCCAACACCAGATCCCCATTCCCAATCAGCAGAGTCCAGGCACACTGAGGAGAACTGAATGGTATAAGCAAAGGGTTAAAAATGAGCCGTTGTTTACCAACTTTTCTTGAATCTCAAGGATCTTCCTAGTGGCTGAGGCACAGGCAGAACAAAAATCCTTGCTTTAGGGGCAGCCTCAAGAGGTGAAGCACAAGCAGAAAGGTACGAGCCCACCCAGGGACACCTCTCCTGCCTCCTCCACTGCTCCCCTCAGAAGGAGCAAACCGCTGTTTCCCTGACCCTCGCCTCGCCTGCCTGAGGGAGGGAGCAGTGCTTGCGCTGCCCTCTCCCACCTACCCCTCAGGAAGACGGCTGGGAGCACTGACATGATTTACGTCACCCCCAGAAAGGTCCTTGCAAAACCCCACTGGGGGCAAAGCATCACGTTGTGTCTGAGAGTGAAGAAGAGGAAAATATTTGCATCGAGCTCTCCGCTTCAGTTTGCAGAGGGCTGTCGGCAGCACCATCTTGCGCTACTCCACATCACCATCCTTTCCTGACTGACAGCAGCACGCTCACCGACGAACGAGACAGAAAATGAAGGCCCGAGATTCTAGTCCACATTACAAAGCAGAGCACACTCAAAACAGGGAGAGCATCCCTTGGAAGACAGCTACCTCCTGGCCCATATTCTGTTCAAGTGATGCTGGCAAAGAAATCTGCGTGCAGTCGCTTTAGTTGCTGCTAGCTTCCTGCACAACATATAACAAAGAGATTAGGAAGGTGTTGGAGGGGTGCATTGTGCTCACCCCACCTAGTCTGTGCCTTTGAGAGCACGCTGGGTGAAATTGCTGTGCCCAGGGTGGATGCAAGACCTGCACACAACTGTTCCCCTGGGGGCTTGGTTAGAAACAGGAATGGACACTCAGGTGTTGGGCTACCCTCAGCCCAGGGATAGGTCTCATCCAAAATGCTGTCAAAATAAGAGCCACAAACACAGGGTCTGTAGCCTCACTGCAGCTTCATGAGCACATTCGTGTTACAGAGCTGTGCTCTTTTCATGCTCCTTTATCCCCCAATGAAGGGGGTCCTGACCCAGCAGGATCCACTTCTGTCCCCCTTCTCCCAACAGGGCAGTGAAAACAGCCCAAGCAGCCCTGAATGGGGGTCCATCGGTGAGCTGAACCCTGCTACATAACCCCACAGATGGGCAGAGTCATGGGAGGACCAGTGCTGGCACCCACTCATGTTGAGCGGTTCCTGTGCTGCTGATGGAGATACCTCAGCTCCCTCCAAGGATGGTTTACCGCAGTAGCAATCCCTCCTCCCCAACATGAGCTGTGTCCATGAGTAATGGTCTGTGGATGCAGCAAGAAAAACCTGCTCAGCCAGGCAGGGCTGTGACTCTATTGCACTGCTCAGCAGCAATGACAGTGACAAAATCTGGTACTAAATTATTTGCATCGAACACCAAATCCATAGCAGTACCAAAGCCAGGCAGAAATTATAACTACAGCATCTCCCCTCTTGACTTTATTTTTATCACTGAGACCTGAATCCTGGAAAGAGTGTTTACCACAGGACCTGAGTGGGTTTGTCTTTGGTATGTGCCCCAGTTCATGAAGAGATGATGTTTACACATCCATTGTTTCTTAGTAACTTCTGATCCCACTGGCCAAAGAAGAAGATTTTGCAAAGATACAGTATTCCTACAAGCTTTGTGAAAACTAGTTGCTGGTTAAAGATGAGTGGCACAAATTGCTGCCACGCAGAGTGTGGGCTCAGCAGTCAGATACTGCATGGCCGGTGAGTGTACAGATACCTGTTGCTGGCCAGGGACACCAAGGCTGTCCCCAAACACCAGCAGCCCATGGCTGACCCAGCATCAAGCGACTTGGGGTAGAGCCAGGGGCTGTGGGACATAAGGAGGAGAAGTGGTAACACAACTAGGTGATACCACAAGAGAGATGTGAGTTGTGACTGCAGCAGAGGTGGCAGAGGGATCTGAGACATCTGTAGAAAACCCACCTTTTCTTTTCCTTTCTAGGCCTTATGGTCCTGGAGAGAAGATGGAAACGTGATCTCAGAGCACCTTAAAATTCAAAAATAATTCAAAGTGTATAAGCCCCTTTACTACGCTATTTTTAAAATCTCAATATTCCTAAATCAACTTCTTCATTTTGGCCACACAAATAGTAATTTCCAAGTACTTTACACCAAACCAGGCTTCTACAGAAATACCAGTGTGTGTGACACCTTTTGGAGACCTCCTCTGGATGGCAGCTAAACATTGCATCTTGGAAGTACCTCTTCCTCTTCACCAGCCTGGCATGGGGTGGCTGTCTTGGACACAGATATCTGAGGGTGTCTAAAGCTGGGTGATATCCCTCTTCTCAGTGCTTTCCAAAGCCTCTCAGGTATTCATGTCTGAACACAGTGAAATTTCCAACCTACTGGCAACATAGCCGCAGTGGTTCCTTGGTTTATCTGAGTCCTGTACTGGAAAGGGTTCCCGAAGAGACGGTTGACCCTGGAAGCTCAGGGGACCAGATGGCAACTTGCAGGACTATCATTTCTGGACTCGGAGATGCATTCTGGCCCCACTGAAAGCATAGGATTCAAGTGGTGAAATCTGGGGGGGATCACCGCCATTCATAGCTTCATCACTGGATGCCAAGACAGCTTCCATCACTTTCTGAAAGCTTGAGTAAAATAAGAATGCAAAGCTAGATCTATCACCTCCTCCTATCGACTTATTGACATTGCTTGTTTGCTTTCCCTTCCCCCAAACTCTTAAATCTTAGGCAAATGGCAGCAAAAGCCAGAAAAGCTCACATGACATTTTCCCATTTGCTTCTACCTGAGAACTGTTTAAAAGAAAAGTAGTCACAGTCAAGGGAAAATACAAGTATAAACACATGTATATACATTCACATATATTTGGCAAAATAGTAATACAGCAGGTGTACTAGTGTAAGGAAAATAATGTCTTGCTCTCACTTTTTTGCCTCAGCATATACCTAAACATTCACTGTTTACAAATAAGATTTTTTCATCTGTCCTTTGTCTGGCCTTATTACTTTAGTCTTTGAGCACTCCAGTGAGCACACACCAAAGAGGGATGTGCCAGTGTGGGACTCCGGCTTACTCCAAGACCTCTGCCTTACTCTTTTTATAGCTCATAAGGTAAGAAAGCCTTGCCTCTGATCAAACTGGAATGCATTTCATACATCACATACATTGATCTACTGTTCCCACCAGGCACAATTTTCATAGCACTGCCATAAGCTATTGAGGGTCTTTTTACCTTCCTGTAATCATTCCTGACAATTTTTTCAACAATATAAAGACTATGAAGATAGCTGGGGTGGATGGTATTCCTATTTTTAAGCTGAACAGAGGAAGGAGAGAGTTTGTTTATTCTAAATTTCTAGTCTCAGGTCACACCAGTTATTTTATTGTATTAGGGTTTTTTTCTGACAAGTTATTTTGAATAAACACAGCTATTGTTATTGCTGCTTAGGATGGCACTTTTTGCATTCTCAACTTACAGCCTCCTTAGGCTCCTTTGATGTCCCTCGTGGTTGTTTCTCAGTTCCCTCTTCCTTTTGAGACACCTCTGGGTCCTTGTTTCATTATGTTGAGTCACGCATAAGACAGACTGATGTGCTTGTGGTGCAATGATGAGGCTGGTACTGAGCCTGCACTGTCTGTAGTAGTTTATTATTGCTGCCAGTGAAAAAGAAATCTAAACCTGGCAGCTCAGCCTGCTGTGAATCAATATTTTACAGGTAGTGTACTTTGAAGAGATGACACAAAGACAGACTTGAAGGAGGAGAGGTGGGGGGGGAGGGGAGGAAAGCGAGGAAGAGAAGAATTTACCTTGGCATCCCTTGACATACTTTTCCACCAAAAGTGAGAGAAAACAAGCACCCGGCACTGATGATGAGGCTCAGTCACATAGCAGGACCCTGCAGCCTTTACAGGAGCTGTTACTCCCTGCTTGCCTTCCTTACTATTGCTGTGCTGGAAATGGGATAAAACCCAGCAGCAATACCACTGAGTGCAGACAAAAACTGCACTTTAGGAGGAATATAGAGCCAGAGGACTGAGTGATACCCCCTTGTCAGGATCCTCAGAGCCACGACCTCTGCATGGCAAAGGACCTGGGAGGGAGGGGACCACCCCTGATGCGCCAGCCTATGTCTTGTCTTCCCAGTAACTTAAGGTTCTTGGCAAAGTTTGAATTATTTTTTAATATTTTCTCCTTTTTAGGCTGATCTGATTAAGAAGTTTTTAGTTCTTTGTCACTGTACAATGGAGGAGCTTTGTAAGGCACCATATGGTAATAAAGCCTTTCATTACTTTGTGCTGGCCACCCATTTACTTCCTCGTGAAAATCAAGGTATCAGTTACCATCTGCTAAGGCCTGAATGGCCTGACTCCAGATTATCTAAGAAATGATCTCTCCCAACCCGCCTCATTTTTTACATCTGCCTTTAAGTAGGACACTTTGCCGGTTTAACTCAAAGGTAAAGCTGGCAGGAGCCAGACTCAGGCAGCCCTACAAACTCTGCAATTGCCTGCCCCTGGAAAGAAGTTTGAAACCTTTTTTAAAGTACAGCATAATGGTTTCTCTTGTTTGCCCTACGTTGTTATAACATCCATAAGGCTTTAATATCCTGGTGGTTGGCATCAGGCAGCTGGAATTCAGAGCTTCAGCCTGCAGGGTTGCAAAATCCCAGGGGGGACCCCAGAATAGGGACCTTATAAAAAACATGTGAGGTGCAATATCATGGAGAAAGATGCATCTCATAAATGCATATAGGGATGTCAATCTTGCATTGAAACTAATATAGTGGTTAAAATTATGGAACAGTTTGTGTTTTATAGGATTTGGATCAACCTATGAATGGAAGGAAAAGTGAAGAGTCTTCACCTCAATATGCATTAGCATAGGGCCAATAAATTATAAAATTTTTGACTAGCATACCAACACTTACTATGTTTTATGTTGAAATCTGAATAAACTAAAGCTTTCTAGAAGAAACTAGAATCATATTTCTCCACCTGTGCAGAATGATGTCCCAAATGAGAAACATATATGCAAGATTTAGTGCAGCAAAAAATCCCTAGGGATAGAGAAATAACTTTGTAAAGATTAAGAAGTTTGCCCACGGTTTTACAAAGAAAAAGGGCTAAAACTTAAGTTCACACTTTCCCACAATAGTTCAGAAATTCGGCATTATTTCTTTGAGAAAACATGTATCAAAATGAAAGCAATAACAGTCAATTAAATACCAGCTAATCTGATTTTTAAAGTTGGTTATTATTCTTATTAAGTAGGACTAAGGCCAAGTGGACATTCGCAGCAGAAGGAGGAGGTTGAGGTCACAGAGGTAACATGACATCTTTCTGGACATGAAGACTGACTTGTAGTTTGCAAGAGATTTTGACAGTGGATCGCTGCTTGTGTCTGTCTTCCTTGCCAGCCAGCTGAAAAGTACTTGCATTTCAAGGAAACCATCAGAAAGAGACATCAGATCTCTAGTTCTAACACCCTCATCATAAAAATGTGTATAACATAATGCCTGATGGTTCAAAGACACACTGTGATGATAATTATTAGCAGTAGCACATGAACTCTACAAAGTAATTTTGGTCAGGTATAAAAGGATTATTTGATTTGATCATAGAGAGTTACAAACCAAATTACTTCTGATAAAAGAGATGTTATTAGTGATCTCCATGGCCTCCCTGACTCATTTAAAAATTATTTTGCAAATTTGAATAATGGAAAGTGAAACAATATAGATTTCCACTCTCTTTCCCAAACTGTATAGAAGAAAAGACCCTTAATCCACATGTGTGTACCTAGAATAATGACTGATCCAGGCTTACTTTTAAGTCTGTGCTCACTGACGAGGTTGATAATGAGCTGACATGAATTAAAGTAAATAAAACTCGTGAGACCTATAACCTGGAACCTCTGTGTCTTGGAATTGAGGTCTTGATAATTGCTTAACTTACCACACTATATCATTTTAAATGCTGAATTACAAACAATTTGAGAGAATGCTATGCTGTACCCATGACATAATGGGTGTGAAGTCTTACATGCAAAAATGAATGCATCCCTGCTGTAGGTTAGTTTGACTCAATTCTTTAAACAATATAAATGTGCTTTCCATATGAAACGCACAACTGGCTGTATTGGGTTGCATGGCAAGGTTTTGGTGACAGCAAGAACTTCAGGGATGGCTACTGTCAGAAGCTGCTAGAAGCTTCCCCCATGTCTGACAGAGCCCATGTCAAACAGCTCCAAGATACATCTGCCACTGATCAAAGCTGAGCCCACTGGTGACAGTGGTAGCACCTCGGTGATAACGTATATAAGAAGAGGAAAAAAACCACACAACAGCAATTGTAGCTGGAGAGAGGAGCGAGAACAAACAACTCTGCAGACACCAAGGTCAGTGAAGGAGGGGAAGAGGTAGTCCAGGAAGAGATTCCCCTGTAGTCCATGGAGGTCCACAGTGGAGCAGAGATCCACCAGTAGCCCAGGGAGGACCCCATGCTGGAGCAGGTGGATGTCCGAAGGAGCTGTGACCCCATGGGAAGCCGGCACTGAAGGAGGCTCTTGGCAGGACCTGTAGACCTGTGGAGAGAGAGAGGATCCCACACTGGAGCAGGTTTGCTGGCAGAACTTGTGACCCCATGGCGGACCCATGCTGGAGCAGTCTGTTCCTGAAGGACTGCACCCTCTGGGAGGGACCCACACTGGAGCAGTTTGTGAAAAACTGCAGCCTGTGGGAAGGACCCACATTGGAAAAGCTTATGCAGAACTGTCTCCTGTGGGAGGTTCCCCAAGCTGGAGCAGGGAAAAAGTGTGAGGAATCCTCCCCTGAGGAGGAAGGAGCAGCAGAGATAGTGTGTGATGAACTAACCGCAACCCCAGTTCCCAATCCCCCTAAGCTGCTGAGGGGGAGCAGATAGAGAAAATTAGCAGTGAAGTTAAGCCCAGGAAGAAGGGAAGGGTGGGAGAAAGGTGCTTTTAAGATTCAGTTATATTTCTCATTACCCTACTCTGATTGGGTTGGTGATAAATTAAACTAATTTCTCCAAGTGGAGTCAGTTTTACCTGTGATGGCAATTGCTGAGTGATTTCTCCCTGTACTTATCTTGACCCACAAGCCTTTTGTTCTATTTTCTCTCCTCTGTCCAGCTGAGGAGGGGAATGACAGAATGGCTTTGGTGGGCACCTGGGGTCCAGCCAGGGTCAACCCACCACTCCGGCATCACAGAGCCTTCAGGTCTGCTCTTGCGGTAACCCCTGCGCCTACAAACAAGTTTCTCACCCATGTGTACTGAGCATCCATCGAGGGAGGGACGGAAGGTCCCTGCTTCCACCCCAGTCCCTCCAGCCCCCTCCTGCCCAGCAACACAGCTGGGGAGAGAACACTGGGCAGGGCTTTGGCCATAGACATCTGATACTGGAAAACAAACTGAGTTCACCGGTGTGTCAGTGACCCACAAGAGAAGCAGGGGCGGCTTCCTTTCAGGTCTTCGGGCTCATCATTAATAACAGATGGAATAAATCCAGTGATACGGGTCATTTTCACACCTCACCGGGGTTGATGTGGTGCTGCTTGCCAGCAGATCTCAGGATGTCATGTAGAAGTACTGGCCTCAGAACCTGTTTTGCCATCAGAAGTGCCCAGGGTTGCTCAGGGAGCTGGTGACAGAGCTAAGAGCATTTGGGGTCCTGAATGTGGTCCAGTATTAAGTGCAGTGCCCCCTCGTCATTCTCCTTGCTGATGGAATAAAAGTTTGAATGGAAAGAGAGATATTTAAAGGGCTGGTAGAAAACAGAGAAGGAAAAACCAGACACTCAAATATATTTCGTATCTGTAAATGTAGTTCTCAGGCCACACAAAGACTTTTCACAGGCAAACTTCATACCAAGTGGATGGAAACTGTCTAAATGGCACAAGCATAACCAATGCATTTTCCTTCATGCTCAGACTTTTCAGAGATGGAGCACTGAAATCAAGTTGCCCATTCTGTTTAACACATAAACCATCACCCACCCTATTTTTAATCCTTTCATAGTGTCGGAATGTCTCAGGCATCAACATCCTCTGTCTTTTCCTCTGCTCTTCTGTGGTTCCCTTTTTACAGGCTTCTGGTTCTCATCTCAGCAAACCCCGTGACCTTCTGGCTACTCATAAGACACAGCAGCTCTTTTCTACACAAAAAAATCCTTGGGTTTTGGAACTGAAGCCCATCACTTACGGGTGTTCCCAGCTAACCATTAACTGGTTGGATTTCCATTATAGTTATTTTTTTACCTAGTGTGAAAATCTAGTATCTCAGTACAATTACCTGGCGTACATTGGATACTTAATATGTGCTATTCGTAAATTATTGAGGAGAATGTCTGTCCCTCCAGTGTGTCCTACTGAAATGATGGTCGCTTTTAGAGGCTACCTTTGAAACTTTGGTAGTTTTATACTTAAATCTCAGTTGTGGAAGTCAAATGCTGTATACCCAACTATGAAGAATACATGAGAATTAATTTACAGGGTAATAAGAAGGATCTATTCCTCAGCTGAAGTTTCTACTTTTTCTTAATATTCTGGTATTTTTCCCTGTATTTCCATTACTGTAAAGAAATTTGAGTTTGCTGGTATTTTGGGTGCAGTATTTTGTGCTGGAAGAGCTGAAACCCTGCTGTATTTTTTTTATGTCAGCATAGAAAAAAATCCAGAAATCCTTTTGTTTCTGTGTTTGTCTGTGTTCCCCACAAACTCCTAGCTTCAGTTGTCTTTACTGCTCCTTTCCTATTCAAGGGTGGCCATCAGAGCCCACAGAAGCCTTCCCATCCTGCCAGCCCAGCTGCTGCCATCAGGACAGGCACAGGGCAGAGCACCCCCTGCAGCCCCCCAGGATCAGCCACCCATGAGTACCCCTTTATCAGGCTGCAGCTTCTAACATGGCAGGGAAATAGTCATGACTTTTCAAATGCATGAAGCCAAGAGTCATGATCACCAAGAGCAACCTCACTGAAACAACTTGAGTTAAGAATAACAGTCAGGATGAGGGCATAAGCCTATAATCACAGCCTCATTTTAATGCTATATATACCATATATAACCACACTGAAACCAATGACACCTTTGGTGCAAAGAGAAAAATAGATGTACCAGAAAGCTCCAAACGCATATTCCCCCTCACTTCACATGTCTACTTGAAACACGAGAAAAAGATATTCCTTTTAGTCTGGACAGGTTTGTTGGAAGGGAATTTTTGCTCTTGCTCTGTGCATCCTTTGTAGATTTTAAAAAAGCTTTGATTACGTATCATTTTCCAATTTAAATCAAAGGGAATCTGCTGCAAACAGAAAACTTGCATTTTATGAATAACGTTATGTTATACAATTTCGCTTTCACACTGAAAAAAACAACTATTTAAAAATGAAATGGGTTAGTTGCATTTCACAAGGGTGACATTACATTACACTGGGCACTGAAGCTCACACCACCTGTATGCTTAACTCTGCCTGTCACAGTAGTTGTAAACACATCACCGTATCTGTTCAGCTGTAAGATGCTCAATAGGAAGAGTGCTTTAGATTTTGAAAGGAACCCACTTTTAAATGGCTAGGACAGTTTTACGACTCTTTCCCTGTCTCCAAGACGAGGTACATAAACCGTTCTCTCTCCTGTCCCTGTGTTCTCCAAACGTGAACAGACAGTTTCTTCTCGATAGACCGATAACTGCTCACCAGATTGACACCCTTTGTGCAGCAGAAGAGGAACCACATCTGCAGTGTTGTTGTCAAATACAGGAAAGGCAGCTGTTAGAATGACACTTTTCCTGCTTCAAAGCCAGTGACTAGTTGCAAGGCTTACAAATATTTGCTAAAGAGTGATCTTACTCAATTCCTGCTTCCAAACCTAACTCAACAAAAAGCCATCTCCAGGCACTCTGCCAATGCATCTGAACAAAAAGCCTAGCTTCAGCGAAGTGCTGTGATATAGCAGTAGCACAGCCCTTATGGTCCAAGCAACCTCTCTGAAATCAGGTTTCCATTACACAAAAACTGAAAATCTGATACGTACAGATCTGGAACAAAATCCTGCTCTTCCCCTAAATGGGAGGTTTGCCATGGATTTCACTTCAGGACCAGGACTGGGTGCATGGATGAGTGTTACTCATTCCTTATACTGTATTTATAGCATTACTAGTAGCCAGGATAGTAGACAGCCAATGAATTAACATAAGAGCTTGCAAAGCTGGTGTGAAATATGGTTTTATGCACAAAAATATATCTGAGATCAAAGATACAGTATCAAGCCCTGTGAGGCTGCCGGTTGAAAACCCGGTTGATAAAGGGCATAAGAAACAGCTAGCAACACTGCGTTTAAGGAGAAACTCAGCCTCCAAGTGAGCCAAGCAGGTATAAACTCCCTTGCTGAGAACTGCAGATCTAATCTAATCTGTCTACCCATTTATAGGATGCTACACTTTCAGCATTTAAGCACCTTACAAAGATAATCACAGCCATAAAATAGGCACATGCATGTGGTCTGCTAATCCACACAGTCCCCATTTCCTTTCATTCCCAGAATACCTGCAATAATATACATATGCCGTCAGGACACAAAGCTATATGCAGGCATTTTGTAGCTGAGGCTGTTTTCCTGCTATGATGAAAGTGAGAAATATCTACATTACTTTTATATTTACATGTGCTTCTACTCTGCTGTTTGCTATCTGGTTTCAGAAATGTTGACTGCTATTGGTGTTCACCATGCACTGCAGGAAAGCATGCAGTGACTTTAGAGAGCTCAGGGGATTATATTCACCCAACAACCCCAGTATTAAGGCTTAGAACTTTGGTCCTGATCGGATCAGGCACAGTCACCCCTATTTTAAAGCAGAGTTGTGTCTCTTCAGTTGGGCAACCTCAGAAAAATGGTCAGGCAGGGAGACACGGTGTTAGGAAAAGTAACCCCAGCTCCCAGAAAGGTACCTACAAGTGATAAATCAGGCTAGAGCACAGCACAGAGGAAATGACAGACTGCAAGACGTGGGCAAGACACTGACCACTACATATGGCTGCTACATATAAAATAAATAATGCTATGATGTGACAATGCTGATTTCATATAATCATAGAATAGTTTGGGTTGGAAGGGACCTTTAAAGGTCATCTAGTCCAACCCCCTGCAATGAGCAGGGACACCTTCAGTGAGAGCAGGTTGCTCAGAGCCCCGTCCAGCCTGGCCTGGAATGTTTCCAGGGATGGGGCATCTACCAGCTCTCTGGGCAACCTGGGCCAGTGTATCACCACTCTCATTGTAAAAAATTTCTTCCCCATGTCTAGCTTGCATCTCCCCTCCTTTAGTTTAAAACCATTGTCCCTTGTCCTATTGTAACAGGCCCTGTTAAAAGTCTGTCCCCATCTTTCTTATATGCCCATTTAAGTACTGAAAGGCCACAATAAGGTCACTATAGCTCATTCTGGGCATTCTGCTGTGGGGGTGCAAACAAAAAAAGCCTCCTGAAGCAGCACATTTGCAAACAGAAGTGGGAGCCAGCTGGGGAGAGGGAGCCTTGACAGGGCTCCCGGCTCTGCTTGGGGGGGCTGCAGCAGCTGCAGGGTGCAGGAGGAAAGTGCTTACTGAAGCTGGATGGAGGGTCAGGGTACAGCTCACTCTTCAAGTCTGATCTCTTTCTCATCACCCCTTAATTTCCTACATCTCATCACCTGAGCTTTGGTGCTGAGACAATGTATTTTCTTCATCGTTGTCTTTTAAGTAAGGATGGCAATTCTTTATATGTCTGCGCTAGGAAGATGTAGAACTGTAACTCTGTGTGATGCAAAGGCGAAGAAAACATACACTATGTCTCCAATACACACTATTTTGAGTTGGAAGTCACACATCACTAGAGAAGAAGAAACAAATCCCTGTAAAGGAATATTGAGGGAAGCAATCAGCCAGTGCTCAGCTGGCTATCCCACTTCACCTCCTAACAGGTGATAGATAGGCTGTCAGGAGTCAAATTATTTTCCTATTGAAGTTAATGATACAAATTGTACAGGCTGCAGTGTGCTCACCCTGACCCCACAAGTCTGCCCACAAGAAGCCAAAAATTAGGTTCCCTCACAATCTAGAAGCCAAACATTAGTGCTCAGGAAAGTCCTGGTGGAAATAAGCCCCCTGGCATCACAAAGGGACCCTGGTACTTGGGTGCTTTTCTCCCCTCTCCATGCTCAGGCCCCTTGGATTTATTCTGCCTGCAGTGCTACCAGCTCTGTAGTATGTCCTGTTCACCCTGGAATGCCTCACACTTCACAGGGGATCCCAGCGAAACCTGCAACACCAGCCTGTAGAAAAACAGTTTAAAAAGAACATTTAAATCACTTGTACAAAAGCGAGTACACAAGATACAGGTAAGATACATGGCTATGGTACCCCAGATATCAGTTTTCCATAACACTGTTTGTTCCTCATTAGTAAACATTTTCTTTAAATTATCTTGGATACTCATTAAATATTATCAGCTACTTAGAACCAAAGGATAATTATGAGTTTAATGAAGCGTGTACCAGCTTGCTGAAGTCTAACGTTTGTTTCTCTGCTGGGACTCCATTTTACTTTGCACTTATCCTTCAGCAAAGCTACTCTACAAAGTCACTTTGGCAATAAGAAGTATTTAATTAGATTAATGAATTTTTATCACCTCTCCTAGGGATTAGGCTTGTTAAATCCTGGCGACTAAAGAACAACAGATTCTTTATTACTAAATGTTTAGGGATGCTTTGGTTGTGTTGCCGTGGCAGTCCTCATAAGTCAGGCTGCTTTGGGCAGTTCTACCTTGTACATCCCTCAGTAGACGAGGGATATTTGGCAGGGACAACCTGTGCTTTCAGTTAAGTCACAGAAATCAAAATGCAAATGAGGGTTTGCAGACTCCAGACAACGTTTCCAGCAGCTGACTTTATTTCAAAGTTTTCTAACTAGCTCTGTGGGAGAATTAATGAAATTCTCATCTGAGGGTCCTCTCTTAATTAAAAAAAAAAAAAAAAATAATAAAAAAAAAAAAATTAAAAAAATAAAAAAGGAGGACTAGCAATCTGGTTTTAGCTCTGCTCACTAGCTGAAGAGCACATCTACTGCCTGAGCTAAGGAAACTCTAAGACTATTTGCTATTTTGGTGGCTGTTTGTCACAGTCCTACTCACAGCCTGGGAAACTGGTTTTAGATGCTGCACTGAAATGCAAAAGGAGCATGGCCTCTCCATTCCAAGGAGTTTCCTGCTAAAGAATTAATCGTGTCACTCCACACAGGATGACATGAAGCACATTAATTAGGTGACACTGCTCAGTCATGGGCCAGTGGGGTCCTGAGACGCAATCTGGAAAACCATTTTGTGACCCTCTCACCACTGCAATTGATGCACTTAACATCCAAATTACATGTACAACAGTTGCATTTTCAAAGCACAACTGTACTTTTATACGGATGAACTGAAATAACCTCACAGTATAAATAACCAAGCTGTTAGACCTGGACAGCCGTGCTCCCCTCAAGACAGCTGAATATTTGAGACTTTGAAGTGGGTGTCTCTAGTCAAAAACATGGTGTGGGGATGATTTGTGTGATTCACATCACTCCAGCCTTGTACCAGATGCACACAAGTCATGGTTATCACCGTTGTTCAAGTGAGGCATCCGAGGAAGTAATTTGCAAAACTTCGCAAATTTAAAAGTGGCAAATGAAAAACAAACAAACAAACAAACAAACACATACAATTAATGTCATTGCTGTTCCTAAGTCATCTGCACGCTTTAAAATCTCTACCTTAATGATGCTACTAACCTTGAAGGACAGAAGTCATATTAGCATTGTGACGAGAATGGCAGAGGTCCTGCCCGTCATGGCAGGGATCATTCTATAGTTATCATTGCTCTGAATTTCCCATTAAATGTGAAACATTAACATCATGTTTCTTTACTCAGCACAGCTCAAAACCCACCTGCAAAGGCTGATGTTTTCCCTCCTAGGCTGGGCTCTGCAGGGCTGTTGGTAGCATGGCTGGCTACCTTGTCACCAGCAGGCAACGCTGCCTTCCAGACAAGCAGCTTCAGAGAGTTTGCAGCATGGAAGGAAACTAGTGGCAGCAAAAGAGATGACAATAACATCAATTTTTAAATGATGTTGTAAAATAATAGAGAATGGAGAACACGACATTCATGCAAATAGACAACTTTTTAAAAAGTGGTGCCTGTGTGATTACACATTTGCCTGTGTCTGATGCATGAAGCCAAGTATACAAGGCGGTGCCAGATTTTGTGTGCATGTGACATCGTAGGCCCCCAGCTCAAGGTGTGAGAATGACACAGGTCACCAGTGCTCCACACGTTTGGTAGGTTCTGGCAATTTCCTGGGTGTCTGGATGTGATCAGGCAGCTGTCGTCCCTTCCATCCGCGAAAAGCTGCATCCAGCCTCACCCACTAATGTATGCACACTTCTGCGCCCATCTGTCTTCAATAATCTGTCCCCCAGGACCGGGAGAAAGAAGGAATAATTAAGCTGTTCCACTAAGGTAAGAGGATGTTTTTGACCAGCAAAAGTGACTTAGCCATTTAGTTCAAATCACAACTGAGTAAAACATGCACTCGTTGACCACTGACGCTGCAAGTGTGTAGTGATTTGAACTTGTTGATGAAGATAACTGCCTGTGCTGGGAATGCTAGAAGAGGAACAGAAGGCTAGAAGGGAGCACTGAAGTTTATCTGTATTCTGCAGAGTGTGTCTGAGTTAAAAATTCACCCTTCTCAGAAACCTTTGCCCAAGAGTGAACTTGATTCCTTGCAACATGTTTAAAAGAGTCCTGTAAGACACCTGCATGAATAATACCAAGTAGGGCATGTTCACTGAACTTCCCAGGATTCAGGATTCAAAGGGGAAAGAAAAGATGATAAGAAGCAGAAAGAATGGGAGGAAAGAGAAAGGAAGGGGGAGAAAAGCAGAATATGAGTAAAAAACGGAAGCTGTAAACAAAATTTACTGATGATATACCAAGGGCACAATGCAAAAGTTAAAACTAGGGTACAAGGAATTCATGGCATTATCTCAGATATTTATTTTTGAAAATAGGACTCTTTCTCTCAAAAATCTGTCTTGAATGATATTGAGAGAAGCACCTTCCAATTACCAGCACATTAAACTCTGAAGTCTGCAGTGTCACAGCAAACAGAGAGGGGGGAATGACACTGAGGGGAGGTGAGTGATTAGGACTCCATCTACCTCCCAGCTGTGACAGGATGTGTTTTCACAACATATCAACTGTTCAAATCATTTGATCTTCTTATTGTCTGATAGAGCAAATTAAATATGCAGTCTGCTTTCATGAGGCCTCCTCGTTCAAACCCACCAAATTCCTTTTTTTTTGCATTCCCTTTTTTAAGTTAATTAGAGCTCAGTTTACAAATCCCACAGAAGGGATCCATGGGCGATCCTGGGTGAAAACCTATCACCTCATGGAGAAAAAGGCTTTTTATAGATGTCTGTGCTTGTCAGGCTGAGGGTGCAGAGCAGACCATGGTGCAGGCAGGGCTTGGGGCTTTGCTGTGACCCAACTGCTCAGCTGTGCTCGCAGAGAGGACGAAACATGTCCTCACTGCCTGCAGGGCTGCCTTCACTGCCCTACCTGTTTCGGAAAGGGAAGAGCTCTGCAGAAGTGTTTGAAGCAGGGCAGGGGGGTGAAACTTCAACAAGGGGCTAAGAGTGAAAAGAGGAAAAGGAAAAGGAGTAAAATCCCCAGCAGGCTGGGATCCTTGCCAGCCACCACTGCTGAGGCTCTGGCAGCCAGCAGGAAGCACTCAAACACCCAAAAATGCCCAGGAGGAGCAAAGGTGGGAGGACTTGCAGGCACTTTAGCACAGACTTTGAACACAAAGTGCAGTTCACAAAATTCAAACATGTCAAACATCGAGACATTTTGCTAGGGAAGGTCTGATGTATTGAAGTGGCAGTGAGCGTCATAGCTCTCCTTGGGGGTAGTGGACAGGGAGTTGCACAGCACTAAAAGCACCTGATGGACACAACTTGCCCTTCACAGGTGGCAAAGCAATTCCAGCCTGGAGGTAGTCTTGATTTCCCAGCACAACACTGATGAGTGAAGATTGGGCTCTGGCTGCACTGTTTCACGTTGGAAATGGGTTGGAGAGGCCAGCAATTCACACCTAGGAGAAACATGATCTGACTTCTGCACCGGTGCCTGCAGACCCGCATAGTCCCCAACTCCTTTCAGGTAGCACCAGAGCACTTTGCTGTAGATACCAGGAGATGAACAGAGCAAAGGTAAGATAGTTTAGAGAGAGCATGCTGTGTTAATTTTTACATACCTGGATAACATATATATGTGAAAGATTGAAATATACTGTATTTACCTTCCTTTAAAAATTCATTGCAGCTTATATATGCTTGCATTTATTTGTGAAACAAGGTACTCAGGGCAAGGATTGTCTTTTTATTCCGTGTTTGTAAAGTGATTACCATAAAGGCATCTGTAGGTCTTTGCTGCAGATCATTACGGCAGCTTAAATACTTCAGTATAAATAACAATAATTATTGCATGAGAACTTAACATTCATATTAGTGGGCATGATTCAATCAGTTGACTTTTGTTTACATTTAGTTCAAGAGCAGTTTGGCACAGAGTATTCCAAGTTTTCAGCAATATTCTTTGTTCCTATCAATCAGTATAAGTCTGGCAATTTTCAGGGCAGAGGAAGTTTCCTAGCCATCGTTACAGGAGACATAATAATAGTATCTAATTGCAACTTTAACTACACTACCATGATTATACAAGGATATTTAGTTCTTCCTATCAGACTGTAGTTTGCAGAATAATTACTTCACAACAATTAAATTAAATTTATTAAGCAGTCTTCAAGTATACTACATGACAGTACTTCTGAGCATATATACCAACTGATACTATGTAATTGGGGTGTGAGGCAGCTGACTGGATTACACAATGATTTTCCTCATACCTTAAAGCAGGATCCACCACGTTATGCTACGTAATGAGTTTCACTCCAGAGCGTGGCAGGAGATAGAGACCGCACTGTGCAGACCTTACAACTTTCAGAAAAGCCTTTGACAAATATGTGCAGCTTAATTCAATATTTCCAGCCTCTGGTTTAGCACTGAAATAGTTCCTGCCTTATAAATCTCTCTGTTTATCTGCAAGTGCAGAGGTAGAGAGGCATGATGGATACGTCTTAATACTATCTTTGTTGTTGCATATAGGTTTTAATTTAATTTTACGTTATACGGCATTTGTTTTATCTGTTCCGATTAAACTAATTCTTCAAGGGACACAAGGAAGGTGACTGAAGGTGATCCATGCGGTCTCCTGCGGTTTGGATCTGTCTAGGCAGCCCCTTCTAGCTGGCCACAACTGGAGCCACCAGAGAGTGTGTTTAAGGGAAGAGCAGTGTCTTCAATGCTCAGCATTGGGAGGGATTTAAAAACTAAGAGAAATTGAAGATAAAACTATAATCTAATTTTGAAAAATGAGGATTAAAGGTTCCATTACTCTTGTTGTTTCCACTGTACATATGGAGGTAACGATATGTGATTTTGCTGGATAAAAATATAGGCCCCATGCAAAGCTAGTGTGGTGCAAGGAAATCCCTACTGTGTTTGTAATGAGGGAAGGTTAGGATCATGCAGATGTGTGACTATAAGACGGTTTAGTATTTGAGCTGGCATAATAGGAAGAGATTGTTCCTTGACTCGCTGACAAGTCTGGATATTCTCCACCGTGTTGCAATAACAACAACAAAACCACTAGGAGCCCAGCATAGCTCCGCGCCACCTCTTCCTGCTTATCGCCTTCTAATGCACAAATTGATCATCAGCAGGGGGGAACCCCATCTGGGTGCTTCTTTCCCGTGAGACTGATTTAATTTGCTATACTTGGTAAACATATATTTTTACAGGGCTAGGGCAATGTCTAGAAGCATGGGGGAAAGAAAAATGTCATTGATAATTTCTGCCACAGTGCTCCAGAGATACCCCAGGGGCAAGGCTGCCTGCCCTGATGGGCTGACAATTTATCTGGTCAATAGCACAGCTAGGGCCACTGGTGTGGGGAGGTGAGAGAGAAGGAGAACTTCCCTGCTGAACAGGAGGTCACTTCACGCATGGACAGCCAGCTCATCCAGTGTTCATGTAGGTGAGTGCAAAAGAAGTAGATGAAGCCTCTCCAATGTTGCTTTACTGCTGTTGAGATTTTTCTCACTTCTGCATCTCAGTGTATTCATTGTGCCTGGGAGACAAATAAGCAGGGACACAATCAGTGATGCTGATCACAATCACCGGATAGACAGGAAATGACTGATGGGCAGGGACCCAAAAAGGTGAGTCAGAAGAACTGGTATCCAACATATATGTGGGTCCAAATGCTAGGGTGAAGTGAGTCCACCTTAGTATTTGTATTGCCCTATAAAAAACAATTTATTGTGAAAAAGAAAAATCTTATTGATAATGTATCTCTAACCTGAGGACAAGGTGTATCTGAAACAAGGAGGCATTTATTTCTGTGAATGTACCTGTTCTTTATTGAACACATTATCATATTGAATGCTGCATGAAAAAAAAACAGTACTTGTTCCCTAGAGTCTATAATTTAAATTATAAATTTATTACAGTATTGGAAGGATATCGAAATCAACTCATGCTGTGATTCACTGAGGCAGCAGGTCGCCCTGCAATGCTGCTGCCATGCTGGCTTTTTCCATGGCTGAAGGAAGGAAAAGCACTGAAGTTCCAGTGTCCTCACTAAGAGTTTCTCACCAGCTTCAGCAGAGGTGGGATTTCACTTGGAAGCTGCTTCAATGTTTCTGCCTGATTCACTCATATTCTGCACATCTACTTCATCCTCCACTTAGAAAGGAATTTCCTCATTTTTCTTCTAACAGTAGTAAGCACAGATAAATTTTTGCACAAAATAGAATGCTGCTGCATTGGAATAAATGACCAGAGAACATCACCGGGTGTGGGAATGCTTTGCTTTCCAGGTCTGCCACCCAAGGAGCTGGGATGTGCACGTGTTCTCCATCACCCTCCCCAGCCTCCTGGTCTGTGCAGGCAGGAACCCTGGTGCTTTGGCTGGCAGGAGAACGTGCTGCACCCCATGGCACACAGGTTTGTCACAGGGCGCTCAGCAGCTACATCGAGACATGGTGCAGGAGAATCAGACAATGGCACCCACTTCTACAGTGCCACCCTCAATGTACCACAGTGTTCTGTGGGGTTTCGAACTGGAGCCAGAAACTGTCACTGACCAAAACTGCTTGGCCAGTTAATGGATGTTAAAAAATGTCAATTTTAACACATATTTTAAAATGTCAATTATGCCAATATGATGGATATTAAAAAATCAGAGATATTTTTGTAAACAAAGATTTTCAGATCCCCTTTTTTAACCTCTCTTGAGTATTTAAAATTGCTGTTTTCAGTTTTTCCTGAAAGGTATGATATCTGAAAACACTTTCTGTTGGCCTTTTTTATTTTATCTTTATTTTTTAATTAATAAGAGCTGAGATATCTACATTAGTATAGCACAAACATTTGGGCACTGAAAAGTAAATCTACATTTTTAAATACTTGATGGACAATATTAAGTGACCAATACCAATTTAAAATTGTGAGTAATAATAAATCAATAGTGTGCTTTTCAAGAAATTCACTTGAGAAGTTCAAATTGATAGCTACCTTCCTTTTACTAAATAGGTAAATGCTGCCTTGAAAGCAGTCATATTATTTCTCAGCATCAGCATAAACTATTTTCAGCTAGTTCTTGTAAATAGTTAGGATTGTGTTTTCCTCCACTTTCCTGTTGCCAAATGAACTGACACAGATTGTTTATGCCTTTTAAATGGTGCTTAGGGCATGCACACAAAGCATAAGTCATCCATGTTTCTTTTGCCCACTGCTGAACACTGTATTTTCCCTTTAGTGGACAAAGATTTTACTCCCACTCCTCTAAGAGAAAGATTGTGAAGTCAACTCAGGGCTTATTACCCAATGGAGGTGTCACACAGGGCACTTTTATGAATGGCCCTGGAAGAAGTAAACATAACAAATCAGTGCTAAAGGGTATGTGGCCATGTGAAACATTTCCAGAGTTTTTTTCCATACCGCAGGATTTGACCAATTATTTAATGAGATTATTTTTGTGTGGCTATGTGAAGTGATAAGAGATTGTTACCTCTGGATCACAGATTCAAGGGCAGCCTAGATGTCCTTTCAATAATGGTTGTAAAATTAGCCAGCAATTGTAGTACTCTCTTCATTTTAACAAAATATTTAACCTGATGGTTGAAATTCTCTCCAGATAAGGAAAGAGATGAAGGAGTGATCAAGACTGTCCTGTGCCCTGGATCCTCTCACCTGGGAGAAAACCAGGCAAGTGGCGACGGAGCCTTGTGATATTTCACTGACCGTGAGAGGGAATGTTTGCTGCTACAATTATTCTACCTGGCTCCACCATTTCAGGACAGGCCACAATCACTGCTGGCCCTTGTGGCGTTGCCTTTCATCCTGGTCTGGTTACACCCTCATGGAGCAGTCTAGAGGCTGCATCACTGTGGGCAAATTCAAAATTTCATTGCCTGCTTCGGGAAGATATAAAAGATATCCATCTCCAAGCCTATCAGTGTGGCAAATAGCATGAACAATAAATTCAGAAAATGTCGTATTTTGAACAACCAGTTTTAGTGTTTTCCTCCAGTTCCCAAATGAAAAGGTCTAATGTTTTCTAAACACTGATTTTTTTAATAAGAAATGATCTGCGGTGCCAGGACAATGCAGTTTCAAACTCATGCATGTTTATTGCACATACCGTGAAGCTTGTGAAGATTTATACAGTGATCAACTCCTTCAGCATCCTGAATCATTCCAGAGACAGATTGTCTGTAAATAGGAGACCTTGAGGGAGCAGAAAATGTAAGAACCTGCAGTTGCTCTAACAAGCAAAAAACCTTAAAATAGGGGATGATCTTCTGTACCCAAAAGCATTTAAAAGAAAAGCTGATGGTTTTCCCTGCAAAGACACACTGACAATAAAAGGCAAGTCAGAGGAAAGGTGTCTGCCATATAAAACAAGCCAGGACACACCTCCACAGCATTGGAGGTAGGAGAGGATCCTTCACCCTCGCAGTCCTTCCAGCAGTATGTGGGCAGTGGGTGGGCAGCACAGCTTCTAAGAGAACAGAACAGTTCTACCTTTGGGGCTTCCCACATGGGTTTGCTTCCTCCTTCCAGCACAACCTCCAAGGTCAGACCTCCTTGAATATATAGGGGCCACTGGTGGCTAAGACAGAAGCTCTGCTGCATCCAAATACCCCCAGATGGAGGGTGGTAGGCAGCGTCACAAACAAAATGACAACTGTCTATTTTTAAGAACAGTGGCAGTAAGCTTGTTGGGACAAGGTTGAAGGCAGCGCCTCCGTCAATAGGACAGCAATGCCCTACTCTCCCACAGGGCTTGCGTAGGCTGAGCTGGGAAGGGTCACATGTCAGGGGAATGGCCAGGCTTGTTTATGCCACTTGCTATAAATGCGTTAGTAGAAAGATGAGGCAGCCTCTGCATTTCAAAGATACCTATTTCTGGGTAGATTTTATGAACTTGAAGAACTTGGCTCCAGGCAGCTGGAGAAGAGTTTAAAATAATTCACAGTATCATGGAATCACAGTATCATTTTGGCTGGAAGAAACCCTCAAGATCATCAAGTCCAACCATAGCCTAGCTCTGGGATTAAACCAAGTCCATAAGAACCCCATCTATGTGTATTTTAAACACCTTCATGGATGGTGACTCCACCACTTCCCTGGGCAGCCCGTTCCAGTGCTTCACAACCCTTTCCATGAAGAAATTTTTCCTAATGTCCAATCTAAACCTCCCCTGGCATCCTGAGGCCATTTCCTCTCATCCTATCACTTGCTACTTGGGAGAAGAGACCAACATCCTCCATGCTACAACCTCCTTTCGGGTAGTTGTACACAGTGATAAGGTCTCGCCTCAGCCTCCTTTTCTGCAGGCTAAACAGTCCCAGTTCCCTCAGCTGCTCCTCATCACACTTGTGCTCCAGACCCTTCATCAGCTTCATTCCCCTTCTCTGAACTCTCCAGCACCTCAACGTCTTTCTTGTAGTGAGATGACTTCATCATGCAGAAGTTTTTGGGAAGGAAAAGAACTTTCAAGAGTTGCCTTTGGGCAAATTCACAAGTGAATCAAAGCTATAATAAAATGTTCTTTGCTGACAGCACAAGCCACTTGTCTTTGCTCACAACAGGTAACCTGCAATGACCTGGACCTGTGTGTTGTCATTTACCTGTTGGAAATAGCTATGTAAAGTTTCCAAATGGCAGCATGGACACTTCCTCCCTCTGCACAGGGCTGAGAATTTGGAGAGGGGTCTCAGACCTGCCTGAGCTGGCAATTATGGAGAAGCCCATCTATGATAGGAGTGGGCATAACAAGAAACAGTGTTCTTGTAACCATACCTAGTGTGGGCATGGGAAGTATGTACCAGGGCCTCGGCACAGTTAAGAACTGGACCATTATACTCACATGGAGTTTATGCCCTCAGCAACTTGGCCATCCAAAACTATAAGATTCTTTAAGTCATACATCCAGGAGACAGAAAAGTACAATCTACCTAAAAATATGGCTTGCAGAAAACTGCAAGGAAATTCTGGCTAAAGTAGACCACCCACTACTTTAACTTCTGCCTTTCCCAGGCCACAGAATTATATCTACTACCTTTTATGTACTGTAAATGTAAGCAGTGAATCTAGACTGTACCAGCTTCCCTGGCCCCAAAAGCTGACCCACTGTCTTTACTTTCAAAGGCAGAATTTATAAAGCCTGTATTGCAGTTCAGCCTTGAGTTGGGGCTGACATTTGTCTCCTTCCCCAAGTAAGTTGCCTGGTTACATTTCAAGCAGACTTCTGAAAGTATACAAATGTACTTCTTCTAAAACTGATAATCATCTTCAAGGGGGGAAGGCTTATATCCTGTTTTTGCTGATGAGAAGGGCCCCGGGCACCCTGATTTAAAAAATGATCTGACAAGAAGCGAAGACTCAAATGCTCCTTGACACATATACAACTGACACCTCAGATAATCAGCATAGTTTCATGGAATTAGATGAAACTCCATCCTCAACCCCCACCCCACACTTGTCATCTCACAGCAGAAAACATGCTGAATAACAGTGCGTTGCACCAGGGCTAGGCTTTTACGATATTTTCAGTCCAGGAGAAAAATAATAAAAGATTCCTTTTTTTCACTGTTATTTTGTTTGTTTGTTTGTTTGTTTTCCATCAACAGAGCTATTCTTCCCTTAATGCCATATCAAATTTTAAAAAATTTTCCACAGTCCAGTTCTAAAGGCAATACATGAACCCAAGGAAGGAAAAATGGAAAAAGAGAAAACAAAATGGAGCTGCTTGAGCTCAGCTTTTAAAACAAAAAAGAAGGACTTCCATACTCTGGAGCTGGAAGCCCCAGTCTGCTTCCAGACAAATTCCTTCACTTGCCATTGATTTCAGTGATACTCGCATAGTGTGGGCATGGGAAAAATTTGGCCCATCTTGTTTAAAAAAAAAACTATCTAGCTGTGCAAGATTTTTGCTCACAAAAGAGAACCTAAAGGATATGTGAGTCATGTGAAAGCACATAGATTTGGAAAGGGAGTGCTTTACGACGTAGAGGAGCACAATAAAGCTTTGCTCCCCCCCCTTACCTGAAATATTTTTGCAACAGCTGCGTTTCCAAGATCCCTTCTTTATTCTCTTCCTCTTTGATCTATCCAGTTCTTTTGATGCCAGTGATCAATCCCAATGTCTTTCCTTCTGAGACTTTCAGACAGTCTGTGCCCTACTCTCATGACTACAGTCAGTATCCCCTGAGTTTAGTGGCTCATCTTCCTCCTCAATCCTCCTACTGCTCCTCCCACTGGCCAAATTTCTCAGTCTTTGCCAATAGCTGCCTGCTTGTTTCTTGGCAGCACTATCCTTAGGTGTCTTCACATGTTACATCAATAGACAAATGACCTGTAATCCTCTCCCAATCATGCCCATATCTACTTGGTTTCCAAGGATGCTGGTGCGGGAGGTGAAAGGAGAGTTCTGTATGATCTGGTACCAATGGTTTTGGTTTCATTATTTCATCTCCAAATGTAGTACCAAAAAAAAAAAACCAATTTCCTTCACCTTTCCTGGGGCCACTGTTTTTCTTGATGATCAGTATTGCTGGTCCTGTAGTCCTATGTCTGTCTGTACATATGTGTCTCCTTGACCCTTCTTCTATGTGTTGCGGTCCAGGACGGAAACTCTCTTCTTCTTCAGTGCTTTTGTAGCCCCTGGAGCAGAAATATCCCAGCCCATGCCTGGACCTCACATCCACTTGTGTCAGAGCCATATTACTGGTCCAATACTGTAGATGAAGGGTTTGGATTTCTAGATATATTTTCCTTTTCATTTTTTCTTTCAGCAGTAGGCTGAAGAGTGGAATCTTTACACAGGATTTACACAGGCTCCAATTATCTTCCATCTTACTGGAGGTAGCTTTTTTATCAGTCTTCCAAGTCCTCAACTAAGCTGGATCAGGGTTTCTTTCTCAGACTTTGCTTTAGCTCACAGAGATTTGAATTTGAAGTTAGCATCCCCATAATAAGACTAGAAGAATTTCAGCCCATATTATGTTTTGGCTGTTTATCTGAGATCTCTGAGCAACCATGGTTTCCATCAGCTTCAAATATGAATGCTCAACAACTTTGAAAAAAAAAAAGTAGGTCCCTAAATTCAATAAATTTCATTTGAAAAATTGGTATAAAAACTGGTATAAACACTGGTATAAAACTCTTCTCTTTAAAAATTCCCACTAGTTTTTGCTTCTAAAAGGCTAGGTATAATGAAAAGGATGGTCTCATCCCCCATATTTTCAAGTTGCAGGTGCCAACAAACATCAAAAAGTGCAGACAGCTGGGAGAAGGAAGACAGTGGGGACTGATGTTTTTACAAGTTTGGCAAGGGAAGTCAAAAAGCCAGCGCAGTAAAAGGAAAAATATATATGGCGAGTAGATAAGGTATCTCACCAGCCTTACAGCATCTGTAGATAAAGAGTTCACAATCTAGCCTCACTGTGTTCATGTGGGGAGTATTTTGTCAAAGCACTGGCATCCAGCTATACGCATTACTGTGCAAGTGCTACTATTGATAGTTAAGGCTTGTGTTTATTTGTGCTGGATGAAGGTAGCAACAGTGATAGATAAGATTGCAAACACTGCTCACTTTAACCCTTTTTTAAATCGTTTTTTACCTTTATTTTTCAGACGTCATTTTCCTTATTCATTTCAGCACTTTGTTCCATGCCCACACTGGACAAAAAAAAGGGTTTTGGTCAGCCCATTACAGTAATAACTAAGTGTAAGAGGGTTAATTTCAACAATTACATATAAAGTATATCTGTAAATGATGCAGACATTATCATTATTTTTAGTTTAGATACTCTACAAGTCATTTTGTGTGTTTGCATGTAATTGTCCATCTATTTTAAGGACTGTCCTGGGCTCTCTGCTGCTACAGAATGTCTCTACCTTGTGGTATTTGGCATCACCAGGCATTCTACAGCAAAGGCAAGGACATGGAATCTTTTATAAATAACAAATCCAGAAAACAATTGCAGCCCCAGGAATTATTAATGTTTGTTGTGTGCTCTTGTAGGTAAGAGCATCCATGGACATCCGTGGACAAAGCTTGCTTCTCTGTCCAGGTCAGTTGCATGCCATCCAGAGGGCACGGCCACAGCCCGAGCAGAGTGAGTTGCAGGGGATTGCAGTGTTTTCAGCCTTTTGAGGTTTACACAATGATCAATGGCTTCAGCATCCCAAATTACTCTGGAGACCATTTGTTAAGAAGGGGCCTTAGGGAGCAGAAAACAAAAGTAGGGAGCAGATTTACAGTTAAAAGAATTGGTACAAGGCAACTAATAAGTAAAAATTCAGATCATCTTCCGAATTTCCTAAAAGCTTGAGGTGTTTGAGGCCAGGGTTTTGCTCTGGTCCCACCTCTAGAACTGAAGCACAAATCAGGCTCCTGTATGAAATCTCTCTAAATGCACAAGGCACCATCAATCAAAAGGTGTAATCAGCTTTCCCCTACTCAGTCCCTGCAGAGCTATTCTTGGCATGCTGTTGGAAGAAAGCAAAGGCAGAAAGTGCTTTTTTTTCCCTCTGAACGTGGTCCTAGTGGGACGGCTGCCCTGCATGAAGAATGCAGCCAATATCCCCTGTCTGTAAGCTGAGTTTCACAGTGTGTCATCTCCGCCTCTGCCAAGGTGATCGATCTCCATCGTCTGGGACTGTCGGGTCAGTGTCTGGTCCATGCTCAGCTCACCCACAGATACTTCTACCTCATTTGACTGTCAAAAGTTTTCTTCTCATTTCTGGAATGGCGTTACCAGAAATGGCCTAAAATTTCATGAGTGAACTACAGACCAGCTCCTGCCTCCCCTTTTATGCGTGTTCAGCTCCACAGTGTACCAGTAGCAACATGAAAGCAGAGTAAAAGGAGTCGCGTCTCCTCACACATATGTCTGCGAAGCAGGACTTGGGAACAAACCTCGCAGGAGTTTTGCACACCCTCACTGTCAGCAACAATAGAAAATCTCAGTATGTTACTGCCAGCCCCTAAGGGGCCACAGAGACTTTATGCTGTGGCTCTTCTCTAAAAACAGAAGCGTTACACAGGGCATTAGGGAATCTTGCTTATATGCAGAGGCATTTAGTTACAGGCCTGGGTCTTAAAACAATTTAAAGGATGTTTGTGGAACCAGGAGGAGATATAAAGGCAGTAAAGCCTCACAGGAAATAAGGGAGGAGAAGGAGGGCTGGGAATTACTATACCTGGGGCTGCAGCATTAAATCTATCCCCTCAGTCCCCCTCAGCACATTGCAGGATTTTATGTCAAGGTTTCCCACACTGATGCTAACCCTCAATCCACACATCAATGGAGGTCTCCCTATTGGGACAGTTCAGAAGATATACCGCCAAATGAAGCCTTTCAGCAAAGAGCACAGCAGTGAAATCAGACTGACCTCAGAAATTTTCTTCCTTTTCTTTCTTTTTTGTTATACAAAAGTCCTGCATAGGGGTTACTGCATATTTTGCAATACCAAGATGCATATCATTCACATATAGAGGTTACACAGGTGTCACTGGGAGAACGTATCCCTTCAAGAATTGTTCTAATTAGTGACTTGAGCTTTCATTTAATTACACTCTTTAATACACGTTTTGAAATTACAGAGGTGGGTGTAATTTAATTAGCAAAAAAAAAAAAAAAAAAAAAAAAAAAAAAAGACATATTTCTATTCCCTTAAAATATAGGTTACACTTAAGACATGACAAGGATGGCACGGATTTTTCCTGGGAATCAGGACTGTACGCCTTCACCTTGAGGCATGATCGGACGCAGCCTTGGGCATGAGAGTGAGAGTGTGACTGGAGGCTGACAGCTGCTCATTAGGGCCTGCCAGGGGTCTCAGCCCGGCTCCTGGCGGACAGGTGGCCACATGACTAACGAAACTCCTCACAATTAGCACTAATTGACACTCTTGTGGCCAGTCTCCAATGAGAGGTCAGGGACTGATTGAGCTTGGAGGCTGGACATCCCAGCCTGGCAGCAAGGGTCGAGGACAGGTCACCCTGCCAGCACCACTGCCGTGTTGACACGTGAGAGCACAAGATTCAGCGCTAATTTTTTGACAGCTCTGGTGTTCACCAGGACTTTCTGCAGCCACTGACCTAACCTGTCCTGGTTTTAGCTCTGCTGTAAATGCCTCAACCTGGCTTCTTTCCTACACCAGCTCCAGGAATTTACTCCACCCTTCCTGTCCTCCACCCCCTCCCCACATTGTTACTGGCTTTCTGGGGAACAGAAACAGGAGTCTGAGTTCACTACCATCTCCCACCTTTCATTTTTTTCATTTAGCAACATTTCCACATTAAAAATGTGCAGTAAACTGACCAGCTGCCACCCCTTGATGCTTAATCCTCTCTAATCTGGTCTGGGAACACTGAAATGTACAACTTTCGTTCATTATGCAGCTTCCAAAAATAATTGAATGTAGCAAGTAGAGAGGGCAGAAAGTGAGGAGAAAAGGAAACTAACCCCCCCAGCTATTTATTTATCGTTTGCTAATGGCTTGCATGGCATGCTCACACCACCGAGAGTGATGTTCACCTCCTTAGAGGGCACATAGGCTACTCAAGACGTGGACTGAAAAATGCTCCCCATCCAACACAGGCCCTTTCCACCTGGGAAAGCGATAGCCCGTGCCCCACAGACCTTGCAATCTAACAGCAAACAACATGGCCCTTAGGGACAGAATTAATTGGGAGTTTGGCTTTTATACTAGTTGGCTTGATTGACTTCATCTGAGGCCCCACAAATGCAGTAAGTCTTTCAGAGGGGCTCCCTATAAATTTATGGCTCACAAGGCAGGAAAAAAATCTCATGTAAATTATACCCTTTGAAAATGATCATGAGGTATCTAGATGGCCCAGGAGACTGGAGAGGAAGGCTCAGGTTTCATCTCTGGCTCATTTAGTATAGGTAAGTAGTAATAACTCATTGTTATTCTCCTAAAGTAATGCAAAAGCCTAGGAAAAACAAGTTGGTTTATCAGTCTGCTTATACCATGCCCCGTACCCAAACACATCGCTGTCTACAACCACACATCTACGAGGTTTTCCACATGAAAAGCAGCAGGTCTCAGGACTGACTGGTGGGCAGCCACAGAAATGGACTAGTTCTCTCCTTTCTTCACAGATTGCCTCTCCTCCTTTTGCTGAAAAGCCACAGTCACACCAACATAATTTTACTAAACAACAATTAGGAAACCCTGTCATACAGGGAGTGGTTGAAGGTGCATCTGACAGAGGCACTGGCACGTTGTTCCATGTTGCTGTACTCTGAGCCTGGGTTCACCTGAAGACCCACCATCTAAGTTTTGCCTTCAACAGCCTCCATGGCTGCAGTCATGATTTCTAATCCAAACATCTAACATGGCCTTTTCTTATGGTGCTGACAGCTTTTTCCCCAGCATACAGCGGTTTTTCTTGACAGAAATACAAAGCCTTATCCTTCAGAGAAAGGACTTCTCTCAGGATCTGACTGTCTGACTTGTATAGAAAAGCTAAGACATCTATAGAAAGTGAAGTATTCAGTAAAACTCAACTTTAAAAAATTATTTTCCAGTCAGCTGTATCCCACACAGGTCCCAGCTCTGAGAAACATTGAGCCTTTGCTTTTACTTGGCCTCAGCAAAATCTTAGAAAAAGCAATATAGAAATCTCTGGGGGTCAGGGTCCTCTCTCAGTCATCTGCAAACCATCTAACAAAGTCATCACTTCTTTACAAAATGCAATATCAAGAGCATATTGTTTCACACATGCTGCTTATCATTTTCCACTTTGAAATAAGCAGCTACAAGCTCTTCTAGAGGGACATTTTATTTTGGACAAAGGCAATCAACTTGGAAAAAGTGACTGATTGCTATAGTGTTAGTTTGCATTTCATGTCACCTTGCTTTCAAGTTCTCATTAATTACATTACGTTAATTAATTAATCCTGGTAACACACCTGTTGTTAAGAATTACCCATACTTTATAGTTAGAGATACCATAAGAGGGCTATTAAGAGGTTTGCTTAGGTTCTGTACTAAAACTGGAAACTCTAGTCCAGTTTTATACTGGATCCAGATTATATCTGTATAAATATGTGCCTTCCCTCTACCCTTTCCCAACTTCTACAAATAGAGGCAGCATCAAAGGAGTCATGTTCTCCCTTCCCAGTATGCAGGAGATGGCTTGGTTCATTTATGGGGCGGTACATGTACAAGAAAATCATTGCAAAAAGGTAATAATTGAAAAACTTCTTCATTTGCACGCCTTTTCTGTAATCCCAGCTAGGGCAGACCAAAGTGGCTCACCCTTGACTTCTACCTGGGGTTAAGGCAGAGGCAGCAAAGGCAGCTGAGCACCTGCTGGAGGATACACAGGGTGATGGGTATGGCTGGACTAGCCCTAGGGACAGGTGGAAAGGGCAAGGGGTGGAGGTGGCTAATGGCCAAATCCTTACTAGGACTTTCCTTTCTGGGATGTGGAGAGTGGCACCAGTGCTGGTGGTGCAAGGAGTCTGATGGGGTTCCCCACTCCTCAGCTTCCATACTTGAGGTGGGCAGTGGTGCAGGAGAACCCAGATGGGCCAAAACACTGCCCTCTCCTCCTTCATCCATCCACCCAGCACAGCTCAGCTTTGCTCCTGTGAGCCCTGCCATGGGCTATAGTACTTTGTGCCAGGCATGTTTCTACAAGAGTGTCATTTTGTTCTACAATGACACAGCCAAGTGTTGAGTTGATAAGGACACAGACCACCATGTCCCCATTTCTGCCTGATAAGATGTATTAGAGATTTTCTGGTAACTTCTTTTAGGGACAATGGTGCGCTGGGTAGACAGTGATGTCTAAAACCCCTTTGGGCTGTGGCCCACCTTAATCTCTGAGTCTGTGTCCTCAAAGAGAGGCCACACAGCCCTTCTTCACAAACCAACCAAACAGCCAACCAGCTCAGGAAAACTAAGAGTCCTTGCTGCTAGGCTGGGTGCTGAAGTGTGTCTTCACATCTCATGAACCTCAAGCATCCCAGTTTCCCCCCTTTTTGTATTTCTCCCTCCATCACCTTTTGTAGCACATGAGGAGGGACTGGGTCACCTGGGACATCCCTGTTGTCCAGGTGGCTCCTCGGAGGCAGGAGAGGTAAGGGGAGGCTACAACCAGCAGGCATGGGCTGGCCACCACATCCCCTCATATCCCTTCCTCTCCAGCAGTATTTTAGCATCACTCTGATTCTGGCAACTGGGTACTTCCCAGAGAGTTAATTTGTGAAAAGAAATGGTATCGATTCAAGGGGTTTGCAGCAATAATTCTGTCATTCAGCTTCAGCTCCATGAAATAACACTTCATTTTTAGTGTCCAAACAATAAATAAAGATAAAATGAGCATTGGCTTAAACAGCATTTAGCAGGCATGAGTTCCCAAAGAATGGCATGAAACCAGTATCAGTTGCTGCTTTTCCTTATGAGAATCAATAGGGAATGCTGAATGAGTTAAAAAAAGTAGAACATTTAAAAAAAAAAAAATACTGTTAGAACAGGGGGCTCTCTGCATTGCTTGCGCTATGTATCCATGATCCTTTTGTGTCTCTTTTTATCCTACCCAGGAATGGAATTAGCTTTCAGTCTTTCCTTTTTTTTTTTTCCTAAAAAAAAAACAACTGATCTTATTTAAATCAGCCCCTTAGCAGGTTGGCTGAATTCTTGAAAGCCTAACACAGCCTGCAGATGTCTGTCTGTGCAGCCACATGGCAGAACCAGGCTTTGGGGGTCCCCAGAGCATCACGCGGGACCAGGAACTTCTTGGTGCTGGTTCCAAAAATCCATATCCCTTTCCAGTTCATTACAAACGCCTATTGTTTGCCATATTTATCTGCCATCACTGCTGTTTGTTAGCAAATGGAAAAAGAAATGCCAGGACTAAATTTCAGCCTGCCCTTAGAATAGTGGAAAGGGGCTACAGGAATTGAATGACAGATGGTCTTTGAATGATATACAGAACCTCTGCCCCTGGGCCTGCTTTGGAGGAGCTGTTTTGGATTGTTGCTCAGAAGAGTGGGAGGTTGTTGTGTGATATGTGATTATTCCATAATAATTTTAATTATTTTGCCTGTTTTCAAACAATAGTCTCAGCCTTTTTTAATTTTTACACTCACTGAGTTGTGACACGAGCATTCTTTCCTCTGTGTTAGCAGGGATTAAAATCAAACCCTGTATCCCTTCCCTTTTTTTTTTTTTTTTCAAATAATCCATGTTTAAATAAATTACCTCAGCCTGGAAAAGTGAGTTACAGGGCATTCTCCTGACGTGCGCGATGGAGAGAAAAGTGAAAGGCTGGGGAGCAGGGCTGGGGGGATGGGGAAGGCTTTATTGTGTTTTGCAGGATGAGATTGTCACAGTAACAAGTTTCAAGAAGAGGCTGCTCTTTAACTCCTCTTCCTCGGTGCAGAGAGCGCAGCTCTGGGAGCCTCATTTACATGCATATGGGTATCTGATTGGATCTGTTCAAAGGTACAGTAGGAGTCAGTCAGATTGCATATGATGTGCATATAAATGAAGTTCCCAAAGTGGGGTGTGATGCTTCAGGAGAGACAGGGAAAATATGCTGTCTCTGCTTCATCCAAAGTCCGATAGAAACTTGCGGATTATTTTTCTTTTAACCAGCTTGAGATAAGCAAGAGTGCAAGCCAAAAAAAACATACATATGTGCGATATATATATATGTATGTATGTATGTATGTATATATTTCTCCCCTCCCCATTTTCTGAATTTACATTTTAGACCAAATGCAGTACATCTCTGAAACACCATAAATTGCATTAACTCTGCATTATCAGAGCTCACGTTGTTTGGTTTACGGGCTGACTGCACACACATTGCTCTGCACAGGGCAGGGGTGCAGAGCTCAGTTCCTTTGCAGCAGACACACATCCCAGTCAGTATATCAGCATCACATGTGCCTCCATCCCTGCTCAGGCAAGCAGGGATCCAGGGAAAGCTAATGGTTTTGCTGGGTTTTGGTCTTTCTCCTCCCCAAGGAGAAATACACAGGAGACTGGGAGGCACCTGGATGAGGCCATAAGGATGGGTGCTTCTCTGAGTCTAACTCCTATTCCAAGATGCTGCATTTGTGGGGCTGGGGTGATGATGGAAGCTGTAGACGGGGGCGGATCCTGCATCTCATCCAAGGGGACACACTGTAATATCTGCAGTTTCATCTTCATCAAAACACAGACTATCTCTCCGCAGAGAGGTGCCTCACTCATCCCACAGTTAATGCCCAACTGAAATTCAGATTATTCTGTCCCACTAGTGATGAGAGTCTGACAAGTGTACTCTGCCTCCCCAGGATACCCACCAGCAGATGAAATCTGGCTGGTCCTCACAAGGCATTCTTGCACCACAGATGCCAAACCGAGTAAGCCTATATCTACCCATGGAAATAAAAATGCCCTGCATTCCTGTCTCCTCAGTGTTACAGGGAGACCAGAAGAAATAGCTTAGACAGTGATTAGGATGTTCTGGCAAACATCAAGAGTCCCTTGAAGCTAGATGCCATGGTTTCAAAACCTTAAAGCTACAATGCACATCTCTAAGAGAAATGTTTCCAAAGCAATCTGAAGAACTCAACTTAAAAGATCTGTCTTTTTCTTTTCTTTTTTTCTTTTTTTTTAACCTGTCAAGACTTGTCTTCTGGTCTGGGTTTTTCTCATAAAACATTAGATGATATCAAACACTTCAAGCCATCATTAAAAGGAATTTACTGTACAGCTTTAGGGATACTATCAGACATAAAAGGAGCCAAGCAGAACACTGAGCACAGGTGAATACAACAGAGAGACATTTCCAGTTCTGCAGCTTAAAAAATATTTGTTTCTGTAACTTTGGGCTACTTCCTATTTGTGGTTCAGAATCTAAAGAGCTTTGCTTTGCCTTAAAGCTGCACCTTGAACTCCTTTTGAAAGAACCTGTGATGAGCAGAGCAGGTATCAGGTCTTAATAACAAAGCCTAAATGCAGGTTTTTGTGGGGAAATACGAAGGAGGGTCATTGCTACAGGAGAGAGCTTGCAGGCAGAAGCCCATTTCGTTTTTCATCAGTAACCCAGATGATAAAATGAAATCTTGTAAAACTCAATGATGACATGAAGATTGGTGGAGTGGTAAACAAGGAGAGAGGCTTAGTGTTACAGGCTGACAAGAATTGCCTGGATGGATGGTTACAAGCCAGCAACATGCATTTTAAGATCATTGAATGCTGTGTAATTCAGGTAGTATATGAGGGACTGGACAACAAGCTCTGCCTGGGACCATGTGGCCTCAGAAAAGGATTTAGAGACACTGAAGACAAGTGCCTCTACAGAAGCTCTCATAGTAGTGGTACTGCAGAAGAGAGAAGTGTGGTCTTTGGATGTATAAGGGGGATATCTTGTAGAAATCACAAACTGTCCTGCCTCCACAGTCCTAGATACTAATGTCCATCTCTGGAGAAGACCATGAAGGGATCTGTGTGCATACAAATGAAATACAAACTAGCTTCTCTGACACCAGCACAACAGAAACGATGAGCAAGAAGCTAAGGCCTAGTTCCAGGAGCCCCAGCCTGTACTCTACATGTCAGGAGCCTTTTTGAAGATAAGGAAGCGTTGGGGTGTCCCATGCATAGGGGATTTGTGCTGTCTGAAGGAGTCTTTTACCACCTGAAAGGTGTCCCTCAATCTGACTTGTAGCACTAGCAATTAAAAAGTTACAGTGGCTGATCAGCACCCTGTTTACAGTGAGCCTGGAGATCTCAGTAGTGAACCACTCACTTGCTAAAACCCTCCATTAGTTTCCTGATAATAATCTGATGTCATAGACAAAGAAGTACTGGGCAGAGGGCCTCATTCTTAAGTTTGTCTGAAGATAGGTTGTTGTCTCATATCTTTCCATGCTCCAATCAGGAGGCTGGACTAAATGACCTCCTGAAATTCCTTTCACTCTGAATTAGTCCATGATTCCACCCTGATACCTCATAAAAAGTGAAGATCAAGCCACAGATCATGCCTCCACACCTTGCAGGGCTTTGCTGTCCATCACGCTTGCAAGATCTTGAACTTCCCAGCTGGATAGCAACTCTTACCTCTGAAATACTGCAATTGCCTCCATGATACACAGAATAGCATGTAAAGAAAATGTGATTTTGGCCAGCTGGGGTTATTTTATAAACACTTTTAGAAGACAAAAAGTACCTCTGGGAAATAATTGTCATTCTTCATTCATTATTTAAACCTTCAGAAAAAGCTTTGCAAATAGCTGTGTACAGTGTTCTTTATAAAAAAAAAAAAAAAAAAAAAAAAAGTTAAAACATAAGATACATATATGATATGCATTATATCTCTTCCCTGAATTGGCCCAATATAAGAGAGACTGTAAGGTGAGAATATAAGTGGTTGCTAAGTCAAAATTCATATTAAAGTTTGGGATAGTTAACTAGGGGTCTAGCTCCCTGCATTAATAGTAACAACAACAATTATTAAGTTTAGGTTTTTCCCAATCCATCATATCTAGGGCTTAGATTTTAACGATGTATAACACTAATCCACATTGTTTAAATGCCTGCTGCCCATCAAAGTATAATCCATCTGGAACTATAAGAAAACCAAGAATCAGTATACAGTGGTGCTATTAATTATCCTTCATGGATTAAATGCTTCGATTTCACCAAGTTATCGCCCTATAACACCACTGCTTAGTAACTTTGTAGTACCTTTCTTTGCCCAAACAAGCTGAATCACATCATTTTTGCATATTGCTGCTAACATAGTTCAGGGCACCGTCTACATAATGTGGTTCCTGGGATCTGGTGATTGAGAGAGCGTAAAATGTGTGTCCTGAGGGTTTCCACTGAAGGACTTAAATGTAATAGAAAGTCAGAGGTCCTGAGAGGTCTCCTGGTAAGGATCGTTTGCCATGCCTTTGAGCAGAGCCCTGAACTGCAAAAGCAGCAGAATATTGGGATTTTTTTATGTGTTTAAGAAGCCAAATCCTCTTGAAGTTACTCAGCTCTGATTTTGAAACAATTTATGCAGGATACCGTAATTGCAGATTTAACTTCTTACTGGCAATAGTTATATTAAACTTCACTGACAGTTCACTGAGAGACCCCAGAAAAAACAGTGTTACTCAGTATAAGAGTCAGTCTGAAGATTTGCCTGACCATCGCCATCAGGAACTTAGAGAACTGAGGCCCTGACAGAAGGAACACATGGACAATGACTTGGAGAGAGGCCCGAAGAGAAGTATTGTGTTGCACTGGTTTCTCCAATTCGGGGGGCAGCTGCTTATAATGACTGCTGTATGGACATCACCTGCTGCTTCAGCCAAACCAGCCCTCACCTCCTAAAAGGGATTGTTAGGAGGGTCTCTTTGACCCAGGGACAATATCTGCTGTTTGGAAGATGTGTTCTCACCTGCAGCCTCAGTCACACCTGTCCCCCACCTGCTCCCCCAGACAACGGCCAACCAAAAGGAGAATGCCCAGAAGCTCGCCAAGGGTCCTGATGTCACCTAATGAACCAGAGAAAGACCCCTGAATGCTGGACACGTAAGCGCTAGCAAAAGAAGCGTGGATCTTTCGAGCCTGCGCAGTGTAAGATATAACTGCTATAAAAAGCTATATTTTCCTAAGTGTTCACAAACACACACATATGCACACACAGAGATGGAAAAAATATATAAACAGCCTAATTTAGTATAGCATACGCGCTCTTCCTTCACGACACTGTGCCCAGTCTGTATTTTTAAAAATAAGCTTATTAATCATTATGAACCTTAAAATGAGAAAAGCTCTTCAGCCATTCCAGGAAGCTACAAAATAAATGGAAATAGTTGTTCAATGCTTGCTAAGTGCAGTATATATCCAGTTAATCAATGCAAGAATACAAAGAATATGATTAAAATGCAGTTTTTGTTATTAAAAGGTACAAAAAGCTAACTCTCCATACCTATGACTCACCTCCACTAGAAGCAGAAACAGTCAGAAAATTTATGGCTGAGGAAAAGGTTGTTTTGACTGCAAATAACTGCAGGTGAAATCATAGCCAGTTCAGTGAAATTTTCTTTAAAAAAAAATTATGTAAGAATGCAATCTGGAATATAAAAATTTTGTGTTTATTTGAATTTCATTTAAATGCAAATATTTACTTACTGTAGTACATATTTACATGGTCAGAGCATGAATGCATATTTTAATTATTATATTATCTTAATGGCAAATTGACATTTTAAAATGTCACATAAAAGCACAAATCAAAGAGTCTAGCTTAATACAATAAACATGATGTGTGACTGAGAACAGGTACTTTCAATTTTCTTCTGTTAGCCCAGAAATCCTTAATTAAGCTATTTTGAGGATTAATAAAACAGTTTCAAATGGATTTATTAAAATACACACACAGAAGAGAGTTTGATCTAGCAAAAGGAGTTTCAATCCCAGCTAGGTAACAAAAACTGGCGATTTCTGTTGAAACTTTATAACTTCATTCAGTTCATGGTTTAGTATGCTACTAATTTAAGTAAAGCAAAGAATACAAAATTTTTTTAAAAAAAGTTAAATTGAGGAATTTAATTTTCAGAGTGGAAGTGCAAAAAATTTGCAAAGAGCACATCTCCGTGACTTCTCATCTGATCTCCAAAGGACACCCAGATCACTTGAATACCTTCCATTTACGCTCACGGGGTGGTAAAACTGTCCTTTTTCTTCTTCATATGAAACAAAGCTCACCCTGAAATTTTTCCTCCAAAGGCCATGTTCGTGGTGATGGTTCCTGCTGCCCCTCCATGGCCCCTCCTCTCTCCTGAAGACACGATACCTAACATTGGTCTCCAGTGCCGAGCACCACACTATTTGAATATCTGCATACTAACATCTATAACATAGCTTTAGTTATTCTTAAGTAATGCTATGAATGTACATTCGTCATTACACTTCCAACTCTTCTGTGGCCAAACTGCTCCCTAGACAGTTATTCCTTTTCTTGCATATCTGCAGTCTGTTCTGCTACCAAAGTGTATGAGCTTGCATTTAGCAAAATCTACCCCATTTTTTCAGATAAATTCCTCAAATTTTCAATATAGTTCTGAATTCTAGCCCTGCCTACTATTGCACTTCAAGTGTTTCCCAGTTTGGTATTTCTTTAAATCTGTCTGAGTGCCCACACCACAGAGGAGGGGCACCTCAGTGCAGCCTTGCAGTCTGGCAATGAATGGCCTGCTATCCTTCGGCCATTTTTCCAGCAAATCATCCACCCAGCTGACTATAGGTCACGTTTTAAGAATTTGCTCATGAGACATGACATCTAGGAATCACAATCTGTCTTGCATATCATTCTTCCTTCATCCATAAGGTCTGTTGCCCATAAATCAGTGACCTTGGCTTGATGTATTTGATTCTTGATGAGGCCATTACTGGCTGGCTGTTGAGCATTTTTTTTTGTCCTTATCCAGGTGGTTACAAAATGCTGATCCATTGGCATGTACATCCAAGAATTGAGTTAAAATGAGTCTAATTCCTGGCATCCCCCTCAGTTGCCATCACCCACTCTTACGAAGCTGCACACCCCCTTCCCAAAACCCTGTTAATTCTCCAGCTCCTTCAGGCAGCTCCCAAGCTGTCCAAATTCAGCCCTGGTACATCCAGCTGATTTGAAATGTCTCAATTTTCATACGTATTTCTCTCTTATTCTAGTCAGAGTCCTTAGGCATTATTTATTACCATTAATTGTTTTAGCTGTCGCATTTAATCCTTCAGGAAATACAAGGAAGGGAAATACCCTTCTTAGCTTCCTCTTTGTTAGATTTTCCTCTCCATTGAAGACTGGACTGATGCTTTTTCTGGTCTTTTTCTTATCAGTAGTACATTTTCAGAATCTTGTATATTTTATAATTAACTTTGCTTGCTGCACTTCCACTTAACTCAGTAAACACCTTGTAAAAATCATTTTCATTTTAAGAGGAACACACAAAAGAAAAATGCAATTGCACTCCATAACATAATCAAATAGAGGTTTTTCAAAGTTACTATGTCATTTAAATATCCTGGATCAGCAGTGACGTGGTGAATGCCAATGAAATACCACTTTCATATTATACCAGTATCATTCTGCCAGTAAATTTCTCTGTGTAGAAAAGTCCTTAGCGGTATTCCCCAGTGTTCTCCCATTGTGAGTGACATTTCATAGTGCTGAGAAGAATAACATTGAAATGACCCTAAACCGTGATGAAGCGTGGCAAAATTGTGGAAATGGAGAGGCTTTGAATACAAATGGGTTTAGATTTTAAATACGTCTTCCTTTTTATTAATCTAGTGGAATTGGGGAGCTATTAAATACAGCAGACCAAACAAAAAGAAGCCAGGAACTGTTGTGCAAAGAAATTATTCCAGTCAAAGTGAGACCAACAGGCTAACAAATCTCACTGCAAAATACCTATGAGGTTACACCTATTTTTACATGTAGATCCTAGTGTTACTATTCCATGTGGTGATAAATGCTAACTACGCATATTTTTTCTGGGAATTGGTCGTTAATAATTAACATAATAATATCTGGCTCTAAATAACAGGTAGTTTCTCCATTTTTGCCGGCCTGTCACCCTGTCACTGCTAGCTGACTTCTGTGTTACCCATGACAAGCAGTGGCACTGTGGATGTCAAACTGTGCCTGGCAGCCTCATCAGGGAAGAACAACCCCAGTCACCTGGCTTTTCCTCTTCCAACAGCCATTGCAAAAAAACAGGAAACTTTGTTGAGGAGGCAGCAAGTCCAGCTGAGGGTATCTTGTCATCAAGAGTCCTATAGGAGTTGCACTGAGATAGATTGAATTAGCTCCCACGTGTCAGTCATATTCAGGATTACAGCAAAACCTCCCCCTGGCAACAAAGTGACCAAACTGTCACCCTCTATGCAATAAGTTCTGAGCAAATGATACATATCTAGAGAAAGGAAGATCTTGATAATAAATTAATTGTGCATCAAAGGACACCATATCTTGAGAGTTGGCTCACAGGCAAAACTTTTCAGCGCAAGTGTTTCTCCACAGAAACCTGGAAACTTATCAGAGTAGGTGATAAACAAATAGTAATAAACGGGGCCATGTCCCATTGGGTTTTGAATACCTCCAAGGATGGAAACTCCACAACTTCTCTGGGCAGCCTGTGCCAGGATTCAGTCATCCTCGTGGTAAAAAAGTGTTTCCTGATGTTCAGAGGGACCCTCCTCTGTTTCAGTTTGTGCCTCTTGTCCTGCCATGGGGTACCACTGAAAAGAGACAGGCTTCTTCACACCCTTCCTTCTTAACCTCCTCCCTCTTATTCAGGCTGAACCATCCCAGCTGTAATTCCTGTGTATAGAAAGCTCATCAACTTTAAATCCCAGCCTTAAAAATAGACGGGGATGAGTCCTCTCCAGGATGCCTTTGAGCTACATCAGCAGACCGCTGCAGAGCAGACTTGGCTGCCATGGGCTCTACAGTAGTTGCTGGGGGTTTAAATGGGAGGCTTGTAGGTAAAACACCTTCTATCCGGTGCAGTTTAGAAGTAGTAAAATTCCATTTGTTTGGAAGATTTGTCACTGCGTTTAATCATGTTTCTTTGTTGCCCTTTGATAATGCTTGCTTTGTTCTCACATCTTTTTTTGCATGGTTTTAAAATGAGTGTTGGGAGATATTTCTTGGGAAAAAAGAAAATATATATATATATATATTAGCAAAAGAGAGTTTCATACAACTGTAATTCCATTTAGATCACTGTCAGTGACAGGCAGAATTTACTTAAAGATATTTTCTGTGCTTTACGGTTACTCATTCATGCAAATAAAGATAGCCCTTGAAGCCAAGTCACCTTGCCCTCTCAATCATCCACCTTGCCCTCCAGAGCTCTGGGGGGAATGCTAAATTAAAATCTGTCTGCTCTGGCAGAGGTGGGTTTTTTGATATAAAGCCAGAATAATTATTCAGACATATGTTTACAGCTGCAAGGTTGTATTTTGCTGAAGATTTTTTAAAGTGAAAATGTAACTTGGTTGCTAAAGGGTTTTCTGTTAATCGCTGCAGAGGTATGAAAGACAGGGAAATTTGTGAGTTTACCCTCTTTCATCTCACTCCTTGCAACTTTTTTTTTGTCCAGCTCACCTTTTTTTCTTTGGAGGGTTGAAAACATTTCCAAGTCATACCATTTAAGGAGTTTCATGATAATTTTGTATGTAGAAACAAAGTTACAGTTTTCCCCCTTTTTTGGCTTTCTCTGATGGTGACAGACACTGGTGAGACTGAAGTAAAAGTCTAAGGAAAGGTTATGTTAGTCATGTTAAGAGTTCAATGGAGAGCTTCAAACAATATTTAAAGTTGTTTTGCAGCACTGAAAATTAGCTTAAAGGATGACAAATCCAAATTCAGAAATGCGTAGCTGGGATTTACAAACTCTCCAGTAATGAAAAGAGATCAAGTCTTCAAATTTTTTTAACTGTGGTGATCCTTGAAGCAACAAGAACAGGAGAAACGGAAGGGGAAAATTCTCAAAAGGAGGAAGAGTCTGTCTTTGATGTTTTAATGGCACTCACGTTGCATAACCCTTGCAGGAACAGGTGATATAATACAAAATAGAACTTCCTCAAATGCAGCAGGATGTCACTTTGGGTATTAAACTCTTGAGTAGTGATGCATCTAAAGCAATTGTCATAGAGCTAATTTAATCAGAGACCTGAAATACCTCTAGATGTTCCTCCCCGCTTTTTATTTAACCCACTTTTTATCTAAGCTTGGGCTTTCAAACAGTGCCTGTTGTGAGCCAGGTCTGGCTAGTCTGACAGACTGTTTCCACCTCAACAGCTGGAACATATGCAGTGAATGAGGTCCGCAGTGCATCTTGATTTTTGTCTCTCTCTTTGATTAGTGTGTTGCCTAGCTGCTCTCAGAAGAAAATCAATTACAGTAAGATCAGTGTTTTTCAGCTGCCTTGAGCTAGGAAGTCCTGGGAAGCACTGCCTCATGAAGCTGCAAAGCCAGGAAGATGGTGGTATCTGAGCAAGTGGAAATTGGGAACACTGAGAAAAGCCTCAAGTCACAGTAAACATCCAGAAAATTTGTCTCATAGTAAAAGACTCCAGAATCTTAGTAATATTATTTAAACAAAATAAAAAAGCTTAAGAAGTGATTGACTATTGTAAGCAGGAACCTTTGTGGGGAAATGATCTCCAATGCTGCATGGCTTTTTGATTCAACAGAAAAAGATGTCCAGGAGCAAGAAGATGAAACCAGAGAAAAAATTAGAAACAGATTTTTTTAAAGGAGATTTATTAACACTTAAAGAATCATGAGGTGAAGTTTTGTGGATCCCTCAAAGCTCACATTTCAGGGCCCAACAGGTTTCTAAAGATGTAGAAGCTGCCTGAGCACAACCACATGAGGGGATCCTGGTCTCTGTCCCAAGGGACGTCACAGGAGATGGTCACACTGAGGTTCCTGTGGCCCTGCAATCCTGTGGAAACACTCAGAGACATCAAAAAAATAGTTTCAAGTTATGACTCTTTCATGGTCCATTTGGTGATGGACTTTTACCTTGATCTCAAAGTGCAAAATTAGGGCAACCAAAATGCCAAGGGGTTATAATTCAATCAAGCAGTGTTACTTTATTAATTTGCCCGTAAAGTGGCACGTGATAGAGAGAGTAAGAAAAAGAAAAGGGAAAAGAAACGGGGGAAAAAGTAAAGGTAAAGGTAAGAGACAAGGTTGCTTTTATCACCAGTCGAGTTCCAGAAGTGTCCCTCTGGTCTCCGGTCCCGCAGCGTCCAGACGGTCCTCTGTCGAGGTTTGGGATCCTCTGGCAAGAATCTTCAAAGTGTCCATTCTGGAGTCATTTCTTATGCTTCTTCACCCCTCCTCGCTTCCATTGTTTGAGGCCAATCTCCGCCTTGATTTTGCAACCCAGGCTTAAACTGCGCAGGCTCGAAAGAGTCACGCTTTCTTTTGCCAGCGCTTACATGTCCAGCATTCAGGGGTCTTTCTCTGATCCATTGGGTGACCTCAGGACCCTTGGTGAGCTTCTGGGCATGCTCCTTTTTGTTGGCCATTGTTTGGGGGAGCAGGCGGGGGACAGATGTGACTGAGGCTGCAGGTGAGAACACATCTTCCGGACAGCAGATATTGTCCCTGGGTTGAAGAGACCCTCCTAACAATCCCTTTTAGGAGGTGAGGGCTGGCTTGGCTGAAGCAGCAGGCGAAGTCCATACAGCAGTCATTATAAGCAGCAGGCGCCCCGAATTGGAGAAACCAGAGCAACACAATGCTTCTCCTCAGGCCTCTCTCCAAGTCATTATCAATGCGTTCCTTCTGTCAGGCCCTCAGTTCTCTAAGTTCCTGATGGTGATGTTCAGGCAAATACTGCTCCATCTTTGGACCAACTCTCACAGACTCTTACAGGCAGAGAGAAATTACCTGGAGCACCCGAACCACTACTTGTGGCCCAGAATCACTTCTGATAAAATCTTTTAAATTAGGCCACACTTCAGTGGGTAGAGAATGGGCCAAAGGAGGAAAAAAATATTGCCATTAATTCAAAAAAGGTTTACTTGTTTGTTTTCTTCATCTGTCTGTCTCATACTAGGTTATACACCATGTTGCTGAAGTCTTTAGTGTAATCTAATAATCAATAGAGTTTGGGAACAAATTTATGTACACAAAGAAACTTTCTCACTTACAATCTCTAATCCTGGATAATGACATTACAGTTTTGAGACACTATAACTGAGCCCATTCCAAGACCTATCAGCTTTCATTAACACAGCCATTCATCCCTGCTTTAATCTTTCTTCTTAAACTAATCAAACTACGAATCAAAAAAAATGTCTGTGTCCATATGGCTCAAGTTTTACCGAAGTCTGATATTTAGCTCAGGGTCTGATTCACAAAAACATCAACCCGCCAATCTAGATTTGTACATTAATTTCCAGGTAAGACACCTTTCTTGAAAAGATCATACTTCAACTGGAATTTAACACTGAGTATAGAAAAAAAGCACAATGACATTCAGTTCAGGGGCTTAATGAATCAAACCAGAATGATTCAGGCCTTATTAGCCCCAGTTATGTGTCATTTCATCCTATACAATCATTTTCTCCGCCTATTTAATTTAAGAATAATCTTTTGTCATGGTTATTTTTTAACACTTAGGAATCAGGTGGACTGCCACTGAGGCCACTTTCTAATACAATTTATTCTTCTTTAATGAATTGTCAAGATGCTTTCTAGTCTTTCTGAAAGCAGCTCATAAAAGGCACTCCTTTTTTTTTTTTTCAAGAGTAGATTTCTGCTCTTCATGGATCTTGCAGAGGATTTTGCTTCCTGTTTAACTGAACACCGGCTGTGTTAGATGGAGAATTTCCAGCCTGTGGGTCGACTACTGAACTGGGAAGTAGCAGTTTCTACTCCTTGTCCTTCTGTCTTTAAGGTTTCCAAACCTGGGGTTGAGCTGACCAGCATTCGCCAACAGCATAATTTTTGAATGCCAGTAAAGACTCATCTGCTCTCTGATGCTTTCAAGGTATCTAAAATACCAAACATTCTGTTTCATTTGCATTATATTGTGAAAAGACAAGAAGTTATCTGTAGCCATGCAGACAGATAAACACCACCACCAGCCCACCTGCATTTCAGGTCAGTGCTGCATTCCTGTAACCAAGCGGTACTGTCGTTAAGCAAAGAAAGACCTCTCTTTTTAGAAAAGTTATTTACAACACATACAAATCCTTAAAGTTTAGTTCTGTTGCATACATCCAGGTAACACTCATTTACAGAGAGTCCTCTGAACTCATAAATACTACTCCTTGTGAGCTTGTGTTGCTGGAAATAATGGTGAAGGTGGAGGAACAGGAGAGTATAATTACACCAGGTTGCAGAGAGAATACCAAATTCTTGCCTCCCTTTGTGACCCACTCTGGGAATCAGCCTTTGAAGTGGTGTTTGCTGTCAATATGAGTGGCTAAGAGCCAGATCCAACTCCTTTCCTCACTGAGAGTAACTCCTTACTCCCTGAGAGTAACTCCTTATTCCCTTTGTAAACTTGCTGATGGAGAGGTAAGAACGTGTGGGAAACCTTTGGCTGTACAGCAACCTAAGCAGCTTGTGAGTCCCCATGGTTCAAATAACTAAGCAAGGTCATTAGTCCGTCGCAATCATTGTATGCATACATGAGGTGATATACATGCCTGCCTATATAGTATACATACATATTGGTGGCACTTACATTCATTAAATCCCACTGATTGGGTCGGATGATAAATAACAAACAAGAATTTTTGGAAATGGCTACCAAAAATATCCTGCACCAGCAGTGAGAACAAGAAAACAAAAAGGCAGAACAAGTCATTATCTGCTGCAAAAGGTCTCTCTTCCTCGATCTGAAGTTCTCATAAAATGCATCAAGACAACTCTATGTAGAGCTACAGCTGTATCTACATTTAGCGAATGGACCCTCATGTCCTCCACAAACCCCTAACTGCGACACGAAACTCTGCATTGGATCCTGACAGCCATTTGGTTCCAACCCAAGGCTGAGTCCCTCTAATGCAATGGGACTTATCTCCTTCCCAAAGGCCTCATGCCTAGGATTTCTGTTGCTATCCCTCCATTCCATCCCACAGTGTCCTGCCACTGAGGCCCACAGAAGACAAGAAAAGCTGGAGAGTTAAGCGGGGCCACGTAGACAGCAGAGGTATGTCCACGAGGAGTCATGGACTGATGCAGGTGGCATTTATTTCACAGCTGTGTGTTGGAAAGGCTGATTTTGGAGTAATTTGAAGTGTAAAGTTACTTTTCTGTCTTCTGGCACACTGCCGCCTGCTAGCAAGCAAGTTTTCATAGGTATCTGGAGAGAAAGACTCGTGATTTTTGCTGTCTCCCTTAGTACCACTAGAGGCTTTATGCTCCCTGTGAGCAGGTAATATTAATACTTCCACCTCTCTCCACTGCAACTGGCATTGCAGTGCTTGATAGACTTATAAAACCATGGGTGGCTCAAGTTAACATCCTCCCTAGGGAGTGTAGGACTTGCTTGTAACAGGTGTTATTTATTGTAGCTTTTGAAGTTCTGGAAATTGCGCAGCAGTTAAGGGAAAGAGAAGAAATATGGACAAGATGTGCTCCAATAGTTTTAGGAATGGAGGGAAGGGAAAGATATTGAAACTAGTGTCATGCAGATAAGACTAAAGCATTTACATTTCAGCATTTGAAGCTTCAGATTAGCTGGTTATAGTCAATTTTTTCAGTCTTAGAAGCTAGGTAATATGCTTTAAATGTGGACACAGTGCAACTAATTTGGAAGCCAAAACAATGAAGTTGTTAGACATCTGAAATCGGGTGAATGTGAGTGCCCCCTACTTAGACTCTAGCAGGCTCCTACCTTAAATCAATTTGCAAAGAGGCCTCAGGTGAACCCCGTGGTCGTCAGAAGAGAATAAGCAGGACCTAGATCTGAACTTTAAAGGTACATACACAATCCGGTACTGCAAATGAATTCAACAGAAAACAAGTATTAAATACAGAATTTTCTCTTATCAAGTGATACTGTTGTAGTTCCTCTACAATAGAGTTGTAGCAGTCCTTGCAAAGGAAATTTGTTTCCTATAGCAGACAGAAGAAAACATTTATGTTTTGCATTGATGAAGTCTAGCTGAAGAAAAACATAACTAGTAGACCACAAGTATATGGATGAATGAAACAAGACATATTTTGAAGAGGAAATTGTCATAACAACATAAGAAAATACAGATGGGCATTATAGTTGCCTCCAGTGACCAGGAGCAAATGGAAATTGCAAAATATCTCTTCATTGTTTGATGAAAATCCTTTTTGGCAGAGACTAGATATGTGCTCTCCATACCAAAGGATTGCCCAGCCTACATGTTTCCCAAAGCCCATTCATGATGATGAATCCTCAGTCAGCTTGCATTATTCAAGTCCCAGTATGCGCCAGGCACTGAGAACATGCCTTGTCTGGGTGGGACAGAAAGGGCCTTGCAACTACATGATGGCATTTAACCTCTCACCATGGCTCCCTGAGATGGAGAAGGATTTTACGATGATCCCTTGGAGACAGACATCATTCAGGGAAGGTACAAAACTCCTCAGAGACAAATTCATCCTGGATTCCTGTCCTCCACTTAGACTTGGGTGGGTCAACCAGCATTAAGCTTTTGGACTCTGTTTATCTGCAATCAGGCGGAAGAATGGCAAGAAAAATAAAGGGACTGCAGCCAAGCATTTTAACAACTAACACTGTTAGTACAAAACCCTGCCATTTAAAACATTCAGTAGAAAGTCTACGTTAGGCTTCTGAATGACTCTTTAATTTTTCCTAATGAATCTTTTCTTTCTTCTGTTCAAGACTGTGGAGGAACATCAGTGCCTGGAGTATGTTGGTATGCACAGAGTCTCTTGTAACTTGTGCTTCTCCTCCAGCTCCATTCCTTAGCAAGTCTTAGACAGGAAAAGTTTCTTCAACTTTTTCAGCATTTCTGTTACAGCACCTGACCAAGCCATCCTCATCACAGAGAAAGAAAGTGAGTGTTCATCATCTGCCTCATCTCCTTTCCTCTCTCTGCACGGTAGAACCAGCCTGGATAACACTGGAAGCCACCAGTCTAGTGTGCATTGGTCTGATATGAACCTTTACTGATCATGTTTATCCAGCACCTACTCAGTTCAATCTGCATACTGAGCCACTTGAAAGCTGTGAGGCAGAAAGTGAATTTCAAAAATGTGATTTTCCTTTCAGATAAATGCATTTTACTCAGAGCAAGCTGAATTCTAACTTCTCTCCCAGATTCTGCATTTTAAAATTGCTCTTGAAAGTTGAGCAGCTAAGCATCCAAATCTATGGCAAAAGTTCTAGCATCAGTCTGTAAGGCAGGAACTATCGTCTATCCACGCCCAGTGCTTTCTGTTTCAGCATTTGGGTAGTCTTGAAATTTTTTTTATGTGTTATTGTTTTAGTCAGGACAGTTTTGGATGCCTCCAAATGCCCAGTGGCCTGCTCATCAATTAATATAGTGGTAGATCGATCCCTAAAAATATCACAATTGGGTAACTGAAGTTACTTGTGGTTATTTAGCTGGACCTCTTTAATTTATGTTAGTTACATCAAAAGTTAAACTGATGACTGGGAGGTGTCTGCCCAGCTGTCACTGCCCAAAGCTGCTGCTATGGCTTTCTATCCTGAAATGGCTACTGCCATTTTGTCTGTGAGGCTGCCTGGGACTACATGGGGCTTCCTTCAATATTGTGACTGGGGTCTGTAGCAAGATAAGACTTGTTTTTCCTGTGCTTTCTGTGATGGGAGAAAAAGTTACTTCTATCAAATAGCATAGAGAGACCAAATGGTGTCAAGGAATTGAAGAAGAACCAAGAGTTAGGGAGGAAAATAGGGCTAGAGCTATTGCCATGCTGCAGTGTGCCAAGACCAGGACAGGAAAATGAACAGAAATGAAATCTGTGACAAAGAGGGCAAGGAGCTGTGGATCAGAAACTAGCAGAGTGGTGGGGAAAAGATGTGTCAACAGTTACTGCGCATTACATTATAGGTATATGCTTAAACATAAACATGAGCCGTTTGGGAAAATAAAGCCTGGGTCCTGTGGATTTCAAACTGACCACCTGAAAGTAGATCACCTGCATCTCCTCCTTGCCCCTGCTCCTCATCTGTAAGACAGCAACCAGCACTGGCACCATCACCACCCTCACTGGAGAGCCACGAAAACAAAACAAGGTTTCTGAAGCACCGTGAAACCATATTGGTGGACAATACAGCAAAACCACAAGAAAATTAACAACTTCTGCCTGCAGAGCCCAGTTTGAATAGTACACAGAGACCACACACAGAATAAGTCAAAAACAAAGCGCTGAATAGTTGCCTGTTAAGTAAGTATTGCCCCTTCCATGTACAGAATAAGGCCACAGCACCGTGGGAAAAATATTATGCAACACTATGACTAAAGCTTGTTATGAAGAGGGTAAATTAAGGACTGCATAGAAAAGTTAAACACTATTGATACATCTCTTCTGAGGGCTTGTCCACATAATAATTTCCTTTGAAAGAATCTTTCAGTGTAACAGATATAAGAGAGGGAAACAAAATTATTCACAGCTACATGAAGGTCCAGAGAGAAACGAAATACTTGTTTTGTGCTTTCGGGTGGACTTTCAAATGGGTGACCTGTGATTCCAGACCCTTTCTGTGAACTTTCCTAAAGAAAAAAAAAAAATCTGTAAATTTCTAGAAGCCAAAACAAACAATCGATTTGCTAAATTGAAGTTTCCTGCATTTTCTTTTTTATACATCCCCAGAACCAACAGTAAGTAAATGTCTTTTTCTGGGAGTGCATGCATAAGAAGCACATACAGCTGTTTGAGGACTTTTTTTTTGATTCATCAGATTCATATCTCAAGAGCTTGTCTGAGAATTGCTACCCGGCTTCAGGTTTGTAATTATATTAACTCAGAACCTAAGGCATCCCAGCAAACCCTCCCAGAAGAGAAAGCCCAAAACGTTTGGGATCTGTGTCTGTATCTCTGCACCCAGGAATCTCTCCATATATCCCTATATAAAAGCACATATGTATGCACTATACACTTCCTTACATTTTTATTTCTGTTTAGGTGTATACATACATATATATGTGGATATAACAAGTGATACACCAAAGAGACAGAGAATAAAATATTGATCCCCCCCTGTGCAATGTGGACCGAGCCTTAGTGTCAAAGGGGGAAGCACCAGGGAAATGGAAGCCCCTTGTGCCCTGGTGTGGCCGCAGCCTCGTCCCGTCCCACCACCATTGGAGGGTGCTTTGGCCACCACTGGCACTCCTAGGGGAGCCAGCAGGGCTGGCACTGGTGGGAGCAGCGGGGTGGGAGCAGGATCGGACTGGGATGGGGACCAGGGAGGCTGTGACACGTTCAGTGCCAGCAGGGTCCCCAGCGATGCCGCAGGTATCCCCTGCTGCAGCTCAGCCTTCCCAAGGAAGGAGGGGCTGGGGGAGAGGAGGAGAGGCTTGGTTCCCCCGATTAAATTTTATACATCCCTCTACTGTTTCTCAGGTTGCTTTCAAACTCACAAAATCCAAGAAATATATTCACAGATGTTCCCTTGTTTATTTGTTGACTCTGTGTAATTTGTTTGCCCTAATTTGTTTTTGTCTATCATGGGACTTCCCTTTTTAATTTCCCTTTCTCTGTTTACCACTCTTTGTGGAGCAGCGGTCTGTTAAGCTGTGAGAGGCACATGCCAAATTAAAAAAAAAAAAGGGGGGAATAAAAAAAAAAAGGCACCGCAGATTGTTTTAAGCATTGGCTGCCCCTTTGGGCCTGAAGGCCTTGCTTGCAGCCTGCACCTGCTCCTCCTCTTGAGACACAGGGCTCCTGATCTTTATCCCCTGCCTTTAAGCTGCCTGATTCCTATTATCCAAAGTCAAACAGCGTTCTCTACATTCACGCCTCCAGCACTTGGCATGAAATTAATAAGCCTGGCTGATACATTTCCCTGGAAGCCTGCCACTCTTTAACAGTGGTGTTAGATTAAAAATTTTGGCATGGTTAATGAACAGGGAAAAGCTGAAGCCAAAAGTTTCATGCAGCAATGCAAAGATTTGGGGGTTATGAAAAGAATACCAACTTTGTTCGCATTTTCTGAATGCCGTTCTAATTACAGGGTTAGATAACAGACACAACAAAATAGTCATGGCTAGAAGAAAGGACGTGTTCTCATCCTTCCCTCGCATTTGATTTTTATCTGTAGCCTTTTCAATCACATCCCATTCTGCTGTATTGTGTAACCTGAAAAACAGCGGCACTCAGTTGGGTTCAAAACCCTGCAGTTCACACAAATAGCAACAAAAGCCGGACCCAAACCCAGATACTGCCCTGTCCCCACTTCCGCAGGGCCGGGGAGCAGTGCAGTCTCCTTTCAGCCTCTTCTGGAGACTGGGAACAGCTTCTGCTCCAGAACACAAAGTCCAGTGTGGATTGCAGGGGGTGGCAGCATTCCCAAGTCGTTCTGGCATTTGGGCATTTCAGATCTTCATCCATCTCTGGTTGTAACAGGTTTGGTTTACAGTATGCTGCCAGCATTGTTAGTTTTTTTCCCCTAGAAATAATAATCCTAACAAGAACTTCCATGCGTTTATACTTGTATGTATGTATGTTACATAAACACATATTCATACAAATACTTGGGCATGTGTATGTGCAACACAAGAAATACTATCTGAGTCTTTTGGGTGCAAACCTTGTACTTAAATTTGTGTTACACACAGTGTGCATTCATTGACTTTGTATGCTCTTTGAAATAAAATTATCTCAAAGATTCCCCACAATAGCCACTTTCTGCCTCCTGCTTACTTCATCATGACTGTATTGTTACTACCAAAGCTACAAAAATACTCTGAAGCATACAGCCTGCTAAACTGAAAGAGATTGAAAAGATGCTAAAGCATCCTTAGCATGTCACCTATATGTCTGATTTAGTGTTAGGAAGAACACAAGACCTGTCTCTTTCCCTGTCTGCCATAGGTCACACAGCTGCAAAGTCACAGTGTCTTACAGTTGCAAAAGTGCTTCCACCTTCTGTTCCCTGTGGACTCTGGACTGTGCTCCTGAAATACCCCCAAAGCACCTTACCAAGCAGCTGAACTGTATGCAAGTGGCCATCCTTTAGTGCAAGGAGACCTGCCCTGGGGAGTTCTCCAGCAGCCATTTTGCTCCTGAGGAGCTGTGCAACAGTGCTAATGGCAACAGAAAAGAACAACTTCTCCAGCTTAGTGCTCAGGGGAATCTTGAAGGAAAGGAGCCTTGTATTGCCTTACTCTTGTACTACCTACTTTTTCCTGATTTGCTTGCCCTCCCCTGCCTTTATTTCCTCTGTCACAAACACAGATTTGTCACCATGCCTTGACCAAAGCCATTTAGCACGTCTTGGCTCTTTTGCTGCTCCCAACTTCCTTCTCTCATTACCTCTCGCCTCCTGGGATGCATTCACTTTCTCTGTCTGTCAAGGGACCCTTTGGAGCTGTGGTTTCCTAGTCTTCTCATGTAGATTCCCTTCATCAAAAATTTCCTTTTCCATGGTCTCTAATGACTTCCAGCTGAGTCAGAGAGACATCTCTTCCACATTAAAAAGCCTTGGCCATTCTCCTGCTGTTGAGGCAGCCAAGCTCCTTTTGCTTTGGAGAAATAGCCTGTCCTCAGAGCTATTTTTCTGAAGTGAAATTCGTCCCTCCCTTAAATTATCAACATGAGGCACACTGGTTGGGCTGGCTGTTAGCTCTTCACCCACCACACTATCTGCCTTTGCTCAGAAAGTGCCGGTATCACACAGCAGCTAATGTATTAATAGTTAGCTTATACTACCACGTCAACTGTGGCCTCGACTGATATTGTAGAAAAGTGTGAAACGATAAGGAAATAGCTATTCTGAGTGATAGGACATGGCTCTGTGTGCAACTCCTACCTTTCACAGCTGCTCTTTACTCATGCATGCCCTTGGACAGCTTCCCAGGCTGTCTCACTCCAAGTGTCTCCCATAATGCTCCTCCTCTCCACCTAGGGTCAAGTCGCCTTCTCCTACTCTAGCACCAACAGCTGGAGGCCAATGACATATGAAGTGCACGGCAAACATAATAAGAGTTTACAATGCTAATAACTTAAGCAGGCAGCATTTGACTGAGGCGTAAGTGTGACATGGCAAAAAAAAAAAAGTGACATGGAAGTTTAGACAGCACAACTTGTCAGACTTTGTATCTTATATCCAGATGAAATAGGGCATCTGCAAAACATGACCTTCTTAAGCTATCTTGCTTGACCTACTGTGGAGCTGTTCCAGGGGTCAGGAAGGACAGGCATATGGGGAGCTGAATAGACAGTGGGAGCTTTTGTTCCAGAATTTTGAAATTTTGCTGAGAATCTAGAAATCATTTTTTTCAATTGTCTGCCGAAAGAAAAGTAGTTTATAGTTTTTATTTTACAAGCAACAATTTCAAGAAAAATGAATTTTTTCCATCAAATTACCAGTTTCCCATTTGAAGAAAACAGATTGGAAGGAAAGTTTTTGATCAGTCCCTTCCACCAAGCATCAGGTTCTTCATTCTCCAACCGTACTTTATAAGTCCTTTGTGCACCATCCAGCTCAACTCCTCCAGCCTACCTAATGACATCAGGCTCTGAGACTTTCTCTGTGCAGGCAGAGCAGGCTATGCAGCAGTGGTATGCACCTCCATCAGATCATAAAGCCAGGTAGCCCAAACCGTACACTCCAAATATTGGCAAAGCTGTGATGTTTTGAATGTCCAGCATGCCTCTGATTTTTAATGATGAGTTACACATGAGTTTATCATCAGTTAAGGAGAGTCAAAATCAACCGATTATGAGATCCTTATGTATTAATCAGCATTTTCTGCTACTACCAAAAATAGCAATTAGTATGTATTATTGCTGTGGAAAAAGCAGAGGACTAGTTTAAATACGTGTTAAGTCACCATGTGGTATTACGTGGCTCCTGCTGTTCTGGTCTCTCTGTTCCATATGAGAATGGCAAAATCAAAACATATATAGAGCACAATGATATTTCATCAACTCATGCTGGTAGGAACAATAAAAATACAGAAATTATTTGTTTATGTGACATTTTGGAAAGAATGTGACAAAAATGCTAAATATCTTTCTACATAATCTCACGACATAAGCTGTTTCTAGCATCTGAGTCAGCCATACTACGTGATACCGCAAACTCTTCAGATTACATGAAGTTTGAGAAGTGCAGATAAACACAAATGTTATAATTGCCAAAATAAAAGAGTGTAAAGGCAGGGAGAATCCAGCTTAAAGCCTAACTTAAGAGACTGGATCCATTCTTTTTCTGAAACAGTTTCAGCTGAGCACATTTAGAAATCTCCCTATAAATCTCATCTGTAGCCGTGTTTATCTCCACCATTCCCAGCAGGCAACCTGATGCCTACATGCCTTAGAACCTCCTCTTGACATTAATTCCCCCTCCCTTTATATTTCACCTGAATATAAACCTTTTTTTCCCCTTCATCTTTATTGTTGTTTATGTTGATGTATGGAAATTAATGCTCATAAGGGAAAAGACATCTGTATTTAGACTGGGTTGCAGAAATAGTTGGTGTGACGAAGAGTGGCTGGGACCCGGTTTGCAGACTTTTCTCAGGAGATGTTCTGAAGTGGGGTATGTACCAGTGATAGATGCAGCTTAACAGTCTGCAAGGACCTGCAGTGTTAGTCCCCATTTCAGACCTGTTCTGCCACATTTGTTTGTCTATTCTCACTGTCCACTCTGCGTTCACACCTCTTCCCCAAAGCCAGCAAAAGCAAATCCCAGGGTAACAATAGCACACTACGGAGCACCAGCAAAACTGGTGCACATCAACATTTAAGGCTGAACGAACGGGGGAGGTAAACTCCAGTGTAACATGGGGGCTGTGCTGAGAAATGGGGCTGTGAGGTTATCTAGTGAATCAGGGAAGGGGTGGAGGAGAAATGGATACCATGTGTGAGAGATGTTCATGTGTTTTGGAGACCCACACAAAAGAAAAGTCACAGGGATGATGTGCTGGAGAAGATAAACCAGAACTGGACCCAAGGACAACTGCCTGCTGTCATTCAGTCCCCTGGCCTCTCCCAAACAGTGTCATATAGTCAGACATCAGTTGTAAAGCAGCAAAGACCACAAACCTGTGGTAATGCAGGATTTTGAGAGTGTCACCTGTTCTTCAACCACCTTCCCATCTCCTTATCTTCTGTGTTCACAAGGGGTCGGTTTGACTACCAGTTCTAACTCTCTAGAAATTGCCCAGCCCTTAGTTTTGCTCCCATGTGTCTCCCCAGATTAAGATTGGATTGTACTAATTTCAAGATTTTCTCATGTTATTTTTCCTAGTGGAGGGGATGCCAGATATTTCCTGTGATACCTATTCAGCTGGTGCTCTCATCCCTGCAGTGGCACCAGTGCTGCCCCACCACCCCTCCCAGTCCCTGGTCCATGTGATGCCCCTCACCATCAGTCACATATGGGTGTCAGGGTGATGTGGCAGCAGTGTGGCATGTGAGGAGTGTGTCGTGTCTCCTGCAGGGTCCTGCTACCCCAGCTTGTAACCCAGGATATTTAAGGACACAGCTCTTGTATGATCCAGTGTTTGTGACTACATCCATTGTATGATTCAATATGCCAGATTTCCACCCCAATGTGTAACTTAAGAAGTGTCATACTATGTTTCACACTCACCTAATTACAAGCTACATCTCAGCAGTTCACATTTCCTGTCTTTCTGTGAGTTTTCTCCTCTATTTCTTTTTTCTTCTTTTTTTTTTTTTTTAAAGGCAGCAGATCATTGTCAAACATGTTGTCTGCACAGATCAGTCCCACTCGAAGCTGGAACACATCTCTGGAGTTTTTCCCTGGGGTTGTCTGGGAACTGTGCGTACTGCACTGTGGCGAGCTCTCTCTTGCCCTGCAACCAGCAAAAAGATCTTAAACTACCCCAGGTGCCAGCTGCATCCTGCCAGATGGTCAGGGATTTTTCACTGTCGGTCTCAGACTGACCCAGCAAAGATGGCACATTCCCATCAACTCTACGTGACCCACCGCAAAACTATGTCCTTACGCTCAGGCAGCTTCGAGTGGCTGCTCTCCGGTAAATGTGTCACAGTCACTTTTCTGAGAGATCTGGGAGGGGAGGATCAATCTTCATTAATTTGTGGAATGGAGACCTTGCCGTTACCAAATGATTAGTTTCCTCGTCGCCTGGGAGCACGCTGCAACCTCCAGCCCTGGAAAACCCCGGTTCCAGGCACCAGAGGCACCTGGTGCAAAACTCTGTGCCATGGACTTGGCATCTCGCTGCACATTTGCTGGAACACTGACGGCCAGAGAGGCTGAAGATGCCATGCGTTGTCCTGGGGGCTCTGCTGACACCCTGCCAGAGCCAGGCTGGCAGGAGCTGCCGAGGCAGATGCTTGCCCACATCTCTCAGCAGAAACACAGCCGAGTGGTGACTATCCAGGAGAGGGGGAGAGGTACGAATAAAATCCTCAAAGTAAAAGCATGGTGTGCTCGTGAAATCTGGTTCTTTCCTAATTATTTCATTTACCACTCTTAATGTTGCCAATTATGCAAGAGGGTGCAATTATTCATGCCATACGAATTGTGACATGAGAGCAGGTCAGTGGACTTTTTATTATTAGATAAAGTTCATCTCTTCAGAAATATTCTCATGGGCCAGTCTGTGGCAGCTGAATTAACTTTCACAGGAGGAATGAACCATTGCTAATTCTCCACTGCTCTGTATACAGAGCATGATTCAGCATCCTCATCATCTTCAACACTATCAATCAGCAAGGTACCTTTTAAAAAATCTGAATGACCCTCCAACATGTGCCTCCAGAGTTCTCTGCCCTGAGAAGAATACAAAATTTATTTAAAAAAAAAAAAAGGTAAAAAATGCACTGCTAATGTAACACAGGAGAAGAATTATAGACACATTGAAGTTAGTGTTATTGCGAAAGAATACAGCAGAATAGGACAGAGCAGAACAGAGCAGAATTACATCTTTGTCCAGATCAATTAGCCTATATTCTGGCAATTAGGAGTAGTTCAAATTGATGATGGCAGTCAGCTACCTCTTTGAATCCGTTTTATTTACAGACATGCATACAAATGCCCTATTCCCTGAGCGGGGCAGGAATCAAGAGGATTCCTCAGTCCAGCTCTAGATGTCTTCCATCCCACACTCTGCCCAGAAAGTGAATTCTCTTTCTCTTTTTTGCAGCATCATGTTTCCTACCCATTTTTTTCTGTCCCTTGGATTTTCTTGGCTGCATAGTTCATCAAACTCTTGTTCTCCCTCCTCTAAATAAGTTAGTTTCTGAGCAGACTTACAAGCAATCTACATTTTATGCAACTGTTGTATTTGGTTTGAATAGTGTACAGTTGTCATGTACACCAGTTTTGATCAGGTTTCCCCTAGTCTCCATCATAAAAATAGAATAGCCAAATAAACAAAGTTTGGTAATGTTCAGTGACAGATTCCTTGAAGAAAAATGCAAGAAGTCTTCATACAGATAATTAAGGAGAAACTTGCTCTTGGAGGAAGTGTCTGTTTAACCTCTGTCTCTTGAATGGCTTCTGTATTCAATGAGGCAAAAAGATTTATATTCCTTTTGCATTTTTCATGCTAGCTAATGCGACTGTAGATTTCTTAGTTATCTGTCGTTGCCCTAATTGTAAATGTCTAATCTGCTTTTAGTCCTGCTAACCACTTGGAGTTCTATGATATGTAGCCACCATGAGCATCACAGGTTTATTTTGCATTGTGTTAAGAAAACATTTGTTTGGATTTTAAGTGGCAATACCACTTTTTAGTTTAGATATCCATCTGGCATTATCAGAAAGTATATGTGATCTATTTACCTTCTCCATTTTCAGTATTTTATATTTTGCCAATATGTTCCCACTTGCTTATCTTCTTTCCAAGCTAAGAAGTCTTAGTCATTCCAGCCATAACTCTGATGGAAGCACTTTCTATTTTTTTACAATCACCTCTGCTACTGAGATGGCAGCTTCTGCTTCACAGGTCTTTTTGTGACAAAGGAAGCAGAACTTAGACCAGAATTCTGGATGATGTCATACTTTATGTTTTGTGTCTTCATGACATGTCAGATATGACTATAACATGTTCAGTATTCAACCCCATTTTTTGCACAGCCAAACTTTCGATCCTTTTGCTTATAGCTGCAAATTGATTAGCCACTTTCACTGAGCTCTCGGGCTGCCCCAATTATTTTCTTAGTTATGCTGAACTGACATCCCACTAATATTTGTAAGTAACTTAAATTATTCCATCTAACTGTATTAGACACAATAATGTAAGCTAACTTGTATTCATTAAGAACAGAAGCTTTCTCTTTCTACTTTACAATCTATTATTGAGGTTTTGGGGTTTTTTTAATTATTATTTTTTATTGTTTAAAACCTCTTTTCAAAACCAGATTGTCAATGCCCTAGTTTTTAGCATAAGCTCGTCTCTCTGGTCATTTAACTTTTTCCCCACTGGTCTTGGTTTTCAGCAGGCTCCCATACTTCCTACCTGAGCTCTGCTCCATGCCCAAGCTGACACATCCACCCTCCTCTCTTGTTTCTTGGCACAAAATTGAGCAGCTGATTTCTCTCCCTCTTCATCATGAAAATTTGCATGCAAACAAGGAAAAGCCTGGGTCAGTAATGCTTGATTATGCATGTGCTTCCTAGTACTTGGGCCTTGGGCTGTTGAGGAGCTATTTTTGCTATCATTCTCCCAGTACAATATACTTAAAACTATCATTCATTATGTCACTCATTTTGTCCAAAAATGCATTTTAAGTCTGATTTCTTTTGCTTTAAGGAAAAAGTAAAGCAATACAGAAGAAATTCCAATATTCTTACCAAAGGAGAAAGGGATAGAGAGAGAGAAGCATGACCTGCTGATACAAGTAAGACGGAATATGGCAAATCCTCTGCAGTAAGTGGAAGAATTTTGTTTTTTGGTTTTATAATCATAGACACCACAGTGAATGACTTAAGCTATTTATAATGTCATGCCTTAAGCCTGGCTCTTCCAGAGTATAAATTTATTATAGTTACAGACATATAAGAGAAAAGTGTGCAATTTTACTTGGACCCAAAGATCTTAACAATAAAATGATATCACTGACACACCTCCATGACAGAAGAAATGCAGCCTGGACAGTGTCAGAGGACAGAATATAATTATGCATTAATAACAAGGAAAGAGAAAGATTTTGAAAGAGAGAATTACATGTGGGAGCCTAGCACACCAACAAAAGGATCTGTCTGCCCTAACTTTCAGGGCTGAGAAGATGGTAAAGCCTGACCTTGTTGACTTATGTTGTTTGAATTATCAACAAGAGGGAACAGAAGTCTCCAGAGGTGATTCATTGCCAACTGTTGCAGATGTCTGTCTGAGGATGTTCTTAAATGTTCTCTGGAGACACCTGTTCTGTGTATCAGACTCTGAAGGGAGCCTTTATGATCTAAATCCAGTGTAGACACCTAAGAGCCATGAGGGAACTAGCTTTGATTTAGACATCTAAGTTTAAGATCGCTGAATTAAGTTGGATGTACTTCTCCCAGTCTTCCATTTTTAATGCCATTTTCACTTTCCAGAAGAAAGATTGTGACCTCAGTGCATAGTGACCCCAGGTAGACATTGTGGAATGAACCCAAAGAGATGTTGAGCACAGCAAGACCCCGCAGCATCTGGCATTGCAGTGGCCCAAATCTCAGCAGTAGCTTCTCCAGAGATGAGCTTGGCCACCTGCTTTTTTAGTTTTATGTACCTTTCCGGGATATACATAGTTCTGCCTTCTGCTGTAAACAACAGGAAGACTCAGGCTGACAGCTTATGCACCTGTATTCGCAGCAAAGAATCAAAATTGCATGTACTCAGCAAAAAAACCCTAAATCCTAAGATTTTCTCCATTACCCCATTAAACCCATGCTGAAGACGAGAAAGGGAAACATGAGCTGACATGAGAAGCACACTTACATGACTGGGTGCAGACAGATGTAATCTCACTCCAGTATGAAAAGCAGAGCTGCATTAGTGTGTGGATGCACTCGAGCTAGAAACTCACCCCATCTCTCCTCAGCCCTTAGTTTCCTTGCAGGAACACTGGTGATGATGGCAGTTCTGAACACCTGCTTGACAGAAATGAGTGTGAAATGCAATACTGCTTGTTCAGCTCTTTTACTATGTTAAGTGCCACTAAAACATTGGAAGTGCTAAATATATATTATTCAACTTTTAAAGGTATAACGGGAACTGGCAATCATTATTGGCTTGGCCAGTGTGTATGTCATATTTGTCCTGGCTGGAAATAAAAAGCATAGCTATTACAATTTGAGTAGGAAAATTTGATCAGTGGCTCATATAATTGCCTCATAATATATAAGAGCTAGTTTATCTCTCTGTGATCGGACCAAGGAAATAAGCTTGTAATTCTCATAGCCAGTGCCACCAGCTTTACTTTTGTCCATGCATGGGGTGAAAAATCCAGTTCAAATTCTGCTCCGGTAGGGAACTCGTATTAGACCTACCACAGGCAAAAGAGTTGGGTGGGATGTGAGCCTGATAATGACAGGAAATGAGAGAGAAAAAAACTTAAATATAAAAAATAATTTAAAAAAAAAAGAAAGAAAAATAAATCCACTCTTACCTTAAAAATACAACAACACAGCCTCATCAGTTCCTTGCCACTGGGCTTCTCTTGCAGTCAGACTTCATCAGCCAGACCAAGGATGTGCACCAGCAGCTACTTTCCTCTTGCACATGGCCACAGCTGGCTGGGCAAGAGGTACTTAGTCTAGAAGATCCTACAAAACATCTGTTCCAGTGCCACAACACTACCCAGCCCAGAAAACACTCTCTAAAATGTTATCACAACCACCAGCAGAGGCCAAAAGCCATTGCCTCAGTGGAATAAAAAGAGAGCGGGAGATATCCACCAGCATCTAAACATCTAAGACCATGACATTTAGATAATTATTTTAATAATAAATGAGAAAGTAATATAAGTGTTTGGGACTTAGGAAAGGACAATTGTATCCCTGTCCATGGCAGGGGGGTTGAAACTAGGTGATCTCAAAGATCCGTTGAAATTCAATCTATGATTCTATAGCAAAATGAATTTGACCCTGAGGTTGTCTTGTGCATATGTTTCACAACACAGTCCTTAATCACATTACCACTGTTTTTTACCGTTCTTCCAATACTCAAGATACTGGGTACTGGAATTGCTGTTTTCTCCTTATAATTTATTTCTGTAGCACCCAAATCTTTTCTGTTAACTCCTTACATCAATGCAGCTACCCATCCTCCAGTGACTGTCCCACACTCATATATTAGATCTGACACTTCCCAGAGCTCGAGGTTAACTATAGATGTGTAAGGTACCCCATCAGTCGGTTTGACAGCTGGATTTAATGCTCTCACACACGGTCAAATAGTCTACAGAGTACTTTTTCTGAGCACACTCCATAAACCTGACACTTAGCTTATGGGTGCTGGGAGTGTCTGCACGTGCAGTGTCATGTCTTCCATGGGGTATTGCCCTCTGGAGGAACATTTTCCCCCTCTGATTGTATAGGAGCAACCTCATCCCTGACTTAAGCATTTGCTGTTTACAGTTAGGCAAGACAGATAAGCACCTGCAATGCCTCTTTTTTTGGATAGCCAGCATTTTTGTAGTAGTCACTGTGGTTGGGTTAATCTCCATGTACTCTATTTATTGCTGCATGTTTTGGTGCTCTGAGAACCAGGGGCTGAGTGACTCCACCTGGGCAGCCTTAACAAGTGACCACACAAGTGTGGCTACCTCTGCATACATGGTCATTCAAATTACTTCTTCAGTATCACTGAAAAACTCTGTCTGGGCCAAAATCGAATTCTCCAGGATGGCCTTATCCAGTTAAACAATGGTGCTATCCTTTTCCTTACTGTTTTGTTCACTATTCCCTTCACAATTCCTGCAGAAGACATGCTGTAGAGGCCCTGAAGGCAACAGTCACTTCCACAACCCAGTCCTACCATGCCTCCTGCACACCTTCCCAGCTGTGCCCCGGGCTCCTGGCAGCTGTCCCAGCCCAAATAACTCCATGGTTTGAGGAAGGGCTAATTAAATAAGTATGTTGACAGACTTTCTATAGAACTTAGCTCCCCTGCACTGGAAAGAGTGGGGAAAAAAATAAGTTCACCGAATTCTGTTTTAGAGTGAAAACAATGGCAAACAGGCTCATACAGATCAGTAGATAAAAATTTTAAGTGGCCTTAAACTACACTTACAGAGGTGTTTGTCCCCGTTCCTATAATTACATGTATCACATTCCCATCTTCCTCAGGAGTGAAGAGCATTTTAGAAAGGATGGAGTTTGATAACCAAAGAAAAAAAAAGCTAAAGATAAGGCAGCTTTTTCAGGCTGGGCAGTATAAACATGGAGCTCACCAAGGTTTAAAAGAATCAAAATTAAGGGATGCAGTGAAGAAGCTGCAGGACTGACTACCCAGTAAGGAATGAATCTGACAGAGCAGAATCAAAGGGTCTGGAGGATGAAGATGTTTTTCGAGTTAGAATCAAAAGGAATGTTACAAAGGGGAGGAATAAAACAGGTAATGAGAATAGCTTTTAGATACCCCATCTGAACAAACAGCTCAGAGGAACATGAGGCTGTCCAAATATCTAAATGAAAAATTAAGAGAGCCCTCAGCACAAGAAATGAAGAACTTTGCCTGGAGCTCTCACCTGGATCCAGCAAGCAGTGGCACTTAAGTACCAGGAGCATAAACAAAACTTTTAAAAAAGGAAGATTAAATGCAATCTTCGCTTGAAATGGGCTCAGTGATTAATACCTGTTGAAGATAATAGAAAACCTTATTTCTTCTACTCTTCTTCTGCAACTTTCACCTGTACGCTTATCATCAGGCTCTTGAGACGCATCTGTGACTGTTCAGGAAGTTGTAATAGTCAGCAGAGCCTATTTCTGCACGAGGATAGTCCTCAGAACCCTCTTCAGGAGCAAAGACAAAGAGACTGCAAAGGACACAGCTTTCATCAGCCTTGTAAATTTGCTCCATTAAAACTGGGCTTATGTAGAGCAATCAGGTTTGGGAACACCTTGAAAAATTTTTAAAGGGCCACTAAAGCCAGTTAGCACTGCCTTTGCTGGAAGTTGCACCAGAGCTGATGTAGCAGGTAAAAATATAGACTAAACTTGGTCAAAAATATCAGAATTCCACCAGGATGCAGGAGGGATGGATTTGATCTTTTGTTTTGACACTGTAATTTTCTGCTACCTGGTTTATCCTCTACCCTTTATAAGATACACCAGTGTTCACTGATCAAACATAGCTTTTTTTCTACCAAAAGGGATCAAAATACTTTGTTTTGTGACCCAGTGTCTGACTAACCAGATCTCTTTGTATTAATATTCTGATGGTGGCCCAGCAGCAGAGCAGCATGGAGGGAAGCAGTTGTTTTGGTTTGAGTCCACTTTGTGTTTTTTAGCCCCAAGCATTGCCTCCAGCCACTTGCACTTCCTTAAGAGGATTATTTGCTAGTGATATTTTCTTGAAAAAAAAACATCAACTCAATGTGATGCTGTTGCATTTGCTTAGGAAAATAGGAGAACTTAATGACCAGGTATATGTCCAGGAGGGAATACCAATGTCATTAATACTTTTTCTTTATTTAGTGGCTTAAAAATAACAACAGCAATACAACCAGACTTGCCTCAAAGCTTTTTTAGTGCAGAATAGCTGGTCTTGGTAACCCTATGTCCCTCTCTCTCCTTCCACCACTCACTTTCACGGTTTACCCTGGGAGAAACATTTGGCTTGCAGCTCTGCAGGCAACAGAAACAGCTCTCAGAAACGAAATGTTCCTTCAGGTTGACCCAAGTAAATATTTTTTCGGAATTTCTGGTGAATTTAACCTGCAGTTGGGGTTATTTTTGGTAAAAACTAGGTCACTTGGGTAAAGTCACTGTCAAAAAGTACCTCCCGTGAGAGAAAATCATGGTGATGAGGACTTTGTGCCCTGCTGCTAAAGGCAGCGATGGAGGTTGAAGTGTGTTGATATGGGGACAGCTGTGCTTCCGTGAGAGCAGAGAGGTGAAGTGTAACTCTCCGCTGTTCAGAGCAGTGCCCTAAATCCCCAGCAATCCCCCTTGGTCCTCATTGTCTCTCAGAGGATGGCAACAGGGGATACTGTTCTGGGAGGGCAAAAGAGTCTGAACATGCATGTACAACCAGTTTTCTTTGTCTTCCTCCTGAACCTACAGCTGTTGTGTTGGGGACTGTGGAGAGTATATCCCTGTCCCATACGTGTTTGTGGACCTACAGAGCACTTATGCAAAGCAGAACAGCTGCAGCAGGAGAAACTAGGAACACGTCCCAGCAGACCACACAGTGGAAAACACTTGAGTTTGGACCAGGTTTGAATTAGAGGAGGAATTTGAAGTATTATCTCCCACAATCCAAGTTACTGTCCTAACTCAGTTGGGAAGATTCAGTGTGTAAATGAATGATTTACAGGTAATACTCAAATAGAAAAAGGTTAAAAGTTATTATGGATTGGAATTGCAAGTCAAAATTAACATCCTCCTCTGGAAACAACTTGTCATTTTGATGTACTAGTTCTCTCCATCTTCACTTGACACAGGCCCACCAGCCATAGGCAATAATTCCCTTTCCATGCAGCAAAAATTGTTTCTTATGGGAGAAATGTCATAGAATCATAGAATCTTACAATCATAGAATCATTCTAGTTGGAAGAGACCCTCAAGATCATCAAGTTCAACCATTAACATAACTCTGGCTTTAAACCGCGTCTCTAAGAACCTCATCTATATGTTTTTTAAATACCTCCAGGGATAGTGACTCCACCACTTCCCTGGGCAGCCTGTTCCAATGCTTCACAACCCTTTTCGTGAATAAATGTTTCCTAATATCCAATCTAAACCTCCCCTGGCACAAATTGAGGCCATTTCCTTTTGTCCTGTCACTTGCTACTCAGGAGAAAAGACCAATGCTCTCCATGATACAACCTTCTCTCAGATAGTTGTAGACAGCGATAAGGTCTCCCCTCAGCCTCCTTTTCTCCAGGTTAAAAAGCCCCAGTTCCCTCAGCTGCTCCTCATCAGACTTGTGCTCTAATGTCAGTATTCCTTCAATGGCAACTCTGTAAGTACACAGCACCATTTCTCTGCCCTTACACATTGCTCTTTAGATAACAGCACCCAATATGAACACTTAAAAAATACCTACCACAGATGTTCCATATGTTCCTCTTTATCTCAGGACATGGGAAACTCAGTTTCCAGTGTACTTTTCCTTGGAAGAGGAAATAATGAAAGTTCCTACTTTATAAACAGGGAGCTTGAAGGCCAAGCAGGCTGCTAAGACCCCACAACAAGGAGGTGAGGTTTTAGACCTAGTTGTTAATATACTGGGGAAAGCTCCAGATATTAAAATAATAGAATTTTAAAATAAAAGAAAAAAAAAAAAGCCTCTTTATTGGTAGCTGCATCACAACAAACCATCCGACAGTATGCAATATTCAATACTTGAAACAGCTGGAATGGTCACCACCTCCATGCTGCATTTGCTGTTCAGAGAAGGTAACAAAAACACCTGTCTCTGCAGATACAGTTTCTGAACTCCCTCCTGTTTTGTTACAAAAGTCGTTTAGAACCTACTTTATCAGGAGATGTTTCTGTCAACAAACTTACTGCCCCAAATATTGAGGAAACCAATCAGAAAAGGGAATAAGAATCTAATTACAGAAATGCTCTCCCTGCCTGCCCTAAAAAATCAGTGCTAGTGGGTTGTGTGTGGGTATGTGCACTCACACTGCTGTTGGGTACGAGCCTGGAGGCTCAGTTTGACATAGGTGAAATAGTGAAAGCAGCGCACGTACAGAGAAATACCTGCTTCTTGAAGTTTACATGACATTTTGGATGTACGGTAATCCAAGCCTTTAGCCGAAAGAAATGTGTTGCAACCCAAGGCTGGTGACAGATGTAGGAGGCCGTAGTCCCATGCCATATAAGCCAGATTTGTAAATCCATGTAAAAGCACTGAGAAATAAATCACATATGAACCTACACAGCGAGTCCAATCCATTCACAGTGAGCACATGGAGCAAGCATCAGGCTGGCCAAATAGACATTTTTTTCAGTCACCTCATGGTTAAGGGTCAAGATCCTTTTGCTTTTCCAGCGCCATCTGAGCATCCTCTCCTGTTGGTGTGGGCATGCTGAATCTTGCATCGGGAACTGGTGACCAGCAAACATGGCAGATGAAATGATGGGTCAATAACCTCCTGGTATGCACCTGACCAGTATGTCCATACACTGTCTGTTACATGGAGTCAAAACTACTTCAGCACAAGTCACAGAGCTCCTGCTTTGTCCTTTGGTAGGGGATGTTCTTCTCTGACTGGCTGATGGAGTATGTACTTGGGGAAATGTGAGTTTTGCTTCTGCTGTGACCCTGCAATACCTCAACAAAGGCTGGCTACTACTGCTGTTACTACTCAAATACAGACACCCTTTCCCTAGCATGAAAAAGTTGCAAAAACAGCTCCTTGACAGCCATTTGGAGGTACTTTTGTCCCCATTTTGTGACAGGGAAACTGAGGCATGGCAAGCGTGGGTGACTAGCACAAGGTCATACACTCCAGTGGGAGTTCTGGGAATAAAGCCCAGAAGCTTTTGACGTATTGAGACACAGGCATATATTTCATACCGCCTTGGCAGGCTGCGGATGCTCTCCTCTCCTCCCCACCACCAGCGTGCCACAGAAATAGCCTTTGTTCTCCCTAACTTGCATCCAAATGTTTCAAACATCACTTCTGCTGTGAACTGTAAAACTCAAATTTGGTCTCTATGGAGCACTTGCCCAGCCAGTATGTGGCTGTTTCTGCTTACTGCTGGGCTGGACTTCCTCTGGTCCTGAGTATTTGCCAAGTTCTGTACCTTTGATCAGGGTACAGGGTCAGTCTGGACAGCTTGTCCTGACATTTTTAGTTGTCTTTTGTCCATCACAGAGACCCCCTTGCCATGAACACTGATTACAAGGAGACCTGTTTTTTTTTGTTTTTACCAAAAATGTTTAATTCTGATTATAATTACAAGTTTTACGCTTTGCTAGCTTAGCAAAAAGCTAAGGCAAAAAATATACCAGCCCATTAGCAAACCACAGGAGGGTCTAGAGCTATAATTTTCCTATTAAACTACTTGTTGGCCAAAACCCGTGCTTGAACATGGGTCAGGTCTTTTAATGTAAAAGGAAAAAAATCTGAGTGCATCTAGGATGACTTGTGAGCACCACAGATAGCCATTAAACTGTTTGCGAGCTCTCTGATATTTTTTTCTTGGAAGGAAGGCCTGACCTTGAAAGTTGTGTAAACACAGGAGTTGTACAAACACATCTCCCCGCTCCCCTCTTGCCCTGTGTGTGGTACCAGGGATGGTATCACACACTCTCCACACACTGATGATAAGCTGAACTAACAAGAATATGAAGAAAATGTGCCAAACCCACAGAGGGAAATGAAAATCAAATCGCCTTTCTCGCATCAGCGTCAAATTTTTATTTCTCGACAAGATAGGAGCTCGGTGGAAGGGAAACGAAACGATTAAAAAACAGATAAAAACTAGAAAGAAACCACATATCCAAGTCATCCACTGCCCTCCTGTGGCTGTGTGTGAAGCACCTCCAGAGCACTTGGCAGCAGAGGAGGGCCTCATCTTCAAGTGCATTCAAATACATTTGCCAAATTAGCAGATTGTTTTTATGTTGTCTTTCCCCAGCACTTAATGCTTGGCTGTTGGGTGAAAGATCGTTTTTAACTTAAATAGTGGTTGAATATTAATTAAAAAAAAAAAAAAAGGTATGTTATGTGTACAATTTAATAAACATGGGAAAGTATAATGTATTCATAGTTGTCTACAATTTTTGGAAAAATATAATTGTACTTTCTTGTGACAAATTCAGTAAAAACTCTTGCTATAATAATATTATGCTCTGAGATTTACCCTGTACTTATCCTTAATACAATGCAGGAATCCCTGAAAAATTCCTGCATCAGGCACAGATAGGATTACAGTGCCTTACTCATTTTCCTGTGCCATTGCCAAAGGGGCAGGATTGGGATTGCTGAGTGTGTTGGAAGTGTTGTTTTGTGGCTTTTGATCCAGCAGTATTATTGGCTTGTGGTGTATTTGTTGTCAACACATATACGAGTGATGTTTAAGAGATGTTCAACAATCCTAGATCAAAAATCAATTACATCTTTTCAGTATTTCTGCTGTTTGCATGAGCTGTTTCCCACTTTTGCCAATCAGTAATCTACAAATTGCTTAATTACAGACACACTGCCAACACTGCACAAGTGTGCTGTGCTTCTATGAAAATGATGGAAAGATGTGCTGTCACCACAGAGGTGAGTGCTGAAGGTCAGATGAAGATTAAGATTACCAACAGAGGTGGTTTGACCACAAATGTGATAATTAAGGTCCAGCTTCTCTGCCATGGGTGTCCCTGCCAGGGCAGAGTTTCAGGCAGCTGCCCCATGGAGTGGCAAGGGAACCCTGTGGGGCATGTCCCGTGTTTCCCAAACCCACCATGCACACCCTGTGATTGTGAGGAAAAGCCTAAGCAAGGGGATGGAGCAGGAATTTTAAATTATGCACAAGTCTTTCTGTTTTACTATTTGTAACTATTTCCTGGAGTCCTGCATGCAGCTCTGGAGCCTTCAGCACAGAACAGACATGGACTTGTTGGAGAGGGTCCAGAAGAGGCCACCAAGATGATCAGAGGGATGGAACACCTCTTCTATGAGGACAGGCTGTGAGGTCTGGGGTTGTTCAGCCTGGAGAAGAGAAGGCTTTGGAGAGACCTTATTGAGGCCTTTCAGTACTTAAAAGGGGCCTATGAGAAAGATGGGGACAGACTTTTTAGCAGGGCCTGTTGTGACAAGACAAGGGGTAATGGTTTTAAACTAAAGGAGGGGAGATTCAGACTAGACATGAGGAAGAAATTTTTTACAGTGAGGTTGTTGAAACACTGGCACAGGTTGCCCAGAGAGGTGGTAGATGCCCCATCCCTGGAAACATTCAAGGTCAGGCTGAACGGGGCTCTGAGCAACCTGATTCAGTTGAAGATGACCCTGCTCCTTGTAGGGGGTTGGACTAAGATGACCTTTGAAGGTCCCTTCCAACCCAAACTATTCTATGATTCTATTTAAATATTTCTCCACAGTAAGTATCCGACATGGAGGAAGAAGGAAGGACCCTGATTTCCTCTCCACCAGAACACAGAAAAGATGGCTGAGTTGGTGACACACAGTGAACCTGGAGGCATTTGTTTCAGCACAACATAGCATCTCCAGAAAGCAAGTTTGCTTGGACAGCTACATCCAGACACCACAAAAGGAAGAGCAGATGGTCAGGAACCAGAAACAAGAGAAACTAAAGAGGAAGATTTGTCACCAAGGGGAGATGCAGGAGTCATCTGAGCATGCCAGCAATACTATACTACCATCAAGATGAGGACAGAGGGGTTATCTGAGAAGGAATGATTCAGGATGCAATGGGGACCTTCCCTGAGGCTAACAGCAATCAATAATCAGCAAGGATTCTACAAAAGGAGAATAAAGGGAACAGAATTCTGTACATTTCCCCGACCTATAAATACAGCAAGATTGAATGGGACATCTCATGTCTCTCTTCTAGTAACAATACATAATTAAAATCAACAACAGTCCCACGTGAGCAGCTCCTTGAAGAAAGACATCAAGGTCTTTTTTTCTAGCTTTTTCCAGAAGATCTCTTTAGAGTCTCTTTCCATTTTTCCCAGGAGAGAAAAGAGGAATATTTGTGGTCTAGGCATTCATTGCTGGATCTTCTCCTGGTGAGACAGCAGACAGCAGGAACAGGAGGGTGCACATCATCGTGCACAGGAGCAGCCGGCTCTGCTGGAGACACATCAGAACAACCAGGAGGAGGCTGAACTACAGAAGCAAACTGAAGGCAAATAAGGTAGAAGCCCAACATCAGCCCTCCACAAAGACGTTTTGCGGAATGCAAAGCGGATTATTTGTTTCTGCTTCCTCACATACGGCTAAGAGATGAAGTACCAAGTAGGGAGCACTAGATGTTTTAGAAACATGGATACACATGTTAGATGTAATTTTGTCACTGGAACTTCGTGGGCATGATTCACTTGGCTTGAATGTTAAACCGGCTGACTACATCCTGCTTAGGATTAGGAGGCTATAGGAGAGGAAGGATCAGCACTTTAAATTACAAACATAATTCTCTCGTTTAGAGTTTGGATAAACAAAAACTAATGATATTTTGAAAATGCATGGAATAAAATGCTGACTAAACTAGGCCAGGGAGGGGGCATCTGAGGGGTCTGACATCTCCAGTGTCAGTCAGTCAGTCATATCTATTTCATTTCTTTCACATGTTGAAGAGAAAAAATATTTACTTACCTGACAAAGCTTTGCTTGCTTATGTTTGCAGTGGCCTGATGGCATGAGCTACCCTCAGCTCCGGTAGGGAGGCAAATAGGCTTAGATTACAGTTAAAACTGGCACTTCTGTTTGACAGAGATTACACACAGAGCAAGAATGAAAAACAACTAAACGGGGACTTTGTTGGGCCTTTTCTTATTTGGGGCATTGTTATACCAGATCAAAATCAGGGTGATTGACACCTAAGTTGTCATTATAACCCCAGCACAGAAGTTTGGGGATGTGAAATTAATAACTGGTCCTGGTGCCTCCCAACAGCAGGAGGCACATAAGGGGCATGGTGTGATGATGATGCTCGGGCCAGGGCTGCCTCAAACTTTTTTGCCTAAAGATAGGCATCCTTCTGTCTTCAATCTGGATGGAAACAAGAAAGTTTAACAAGATTTGTAAGCAGAAATGCTGCAGGACAACTCGTTCTTCTTCAACATTTTTTGCCTTGTTGAGTGGCACAGTGTGTATGGAAAGGTAGCCCCAGAGGGCAGCATCCAGCAGGCTGCATGGAAGTACTCACACCAAAATAAATGACTTGTGTCTCCTTTGAGTCATTCCAGCCATCTTTTGGTATCTGTGAAATTTAATCATCAATGTTTGTAATCAGGGCTGCACAAATAATGTTTTCGTAAACATGTTTACCTGAAGGGTAAGTATTTTATTTATCATTTCCTTTCTCACTCCAGTTTCTTCCCCCTCTTCCCATCTCCTCTAACACCAAAAGACAGCAAAATACAAGATTGTCTGCAGAACAGTTGAGAAGCTGTTTCATTTAGATGATGAATGAACCTCTTCCTGACTCACAATTCAGTGTGACAAGCATGCATTTACATTTGTGCAAGTAAAAGTTGTCACAGAATCTACTACTGTGTACTCCTGCTGATAAAAAGAAATCTCAAACAACAGCAGCAAATCCAGAACTTTGTCACCTTATTAGTATGGAAAATGCTGAATTTTAAGATAATCGGTTAGAAGTCATTCTGAAGCCTCCAAGATGCCTCCAAGGCTAGAAGCTTGGTTTTAGACTGGTAAAAGTCTATCATAAAATCTACCTGACCTCTTCGCCAGCATCAGCTGAGAGGGACTAAAGCATCATTGCAATAAAACAAGCTGTTTCATACAGTTTTATGAATGAACAACTTGTGTGCTGCAGCCTCTAGGTCTCCATTGGTGGGTATCAGAGCATTTAATATTATGGAAACACCCTCCTGTGGATCTTGTCCCTCTTCCTCCTTGTAAAACATTAAAGTTCTTCTAGGTAGAATTTTAAAACTTCACATAAAAAGCATTAGGCTTACATTTGTAAATGTTTGCTCATCTTCCGTATCCTTCTCCCATCAATAGCTTCTGCTTTACTCCATTTTTAAAAATGTTTTATCATTTTTCCCCACAAGCCACAGCTATTTGCCAGCATGTACCGCGTATATGGTCCTTTCTGACATTTTCTTTATGCTGTCCTGCTCAGGTGATGAATGTTTCCAAAGTTCCCTGAAATATAAAAAAATATAAAATAGACATGGTTTGTCATTACCAAGTACTTGAGTTTTATCCAGTTTTTGTTAGCCAGGTCCAAAACCATGGAGAGATTAGTTAGCAATCACACTATTCATTATTGTTTGTCATATTTTTAGGCTAATTGTAAAAGTATTAATGTTTTAATGGCTTTAAATAAAAGACTGAAGATTTCTTTAATGACTTGTCGAAGGGATTTTATGTTGTGGATCATTTAGTAAAGGAGGCTTTAAAAAGATCGCTATCCACTCTGATTCCCCAAGTGGGTTCCAGAATTATCCATTATATAATTTATTTATTATATAAACAGTACATCAGATTAAGTAACTTTGGTTAAGATTTTCTTTTCGTCTCGTAGCAGAAAGCAAATAAATTAGCTAACAATACTTATAGTAGCTAGAAAGTCTTTATATAATCCTCAAACTTTCACAAACTCTGGCTATTCTGCAGGGGTTTGATTGCTGGTTGTGAGCTACAGGGAAATCCAGGCACTTTCTAACTCACATTTATTAGGACGTACACATTAAGGCAAGTACCATCTTTTGAATTATTTTAATGGGAATAGCAGGGCTGGCATTGGCTTTCAGAAGACAGCTGGGAGAATATTTACTATTCCAATGGTACCAAGCCTGAGAATGCAGAATAGCTATAGTCCCACCTTTAAAAAGTGTAATAGTACTTTACAGATGAAATATTACAGTGAAGTTTTCCAGAGTGGTAAGAGGAGAAGCTCTGGTTGTTCACAAGTTGCACAACAACTCAGGAGAAAGGAGGCACAAACTTCACCCCGTTTTTTCAGGAATAATGGATGCACACAGTTGGGAGCCAACTGCTTTCACAGTGATGCTTTCTTCATCAGCAAAACTTCATGTTTTCCCCTTCCAAATCGTTCTGTGACAGTGAATCACTGATGACCTTCAAGCAGTGAGACCAAAAATAGGGCTGGGTGCAGAGAACGGCTGGTGTTGGGGGAACCTCTCCTGTGCTCAGCCCTGGGTCCCCAAAGCAACAGCAAGCACATCGCTACACCTCTGAGCGCTTTGGATGCTCCTGGGAGCCATCAGCTTTCCCTGCCCCGCTGGCTATTCCTGTGACGCTGCGTTCACAGGTTAACAGGGGTGCCAAGAAACCACGTCAACAAGAGCTATGTTAGCATGCGGTGAAGTTTGCACACTGAATAATTATGGTTTTCTTTGTCACAATGAATCACTGTATGTGGAATTACAGCAATTCGTCTATGTGTAGATGTAGCTGACAAATCAAAACTTCTTATTAGACAGTAACTGTGCTTCAGTTGGCTCCCAAATAAACACTGCCTTCAAAACAATGGCACAGCATGGCCCAACCTTAAAGCCTTCATGCCTGGCCAAGGGAAACTGAGCTCCTTTCATTATTGTCTGTAAGAGCAGCAGACCCCCCAGCTGCTGCAGATTTTGCTGTGAAGGACAGAAAAAGGGCCTCTGCCTGGTGACAGCTCATGCCTCCTCTCTCCAAATCTCATTTTTTCTGTGTCACATTTCTCCTTTAAATAATTTCCTTTCTGTTTTGACAAACAAGGCTTTATTTTAGACCCTCAACTTCCATCCTAGAGCAATCGGCACTTCTAGAAGACCCTTCAACCCACACAAAGTGCATCTGCTAAGAGTATCTTTGACACCTATTGCTTGTTTATGTCTTTCATTTCTTTGTGTCCATCCACTGGCTCTTCTTACATCAAATTCCAGTTTCTTCACCTAGTTTCAAGGCTTTTGACAACTGTATCTTTCTAGTCTTGTCTATTACTGAATCTCAACAGGGATGTTATGAAAATAAACTTGTTCGTATTTTTGAAGCACCCAGAAATCATGATAATGACTGCCACAGAGACGCTCATGAGGAAATTAGTTATTCTGTTTCCATTGTAAGGCTCATCATTAATTTACCAGTCTCTACCCCTGCACCAGATGAGGCAGAGGTCTTAAGGGAAAAAAAAATTTAAGAACGAACTGAAATCTGAAACTCGATACTCATGCAAAAAGAGATGGCATTAAAACTACACAGGCAATTGAACTCTGCTATTTCCTGACTGTGGGGTGCTCAACATTACAGCTTGAAATTTCCTTGAACAATTTGTCTGCAATGGTTCATCATTTCCCAGAAAAAGTATCAAAATTGAGGTTATGTCTGGGCTTCCAGGTAGAGACACAGCCGTTTTAGTGTGAGATCTAGCCTGGGATTAAGAGGTGTTGATTTTGATGTCTGGCTGTAGGGTACACTCATGAGCTGAGAGTTTGGCATCCGCTGTCACCCAGGGAGCTCTGGGCAGTGCAGCCAGCACAGCGGGAGCAGCTCAGCACACCCCAGAGCAGACACTGCTGCTCCACCGAGGAGCCCCGAGGCTGCACAGACCGCCTGGAGCAAATCTCCATGGACCACAGCAATGCAGACACCTGGAGATGCCTAGCGAGGCCATAACATAAAAAAAGTAGTTGGCTGAATCCAGAGCCAAATATTGAAACAATAAACTGTCTCTTCTCACTCCTGTTGTACCACTTTTCTTCTCGTAGTAGGCAGTCTGAGCCTCTGAAGAACATTGTATGCAAGGATTCATGCTGGTCAGATTATTTGGGCCCTACGATGGTATAAACATCGAGTATTACCAGTTGTGACACCACCACCACCACTTTCTTTCATTTTCCCTTTAAAGTGGTTACCCAGGGTGGGATTCAGCTGGCTGAACACAGGTGGGTAGCCATCATTTCAGATGCCACAAGAGAGCTTGCTTGGCCCCTGGCTGCTGCTTGTGGTCCCAGGTCTCCCTTGGGTGCTACCGGCCAGCTCTGCATGGATGCCCCAGATCTGCCAGGGCATCTCAGGAGGTACCAGGCACCTACCTTGAACCCCAGCCTCACAGCAGCCATCTGAGTGGGGACATAGCTGGCACAGAGACTTCTGATCAGCTGCTATTAACAATTTATCTGGAAAATGAGGAATATTCCCACCCAGGATCTGGTCAATGGCTAAGCAGCTGTTCGGGGAAGTTAATGGCGCAGTTCCCCTCAAGGGTGCTGCCCTGGGGCACTCTCAGACCAGCTGCCTCCATCTCCTCACATGGAAACCAGGGATGCACACAATTTTTTGGCAGTGCTCTCTGAATTAAGAATCAGGCTTACCAGTAGTTATGATCATTCACCACATTCCTGCTGGCAAGGCTGCAGTAAGCAGCTACATGCGCCCGCATGGCCCAGAACTAGTGTGTAATGTCCAGAATATTTCTCACATGCCATAATTTAAAGTTTTGGGGACTGGGGGATAAGCAGAGTTTGTGAGTATTTCACCAAGACACGAGTTCACTGGAACAGCCAGAGACCTGACCTTGACAAGGCTCTCAGTTTAGGCTGCCAGCTCTTCTGAGCTCACAATATTTAACGTTTCAAGTCCTGTATTTCAACCTAGGTACCTGTGTCTGACCTCCATGTTTACTAAATACATTGATACTTCTAGCTTTCATGGAGCAAAGCTCTATAAACATCAGCTTCACCAGCCGTAAAACTGTAGGGCAATGAAAGGAGCCAAAAATCTATTCAGAATGGTAGTACAGGGTTGGGCCTGACTTGTAAATTTTAATGCTCAGGTGGGCAAAGTGCACCTACCTGTCCCTTTCAAGATACACAAGTGGGTAAATATCCCATAAATCCCACCTTTCCTTTCTCTCATCACCCATCAGGCACTGCCCTGATCACCCCCTGTTCCAGGTTGTGTCCCTGTTAGTGGGGACACAAGAGCAGGAGCTGCAAAAACAACAACAGGGAGCAGGCTGAGTGGCTGTGGGGCTTCCCAGTGTGTCAGCAGCAGCATCGGTCCAGTATCTATTCCACCACAGGGCCAGAACGCCCACCCGCGCTCTCTGCTCCCCACTGGGGGCACCCAACACGGCCCAAGGAGAAGCGTCAGTGCTACGTTTAAGTGCAGCTACAAGCCCACCCAGCAGGTTTTTATGAAACACAGATGTATTACATACACCTGCAACGCTGCCGTCATTCCTTAAGAAACGGGATTTTATGTCAATCTTCTGCGAGGTCTGAAGGTACCTCTGCATAGTCCTGCACCTTGATCACCCGCACGCTGTTGCCCCATCTTTCTTCCAGCAAGGCCACATCTCCTGTCAGGGAGTCCCTAAGCTGCATTTGGGGCAGTGTGCTAAGTCTGGTTAAGGACTTACACTTGCTGAAAAATTTCCAAAAATATTATCAGACAATGAAACTAGCCAGAACAGAGCTTTGGGCAGAGACCTTAAAGCTTCTGTGCTCCTGATGGAGCTCCCTTCTCAGGACTATTGATTTTCATGCTGGTAGCAGGAGCCACAAAGCAGAGAGAGAGGGGAGCAGGAACCTGTCCTCCCTCCCAAGTTTAAGTGCAGTCCTTCCTCTTGTGCTGGCCCCTGAAATCCTTCCTGATGCGTCAAGGAGAGAGACAAGCAGTGACAGAGGGACCCCATCCAAACAAGGCTGGTAGCTAAAGTATTTGCCTGGGGAGATGAGGGTTTAACTCATCGACCACTGAAGTTTCATACACTCCCTGCTCTCATTTTTAAGAGAACACTGTTAGTTCACAGCTCTACAGAAAGCACAGACACAGTCAGAATAAGGACATGAACCAGGAAGGTATTTTAGATCCATTAGTTATAATTTACACACCAGTGACATACAGCATAAAGACAAAATATACAGATTTTCATATATATACACACATGGATCAACACAGTGCACAATTCAAAGTTATGTTACAATTAAGTGTACAATTTTAAATATGGCTTTATAAACTAGTAGTAATAACAGTGCTAAAATAATGTATGTCTCATGTAAGTTCATAGACAAACAACGTAGTGTAGCTACAGCATTGAAGTCCTCATTTCACAACGTGTTGCTTCATTTTGCTAACCCTCATACGCTGCAACTAGCACATACTTTATTCTTGCTGGATTGCACACCCCAATGACTAAAACTTTGGGACTTGCTTTCTTCAAGTATCCTGAAAAATAAAAGCCTGCACATTCAAGATTAGTTGTAAGAACAAACTAAGAAGTGAGGGAAGCACACACAAGGACGTAGTGCCCAGTGAGAACAACAATACAACCAGTGAAGCTTTAAAAAGTACATTTTTATTGTTTAGAGTTGAAAAAAAAAACAGGGTCATGTTTTGTTTGCCTTACTGCCCCCAATAAGACAAATTTTTAGGTGAGCATAATTAGAGGAGCAAGAGAAATTGTAAATTCTGGGTCACTTGGAAGCTTGGTTGGAAACTCTGGCCTCCCTGAAGCAAATGGCACTTCTGACAGTGACTTCAAAGGACGAAGGATTTTATTTGTTCTGCAAAAGTTGAATGTGTTTTGGAAGCATATGCTCCATTTCAGCTTTAGTTTGTTGAGCTGAATGTGGAAATCATTAGATGAAACCCTACAATCCTTTTTATGCACAAGTCAGACTAATGGTCCATAACGATCTCCTCTGGCCTTAAAAATCTGGAAGTGGGGCAAGCAGGATGTGGCACTAACAGTTTAGCACTGCAGGGACACACTGAATGTTTTCATTGACTGAGACTCCTGTGCTGTACACAGACACCCCAATTCTTTACCAAACTCCTCAGGGAGCTGCGGAAACCTTTGCTGAGAAGTAGCTGACATGAGGGTACTTCCACTGGGAAGGAATGCAAGAAAAGCCCTCCCTGATGGCCATCAAGGAGAGAGGATTGCCTAAAACCACTGAGACAGAGCTGATTCATGTTGTTACAACTTCCACCACTAAGACAACGCTGTAAAGACAAAGGCCACTGGCCTGAAAATTAAATCCCCCCTCCTACCAGCAACTCATGCGGTACAGAGGAACACCTTCCCTTGACAGGGCACCAGATGACCATGAGAGCCCACGTTCACCAGGAAGCTCAAAGCTGGGCTCACCACAATGCTCTGTAAAGGGGTCAAACCCAAAAGAATCCTTGTCCTTGCCCATCGTCACCAGGATGCAGATGACTCTGCAGCGCGGGCATGGGGTGACAGCACGCTGGCAGTCTCACCAGAGCCACAGCTACCAAAAGGGGTCCCTCTGCTGCCCACCTGGCACTAACAAACACCCAACACGTAGCACAGCACACACAAATGCCCGTAGCATTAATCAAATGCTGAAACCACCGCTGTCAGAGGCACCTCTACTCCTGGTCCCTGGGATTAGACACTACTGCTTGGGTGCTCCTCCGGATCACAGCCACAGACAACTCACACTATATATACATATATATATATATACACACACACATATATATATATATATATAAAAATTGCCATACACTAGCTACTGAGCCATCCAACATAATTTTGCATTTAGAGAACGTAATTTGCTTAAATTCGATCACATGCCTAATTCCTAATTTTGCAGTATTTGGAGATGGAGGAGGCTAGGCTAAATAGCTACTTGTCAGAAAACAGATTCAAATTCTTATTCAAACATCTAAGGACAAGACCCACTTGAATTCATCCTCTGCCACAGAAATTTTACTTGGTGAGCTGCCCTGCATAAATCTGCACATAACACTTTTCCAGCAGGCAATATTTTGTAAGGCTTAGTATCTGACAGATATAGCCCCTTCAATGAAAACAGCATGAAACTGTCATGATTACTTGAGCAGACATCACTGACAAAAGGAAATTTGTGCCTGATCTGCTGCTGCAGAAATATTTCAGGCAATATTTTTTCAAAGAGAATATAGATCTGGAGGGACATTGCCAAGGTTTTAAAGATCAAAACGTGTAACTTGCAGTGTTATAATTGGATGGGAACAGTCCTCCAGATCTGAAACATCAGGTTTGGTTTGGTTTTTAAATCAAGCACCACATTTGTAGGATTTCTGTAGGACCTATACACATCCTGGCGTCTGTTTCCCCAGCTCGGTAACAGTGAGCTCTGCTGACAGAGCCAAGGAGGCCGACAGGGGTAAACAAATCCCGTCTGACATGACAGAGTGTTACACAGTCAAACACTGCTATTCACATTAAAAAACAACAGACTGCTTCAAATCTAACTCTACTGGAAATGCAGGCCTTACTTTAAACTCCCAAATGAGGAGCAGACTAATTATCCGTTCTCTTAAAGCAGAACTACAGAAACAAGGGCAAATGCTCAGCCTTTGGGGGTATTTGAGGTAAAGTAACTGGGAGGAAGCATGCCGTATCACAGTGGGATGGGGGCTGTTCTCCAGGTGGTGGGCAGGGCAGGGCTCCTGCCTGCTGCTGGAACAGGGGTGTTGGCCAGGCTGCAGGTTCAGCCTGTGTCCTATGGTGACCCACCACTCTGCACCCTCCCTGCATCCACCCCTCTCCCACTCACCGCCTCCTTCCCTGACCACCCAAAGGTCCCATGCCCTGTTTCGGGAGGGGATGGACAGCATAGAGGAGCCCCAACCAAGCTCTCCTCCTGCCAGGACCATGGACCACTCTCTCCAAAACCAGCCAGGGCTGTGGCTGGGACCACAACTAGATTTAGCTGTGATGCTCTCAGGGACCTGACGGACATCTGATGCTCAAAGGTCCCTGAGCCTTTCTTAATGTCACCCTGCAATTAGCATCTGGCCACCAAAGCAGGACATCTGGCCAGGGAAAATCATTATGTGGTCGGTGTCACCTCAGACACAACGTTGTGGTTTCCTTCACCCTCCAGCTTGAAGCAGCCATCCCAGCTCACCCACTGCACAGCTGCTCCAGGTGTCACTGCTGCAGAGACACCTGGTGTCCCCAGCCCCTGCCAGCAGCACAGCCAGGACCTCTGGCATCCCTACGATGGACTTGCTTGCAATTTTCATCAGTGAGGAAGAAAACAAAACAGAGGAAATAAAGATGCCTACTGACTATTTTTAGTTCTGCATAGCCCCTTGGCCCCAAGATAGAAAGATGATCAAAGGGAAAAAAACACTGTGGGACTAAGAAAATGTTGCTCTTCTAGCAAAATTTTGGAAAGTTCAAATATTTTCTGTTTTTACTGAAGAAAATTCTTGTCTTCTCTTTCCCATGCAAACCAAAATGAACTAGCACTTTTTCATATCTGTTGAAAGAGTAATTTTTTTTTTTTAAAACCTCTTTCTTTCCCCCCAGGAACACTTTGCCAAGATGAGTTTCCACATAAAAAGAAAAAAAAAAAAGCTTGGATTAAATCCTTTTAAACAGGTCTAACAGTCAGTATTTGTTTCTGGATGGGATAAATATACACAAGGATTCCCTACCAAACCTGGACAAAATACTACACCTATAACTTCCTAAAGAGACACTGTTTACTAATTTCACCTCCAGTTTGAAACACGGCCAAACATAACAACACAGACTTTATCTAGAGTAGCTGTCATAAGGAGAAAGCCAACTAACTTCTCCTCTAAAGGAATCCTGAGTAGTCCCTCAGAAAGGGAAGGCATGTGATGAGCTGCAAAATACATTCACCTCACTGATTAACACTCTGAAAAACCTCAGAGATTTTTTACAATGAGAGTGGTGAAACACTGGAATGGGTTGTCCAGAGAGGCAGTAGATGCCCCATCCCTGGAAACATTCAAGGCCAGGCTGGACGGGGCTCTGAGCAACCTGATCTAGTTGAAGATGTCCCTGCCCACTGCAGGGAGGCTGGACTAGATGACCTTTGAAGGTCCCTTCCAACCCAAACTATTCTATGATTCAGTCCACAGCAAAATGCCGCTTCCATTTCTGCAACCCCTTTGGATCCTCTCTTTCTTCACCCTTCCCAAGGACAAAGCCCATTACCTGCCCAGGGAGGGTGAGGTTCAGTTTCCACTGACAACACACCAGTTATTCAAAAGAAAGGCAAAAATAAAAATCTCTAGGTGTGAATGTAAGTGTGACCCTGCGATGCACCTAAATCTTCAGGGCAGGTCCCCATACCGTGCTATGGTCGCACCAGTCCTGGCCACCACACCAGCAGCTCTGAGGTGGGGCAGACAAACAAGGTCACGGCGTGACACCAGCTGTGGCACTGCCCATCTCTGTGCCAAGCCACACAAAACCCAGATCAAGCTGCGCATGCATGGGAGGGTAAAATTACATTGCCGACTTGTGGTTAACCTGCCTTTTGGGATGTCACAAGTGCCATTGCCACAGACAGATCAGTCAGCCCACCAAAATCATAAAGATGACACTTTCTGCTGAACTCAGGCTGGTCTTTTAGTAACTGTGACACACAGATTGGACTCATCTGCTGTCAGCAGGAGCCTCCATACCTGCAACCACACCCTCACAATGCTGAAAAGATGGAGAAAGCACGGCCTTCAAACACGCATAGGCAAATGAATGAGAACATCTCCATCAGAATTTCTGACACGCAAATGTTTTTAAAGACGAGCTTTCTGACATGAATGCTTTTTATCCAGAATACCAATGCCTACTTCTCTGCAGGCAGCATCTACCCTGACTTGTCTATGGAGTTTCACAGACATTTTAAGCCATTGCCTCTGTGCTTTCAAGCCCAAGATTTATCTTCTTGTGCCCTATTCCTGTGCTTAGTTTCCTGAGAGGGGTCCCAAGTAACTGGATTATATCCTCCTCCTTCTTGGTTTTGGTCCGGCTTCCAAATGACACTTGCCCACAACTGAGATCATTGATTGGAACACGGCACCAAGGACATGGCTGGGGAACTGAGGAAATAAGCACAAATTCACACCCACCTCAGGCCACACCACACTTGCCAGCTTTTGCTGTGGTGGCTCCCATGCATGAACAGAGCTGGAGACTCACTGCAGATTTGTGTTCCCCTGCTTTCAGTGCCACAGTTAGCTCAGTGTTGCCTCAGCACAAGCACCCTCCTCTGCAGGAGACACACCACAATCCAAGAAAGAGAGGTGTTCTTTGAAAACTGCAGTTATTTCAAGCTCCAGACTATTAGGACTACCAACAATTAACATGCTAAAGCAGTTGTCTGCCCTATCTGCTCCCAGAACACGTAGCATAAACAGCACATTATAAAAATTTCATTGAGGGATCCTGATTCATCTAACTGTAACTCATTGAGAAACTCATAATTAAAATATCGCACCCACTGAAGCACCTTCCTAGGCAGCTCTAAAGCAATTGATTGCCTTGGCCAACATCTTGCATTTCCACAGCATCCCACGCCTAGAAACACCACAAACTGCTTTGCAAGCTCCATGGGTCTGATGTATCTGTTGGTAAAGAGCACAAAGCACCCAGTGCTGAGATGCACCATTCTTTAGCAACAAATCCCAATTCCTTAGCCTTGCCTAGCAATAGCAGACAACAGCCAGAGGCAGGAAGCAAAAATGTAATAACAACCATTCAAAAACACAGAAAAAATTCAGATGCCTGAGGCAGGTTTTGGCCAACACACATTCCAGATGAGTGTTTGGGAGATTATACATTAAAACTGACGTTTCCCTTCTGAATAAAAATATTCTATAGTAGTGACTTCAATCTTTTGCAAAGAATCACTAAAAAGTTCCTTTCTGTAGGAATATGTTTTCCTCCCGCCTTCCTTGACTGTCTCTCAAAGAATCAGGAGCAGGTTTTTCCTGCAGACACTATAAACATATGCACCCAAAGTACAGGTAGCTATCAGCTAAAAGCCCTCCCGAAACTCCACCAAATCAATACAGCATCAACTATTTTCTTCCATGGGAGAAAGGTGTGCCAGTCAAGCTTCTTCCATTTTTGTCCTGAGCCCATTCCTGTAAAGGTATCAACACAAACCAGCTCTGGCAAATGCTCCACTTCCCAGGGCTCTGTCCCACCTGTTTGTGGGACCTGGTTTTGAACACAAACAAAAATGTAGATTGAAAGGTCTTGTTGCCTTCTAGACCTTCAGTTTGTCCATGTGTGTTTTAAGTAACAGTTTACCTTGGTTCCACCTGAACAGTTACACAAAATGAAATAAGGTTGAAATAGTCCAGGTAGCATGTGACAGTTGAGTCAAGCACAATGGTCTCTTCCAAAGTGGTATAAACCTCTTCCAGACCTGGAGGAGAAAATACATCAGACAGGTGCCAAGAAACAGCTTGTCTGCAAAATGGGAGATGCTTGTATGCATCACTTGCATTGTTCATGATCTCTGTACTCATCCATGTCCACATCCGAATCAAAGAGTGAGTGTCCAGTATAATCTGTGTCAGGGGTTTGAGAAATACTGTTCCCTTCCTCATCAAATGTTTCTGTCCTTGAATAAAAACTCAAGTCCCGCAAAGGGGAGTAAGTCTTGCTCGCTTCGCTGCTTTCCTCAGATTCATACAGAGTGTTGTCATCATCACGGTGCCATTCTGGCCAAAATTTCCTCCTTATTCTTTCACAATACATAGCAAGGTTAATCAGTTCACCTGAAACACAGCACAACAGACTCCGGTAAATGCATCCAGTCAATAATGCTCTAACTCACCTGCTGATGCAGAAAGATGTTGGCACTGTTTGGAAATAAATTGTGCAGGTTCCTCCCAAAGAGGTTTCAAAGTGTCAAGACCCCATCAATCCTCTTAGCAGCTCTGTTTGGAACTTTTATGTAACTTAAAACACATATTATTAGCCTACATACAACAAGAAGGGTTACACTGGCATGAATATAAAAGCATGTAGCAAAATAATTATTCCAAATTCAACCTCTACAGAAATAAATCAAGACAAGATAATAAAACTTTAAGTTTTTCATAGTAAAATCCTGCTTACTTTGCAGAAACCTGATTTCTAAAGACAATTTGATCCTATCTAAACAATACACTTGGTTAGTAAAACAGAGAAAATTTGCAGTTTCCACCACCAGATGGCAGCGTTGCCTGCAAGATAAAGTCACATTCTAAGGTTTTTATACGGTCACTGGCTCACCCCTGATGTTCTCAGCCTTAATACCTTATGCCTCATGTCTATATAGACATGTATGCTTACACTGTGCTTAGAGAAGAAATTACCAAAGAATTCAAAGAAATAATAGCGGAACAACATGAGTAAGTGGTTGGGTACAGAGAATCAACCATACTGCTTGGGTATTTGCATCTATTACCATGTATTTAATTATGTTAGAGACAAACTAGTTCACCAAACATAGTATTCCTCCTTGAAAGCCACAGACACTTGAGGACTTTATCTGTCATTTGCCAGAGATCAAAGGGAAGAATTGTATAGGACAATACTTATATCCCCATCTCAAGTATTTTCTTCCTCAAAGTTTTAATAATGAGGAAGTCCAGGCCTCTTCACTGTTGCTTTAGTAGCAATCTCTTGCACAAAGATCCACAGGTCGTATTAATCCCTTTTGCACCTATTTTACATCCTTTTCCTCCTTAGCTCTTCCCATTTTTCATGCTGCACAGTTTTATTCTGAAAACGGATGCAAAGATACTTTGACATGCCTATAGCACCCCACAAGAAAAAAAAAAAGGAAAAACAACATGCGGAAGGGAAGGCTATGTTGGTTTCCAATTCATGCAAAAACACAGTGACTCCAAAGTCAGGGTGGACCTTTTTCTTGCTCAGCATCTTCAATAACAGCAAAGGCTGTAATTTCAGTAGGACAATAGCACGTGCAGTTCCACTGTCAACGAAACTACTCAGTTCAGCAGAAGTTGGCTCATGGCCATGTGTCTGTCTTCTCGTACTTTACTCAGCATTCATTTCTAAAATGCATTCAGTCCTTGCTGTGTTAGACAGGGAAAAGATCAAGTACAGGAATAGAAACAATTTCCATGTGGAACATTAAAGAGAAAACAAACAAGAATTTTAAGAGAAAAACAACATTACAGGATACAAATACTACATCAAAGGCAAGAACAGCCAGTGATGCAGTCTTCAAATGTCCTTACAAGGTGCTTCAAGTTTAAACATGGCAAATGCCACCAAGAGTTTTTCATCAGAGATCACCTGGGCTTTCTTACCTTTAATTAGTCTCTCTGGTCGAGTCCCTGGTAGTGTCCACATTGCCTGTGCCAGATGCCCGAAGACAGTGGCATCAACGGTGGAAACGTGTGGTCCCATAATGTACTTCTTGTCACCTGTAAATACAACGGCAAAACATTTCTCGTCTGGATGTCACTTCTCCCCAGTTATTAAAAACAAAAAAATAATTTCCTAGTTACATATTCAGCGTATTTTTTTTTACTGAAATCATTCCGCTGAAAAGGTTTACCTGTTCAAAGACAGGGATTCAACACTGAATATGATTCAAAAGATGTTTCTAGGGTTCAGCAGGTGAAATCCATCACTGCAGCTTCCCCTATACTCACCATTTCTGTAACCAGGCCCATTACAAACCCATGACTGGCCACATAACGTCCTCTGCTCGTCACTGCTGGCAGCACACACGCTGCACTAGTTCTGCTGCATTTAAAACCTTCTCTGCAGACAGCAGATGCCTGCAAGCATGATTCTCTCCTTCGGTGCAAACCCAAAATCGTTCAGTCATGGTTGGAAATCACAAATGCATTTGCTGAAAGAAGCTCATCACCCTGTATCTCTCCTGCATGCAGATTTGGCTTCAGGTTACTCAACTGATCACACAAAAAAGGAAAGCCATACCCAAAGTTTTTCTAAACTGATGCAGCAGTCAGACTGGCAGCAGCTGCTCAGAAACAACCTGCATCTCCAGGAGGAGGACACAGTCATCAGAAGGAGCAAGCATCTCCTCTCTCACACCATCAGTGAGGTGTCCCCCACCTCCAAACACTCATTTCTACCTGGCAGGGACCAAACAGAGGCACCTCAGGCAGGCAAGTGACTCAACAGCTCCTTGGAACTGGCCAGAGTCAGAGGAGGGACGTGTCTGCTCCACACCACTATTCTGCTTACCCCTCTGGGCACCACAATGCCATGATGGTCCTGAGAGGCCACCACAGCACAAACAGATGGATAACTACCTAAGATAGGGAAGAAAATCACATTTCAAAGCCACTGTTTGCAAAGAAACCTCCAGTATAAAGGTTTCCTCATCACAGGCACAAGACCTGGAGCAAAGACCGCACACAGCACACACAGGTGAAACATGGGGTATTGTGGAGGTCAGGTTAGATGGTTGCACTGTCTCTGCCTTGGCCCAAAGTGCTATAAACTCCATGAAATGTGGTATGTAATTGAATTCTCCAAATCCAGTTATCCCATCTCCCCAGGACATTCTTCCCCTGTCCAATATAAGCTGCCTGTAATTCAGCAGGTTATTAAGTGTTAGGGTTATTGAGCAAGTTTAGAAAAACTGTCCAGCAGTAAAATGCATCAAATTCCAGAGTACGATCCAATGAACGCTGTCATCCCCCTGTACTACAGTGGAGCAAAGCAGTGCTCAGGAATAACCTCCTCTAGCCTGTCAGGTGTAACTTTAACATGGAGTTAAGTCTCCCCAGCTCTTTCACAGTTGCATCAATCTATTGTTTGAAAACTACGTACGGGGTAGATGTTGTGTCTTTTCAGCATTTACATGACGCCTAACATCCATTGATTTTAAACACAGCTCAAAAATTGGTCCCCAAACCACGATTATACGCCAACACTAGGAATTCAGGACCATACCGATGGGTTTGAGACTCCATCCACAGCAATGTGCTGGGAAGCAATTACTGCTGTTTCCACCTTGCTACAACTAAGGCAGGCAGTGAGTGAGGGCTGAACCATCCCGCTCTTTTGCAAACAGAGTGGCTCCCCCCTGGCACAGCACTTGCACCTTCAGGTGTGTGGAAACAAAGGGGAAGAGAAGGAAATAGGGCTGTGGTTCCATAAAACTGTAAATCTGGTTTTAGATCACCCTGCGCTGAATAACACAGCCTGCATGCACATTTCCTTCTACCAATTCCAATCTGTTCCCAAAACCTTCAGTGCAACTTTTCTCCAGAAGACTTTCTGACAGACCAGGTATCACCTCTCAGTGTCTAGTTTTATATCTGACTGCACAGTGCCTGTTGCACTGAGGCTGTCACAGCACTCATAACCTCCAACACCTCCCCATATCCTCTGGCTAATCCCACAAAAATGCAACCACCAGGTCACACCGGTCTTGGATGAAATTTGTACTGCCCAGGGATTTGAGAGCACACAGCTCCTCTATTCACAGATACACGCGCCAGTGGGTTAAAAAGCAGCTACTGGGTCAAGAAACCCCTGTAAGAGACAGATGTGCAAGACACAGGGCTGGCAGGAGACCTGTACCCTGGCACAGCAGCACATACAGTCCACACAGGCTGCTGCAGAGCATTTCAACTAGTATTAGAGGCTCATGTTCAGGTGGGTCCCACCTTTGTGTCACTGCCCTCCACAAAACACCAAACACTTTATAAAAGCCAGTTCAGGCAGCTGCTGCCCTGCAATTCCCTACTCAGAATCCCCATTTACCCAAAAGCCTGAGGCAGGCAGGCAGCTCAGGAGGTGCCAATAAGACTTATGGGCACTGCTCACTCATTTGCATCTTTTAAATAATTACCAAAACATATATTTTTATCTATTGCTAGTTCCTATGCCCAGTTCCCCCCATTTCCTTATGCTACAAGGCAGTAGGAAACTACAACAACACAAGGAAATTACATTTGTGGTTTAAAAATTGCAGGACAGAGAGCAAGGTGATACCAATGGGGCAAGCTGATCCATCACAGGATGATTAGTTCCCGTTTCTAGGTTTATAAGACATCTGGAAGATTCTGTTAGGGAAACAGGTACATGGGAGAAGAAAAAATGATCCTCAGAAATGAAAAATTTAAAAAAGCATCACCCAGCATGTGACTGGGAATGTCAAAATGAGCATCACAAGACCTGGCAGCTGCCAAGCTGTCATTCTCTGGAAGGAGCACTTGGAATTTAAAAGTTATTCTTGTTCCCATGTGAATGGTCCTTGTTAAAAAATAGGGAGCATTAAATTAATCTGATATGCCTGATGACTGACAGCTACAGTTTGGGATGTGCAGCTATTCTGCATCATAGGCATCCTTTTTAGGATCTTAAGATTGCCCTCTAATTAACAACCAAAACCCCAATGGCTTCCTCTTCTAGGAAAACACATGGGCACATATATGTGGAGCAGAATCTCACAAAGATTTTTGTGCAGCCAATAGCTGAGTGATTGCTTTCTCCTCCCCGCTGTGAAACAGCAGTTTCCAGCCAGCCTGGAAGTCCGCATCGCACCGATACCACCTAGAGGCCACGGCTACTAAACCCAACCAGAAACAGCTGGCTGGAAAAAACCTGAGCATGCTGGTGTTAATGAAAAATCAGGGCAATTACATAAAAGCAGACAAATGTACCAATAATCAAAGGGCAAATATGATTCATGTAACTACACACTGACTAATCTGACATCCATTTCTGAAGGGAAGATAAGAAAACATACAATATTCAGCTGGTAATGTATTAAAATAACAAGAATACAACAGATGCCCATCAAGGCTCTTTGAAGTAGACCAGGCACCACATTCTCATCAATAATCTGGAAGGAAAAATAAACCCCTGCAGATAACATGTATCAGACAATTAAAAAAAAAAAAAAATATTTGGAAAAAAAAAAAACCCACACCTTAATCTTGAAGATTTCCAGTGATTTTTCCCCACCAAAAACAAATGTAAGAGACTGATTACAGCATTTACCTTCACAAGGAGATGACCCAAGCCACCCAAGGAGGAATTCACATCCACTGCTGCTCCATTCAGCCTGCCAGAATTGACCAGCCAGAACCAGGGGGCTCTGCTGAGCACCCAAGTCATAGGTTAAACTTGTCCCAGCTCCCATCCCAACCGCACTCCTCTCTGTGATGTACAGGGAGACAAGTGGTGCCAACCTTGAAGCTGCAGCAACAGCAGTCCCACAGGGGAGGGTACCCTAGGCTTGCCACAGCTCTGCAGTAGATGTGCCCAGACAATCTTCTTCTAAAATGTGCTGCTCCCTCACTTCCTCCCTCAGAAAGGAAAGGGATCTCTTAAGCTCCAAAACCAGGTTTTCTTGGAAGAGGGACTAGAATTGGTAATTTTTTCTGTTAACAAACAAAATGCAGCACGAGAAAGCACTGACAGAAGAGGAGCTGTCAACAAATGTCCCCCTTGCCCATTGTGCCCCATGCATCATGTCTTTTTCCATATTGCTCCAAATCCAGCAACTTGGCAGGTTTGTTTCAGAAAACAAAGTCACAGAAAGCTCTACACAGCCCCATCTAGGTCCTCTGCAAATATCTTCTTTCCAAAACACCTCAGAAGTCCAGGAGCATCTCTCTTCCTTCCTTTTCCCAGCAAGCATTCAGTTTTTTGCCTGCTGCTCTCATCCTGCTCTCCCCATTCACTCCACACTTACTTATTTAGAGCACATGCAAGGTGCCCCCCCACCGCTTCAGAGTACAGGGCAGGGAGGCAGCCCTCCTGCCCTCCACTCAGCCACCTCTTTAAAGCCATCATAACAGGGAACAAAGCAGCCACACAGGTACAATGTCTCTTGGTTTCTTGTGCAAGAGATACACAAGCTCAAGGGAAGCAACAATCTGCCCCAAATCAATTCCTCAACTTGCAAATTTTAATACAGAAGCACAATATTGTTACCTCTCAGCAAACTGCAAGGCAAGCAGCACAGTGCAGACAGCTCCAGTGCAGATTTCAGCCTGAGCTACACAACAGAAATGAGGCTCATGTGGTTCTAGCTGAGTGAGGTCAACCTTCAGACTAACCCTATGGGATCCATCTATGACAACCAAGAAGCCTAAAACCACACACTTTGACAACACAGACCCATCTCCTACCAGCAGCTTTGAATAAAGCTGCCGACACCAACCAAATATAACAAAGTCCAGCTCATCAAAATAACATTTGCAAAGGGTTTTCAAACAGCAGTCGCATAACAATCTATCAAACAGCCACGACTTCCGTGAAGAAAAAATGTGACCCCCGCCTCCAAAATATAAATAAGAGGTTTCACATGCAGAGCTAAACACTACATTTTCCTAAATTCACACAGCAAAATGCTCTTCCAAAATTGCAGGCCATGTTCTGCTTCTTTAGATACACATAGCTGGTGCTTGGAGAAGAAAGACACGTATCCCTCCAGACACTCAATTTGGTAGCAAACAGCAGGGAAAGAAACACTGTCTCTGTGAGATCAAGGGTGGCACTGAATGACAGCAGCAGTGTGGACTCCACCTACTGACAAAATGAGATTATTTGTGTACACCACCAAGCTGCCAGGAAGCACTCGCAGTTGATATCTCCCTGTGGACAGTGAGCTGTGAACAACCAGAATGTATGTTAACTTGCTGTACGTTACCCAGGAGGCTGGCTAGAGTCCGCATGTCCTTCTCCATCAGCGTGTACATCTCCTCCTCAGAGAAGCGGCCGATGCCGTGGCCGTACATCTCGCGCTTCACGATCCCTTTAGTCAGATGGCAGAAGATCCACTTCAGCAAGTCGCTGAAGGGGCCAAAAAGCGACACCATCTTTTGTGTCTCGTGAAGATTTTCCACCCATTGGCAATAAGCCAAAGTCCTAGAGGGATGCAAAAATAAGTTAGAGGGGCGCAGTACCCAGACAGCCCATGAGCACCCTGCAAAGTCTTACACAAAGGTTAGGCAATGGGTTTTTTTAAAGCTGAGCACTCACTGCCCTGATGGAGAGGTAGTTCCCAGTGAAGAGTAGGCCCTGATGAAACTTGGAGTGACAGCAAACTGACTTGGCAATACTATTGCAGGCTGCCCAGTGCTTTATTTTCTCAGTAAACCACAATGCACTTCAAGAGAAAATGAGATTCACATTACAATATAAAATAAAAGCTGTAGAATTCTGCTAAGCTCACATAAGAAAACACAGTTCCAAAAATGCCACAAGGATTTATTAGCTAAAGCTGATTGAGTGCACAGGCCTGGGGAAAACAACAACCAAACAGCCCACAAAGAAACCAATCATTCCCACCAACCTGTTCTCCTTCCTTTCTATACTGCTGAAACTTAGCCAAGTAGTAACTTTGCCCCAACAAAAATATTGTACCAGTCATTTTTCAGAATAACTCTGCTCTTCTTAGAAACCAACCGTGTTGGTTTTGGCTGGTATAGAGTTAATTTTCTTCACAGTAGCTGGTATGTGGCTATGTTTTGGATTTGTGCTGGAAATAAGTGTTGATAACACAGGGCTGTTTTAGTTACTGATGAGCAGTGCTTACACAGAGTCAAGGCTTTTCTGCTCCTCACAGCACCCCAGCAGTGAGTAGGCTGGGGGTGCACAAGGAGCTGGGAGAGGACACAGCTGGGACAACTGACCCCAACCGACCAAAGGGATATCCCATACCATATGACATCACGCTCAGCATAGAAAGCTGGGGCAGAGGAAGGAAAGGGGGCACATTCAGAATTCTGGTGTTTGGCGTCCAATGTAATCATTCCATGTGATGGAGCCCTGCTGTCCTGGAGATGGCTGAACACCTGCCTGCCCATGGGAAGTAGTGAATGAATTTCTTGTTTTGCTTTGCTTGTGTGTGCAGTTTTTGCTTTACCCGTGAAACTGTCTTTACCTAAACGCACACATTGTTCCGTACCACTCTTTGAACTAGGGTGTTCTGCACAACCCTTGTTTTCCAAAATGGGTGAATCAACTCAAGTCATTGGGCTGGTTTCAGAACAGCAGAGTTTGAAACAAAGCCAGATTTAGCGAGAGGCACCAGCACAAGATGGCAAACATGAAGCCAGCAAGCACAGGAATTAACGGCTACTGAAACTCCTAAATACTAACTTTGGCTAGAAGATGCGATGTGACACTGCCTTGCTCGGGGAATAAAAGTAAAAGAGGATTTAAGAAGGATGGAAAGAAGACTGGGCTGAAAGCATAAGGCTGCTCCACAGAGCAGAATGTTCCATTAGCTGAGTTTCACAGGCCTGGGAAAAGACATGGTCCCTTGGGCAGGTACAGCTCTGAATAGGAAGAAAAACCCTGGTCTTGATGCAAACACTGGGAAGAAACTACGAACACTATCTATATCTGTAAATTATTATGTATTACTTGGATATGCTACGAAAAACCTGCTCTCCAAGAACACTGCTGTGTGCAAAGACCCTCCTTCCCCAGCATGGACCTGACCAGCTTCACCCAGCAACTCTGCAACACAGCTTAGCTGCTCTAGGGCATCAGGCCTGGCCACAGAGAGGGACAACAAAAAAGGCAGAAAAGAAAACACAGAAAGACAGGAGACTCCGCAGCTCTTTTTAAAAGTCACCCCAGTCACACAAGACTATCACAGTATCACAGTATCACAGTATGTTCTGGATTGGAAGGGACCTCAAAAGATCATCTAGTCCAATCCCCCTGCTGGAGCAGGAACGCCTAAGTGAGGTTGCACAGGAACTTGTCCAGGTGGGTCTTGAATGTCTCCAGAGAAGGAGACTCCACAACCTCCCTGGGCAGCCTGTTCCAGTGCTCTGTCACCCTTACTGAGAAGAAGTTTTTTCTCAAAGACTAACTTTTTTCTCAAGACTAACTTGGCCCTACGGACTTGCCATCACTATTGTTCATTCCAACCACACCAGCAAGCTGGCACCACACCAAAAATGATCAACCACATTCAGGATGGTTTTAATTTCATGGGACAGGATGAACAAGGTTTCCCACAAAGCTAACTGGCCTACACTTTAAAGTAAAATACATTTCCCATGCTCTGGGGGAGAAGGTCTTTGGGTGTGGAAAAGGCAGAGATGAGATCAAGTGTTTAACTATCAGGACAGCAGTGCAGGAAAAGCAGAACTGCAGAGGATTTAGGTAATCCTGCTCAGGCTAAGATGTCAAGCACAGTCTTAAGACATCTGCTTGTCACTTTGAATAAGTTGTCACATGTCCCAAATCTCAAAATTACATGGGCAATGAAGGCAGCTAAATAGACAATCACAGAGTTTACTTCTAAAATGTTACTGTTCTGAGCACACAAAAGCAAAGAGAAAAGTGGGCTCAGATTCAGACAGACAGTTAAAAGCACTTTTACAAGCACTTTGTTAAAAGAATTCTATTCAAAGGTTTGTTAATCTGCGCTTCCTACCAAAACATGCTCTTCTTCATTTAATCCCACCCATCATCCCTCTGCTCAGACTACACTGACAGAGTAACATCTACATTACAAAAGGTTAGGAAATGCCAGAAATTGGGTAGCCTACATAACCTACTTCAGCATAACTATACCGTTTAAACTACCATTAGTATTTATAGGATGACATAATTATTTTAAATAATGGCCTGAACGGAGCATTTTGGGAAACATTAACATTCCCATTTGTGCCAGCACATCTACATCTGTACAAATCTTAAGAGTATAAATAAAACAATAATGCGTTAAAGAGCAATGCTGCGGGGGTGAAGCAAATCTGAAGTCTAAATGTAACAGCAGCTTTGGCCTCAATACATAAATCAGGAGAGGAGATGGAGAAAGTGACTCATCGGTAGCGGCTTGCCTGATTATCCCCAAACTGTCTGCACATCAAGGCAAGGGGGAGGTGTTCACAAGGATGTGAACTGGGGGTTATTTTTCCTATCAGAACCTGTGCAGGGTGGAATTTCTTGATATACATAAGCGTAATAACAAATTCATTCCACAATCAGCTGTAGAAAGCCCACCTGCTGTGCTACTTCTCAGAGCAACTGGCTTTTAAGCTGCCAGTGACATTCAAGCCTCATCATTGTTAACAGCAGAAGAGACGTCGCTCTTATAATTGGCTTGATGTATTTAAACATATTCATACTACAAACATATTTTATGTTTAATACACAGCAAGTCTGAACACCGACCAAAGGCAGATTAGTTTTTATTTGCTTTTCCTGTACTTCAAGCACTCACCACATACATGATGTTTACATGGTCTTCTTGAAAGACAAAGCTAGAAATGAGTTAAATATGTATGTCTATTTATACATACATATATATACGCACACAAATCACTAGGGTTGCGCTTGACAATACAGCTAAACCGATCTAATGGGTTAGTTTTGTTAAGCTGCATATTCAAGGCTTTAGGTTCTCACTAAGCCCATTTGTGACACCGACCTGCAATCCTTCTCCTGAGATTAAAGTGCCAGAAATCACCCCGCAGGGGCTGCCAGCTCTCCAGGCACCAGGAGCTGCCTGGTTTGAACTTCAGCAGTGCCGCCGAGCCCGGCGTGCCAGCACCAGAAGGACATGAGAACCTGACGTCCTCCAGCCCATCTTACACAGAGGTCTGATCCCACAAATATGCTGCAGATACACCAAAAACTCAATGCATCCTGAAGATGGCTGTGGGTGCTCTACGGGTTTCTGAGGGCCCACGAGTCACTGCAGGCAGTGGAGATGACCCAGGACAAGCCTTGAGCACATGACAGAGGTCTGCTCTGGATCCAAGACCTGGAGCAAGAGCCACAAAAATCAGTCTGCTCCCATCTCTTCCCTGCTGACTCAGCCCAACACCCATCCAGGTTAGCAGGCTTTTTTCTTTTGCCAATTCAAACACAGCAAAAGCCTTATAGTTATGACATTCCCCAGGCACGAGAGCTCCAGTGCCAGCTCCAAATCAGTCTTGTGCACCTCTGAGATATGCTCTAATCCCAGCACTAAGATAGATACACTCACTCCCTGTCTTTCTGCCTGACCTCTGCCAGGCACTGGGTGGAGGCAGACTGTCCAGAGGCTGAGGTTCACAACAGCCCCGCACTGCTCCCAACTCCAGCCAGAGCAGACCTGCAAGAGGCACTAATTGGTGAAGATGAGCAATTACCTTGGCAAAAGCAAAACAGTTCAGGAGGACACGCTGAGCACCCACCAGGATTAGCTTCATCCAGAGACAGCACACCACAGGATGTACTTAGCCTGTGCGTTCAATAAATGTACTACAGTATTACTTATTTATGATGAAGCTACTTTCCATGCTGCTGGCAATGAAATGGTAGGAATCACATTTTATATTGCTGCTTTGGAGGCTTGATTTTATAAACCTTATCTTGCAGAAAGGCCATCACTGTTATGAATTCCTCACCACGGGACTTGAGGACACCATGAACAAACCCTAAGCCTCTGGTGGGACAGGTGGACAGGTTCAAGGACCAATATGAAGGGATCCCACAACCACAGATGCCATGCTGTCAGGGAGAAAGGCAGTTCTATGCAGCTAAAGCCTGGTTCTATTTTAGTGTAACTACACTAAAGATGTTAACCAGGAATTACAGGACTACAACTGTGACGCCTCATAGCTCAGGCTTTGCCCAGTACAGAGAACCAGCATGGTGTAACCTCACCAGTGTAACAAGCCTCTGGTACAGCCACACAGCAGTGACATAGAGTAAGACTTAGAGTTGGATGTTTTTCTACACTGCAGCAAAAATACATTCCTTAGGGAAACTCAACCATGTGCCTAAACAGGAAAGGCAACAGGGATATACAGCCAGGCGTGCACACCTCTGCTCTTACTTGGTCTAGTATTGTCCACCCATTTCGATGCCATCTGCCTGGGTCAGCACCCGAACCTGCACTACCTGTCCCCTGTGCTCCTCTGTGTCAGGCCCAGCAGTGCTGAGTCAGCTCAGGGGGAGCCTGGATGGACAGACAACAGCTTCATAGAGGAAAGCACAATTTGTAATTCACACAACAGCCATATAAGTTTGTCATCAGTAATGTTACATTTAAAGCAGTTAAGTCTATGAACCGCAAAATAACTGACACTAAAGCAAGGAGATGGAGCTTTAAGGGATTAAAAGGCCTCATCTTCCCTTTGGCAGCTATAATAATTGGGGAAGTGAAATTAATTTTTTTTTAAATCACATTTGCAGGCACTTGAGTCAGATTTTTGAGGCTATGGCACTGCAGATGGGTGTAACTGGTGAAGGTCACACTTCCTGGAAGGCAAGGATTACATTTCTAAACTATATAATTTAAATCTGCCTACTGAACGCTAAAATTGTTCCCCTGAAACACTAAAAATTATTTGCAGAACTGTATGTACACATGTTGCTGCTCATCTTTGATCATAAGATGAATGAAAAAGTAGGTAAAGGCATTCAATTTAAATCACACATTTTTTTAAGAAAACGAGTGCAATACAAATGTAAGACTCATTACAGTAAGGACTTAAATGCATGCTAGAAAGCAAACTATTTAGAAGGAGCTTTGTCCCTACTGAGGCAGTCAATACAGCATCTAAGATGTCATGTCCACCTGCTACTTCTGCGAATCCAGACTGGAAAGGGGACTTTAAAAAAGGACTGAAATGTAAAATGGTGGGGGGAAATTAGAGGTGTTATTTTCAAAGGTGTCAGTGAAATGCATAAAGTACCAGCAAGGTTGTACTTATGTTTTCCATTCACATACACACCTCAGCTTCTCAGTATACTGCGACTAATACTGCATCCTATCATCTGGCAGTGTTGCCAGCAATACATATTAACCAGGAGTATCCTGTTTTACAGGAAAGACAATAATCCATACTGTCATCACACGCACAGATAAATAAAATCAATAACTGTAAGAACACAATATTCTGAATTCACACTAAGTGCTGGATTTGTTCCCACCCACTCCCCAAACCACAAATGTATTTAGGCATCTTGATATTTTTTTCCTCTTTATTAAGAAGGCTGGTTTTATACGGAGGTCATATGAAACAGGTCGGAGGAACAGCCCGGTGCTGCTCCCTTCTGCAAAGCTGCAGGCAAGGGGCCTGAACTCCTCACCTCAACCACACTGCGCTACAGCTCTCAGGGGAGTTACCCCTGGCTCACACCAGTGTACACAGAAAGAAGCAGCAGTTTTCTAAGGTGAAGAGAGCTGTGAAATTAAAAATTGGGTACCCACGCTTTCTGCGAGAGAAAATAAGGCAGCAGCGCAGGGGCACATCTGGCAGCACGAGAGCACAGCTGGCTTTGCCATCCAAGCTTACCAGTACAGGTGCTCCTCCACCATTTTTGTTATGGCTCTAGAAACAGCTCTTTCGTGTGGACCAAGGTGTTTATTCAAGTTCACTCCAAGTTTCTCTTCCAAGAAGTCAATAATGAACTCAGTGCCAGATACTTGCTTGTGATTGTATTCAATCCAAGGCATTTTCCCTTGAGGGGAAAGTTTTCCATCAAAGTAGTTCTAAAGAAAAAAAAAAAAAAGGTAAGTAAACAAACAAACATGCAGAAAAAATGGCCATTCTAGTTCTGTTTCAAGAAGAATAAAGCTTTAAAAATATTTTTTTTGTGTTTTTAAAGGCAACTTTATAGAATCATAGAATCATTTTGCTCAGAACAGAACTTTAATAACATCGAGTCTAACTGTTAACCCAGCACTACCAAGCCCACCACTAAACCATGTCCCTAAGAGCCTAATCTAAACACCTTCTACACACCTCCAGAGATGGTGACTCCACCACTTCCCTGGACAGCCTGTTCCTGACAATCCTTTCTGGGAAGAATATTTTCCCATTTCCAATCTAAACCTCCTCTGGCACAACTTGACGCCATTTCCTCTTGTCCTATCACTTGCTACTTGGGAGAAGAGACCAACGCCCTCCATGCTACAACCTCCTTTCAGGTAGTTGTAGACAGCAATAAGGTCTCCCCTCAGCCTCCTTTTCTCCAGGCTAAACAGCCCCAGTTCCCTCAGCCACTCCTCGTCAGAACTGTGCTCCAAGCTCCTCACCAGCTTCCTTGCCCTCCTCTGCCTTTCATTTTTTTTAAATTTAATACTCTAGACTAGTGGCAGCTGTTCAATCACAGCAACAACTTTACCCTATATGACAGTTCAGACGAAATTAATTATTTCCAGGTGCTGCAAGGTGTTATATGCTTTTATGTTGGATGCCACATGATATAATATTAAAGTACCTGAGTTATTTAGGGGGTTGGAGATGCCCAGATTTCCCAGAAGATTTGGTTCATTACTCTAAACAAGTTTTTTAATCACAGGACTCACCCCTAAATTTGGCTCTTGCACAGAGCAGCACTTTTCATGTTAGGAGTACTTCATGAAGATTGATTCACTACCTATCTCAGATAGCTGCATTACCTCTAAGGATAAAACAGACATAATCACAAGTGTATAATGAAAGGCATATAATTCCTTCTCTGGGCAGGAGGGAAATCTGCCATACGTATGCTTCTGCAACTTTGTAACTTAGAAATCTCATACATTTACAGACTACACTTGTCAGAACCGGGTCTCTAAGAGCCCAGCACCAATACAGCACTAGTGCATTGCTGAATACTTGTACTTGTGCCCAGTGGAGTGCTCACGCACAAGAAGCGTGTTTTCCCCATTTTACAGCTGGGGAGGGTAAAATACAGAGATTAGAGAATGTAAGTCTCATCTGACAAGCAGGAGAGGAATTGTGGGCTTCCAAAAGGGGATCAGACATTTCACTTAAATTCTCTTTTACTTCTGAAGGCAGAGACACAAGGCAGAGCTTGCTTTCTTTCCCACAATTCTCATCCTCATGTCCTGTTATTTAGTGAACGAAAAATCCTTTCTGAGAAAGCCAAACCACAAAGGCTCAGAAAAAGGCTCTGCACTCAGTCTCTGGTGGCCACCCTAAGCATTTTGGAATCTAAGTCCTAATTGCTGGAGGTTTAGGGTTAGCAGTTCTGAACTGACCTGTTTGGGTCGCAAGTATTTACCCTTCTTGAATCCACTACAGACAGACCTCAGTCCCCTGGCAGCAAGGAGCACACACCTCCAGGCGCCTCCAGCTCCGTCTGAGAGGGCAGCAGCCCGGCTGCCGCCCAAAACGTGGATGGGTAAAGCACCACAAACACGCAGCCATTCCCGGCAGCTCTTCCCTCGTGGATGGAAACAGACAGAACAGGTGACGCTGCTGGGAAAACAATGTCTTCTGGCTGTAGCCTTTTCTGGGACTTCTGCCCAAACAGCACAGTAGGGACACTGGATTATATAATGTCTCATCTACCGCATCCCCGCGTGGGTGAGCAAAGCAACTGCATCCACCCCACCTGCCACCGTGGGTGACATGGGGGTCACTGCTCTGGGCCACAAGAGAAACTCTAAAACTGCTGAGCACCTGACAGTGAGAGCACTGCCCCATCCTTCCAGACCTTTCCTTCAGCAAAAAGGCTCTTTCAGCACTCAGACTGACTGATAGGTTTTCATAATTTTTCATTATGAATTTACTACAGAATCATAATCTTTTCCTGGACCTACATAGTATGTCAATATAGCACTGAGCCTTGCTGGCTTCATCTTCATTAAGCCCTTTCAGTATGAGATTTCCCTTCTTGTGCACAAACACTGATATTTTGCAGAAGCTACTAGACTTGAAGATGTGTTTATTACATATTGCAATTACTGTAGTTCATATCATTTGCAACCCAGAAAAAAAGAGCAAGTTCTTATTATTCAACTACGCATTTCTTCAAGCATATATATTATATATATAAACACACTGCATAAAAACTTGTTAGTGCTGCATTAATACTACACTCTCAAAAACATGATTGAGAGTTAAAGTTCTTGTAGGAAACTTGGTTTAGGTAAACTTAAAAAATTCTTCTCAGGATTTTAACGTTTCATTATGTACCGTTTATCAAACAAAACAGGAAACATCTTCCAATGACCTGAGAAAACCTGAATATCCTAACAAAACTGTTACACTGTTCTTGAATCCGCTGTTCTCAAATGGGTATTTTTAGGCTTCAAACCTCCAGTATCCTTATGGCTGCTACTAATTGCCATCAAATATTTATTAACTTTCCACTTTAAAATTGTTCCAGCTGCAAAGCAGGGAAAAGCTATGGTATTATAATTCAAAAAAGAAACAAAAAAAAAACAAAAAAAAAAAAAAAACACCACAAACAACCTCATACCTCATAATACATTTAACTGAACCACAGCCTGCAAAGCAACAATAACTAGCACTCCCCATAACCTCATTTATAGAGGAATTTATAAACAGAATGGCATAGGACACTTCTGGGGTAATTTTATAGTACTAACCAGAAAAAATTAAGCTACATATTTTCAATTAATGCTGCTTATGCTTTTACTTTTACTCACATCTCTTCCCAAGGAGGCAACCATGTTCCCAGACCTCGCATCAAAACAGCAAGTTTCTGCTGTGCTAATTACTTCTCACATTACATAAACACTCAGCTCTCCATATTCGTGCAGGAATCAAGGAACACTGAAAAGATCGCCACAAGCACCCAAAATGGGCTCTTCAAAGCAAGCTTTATCACAAAAAGCATCACACATTTTGAATAAACAGACAGGTATTGTGACAGCCCAGCTGGGGTGGGGCTGCCAAATTGTTTTTGATATAGAGCTTGCTCCTAGAAGGGCAGCTTCAAGACGATGTAAGCTCATTACAAGAGCATATCTGTTGGGAGGAATTCAGATGAGAGGCAGGCAGGACTGTGTCACCCAATTTCACTTCTCATATGCCATTAAAGCATGTTGGGTAACATACAGCACGCGATTCAACAGTCTGAAGCACCATAAAAAAAGTATAAGCACAAGGAATCAAAAAAGTAAAAGCAGTCTGGCCACCTCACTGCCTTTTCTTCAACCCATTTCACAACTGCCCCTGCAAAGAATCCCCTCCCCAGGAAGTCAAGGTCCACAGCAATTCTCCAGAGGTGAGCCCTGGCACCAGCTGCCACCCATGGGACCATCGCTTCTCCATCACAGCACTGGCACACAGGGAGGTGAGGGGTTTCCTCCTGAGTCCAGCTGTACCCCCCAGACAGCCCCACCCCGCTGTGCACCACGGGGACCATCAGACGTCTCTGTCACCTACAGGCAACGCAGGCACAAGGGAACAAAATAAGAGTCTCCTTTGGCAGTCCAAGTATAGGAAACTTCACAACTCCAACTGAGGACCTCACTGCCTGATGGCTCCACTGCCTTCTGGTCCCCTACGACTTCATCTCACAGCAGCATCTGTACCTTCCTCTGCCCTCCAGAGCCAAATGCAGCACCACAGGACAGAAACAGCATCTGCCTCTTCCAGAAAAGAAGCTATACCCTCCGTCCATAAGCTTAGCTCCACCAAACTTACCTCTAAAACCCTACATAGGGACAATGACTCCACAAACACCTTAAGCCTATACAAGTATGGCTAAAAGCATCAACTTGGCATTCCCAGCACCTACAAGACCTGTTCCTGCTTCTGCAGCACAGCATGTGGAGCATGTGGGGAACCAAGATGGATTAAAAACAAATAAACTAAGCCTTCACAGCTCCAGCTAGGCCAGCTCCAGCCCAGCCTGATCTGGCACAGAAAAGCATATGCAGGAAGGGACAAGAGGGAGCCACCAGCTGCTGAAGGTAGGACTATTGCTTTGGGTGGTCCTGCTGACCTATACCAGTTTAGTGTGCTCACAGCTAGTGAGTAGGGATAGAGAGAAGTACAACCCCAAAAAAGCAATACTGATATTCTGTACAGAAAATAGAGAGGGGAAGATAACCCTCTGGAAATCTTTCTCCCTCCAAAACACTGGGTGACTCACTTCTACCCAGCACCAGCTGTCTGAACGATTCCACCCCGAATCACACAAATGCAGCGTTATCTTTTAGAAGTCACCGTATCCTGTCACAACCATCTTTTATACCGAAGCTTTCTTTAACTACTCTCCACCAGAGCAACTTTGACCATTGCAGACCTCTGAACCACATCAACTGCCATTAGAAGGAAAACAGAACTCACCAAAGTAGCTTTCCTTTCAAACATGTAAATTCTACCCAAATTACTCTGAGTGCAGAAGCAACGTGTATTTAGTCCTCCTGCTCCAATGACATGTTCAAACTTCAGCATCTTGCAGGTTCTGTAATACTAAATGAGGGAAATACATCCCACGGGATGTAAATCTCCCTCTTTAATGCTCTGAAGTATCAGATTAAACATTAAGTCCTAAGATAAAGAACATTAAACTCAGGCTCTAAAAAACACTTAAGCAAAATGTACTAATTAAGGTTTTCTTCCACTTCCGATATAAAGGAGTTTAATCGCCTATGAAGCTGAATGAACATCAACCAGAATTGTTGAGGAAAGAAAAAAGTTGTAACATGGTTGGTTTTCCTTTGTAAAACACTGGACATAAATGAAACATTCTAACACCTTGGTATGCAGCAGTAAAAAGTTATTTGAACTCACCTCAGGTGAGTGTGCAACTTACCCATAGCTCAGTCTCTTTGAGACAAAGTAAGATGCCAAATTTGCATGACTTGAGGACAAAAAAAAAGAGACATTTCTTCTACCTGAGATCCTCATTATATTTATCACCTCTGTTGTGTCATCTTAAATGCACCCAATGCTTTACACAAACAGAAAAGAAAGCTGCCCCATGTTTCAAAGAGCCTGCATGCCAACACCGCAACGAGGCACGTGCCAGACTCGCGGCGTCACAACTAAACCTTGACGCTCACAAGCGAGACTGATTGATTCAAGTTTCTGCTCTCCTGGTTTTCATTCACCGGCATAGCTCAAGCTTCACCCACTGCAGGAAGATGGCACAGGATACACCCAGCCCCAATTAAGGAGCAGTATTCACGACCTCTAAAAGCAATCCTGTTTCCCTTCACTAGGATGGGATGGGATGGGATGGGATTTGAAGCAAAAGGCAAGCACATCTTCCCAGGAGAGCTCCAGAGAGAAACTCTCCAGGAAAATAAGAAGCCGCAGCTGTCTAATCTTGATCTATTTTGCATGGTGAAATTCAAAGACCAAACAATGTTATGCTTCAGTTTCGGGGTCTTATTTAGCATTACATAAACTCCAGACTACTCTCCCACTTCAGCATTTCCAGCCAAGTTAACTTCTAACATCCATTTAGCTTTGCCAGTTAAAACCAGAGCTGCTCCAAACCAACCTTCTTCAAGTTCTATCTTTAAAGGTTATACACCAAATCTGACCAGAGTCAAAAGTTTTGGTGTACCCACCGAGCTCTAGGTGTACATTTACATCCCCCTGGGTGAGGAAGACTGGAGGGGATGCCTGTTTGGCATTTCATCAAATTATAGAAAACTGCAGTGTAAAGGAAAACTGCACAGATATACCTGGTAAGGTAGATCAGCCATCCTTAAGTAAGTTTCCATTTTCAGACAGAACGGAGATAAGCTTGGAACACCATTGGTAGGCCTTGAAAACTGATGCAGTATGATAGCATCTTTCGAATCAAGCTCTTCCTCTTTCCTGTCAGAAGCAAAATGGAATGTAAAAAAACAAACCAAAAAAAAAAAGAAAAAAGAACAGGTGCATGATACATTAATACATTAAACAGAAAAGGAGAAATTCTGGCCAAGCCAACACACCAACACACATCCCCTCCAGTAAGGAGCTGCCGCAGGTTTCTAATCCGTGGCTCCCGGGCTATGGAGGCACCAAGAGCGGGCTGGGCTCCCCCTGCGCCAGCCACAGCCCCGCACAGCGACAGCTCGGGGACACCTGTGGAGGGGAGCGCAGGGCGCTGCTGCAAAGGGCAAATGGGGGGGAAAGGGATTTTTTTAGGGAAAAAAAAAAAAAAAAAGGTTTTTTTATAAAAAAAAAGGTAAATGGAAAAACCCGGTGAAGCAGACAATCCAACCCACCAGGCCTCAACGCTCCCTCCCTTCGGGCAAACGCCTCCGAGCGCCGCCTCAGCCCTTCGCTTCCAGCGCTTCTCCCCAGCGGGCAGCCCCCCGCCCCGCCGCAGCCGCAGCCGGGGCCCCGCCGCAGCCTCACCGTATGGCCAGCAGCTCATGGAGCAGGTAGGCGGCGGCGGCCAGCAGGGCGCCGCCCGTCAGGTACAGCGTCTTCTTCCACCAGGAGTCAGAGCTCAGCGCCGCCATGGTGCCGCCCGCGCCCCCGCCCGCCAGCGGGAAGGCGACGATCTCCCCCCCATAGAGGGCGGGCGTCGGCTCCTCCGGCCCCGCGCACCAGCCCAGGGACAGGCTGCGGTTGCGGCTCAGGTCCGCCACGCAGGAGCGGGGCGCCGCCAGGCCCACCCCCCACAGCATGCTGCGCCCCGGGCCCGCATCCCCCGCCGCGCCCCGCAGCCCCCACCTGCCCGTCCCGCCCCGGCCAGCCCAGCCGCGGCGGCGGGGAGGACCGGGCGGCTCCCGCGCCTCCCTCAGCCGTCGCTGCGCGGCTGCGCAAGGCGGCGGGGAGGGGAGGGGAGGAGAGGGGATGGGGGGGCCGGGCCTGCCCTTGCGGATGCCCCCGCGTCCCACCCCGGGGCGCACAGGCACAGCCAGTGCCGGAGGTCGGCAGCCTCTGTCCAAAATCTGGGGCTCAGGGCCGTGCTGCTGGCTGCGGTTCGCGTCTGAGTGCTCGCGTGTGAGCCGCCTCTGTTAAAATACCCGTGATCGTCTGCTCCCAGCATCACTGCGCTGTTCCTTCATGGAGGAACGGAGGCCTCGTGTTTTATTTATCCCGTATTTGGGACAAAAGGCGCCATGCCATCACACGCCAGTGCCTGACCGCCCCTGAATGTACCACATGTGTCACTCAACACCTGGCATCCAGCAGCAATTTTCTTTCTGTCTTTTCTTCTGTCTTTTCTTTCTGTCTTTTCTGTTCTTTTCTTCTGTCTGATGCACGACAAGGTGGCTGAGGTACAAAGACAGGGAAGTAAAGTGACCCTAAAGCAAAACCCTCAAGATGTATCTGGCACTGGGGGTCCCTGGGGTGCCTTGTGATTATATGAGCAGGACCTCGTGTTATATTCTATCCATACCCATAGCTCTGTGCGTCACACTGGCCCCAAAATGCTAACAATGCATTTTGTTTTCTGTTTAATACCACTGCCCAAATACTTAGTTCTTCATTAAATGCTGTGGTGTGTACACAGCTGATCCAAAAGGCTCCCACAAGGTGGAAGTTTTATTACACCATTGGGGGCAATAGAACTGACCTGAATGTTCACACAAATGGAGCAACTTTCAGTGTCCAGTAGGGGATAGACAGGATCTGTGACCAGGGCTTTGTAGACGCTTTACCTCAGGGTATGGGACAGATTAGACAAAGGAGGAAGATCACAGTATCACAGTAGGTTTGGGATTGGAAGGGACCTCAAAAGATCATCTAGTCCAATCCCCCTGCCGGAGCAGGAACGCCTAGGTGAGGTCGCACAGGAACATGTCCAGGTGGGTCTTGAATGTCTCCAGAGAAGGAGACTCCACAACCCCCCTGGGCAGCCTATTCCAGTGTTCTGTTACCCTCACTGAGAAGAAGTTTTTTCTCAAATTTAAGTGGAACCTCTTGTGTTCCAGCTTGATCTCATTACCCCTTGTCCTATCATTGTTTGCCACTGAGAAGAGCCTGGCTCCATCCTCATGGCACTCACCCTTTATATCTTTATAAACATTAATGAGGTCACCCCTCAGTCTCCTCCAAACTAAAGAGACCCAGCTCCCTCAGACTTTCTTCATAAGGGAGGTGCTCCACTCCCTTAATCATCTTTGTTGCCCTACACTGGACTCTCTCCAGCAGTTCCCTGTCCTTCTTGAACTGAGGGGCCCAGAACTGGACACAATATTCCAGGTGTGGTCTCACCAGGGCGGAGTAGAGGGGAAGGAGGACCTCTCTCGATCTACTAACCACCCCCCTTCTAATACACCCCAGGATGCCATTGGCCTTCCTGGCCACAAGGGCACAGTGCTGGCTCATGGTCATCCTGTTGTCCACCAGGACCCCAGGTTCCTTTCCTTCAGCAAAAAGGCTCTTTCAGCACTCAGACTGACTGGTAGGTTTCCATAATTTTTCATTATGAATTTACTACAGAATCATAATCTTTTCCTGGACCTACATAGCATGTCGATATAGCACTGAGAAAGAGGAGAGCCCTGAGCAAAGCCACGGAGTTCAGATCCATGTGCCAACTGCTCCAAATGCCACCAAGTGCCACTGGTGGCCAGTTGCACCAGTGTGTAACATCAGTGAGAGTGATGGTCTCTGCCTCCTGGCTGTGCTCACCAGCAGGGCTGCTGTGCTCTGGCACTTTCCTGTGGTAACTCCTTGCAGCATTTTGTTTTATTCCTCACTCAACTTGTTGTTTACAGGTGTTCAGTAAACACAGGCTACAGAGCAAGAGCTTCATGTTTGATACATTGCATGTGATACTGTGCTGAAGCCATGCTCTCAGGAATTAATGGGATCGGAGAGGTCCCAGGGACCTGGTAAATCTTGTTCCACAAACAGGCTGCTCCCTCCAAAACTTGCTACGCTCCTTTGCCCTCATCCTTAGTGAGGTGCTGGCTAAGCACCTTCTTCACAGCTTTTGGGCCACTCCACATTACAGATGATGCACAGACAGTGAATTAAAAGTGGAAGGTAAGAGCAGAAGTTGCTTCATGCTGTGGCTGATAATTTGCAGCATGAGGTTTGGTTAAAGTCTTATGATAGGGCAGCAAATACACAAAGAAGAAGAGTGTTTTTTCTCTGCTACAGCACCTGCAAATCTCAGGCTGAATATTTGTTTCAAGTGGCAGCCAGCCTAATAAATCTGGACTGTCACATCCTGGTAGCTGGTCTCAGCTTTAGCTACTGCAAGGGAATTGCTTGCTGTGGTACAGATAAGAGGGATCCAGTTACAGATGGGATCTAAGCTTCCATGAGGGCAGAGAAAGGTCCTGGGCATCCACATCCCAGCTGCTGCCACTGCTTGACTTTCAGAGGCAAATGAGCTATCCTAAAACTTGCATTGTGAATCGCTGGCCAGCAGAAGCCGGGGAGACCTGTGAGGGAGAGGGGTGTGATAAAGAAGTATTAAACCATTTGCTTCCTGGAGCTGCCCCAGACAAAGTAGGCAAACCTGGTGTTTGGGAGAAAGCATTACTGCAATTTATACTCTGGAAGTCGATGCTTTGTGTTGGTAGTCCTGCCTGTGCCTTTGCTGGCATTAAGATGCTGTGCAGATGCAAGGGAGATGGTAAGGCAAACCAGATGCCCCAGGATTATTATTTAGTCAGATGTTTAACGTTTTTTCAGCAAGGAGTTTGCCACCCTCCTTTTGGACAAGGACCTTATGCTGTGTTACTGCTGTTCTGGGTGCCATGTTGCCCAGAGGCTGCAAGGGTCCAGTGCATGGAGGGAAGCTGCAGCTGCACATCCCATGTGCCTCAAGGCATGCTGGATCCCTGCAGACACCCTGACAGCCTTGTCATCCTGCCCATAAACTAGATTTTAAGAGGTTGCTTATTACCTGCATGGCACTGACCAGACTTGAGCATTTTAAAAGGTGTATGTCCAAAAGTCACATCTTGGTAGCCAGAGTTTAACAGCAGCAAGTAAAGAACACAGATAAAACACAAGTTCCATACGCTCGTACCTGTCCCACACACTTGACTCACTAGCGGTGCTCTGCCAACCTCTCTTCCTTGCACTTGCGAAGTCTCCTGCCAGCAGGTACTGAATCCAAGTGGCCTGGCAGGCTGGTAGCTGAGCTTATCTGCAGGCAAAACAGCAAAGAGCGTGTCTTCAGTCCGGCTTTTCCCTGGCTGTGGAAGAAGGCAGTGTCCGCTCCTCCAGAGAAGGTGCCCAGCCTCGCAAGGCAACACTGTTAGCTGTGATCAGTGACTTCTATTACAGAGGCTTTTTAGAGGGCAGTAGTGCCCCCAGACCCAAGCCTCAGCACTGTGTCTGGCGGTGGGTATCGCTTTCTGCTCCTGTGCATCGCAGGTTCCTCAGTCTCTGACTGGTTCCTGACATGTGGTCTGTTTTTCCCACCTTCACCTCAAAGAAACTCACGGGCGATGCACACCAGACTGACAGCCACCTCACTTTCTCGCTCAGGGAGGGTGGGAATCCAGCTCTGCTTCTTTGCTAAATTACCACTTTCTAATTTTTTGAGTGGGGAAAGTAAGAGCTAACAGTGGTACACCCACATGCCTGTCTGGCTGCGAACACACACCACGCATGGCACAGTCTGGAACAGTCATCCCTCAGATACATCGTGCAGAGCAAAACAAGATCTGTATCTTAAAATACACTTCTATCTGTAGTCTGTGGTAGTGTGGCTGCCTAAAGGAAGAGAGAATAATAGAATAAAGTAAGTAGATTTTTCCAGTTAACATAAATCTAAGCTTACTTTGTTATATAGCAAGTCAAGTTTTTCTGCTGAAGTACACAGTTTGATTTGGGGGCAAGCAAGCACTAATAAACTCCTTAGTATTACTGGATTCTTCATATTGATATAAAACCTCTTGATCTTCATTGTATTAATCTGTGTTTTTTTCTGTAACGTCTTTGGGTTCATTGCACCTCTTTAAAAAAAGCCAGTGGTTAGCATAGTGGGCTGCCCATGGAGCTGTCAGCAGGCGTCAAAACCATGCTCTGATCCCAGTGGTTGCAATGGGTCCTTGGAGAGTCCCACTGCAGAAGCTGTCCCATCTGTATTTTGGCTGAGAACTAACTAAGCTTTTTAAAAATCAGGGTTCACGCCAAGTACCTCGCCCCAAATTTTGCTTTCCCATACTGCTGCCAAGCGGGTTTGAACATAAGAGCTCCATGTGCCAAATTTATCCAAATGTTGAGAAATAGGGCCACCACTTTTCTGCTTGTCTCCCACACCAACAGCACCCATGGCTTCTATTTGCTGCCTCTCTCTCTTCCAGAGTCTGAGCAGCATAAAGCTTTTAACAGCTCCTGTGGTTGGTACGGGTTGTTTTTATGGGTTTCCCTGCCTGAAGCAAAAGGACCTCACTGTGCCCGTGCATGGTGATCAGCTGTCCCCAGCCAAAGTGACAACCCTGCCCAGGTAGGGCTCTGGCTTCATGTCCTAGTGGGGCATCTTCCAGTGGCATGGAAATACTTTCCTTCTCTTTGAAACAGCCCTTGTCTGCAGAAGACATAATTTAATTAGACTTTGTGGCGAGGGCTGAGTTTATGAGAGGGTGAAAAAGGCCTTCTATTGCCAACAGGCTTTCCAGTATCCATTTGAAATAATCGCTGACTGCTGCCAGGATTGGTTTTGTTGTAATATTAATGATCTCTCTGGCCAGCTTGAGTTTCATATACATATCTTTTTAATTATTAAGATAAAAATAGCCAAGGTATAGCTGCAAAGCAGTCATGGTGCATTTCAGTTTGAATTTAGAAAAGAGGTTAATTAGAACTTTAGTGACATAGAAAGATACAAATACATAGGAAAGGCAAAACATACGGAATTTAAACTACTGCTTCTGTGCTATACATAAGTGCCCATATCTAAGTAGTCCACATTACGTGCAATTCCAGGAGTTCCCTATAGTTTACCTTGCACTTTCTGGTAAATTAAGACACTTTCTGAGGTGATGCATACCTTGAGATTGCCCTGAATGATGTAAATAACTCAGCATGAAACCTCCTGCTTTCTGCAGGTGGAAGTACTCAGGCCGGCAGTTCACTGCTAAGTTGGTCACATCCATAAGTTATTAATACAGAGCCAGATAAAAGAAAAAGCTACAGCTGACAGACCTAGTGCCTCACGATATTTTAGCTGGTTTTATTTTATTTTATTATGAGCTTTTTGGATGACTGACAACCCTTATAATGTCATGGGGGCAGTTACACGCTTTTATAGTCAGATCTTTCATGTGAAACTTGCTCAGTAGCAGAACAGCGTTGGGGACCAGCTCCACATTGCTTGCCATTGCCCGGTGTCTTTGCCTATTTGCAGGTGCTCTCCCTCTCCCATTTACAGCATCCTCGATCAGAAGAACTAAGATTTACAGTACACACTGCTGTGACCTGGGTGCCATCTCAGTTCATATTTCATTAATAATAGAGAAATATTAAGTTTTTGCATGTTTCCTTAAACAGATTTCCTTTCCTTACCATATTTATTCTTTTCAAAAGATGAATACTGTCTTCAGATATAACCCTGTTAAATAAGAGGTGTTTTCTGTGGGAAAATAAGTTGTTTAATGCATCTGCCTTAGATTAGCTAGCAACTAGCCTAAGGTGGCAACAACAGAGATAAAAGTGCTAGCTGCTGCAGAGCCTGCAAGACAGGGTGATGTACCATTAGCGAGCACAAACCCTGTCAGTCCAGGGCAACAGGACCATAAAATGTGAGAAGATCATTCCAGAACAACACATTAGTCTACAAATCAACTCCCAGCTGAAGGCAATGGGAGGAGAACAAGAAGGGATGGAAACAGGGAGGAGGAGAGCCCCTTCAGAGGCCGTGTCCCTGAGGCCAAGGCTGTGCTTTCATCTCCCGAGAGCTCTGGAAATAAAGATGGGTGGGAGAGACAGTGGCAGAGCCGATGGCCTGCTGTCTGCAGCCTCTGGGAAAGCAAACTGGTTTAGGTTTGTTGTTAATTTGGCTCTGGAGGAAGGTGTTTTTCAAGTAGTCCTGTAGACAGAAGCTTTTTTCTTATCTGCAGGTAGGATTCAGTAAGGGAGAGATGCTGCACAACCCACACAGAAATGCTGTCCTGCCTAGACAGGCCATTTGAAGTTTCTTGTATTACAGCCATGAAGTCCTTCAGCCCATGTAGTTTCCTCCTTTTCTCACCCTTTCAATGGGACATCATCTCATCCGACTACATCTGCAGAAACTTTGGCATCTGGAGTCTTGAGCTTCATCCGGAGAAGGAAAAAACAAAGTGTCTCCAGAGTACTTTGTCAGCAGCAATAGTGGGGTGAGCCAGTGCTGTTTTGGTGACTCAAAATTCAAAGGGTTGTGTGTCCTCTGGCTGGAAAGCAGAGGCCTCCAGGCAAGCCCATGGTCAGGGAACCATCCCAAGGAATTAGATGGTCAGATGGTCTTGCTATTAGGATTTGGGGGGTGGTGAGGGGATTAATGGACACCGAGGCACCTTTTTGACATTCAGAGGAAATCAGGACCCCCTCTGTCACAGCTGGGGAGCGAGACGGAGCACCCTTAGGGAAGATCTGCCAGGAAAGTCAGGTCCCATTCCTTTTTTTAAAGCATGACTTCAAGGTGGAGCCAGGGAGGTGAGACATGGAGCTGCCACATCTCAGGCAGCAGGAAGGCAAAGCTGGGAGCTGAGCCCCAAGTTTATTGCTGGGGCTTTGCTTCATCAGAGTGAATCTGCTGACATGTGCAGTTCTTCATGTGAGCTGAATACATTCTTCTGAGGTCTCCTTTTTATCATATGTTTTGTTTACTTTCATTTTTTTGTGTCTTCAGATGGTATGTGCTTATTCTAATTCAGGAAAATAAGCATCAGATCTTTTTCAGTATCTTCTATCATTGCAAGTTTTTATAATACAACTACTGGACAAGGCAATGTTAGTAGTTTAATCTCCAAGTTGTTTCAGGCTTGGTTTTGTTTTTTAAGTTAACATATCTCATGAGGACATGACAGCGGTTTTAGTCTTATTAATGGAACACTAACGGTCCCCACAATGCTTTTAAGCAGGAAACAATTTTATTTTTTAGAAAAAGTGAATATTGATTATATCTGTGGAGTGACTCCATGTGGGAATAAAAGCACAATAAAATGCAGATCAAAGTATATATCCTGAATTTCTAATGCTCTGAGAGGTGGCTGTGCAATTAATGTGTGTGTAAGTCAAGACAGGCCAAATGAGTTTACATCGTAGGTGAAATCCCAGCCATTCTGGCTAGAGTAAAACATATCATCATTTTATATTGCTTCAAGAAAATGGGATGTATGTTGACACAAATCAAGTCTACTGTTAGAACAAATTTTAAATTATTAGAATTTTGTCCTATAACTTGCAGAAACAGGGGTAAATACAGGCTGATTTTTATTCCAAAAACATAATCTGAAAATAATGATATTTTTGTTCAAATCTACAGTACTGTTCAGCCTAAGAAGAATCAAATTATTTTTAAAGGGTTATAAAAGCAACCTTCTATTTTCCATTAGAAAAGGGGCAGGTGAAAATTTGTGGTTATGATCGCATGACAGTGTATTACATAAAAACCACTATTTTACAGTCGCTCATCATGAAGCAGGAGGCAATGCAACAAAATTCACATTGAGTTGGAAAAGCAGAACGTTATTGAGACAGCACAGAAGCAAATAAACCACAAATTCTGCTTTAGAGGTGCTGAGGGATGATTGTACACCAAGTACTACTGCTCCCTCCCAGGCTCAGCAAAGCCCAGCAGAGCCAGCAAGGGAGAAGCACGGACCTCGAGCAGTTCCAGAACTTCAGAGGGGAGGTGATGGGGAGGAGAAATTACACATTTGGGCTTCCACATTTTCCCCTTTAACAAGATAATGCTAGTAATTTTATTAAATAAATGCCGACTCAAGTCACCGGTGATGCGGTTTTAGGATACAAGTTGTTCGCACCTGTGGGCATCGTGGGATAGATAGTGAGGAAGTTTTGCTCTGGCTTATGCTCCTGATAAAAGGGAATTGAATGCAAAGAAGGAATGCAGGAATACATCTGCATGTGGCAGGGTGAGAGATACTCTACACAAACATGGGAGCACCGTGAATGAGGGAGCGGGCAGCTACCCGTGAATACCAAGTCACCAAGACTCAGTTTGAAGGGAGAGGAGCCCACCTCGCCTTTGCAGGAATGTCGGCAAGGGTGCAGGCATTGGAACAAGGCACTGGAGGTCAACATGTAAAAACAAGTGGGAAGCTGGGAATACCTGAACTGTTAGGGTTCAATCTGACACAGAGCCACTCTCCCAACCCTCAGTGGTTCCTCTTTCAAGGCACATTTGAACCCAACTGCCCTGTATACTGTTATTTCACAGTTCTCATCTCCATTGGAATCACATTTATCTTGTAGGCATCGTTCTTTTTCCCTCTACAACTTCTGTTTTTTCAGTGCTGTCCCCCATTCCAGGCACTCCTGGAATCCTCAAATCCCTGCAAATACAGTGTCAACACTGATGTGATGATTCATGTTCTGCTTCACTTTTTCTCCTCCAGTCTGCTTCATCAGGCTGGCTAATTACAGAAGCTGAGCCTTTTGCCTTCTAAGCCTCTGGACTGCACACAATTATTGCCTTCAAGCATTACTTAGAAGTGTGTGGGAAATAGGCGCTTTTTTTATTTTTTATTAAAGCTGAGATTTCAACATAATGAAGGAATCTGAGAAGCTGTTTTCAAGAAAGCATTCTACAAGATAGTCTTTATTCTTATCTCCACTCACAGCCACTACATATTTCTGTTCCTACTACTTTCTCCTTCCTCTTTTCCACCTGACACAGGGTGTTTGTGGAAACGTATGTAAAAAATTCATAAAGTTCTGTAAAAACAGTCATGAAACTGGACCACCAAGGAAGAATGGGTAATGAAATGCCCTAATGAGACATCTTGGAAATTTCAAGTTGTTTTTATTTAAAAAGGAAATGAAATGCAAATCTCCTCCGAAGCTCTCATACTACTCAAATTGGGCTTGAGTGCAATTAGTGTTTCAGTTATTATCTGAAAGTGCCATTCAACAAGGCAGGGTGAGCCAGCCTGTTGAGCCCCTACCCCCTCCCTGGCCCTGTGCTCCCACTGCTTATCTGCTGGCTGGCACAAAAGTGGGAAGATTCTGCTCCCTGAACAGCAGAACCACCATCAGCACCCCAAGGGAAAAGAAAAAAAATACCTATATTTACAACTCAGATAAGCATCATTCTCAGCAAAGGGGTGGGACTGGGACCACATGGACTGATGGGGGAGATAAGACAACAAGATGAGCCACATGAGAGCTGAACAGCTAAGACCACCCAGAACAACGTAGTTTGCTCTGTTGGACTTTTTGGCGAGATCAGCTCCTTGCTCTGATTTGTTGCACTGGAGAAACAAATGGCTGGAACAGTAGAGTCAAGGGTCTGCAACCAGAAACAAACACAAAGGCTGGAAAAGATAAGCCCACGTATGTCTTTTTCCCAGTCTCAAAGCAAGCATCACTTCTTGTCTCGCCCTAGTCCCAGGTGCTTGCCTGGGGCTATAACATTATTTTTCTTCTCCTCCCACCACCACTATTGCTGTAACCAGCAAAGCTATGGCTGCATACTCATGAGCGTCTTACAATAGGAAAGCCAAAGATTTGCAAACTTCTTTGACTTAAATTCTATCAATTTCAATGGCACCTATTAAATTTCTGCAGCAACTGGTCTAAGAGAAGTGTGAAATCCCTATTGGTTTCCTATGCACAGATTTTAAGAAAAAATTCTGCAGCATGAATACATAGTACGCATGCAGTGCATGGTACTGAACTTGATTACACTGTGCCAGAGATACACACTTATGAATAATGCAAGGATTAAAAAAAAAAAAGAGCTAAAAAGCAAGGGGTAGGATATTCTTGCAACGTTTGATATCTGTCTAAAATGATCTCTAGTTCAATCATTTAATTTCTAGCTTAAAAAGAGGTTGTTTTAACTGGAGGGAGGAAATACAGCCAGAAGTGAGGATACTCCACCAAGAGAGGAGAACCGAGTGCTAGAGACTGAGGATGGATCACACCAGGATGCCTGGAGACATGCCCTGGGGTACAAGAACCGCTTCAAGCCGTCCCCACTCCTGTGCCACATCACTTCCTCAACCCTCCCAGGGTGACACTGCTCTTGTACACAAGCAGGAGGAAAAGGTCAGGTGCTGGTGACAAGGTTTTTGTCAAAACCAGGGGTATCCATGGACAATCAGGTCCATGTGGGTGTTGCCTGAATGCCAGCCGTTGTTAATTAGGTACATGAGCCCTTCTGTGAGCCTGGGCAGAGAACCCAAGCAGCATCAAAGGCCTTTTGTGCTCAGTGCAATAGAAATAGCAGTGGAAAAAAAAACAGTTCCTTCCCCAGGCAGCTCACAGTTGAATGCAAAAACACAACCAAGTGGGAAGAAAGGATGAATCTGCCAGGAAAACAGCTAGTTATACAAACATCTGGATTCAGGGCTTTTAAACCAAACAGAAATGAGCTGTTGTATCCCAGTTTTATCTACCTTAGTTTTACTTCACCTGACAGGTCTCCAAGCAAATAGGTGAAGCGGGGACTATCCCCTTTGGGGGATTTTTCTAGTGGGCTACCACAAGAATCCATCCACATCTCGGCGCTTTTCAGATACTGTTTCTTTCAATTCACTGTTGGTAAAATTTGAAAGTTATATTGTTGTGATAGCTTAGACAGACTTGGCTAAGGGAATTGTCACATGCCTGAAACACGCTGTTAGGAGCAAAGACCACTGGCTACCTGCTCTGGCTCCATGTTTTTCCCAGTGTCTCTCCCCCCCAAAGGCTCCGTGCTGTGGTGCACACGTGAGCAGAGACTCCAGTGCAGAAGGTGGTCAGGCAGAAGGAGAATAAGTGTCCCTCCCGCAAACAGCATCAGTGAGACCATGACTGAAATGCTGCATCCCTTCCCACTGTCACACTTCAGAAAGGACATTTAACTCAATATTTTATACGAAGTCAGAAACCTACACTGTGGTGGCAATAGCTGTAGAGACAATCTCAGTCTCTTTATCTAACAGAAAATTAAGGGGTGACTTGACTCAAAACTACAACTATATTTAGAAGACAGAGACAGCCAATATCAGAGAAGTCGTTAACCTGAAAGAAATGAAGATGTTGAGACATGCCTGGCTGGGATGTGAGGTTAGACCACTTCACCTGATGAACTTTTGGAACAATTTACTTATCCACAGAGTGGCTTCTCCATCACTGAACTGTTTACATGAACATGAATCTTCTTCTCAAAGTGAAACTACAGCTCAAACAGATATTACAAAGCAGAATTCCCTGTCATGGAAGTGATGACACTAGATAACCCTTTTCAGACTTAATACCTATGAATTACTATTACTTCCATTATAAATAAACAATATCCTTCTGTGCATCGTCAGCTCTATCATGAAACTTGGATCTCAAGGCAACATGTAGATGCAGCAAAGCTGCAAGAATGCAAAAGTGTAATGCAATAATTTAGTCTACCAAATTGCTGCTGCTGGAAAAATGCACAACAAAACCCAAATGAAGTTTACTTTTCATCCCTGTAAACTGTAAGTTTGAAAAACACAGCTGGCCAACCTCCCTACCTGTATACAAGCTGAGAAGAAGAGAGAAAGAAAAAGATACAGCCATGGACACACACAACATTTTATTTAGAAAAGTCGTATTTCATTACAGTTTAACACTTTTCTTTAACCTGGCACTAGGACTTTAAGACCAAGTAGGTATTGCACTCCAGTTCTAGGACAGACCGCTCATGTATCATTTTCCTAGCATAACATTCTGGTTCCTCAGTAAAATTTTACCTGCAACTTTACTTCCTTTTATTCAGGTAGAAGGAGAAAGCTGACAAGATACAAGTACCTTGATGTTAAGAAGCTTCTGACACTGAGGCAGCTCTGCTCTAGGAAACTCTTCCACCACTGCACAGTTAGCTCACATTGACTGTAGAAACAGCATAACCTGACAAGAAAAGGTTTGCTGGTGGTTTTGTTTGGTTGGTTTTGGTTTTTTTTTTTTTGGTTGTGTAGTTTGATTTTTTTTCCTCCCTTCAGGGAGAAAGCATAATATAGAAACAGGTGTTTGTGGTTTCTAAGTGTTTTGTATATTTAACTGACTCAATTGTATAACTTAAATATCTAAGGCATTTTATTTATCATAGACCTGTGATTTTAAACTCATTCTACATTTAAGGTATTACTCTATGAAGATCTGAGTTTCCCTGGTAGGACTGAAAATACCATCACACGTAAAAGCTTCCTCCAAGGTACTGGCAGAATAACTTGCATTTCCCTGTCCAACAATTTGAAACTGCTTTCTTATAAAGCTTTAAAAGCTTTGCTCATTTCAGTCTTAAATAATTCCTGAGATAATGGGCACTTGTTTTTTTTTTCTGAGACTGACCTAAAATATTTGCCCAAAAATAGCGTAAGTGTTATTAACACAAACAGCAAGCTTGTTGTTACAAAAGGTTTTATTATGTCCATCTGGGTAAAACCTTATTTTCTGTTCCTGGCGGCAGTCTGTCACCACGCGTCTCGGACAGTCACACGGCAGTGCCAGCTGTGGCTGAGGGCTGGTCACTTTCCAGCTCTGACAAAGCGTCTGTTGGGCTTGGCTGTCCCTGAGCCCCAGATTTCACAGCATGCAGGGCATAGTTAATGTCTGTGCTTTCCATCCAGCTCCACGACCCCAAGAGGGGATTGTACAACATCCCTTTCACAGTCTTAACTGAAAAGCCATCTGGAAAAGAAGAAAAGCAGAAAGCAACAGATGTTCTTTAATATTGTGAGTCTCCGCAACATCAAACACTTCAGAACAGCAAGTCTTGAAACACGCTGCTGCCCCCGAGCAAGGGAGCAGTGCTTCACAGCTGCCCTTTGTCAGAGCCCACCACAAGCACCAACAAACGTGACTGCTGACAGCAGGTCCTGCTACTGGCAGCAGCAGCAACAGCTCTGTGCCAGGCCACATACCATTAGCACGAGAGCTGGTGAGCCACCACAAAGTGGTATCACAGAATCACAGAATGGCCTGAGTTGGAAGGGACACACAAGGATCATCGAGTCCAACTCCTGTCCCTGCGTATGACAACCCCACAGTTCACACCATGTGTCTGAGGACATTGTACAGTCTCTACTTGAACACTGTCAGGCTTGGGGCCATGACACCTCCCTGGGGAGCCTGTTCCAGTGCTCCACCACCCTCTGGGTGAAGAACCTTTTCCTAATGTCCAACCTAAACCTCCCCTGGCACATCTTCCTGCCATTCCTTCAGGTTCTGTCATTGTTTGCCAGAGAGAATGGTATGCTAGAACCCCAACTTCACAACACTGCATTTGGGTGACTGGTAACATTTTCTGTAGGTGGAGACATTCCTCAAACTGACATCACACACTTCCAAATGAAAATATAAGCGTATCTTTGGAAGGATTCTGCAGACTCCCCTTCAGAACGGAAAACAGAAAGAAGGGGCGGCAGAATACCATCAAGGACTTGATGCAAGTAAGGAGTGATTTAGCCTGCCTTGCTGAGCAGCTCTCACTTTGCTGCACGGCTCTGCTGTGTCCTAGCAGGATACATGAGGGAATGCAGAAAAACACCCCAAAAAAACAAATCACTCCACTGCACTTGCTTCTCCCTTTGAAGGGAGAACAGAAAGAACTACCAGCATGTGAACTGGTATTAGTCATGTTCCTTACTGCATCACTGCAATGTGCCAGGAGAAGACCTTGCCAAGAGAACAGCTCAACTCACACTTCAGCAAAACTCATATTAAAGCAAAGTGAAACATTCGATAAGAGGGTTTTAAAACACCTGCAAGTAAGGAGGGCAATGGGTAGAGCTCTCTCCAGCTCAGCGCTGGATAATTTAATTATTTCTTCAAATCAGTATCATCCTGACTAATGAATTTGTAGTAGGTTTCATCTTCACATTTATGAAGAAATGTTTTAGTAACAGAACGTGAATAAAGAACATGGAGCAGCAATCAAAAATAAAAACACCTTATCCCAAAGGGAAGATGACAGACAAACTGCCGTGGCAGCAGCACAGCTCTGGAGTGCCAATACAGTGATTTTTTCAAATCTGACCTAGAAGATACGAACCACTTTAGAGTGTACCTTCTGCCACCAGAACACGATGGAAAACCTTGGCATTTTCACTTAGGCTATCAAACAGTGAGGCACCTGTAAGGTTGATTTTGTTTGAGTGATCTCTTGCATTCTTAGGTCACCACTTGGTTATTTACTTTACATAAAATCCAGTAAGCAGCAGTGTCTTTAAACCAGAAATGATACTCCTAACATATGACTGGTACCTCACACAGGAAAGGCTGTATACTTTTATTAGCACTCACCCCCCTGTCCTATCCCCTCACCATTTCTACAGGAAGCGCTTCAATCTCTCTCTGCATTCCCACCATCTGGTCTGGCACTCACTTGATTCCAGGAGGCGCTCCAGCTCTTCTGGCGGAACAAACTTCTCCCACTTGTGTGTTCCTTCTGGTACAACACCTATTATCTTCTCTGCAACCACAATTCCCAGGATGTAGGACAACTGTGTTTTATTGATTGTAGTAATGAATAAAGAACCTTCCGGCTAATTAAAAGATTAAAATGTTCAATTAGAAGAATATTTAATTTAAAAAGATGTAAATGTAATCGCATTACAACACATAATCTGTCTGTCTACAAGTCTACGTGCTTATCACAGCATAATCAAAATAGTCAAGGTAATCAAAGTCCTGGTTGATCCAATAAACATTTCCTTGCCCAAAAAGTAAATTATAATGTAACACTGCCCAGGAAATGGATAAATAAAAGGTATTGAAGTATATACAATACTGATGGCAAAAAGAAACACTTTTTAAAATTAAAACCAAAGTAACACATGCAATACTGCCTGAGTTTTGAGGCTGCTGTATGCTGTGCTTATTTTAATGATTACAGGGTCAAAAAACAAAGTCAGAAAGGAATTCTAAGTACTTAAGAGACTATTTGGTGGAAATAAAAGATAGTTTCTATGTCCCCAGCAGGTTGAAAATTAGTTAAGTGTTCCACTCAAATAATCTATATTCCTTCTCATGACCAGAAAGGTAAATCAAAAGATTAAAGGAAAGCTGCTGCTCTTGTACTGGGCCTACCATCCTTCTTTACAAATGAAACAATATCAAGAGGAATAAAACACCTGATTCTCTCCAAGCATAACTATGATCCACAAAAAGCAATCCAGGAGCACATCTGATGTGATGCTAGAACTGGAATAGAATCTTATGTGTCAGAAACATCACTACAGTCTTGATGCAGCCAGAGCCACAGCCGCCCATCAGCAGCGGCACTGCCACGTTTTCCCTCATCCAGGCGAAATCAGAGGCAACCAGGTTTCTTAAGGTCTTGATGCACAGCAACACTTCAGTGCTAGGTAATGCCATTAACACTTCTCTAAGTTAGCACCGGGGAAATAAATTTCCTCTAACTTTAGTTACGTAAGTTGGGAAGATGCGGAAGGCACCTCTAGAGCATGGTTCAAGGTGGAGAAAGGAAAGCAGATGTAGGTGTTTTCACATTCCTTCAAATGAAAGCCTTAATAATAAAAAGAGAATAAATATTCCCAATAATGAAAGCAAAAACTCTCTTACCTTTAACACCTGAGAGCAACACTTGATAAACATTTCAAGGTCAGCCACATGCTCCACTACTTCAGAAGCTACGATTACATCAAAGGTTTCCATACACTCTTCCACAATCTCCTCCAGTGAGCTGGACTTGTACTGTATTCTCTTGGCCAGGACCGGATCAAATGACTTGTGCTGATCTGCTGTTCTAATGTTGTCCTCAAGAGGATCAATTCCAGTAACCAAAGCTCCCAGTCTACCTAGAGGCTAATAATACAGAGTGTACTTTATTATCTACATGAAAACAATTTACTTAAAGGAGTCTGCAACGTTACAATGTACGTACATGATGCTGAAAACATCTGTCAGAGAACAGGACAAACAGCAGTAAATTATGAGCTCGAATCCAGCAGTTTTCTTTTAAGCCTTTATTAAAGCAAGAAAACCCATAGACTTGGGGCAGGCAATGTTAATTTTCTTAGAAAACTATATACTGGAATATATACACTTAAAATGTCTTTTAGAATAAACCATTCTGAATCCATTTTGCTACTCCAAAACAAGATTTCCTCCACTGTTACCCTCTAATAGAGGAAAAACAAATGGAGAAAATCAACACAGTACTTAAAGGGGGGAAAACAATGCCGTATTTAATTACTGTCATTACTTTCTTCAACATCCACCTGTAATGGTAAATCCTCATATCTTTTTAATGGTTACTTAATATGTGATTATCTCTAGGACTTTCTCACTGCTGAGAACTAAACACTGATGTTTACTATGATAGCACCAGGCTTGGTTGTCACTCAAGTTTCTCCAGTGTCTTCTTACTCATAGGTTAACACCTCAGCCATCACCTCTTTTGAAACTGAAACAGGCTGCAGAACATGACCACATGTATGTTATTCCAACCTGTAATTCACCGGTTGTTCAGCCTGAGGTGGTGAAGCAGCACACCAGTTTTGCCAGCTTTGAAGACCACAGGATTTTGCTCAGAATAAAATAAAACAAAACACACACACACACAAAACAAACACACACACACAAACAAACAAAACCCCAAACAACCAAACCCCTCCACCCCACAACACGGGGAGGGATTCAGGTCGCTTTCTAAGATCTCATTGCAGATGCTAATGAAGTTCCCAGAGCAAATCAGCCAGATCCATAATCCTAAATTCACAAACCAGCCCTAGTCTATTGATAGGATAACAGGGCTGTTCAGAGCCTGTGCGCCAAAGAGTTCCACTGTCAGGTGTCTGCCATGACTCCATGCTTTTCCTGTGAGACCACAGCAAAGGACAGAATCCCTACCTCCAATATAAAAAAAATAAAGAAATTCAAATAAATGAATGCCTAAGAACAAGTTTATAACAGAAAATACTTCTTTCGTAACAAGGATTGTCATGGTTAAAGTATTCTTGCCTAGGCTCATAAATTTAAAAAAAGAAAAAAATAGTTGTTATACTGTCACTGCCCAGAGGAATAAACAAAGAGTTTTACATCATTCTTCCCCTCTCCTTTTCTTTACAGTGTTTGAAAACCTATTTTTCTGATAAACCTCAGAATTTTAGAATGTCTCATTAACAATTCCCTCCTTTCCCACCCCTATGCTAACCAAATATTCCATGGGGTTTGGTAGAATGCAGGGCACTCCAAAACATTCAGTAACTAGTGTATCACAGAAGAGAAAAGCTCCTCCTCAGAGGATTACAAAGTAAGCAGTGTAATAGTAAAGCAACGCAAATACTTTATACGCTTTTTAACAAGAGAAACAGGAGCACACTGTTTCTTACCTCACTTAGCAGGCCGCCACCACAGCCAACATCGAGAATCTTTACTCCAGAAAGTGGATTTCCCAGATGATAATTACTACTCATGTTCAACAGAGTATCTCTGAAATAAAAGGGATGTCATTGAGGGTGAACACACAAGATGGTTTAGTAGATGCAATATGCAGTTACCTTAAGTAGTGGTAACTGTTTTTCTTTTACCATGCTTTCTGAGGCTGAGCAGAAACAGTACCATACCTAATAACAAAACCATACCTAATAAATGGCACTCTAATATCATTCATAGAATGAAGGGCTGAATATTCTCCTTCTTCATCCCACCATTTATGTGCGAGGAGCTGGAATTTCTTCATCTCCTCTGAATCCACTGATGAGTGTGAAGTGCTGAAAAGTCTCTTCATGGTCAGCCTAAATAATGAAAGCTGAATATCATGAAACTAATACTGATATTTCATGTCAGTTGAAATATGCAAAAATAAATTCTGCAAGATCAGAAAATAAACAAAGATAAACCTCATGTCCCTTTAGAGATTCTAGTTATACTTGATCCAAACCAAAGAGATTTTATGCACTGTATGTATAATGTATCTTTCAAACAAGATGGCTGCACACTTGTAATTTTTAAGTTCATAATTTAGTAAAACAAAACTATGCCACATCAAATATTTAAATATTTGTGAGATTTAAAAATTGCTTCATGTGACATTGTCACAAAGTAAAATTAAATTGTTATAAAAAATTGTAGTCCTTGTCACGCAGCATTATTTTAGATACAATACTTACATGCTGCTTTTTATTTCGGTCAGAGAGACAGGCAGAGCACTACTGGAACTCAGCTGCGTTTTCCAGTTGTAGTTCTGAAAGGCCCCTCTCAGACCTGTCTGAAAAGACAGATCAGCATGGTCGTCTGCATAAATAAAAGGCAAAACATCAGCTTTATGAGAGCTCACAGGCAAAAACCCCTAGTTTAACAATGCTGCTCCAGAGCTGTATTAACCATGCAAATCTTTCCACATTTGCTCACTGTCACACTTAGGGAGCACATGGTAGTTCACCACCCCAGTACTTCTCCAATTACGTACAATGACATTTTTCAGAGCCTGGATGAAATCGAACTTTCTATGCAGCTGAAATGCTTCAGTTTGTGAGAATTTCACCAAAATGTTTAGACTGACCACAAGTTGTGTATACACACACACTTACAGTGATCAATACAGGGCTCCAACTCCTGTTTCATCACATATTGGAATAAGAAATCTAGAGCTGCAGACTCATTTTGTATCATATGAATGGGTAAGGAAACAAGTAAAACAACCTCATGGATGGCGCAGAGACAGGCCAAGGACACTGCCCCAAACTGTTCCCCACGCCTGCTTTGCCAACATCAGGCTTGGCTCTGCCTGGCATAACACAAACTCAACCCGCTCCCCAGCAACCCCCAAACCACAGCAACACCCCATTGTGCCCCGAGTAACAGTCCCTGAAAGCGACTTTGGTAATCAATGGAGGGAACTACAGACACCTCTGGGGACACAGTCCCGCTGAAGGGCTGCGCGGGGGCCAAAGAAGGCAGCAAGGGAAAGGCGCCTCCCTCGGGTGAGCTGTGCGGGATGTGCGGGGAGCCCTCCGGGGCCGGTTAGGCCCGCGCGGCGCTAGGCTGGCTCACAGACCCGCCCTAGCAGCACGACTGGGCGCAGGAGCGCGGCGCAGGCGGGCGGCTGAGGCCGCCGCAGGCAGCCGCACACGCTCCCGGCTCTGCCGCCGAGAAGCGCAGCCGTGCTGCGGCCCTTGCACAGCGCCGGCGGACCAGGCGCTCCCGCCGGGCCGGGACGCCGAGCCCAGGCCGGCCGGCGGGGCCAGGGACACACCGCCAGGGGCTGCCACAAACAACCAGCGGGCCGAACCCGCCGCGAGGTTCGCAAGGATGCGAGGAGGCCGGGGCCGCGACACCCGTTAGGCCACCTCCGCCGCGGGGAGCGACGCGGACCGGCCAGACCCCGCCGGCCGCGAACACCGCGCCGGGCCGAGCCCCGGGCCCTCCCGCCCGCGCCCTGCGCCTGCTCACCGCCCGCAGCCCCCGGCAGCGCGGCCGCCGCCCGCCGGCGCCCGAGGGCGCGGGTGAGGACGCGGACCCCCCCGCTGCCGCCCCACATCGTCCCGGCCGCCTCCGACCCGCCGCGCTCGCCCCGCCCCGCCCCGCCCCGCTCCCAGCGCCGGGCGTGCGGCGGTGACACGGGGCCGGCTGCCCCGCGGGGCGGGCGCCAGGAAGGTTCCGCCCGCCCTCCGTGCCCGCCGGCGGCCCCGCAGAGCGGCCGTGCCGGCCTGTGGCCGCGGGGCAGGTGCGGGGCCCCCGGCTGCGCGGCCGGGGCAGCCGCGGGGCCTCTCTCCTCCCCGGGCCCAGGCGGTGGCAACCCCGCCGTTTAGGATATTTTATAAAATTTATTTATATACAGTTGTGTTATTTATTATTAAAATTTCCTGAATATTTTAGAAAGTGGAAGCAAAACAAAACGCTGGACAGACCATTACAAGCACTTATTCAAGCTTCTTTTTTTTAGAAAATATTCCAGCTTCAGGAGACGTGGTACAACGGGCAAGAAAAGCCACTCATTTACCCTTCCCAGCAGCAGCACCGGGTACGTCCCGCCAGGGCTGCACCGGGCAGCCCTGCCCGAAATTCACGCTGGTTTAAATTGATGCCGCCATGGTCCTGGCTGTAGGCGTGAGCCTTGAGTGCCTTGGAACAAGCGAACGCTCCTCTAGCAGAGGCTTGTTTGGATGGCACAGTGCTTGGCTGTCAGCTTTCCGTCCATTCTAGCAGGAAGACTGTTCTTAGATTTGTAACAGGTACCTTGAGGTACAGACTCCCTTCTGTCGTATTCATCTTGGAATGGTATTTGCATTAAAAAAACACTTTTCACTTGATTCCACACCATCCCTTATTTATTCAATTGGGTTTTTTTCCAAGGGAACTGGCTTGAGCTGCTGCACGACATTCACAATTGTATGTCTTGCTCTCCTATAGCGCACAAGTACTAAAGTATTTTCAAGTATTTAAAAATGTAAAATAATAGAGCAACAACCCAATTTAGACTTTTCCAAAAGGCTGCAGCCCCATTTTTATATATATTTGCACATTTTAATTTCCAATTACTTCAGATGTATTGAATTAAAGGCTGGATGCTATTTTAGCTTTTACCATTGAAAAACATTCATACGGGAGCTACTAAAACGCAAAGAAGTCTAACGTATGTGAAGGTGACGCAGTACGACGTATTTTTAATTACTGGTGTGCTGTGGATGCTGTTCAGTAAGATTTCTGAAACAGTTAAATACAGAGATCGTATGCTCTTTTTATTGGCATACAGTCACTACCCATATAAGTGCATTTGTGTCAAAAAATAATTTTCATATTTACAGGAAGTGACAGAATTCCAGTTGTTGGCAGAATATATAAAGCTTTTCATACACAATCTTTTTTATTATTAGACAAAGAATATAAAATCTGAACTGAAAATCAAATTCAATGCATCATGGAAACTGTATTCCTCAATAGCTTTTCTTCATTTTGGTTTCTTTCTCTCTCAAGCCATCCTAAGACATCTGAAGTGTTATGCCACCTACTAAAAGAAATCCTCACTTTTACCAAGAGTCAATAGTGTACTGAGATTCAATCAATACGTCATTATGTGTATCCATACCAATGCAAGTAAAATTAGTGTGTTGCAAATTATGCCTTATTTTGCCAATAGGTATGACTGCTTACTCTATGTAAAAGGACTTAATTGGCGGGTGTATGTCATTTTTAAGTGATTAAATAATTTTTTCTCTGTAACAGTGTTTTGATAAACATGCATGTAATTTGCCAGCCATTAGCTTCCTTAATAGATGTATAGTTAAAATGTGATTCTTTGCACTGAAGCAGTTTACTTCTGCATCTAATATAAGAAAAAAATTATATTGGCAAAAATGCTACATAGCGGAATTCTCATTTCAGTTAAGTGGATTAATCTGTTTGTGAAGACAGGCTTTGCAAGTTGCCTGTACTAGTGTATTTTTTTCTCAGATCTTACTTGGATGTTAAGCCTTTTATCTTTTTTACAACCGGTATAATACCAGACCTTCAAGGCACAGACCTCCACTCTTGCTGAGATAATGTTCTTCTCCAACAGTTAGTGCCCAGCATAGCGTATTGTTGTGGGGTTTGGTTTTGTTTCAATTAGTATTATTTCACACTTTTGTTACGAACAGCAATAGTTAATTTCCTGAAGAAAGAGGTAATCCGTGACCTCTTTCACCTTATGGTCATATTAGAGCCAAAAGCTGAGTTACATTGCTGTCTAATCAATGTATTAGCTTCACAGGAATCACAATTATCGTAACACTAACAAAAATAACCAGCTTTAATGTTTACTACACATTTAAGGCATGTGCCAAAATGTAAAGTTAACCTATTATCAGTTTTCTGATGTGTACTGAGTGCCATTTATAAATATATTCCATAAAAACATCTAAAATACTGAGTCTTGTTTCTGTAATATCTGTGTCTGAAAACTGGGTGAGGAATAGAGTTCCAGAGCTTAACGCTGTCACACAAGATCAGTTGGTCTCACATATTCCTAACGGGGCTCAGTCTGTTTAAGTAGAGTTTGTATTACAGTGACCGGTATTTCACACGCACAGCAAATATTACTTGCTAGTCCAAATAAAAAGGTTATTAAAAATCTATTACATATATCTAAAGAAAAAATATGATGTCTTTTCTTTGTTCTTCCACACCCCACAAAAGATTAATCTCATCAGGTCCACAGATTACATACTTTGACAAGTGTTTTACGTTAAAATCTTTTTCAAGTACTTTAAAAATTTGTTATACCAAAAAAAGCTGCCTTTTTTTCTTTGAAGTCCTTTCTACAATTCAACAGAAAATTCAGGTGCAAGAATTTTAAACAAAAATGAACTAAAGAGCTTTATTGACATCACAGTACATTCAATAGTAATTTTAAGAACATTACAGCTGAAAGAGAATGGCATGTTTTATATTCTTAATAAGCACTACCGTTCTTGAAAAAAATGTAATACAAAGAACTCCTATTAGGTATTTCATTCTGAGCAGCATTTGGAAAAAATACACCTATTTACAGATAAAAAATGACTCTGGTTTCACCTACGTAGCCACAATGTGCCTCTATAATGAGACAAGCCTTTTATAACTCATGGAATTTTTAAACATCATAGCACTGGTGCCATAAATTCCTCAGCGTTTGCGACGAAGAGGAGTTGTTGATCTGAAAAATAAAGGAAAATGGGCAAGAAGTTAATTGGAAAAAATAAAAGACCCCCAAACCCACACACACTTTAGGCTTAGTAATTAATAGTTTTAAAAGATCTTTCCAAAGTTACTTTTGCCCAAGACAAAAAAATTAATAAATACCATACTTTATTAAAAAAAAGTTCATATGCTGTACACATGAAGACGAATAGCAAAAAATAAAAAAAGTCAGACAAAGTACTTAAAAAGTATACTACCTTGATCGTGACTTAGACTTGTGTTTGCGGCTTGCCTTCTTACCAGACCTTTGAGATTTCTCCACGGAGCATGACCGAATATGCTTCGATTTCTTAGCCTTCTTTTCTTTACTGCTTCCTGGTGACTCAGAACTACTCCTCGCACTAGATTCGGAGCCTGACCGCTTTTTGCTATCTTTGGTAGTAATTCTTTTGCTTTCTTGTCTGGAATCCTGTCTTATTATTTTCACACATATTGAATCACCGCGAGAAAAAGTTCTTTCGCTGTCTCTTTTTCTCTTTAATCTACTGTCCTCATGATTGCCAGCCTTACTCTCTTTTTCCTCTTTTTTGGGCTTATCTTTTCTCTTTTCCTGATCTCTCTCCCTTTCTCTGTTCTTTTTCCTGTCTTTATCTACACCTCCACCCTGCTCCTTCTTCCTCTCTTGATCTTTACCCTCACTTTTATGTTTGTGCCTATTTCCAGTCGGGCTTCTACGCTGGTCTTCAGTTTTACGTCTATCTCTGCTCCTGCTGCGGCTCGCACGGTTAGCTCGCCTGTCTCTTGAACGGCTACTACTTCTGCGTCTATCCCAGCTTCTCTCTTGGGAAGGACTCAGATTTCTCCGCCTCTCCCCTCTTTCGGCGCTGCGATTTCTACTAGGTCTTCTCCTTTCCCTTATTTTCTCCCTGCTCCTACTCCTCTCCCTCCTGTTTCTGTGGGTGTAACTCCTGCTTCTGCTGTGCCTGACTTTGTGTGACGGTGTTCTACTGCGGCTGTGCCTCTTCTTCCTTTTAGGAGAGGAAGAACGTGAAGAGCTGCGGCTGCTCCCTGAGCTAGTGCTGTAGGATGAGCTGGATACGGTGCTGCTACTGCTGCTGCTCCTGCTATTGCTGCTACTGCTACCACTGCTGGAGCTGCCTGACCCGCTCCTTCCTGCCCTCTCTTTACCCTCTTTTTTGAGTTCTAAATCAGGTGCCATTGCATTTGGAGATCTTTTCTTTTCATGAACCATATCGGCTTCAATTTCTTTTGCCTCTTGTGAAGCCAAGTTACTGTTTTGTTCTTTGTTGATAAATTCATTCATCTCTTTTGAAACTTTTTCATTTTGTAGCTTTTCTTCTGGGGAAAAAAAAAAGTATACAAAAGAAAATGCAATTAATTTAGAGTAATATGTCAATAATTTCCATACTGTTACTTTTTGCAAAATCACATTTCCAAGCACCTTTCATAATACTTACAATGAACACAGTCTGCGATCATACCAACTACCTACCAAACAACTTATTTTCTTTGTTCATAATTCTAAAAAAGTTGTCCCTCCTGGTCTAGAAAAAGCGTAGAATCCAAATGCTTTTAGAAGTCCTTGATGTTATTTCATGTTTCAGTGGTTTAAGACCAAGTTCTCAAACGAATATCGCGGAGCACCAGAACTCTGGAATTCATCTACACACACATACTTTTCCTTCTGCAACTTTCTGACACACCTGATTCTCCCCTTCTCCCTCATACAACACTCCTCTAGTTGTACCTACGCTTCTTGTCCAGCCCTCTGCATCTGGGTCTGAACGATCACCGGCTGCTGTGAAGTTGTATTTCCCACACAATGCAAGGGTGGCCTCTCGACCTCAGAACAACGTTGGCTGTACCTGTATTTGGTTTTGTAGGCCTCATTACCCAAAAAAGCCTCAGAGAAGTACCTTCTGCTGTAGTGACGCATGTTTGTTTTTTGAAAGAAAATATCAAGTTTACAGCTTTAACTTAGGTTAACTTAGATTACTCCTAAATGCTAACTAGGACAAGTAATTTATCTTTGTCCTTGCTTTGAATAGGTTTTACAGACAATGAATTCAAAGGAAGGAAAGAACAACGTGAAAAGGAGACTTGTAGATAATTCTTAAGAGCTTAAGACTCAGCTCAAAGTTAAAACTACAGCATTTAATACAGATAGATGATAAAACTCTACAAAACAAAAAGTTGATGTCAGTGAAGATTATATATAAGCTTGGTAGTCAGCAAGTGTAATACTATAAATATGGTATGAAGATAACAAAAAAAAAAGAAAAAATCAGAAATACATTTATTGAAAGTAACTTAATTAGTATCAGGCCAAGATTTTCATATAGCCAAATAAATTCAGACCCTCAGAGCATTTTCCAGAGGTTTCCAACTTTTAGAAATATTTACTTATTTCTGTTTAACCTAGGATACTCTGCATCACTGGCCAAGTTTATCTCCCCTTCCCATTCTAAATTGAACCCAAAAAAGTAACTGACATACAAGATTTTTAGCAAAAGAAAACGGACTTTTGATGTGGACCATCAGTTCCTGAATTATGTTAGGGCATAAAACTGCATCCAGAAACCCAGAATGATCCAAATGGCAATCGGTGGTCAAATCTAACCCAGAAAATAATTTCATCTGGTTCCTGAGTTATTAGGTAACACAGGCAGAAGCCGGCATATGTTGGAAGATGCTGTACTGTATATTAGAAATCTTCTGCCTTTCCTAAATGCTGCTACAAATGAGACCCTGCATTTAGTATTCTTCAGATGTATAGAATCTTCAGATTCTTTGGATGTATAGAATCAACCTCTTTACTCTAGATTTGTATTTCTGTGAATAGCCCCATGGAGATGCCCCCAAACTGGCATATGGTCTCTTGCACTAGGAAGACAGAGGCCACAGGCCACCACTCAGTCACTCTTCATATGGCTATTGTTTTGTGCATAAATCTGAAAACATCAGAGGTAGATAGGAATATTAAGGAAATAAAAAGCTTTGTTAGTTCAGCCTTTTTAAAAGAGACTCATAAGTCTTACTTCTAGGCCTTTAAAATAAAAAGGAGGAAATAATCCATCTTAAAATAAGAAATAAGTATGCTGTCATAATAGCATGCACTTTCTCCTCCAGCTTATGAACTTAGAACACGACTTCTTCCCATTGTGTTCCTCTGTTCATCCAGACTGCCCTTCAGCAGTGCAAGGTGGCTGTGACACACTTCTGATCTACGTTCCTGGTACAAAAGGACAAGCCTTTCCTCGTACAGAAAAGCAGAAATAAACAACAGATTTTTTTTTTTTTTTTGTAAGTCACATTCTCAGAGGCTCCGTGTGAACTGATTGGGTTCAATAATCTTTCTCTGGTATTAGGTATAAAAACACAGTTATGAAGCTACAGCATATGGACACAAACCTCAACTACAACTGAGAAGAGCAAGTGCAAAGAAACTGCAGCCTCCCACTGTACATTCTGAAAGGCGCACTGCTTGAGATTGTGTACTAGAAAAGCAAGTTTTTCAGATGGCGTGAAATGAGCTTCACATACTTTAAGTATACAACTTTAGGGAATCAAGTTTATACAGACTGCAGTCTGGTGAACAAAGGTGAAATGTATCCCCTAATCGCAACTGAGATACTAGTATTTAAAAAAAATATATATTATACATACACACATGCATTTTTATAGAGATACTGTTATTTATATTGCACAAAATCAATAGCATATAGATGTATATGCACCGTGTCTGTTCTTTAAACAGTGAAGTAGAATAGCTTATGGAAAAGACTACATGAATTTTTTTATTAGAAAGAAAAGAAGCAAATCCCACTTTGATCAAGTAGCGCAGACATCTTTCTGTTAAAACTTTTAAATTAAGAACATTCTTTCTAAACTTGGCTTAAAATGCATTTTCTCTCCTACCAATTTACATATACTCAGCAGTAAACTCCACATATAGCAGCACCGTAAGAAGAAATGATATGATTTACCTTCTAGCTGTTTCTCTAGTAGTAGTTGCTGTTCTCTCTCTTTTCTCCAAAATGCTTCCTGTTTTTGCCTGATTCTGTGTCGTAATTCCTCATCATCAGTATCAGATGATTCAGAGCCTCTGTCACTCCTCTCATCTTCACTGTCTCCTGATCCATAACCACCCAGTCCACCTGCGTGCATAAAGTCCAGTCTATCACGAGGAAAGATTAAGCTTTGTTCTTAATATTTCTGTGGGGCAAAGAGGAGGGTAACATTGCCCTTCCTTCACTTCCTCTTCTCTGAAGAAGTCACTTTATTCTGGTAAGCGCCAAAGTTGTTTGACTGGCGTGATCAAGGCCCCATATCTGCATTGATGCTCACTGTCTGGTTCTACTCCTTCTGGAACAGCTTGTCTATTTTCAGCAAGCAACCGCTGTGATCACAGTACTTTTTCCATTGTATGGAAGGGCAAAAAAAGCTCCCTGCAGAGATCGTAACAATGCCTGCCTCTGTATCGACAACTGCACAGAAAATGCCTGGGATCTGTCCCAGAAGACATCTCTGAAATGACTTCAGCCGCCTCCGTAGTCCAATGCTACAGAAATTCTGAATGCCATATCAACTTGCCTATATTGATTTAGAAAACACTGCACTTTGACAGGTACAGAGATGGAACAGAAATGGACTTTCTTCGCTAGAGATATTAATAACTACTGGACTGATAAAAAAGATAAAGTCAATTTAAACATCTGACATGGAGACATCTTACTTCCTTTCAGTCTGAGGTTCTTATCATCTTTATTGAGTTCGTTTTAAAACATGTAAATACTTGTGATGACAACATTCAACTAATTGAAAGGAATTCCAAGTAACAAGCACATAACTGATGACTGACACTGTAGTATGTTTTAGATGATAAAAAGCATGTTGGGAAAGATCTTTTGCTGTTGTGTCTCAAGCTGGAATTTCAGTCTCTTTTCCTGTGTTGTTTCTGGTAATATATGATACAGGAGTCTCTGTGCCTATGTAGCTTTTCAGTAAAATAATAATTCCAAAGATTATAATATTTTTATTTATAGACTTTCGCATTACTCTTCTACCAACTTTCCCTTCTTGTTTGGATGGATCTAAATAGCAGAAAAATATAAACCAGTATTCCTCTCTCTGAAGACTGCAGTGTGCTTCTGAAACAATCACATTTTGAAAAGTAAATTTATCTAAAGTTTTTATGTATTTTCAAAATCAGGGCAAGACTCTCATACACTAACTCACACTGACTAGTCCTTTACTCCAAAAACCATCCCACTTACATCAGTAGGATTACCTGTGGAACAAACAAAGGTGCTGATAATGATAAAGTTATTGGAAAGTGACCCATGCTCCCAGTCAATTAAAATCTAGTTTCAAAATGCAATTTCTAGAAACGCAAGGCAAGAGTGAAACTCCCCCTTTAAGCCCTCTCAAAAATAAGGAACATACTTACCGAGTCCAGTGAGGGAAGCCAGTGCACTGGACTGTGCCAGCTGTTTTGCAGGAGCTTTGTATCACATCAACAACAGGAACAACATGTTAACACAAATAGCCACGATTTCATAGTCATGAGTCTACGGTATTGTTAAATCTACTACTATTGCTGTTCTTTGGAGGGAGAGAAGAAACATTAAAAACGCATCATCCATTTAAAACCAATTCTAGATTTTCTGACCATGAAGACTTAGAACTGCAAATTAATAGTGAACAGAAAAACAGAAACATATACGCATAAATCATTTTCCAAGTTACAGCATCTGCACATAATTTTCAAGTTTCAGTAGTTACATATTTAGATTAACTCAGTTATGTTAAAAAAAATTGTTATGTAAATACATGTTAATAGTGAAAGCAAATGAATTACTAATTGAGGACACAAAGTTTGTCTCTTTTCAGTTCTGAACATCTAAGAACTTGAGATAAAGATGACAGCATTTAGAAACAGCTACAACTCAAGAGCCATTGACAAACAGGTACCGTTTTAACTAAATAAATGAATTGTATGAAAGAAATGGAATAACTGAAGTAACTCACAATACACTGCACAGGACAACAGTACATGATTACTGTATTTGAACTCTACCAAGCTGGATGCATTATACTGGAATTGTTCTTGGGGGATAACTATGGAGGTTAAATGTTCTAGAGACATGCAAGTATAGAATATTCACAGAAGAAACTAAAAAAAATTTAAAAAGAATTGGCATACCTTTAGTTGCTTTACGGTGAACATCTTTGGCCACATAATAAATTTCTTCATTTGTGACATCTAAGAGAATCTCTGTCAGCAGCATTTTTGTCAGCATCATCTGAAGAAAATTGTACATACAATAAAGGCCAAAACCTCTTGAATAAATGCTGCATTCAACTTATGTCCACAGAACGTCACTTCTTTTAATGACTAAGAAATTACTCTCCTGCACATTTCATTTAATGATTTCTTTCAACAGACGTGACTTAAAAACCTAAGTCTGAAATTGTTTAAATTTGACCTGACTTCAGAACTTTCAGAACAGTTTGTATTTTGACTGTGAACTGTATTCACATACATTACACAGCTATCTACGGCACTAATGCATAATGTCAAAGATGATACAACAGATTAATATGTAAATTAGAAACGTACTTAAACTAATCCCATTAATTCTTTCAAAAAAAAAGAGCACATTTCTGGCTGGTATGCTGTCTCACTGATCCCAATCCTTCACAATTCATCAGAGGTTACCTATATAGGATTTTATTATTACATATTTACTACAAAAATTGATATGTTGGTAGCTAGCTCTCCAAGCTGCTCAGTCTGGTCACGTGCTTTACAAAAATATATTCAAACTTTTTAGAATTCAGGGCCTTCATTAACTAGGTTTCAGTTGTACAATTAGCACACAACTATGATCTTGAAGTACGAAGTTTCTGCAGATACAGTGAAACTGTTGCTGGTCTAGGACTTAGATTTTTAACACTTCCTTGCAAGAATGTATTTCTTAGACTTCCTTTCATAGGAACTGAGGTTGAAGCATAGATTCAGACAGGTACACTTAATCATTAGAAGTTTTCAGGAATTTGACAAGTTAAGCAAAACCACAGAATTAATACTGATCCACATGAAGATTATAGTCCTTACACTTTTTCATTACTGTCCTAAATATGAGTTCCATAACCTATATCTGTGCCTATATGAGAAAGACAGCATCATAAAGAGACACGCAAATATAACCGACCTTCCCCGTATGGTGTGTACTATTCCTCTATTGGCAGTATCAGGCAGAGAAGAAGTGTTCTACTTTGCTATGCTCAAAAAATACGAGCAAATAGACAGAAATACTTAGCCCAAATGACATTACTAATACCATTTGATATTCCTTTTCTTCTTCTGTCATTTCTGGTTCACTTTGCTCCTCTTGAGGAGCTGGGGACGGACTCCTGCTGATTTTCCCAACACTTACAGCTTCTGTGTTTTCAGCATCTTCATCTTCCTCATCACTGTCCTACAAGAACATCATGCATTTCAGGAAAATCTTAGAAGTGAAGCTCAGTAGTTTCTATTTATGACAGTCAACTTGATGTACTTCATACTGAAATCTGTATTATATTTATCATAGAACTATTTCTTTTGTCCCCTCCTAATAAACATGCAGATACCTCTCTAGCCATGTGAGCTAAGTACCTAGTTGCAGTTCACTGCCACACAGGTACTAAAAACTGCAAACAAATCAGATAACTGCTAAGTGAAGGCAAGACAAGGCTTCCTAAATGGGCTCACTTCAGCAAATAACAGTATCCAGATTTTTTCAGCTACTGATTTGGAATTGAAACCCCCAAACCCTACGTATGCTCCCAAAATACAGAAAAGAAAAAAAAGCTCAATTTAATTATTTGTTCTTTTCTACTACAGAAAAAATAATTTATTTTTGCATCTCAGACATTAACAACTTCAAAACACCAATTAAGTATCAATAAACCAGCAGCTTAACTTTAAGCAACAGAAACAAAGAGGTCACCAGGAATACACAGTCTCTGTTTGGAAGAGACCAAAAAATCGGTATCTTTCAGGAAATACAAACCCGAACAAAAAGCAAACCCTTCTACTTACAAATTTACTTTTCTGAGGTAACCGTGGGCCGTCCCCTTCTTCAGCCTCCTCATTTTCCTTTTTTTCTTTTTTGGACATCTGTGAACGTTGCTGCTCCATCCTCTCTTTTTCCAATTTTTTCTGTTTTTCTCGTTCCATCTTTTCCAGGCCCTCACGAATCCAGGCGGGCAGAGTTCTACGCTTCACAGCATCTACATAAGCAAGGTTTGTGGTTTTGTAAGATGAAAAAAAAACCCAAACAAACAAACGAAAAAAAAACAACAACCAACCAAACACCTTCCCCTGCCAAAAGAAAAAAAACCCAAACAGAAAAGCAAACCCTCCATCCCAATTCAAACAAGCCACACAGCTGATTGTGGGGAAAAACAACATTTATAATAGCTTTTTGTTTCCCTTTTTACTTTATGGAAAAAAAAAAAAAAGCCTTCAAATTCTGCTATTCTTTCTAAAACACGGCTTTTACATTTTTTCATTAAGGAGTGGTTAACATGTACCAATCTGTGGAGGCTCCTGCTTCACAGGCATCGCAATAGGTGAACGCTGTCGGTCTCTGAATGAGGGTCTCTCCCTTCGGTTTTGAGGAGGTGCAGAAGATGCTGGTGGACCTGGCGGTCCTGGTGGTCCTGGCTGCCAATAAGGTGGGTGAAATCCACCTTGAGGTGGACCAAAAGCAGCCCCATGCTGAAAGAGTAATGCAGTTTATTTTTCTTCACATGACAACACTAAATATGGCATGTGCGTAAGTTGGTCTACAGAAATCCATGCAAGTAGGAATCCACAATTTCTAGGCTACTGAGATCTCTCAATCTCTTTTTCTGTGGCCCCCAAGAAACAAGACTTCCTTAAATACTTATATAAGTAGGGATACTAATGAAGCTGAAAGGGCTTGATTCAACCAAACTCTTTTAATATTGTGCTAAATATTCAGCCCTATAATCACCATCTATCTTCAGCAGTTCCTTGCCAGCTTATCATCAGAGCATGCAGTTAAATGAAAAGTACACAGAGCTAAGATTTAAAAGCCTAGCTATGCTAGCAGTCTTTCCTTGTAACTACAACACAAGGACAAAAATAATAAGTTCAAGCTTTTATTACACAAGAATTTTGCACTGTGCACTTTCCAGTAATCATTCACAGATGTTATTGGTATAGCTGGTGAAAATATTAAATGCATAAATATGTGAGTTTAGGACAGACCCTGGGTTCTGAGCAAGATGTATACAATCCAAAAGTCACACGTCTTGAGGCATACAGGAGGGGGGGCTTGTTTTAATATTTGCTGCCCAGAAATGCCTAATGAAACTATTTAAGAGGAGAGTGCTTAGGAATAAATTTATAGCATTATTTCTTAAAAGTTATATTCTTTTGACTATTTAAATCAGTAGTGGTAGAAGCACTCTTCCACTACAATTTTTGGTCAAGCATCCCTCTGTTATTTGCTGTTAAACAAGTCTTCTGTAGTATTTAGAGAAATTAATTTTAGAGAGTTCGTCCCACAATAGTAAACAAAAGAAATTATAATAAACTAGTGTATTTGAAAATAATTATTTCACTTTCTAACAATATTGCTGAACAAGAGAATTTAATAATAGAAAAAAGCAGGCCAGAAGACAGAAACACGTTGCTGCCCATCTTCCCTTGGGTTTGTTTACAAACAGAAGGCAGGTGTTTTAACAGGTACAGTTCATCATTTAGATCAAGAATTTGGAAAGTACTGAAAACAGGGGAAAGATCCAAAACTTCTTTGTACTTCAAGATTTGTGCAATGCCCTCTGCTATTATTACTGCTAAAACCACCTACAGATTATGGTATGCAGTTTATATGCCAGAATTAAGAAAAAATTGGCTGTGGATTTTTTAGAAATACCATTGTTTATTCAAATAATCACAGTAGATAGATATGGAAAAGATCAATGGATCATCCAGTCTATCTCCCTGCAAATACAGGACTGTTCCCTATAGTACATTATCTAGTGTATTTAAGTATCTATTTCTGAACTTTATTTTTTCCCCTCTTCTTCTTCTTCTTTTAAAAAAACCCCAACAAATCTACATAATATTAATTCATATACTGGAACACAGTGTTTCATTTTAATATTGCAGACAACAGCCACTTCTCATTGCTAGTGTAGAAAAAAACCCAACTTTGGCCCCAAAACGGAACTGAAAACTCTAAAGTCTCTTCTGTAAAGTATTTGGTAAAACTGTATCTTAGCAGATAACAGATTCTGTAGATGTTTGTAGAACTGAAGAATGAAAGTCGCCGCTAGATGATATTAGAGGAACACATCCACGGAAGGGACTCTGCGCGTCTACAATACTAAAGCAACAAATATGTTTCACCTGATAGTCAAACTGGTTCACTGGCCCCATTGCAAAGTTATCGGGAGGTGCCCCAAAGTTGTGATTGTTCTGGTTAAATATATGCCTGTTGTCAGGAGTAAATTCCCCACTGTCCTGACTGTTGCTGTCTTCAGATGGAGGAACAATTTCCATTTGATTTGGGGTCGAAGCCATCCACTGCTGATCTGGAGGTGGGTGAGGGGGCTGGTGAGGCATTCCCCATTCTGTTTAGGATTCAGAATACAATTCAATACCAAGTTAGTATGATTTATATGAGTCGTCAATCACTCAATGTTCTTGTATTTATCACAAGGCTTCTCAAAGCAACACAGACGATGAAGTTATAAAGAATCATCAATCTACAGACTGTATTACACTGTCTCAATAATTCTTCAACTAAACAAAGGAAATACGAATAGCTGTAGCTGAACTAAAACACAGGGGGGCAGAACTGGACAGACAAGCTGTAAATTTCTTTTTATAAATTTCCAGGGATATTGAGTCCTCTATAGCACTTACAAAATGTGTACACTTTTAAAGAACTGCTCCTACTTCTCTGTTTCTATGTTATTTCAACTTCTAAAGAAATGAGCTATTTTATTCCTTTGCATAATAGACTTACAAGACCTATTATGAAAAGCAAATGATTTTGCGAGCAGCAGAACCACTGAAATCTGCCTTCCAAAGTCTTGTGTCTTCAGAGTGGGTAACTCCCTGGATTCTCCAATATCTAGCACAGGTCCAAGCATAAGCTATAATCACAAGCCCTCAAACACAAGCTACAACTGGATAACAGAGTGAAAGGGTTTAAGGAATGAATTCATAATATGTGGCCATAAGCTTTGTCTTCTTAAGAAATCAGTGTAAAAACTATGTCCACTATGAAGACACTTTCAGACTACAACAGCATCCCCTTGCAGCTTTCACCAGTAACAGAAGTAATATTAATACCTCACCTCTCAGGTTAACTCCTACCTTCCATCCAGTCCTTTACTAATTCTTTCAATTTTTCTAATTTTTACTGTCCTTCCAAACTGCATCATAATTGGATCCACTACTGCAGCAAATAAAAGGGTTAACATAGCTTTTCTACTTGGTTGTTCTTTTTTTTTTTTTTCTTGTGTATCTTCAAAGATTGTATCACTTGTTTCACTCACACTGTCATTGTGGTAGGTCATGTTTAGCTGATTAATCAAATCTTTTCCCAGAGTCAATACTCCTAAAATATTCTAAGGGACACAATCCTTTAAGTGTAGCTTACAAGAGTTATTGTTCATAAATATCTGTGTTAGTATTTGACAGTATTTAAATGCCCTGTTTCCTTCAAGCCAACTGACTTGAAAGTCACATAAGATTCTGTTTTCATCTGTGGAACATGAATGCCTTCAAAATAAGGCATTCATGATGCTAGTTACACAGTTCATTTTCAGATTGTCATTTTGCTTTTTTATTAGTAGCACGTAAGGCGCTTTTGGATCCAAAAAGAAACTTGGAAGGAGCTTGAGAAAGATGAAGCTTTGTAGAAAGAGGGTAAACGCATGAAGAGAACTTGGGCTAAACACACATGCTACAATTTAGTTTGTATGCTGTGACTGCTTTTACACATTAAGAATCACATTGCCTTAATTAAGGGAAGCTGGGTCATATCCACATAAGCATGGTCTTTATCAGTGTTAAAAAATTTGGGAAAACAGCATATCCTTATGACAACAAAATGCACTGGCACACTGTCTCCCAGGTGATACATCATTCTCACTCCTAGATCTAAGATGTTTTCCTGTTCTGTATTTTCTGGGTGAGCCTGGGCTTCTAACATTTATAATTATCAGTGAAATGTCTTCCTCACTTCTATCATTCTGTGACTATTTGCAAAAACTACCACTTAATATATTATTCTCTTTCACCTCACAGACAAAAAAGCATAGAAGGAAGAACTCACCTCCACAGGATCATATGAAAAACAAGTTATCCCATAATGACATGGTATTTTTGTGAAAACCTCTACTTACTATACAGAAATACAGCTAGAATACCCTCTATGTTCTGACACATAGTAAAGTTAAAATTCTTACATGTGGCTACAATAAATCCTAGCCCAGGGCAGGCAGGTTAAACTTAAGTGAAACCTGATGTCTACCTCCCTTCTGTTATGCACGTGTAACAACCACCAATGACATTTTAACCCTACTTTCATTAAAAACTGCACTTAAACAAATTGGAATAGTCACAGTGAAAACTGGAGGTGTTATTCTTTCAGTTATTACCAGAATCAAGCATGAAATGCAGTTTTCACTGAGACAACAGAAGGCATGCACACAGGTTGACTACCTACCTTGCTCACACATTTCAAACTGGATTATAGAGTGGTGATACAACAAACCTTTCAGAAGACTTTCAGAACACAACTTCAGAACAACTTCAGAAAAATTCTTAGCAGAAAATACCTATCTCTACCCCATGCTTATTGTCAATGTTCTTTTATGAAGTTTTAAAAAGAAAATTAATTTTTTGGCCAGAGCTGAATTTTTGAGGAAGTTATAAGGAACTGAAAATATTCTATACTAACAAAAGCATTCAATCAAAAATTACACAGATTACAATCTCATACATAAGTCAAAAAGGGCAAATACAAAATATATGAAATATGTCATAAAAATATATTTTACCCCCAGCATTTTGCTTATCTCCTTTTTCTAGGATTTAAGACACCTAAAGCCAGCATTTGCTAGTTACACTCTGAACTCATATTACATGTCAAGATCGTGCCAGAAGCAGATATTACACCACAGGAGAGAGCAACAGATGCTCTTAAATTTTGAGGCATCCTTTTGCCTTCAGTGCTGCTGTTCCTGTTGCAGTAGAATAGGCAAGAAAACATATAAGATCCAGGGAAATAAATATGTAACTGCAATTCACATTTTATCTTTCTACAACATTCAGGGACAGAACAAATCTTTTGCATATATATATTATAGGCCATTTTTTAAATTTTATAGAGACATTACTGAGTTGTGTTATCAGACCTTCGTGCCTGTACTGGTACCCATTTTGTGGAACACTTGACTGGAAAGTAGCAGCTGTGATACTCAGTTAATTAGTTGATGCTACTGATAGTTTTGCATATTGAAACCTGAGGGACAGGGCATATTCATACCCCAAAACACCTGACAAAAATAGAATTTCATTACATTAGAAAAATGAATGAATGGGAAGGAAAACAAACCTGGCTGCCACATTCTGTTGAAGTTGGGATCCCCCTGAAAATTATTATGGTTGTTTGGACCAGACTCTATTCCTGAAATATCCTGTCCATTTGGCATCATTCCTTGTTGTTCCACTACATTCTGCTGCCCTGAGGCTTCTCGCTGAGCAATCCATGCTTGAGCTAATGCAGCCCAGTCAATCTGGCCTAAAATAAACAGAGGAAATTTAAAAGGTTAGTATTCACAAGTCTGAAGTTTAACACTGTTTCTCAATTATACGTCTCATTGCTCAAGAGAAACAGGCAACGTTTACCTTCAGCAAATATTATACCATGAGTACCATTGAAACTTATTCACAGTGTACAATAAAACAAATTGAAAGCAAATGTCAAAGTGTATATACTTGCTGAAGTAGTTTCTCTGCATATGTTCAAAACACCATAAAGTAGATTATTTTAGGTTCACATTAGCACTGAATGGGTGGTAGTAACACACTTTTTTCATAAGTGAACTTACTTTGATATAAGAAAGAAATATATCTAGCTTCAAATTCTAAATTCCTGATGATTCAAGTGTAATAAAGAGGTATCACTGGAAAACTACATCTTGTAATGTATACTCCTTGCATAACTTTTGATTTCTGGAATGTTATGTTACAGTTCTCTCCCCTCTTTTTTTTTTTCCTACCACTCCTATCAGTGAGCAAGTAAATGGCACTCTCAGATGAGGACACCAGTAAGTCTTCTGCTCACTGGCAAGTCAGGAAATCTCTCTAGTGAAGTTACAGAGATTGAAGTGACAGAAAGCAGTGTAAAACCAGTGGGCCCGATCACCCTGCCTGAGTATCAAATGTAGTCCTCCATTCTCTTAATCTTTTTCTATATTTCTCTTGATACTTTGAATTGTTGTCACTTCACTCTCAATTTAAGGCAAATTACATTTTATTGTTAAGAACAGGTGCTTGTTTTGAGGTTTGTGTATGTGTGTCTCGTTTTGCTTGTTTGTTTTGTTTGGCTTGTCTTGGTTGGGTTTGGCTTGTTCGGGTTTTTTTTGGTTTGGTTTTGTTTTCTTTGTTGTTTGTTGGGTTTTTTTTGTTTTGGGGGGGTGGTGTTTGTTTTCCGTGAGGGAAAAAATCCAAACAAGAGATCATGGTTATCACTTCTGTAATCTTAAACAAATATTGACCTTAAAGTGAGAGCTTTTCTGTGTATACATCTGCATTAGTACATCTGCCACAGATATTTGCTCAAATAAAAGATTCAGCCTGGCTACAGAACTGACAGGGATACAGATTCTGTAAAAACTACATGAGGTCTAAATGTTGATCTATATGACTGGCATAATGTTGATAATTTCTCCAGGATAACTCAGGTTGCTTGTCTTTATTTTGCACATTAAATATTAACTATGTCAAAACATTTGAGAAACATAATAAATGTATTATCTTGACAGCAGCTACAAAAAAAGCAAGTATCCGTCATGCTCTGCAACAAATATTAAAAATTCAAATGACAACAGATTAAAAACAATCCACAAAGCTTTCTATATACTTACTTGGATCTTGCTGGTGTTGAAATGACTGCATCCACTGCTGTTGGTTCAAAGGCCATTGCTGCCAAGGTTGTCCACCTTGATCCCACATCTTTTAAGTCTTTATATAGTCTATATTTCAACTAAAAATAATAGTTGTATGTTTAAACAGATGCCCATGAAATATCACATAACTGAAACTTACATAAGTGCAGATATAGTTAAGCCTTGCAAAGCAAGCTGAAGCAATGCTGGCTTAATATTTTAAGCTGGAAGAAACAGTTCATCCTTTGGATTAATATCTGAAAACATTACTGTAAGATTTCAGAAGACTAGCAGGCTCTGTATTGTTCAAAATAAATTAACTACAAAGTGATGTTCAAGGAGAGATATAACAAGTTTGTAAGACAAAAACTCATCTGACAGTAAATGCAATTTTAAAAAGTCAAATATAAGACATTACTTAAATGATATCCTTGCCTGTTTCTTACAGAAAAGACGTGTATTTTTCTACACAAGTGTCATGCAAGGCTGTTAAGCGAGACAAAGGAAAGTCACTGAATGGCAAAACACATCATTAACAATTGTGCTGGAGAACTGCACAGACACAAGACGGTGCCCCATATGTATTTTATGCATTGTACAGGCTCATTATAATTTCTAAATAATATATGCCTTCAAATCTGAGAAAGACCAAAAAAAAAAAAAAAAAAAATCACTGTTTAATTGTTCATTTACAACACATTCCTTTAAAATCACCAGAAACATTTTTGGTGCAGTGTTGCACTTCCTCAGTGAGCTGGCAGCAGCAGTACTTGGGCCTGAAGGGAGCTCCACACCCTGCTGTAAGTGAAGCTCCAGGACGAGCTTTACAGGACTTCGATGAGGCTCAGCAGTCTGCCAGGTAGGTATGTCTATAACAGCACACCAGTTCCTTCCACACTTTTGTATCTCTGGTGTCCACCCATCCTGCTACACAAGGAGGACCAGAGAGCAGCCACCCACACTGCTCCAAACTGCTTTTCTGAAGACAAAGCCTGGCAGTTTTGGGAACACTTCACTCCAACAACTGTTCCCAAATACAGGTAAAGGTAAAACTATACAGAGTGTGACCCCCCTCTGTTAAACAACTCCTTAACAGGCTTTCTACTCTCAATAAATATATCCTCACACTGCTCAACACAAAACCCTTGATTTCATGCTGTAAAAACTACCAACCCTGTAGGCTGATTCAAACACTCCAAACTTAAAAGAAACAGAGAAAAATTCATTCCTTAAGGTCAGAGGAGCAGCACACAAGACCTAGACGATGCTCGCAGCCGAGCGCAGCACAGAACAGATGAAAACAGCCAGTTCGCTCCCGAGGACACCGGCTCAGAGCAGCCCCTGGGGTGGCCGGCTGGGAACATCGCCCCAGCCCCGCAGACAGAACAGAGCAGAGCCGGCGTTCGGCAAACACAAGCAGAGCAATTAGAGCAGATCCCGCCTGCAAAGGAATCTCGTGCTTACACATTCCTGCAAATAATTGCGTGACTGCATGGGAAGAGAGCATCACGCTACAAGAATGCATGAAAAAAAAGCTGTACGTAACATCATGGGGTGTTGGGTCATGCAGAGGTGAATGTAAGCTCATATTTTACATTGTCAAATTTTACTTTTAATCTGAAAAACAGTAGATCACCTTTGGTTTGAGACTGCTTACATTCAAGCCAGTGCAAAATCAGATGTGCGTGGCTCAGAAAAATTCAGTTGCCAATGCATCTTTGGCGGCTTTAAACAAGACTAGATCAACTTTGGGAACCGGGTGGGAGTACTGGGCAAAACCTACTTTGCTACTTTCAAAATCTTTTCATGCCAAATTAAGTTGGTGGGGTTTTTTGTTTGGTTGGGTTTTTTGTTTGTATTTTTTTTTTAACTTTTCTTTATGATATTCAAACTTTTAGTAGGTGAAGACAGTGTTTTTCTTTCGTGGTATTTTTGTTGGTGGTGGTGGTTTTTGTTTGTTTGTTTTACCTGTGAAATTTCACTAAAATAAACTCAGCAAAAGATTTAGAAAATTATAATTTTCAACCAATAATTACGAGGTAGGTCTGCATATAACTGAAAGCCTGAATGCCAAAAACAAACCGCGATTTTTCACACAGTTAAAGAAATTATGGAAGTGCAGCAATATTAAGAGCACCTCCACAAATTCACCTGAACTGGAACCTCCTCAACACAGACTTCACTTGATTGGATCAGGTGAGATTTATTTTTATTCAACTGCCTATATCTCTGTCTTAAAATCCTGGACACTCAGGATTTATTTTACAAGCTCCAGCTAATGCAGTTAGCTTGTAATAAACTTTTGTACCTGTTAAAACACTTACAAGGTATCTGGTTCTCATGGATTCTGCACTGAAAAGGATGCTTAGTATTCTACCCTTTCTGTCTTTTTTCTCTCTCTACTGACAAACTAAAGCATTAGTTTGGAATGTAAGGAGATCTAAGATAACAAATTATTCCAAATCTCCTCTGTATAACCTGCCTCCAAGACAGTCACTATCTTACTATTTTACAAGGTGTTAAAATAAATTAATTATTTTGTTTGTTTGTTTGGTTTGGGTTTTTTTGGCAGGGTGTGGGGACAGGGGGAGATAACCTGCACTCCTCTGGCTGCTCCAAGACATGTTTCATGTGTCAGCACTGACCTGGGACCCAGTGGGCAGCTGGGATGTGTCTGTTTTGGTTTGGAAGGTCAGAGCCTCTCATTCAGCACCAGCTGGCTTCGGGGCCAGAGGAAAAACCCCAGTTGGGCTTTGTTAGCTTACATAGCTGCTTCTCCATCACTCTGCAATATAATATGGCCTAGAGTCTTCAGCTTTCCTAAGAGAGATTATTTCACCTTATTATCACTGTTTTGGGAAGAGAAATAGGTGGGGAAGTGCAAAGCAAGAGATCAAGACACGGAGCCAATTTCTATTTTGATGCACAACAGTATGACAAGACAGCAACAACTGTGTAAAACCTTGAAGAACTTCAACATTTGGTTAATTCCATTTATGCCATCTAGAGCAGATTGCTTTAATATCACTGCCATTTGAAACTGCTAATTTTAGTTTGTGAACTGTATTTTAAAGCTTTTAATTCTGTACTGCGTTTGTACTTTCATTACTTTCCTGAAGAAATGCTGATTTTCATACATTGGCAACTACCAAACATGCTGGCTTTCTAGCACACAGATTCATTACCAAATCTAGTGTAAAAACTTTCTTTACGAATCAGAAATATGTACTACACAAATACTTCAGCAATTATATCACTTTCTTATGCATCTGTATACGCACACACAAAAAGCCCTTTTTCAAATATCAAGTGAAAATTGGCCTAAACTATTTCAAATGTATTTCATCTTCATCATCATGCTATTTTTTTGGACAGAAACAGGAACTGGATAAGAAAGGGACAAAATCACCATCTTGTAATGTTTATAAAACTAACCTTAAGATATACTGGCTAAAAGAGAAGACCACGTGTATTCAAATATTTTTAGTATTGAAAACTAAATGATGTATTTTAATATGCAGTATTCAAAGCCAGTGAACAGAAGAGGTTTTTTTCTAAGGCCTCCTTCCATATGGTGACCTGAAACAGCAGGACACCATCATTTTCTGAGAAACAGATTTCCTTGCTTTTTTGCTCTAAAAGATAACTAAATAAATCTTATATACATCCACATCTATTAAATTATGTGCACGTTGGCTATTTGATGTTACTATTATGTAGAAGTAATGTACCTTTGTATACTGCTTATGAAACTTTACTGAGTATAATAAGAACTTGTCAACAGAAGCTCAGTATTGTCCCATCAGACATCACTGACGTTTTCCTTTGCAAGTGATGCTATTTTAAAGATGTCAAAAATAAAAACAGATCGACACAGGTCTTACCATAATGAACAAACCAGATGTGAGAGTTATAACACTTTTGAACCTTAGTGCCGTAATACTGGAAAGGGCACAAACTACTTCTAAAAGAACTCACAAAACACAGCAAAGAAAATGTAGCCTATTCTCCGTAATTTTAAAAGTACTGCAAAGGATTAATCCCCAATACAGAGGGAAAAAAAGCAAAAAACCCCAAACCAACAAACAATGCCTCTCCCTCACCAAATCTGTAACATAAAGGCTTGAAACAGCTGAAATCTCTTGTACAATTGTGTGTGACAAGAAGCAAACATCTTCCTGGGACACATCAAGGAGTAACAATGGAGAAAAGAGAATCAAAGTCCTCTCCCACCTAATTAAAATCTGCATTGCCAAAACTAAATTAGGATGCTGCCACAGTAATTATAAAAGAGTTTCGACTTCTTCTAAGGTTCCCAAATCAGCATCGCCTGAAAGAGGCTTCACGTAACAGAACAGACAGCTCTGAGCCCACTTCCCACTAGTGTGACAGGGCCAAATACAGAGCAGAACATCCAAATTGCAGAGAAACAAGCTTTATTTTCCCCTGGGCAGGGGGGAAAGGGTGAACACTGGCTAAAATCTACTAAATTCAAACATTAGCAAAACGCTTGCTTACTAACAGAGAGGTATATCAACCAAGAAGTCATTAAGACACTGTGTTTCCGATGTCTCCAGTGTACGCAACAGGTTTTGAAAAGGAAACAGGTTCAAAGAATGGTTCCGTTTTACAGGTACCTACTTGCAAAGGAAAAGGCAGATACTGCCCTCCCTTATGATGATGGGTTAAGGTTCTTTTACTTAGCTGTTCTATTGGATATAGCCTTTCTGCTTGCTCTCTCTGGCCAACACAAATGAACAAAAGAATGTTTACTGGTGTTATGGTTTAACCTGGCAGGTGGCTAAACACCTCACACAGCTGCTTGCTCACTTCCTCACAGTGTGATGGGGCACAGAATCAGGAAAAAAAAAAAAAAAAAAAAGGTAAACCTCAAGGGTTAAGACAGTTTAATAGGACAGCAAGGGAAAAGAATACTAATACTACTACTAATAATAAAATATATAAAAGAAGTGATGCACAATGCAACTGCTCACCTCTCATCAACTAATATCCAGACAGTTCCTGAGCAGCACCTACCTGGCTAACCTTTGCCTAGGTTGTGTACTAAGCATGACATCATACAGTATGGAATATCTGGAACATTCCTTTGCTCAGTTGGGGTCAGCTGTCCTGGCTGTGCCCCCTCCCAGCTTCTTGTGCATCTCCAGCCTCCTTACCCAAAGTCCTTAACTTGGTTTAAACACTGCTTAGCAACAAACAAAACCTCAGTGCATTACCAACATTCTTCTCAAACTAAATCCAAAACACAGCACTATACCAACTACTAGGAACAAAATTAGCTCTATCTCAGTTGAAACCAGGACACATTATCTGATGCCAGATCGCAAAACAGGAATCCAAATCTATTGAATATCTGTTTACCAACGAAGAAACAGAGCCGATTCATAATTACATGGGGTTTTTTAACACAGAAACACAATCACATGGGGAAAAGCAACCCATCAATTCACATTTAAGTTACATGTACTTAACATTAGGAAAAGTTAATGTGGTATCTTAAAATTTTACTAGAGTTCTTAAGAGTAGACATGTTCTGAAACTTGTTCTGTCATATGTTTAAAAAAAAAGGGGGAGGGATTCCTAATCAAAGGCTGGGCCTATGGGAACTTAATTCAAAGGCACAATCTGATGAAGTTTTATTACAGCAAATTATTGGTATTAAAACATGCCATCTTTGAGAGGATTGCTGGTGAAAGCTCCTATGCTGGCAATGAAAGCTGACATTGTGGCATAGACAGGACTTACCTTGATCCTCAGCAAATAGCAACCTCTGAGAGCCAACAGCACCCAGAAAAAAATAAAGCTGGTGTCCAACTCTCTACTATACTTTAGTAATTTACCCAACAAAAAGCTAGGTTAAGATACAGAAAGAAGAGATATTTTAAAAGGCACCTTTCCACTCCTCAATTGCAATGGACATCTCAGCTACAGATTATACCTCGATGTTACCTTTTTTCCTAAAAGAACAGTTTATCTCCTTTAACCTTCCTATTTGCCTGCAAAATAAGATATTTTCTGATACAGTTGTATCATCCGTCCAGACACAACACACACAATGAAAAGTTTACAATTAGAAGCTGCTTACCAGTAACCACAGTCTGAGTGATAATTCACATGCTCACCTTTAACTTTAGGAGAGTCCCCCCAGCACTCCCCACAAAACACAGCTCGGTTACCTTGAAGCAAATTATAGACTTGCACACTGACAGGAATGCCACCCTGTCAAGTAGAGCATGGTTTCCTGACAATTTCCTGATGACACAGTGCTTGATGAAGGTCCCCACAGCTAGTTTCACACTGCTGTCAAAGATGAGTCCATTTTTTAGACAAGACCACCCACACAACTTGAACTCTAATGGACTCAGCTCAGATTCCTTGGACAACTCTGCCTTGGCAGTTTCACAGCGTAAGCTCATAAAATTCATTATCCAGTTCAACAACACTTGTGCAGAGGTAACTACGCTCAGACCTCTCAACAACATGGAGGAGCAGTCTTAGGGAGTGAGGTTCAGTCCTGCAAATGTCAAAAGACAAAGCCCATATGTCATCCTGAAGATGCTCTTTTCCTTACATGTCTCATGACACTGGCTGCATCAGAACTGAAAAACATCAAGAAATCTCCCCTAGAAAAATAAGCAAGATCAGCCTCTAAATAGAATTTAATAGAGCTAATGGATAATCTGAATTGCTCCAATTCATGCAGACGGTCCAAGACAATAAGCACAAAGACTTACAAGTTAGGTCAGTTCCGGAAAAGCATCAGGAAGATAACTAATCATACCTAGCTGGCCAGGTAAGTACATCTAGCAGACTCACTCTTGCTTCAAGAACCTCCTGTCACTGTGACAATACGTTTCACCCCAATATGAACACTACACAGCATGTGAACTATGCAGAACATCTTGCACATAAACAGTTTCTGCAGAAGAGCTCTGGAGATTTTAAATGGCTTGTCCCACTAAATTCAATGAAAAACAATTATTCTTTGGGAGATTAAATTAAATAGCGGCAAGATTACCGCAGGCTGTCCCTTGGAGGAAAGTAGCACACACCTTCTGCTGTGTCATGAGCTGAAGAGATCAAGGTTAGGAACTCCTGCATTAGACATCAGTATCACTTGACCAGACCTTCAGGACACAATCTGGCAGTCTGGTTTATTCAAGCCCGTAGACAGGTCAACTAATGACAGATGATTCTAGAACCTACAAAACCTCAGTCAATAACCAAGTGCTTTCTGATGCAGCAGAGAGGCTGTTGCATCACCTTTCTGATAATGTTACTTATCATCCCTGAATGACAGGTCCATATGTGACATGAGATGGCCTGACAAGTTTTACTTGCAATCTGAGCTCTAATACACAGCTGCGTAAGTTCTTCTGGTTACTAAAGATCCTGTCTTGCAGGCCTTCCAAAGAGGCATTGCATTTCAGCAAAGCAGCATCCATTATCTAAATAAACAAAAAAGCTGAAACCGTAGGCCGTCATGCATACTTTGAGAGCACCTACACAGCTAATCTTTGGACTCCAAGGTTTAAAGACAACACACTCTTTTTGATATTCCATTCACAGGTCAGATATCTAGGTAAAACAGATGTTCCATCTCCTGTTAGATAACCTGCCATTGCAGCCAGGAATTTTTCCCTATCATTAGGTCTACACAGCAGCTGAAAGGAAGAAGCCCAAGAGATAGAAGTCCTGGTTTGTAATAAACTGTGAGTAGCGGTTTTGAAGCAAATAATCTGTGCCATTAGTCAGGCTATCTTTTGGCATAAGCTCAAAACAACACACACAGCAAAGGTACATCAGTCTCTGATGCTCTTTGTGGAATTCTAGGGCTGCAGAGAGTCATCCATGTCACACTTTGAGAAGGATGTCAAAAGCACCACACACTCTGTGGGCAGAGCTGCTCTGTCCCATACAGGTTTAGGCTCTGGAGACGGACATAAAGGAAAATGGAGATGTTTCAGAAGCTAAGGTCCTTGAAATCAGCAGCCTGATCTCTTATCTTTTGTGTGAATGCCTTATTCTAATGTAAGGTCTCTTCCTTTCATTCAAGGTAGTTGATATTGACTCTGTGAAGTTTTAGCACAGTGACTGAAGGTTTATGGTGAATTTCCATGATGAATTTTGTGGAGCCGTTGAGGTGCAAACAGGATACATCTAACCACACATTTACAACACCTGGAGCAAAGCAGTTAGTAGAAAGACAGGAATTAGACCAGTGTCACAAAGATTTCAAGCTGAATAGTGTTGCTTGAGACCTGTTTCTCCCCCACCTTCCTCCTACTATGCTACTGCTTTATCAGGGTCATGACAGTATAGACATCACTCATGAGGATAGAAGAACTAGTGCATAAATACTCTAGGGATACAACCCCAACACTTCATGTATTTCTCCCAAGTAATTACACAAAGCAGTTCATCCATGGTATTACTGACATCCAACGATGCTGGAGCCCAAAGTCAATAAAGGACAGACACTGTATAAACTCCAATAATATCTATCTCAATATACTCCAAACTAGAAGGAAACAAACTGAGCACTTCTTCCATGACTGTGTCACTGGAATAAAGAATACTATACTGGAAGAATCTGCATACAATAGGTGTGACTAAAAAGAGAGATGCAAAGGAAAAATGGCCTTACACACCCAGAGGAGCCCCTCTACCAAAATCTAATGCAGAAAGGGCACCACTGGAATCATCAGCTGGTGGTCTTAATGTGGGAGACCTAGGTAAGTCAGAACACCTCCACAGCTAAAAAGATGTGGGAATATGAAAAAGTACTGCACCCTATGCACCCATGTAGGAATGAACTCTAAGAGTTACTGCAAAAGGGGCACAAACACACATTCACCCAGAGCCAGAACAAACATAGACCCATCACTCAGACAAAAACATACCAGCTTCCATTTCACTTGGGAAAACTAATATTTACTACTATATAATACTCAGTTGCTGATTAGAAAATGAAGCATTTATGGGATGAGTTAAGTTTGCGATGGATCAGCAAAACCAGCTAAAATAACTATATTGACTACTACTCTGTTTCACCCATCCCACTTTTAGTTGGCCAAAGACTTCTCTACATCACCTAGAACATCACCATAAGTTGTTGCAGGTATTTAATACGCAGATACTATGCATCTTTTCTCTTCCTGAGAACCAGAAGCTACACCAACGTGCCTGCTGTGATCTGTTAGCAAGAAGTCCCGTCAAAAAATGTGTAAAATTCTTCCAGGTCATTTATAGTTGCGTATCACTGGAATGCTGAAAGTCAACTTCAGTAACTTCACTCCATTTTTTAACATCAGAACTATTCTTGGTCAGATTGAAGAACAAAGGGCTTCCAAGTACGTAACCAAGATCCAAAATACAGAACCAGAAAAAGAATTGAAGAAAACAGCTTGTTCAGTGTGTGCAAAGTTTTCCAAAACCTAATTCACACGCCAGCATGTCTGACTAATATCTACAGTGCTACCAAGATGAAGTAGGCTGAACAAAGGCCAAACTGAAAAAAAAAATTAAAGCACTATGAAAACTTCTTCAGTGACTCATTCAAGCAGTCTAGCTTCCAAGGTCTGTTATTTTAAACCTATCTCCACATATTCACCAAGCTGAAGCCAACCCTTTTTTTAAAACAAAACAAAACAAACAAAATCCAGACATTGGCAATGCAGGTATCATTTACTTTTTTTTTTGTATTTTTAAAATATAAGGACAAATACATGCTTTGATTACCATAAAGCACCGAAACCACTGCTAAAACATTTACTATCACAGAAATATCATAGTAACCTAAGTAGTTTTAGGAAAAAGTTTATTGGGTTTGGGAAAAAAAAAGTCTGATCTGATTATTTTTTGCACATATTGTTCCACTAGAACACCCGATGCTACATTTTCAATTAGCCATGTAACACAGCATTGATTTTTTTCTGAAGTGAACTGTCCATCTGCAACTTCCTCCTTAATTAACATGCTCCATACAAAAAATGAATAGCACCAATAACTAAATAAACAAACAACTATTCCTCACTGGTCATGAGCAGATATTACCCTCAATGATAAATACATTTATCACTTAATGAAAAGAGATCAGCTAGTGATTAAAGTGAGAATGTTTAATAAAACCTATCCACGGTATTATTTGTTGCCAAAGGCAGACACACAATCATGATGTACCTCAGTCATAAAAAGAAGGGAGACCAGACGCTCCTGTCTCCATAATATCTTTCCATAATGCTGCACCTAACTGAAAATCAAACATGATTAGGACTCCTTTGTTCCACTACAGGTTATATAGTGAGTTGTCCACTAAAAAATTGTGGAACTGTGCTAAATTTGTGGACTCTTCAGCCCTGCAATACCTCTGAGCCCAAAAGTGGAGAAGCCACTCTGTCAGAGTAGGAGCTTCCATGTCACACATGACAAAAGACAATACAGAAAGCCTCACAATGGCATAAGAGCAGAGATGACACATGGTTTGTTGCTACCCCAGACAAATTAAAAATCAGTAGCTTGTCTTCTGATTTGTCACTGACTGTCACTGTCAGTAATGCTAGTGACTTGATCCTGGACAAAGCCAAAGCTCCTAGTTCCCCATGTGTTCTACAGTCAGGTGGAGCCGCAGCATCTGACACCTCCGTGAGAGGCACCATCTCTCAGGGCAGCCTGACTCCAGAATGTGAAAGGGGTTTCTTACTCCTACACACAATACAGCTATTCAGCTGGACTGGACTGTCATTTGTAAACCTGTCTTTGTAAAATGATGCTTGAATATTGTCTGCTGGTAGACAGGTCTTACGCTTTGAAGACTACCATTCCTCATCTTTAAAAGGTGGCTGACCCTTTGCTTTAAAACAAATCCTTTAGAGCATCCCTTGCTCTCTGTATTCTATACCTTTCAATAAACATTATTTGCATACAAACATTTACAGGTATGACTGTAAGAAAAGACATGAACAACAACTAACATGGCTGAATGGTCTGTGTAGTAATTTTTTTCAGAAACTTGGTAAGTTTCAACTATGGCAGGACATCACAGAACCATCCAGTGGTTTGGGTTGGAAGGGACCTTCAAAGACAATCTGCCACGAGCAGAGACATATTCAACCAGATCAGGTTGCTCAGAGCCCCATCCAGCCTGGTCCTGAACACCTCCAATGATGGCGCATCCACAACTTCTCTGGGAAACCTGTTTCAGTTCCTCACCACTCTCATTGTAAAAAACATTTTCTGTATGTCCAGTCTAAATCTACCCTCCTCCAGTTGAAAACCATTGCCCCTTGTCCTGTTACTACAGGTTTGGGCAACAAGCCTCTCTCCATCTTTCTTACAAGGTGCCTTTAACTAGTGAAATGCTGCAGTGAGGTCTCCCTGGGGCCTTCTCCAGGCTGAACAACCCCAACTCTCAGCCTTTCTACAGAGGAGAGGTGTTCCAGTACTCTGACCATTCACATTCTTAAGTGTAAAGCCTAGCACATCTCATCCAAGTGTAATTCAACAGTGAACTTTGTGGGATTGTCAAAAAAAGTACTGAAAATCTACACGAATAAGCGTTTAATGCAAAAAGGCTTGCAAAACTGTGTTTTGTGTAAGGATTGATTTAGAAACATCCTGCATTTGCCAAGCTACTGAACCAGGCTCAGGAATCTTACAAATATTGCTGTGTGTGATGGTATTGTTAATTTTAGTTCTCTGGAGCCCTCCAGTGGAACGAACCCATGAGAATAGCCACGAAACCCACGGAAGAGCAGAAATATTTCATGAAGGCATTTTATCTGCAGGAGCCACAGGCTGCTGACAGCCTGCTACCAAATCCTGGTGCACGTGTTGTTTCCTACCGAGGTGACCGGCGACATGAGTCGATATTCTCCCGCGCGCCCCGAGGGGCGTTGCTTTGCCAGCAGGGAGCCGCGTCCCTTCGCACGTCCAGTCCCACTGCGCGCTGCCCCCGCCGGCCGCCCCGGTCACCCCCGGGGGCCAACACCACCCACGGCGGCTGCACCCCCGGCGGAGGCGGCGCCGGGCGGCCCCGCGCCCCCCGCGCGGCCCCGGGGACATGCGCACTGGCGGGTAACGGGACCTGTCCGCGCCGGCCACCGGGGACCCCCCGGAGCGGCGGCGACGCATGCGCGCTGGACGGGACGGGGCCCCCAGGGCCCCCCGCCGCCGGCCGCCCCTCGTCCCCCCGCGCCCCCGCCGCGCATGCGCAGCGGCCCAACCGGCAAGGGGGAGGGGGGAAGGGCGAGGAACTCGAGTCTTCCCTTCTCCTGCAGGTTGGCGGGTCGCGCTCCGGGTAGCGCGGCGCCGCCGGCTCCTCAGGCCCCGCGAGGAGCTGCCCCGCGGCGCCATCCAACGCCTCCCGGCTCGGCTGGGGGAGGAGGAGGAGGAGCGAAGGGGAAGATCGGGTCAGCTCGACACCCGCCGGCCTCCCGGGAGCGCTGGCGAGCGCAGCCTGCCCCGCTACTTACACTCTCCCCCGCCTCCCGCCGCGGGCGCCGCCGCTGCTACCGCTCCGCGGCCGCTTTCCCCTCTCTTTCGCTCTTCGTCTTCACGAACAAGACAATATGGCGCCGACTGGTGCCTACCCGGAAGTAAAACGCGTCACGGTGTTGACCCTTGCCTGGAACACGCGAACGCCTCTTTCCACCATCTTTGCTATGGGCTCGTGGGCGGTGCCTCCCCTCCTCCCTCGGCGGGAAGCGGCCGCCCGCGGGCACCGCCGCGCCTCCGCCATCTTTACTGTGGGCAGCTTGTCGCTTGCCGCTCTCCATGGCAGCCGCGGCGGAGGAAGGAGGGGCCGCGCTCCCGCCGGCCGCCCCCTGCCCGGGGAGGGACGCCGCGGCCGGCAGCGCCGTCCCGCCCCGCCAGCGGCCGCCGCTCAGGGGCGCCGGGGCTGCGCCCGGCCCGGCCCTCCCTCGGCCCACATTGCCTTGTCCCTCGGCACACATCACCTCGTCAGCATCGGGCGCCCCAGGGTCCACCCTGAGGCCTCGTCCCGCGGCCAGGAGCGGTGGGGAGTGACCGGGGTTCAGACGTTAGTGTGAGGAAACCTGCGGGCAGCTCGTCGGCTCTGTGTCCTCCACAGGTACCTGCTCGCCAGAGAGGATGGTCACAGGTTGCAGCGCACGGGGTGGGGGCTACATGAAGAAGTATTTAAAGCTGCTTCATTAAGTGGATGTGACTCTGGGCAATGATGCTGCGTTGAAATATGTAACTGACGTGTTGCACAGCTGCAGGGTGTCGGCATTCTAAGGTCAGTGTATGCCTATCTGGGGTATTCGTGGAGCAGGACAATGCTTTTAAGTAGTTTATTCAGAAAATCCAAATTAACTTTTAAGTTATCGTGAGATTTACCTTGAAATTATAATTGTGTTTTAATGTATGAAGCTAAAACCAAAATCAGAAAGGCTGAGGGAGCTATTTATAAATATGTTAATGGTGAGTGTCATGAGGGTGGAGCCAGGCTCCTCTCTCTGACAACCAATGATAGGACAAGGGGCAATGGCTACAAACTGGAACACAGGAGGTTCCACTTAAATACGAGAAGAAACTTCTTCACAGTGAGGGAGACAGAGCACTGGAACAGGCTGCCCAGGGGGGTTGTGGAGTCTCCTACTCTGAAGACATTCCTGTGTAGGAAGAAGACATTCTTCCTGGACACATTCCTGTGTAACCTCATCCAGGTGTTCTTGCTCCAGCAGGGGGATTGGACTATATGAACTTTCGAGGTCCCTCCCAATCCCTAACATTCTGTGATTCTGTGATCATCCTAGGTAAATAGCTCTTCTTGTATAGACGTTAAGGTTGATTCTGTGGGCAAGGAGTCGGTAGTTGCATTGCTTTTTGTGGGAAAGAGGTTTTCATTAGCTAGCACATTATTTGCTGCTGTGATCACTGCCTTTTCTTCCTTTAGCATCATCTGATGTAAATGCTTAAAATATCCGTAATCTATTTGCTCATTGGATAAATTAGAAAAGATAGAAAGCCTCAAAAATTGTGCTTTACTTCCTGTAATGATTTCATTGTAAGATTTGTTGGTGCCACTTACGCTACATATTACTGTTAATTGAAGTGTTCTAGGCTTTTCCTGTTTTGTGTCACAAGGAATGGCTGGACTGAGAACACTTTCCATGATCAGAAATGTTCTGGAAGTTTTAAGTGTCGACTGGCATACAGCTAGAACCCTGGCGTGGTACTTCTGAATGGGCAGCCTAAATTTAAGCTGCTACTGGAACTGGGGATGTGAGAGGGAAACACTCTTGCTCCTGGTCTTATCACAGAATTACAAAACTCTGTTCCTGGAAAGGGGACGAATTGTCTTTCAATCTATGACCTATGTCACAGATGGTAGGGCAGGGGGAAACAAGTGATGTAGCTTTAGTGCTCAAGGATCTGGACTCATCTCTGGGTAGCTCTTCCAAGTGCGGTGAAGTTGGGACACAAGATGAAAGGAAAAAATAAAGGCTCTTCAGTTGGGAAAAAAGTTTTGTGAACTGAATTGTACAACTTACAGCTTATATTTAGACAATATAGTTTTCCAAATGGGTGGATGTTTTATTCATACATTTGTCAAATAATATGTACCATAGATTAAATGACAAAATGAAAAGAAGACAAACAGCAGCTTTATTCTGAGAAGCTTGTGAAGACACCTAGGATAGACTGGGAAACTGATCAGACTTATATTTGGATTTTAAATACAGTTTGTGTTTAAGGCCCTGTTTACTTATTAATATTTGGAATTAGAAATCAAGAAAGTGCACAATACATCAGCACTGTAGTAAAATTATTAAAATATTGTTATTTAAATACCTGCAGAGTAAAGAGTTAGACAACTAGTTCAAACAGATTAAAAGAGTAAATGAATTAAAATAAGGTGAAACTTGAACATGCTTGATATATAGCTCAAGTATTCCACACTTAGCAAAGGTTTTTTTGATTACTTGGATTGTCTTTTGCAAGCACATATGAACATGCTGGGGACCATCCTCATGCATAAATGACAGTAGAATCACAACTCTCAAGTGGCTAAATAGGGAATGGCTGCCATTGACATGGTGGTTTCATTAAAAAGTTTACTGTAATGATCCCCAAGTTACACAGCTCAAACCAAAAAAACTTAATCTAGTGCAGCAGCGAGATAAGTGCAAAATAAATACAGCAAAATAATGCTTTTCTGTTATCTTTTAAAAACAGTACTGAACCTTTAAATAATATTCTGTACTAGAAAAACATTGGAAGCTGCAATAGAGATAAGAAACATTCTTGACATTAAAAATAGCTTTTCTTCTAATATCAATGAAGTCTGAAGTGTTTATAACTTTATATAAATTGAATTTACACCACGTAGTTTTCAAGTAGTTGCAATGCATTGCAATTATTTCATTATAACAAATAAATTAACTTGGACTTTATTTTCTATGTTGTGCAAAGGAAGCATTTTGACTTGCACTAACAGACTTCTGTCTGAAAATATATGTAATAATCTCAGTTTACAAAAACAAGATTTTTAATAATTTTGAATAATCACTTCTGTTTCTGCAGTTTATTTATACACCAACAGGAGACGTACAAACAGCTAAAACAGCTGGCAAATTGACATCCTAAGGCACAGTAAATAGATACAGAAGCAAAAAATAATCCATTCACTTCTTTGCTGTGAGGTTGTTGAGGCTCTGGAACAGGCTGTCCAGAGAAGCTGTGGATGCCCCATCCCTGGAATTGTCCAAGGCCACGTTGTATGGGACTCTGTGCAACCTGGTCCAGTGGATGGTGTCCCTGCTCATGGCAGGGGGGAATGGAACTAGGTGATCTTTAAGGTCCCTTCTAACCCAAACCATTCTATGATTCTGTGAAAATAATTAGACTGAAATGGTTCTACTGAAAATTAGTAACATCTCTCTCACATAGATACATAGATCTTCGTAAAAATGCATAAATGTGCACAGGGCACAGCAAAAATAAAGTTTCCAGCTGATGAAAACTGAGGAATATAATTTTTTGTTTAATCATGGCTGCTGTAAAGCTCTTTTGTGAACTATGCTACTACTTTTAAATTCAAATTGGATTTGCTAATTTTTGCTAACATGAGAGTTGTATTCAAATGCTTTCTTTTTTTCACATTTCAATACCTCTTAAAGTTTCTCCTCAAAAAATTATTCCTTTCCAAGTCTTGGTTTGTTACTAATATGTCCAAATAAAAAAATTATAATGGGTTAAATTGAGAATGCAGATGCGTTAATTTCATGTCTCTTTCTGATTCAGCTAGTGTTAGTATAAAAAAGAAGTCTAAGAAGAAACAAATGGTGAAGCTAAGACATTTCAGCCTTTTAATGAATTTATAAACCACTCTCACCTGCTACCACTTGAAATCCATAAGCAAGGGCACTTCATTGATACACACAGGGTGCAGATGGGAATAGGCCAGGAAGGTTTGGCAGACTGCATGGATTTAATTTTCTAATCAAAGATGATTATAGAGCATACACTTTGGGCAGGGAAGGTTTGGGTTGGTTTTTCATTCATCACTAAGTATTTGTAGCCCTCTCTTAGGAGAACAGGGTTATACCAACATGATGTCTGTACATGTATTGGTGTAGACAGGTCAGTGTAATAATTTTTCTCCCCCTCACTTATTTCCATATTTAGCATAAATGGTATACAAAGCCAAAGATGACAAAGTTCTTTCTGAGGAGAAATACTGTATAGTCTGGACTAACTCCTGATAGAGCCATCTCTGTCGATGCCTCAGCTCTGGGGACACTTTTTTAGGGGGTTCCAGTTGTCTATATACACATCAAGTACTTTTCATAACTTAGGCTTACTTGCTGAAGGAATTATTTGCTTTGCTTGCTTTCTTACCATTTTAAAGGCAGCAGAGGGCTGCTCCAGAGTCACAGCTTTTCTCAGGTACCTGTATTGCCATCTGTAGGTAGAGCCAGTGTGGTGGTAGGGAGAGGCAAGAGCTGTATCTACAGTAGCTCTTCTAATAAGAGTTTTGCTAGTTCATGGAACACAAATGATGGGACTGGGAAACATATAATTGTTAAGCATCAATGAAAGACACTGACACAGAGGCTTATGGAGTCCCTGAAAACATGAAGAACAGATGAGGCTGATGAAGAAACAGTAGTGCCCTGGAGAGAAGAGAACCCCATTTCTAAGCTATTCCACATGAAGCATCAGGCTACTGCTCTTTCTTGGGGTGGGGGGGACTACAAAGGTATGATGTAACTCTGTGAAGAGTAGCTGCTACAGGCCTGAAAATATTTTTGGTCTGGTAACAGAAGACATTTTAAGGAGAGTCATAAACTTTAGAGCCCTTCCGTTAAATTCTGAAATCACATAGCTTTTCAATAGTGTATGTGCGCCTGGCAGTTGCAGGAAAGTATAGGTTCCTAGACTTTGCAAATAGCCTTTAGAATCATGTTTGACATTTTAGCAAATGTATTTTCCTGGAACGCTCTGACCTTCTCTTGCAATTCCTAATAAGTTACTATTAATATAACAGATCTTCAGTATGCATATTTAAGTACAATCACTTGCCCTTTGCCACAAAAGGCCCAGAACCCTGTATCCTGAAGGACACACCATGACTTGCATCTAAAATAGTGTACGACATTCTCTTGTTAGTCATAAATTCTTCATTCTAAAGCCATAACTTCACCTATTGCCCTCTGTTTTACGAAGTATTTCCTTCTATATTTTCATATGTGTTCCCAAGTCTGAACTTACTGGAGTTGCTGCTAACACTGCTTTTTATTTCAATTCAGGAAGCCTGATCCAGGAACAACAGTGATGGCTACCTCTGATAAAGGTGTTAGCTTTTTTCCATGTCATTTTCTCACCATGTTCTATAAAATACCTCAATAGCAAGGAAATGTTCCCTAGCTGTAATGAGAAAATAATCATGCCAATATCTTTCATAGCATCCTAGTCAGTATGTCTACTTGGGAGGATTTCAGCAGTCCACACAGCATGTGAACTCCAATTAAAGAGAGGCGAAGATCACCTCAAAAGTTTCCTGAAAGTAGCACTAAAACTAAGCAAATACAGGTTTAGAGTGTCATTCTGTTTCTCTCCTGGTTTTCTACACTAGGGAGGTAGTTTTGGGCTAAAAAGGAGGCTAATACAGGTACTTAAGTTCAGTAAGTTTACAGAAATCAGCAAAACTAGGAATTTGAGACCTCATGTAGTCAGTCTGTCTAATTTAAGGTGGATGAAATACATTCCATCTGTGGCCTCCTAACAGGACTGTGTCACAGAAGTGTAACTTAAGTTGGTACTTGCTGTGATTCTTGCTCAGAACTAATTTTGAGTTTTGATCAGCTGTATACAAAGAGGTGGAAGGTATGTTTAGGTGGATGCAGGGTATGGGAAAACAAGAAGGTAAAAGAGAATCAACATATTTTAAGCAACTCTAGTCTAAACGTGTGGTTTTTCTTTTCTTTCATAGAGTATACTCAGGTCAAAATGTGTTTAGTTGGAATACAGATGGTTCAAGTTGACTGCATGGTTCTGAGTTTTACTACTTTTGGGTAGACTAAGACAATTTTAATCCGTGGAGGGAAAAATGATTGTGTTGGCCAAAATGCATAGCCAAAGTTTGACCTAAACAGAGAAGTTTTTCTTTGGAAAATGAAATCCTGTGTGAGCAGGGGCTCACTCTGTTATGACCATCAGTTGCATGGCCTAACAGTCCTTAGTGCCTGCACAAGTACATACAAGTAATGTGGCAGTTTAATACACCTCTGCAGTTCGATGCAACTATGGCAGGTCTTGCTGTTTTCTTATGCAAAAGAGGGAATGCAGGTGGGATGAAGCTTTGAAACAGAACTAGACAAGTCACTCAAGTATGTATGACAATATGTGCCAGAAACAGTAATTGAGACAGCACGTGTTTTTTTCACAAAAAAAATAAATCCAGAAATGAAAATAGTAAGCAGAAATAAACATAGTCTTTTCTCTACAAAAGAGCAAGTTGGACAGGACGGAACTGTTACAGAAGTAATTTGTATTTAAGTAACTGCTTATTAAATAAATTAATTTCCACATAGCTTCAAAGTAATAATCAGATTTTTACTTTAAAATGTATCTATTACTCTCTGGGATGGAAATGGGAAATTACCAAAAGAAGTAACAACTCAAAACAAGGCAGTCAAACAGGACACAGAAACACGTCCTGCCACCAGGACACCTGCCGTCCTCCACCGATGACAAAGGGAAGTCGAGATGTGTATCTGAGGGCAAAAGTCATCATTACTGTCCAACTCACAAACACAGTGCAAAAATAATGTATAGTTTATTACTCCTGTGAGAAAAGTATTCGGGAACAGATAAACAAGTTCATGTTTAGAAACCAAAGTAACAGCATTACCTGGTTACACTTAAACCCCATATATAGTCATACACAAGCTTATATGCTGTATATTGTCATAACTGAAAATTTACTAAATACAGAAGTATTTGCAATTCTCTTTCCTAGTAGGTAAAGTGACAATATATATTGATGCATTTATGGTGTGCATATATATATCCATATGTGTATCTATATATCTATATCAGAGGATATACATATGCACACCAAGTATATATTTATATTAACACAGGAATACATTGCTATACCATTGCCAGTTGGAGACAGCTGAAAGGGTACTGGGTATGGGCGGATTCACTGTCATTTTGCAGAAGCCAAATGGATCTTTTCCCAGTCCCTTCCCAGCTCTATCAGGAAAGCACAGAGCCAGCTGCTGTTCCTCCATTCTGGAAGCACTGTGTCTTCCAGTTACTACATGTGGAAGGAACAGGATTTGACAGGTTCTTGTTTGCAGAAAACTTACTAGCTGACATCCAACCCACTGACGGGAAGGATCTGGACTAGATCACAAAAAAGTTGAAATACCAGGGAATCCAGGCACTTAACGCTATCAGTATTTTTATTGTCAACTGTTCTAGAACTATGGATGAAAGCTTATCTTTATTAAAATCAAGAACAAACTTTCCATAGACCTCAGTAGGATAGGACGTCATCTTACATTCTAACGGTACTGTATTTTAATGAAGCCAGGAATTTTAAATATTTGGCAAAGTGCATACTTTCAGAGAACCATTCAGATATTTATAACGGCTTAACTGAACTTTAAAGTTGACATATGATAAATTCTCTACAAGATAAAGGCACAATATTTACAGGTACTCTTACCACTGCAGCTTTAAATAAGATAAACTAAATAACCACTACCATCTTTTAAATTAAACTGTTGAGAATTATAGTAATAATCTTTCATAAAAAAGTAGATATGCTTGTGCATTTAGTACTCTTGATTCTGGAACCATCTGAACGTGGGCATCACTAACATACACCCACTGGCCTCCTGGTGCTCCCATGGCTTCTTTTAAACCTGGAAAGTAAAAGCAAAAGAAGTTGTTTCTTGTCTTTCATGTCATCATCAAATCAAATACAGTGGATATTTCAAATAGGAAGAGAAGCTTCTAACCCGTAAGAACTCATGACTTAGATGCAGTTCAGTATTTGCAGTTTGAAATGGACATGTCAAAGAGTACTGTAAGAGAAACTGGTGGAAGACAGTGCTTACACATCTACACTGCCAGTGCTTTTTTCATATTTTTTTAAAAGCCTAAGACATTTTAAGTACAGCTTGCTGTATTCTAACAGTAAGTTATACTAGCACACAACCAGTTCTGACATAGGAAAAAAAAAACATATTTCAAAAGCTGACCAGTGTGAAATTAAGAACACAAAAAATTCTAGTCTGTTCTAATAATTATTGCAAGGGAAGCATAAGACTGAGGGAGACTTTAATTTCAAAAATATTTAAAAATTGTCCTTCTGGGAAATAAGCTTCAAATGCAAAGTGATGCTACAGAGGATAGACAGGACACTGCTTGGTTCTCACTCTACCCGTGAAGGGAAACAGTAAATATATTTACCTTACTCTTGACAGCTCAAAATTCCTGCCTCCACAAATCATTCACTTACAGATTCTATCCTAGAATCTTATTTCATTCTGCATATCCAAAAACATATTAATAAGAACTAGTGTGCTGTTCTCAAAATACCAACAGAAACCCTACAGTAAACCTTGTATTCTCCATGAAAAAGTTTCTTGCTGTTCACATTAAACCAGAGTATTCCAGATTTTTAAGCATTAAAAAATTTACAATCCTAAAACATGTAAAATGCTCAAATATACAGAAAGTTCAATTTAAATTGTCATGGATTCAGCTCTTGTTCTGGAACATTTAAAAATACCAAATATGCCAAATAATTACAGTTTACCAGGCACAACTATTCACCTAGACAGATTATTTTGACTAGGAAAGAGAAGAGTTTCCCATCAATTCTCCATTGAATAACTGAACCCAAATTTCATTATTTACTCAGCTCTCCGTGGGGTTAATACAGAAGTAGGTCATGTACTGGGTGTAACAGAAAAAATGGTTTATTTATGTGGCCCTAAACATTACTAAATATTCTGAGTCAAAACAATTATGTGCTGTAAATCCCCTTAAGGATAAGGAGCTGTAGCCAGTCGTTGCTTTTGGTTTTCCTCACAGAGAAAGGAGGCTCTGTTCGTACATACCCAGAACATTTTTGGTGGTAGAAATATGCTCCAGTAATTTCTTGGAGGGTGTCCTGACTTTCACATACGCCGCATAATGACCACCTCTCATGGACCCACTGTGCTCCACTATTCCGTAAAGACTATATAGTACTCTTGAACCATCTGTAACATTCTGCATTCCCAGAAAAAGAAAAACAAAGATAAATTATTTAATGATGAATTTTACAGATATCTTAACTAGCTATCAACACTTTAAAAGAAGCAAATGGACATCTACAGCATTTCCAATGGATAAATAAATGTATTAAAAATACTCAGTAGTCTGTTAATTTAGTTACCATGGAAGCAGCAATACTTGTCCTTAATGCTGTTATATACACTAGTGCCATCAGGGTACTACAGCTTAACTAATACTTGTTAACATCCGTGATATTCTTGATATGAATGGAATTTCAATTAGTTACAATTCTGATCTCGGGACACTATTTGAGAACATTCACTCTGTCATTTCTCTAGGAAAGGAAGGCATAATAAACAGTCATCATCTTCATCATCATCAACCTGACTTCACTTGTGCTTAGGACAACTGTTGAATCACAATAAAAATAAAGATTAGAAACGGGTACCTTGCAAGATGCAGCACAAAATGGTGCCAAGTCTAAAATCAATGGGAAATCCACGTGCCTATTTACTTTCCGTAGACTCAAACCAGCCTTCAAAAGGAAAGAAAAAAAAAAAAAGGTGTAAAATAAATATTTTTACTGGGAAGTTTTTTAATCCTACAGTGTATCACTATACTATTAAAATAAACCAAAACTAATAAAAGATTGCAACTGATTTAAATATTCTTTGTTATATTTTCTATACGGTGCCTGTGACACAAAAGCATGATGGACATGTAAGAAGTTTCCCTGGATACATCTGCACAGCTAAGTGCCCTTTGAAGGTATTAGTTTCAAACAGGGGTTCTACCAGTTCTCCACAGAAAAAGGAAATATTAGTATGCACGATGACACTAAAAGAATTTCTTGTCCACTAGTGGGGCAGAGGAATACACAGAGGGGTTCTGGCTTTTTACCTGGTGGAATCTTTTCAGATGGAGAATAAGAATAGCGGGAACTGAAGAAATCAGCAGCTGTTTCCGAGCATTTGTGTAGACACCTTCCACCTTCTTCTCTGTATTTATGAATATCAAAATAATTTGTAAAGTGAGGGCAGTCACCCAGAATTTAAGTATTTTTTAAACATTTGTCACGATAGATCTATGTTGCAATAATTTTGTATATGTTATATAAAACACAAGGGAAATTTTTCATTTTTTCTCATTTTTCTGTTTTTTAATAAACATAATCTGCCAAATCTGAGCATTATTTTAGCTTGTGCTGTGCAGATCAAATCAGAAGTTGGCAGCATGTACTCTATCTAGGTGAGCTCGCACATGGAGATCCATACGTTGCCTGTTACTGTAGCACCCAACTTTCCTGTTAAAACCACTTCACCTGAAATAAATGGATGATCACTGGAACAAGAAATGGAAGGCACAGATCTCTTTATTGATGCTAATGTCCTAACCACTAAGACAGAGCCTAATTTTTCACCTGTCAGTTCTTTCTGAATGACAACTCACTTTGTGCTTATTTAAGAGAAAGGCCTGGGGGGTGGCTGCCTCAGAACCTGCTGCCCGGAGCACACCCAGTTGGGGTACAGGGACTCCAATCCCCCATGGGACAAAAGGAAATGAATATGGAGTTCTTGTTATAATAATTAATTAGTTTACTAGTTTTACACACATCCAAAGAAAAATATTTCATCTGAAGTAGAATGGAGCATTTCAAGTAAAAGTAGGTGACTTCTTACATCTTTTGTTTTAGAAGGAAAAAAAGTAATGATTAATTATTAACTGATTTTAACTTTCCATTTTTCAGTGTGCCCATGGAATCAAAATAGTATTTATATAGCACTTACATTCCAATAACAATAAAGGAATTATTATAAAATACTTTTTAAAATTAATTTTTCTAAATTTACTTACGCTTAACTTGTATCTCTCCAGATAGCTATAAACACACAGCTGTCAAATTTTTGTTACTATAAGACTTCCCTGTATATTTTATTTCCAAATAATCAGACGAGCTTATTCTTTTTTAGCCTTCTGAATTACTATACATTAAGAAAAATCCTCCAGACCTTTTTAGAAGTTCATTTTTCATTATATTTAAATTGTTTTTCTTATTCAGTGAACCCTACCGGTCTGCTGGGGCTATACAAACATAGAGGAAAACATTGCCACAAGAAAGTAGTCCTCTCTCATCTCCCATTCTTACAATCTTTGTAAGTTGTTTTTCCCTCTTCATTACAAGTGTCTTTTTTGCCCCACTTACATACTTAATTACACGACTTCCCCAAGTACATAAGTTGCTAGACCAGAACATTACAGCACTTATTTCTGGGATTGTAAAGAACAGAAACAGCAGCAAAGATTAATATTGAACGATGAGCCTATACAGTTTATGGTCATCTTTAAGTTATTTATCTTGGATAAAATAAAGATGCACAATGAAATCTAAGTTACATCTATGATTACGTTCTAATATAAAATTCAGTTTTGTTGCCTTTGTAGGATGAAGTTTTAAGCTGTTACACGCAAGTTCTGCTGGGGGAGACATTTTGTGGTTAGCCCCAGCGGGGAGGCCCAGGCTGTAGCAATGACAGAGCAGCGAGGGCACAGGTTTTGAGAGGCGATTTTGTAAAGTGTCCAGACAGACACAAGGACATTTACCTGTGGAGATGGTTTTCTTCTGATACTTCTGTTTCCTTTCTGTGCAGCTCTCACATAACAGCTTGTTGTTCCCCATGAGAAGCTCGACAGAAGTAAACTGGTAAAGGCAGGACTGAACAGAACATTCCTTTGAGCTAGTTATGTAGCTTTGGGAAAGGGTCTGGAAAGCATTTTGAGGGTTTTGGGATAGCAGGGGTTTGTCTACTGAGAACATGGAATTATTTGATAAACCTAATGCTGTATCCCCACGGCTCAATTTTTTATCTTCCTTCATAGTATCGCAGAAGCTGAGTTTGGACATGGCACTGGAAATCGTCTCATCGTTACTGTCACTGGGTTTGCTGTGTGGTGTTTTAACATTTACGTGGCTGATGTGCAAAGCAGACGCGCTGCTGCCGGACGGGCCAAAAGCTGTTTGCTTAGAAGCACTTTCACTCTCTGAGGCTTCACTGTCTGCATCAAAGCTGCTTTCAGAGCGACTGGCTTCCTTCTCGCTGCCGTCTGTCTGGCTGCCATTCACAGCAGAGTCGGCAGCTGTATCTTTGGAGTACGGGACGCCAGAGCTACCTTCCAGCTCAAGCTTTTTGGTTTTTCCCTGCAAGATAACAGGACTTCTTTGTTCTTCATTGGAGGAAGCTTTTCTGGCAAGCCGTCTCTCCTGGTTCAATTGATTCTGTAAATTATGGCATATTATTTCAGTAATATAGGGGAGAAACAGAAATCAGATCTGTGATCTAACATAGCTTTTGAAACATGACAAATTCAAAGGAAATTCAACCTATTATTTCATATTCTACACCTTGCACATGTTTAAGCTACTTGATCTCCTTAAGGTCTTTTTAAACCAATTTAGGATTAGAAACCTACACCCCAGTCAGCTAAGAGCATTATACTTACTGTGAGATCAATACTTACCCCAACTAATTACATCCACTTTGTGACAGCTGTGAATGGCACATGTGAAGTTGTATTCACTTAAGCTTCAAAAAGGGTCTCAAATTTGACCTAGTGCCTTAGCCTCCCATCAGAGGCCTTAGCTGATGAGCAACTCCAGAATAAAACCCAACTCACCTGTAGGCATTTGTCTTAGAGTAAAGCATCCCTAGTGACATGTTCACTAATTTGTATATTATCTGAAGTTTATTTTTTTATCAAGATTGCAAGAAGAAAGAATCAACTTTGCTGCCACAGAAAACTACTGCTTATAGATTAAACAAACAAACAAAAACCAACAAAACACTTAAAGGTGCCATAATTTTAACCGATTAATAAGTGTTCATTATTCTTTTCTTTCTTGTGTTTGGCTTCTTTCCAAAAGAAGTGAGCAACTTCCCTTCTCCTTTGCTTTTTCGTTTATCTGAGTTGGATCAAAATTCTAGTGATGCCAATGGGAATCCTTCCATTAACCTCAACAGTTTGAGTTTTAGGCCTTTTCTCCTGTACCAATCAGTGTCTGCACCTTCTTTCCATGCTTTTCATTTCTACCACATGTCCTTTTTCTACTTCTGTGTCATTCTTTTCTCCTATCAGTTTTTACAGGCTCATTCTTTTATATTTTTTCTTTACATGTATTATATTTAGTGTGTTGAGACCTGTTTCAGGGGAGTATTCATGGTCCCCAACAGGGCACAGACCCTTCCAGCAGGGCTCACTCAGAGCCCAGGTAAAAGAACCTAAAACTGTCACGATCTTATAACATATAGCCTAGGCACATTCTTAAAATAAGGCTTGAAATTCCCCCTGAATGTCAGGAGGCCTGCACCTGCATCTTCAATTTCCCGGCATTAATAAGAAAACACCTTTTAAACACACAAATAGACACACAGCAGGAGTTAAGTTCACATCAGTGCCTTCACGGAACAAGCTACAGAACCTAACTTTCATAGAATCATAGAACCATTTAGGTTGGAAAAGACCTTTAAGATCATCCGAGTCCAACCATTAACCCAGCACTGCCAAGTCCACCTCTAAACCGTGTCCCTAAGAACCTCATCTACGCATCTTTTACACACCTCCAGGGATAGCGACTCCACCAATTCCCTGGGCAGCCTGTTCCAATGCCTGACAACCCTTTCCGTGAAGAATTTTTTCCTAGTATCCAGTCTGAACCTCCCCTGGTGCAACTTGAGGCCATTTCTTCTCATCCTATCACTTGCTACTTGGGAGACGAGACCAACACCCTCCACGCTACAACCAGCTTCCAGGTAGTTGTAGAGAGCAATAAGGTCTCCCCTCAGCCTCCTTCTCTCCAGGCTAAACAGCCCCAGTTTCCTCAGCTGCTCCTCATCAGACTTATGCTCTAGGGTCCGCACCAGCTTCATCACTGCCTCTCCACTCTCTCCAGCACCTCAATGTCTTTGTCATGACAAGGGACCCCAAAACGGACACAGTATTCAAGGTTATGCCTTTGCATTCAGTATTTCCTACTGACTACCTTTAGGTAGCTTCTTGCTTGGTAGAGAGGGTTTCTGGACTGTTTTTGTTTTGGATCTCCCTGCAGGTCATGGGTACCAAAATGCTCGGCACTACAGGTAACTGCTGAACTTGCAAATGCTGAACTTTGCTCAGTTTGTCCCTTAAATATGTACCATAGGCTCAATTAATGAAGAATCCTCAAGCACATATTCAGTTTTAAACTTTAAGCAAGAACTTAAGTCCAAATGAAGTACATGCATAAGACAAAAAATATTCCCGAATATTTTCTTAAACAGGATTTATACTTACATTAAATATTATTTCATAATTCAAGTCCTTAAACTTATAAGCAAGTGAACAGTTTGGCAAAAAAATAATAAAATCCCAATCAAAAAAATAATTAGAGACCCCCAAATATGCTTTCAATTGAGACCATTTCTTGTCTCAGATAAGCTTGCTCAATTTATAAATAAAGAAGAGGGAAAGGAACATTTCTGAAATCACCGCTAGTGTTCAGGTATAGTATGCAAACAGCAGTCAAAAAATTCTTAAAATAGTGAAGCTCCCCATTTCAGGAGAAAAGCCTGACACCCCATGTTCAGGTTCACTGTTGCCTACAAAACCACCCACAGGACACCCCCCCTTTTCACATGTAAACCTGCAAGCTGATGAACTGAAGTCACAGAACATCGACACAGTGATTGAAATCAATAACTGTTTGTTTTGGATGAGAAATTTTACTGCTAAACATTACTCTGAAAATAATTTTTTAAAAGTCTAAATTAATGGTAAATCCGTGTCTGAAATGATGGAGGAGGAGTGGAGAATCAAAGTCTCACCCATTAGACATACTTCGTAGGTCACTTTATCCATTCTTATCAAAAGCAGAGTCATTGCGTCCTTTATATTAGTCTGTCTAATCTAGTTTATTGAATCCATACTATATTTTATTTTCCTAATTTTGAAAACGTTTCAGTAATAGTGTTTCACATATCAGTATTAACACTATTATTAAGATTCTAATTGGCCACATAACCCTATATGGATGATAGGTCTTGTTAAAAAAAAGGTATGTTAATAATGACAGTATAATGACATTATGACATTATATGACAATAATGACAATGAGAGCCTTTGTCATGACATTATTATTAACAATAATATATGTGCACAGTAATTACTACAGATCTCTTTTAAACACTAATACATGCAAAGAATCAGTTCTGTTAGGCTGGCATATTTGCAGCACCGTTTTGCTGCCATCATAATGGGAGGCTGCCCTGGGGACGGGCTGAACCGAGTTCCCCAGCCCTCAGGCTGCTGAAGGCCACCTGGATGACCCAAACCCTGTACTCAGTCTCCAAGAGTCCCTGCTGGCTGCACAATTTTTATTGTACTCACTGCCTGCAAATACCTCAGATGGCTCTAATGCAGATTGGGCTTCTCTCTGAGCCAGTGTTACTGTTCTGGTGATTGCAACCAGAAACAAACTAGGAGGACACCAAAAGAAAAGCCATCAACAAAACCAAAAGCAACATGAATTGAAACTAACTTGCAGATTTTCTTTTCTTGCCTTACAAACAAAACCTTGTAACTGAAAACTAAATGGTTCCCAATGACTGTCATGTCTCACACTTCTAAAGGATTTAACTATTTTAAAACAAGTCTCAGATATATAGAAAAAAAGACCCATTGATAGGTGTTAAAATTCCCACCCTTGTTACCCTGGAAACTTAATAAACTCAAGATGATTGCCTGGTGCAAGTATTTAAGTTCTTACCTTATCTTTTGTTAAAGCATGCTTCTTGACAATTTTGGGTTGATTATTCAGTGTAGTGATAGAAGAACAGTTATACTGACCAAGATCTGCCTCTTGTACACTTTTACCTTTACCTGTTCTTCCCAAAGGTACAGGTTTTGCAACCTAAGAAATCAGACAGGAAATTAGGAAACAGCAATTTTGTATTCCTTTGCAACCTACAGAAAAGATGGAAATAGGTGAGGTTTTTATGCTGAAAACACCAGAATAAATATATTCAAAGTCTACCCATTTTTACTGTCCCATCCCATAGGTACACGTCAGTCCAGGGGGACTCCATTCTCTCAGTGCACACCAATAGGCTAGCATCTACCTTTACTGACCTTCAAAAAAAGTCTATAATCATTCTATTCATACAAGTATATACTAAAAATACTACTAAATTAAACTAATCTCAGACCTACATATGCTGTAAATTAGAATGGTCATTTGTTCAGTGTTCAGACTAATTTAAAAATATATGTACTTATGATATTGTATGTCTAAATATACCTATGTATGTATATACATAAAATCACACAATGAACAAGCAGCATGACAGTATATGTGTTTATGGACAAGCATAAATTTTTTGGCTTGAAATCAACACTGTATATACATACATAACCATCTTCATAAAGGTATGTAAGAAGCAATCCACTGGTAGCAATAGTTAGTTATTACATATTCAGTGTCTTACCCTCTCTTCTATTATAGGAAGTGAAAGATCAATGAAAGGTTCTTTTACTGTTGAAATCTTGAAGAAAAAGAGACAATGCATATTAAATGCAAAGAATAATATATGGGTTTAGCACATAGCTCCCATTTTAAATCAAATTATTATCAGAAACTATACAAAAATCTAATTAGTTACAAGATGCATCAAACTACAATGAAGAACTTCCCAAAAACATTTTTCTTATTTTCGTTTAATTTTGAGGTAGCTCCAATTTTCTTTCAAATGCTGCACAAAATTTCAGCAGAGATGTAAAGCACATGGCCATTCATCTGGGCACAAAATGGACCTAGAAGCAGTGTGGTGCTCAGTCCCTCTGAGCTCCAGACAGATTGTCAAGTCATGTGGACCTTCTAGATAGTGCACTTTGGCAGAAGACTAACTTTTGGAGTTCCCTGATCCTGGACACCTTTGCACAGGTGTTTGACTTCGTACACTGTTAGGCAGCAAGGACTGGTTAATGACAGTTAGACGACAGGGTCTAACCTGGTGCTCTCAGAAAAGATTAATCAGGCTTACTGGTTACAGCCAAAAGCTTTATTAGAAATTTTCACACCATAACATACACTAGTAATTGGTAAAATAAATCCAACTACGGGGCATTGAAAAAAAAAAACCAAATAACCCAACCTTTTCTTTGCTGGAGTTTTATTTTGTCATCTATAAACCATATAAAATCTAACCTGAAACTGGAAATATCTGGCAAATCATACTAAAGACATTCTCTCTCAGCGCTTCCATCTGCCTTTATGAGTAGAACATCCCTTCCAAGCCCGTTCCTTAAGCTCCCTCCCTTGCCATTCTCAAATTCCTGCCAAAACTGACTTATCTTACCTCTGGAAAGATTGTGGAAAACAAGGCCTTAAAAAAGCACAAAGATCATGTTGTACAGGTAAGTGACTGAGCAGAGTAGTGCCCTCAATTACTGTTATCATGGCCCTTCTCTTGTATTTATGACCCTGTCTTCCACCTGCAACATTCGATATGGACTGTAAGCTTATTTTTTCTTTATTTAAGCTTATTTTTTACTTGCTATGCAAGGGACTCAGCATGGTTTAGGGTCCAGTAAATCAACAAATGAAATCAAGCCTACTGTAGCTGTGAGGACACACTGCCTTATGGGCGGTGTTCAAACAGGGGTTCCTCTTAAAAAGTAAGTTTGCATGAACAAACATGAGTCAAAAATATCTTTGCCAATGCAGGCAAAGGAAAGCAAATGCTAAACCCTTCCTCAAAGGGCTATGGCTGGCAAATTCCTGATCCTGTGCAGGCAGAATATAAGAATCCAGCAAAAATAAATGAGGCACACAAAACACATACAACCTCTATTTTGAATATAGTTGAAGTTCTTCATTGATACTAATCACACATTGAAGAGTAAATCTCCACATCACACACAGGGAAGTTTACCTGGCACTGCAGGACTGTGCTTAATTATTCAGACTGATTGATTTACTTAATCTCTACAATACGAAATACAATGTTTTAAACCAAACACAAATGTAACATTCAATTAGAAAAGTCATGCAAATAAGATTTTTCTCTTCCAAAGTTAAAGAAAATCATAAGGATTATGGGAAGCATTTATGATGAAATGTCAGTAATATTAATTATGAAAGAAATATGCTGTTCATTTGGGTTATTACATTAATTATCAAAAATACTTCAAGAAAAAGAAAAAAGTAATTTTAGCATTTCCCCACTCATACTAATTCAAAGTAATTCATTCCCAATTTTCAGGTACATCCCAGAAGAGCAGGCAGGAGGATTTATGTTTTGAGGTAGGTAGGTGTTTTAAAAATATCAAATAAAATTGTGTGTAACATTGATGATTATAGAATTTGGAACCTCCAGCCTTAAGTCAGATGTAAAATCAAGCCCAGTACTTGAATCCTTTTTGATTTCAAAGGACTCCTCTTCTTAGGTTTAGGAGGATAATGCTTTAAAGGAATAAATCATTTTAAATGAGAAACTTTCAATAAAGTCTTGTTTTTACAAACAAACAAGTATAAAATTGGCAATACAATTTTATACTTTTGAGACAATGTAATCAAACCAGCATGTGATCTATTCCACATCAAACCAAATTCCAGAATACCTACATTTTCACATTCCTCACACATGACAGTGCTAGTCAATTCACCAACAAAGATCCTATCTATGAAGTTCATCTTCACACCCTCTCTTCCATATGCTGAAAAAACATTGCCTTTTTTAAATGTGCAAAATAACAGATCCAATGCCACACTATAAGAACAACAAAATTCTTTCTAAGATATATTATGAAAGCACAATTGTTAAACATATTCAAAACTTTTGGAACACAATATAACTAATACATTATATACTGTATTATCTCAACATTTTACAATATTTTAGCAAAACAGTTCCCTTCTATCTTTCCCTTCCCCTCCTACTGTAACAGAATAATAATGCTGTATCTCTCAAGAAGAAGCCTTTTAAATAAAATCTTAGTTTTATTTTGAATGCATAACATTGTATTGCTTCAACACAGACACGAGAGTAGCAGACAGGTTGTCACCCTTTCTAAATGGTTTTTGAAACTGTAACACTCTAAAGAATGAGGCAAAAGCCTGTTCTATTCTTTCTCTATGTCTTAACTGTTGCAGACTTGGGAAGAGAGACTTTTAAAACAGCTTAATCATTATTAAAACTTTAATTAAAACAAACCCCCCAAAATTAGAACTTTTGAATAAACACACAGAAAACACACACAAAAAAATTAAAACCTCTTGTTCTGAAAAAAACATGCCTTCTTTTGAAACAGCTTCCGATCTTGGCTTTGTAGCCATATTTAGAGTGCTCACAGCAGCAGCCAACTGACAGAAATCAGTTTTATTTATGGAAAGTGGCCTCTCTGAGTGGTACAATAATTGTGGCCATATAACAAACCTGAAGATGCAGCAGGCTATTTCAGAAAGCAAAATTAAATCCTGTCTATCATTAAAAGAGGCATTATTAATACAGTGGAAGCATTTATCCTGGATACAAAGATGTGAGCACATAATAAGCTCCCTATCCTTTAGATACACGCTAGGTGGCACTAGAATAATACATAATAAAAGTGTGATTGTAGCATTTTGGGACTGCTGTTTGCAATGGTCAGTTTTGAAGAAAATGGTATTTAAAAACTTGTGCGTTTTAAAAAGTTTTCAATAAAGAATTGCATACCTTTGACTTTTCTTCTAGTTTCTTCATCTGCCGTCTTAGTAGTTGGATTATTAAATGCTTTTAAGATACCAGTTTGTATACGCTATAATTTTAAAAAAAGCAAGAATTTTAAGTGTAAACTTTCTGAAAACTATTAATATATTATTAAATTTTATCTACTCTTATGTCTATAAAATAAGCATAATATAATATTTTAAAATTACTGTTGTTATTCACTAGCAGTGTTAAAACTGCATAAACTTCAGCAGGTAACCATCAAAACATTTCCTCCCCTTAAAATGGGAGCTGTTATAGAGCACTCCATAGGTTATCAAGAAACTACGAGATTTTCAGTGAATACTATAAATTTCTTCCACTGTTGGGGGGAGGGCGGAAATAACGTACTGAAGAATGGACTATTTCTGATTGACTAGGGTATGAGATACTTGAAGGCAGCAAAGTATCTTTTAATACCCAGAATGTTTTAATAGCCAGAATGCAATGACTGTGTTTGAGCAGTATTTTCATTACTTCTGTTTTCTAATACTGCACATTTCAGAGTTATGTTAAAAAAAACTTAGGAGAGATATAAAACTTTTTATGAATCCATATAAATGTCATCAACATTTGCTCAACAAAAAAGATATCTCCTAAAAACTACATTTTTGAGGGAAGAACCAGTATTCCTGAGGCATCCCCTGGCAGCAGACCTGCAGGGGCTGGTGCAAAAGGGGCTCAGCTCAACCTCCCACCTGCTGCGGATGGAGAAGTAGGAGGATGAACCTGGTTCCCCTGACAGGGAACAGTTTTGTGTGTGACTCCCACTTCCCTTTTTCCTGGCAAATGTACTTGGTCTCTCATCCACAAACTCTAGTGACATGTGCGAGTCTCCCATGTCGGTGTGCAAATTACATTTATCACAGAATCACAGAATGTTAGGGATTGGGAGGGATCTCGAAAGATCATCTCGTCCAATCCCCCTGCTGGAGCAGGAACACCTAGATGAGGTTACACAGGAATGTGTCCAGGTGGGTTTTGAATGTCTGTAGAGAAGGAGACTCCACAACCCCCCTGGGCAGCCTGTTCCAGTGCTCTGTCACCCTTACTGAGAAGAAGTTCCTTCTCATATTTAAGTGGAACCTCTTGTGTTCCAGTTTGCACCCATTACCCCTTGTCTTACCATTGGTTGTCACCAAGAAGAGCCTGGCTCCATCCTCGTGACACTCACCCTTTACACATTTGTAAATATAAATTTTATAATAAAATACATTTTTATAATAAATTTTATAATGAAATGCGTTGCTGAAGTCATACTTAAAGCAAAGTCCCATTCTAGGGACAAATGGTGCTACCAAACCTCTCTGCAAGTAACTCAAACCTCACATCCAAATAGGAAAAGAATAATAAATAGCTCTTGTTTGCAGGCAGTGACACTTTCAAGGCGTACGTGACAAAAGTGTCAGGATGACAGACACCATCGGAGGTTCGGTTTCCAGCTCAGGCAGCCATCAGAACAAGTCATACTACTACCTTATGAGTATGTGACCTGGCTTGTGAATTAACTCCCACTGCCCCCAGCTCAGCTTTGTTCATCTTAAAGCCAACAATATACTAAAAGGACTAATCAATAGGTAATTCATGAAGTTGAGCACCATAAATGGGTTTAGGGCCATAAGCAACCCTTTTGTTGGAATTAGCGCGTTGAACCATTTATTTAGGTCAAAGAAAGACACAGTCTTTGAATGGGCAGGGTGCTGTCGACAATGGCAGCAGACATTAATCAATTAGCAGCAGAGTTCAGCCACTTCAGGCCCTGGTGTGAAACCATCTCCGGCCCACATTGCTGGAAACAGCAGACGCTATGTCATCTTTATTGTAGTATCGACAGGCTTTTATCTTAAAAAAATCCACTTGTGTACATAGGCGCTTTCAAACTTTTTTTAACGCGGACAGGAAAACGTTCAACACTGGTGTCAGAAAGCCTTTTTATGAGATACAAAACCATGAAGAAGAGGTAAAAGTGGAATGTGGTTTTTTGTTAGTTCCTGTAACGTGCCATGCTATATATCATATGTATTTCTCATCGAAACCAACTAATGCCAGTAGGGATAGGGAAGCAAGGACGGCTGCGTTCAGCCCTCTCGCAGGTGGATGGCAAAGCAGCCGGCTGCCCTCCCAGCAGGGCTCTTCCCTCTGCCCAGAGGAGAGTTTTAAGTGGGGTGGAAGAGAAGGGTTAGTGGCAGTCACTGTGCTGCAGGACTGCGGTGGCAGACAGGGTGCTGCAGACAGGCTGTCCCGGGCCTGGGCCGGCCCACTGGGGAGGCCATGGAGGTGATGGGGGCGGCTGCTGGCCTAATTACAAAAAATGGGATAATTACCAAAAAAAAAAAAAAAAAAGACTGAACATTGAGTACTGTCGGTGTCAGAGCAGCCTGAGGTGATGAGGATGAGTGTGCAGCAAGGCACCATCAGGGCAGCAGAGGGGAGTAATTGCAGGGCAGGGTGGGACTGACCTCTCCCTGCCTGGTGAAGGGGGCAGCAGAAATACTGCCAGAAAGGCTGCTGAAAATTCTCACCATCTTCCATTGCTCTTTTGTGGTAGCTACTGTAGCTGTCACTGCTCTCTAATAAATGATTCAAAAGGCAAATATGAACACAATACAGCACATTCGCTGCTGAAACGAGAGAGTGACTTGAGCGGAAAGCGCAATCACCCACTGGAGAAGAACCTTAGTTGTTCTAATAATTCTGCTTTTGGTGAATACTCACTCGTGAAGCAAATATATTTTCCACCGTTTATTACATGAAAATCAACATGCAACAGAATAAAGTTTTCCTCTACCACAAAAACACAACAACTGTTATTTTACTGATGTCCACTGCTTCTGTTGCATGCCCAGTTCAACATATAACTTTGTAAACATGATAATGTCAAGGTTTAGCTGTTTCTCCCTGTAGTTCAGTTCTGTTAAGATCAACCATACTGCTGACAAGACCAAAATATATTATTATTATTCTGGTAGGATGGGGATTCATTCAGCACTATTCTAGTATCAGAAACTGGGCTCAAACACAGCTTTATATCTCACCTCCAAGATAATTCAGCTTGGGATCATGGCACTCATCATATTACTAATTGAGAAGGAAGAGCAAGTACACTGGTCAGTACCAGATTTAAAGACCTGCTTTGGATGAGACTTAGAAAAGGCTATTTACCAAAATATCATCTGAAAAGAAGTTTCCAAGACCAAGTCAGGCCAATGAAATCAGATTTAGTCAAAATAGCTCATGCAAGCAATACACACTTTCTTGCATTCAACAATGCAGGAGGCAAAAATAATGAAGGAAAAGAAACAAAAAAAACCACACACAGGGATGTTTTTAATATAACTGATTATATACTTAGCATACTTACATGCAGATTTAAAATAATGAAAAGCAGAATGTGATTTACAAAACAAGTAGTTCTTCACACTTTCAAGAGATATAAGAAACTTTGCAAGATTTTTTTTTGTCCTTTTTTATTTTTGCCATTGAACTCAATTTCAATGAAAACTGAGGGCTGGCTCACAGCTAGGAGCTGCTCATTTCTGTCCCAAAGCTTTACCCTAAAATACACTTTGTCAACTGCATTGGAGGTTCTACTTCTACTTTATTGTGCACCCAGATGATCTTTTCTCTGTCCTTTTTTTTTTTTTTTAATACAGGAAAACAATTCCGATTCCTAAAGTTATCATGACCTACTTACCATATTCTTTCTGAAACTGAAACTTTTATTCCAACCAGCAGGTTTAATGTAACATTAACATAATTAAATCCTCTTTCAAAAAAGTCATTATTTTTCTCAAGATAACAAAAATAGCCACTGCTACTCCATTAAAAACATCTTTAAAACACGGGGAGCATGAAGAACATTGATGCAATGACACAGTCAAGTAAGTTCTTTAAAAACATGCACAAAAGACATTACCTTTGTCTCCTCAATTCTCATTGCATCCAACAGATAGTGCAGAAGCTCCTGGCTGTCCTGCTGTTGGAACCCCTTAAATCGAGGAGCCCTACAAAAGAAGTGGTAAAGAATTTAAATTTACACTGGGAAGTTCTTAATGAGACAATGTCTCCATGAGACTCTAGTTGGATGCCAGGGGTACAAATAGCTGCACAACCCCCACATAAAGGGCCTTTATGAAGCTCCTGGTGTGGCAGCAATTACACCAACAAGGTTGCTTTAGCTCCTTTGCTATCTCACCTTTCTCTCTACCAACATGAAACCTCAAACATGCATAAAACAGTCAGTATATAGTAAAACACAAACAGCATTATGGTCTGAACTGGAAAAAGATGATCTTGAAATGAAAGGGAAGTCCCAAGGCTGTGCATCTAACAAACAAAGGAAAACTGCAGGTCAGAATCCAAATGAGAATTTCTTTACTTCTTAAACAAAGGTATGTGTAACCACCTCTTCAGAATGGCTCCACAATCAATCAATGCAGTAATCTTCAGCTTACTGAGTTGAATGAACAGTTAATGAGAAGATGGTAAACACTAAAAATAAGTAGCATCACATAAGCATATGGATTTCAAATGCTATTAAGAAAATGTAAGAGAAAATTATAACGATATCTCAATATATGTAAATTACATTGCATTCAATTAGTCTTTTATTTATGCTAAATTTCTTCAATTAATATTATAGATATTGGAGAGAAATGCTCTAAACATAGGATTTCCACTCCAAGAGTATTGCTAATGAGAACAGCCAGGGTTTGGAGGGGGGTTTTTTGGTAAAATTCCAAAAGATACCAAGAGTTACTCATATAGTTTTAAAAGGACGTTTTAGCATCATGCATTATCAAATCACACCATAACCACATCAAAACTCATGTCCTACAGTCTAACAAATTGCAATAGTTCACACTTGAAATTCATATTAAAACATATAGTATTACCAGAAGCTAACAAAACACAGCTTCATACCTACAATGGAAAGAGCCCCAAACCAATGAGACAATCTCTTCACAACTGTTTTGATTCAGACAATACATCTGAATTCAGATTCCAAAATCTACCAGGTCTGCAAAAGCAAGAAATAAACTGGCTACATATAACCTGTTTCTTTCTCCCGCAAAGCCGGTTACAGGAATTGTATACCCAACTGGTCTTGAGAGAAAAAAGAAATCTGAGATGACAGAGGTTCAAACTTCACAAGTCTTCTGCACTAATTCAAAGAGACCTTCCTGACTCACCCATCATAGCAACAAAATATATCAAGTGTTTTGCTCCTACTGCATGTTGAATACAAAAACATTAGAAATTTTAGCTTTTTTCCAACTCCTGAGTGCACCAAAACAAGTTATCTGAACAGGCCATGAAGTGTCCATCCGCACTGTTACTGTGATTTAATATCACTACATTTCCTACCACCATTAGTTTACTTTACTAATCTGCATAGTCAGCATTAAAAAGAAAATCCTGATACAACACTCTTTCTCACACTAGTCAGATTCAGAACATGGGGGACAGTGTGGTCCATCCCATCCAAACTTCATAATCCTTGGCAAAACTCTTTAAAGTCTCATCTCCACGCTGTATCCATAAGCACGGGTGGCAGATACACCAGCCCCAGGCCCACGAGCATCAGTTCCTGCAGGGCAGCCCCCCGTGGGGATTCCTCCAGCACCCCCAAAATGGCATTAAGCAGCATCTCGAGCGTGAAGAGGTCTGCAGGAGGAAGCCACAAGGCAGCAGCTCTCCAGCTGGGATTTTGTTCATGAGGTGAGTGACAAGCGCTGTTTGTATAAATGCGTGCCACAGTCATCCTTTTTACAATAAAGCTGAATGAAGGAGGTGGTTTTTTGTTTGGTTTGCTTTGGTTTTGAGATGCCAAATGAGCTAAAAAGCACTAGAGCTGCAACTGAGAATGATACTGCTTCTGCATAAATAATAACATTGCTACCTTTTGGATATGTGATACTGAATTACTGTCTGGAATTCCCAGATTACAAGCCCACCTTCTAGAATAACCTATACTGGCTACCTGGGTTAAACAGAAACCTAAGTCATCAAAGACTGCAACAGCTTATTAACAACAACAACAACAAAATCTGCATACTTCCAAACTTTTCATCTGTAGAAACTAGAAGTCTTGAAGGAAAGGGTCTACATGCTCTGGAAGATACCCATCTGGTGTCGCCCGTGTCCCCTCAGACTCTACCGCCCATGCAGCTGTCCTCCGTGCTGCTTGGCCACAGCATCAGCAGAGACAAGCCAGCTCTCGCGTCAGCCCAAGGACACAGAAGGGACATCGGTGCTGGCAGAGTTTGCACCACTAACGCTTTACTACGCAGGACAAAAAAAACCCAAAGGCTCCACAGGAAAGGCTTTTCTTTAGTTTTGTTTTTTAGATCACCAGCAGCAGCCACATGACCCTCATAAGCCAAAAGAGGAGAACCCTCTGTTTCAGACTACGCTGCCATTTATGGCAGTAATGCTGTAGCCACCTGCACAGGGATAATGCTGCATCTGCCATTCAGCATTCTCAATCACTGCTATTCAAAAACTGTAGACTGTTTTTTTTTACTACTCACAGCATCTAAATATACTCAAAATATCATATTTTGCAGGGACAGATTACAGAGAAATTACAAAACATGCTTATGAATATGTGGGTAGATCCTTAAGGTGTTATCCTTACTAAGATAACTACAGCTAGAAGGCTGCTCATTAACAATCTGGATCTCCAGCTTCTTGCAACCCCAAATGAGACTGTGTAAATATTGACTATTAACAAATCTTTATTCACATAAACTATAGCTTATTGGCCAAACCATACCTGTCCTTCCAGGCAAGCTACCCTTTAGATCTTCAATTACAGTCTTGGACCAATTCATCTAAAATGGGATTTGAAAAGATGGGTTTTTTGCATTTCCTGCAATGCCACCAAATGGCAGCTGTGACTCTTGCTGCACGCTGGGCAGAGCACATGCAGGTGTTACCACAGGCACCCCTTCCAAAATCTAGCACAGGAGACAACTGGTTGAGCAGAGCTCAAACAGGAATTTTATCAAACTGTCAGAGTGGCCAGAAAAACCAACCATTTACTCAGTTATTCAATTTTATAAAACGTGTGTTGAGCCAGTGCTCATTTTCAGCCCCAGATTGCGTGCTCCGGCTCACCAGCGCATCAAGCGGTAAATACGCATCAGTATTTTTTCCAAGGCACAATAATTTCACTTCCCTGCCCATGTTCTTCAGCTGTTCTTGGGTCCCTGAAAATGAGGTTTTCTTTCCCACCAACACACTAAAGCCGCTCAGGTCTGCTTCAGAAATCTGTGCTCGTGGACAGGAGAAACTAAAGGTGATCAGAAAATGCATCAGACACGCAAGGTGCCCACAACAGCACAACTTAAAGCTGGGCAAGATGTGGAGATGTCCAGGCAGGGCAAGGCAGGCCTGGGCTACGGGAAGGGCAGGGATACAGGGATATGGGGATACAGGGGTACAAGGACACAGGGTCTGGGTTCTGAGCTGCTCGCTGGAGGCACTTGGGGATGTAACTGGAGACGGATCTAAGGTGACAGGGCATCTAAGGTCAGTGCCTAAAATTAAGTGGAATAAATCTGGACCTGCATGTGCAAAACAACAAGTTCACATTTACAGATGGACACTAAAACCAGTAAGATTATTTTTCTTCTTCCTTTAATGTTTCATGGTTTCCATCTGTAAACTGTCAATAAGAAATCCCTACCCCACAGGACTCTAATGGGAATTATATAACAGTATTTACAAAGAACTTGGAAGAAAGGATAAAAGTAACAGTAGTTATTCCCAATATTTTTTCAAAGTTATATTCTCTAGTAGATTATTAGGACTGTTTCTAAATAACAGGATTCTTGCCAAAATAACTTTTCTAACTATTTAACTCAGTGATATTAAAGAACATAAAAGAGTGATATCTTACCATACTAGTTGCCAATTTTTATGATTTCACTTTATTACAGGTTAAAAACTAGCAGGTTAAAAACTAGATCCAATATTTGCATTCCTGAAAATTAGGTAGTAGAAATAAGTAATAGATGGTTCAAAATGTTTACATTAAATGTTTTTCAGCGCTTCTATGTTTAAGGTAATGGCTTAATCATACTATGTAAAACTGAGCAAAATTTTCTATTTTTTTAAATTACAGCTAATTCATAGGCTCATTTATCTTGGAAAAGACCTTTAAGATCATCAAGTACAACTTTCACATTTATGCTTCGCAGCTACTTTTTGACACAAAGTTGACAATATCCTTAGTTAAAAATGATTTAACGATGCTGCTCTACTATGAGGCTTACTATAAAATCTGGAATCAGCAGAGCCGGTGATTTTTTTAAGCATTTTTTTAAAAGTCTATCTCTTTTTTGCATATGAATATTGAACTAAAAAAATTAATTTCAATTTTTTTTTTTTAATTCAATTAATTCAAACCTGAAATACTCCTTCTTAAAATTAAATATTTTGGTTTGATATTATTAAAATGAATTGGTTTGCTTCTATTAAAACCGACTGTTTTCTTTCCAATTAATCTGATTACGAGAACCAAATACATTCTGAAAAGCACTGAACATTTATTTTTGATTAACTCAATGTACATTAAAAAATAAATATGTATCTGCATGCATGTAAGTTGCATTTATGAGAAATGTATTGTTTTCCTCAGACAGTGAGGATCAATGATTATATTCAGCCTGCCTTCTCCCATATATGCACAATAATAGCTACAGTGTATACTGAGATAACAAAATCTCGTATTTATACAACCTGGATCCTGGTACTAATAGGGACTCTTTTTTCTTTGCCACAGAAGCAGGGCCACAAGAGACATCATAGTAAAACAGAAGAAAAATAATTAATTACTCGACATAGAAGCAAGCAGAAACTCCACCACTGTGGCAGGAGGGTTTTCTTCGTTGTAGGCACACCTTGCAAAGCTAGATCTTCAATGCAAATCAGAAAAAAGCCCTGCACATACCTTTTGTTACTGTCGATGGTTTGCCAATGAACATACAACAACCATTTCAGATGAAAATTCATTTACTAAGTCATATTTCAAGAGACAACAGCTTACCCATAAGTTCACACAGTTTTACTAGCTTAAATGACAGGAGGGAAAAATGAACTCAGCCCTGGCAGTTTTTCATTTCTCTTAGTTTTTCTTTTTACTAGCACATACATAATGCACCTACAAGGACAAGATTATTTAGGCTTCTCTGCGCTTGTACTTAATCCTCTTCCAACCTCATATACACCTAGATGCTTGTGTTGTAATGGCAACAAGGATGATGGGAATGTAACAGCTACCACTCTAAAAGCAAAGTAGCAGGCTAGTGGCTTGTAAAGAAGTCACCTAAGGTCCGAGTCATTTACTTGGACTGACAAATGATATAATGGTTTACACTGCTTAACATATAGTTAATCTGTCACTCATGTGCACAGCACGCTATGTAATGTTGCACATAATTCTAAATACCTGATATTCTGTGGAAAAACATTTGAGATCAGTGCATTTGCTTTTTAGGAGAAGCCACAAAAGAAAACCAAAAAACAACAAAAAAAATAGGAGGAAAGGAATTTCACACCACAAACTGCATTTACTGGAAACTTCCAACAGTTATAAACGAGTATTAGGGGGGAAAAAAAGGAATTAAACCATTCTGATGCACAGAAATCTGACAACTAAAAGATGTGCGCTCTCGTCTCCTTGAAAATATGCTCCAAGCAAGATCCTTGGCAAAAGTGGGGGACTTGAAGATGGTTGGTTGAGTTGACCGCTCACAGATGTGCTGACATATGGAAGCCAGTGCCGATGCGATACAACCTGTTGTACAGTGTCAGCAGGATAATGACAGAACAGGTTGAACTCCTGCTAATGGCCATAAGTGGTGAAGGACAACTGTGACATCTACATGCATGTGACTTATCTGGCCTCTCGTTACTCATCTGGAGACCAGTTATAACTGCTTGACTGTCAGTTAAAGAAATACTTTTCATGACGATTTACTTCCTAGGGTGTTTTAATAAAAAAAACTACATAATCGTGTAATTTTTAAAAGGGAAAAACCCACAGTCCTCTAAGCACTAATAGTTCCTATCTTATATTCATTTGAGGGAAACTAAGCCATGCATCAAAAGCAAAACTGAGGTACAATTACAGTCACTCAATCATACTGCACAGCCTTGCCATACCTTTACTGTCTCTAATAAAAAAACTCTCCAAAATTACCCTTTCAATAATTACTCTATTGAGCATAAGTTAGCTTAATACCTTGCAAAACCTTAGAAGCAACAGTAAGTGCCTGGAAACAGAAAACAGAACATACTATTTGATTTATTTCCAGTAGTGCAAAATGCAGAAGAACCTCTTTTAATACTGCGGTTCACTCTAGAGAAGCAAAGTGTTTATGTAATGTTAGCCTGAGAGAAGAAATTTTGCTTCTCTGCAGACAAAGATGTTAATATCTCAAGACTGCTCAGTTACCAATGAAAGTTACAAAAAAAAAGCATGAGAAGGGACAGCTTATGAAAGTTACCACAGTTCACAGAACTACACCTTCGCAGTGACACTATCAAATACCTATTCACTGTCATTATAGAATAGCTAGAATGAAAAGTTTTGTTCTTCCTGAAGCAATTGTTCTCATTAGTGATCCTGAGCTATATGCAGCTATATGACAGAAAAGAGAGCAAAATCCTACAGCACCATTAATCCCCATGATTAATCTTCTCTCAAACCTGATAGATGAGTTCTGCTACTACAAGGTGCTTGGTAGGAAAAAACACAAGCAAACATGGTCTTGCCCCTACATGTAACTAACGAATCACAGCAGCCATGCCTGTCCTGTCTCCATGGCAGGACAGACAGCACTCAGCTCTCCTTTGGACGTGCTGGCTGATTTCTTTCATTCTTTTCTACCTCGGCCTTCCCCCAAAATGAAATGAGGCACCATCACCTTCTTGCGATGCAACAGATCCGTGTTACCTGACCAAAAAGTACTTGCTAGAAGTGGCTCTGAGTGGACACAATAGCTGACACACTACAATAGAGTCATTTCCCACTTGACCATCAGAGGGAAAATACAGCTCTGTGTTCTGAGTGATGGAAATATCTGTCTGGAGGAACTCCTCCCTGCCAGCTGGTAGCCAAGTGAAGGCCTCTATGCACGAGGTCTTGCAACCCTAGAAAAAACGTTTTCTTTTTATGTGGATGTCAAATTCTTCTTTCTTCCTTTAAGTTCTGCTAAGATTTTCAACAGCATTCTGCGACAGCAAGTTCCACAGGTTAGCTCTACAAAATGTTTAAAAAAACCTTTTTTTCCCCTGGCTCTAAATCTGTTGCCTTTGAATTTCACTGACAGCTCCTTGAACTCCATGAGGGCAGTTAAATAAGCACAGCTAATTTATCCTTTATCATTTATTGTCTTCTCTTGCTGTTGTGCCTCCTTTTCATGTCCTCTCCTGTCTAAACTCAGAATATTCAAGTTCCTCTTGAACTGAAGGCCTCATATTTCTGTTACTTCTCCTCTCCCTGAAGCCCTAACCCACCTTTATCTTGCAATGCTCTGTTCTGGTTAACATGAGCATTCTAACTGAAGATACACCTCCAATGTACCTAACAAAATTACTGTTTTCCTCCTTTATTGTTTCTACAATGATGTTTATGTAGCTGACCAATACCACACACATTGCAAATAACTGGGTTGTCCAAAACATTGCACAGGTCTCCTGAGTGGAAGAAGTGGACACAAAACTCAGGAAAAAGTGCAGGTAATTCCTGCCAATGCACGTTCCTTATATATGCAATTAATCTACTTAGCATTCATAAACCTCATCCATCCAGCTTTGTTAACGTGTTCCTAAAATTAAGAAAACTCTGACAAAGTTAACTGAAATAAAGACAGGCAATCTCTCAGCTGCTGCCGCACGGAGGAGCAGATTCAATCTCCTCTGTCAGTGAGCTCCTGAACACGACACAGCATCGTCAGCAATGCGTGAAGAGGCACACCTGGGACCCAAAATGGTTCTTCACAATTTGTCAAGGAAACATCAGTTGTGTGTACTGCTGCTATAATCTTTAAAGAGTACAAATCAAATGGGAAAAATAAGCAAGTTAGAAATCTTTTCTAAAGAGAGATTTTTCTCTACAGCAATATTCTTTTAAAAGAAAAGGCTCAAAAAGACTCCTAATTAGCAAGAAAAATCCTGTTTCCTTCACCCTTTAACTCTGGTACATTATCTCAGTTTCCCTTAGCATTTCCTCTCAGAAGTGACAAATGCAGAATGCTCCAAGTGTTGTTTAGGTTTCCCTCCAAAACTAATCAACACTCCTAACTATGCATGACCCCCGTTCTGTCAGCCCCACCTCTGTCTCAAGTTCTACTTTCTGCACCTCAGAAGGAAGGATGAACACTCCTCAGGGAGGAGCAACCACCCATAAAATCTTTGTTAAGACAGTATTTTTTCCTGCATGTTAAGGTAGCAATATGATACCCCTATAAATAATTATTTGGTGGAGGTCTGAAGCAGCTAAATTCTGTAACTACTTTCTGGACTCAACACTTAAATGCCGCAACATTTACTTGCTACACAAATCTAAGCTTTCTTCCACCAATAAAATTATTCAATCATAACAAATAAAGGAAATAACATTTATGTCCTCCTAATACATCAGTGTTGCATTAGTCACTAAGTCTCCAGATAAGTCAGAAGTCTGCAGTCCTGAAATTCAGCATAGTGGAAAACCGACAGAAGGGCCCCGTAGCTATGCTCACAATCTGTCCTCGCAAAACATCTGACAGCTGCAACACTAACAAAATTAACAGTGGATGAATTAGTACCAGACGCTAAACAGTTGCTATAGAAAGATGCATCCATTTCTTTTCTTCTTCTCCCCTTCTTCAACCTGGCTACCCCACCACTCGATAAAATTAACACTCAGTATCATTTTTTCTTTTGTTATTTAACAAAAAAAAGCACCACACAAGAAAACAAACTTCATGCTGTGATCTCCCTAGACTCTTAAACAAGCAGCTCCCAGCTGACAGGATGATGCCCCAGTTCTCTCACTGCTTTTGAGCAGCAAACGTGCATCCCCTTGCAGAGTTTCTCACTTGCCTGCTCCCCCCCTTCACAGGCTCTCTGCCCACACTGAGCCACATTCCTACATGGCTTTGCCCATCTTCCTTCTTTCCTTACTTCCTTCTTCCCTTCCTTCCTTTCTCCCTCCTTTCCCTTCCCTCCTCTCTTCGGTCTTCTTACACTGAGCACTTTTCAGTCTTTGAGTAAGGATGCCCAGTTTAAATGTGACCATTCAAACTCTTCCACTCTGCAACATCTGAAGCAACTGGATTCCTGAAGTCCTACAAGGACATAAAAAAGAAAAACCAACTCCAGACATCAAATCCAGAAGTGTTATTCCAGCATGGAACTCAAAATGAGGACAAGTGTCAGACGTTAAATTATAGAGCTACCTTTACTCTATCTTGCATTGACTGATCCAACATGAAAATATGTCACAATTCAGTTAGGAGACTGAAAAATAAAAAGACACTCAAACTCATCAATAACATCTTAATCCAGATTTGTATGTATTTTTATATATATAATCCAATTGTGTCATCAGGGAAAAGTAACCATTTTTGAAAGGATCAGCCTTCTGCTACACATGAGAAAAATGTTATTTGGAAATCACTGTGTTACTTTTTGGCCAGATAGTACACTATAACAGCCCTGACAAGTAGACGGATCTAAGCATATGAAGAACAGCAGCACACCATCACCTGCTGACAGCATCAGCATTTCAACCATTCACCTTTGTAAGAAGCTTAATAGGATTGGAAGTGACTCTAATAAGGATTAAGTAAAATGTCTATATTCTGCATGACCACTCAGTGTCCTTGTCCCTGTTTGGCCAGCTACAAGCAACTATTCAAAATAATGTTATAGTAAAGACTGGGATTGGGAAGACAACTCCTGAGTCACCAAGTCTGACTCTTGATATCACAGACATGTACCTCCTGTACTATCTGTACAATCTGCTTCACAAATTCTTTACTGAAGAAAGATATGGTCGTATACTGTAGACTGGGACTGAGACAGCAAGATATGTGAAGGGGAAAGAATAATTTTTTTAAAAATTAAAAAAAAGAGGCTGCACCTCAAGTCAACAAACCCTTATGTAAAATACATAAAACCAAAACATTATTATTAGAAGTCCTTCCCCATGCCCTCCTCCCCAGTAAAATGATTTTCTTCCTCTGACATATCTCTCTGAAATATAAACATTTTTTTCAGTGTAGTTCTTCCTTTTACACATTCATCTTGTCATCTCTTTAGAAGAGATGCTGTTTGAATTATACTTGTTAAGTAAGAAGAGTTTGTGCTAATGCATGTGAAGATTGCAAGTAGTACATGCCTTTACTTTATTAACACAACTTCTTGGCAGGATTCAAAAAGCAGTTTATGTAGAATGCTGCAGCAACACAAACTTCTTCCTAGCTGGGACTCCTGCAATCTTGCCATGCTCTCTCTCTTTCATTTCAGCTTCATAGACAGACAACTTTAAAATATGAAAAAAGGCTTTGTAAAAATAGCATGATAGAATACTGCATTCATTCCGCTTAAGTTACTCTATACTAAATATATTCAGTTTGCAAAGATAAAGATTCCCCGTTCTCCTGCTTCCACCACTGCAGACTTCTGAATTTGCTGAAATTCTCCCTTTCGTCCTTCTTGCTCATGTTGCCATCAATAACAAAATAATGAAAAGACCAAAACCTTCTGTCATACCTGTGCAGCCACTTCTTGCCCCTGAACACCTAATTTCTTGCTATCAGGATGTGGATGACACTTCTGTTATTGACACTAGAGCTAGTAAAGGATTAATACTTACGTTGTGCTCTTCAAGGCTAACAAAGAAGTAGGGAAGAAGGCAAGAAGCAGCAGAAGCTGACACATACATGTCTAACAGCAAAGTCTGCTGCCCATATTAAAATATGTTTCAGGTGCAGCTGGTAGTTAAAGTATATGCTCATCCCCAAAAAAGCTACAACAAAAGAACAACAAGGTATCTGAGACTTAATACTCATACATTGTGTAGCCATCGCTTGATGGCTACACAAATACAAATACACAGAGCAGATACAAAATAGCTCTCACTTCAAAATTACAATGCCATCTGAAGCCCACTTTTCCCTTCCATCCTCATACTGAGAAAAAAACTGCTATTTTTATTTAATAATTTCCCTTCTGTTTCTCAACCAAATTTTGTTCTTATAATAACATTTTTGAGTCAGCCCCAAAACAGGAGGGGGAGTGAGGAAACAACATATTTTTCTTCTCTATATATTTTCATTTCAGGTAGATAACGCTAAACAGAAAACACCGCTGTCTGACTCAAAAGCACTGTAAGGACACTTTCTACAGATTTCCTTTTACAGCTCAAAAGAATCAAAAGGAAGCGCAATACAAAAACGTAATATTAAGTTTCTGAAGTTGAATTCTGAGGAAAAAGTAATAACTGATTTCTTTATCAGAATTAAATTGTCCCTGCTCCAGTCTCAAATCTTTTGTTTCTTTATACCATACTTTAAACCCATACTTGCACAGTGAGGTTGCCCTGGAATGCCATGGTAGGAACCTGCAACTTTCCTCCTCATTCTCTTGCTGCAGAATGCTTAAAATTCCATATAATAATACTGTAGCAAATAAATTAACATGCATTATTAATATCTTTAACTGTGAGATACAGCTGTATCATCCTCCAGTTACTCTGTTTCTACAGCTTCTTTTACTTGTAAAGTCAATACTTAAATATTTGTATCAACTTTTAAATAGGTCTTCTACAGGTGTTTTATAAAGCATGATTGTTTGCATCATAATTGAAGGCACCTACAAAGCACCACTGTAAACATTTTCCACACCAAGAAACATGAGTTTCTTTAGGGCTTGCAAGCTCTTTGCAATCTGGAGCCATATGCCATTTCAGTACTGCTTCAAGTCCTTACTTGTTAAGACTCTTTTTCATTTTGAACTGATGCCAAGGTCAGACATCATAGCAGAGGTTTCCCATTTAAAAGCTCAGCCTTTTTTCCAAAATACCTACATACACTTTGCAGTATTAGCACAGCTTTATGGTAGTATACCAAAAAAACCCTGAGAGGCAATTCTATTTTCTTCAGGTTTACCATGGCCTCTTCTGTCTCCTCACACTCAGTTCAAAGCTCACTTGAACGTTACTGGTTATGGACTGGGCCATTCATTACATGAAGAGCAGGTACAACGCTGGAGCTCAACAAGGAGCCCTGCAGCCTTAAAACACGAAGACGACATGTTCTGGACTGCCCAATAAGAATCTAACAGCACCTTAGGAAGGACAATAGACATAGCACACTTAAAAATATACCACTGGAAATTATAAATGAAAGATACTGGCAATACATACTTTTGACAAAGCTGACTGAAGAGCACTTTGGGAGAAAGAGGACCTTTTCCAGCCTCCCTCATGCTGTGAAGGAACAAGAACATCGCTGATGTCAAAGGTCCTGGGCTGGAGAGGTTCACCACCAAAGGATCCTTCAAAGTAAAAGTAAACTGCATATCAGATTTTGAAGTTAATGAAACACAAGAATTATTTCAGGCTAGTATATTTATGACAAAGAACAATGTAACTTTCAGTCTTAAAGTCTTTTGGGTTTGGTTTTCTTTTTCTGTATGTTGATGACACCTAGATAATTGAAATAATTGGAAAGAAAGCCTATTATATAAGCAGTAATAGTTGCAAAACCAAACAATTATTGTTGAGCAAATTCATTGATAACCAATAGTGTTGTAAACAGACATGTCAATGAGCCGGTCTGATTCTCACAAAAACAAACCAGCTGCTGCACTACTTGCTTTACTCTTACTCCCACCTGCACCGCAATTAAATAGGAGAGACAACACAGGCGACCTCCCCCATGGGCCAGCATAGGATGGAACTCAGTGGCACTGTCCACCCAACCTTGGACAAGGGGTGGAAAGCTTCTCTGACCTATGAGCTGCACACCGACATCTCCACACATCCAACAGGTGCAGAAACACACCCTGTTCCTCCAGGAACCAGGCGCTGGGAAGGCACCAGCAGTGGTTCACAGCAGGAGACAACAGCAGAAGCCACAGGTCCACCATGGCAGCGGGGGACAGGCATGGGGTGCATCCCGGACAGCCCCTCCTGGTATGGGATTCACCCCAGCCAGCAGGTCCCAGGGCTGGACGGAGCTGGACAGCAGCCACCAGCGCCAGCTGTAGAGCAGGAGACTCCTGCACTGCTGATGTGCCACCTGCATCCCAAAGGCCACAGATGGGCAAATCTCCCTAACGTGCTCCCGGGTTATCTATGACCACCATGCTTCCAACTAGCAAAACAGATTGCAACTGCTGAACAAACCATTAAAGATGCTGTCTTATCCGGAAAGCAGATCCACACAAAACATAAGTGCTATGGATGCACACAAATATCAAGTATTTGCATTATATACACTAACAAAGGCTAGACATGAGGAAGAAATTTTTACAATGAGGGTCATAAAACACTGAACAGGTTGCCCAAAGAGGTGGTAGATGCCCCATCCCTGGAAACATTCAAAGTCAGGCTGGACGGGCCTCTGAGCAACCTGTTCTAGTTGAAGATGTCAAATCCCCCTGCAAGTAGCAGGGACTAGATCATCTTTGAAGGTCCCTTCCAACCCAAACTGTTCTACGATTCTATGAAAAGGTAGAAAAATGCCATTTACCAAGTGGGAAGCTGGGAGTTTCTATGTTGCTATTACACTACTGCAACCCTCTAATTCTGTGTCAACATAAAAAGACCAGAAAGCACAGTCTTTGCCCTGAAAATCTTATTTATATTCTAGGCATTGTCATTAAACAAAAAATAAATCTTTCATCCTTATGGCTGTGCAAGTTTCGCATCAAGCATAAGCCAAACTCCACTGGCTTTCTAAGCCTCTGGGCACAAACGAGCTCCAGACTCCCATTGTGGCTCAGGATAACTTAGTGAAATGTGTTGCTGCTCCAAACTGTCACTGAAGGTAATATAGACAGCAACACAGTGTATTTCACACTGTTCTTGCCTGGAGAGGCTATGAACATCACCGACAGCAACATACAGAAATCATTTCAGAGGTATCCAAAACAGAAATCCACCCCTCAACCCTCACTGTCACTAGAAAGCTTCCAGCAAAGAGCAGAAAAAGGAATAGTCCTCCGTAACTGCTTGCTTTAGCTAGCAGAGGGAAAGGGGTATTATCTTTATTGCCAACAACATATTATGAAACCCTTAGTCTCTAAGACATGACTGGAATAGCAGCATATTCCTTGATAATAGCCACAGCAGTCTCTTCCCCATACGCCCACAATGAGCTTGAGGACAAGAAATTCGGTCCTCTCTGAAATTTTGCTTCTCTCAGTTTAATCCTCTGGCCTGTGAAGCATGTAATAAATTTTACAAGCCTTATCAATGAAGGGCTGGAACAGGCTGTAATAAAATATTTCATGAACACTTTCTAGAGCCAAATATATTATTTCCTGTATTATATAAGCATACTGAAGAAATGAAATGGGGAAACAAAAATAAGCCAGCCACTCTTTCCTAAGATCAGGCATTATTTGCTACTTCGATGTCACAAATATCAAAGGAAGTGATTATTCCTCCCCTTCAGGGCTGAATAGTTTTGAAAAAGGAGTTAACAGATATCATAAACCAGTTAAATAATTAAAAGGTAAAAGAAACAGGAAAAGAAAAGCATGTCTTAAACAGAGATGCATTTTCCCATCCTCCAGCTTCTTCCCACAGTTCCCCAAATCTGTATTTCTCACTGCATACTCACCAACTGGGAGTCCGAAGTATGACAGATTTTCAACTTTGTTCCTTTCTCTTTCATCTCACACATCAGTTCATTTAGTATGTGAGTCTGCGCCAAGTTCTTGAAGACAAAAAAAAAGCAAAGAAACGCATGCTGATCTTTCAACCATCCATTTTCTTTAGTTATAAATTCTAAATTCATGGATAGACACACCAGATACATTTCCTAATGTACAACTGAGGTTTGACTCAGATCACTAGGAAAAGCAGGTATCACCCTTATAAGAGCCAAGATCACTGATCTCAGACTGTTTCTAAAATTGTATCTACTTCTGTTTCAGTCATTCCAAAAGTGTCCTAGTAATAACTTTGTTATTTTTGTTCAACAACAAGATTCATTTTTTTTAATGGCAACATTAGTATCAGAAATCATTGTTCCTTTTAAAACCTGCAGTCCCCCTCATCGTGGCCCAAGGAGCACAAAAGCTTTGGCACACTGAAAAGCATTACCTCTCCAAATTTAAGAGAGAAAGCAACTCAACATAGCTTCGTTCCCTTATTTTTTGTTAACTTTGACTGCAGATCACTTGGGTTTCTACAATGCCCTAAGTATGGACAGAGAACAATTTCCACTCCTTACAAATTTACTCTTTGTTTGCTGAGTTTTGTAATTGTCACCATAAACACAAGGTAAAGAGTGACAGTTCAGAATACTTTTGTAGCAGTTTTCTCTTATCTGCTCACTCCTGTGTGCAGTCACACAGATGTCTCTGCTCAGCTGACAAGCAACAGCATGTTCCAGTATAAAACCCGCTAAGGCTGCTGCTTTTTTTAGGATGTTAGATTAGCTGTACACTCAACATCAATAAAAGTGCATTGGTATAGCTCATTCCTCTTAGACTGGTCAGGAAAAATAAATAAATAAACAAATAAATAAAAGTACTTTTATAACTGCACCCATTGTAGGGGCTTAATATCATCACAACACACTGTGCAGACATTTACATTATGCATAAAGTACCACTTTTCACACCCACCGGTATGGTAAATACTGTGCATTACTCATGACTGCCTAATGCTGAACTACAAATAAAACCATATGCTAGAGTACAACCCACACACATATGCAGTGTGCAAAACACTTGACATTTTCATTTGTCTCATTACTGTGAAAAATGCTACTGATCCAGGAAATTTTTTGTTGTTATTACAGGAAATATTGCTTGGATAGCAAGGAGAGAAAAGAATTTGAAAAGGACATCCAGAAGGCAGAATGAAGACTGGTAAATCAGTCAGTACATTTTCTGAAGCCTACAGTTTATACAGACTGAGTATTTCTGAAATTTATTACGGCAAATCTGTACGATCTTTACATCTTACCTGCATGACAGCATTAAAAAAGCATGTATTTCCTAAATTATTTATTCCTTTCACTGGAACTGTCGCACCATTACCAGAACTTTTTCCTTTCAGTATTTCACTTGCTTCACTGTTTTCTTCACGGAGTCGTATGATTTTTGATGAACCTATAATTAAACTATATATTAACATTACTATATAATCACATAGTTTAAACAACTTAGTGCTTCCATGGATTACATTTATCATTTTTATTATAATGTATACAGAAAGATATCTTGATGGTACTCTAAGCTGCTTTACCTCATCTTTACAAACCAAGAGACATCAGCAACTGAACTCCTGGAAAAAAAACATCCCCCCAACAACTACATATATCAAACAAAACCTTCCACAACAATTACATTGTCTCATAAGACCGTAACTTCTTCAATTATCCAAACAATAAATAAACCGGGCTTGGTGAGTTTATTAACAATAGGCAATTTAGATGTACGTTAATTAGACACTAGAAAGAGCACACAAAGGCTGCTTTTTGATGCATTTGAAGAGAAGTAACCAAAAGTTACCACCTGAAGGCTGCAAGTCTTTAGCAATTACCACACTCTGAACTGCCATGTACAACCCAGTCAGCAGCCAAATCAGAATTGGTACCAGTTTCCCCAAACATTTGCTTCTTCACCCACCTCCCTTTGCCACAGCCAGAGGAACTGCTAATGTAACCCAAATTAATAGAATGCTGCTCTTTTAATTTTAAACAACAGAAATTTGATAAAACTGCAATGGAATGAAACTGCTACCACCATAAAGTCCACGTATTTCCTTATTTCCCTTATTATTTAAATAGATGAGGGGCAGCAAAGTTAGACAGTCATTAACTTGTAGCCTAGAGGTAATGGAAAGACTTGAGATAACAATATTTAGCCTTGAATTCTACTAGCAACTTTCATATTGTCATGGTTGCAGGACTAAATATGAACATTACTGACATCTGCAGTGTCTTAAATATTGATTAACAATGCATGTCAATGTAAACGAGTTATGGACTTAATAGATGCCAAGAACTGTGATGCTGCAATCTCTGTCTTGACATATGAATTCATGTATTTGTTCTAATGAGTTTCACATTGAAGTCTCATTAAAGTGTTTTTGAGAAATAACTAACAGAGCTATTTACGTTAATGAAATGCTCATGTCAAAAGGTTCTTTTATGTACACTCCTAGGTAGTTTCTTGCTTAGAAGATTAAAAAAAAAAGTAATTAAACAAAACACAAGTCATTAAAGTATCTATTGTATCTGGTAACAAGCTTCTGATACAGTCCGTCTGCATCCTGCAGTGTCACCAAAGCATAATAATTTTTCTAAATTGCATCTAAGTTTGTCAAGATGCTGTTAGAGGTGCTTTGCTGTTTAAAAACATTTTTAAGTGTTCTCAGTAATACTGCTCACACAGCTTTAAAATATTCTCCCTTCCACTGGTGTGGAAAATTAAGACGGTACAAGGGCAAAGTAAGAGATCAAGTTCTCCTTGAAAAAGCAGGCAACACAATGAATGACAAATAGCTTGGGAGCTGCTCACGCCCTGAAACACTCAGTTTAATGGGCGGCGTGCAGCAACGCCTTTTAATTGACGTGCTTACAAGGGGCAGCTACAGTGCCTGAGCCCCGTCCAGCCACACAGAGCTGCAAAAGAACCTTAGCAGGAGAATGGGAGCTCCAAGTGACTGCAACTTGAAGGCACTGCTCACTCTCAGAAATTTAATAAGTCAACACTTCTTCCCCTCAGAAAAGCGTGCCATACAGAGGAGTGGTGGGGAGACAGTTAAAAAACAAAAAAAAAAAAAACCAACCAAAATTGTGTAAATAATTTGTGTATTAGTATACCACAGTTGTTGCATTTATCCATCGGCATTCAAAAACATCTGGGACAGCATCTTAAAGTAAACAATGTTCACAAGGCCATCTGGACAAAACTGCAGGCAAAAATTAAAGCATAAGCATATGGAAAAGCAGATTTTTCTCTTCCCTTTAGCAGTAGAGGATGACAAATGTCAAACCTAGATCTGTCCACGCTTCACTGTGCTACGCTTTGCAGCACCACCTGGCTCTCCTTGCACAGCCACCAAATATGGACAGCACTGCCACAGCAGACCATATCTGCAGGGCAAACTCAATAAAAGCATTTCACTTCATGGTTAAATGGCAGCTTCACACAAGTAGCAAGGTCCCATTTGCTGAACCTTACATACAAATTAGTTAAGGGAGGGAAAACAAAGCCAAAGCATCCAGCTTTGCGATAAAGAGCCGGATGAACACGCAATTATAAAACACAATAAATGCGAACCTGACATCCGATTGCCACAAAGCTGGATAATTAGTATAGGGACAAGGAGAAGTAGTAGTAAATTAAGAAAAGGCCTCTATGTTACTATTGAAGTTTAGGAACCTCCTTCCATTTAGAAGATTTTAATTACTGATTAATTACTCTTGGTTTTTTTAATAATTTTACAAACACAATCCACATGACATTTTACTAGGGTTTTTTTGTATCTGTGAAAAAGTCTTGACAGAAAAGTGTTGCTTTGCAATTACAAACATTACCTGCTGTCTCGCTTATTCCACGCAGATATTTTTAAAGACATACACAGAGCCAGAGGAGGGACAGCAGTTTTAAATTTAACTCTGCTTAGTGTCCCCAGCTCAGTGATAAATGACAGATGAGCCTGAAGCTGAATGTTTAGTTGACATGTGAAGAGTTGGTCAATCCTAATAGAAGATGCTGGTAATGACTGCGACAGCTATTACATCTACAGATTGGGGCTGGAGGGTCCTTCTGCAAAATTAACCCCAGGCTACAAGCATGTTATTAATCAAAAGGCTAATATGTAATTTTTTAAAGTGAATTTGCACTGAAATGTTTCATGGACTCTTGATGACTCAGTCTTGCAACCCTGTAATGTTTTACCAGGCATGCTTTTGGATATGAAAAGTGACTTTTAAGCCGGTATAGACACAAAAGGGACCCTAGCAGAAGGATTCCATCAAAATGGCTGTCATCTGCTTCTGCCCACAAGGGCCTTCAGCTGCTGGCCAGACAAGAGAAAAGAAGTAGTCCAAGCCATTTTTCTGTGTGCAGTAATACCTGTTATAAAGGAACTTGTTAGCGAGAGCAAGGTGGGTGAAAAGCACAAAAGTTATTAAGTTCACAGATTGATTTCTATCCATAGTTCACTATTACATCTTTTAGAGAGCTGACATGGAGACCTCCAACCTCTCTGCCCTTCCCAGGCACTGTAAACATCAGCCCCGGGCAGGCCTGTCCTCCACTGCGAGGACAACGTATCTGGCTCTGACTGTTTTTGGAGCTCACACATTCAGACTCCTCCTGCAGTTTTGTTGCAGACGTGGCCTTTCTCATCCAGTCACGCAGGGACAACTCTCACCCAAGGTGGTCCTTGATCACTCCAACATACTTTGCCCTTGATAAAGCGTATCTCCCCTACCAGAGCACTCTGCCAAGACCCATTGCCCAGCTTTCCACCCAGCTCATCACACCCTAATGACCATCTCTTCCCAGGCCTCAGGCCAGTGCCTACCTCTGGTCCCACCATAACATCCCCCTCCAGCTCTCACTCCTTTGGCTCTCAGACAGCTGCCTTTGTACATGGGCACCACCCTCGTACTCAGCAAAGCTTCCTGATGTCACCCTGCTTTCCTCCATGCTGGCAACCCCCCTTCCCCACCAGACCCAGAGAAAAGAGGACAAGAGTCACTGACTGCTCCTCTGCTACTGATCTTGCTTGCAAGGCACTCTTGTCTTGCCACCCTTATCCTCAGCTTTTTTTTTTCCTATATCTGCTCACCTGTAGTCTCGTCTCACAAGCTCTCTGGAGGCAGGGAACATGGTTTTGTCCCACGGCTGCACAGCACCAGCCTCATGGGTGCGTGACTGAGAATCCCGAGCCCAATGTTAACACAGACAATGATTCAGTCCGTGAATCAGAGCAAGTCACCAGACTCAGTGTGCAAACACACATGGGTGCTGACACACCCACTTGCAAAAGATATTCAGAAAAGTTATCGCAGGTTCCCTATCAATTTGTTTTGCCCATATTTCAGACATTTGCAGCGACCATGGACTTCTGTACCACCCTTACTGAAAGTGAGCTGTGCCCAGGGGTGCAGATGGCATGCAAGCAAAAGGATAAATTACATCCAATTTTTCTTTCAGCCGGGGGAGTAGTGGTTTTGCTTATCTTTTCAATGCGACTTTTTTTTTTTAATTAAAAATGAGGGTTCCAGGAATATGCACTTTTATTCCAAGGTCAAGCCTTTTCTGTTGAATGCAACTCTGGCACTTCAGCTGAAGGTCTTCACGGTAAAAACAAGGTTAATAGATTGCTCTTCTTTTACCAAGTTCTCATCACACTGCATTACGAAATAATACTAAATTGTCTGGCACTCCTTTTTTATTTGAAAAGTTTAATTTTTTTTTCAACACTGTACAACAATGAGAATCTAACCCTTAGAAAAAACAGCATGGTTCTCTTCTGAAATGGTCACTAGCTTTATGTTTTACAATCCAAACTTCTCCTGCAGTGTTACAATCCTAACTAATTAAAGACCACAAACTGCAATTTTATTTCTCTGATTCTGCCAGAATGTTATAAACTAAAAAACACATCTTCAGAGTGTGAAAGAGCAAGGTATTCAAGCACCAGTTTTGATCCTCTACACTCAGATGACTTGTGCTACACCTCACAAGTAAGTAAGTACCTGGACTGGAAAGGGAAGAATCCATAGATAAAAATGACAGAAAGTCTAAAAAAATCTTTTCTCAATGATAGGGTTTTCATTTCTTTGTGATGGGGATAATTAACAGTAGCCCCTAAAAATGTAAATAAACTTGAAAGAAAATTTATGACTGGAAAAAAATGTCTTTTTCCTGAAGTGTAGCTCAGATTTGGAGAATTAACATATTCTGCTTCATTTTGCTATTTAATGTTCTTTTTAAGTAGACAGAATGCACTTATACAACTTCAAGCTCCAAACTACACATAATGAAAATCAGTTATGAAATAATACAATTATGTTCATCAGTGTGATCCTTTGTCAACTGCTAATATCCACAGATGAACACAAATCTGAGAAGTTATTTCTCATACTATTTGTTTTTCCATACCACTTAACACCTATTACTTGTACTGTAAAATTATATATTTTTTAGTCTTTGTTTTACGTCAGCTATATTCATTAAAACAGAAATCAGGTTCCTAACTTTCACCTACTGGCAAATCTCAGCAGCTGAACTTACTAGCAAAATCTCATTCCTCTGCTTGACCTTCCCAAAGATAAATTTATCTATAAAATTTGAGAATAAATATTCTTTCTTTCCATTCTATTGCCACACAAACCAATTTAATTAACTGCTTTATAAAAAAATGAGTATTCAACCTTATGTCTCCACTGACATCTAATTTGGCTTTTGTAAAGGAAAATACGCATAATACTCACTTTTAAGACTGCAAAACAATTTATTTTCTCCAGCAAATGAGCAGACATGCAGATCGCAATGTCTCAGCATGGTTTCTGTGTACTACATGTGCATTATGTCCATGTGAAGCTCACAAGTGTGCCACACGGACAATACTGCACCTGCCTTTCTGTGAAAATCATCATGGCCTGCTAACCTTTTCCACAAAACACATTTCTGGGTGGTACACCCTAGAAAGCAATCTTGCTTTATTCTTCCATCTTGTGCCCAACATGACCTCTTAACCAAACAGACTCCTCCAAAAAAATAAAAAGGCCAAAAAGAAAAAAAAAAAAAAAAGGCAGGCATTGCTGGGTACAATAAACCATAGGATCAGATGCGAAAACCACACAGCTGCAAGCATTCTTTTGGGAACCCAGCACTGGGATTTATCTCAATCGCTTAATGTAATTACAAAAGTCAGTCATGTAGTAGTAATGTAATTTGCACATTTTTACAGCTGAAGTGAAGTTGGATCTTTATGAGAGGCCGAGTGAAAAGCAGGGATCCTGCTGCCACACTATTCCACCACATTAGTACCAAATGACAAGCATTTTGCTTTTGTTTATTTTCCAAGATGCATTAATTAGGAAATCTATATAACCCTCCCGTACGTGTTTAAGCTGATTATTTTATCTTTAAATGGCTCCTGCACTTTCAAGAACTGAAAAAAAACCTAGCAACCTTCATCTGTTACTTATATCCATGTTCATTCTGCATTTCTGCAGAAATTTCTACACGATGCTATTTGAATTTTAACAATGTACCATGTCAACCAGTTGTTGCAACAGAAAGAAATCCAGACATAAGATGAATTGTTGTTGCAGTGTCACATTCTGATAGGAAAATTAAGTGTCTTCACTTTGTGGTTTTTTTTTAGGAAGAAACTGAAAAGCACTGGGAAAAGAGCACAAGACTGATTTTCAAGTGAGAAATATGAATTATTAATTGTCAGGTTTATGCTAATGTTTTCTCACAAGTTATTTTTCATTCATTTAAAATTAGTTTATGTTTTTAATGGCTAAATATACAAAATAAATTTTAAAAATCTAAGCCAACTAATAATTTAAAGCATGACAGTTACACTGAAAACATCACTGTAAAATGAAAAAAATCCTACACTCAAAAAAAAGATAAGTTATCAAAAGCAGAGTTAATTTTCACTGTTACGCTTCATGTCTTTTGTGTTCTGGAAAACAGCATTAATTTCATTTCAATTTCAGATTTTATTTTTTTAAAAATCCTTAAAGGCAGTCTAATTTAAAGACAAGAAAAAATCTTAATTTGTTACATTTCTTTAGGGGAAGGACTAAGTGTGCCAGCCCAAGCCTTTGACACAAAACAGAGAAGGCATTGCTGTTACATTTACGGAAGTGAAACAAGAATGTCAGCCCTCGTTGGGAATTCCCTCTCAGGCATACTACTTATTTATCCATACACAGTTGCGTCCCAGGCTCTTCCAGCGAGGAGCATGGCCCAAAGCAACAGCCTGTGCTGGGCAAACAGCTTTTTCCTCTTTTCCTTGACACCTAAGAAAACCAAACAAGTCACAGAATCATAGAATGGTTTGGGTTGGAAGGGATCTTAAAGATCACCTAGTTCCATCCCCCCTGCCATGCGCAGGGACACCTACTAAACCAGGTTGCTCAAAGCCCCATCCAACCTGAGCTTGGACACTTCCAGGGATGGGGCATCCACAGCTTCTCTGGGCAGCCTGTTCCAGAGCCTCACCAACCTCATGGTGAAGACTTCCTTCCTTATATTTAATCTAAATCTACCCTCTCTCAGTTTAAAGCCATTACCTCTTGGCCTTTCACTACATGCCCTTGCAGAATGTCCCTCTCCAGCTTTCTTGTAGGCACTCTTTAGGTACTGGAAGGCTGCTGTAAGGTCTCCCTGGAGCCTTCTCTTCAACAGGCTGAACAACCCCAACTCACTCAGCCTGTTCTCATAGGAGAGGTGCTCCAGCCCTCATGTCAGTCAAATTAGATTCCACTTTTGGAAACAGCAAGAGGAAAGCCAATCCTTTGCCAGCAACAGAAGGAAAAGGGATAAGAGACTGTGAATGCATCTATCAATCTGCGTTGGACGATGGGAAAAAGACTATTTGGTGTGGCTTAATTGATCTGGGATGAGGAAAAACTCCTCATTCAGCAGGCAGAGCTCCACTGAAATTAAGAAACTGCTGGAGATACATTAATTCTGATGAGATGCCCTGCTGGTTAATCGGCATTCCCAGAGCTCTCAAGAATGGGATCCAAACCGCCATACTCTGCCACATGGAGAAGGTCACAGACTTCCACCTTTAAAACATTCCTGGCAGCACACACACACACACTTCTTGCATGAATACAAACTTGCACCTGACCCTCAGCCCCTTCCCAGCTCAGAACAGGAGCCACAACAGCCCCTCAGGAACAACCTTCACATGCTGAGACCTCTTGCTGCTGCAGTGGCCACCCCGCAAGGCTTGTGCCTGAAAATACGCATTTTCAAACCAGTATCAAAATAAAACACAAATACATATGCAGCAGAAACACATTCTGCCTGGCTCTGCTATAAACACCTGATTTTTAAGAAATCTTTGGCCTCATTAAAGCTTACTTTTCCTGAGTTAGTTTGGAATTTCAGTTGCTTAATTTAAGACATTTCACAGAAAAATTAAAATACTTTGAAGTTTCACAAATTAAGAATCTAAACCATGAAGCACAGAGTCATATCTCTCAGAAAGTCTTATCCAACAGCACAAAACCAGGATGAAATTATTTCCACTAAATGAACTCAAACAGACACTACAGCATTTTCATCTGTAAGCAAGCTGCAACATCCATTTATTACATCCAAACTTAAAACTGAAGCTGTGAACAAAACTGTATTTCCATTGCTGCAAGCAAAAAGATGTAAAAGTAGCAATTTATTGATTTATTACAATTAAATACCTTAACATGCAACTTGTGGCTAGATTAGAATATAAAATATGTATTTCTGAGTGGCCCTTGATCTTTTTACCCTCAAAAAATACATAACACCTCTTAAAACCAGTAGGATTTATGCACATGCAGCTACAGGAATACCTGGTCTAATTCAGTAAGGCTATCCTTGTCCATTCTTACTTCTAACCAGTTGATTATCTCTGCAGCTGAGGGTGATGGGTACAAAGTTCTATCTACTATTACATAGATTGAGAAGATATAGTAGGCTTCTACCATGGGAAAATAATTTAATACTATTTTCTATTCATAGAAATGAGTGTTCTATCAATTAAAACCCAATAACATAAATTAACAAAAAGCATTACACCAAACAACAGAGTACTAGATAATCTACTTAAACAAATTTAATTAACTGCGGAAAACAAATTTAAATCAAATGCATTTTAAGATGTGACACATCCACACTAGGAAAATTCAACTCATTTATACTTCTATTCAGGTTTAGCACATTAATTTATATGGCATCTTATTTACGGTAACATCTTCTCCACAATAAACTTCCTTCATTAAAGACACAATTTGGAAAAACTGCCCTACAGTGCCAATAATATTTTTAAAATGTAATGATACTGTAGAAAAAAAAAATGACATATTTCGACAGGCATTGCTTCCCCACGTAATTGTTCAATTACAAATTGCATTATATTCACATCATACACCATTTTTCAAGTGTATGTTTAACATGACTCAAAATCTGAAATGCTCATTTTAGAGACAGTATATTACAGATGCCTCCAAATAAAACTATTTGTGTAAACTTACTTGGTTCAGCCCTGGAACCATGTTTTTGAAGAAAGTCGACTATCTGTGCCAAAACTTTTTTGTTGCAATGTGTTGACAGCTCTTCATCACATTCATAACACCTAAACAAAAGAAGAAACAAACTGGAATTCAGGATACCTGGATGCAACTCCTAGCTCTAACAAACCTCTCAAACAACCTCATGCAAATCACTTCAGGTCTGGGTTTCAATTTTCCATACTAAAAAGAGGAATAAAACTGAATTCTCTCATCCCATATATGCTCTTCTATAGATCAGCCCCAATTCACTGCGATACTTAGAGATCTATATAATCTCAGTTTATAGTCCTGCAAATAACTATACAGAAACAAGCAGTAAGGACAAACTCCTGTAACCAGTCAACTCTCCACAGAACAGAATGGACTCAAACTTCTATTCTAGTATTGACTTGTGACCTCTCTGAGAGTCCTAAGGACAAACTAATTTTCTCTCCAAAAAGACTCTTTCCTCTATATAAAGTAATGATTTTATCTGTCAGAATCATTCCTTACCACAAGAAGACACTGCTTTAAGGTAGTCCTTATATACAGGCATACATGAACACCTGCACACTCATTCTCACCATATGATCCACGTGCTGAGGTTGATAACAATGCAATGAGGTTCTGTGCGCGCTGTCTGGAAGTGCTTCAGAGAATGCTGGCCTTCTGAGTTCTTACTACATCCCTGAAAACGGAAACATCAACACGGCAAAGGGAAAAAAGAGAAGTAGGGAAATATTACATTATTAGTAAATAAACTGCAAAAACTTTACTTTTCAAAATTAGACAGAAAGCTATAGTGACCTAAATACCCTTTTAGCATTCTCAAGGATTGAGAGGGTTTAACGTTCTTTATAATTCAGTATTAAATATATCAGGTTTGTTTTTTCTTTTTTTTTAATGAACACATTTTCTTTATACTAATAAAGGAAAATCAATGACAACACAAACCCAAAATTTCATCTTTTCTACTTGGAAAAAAATCAGTTGAAAGTACAGAAAATCAGCAAGTTTGTTTTAACTTAATAGAAATAATTCCTAATTTTTGAATAAGTATCAATAGCAGAAAACAATGCCATTCACAAAAGAATTCTCTAAAAAATAAGAATGAAATTACTACGTATCATATTTGGTTCACAAAATATTAAGAAAAGGACAGCATAGGTAACTCTCACTGGTCAAGAATCTCAAATGCATTCCAGATAGCAAATGCAAAAGGTACATAACTTGTTTTGTACCAAAAAGGCTACTCAGAACACACTATGCACAGCATCTTCAAGAGAAAGCATTTGCAATTTTGTAAATATCTACAGAGAGGGACTGAAAAGATTCAGGACTGGTCTCTGTGCAAGGCATGAGTTCTGGAGGCTATTAACAGATGAAAAAGCACGCAGAGTTAACGTCTTTTAAAAACCCTTAACTACAAGTTTTCAGAGACAAAATTTACGAGTTCTCCTCAGACCTAGTTAACTATCTTCTGAAGCCTGCAAAAAAACACGTTCTTTTCAAAATTAAATCTGAGTAGATAATACTGGTAGAAGCTGGCTTCTGTCCTTACTGAAATAAGATCTACTAGAAGTCTAAGAGAATTGTGAAATGTTTTGTTCAGGCAACTATTAGCCAAACCAAGCGTGACATTGCCTATAAAATGAATTTTTCTGTATCTGGCTTTACTTCACTCACAGGGCAGAAACCTGTGCAAGCCCTTGGGGTCAGGACCTGCCATTTCAAACTCTGAAGCCACAATTTGACATTATAACTGATCCAATCTACTGGCAAGCTGCCACAAAAAGCAGCATTCTCACTTCGGCACAGACCTTTCTCCCTGGTTTCGATCAAATCTAGAAACTGAGTGCCCACAGTATAAGTTGATCCAGTGATATACATATTTGTTTTTTTCATTCATTTGTATTTGCGGGATCTTCTGTGAGACGAGCCAGCAGAATGGATGCATTTTGCAACCACACAGTTCCTGCAGCCAGTTTTCTGTAAGCAGCAAGAGCGTGCAGGTGAAGAGCACAGCAAAGGTAGGACCATTACTTACTGCTCATTATGCCAAGCTGCACCACAAGACGAAAAGCTAACCCAAAGCACTGCTGAAAATGAGAGAGGAACATAAGGCAACATCCCACTCCACTGAAGAAGCTGAAGCACGGATTCTCACAACTAAGCACTTATGTCACAGTGTTTCACTGAAGGTGATGAGAGACTAAACAGACAAGGATCCTTTAGAAAACCAGGGCTGATCCACCTCCATAAACTGGCAGCGTATGCTCACCTGAGAGCCACATTTGAGACACAGCCATATGTCCGAAGGTGCCACAGGCTCACCATCACTCATCCGCCTCTCCTTCAGACACTCCGCACATATCGACCAGACGCTCTGAGCTACCGCCCTCTTCACATGATGCACATCCACTGCTTGGCTCACGTGCTGGCAGGTTAAGCCTAGAGAGAACAACACATACTCACTTTCGTCTATTAAAAATCACAGCTATGAAAGGGAGCTTGTGTAGACTAAAAGAGCTGAGTCTTCGATGAATTCAGCATCAGGAAAAAAAAAACAGCAAAGAACTAAAATAGGAAAAGTCGGCCAGCTGTTCTGCATATGATGAATTTCATGAAATATCTATTTCAGTCTCTCTATAATAAAAGTCCTTTTCAAGTTAACAAAGCCACCTCTTAAAAACAGATAAACTACTTTGTACAAAAATGCAAGGACTTCTGTACAAAACTAATTTCCCTGTTTCTTTTTGGTTTTTTGTTTGTTTGTTTTGTCAACAGTAAAAAACTACATAAATCTATTTTTGCATATAACAACACAGGCAGCTGACCTCCTTTTCAATCCTTGAAGAAAGATTTCCAAATACCCATTCATCTCTACTACAGATGCCCACTCTGAACATGAACTCTGAACACCATTCTTCTCTGTGATACTTTTTGCACAAATTCCACCATAATATCACAGGAAAACCTAGGTTTGAAGGAACCTCTGAAGGCCATCTTGTTCAAACCTTCATTCAAAGCAGGGCCAAATACAAATTTAGATCTGGTTGCCAATGGCTTTGTTCAGCTGAGTGTTGAATATATTCAAGGACAAAGGTTAACCAACTCACTACAAAAATCAGTTTTCTGTCTGACCATCCTCAGGGTGAAAATAAAATAAATTTCCTCATACCTAGCCAAATTTTCCTTGCCCTAACTTTTGTCTGTTGCCTTTAGCCCTTTCGTTGTGGACCTCCTAGAAGGGTCTGCCTTTGCCTTCTCCATAACCACCTATCAGGCATTCAAAAAAAGAAACTATACTTTCATTCATATGGCTTAACAAAGCCGTTACCTTCAGCCCCTCTTCACGCATCATGTTCTCAATCTCCTTAAACAACGTGGAAAGGCTGACTCACTGCTGCACTCACTCCAACAAATCAATGTCTTTCTTGTAACGTGGAGCCCAAAATGGGACACAGTACTCCAGATGAAGTCCCACAAGAGCTGAAAAGATGGAAAGAACCACATACCTCACCCTGCGCTCTAGTTAACAGAGTCCAGCATACAGCAGGCACAAGCCACACCACTTGCTTTTATTCAGCATGTGCACTGGGACCCCCTAGGACCTCTTCTGCAAATCTGCTTTCAAGATATTGATTCCCATCCTGTAATTGTACATAGCTGTTTTGGCCGAGGTGCCAAACTCTCCACTTGCCTTTGTTAAACTCTGAGAAGCTTCTCCTAGCCCATTTCTCCAGCCAGTCTAGCTCACTCTGAAGTGCAGACCCACCCTCCAGCATACTAACTGCTTGCCTCAATTTGTTGTCATGAAGATGACAGAGCTCAGCCTCACAATAACATCATCCAGCTCTCTCAGCACCTTCAGGTGCATCCCATCTGATCCTGTGGACTTGTACATGTCTAGTTTGCTTAATAGTTCTCAATCTTCTTCTATTCTGGACAATGCCTACACCCTAGAGTCTGCCACTAGGCTCAGAGACCAGGAAGGACCAAGTGCAGAGCTTACATGTGAAGACAAAAGCAACGGAAGGATTGAGTTCCTCAGCCTCTTCTCATGCCACATGTCCCTAGGTTCCCTGCTCCCTAGAGCAGCAGGTTTGCACTTGCCTTGGCCTTCATTTTACTGTCACAGTATCCATACAAGCCCATCTTCACATTCCTCATCAGATTCAACTCTAAGGCTGGTTTACGTAATCCCACCCCTGCACATTAAGGGCCCCTGCAAGCGCAGCCTAAACCTGCCTCCACCTTCTCTGCCCTTTCTTTTTGTCTCTGAGCTCAGCCTGAAGCTTCTTGTTCAGCCAAGCAGCCTCCTGTGACACATGCCTGACCTTCCATGCATGGGAAAGGATCGTTCTCCTGCTTTGAAGTTGTCATTAAAGATGAAACAACTCTCCAGCCCTTCAGGGTAGTCACACAGTGTAACACCCAATCATGTCATAAACACTTGACTGAGGATATTTCTCTTATAAATTTAAACAAGAAAAGTATTTAATGGTAGTGCTGATTCGTGGGTTTCATCTATCAACATTGAAGTTATTAGCCCTCAACCTCAGGGCTGAACATCACCTAATGTATTTACCTGAAATATCATCTGAAGAGTCTTCATCCTGCAGCCTGTTGGGCCTTTTGCTTCTCTTTGGTTTCTCGGGGTTGGCTCTGGAAGGATCTTTCACCCGCATCTGTTACTTACTAGGAAAGAGAAACAGAGGTTGCTTCATCGTCTAAATACTTTAGCAAATGGAGTGGGTTTGAACTCGAAAAGTTTGAGATCAAACCGTACATTCAAACCTCACGAACAGAGTTTTGGGTTTTGACTAACGTCAGCTACTGCGTAACAAGGAGTATGAACGTGTCAGGAATGAACTCTTAGGAATGCAACAAGATCAGTTAGTTACTCTACGTGACATTATGAATCGTATCTGTAGCTATAGGGGTGACACACTTCCAGGCAGTGGTGTTAAATATTTGAGATATCGAGATTCTCTTTATTTTTGCTATGGTAAACTACCACAGAGCTCCAGCCATACCTTACCAGGAAAACTTCATCAAAATGAAATCATCTCTTTCTTAACACATCTCCCTTAGAAAACGTTTCAGTCACCATTTACCCTTGCACATTCCCTAAAAGCTTTTGAGCAATTTCAAACACTTTAATAGAACACAACATTTTCCAAATCTCATGGAAGTGTCCTCTCCTATGAGGGAGGACACACTGGAATGCAAGATCACCCCTCTATTAAACATCAGAGAATCCATATGGATGAAGTCTCCCATAGGATATTTGGGTCATTAATGAAGCAGGCCTATAAGGAACAGAATTAAAAGATAAACATTTGCCGCTAAACTTTGAAAAAAGTCCTCAGAGATTTCAGCACAACAGTCATTTAATCAAAATCCAAATGTGAATTCACTGCAGGAGTATAGCCACGCCTCACGCAAACAGCTTCTGAGGCTCAGTTTACAGGTTGTCTTTTAACTATGTGCTGCATAAAAAACAAATTTATGTTTTCATATACAAAGCATATGAATGTAAGACAGTCAAATACTCATACACTGCAATCCTGTGAGCCATGCTGTTCAGAAAAAAAATGACATCTTGTGTACCACAAACAGGTTAATAACATCACCTAAGCCACCAACACCAAATATTTTCAAGACTGCTACTTCATTTATGTATAGGAAACCTCTAAAATGCCCTACATTTTGGAACAGTGAAACACTTATTCTTGCTACAGATCAAGTGGATAAGTTTGCCCAAGTCTAAAAAGTTTGTCTACCTACGTTTTTACATCTTCTCTGTACTACTGAAGTTCTGAGAAACAAAGAAACTGACCTGTATATTGAACTCAGTATTCCATTTCCTTTCTTATTGATTAAATCAATCAGCAGAACAGTCATCTATATCCATACTAGAGCATCACCACCACTGGTACCTCAACAGCCTTCACCAAAGTGAAGCAGGCAATTCATACCTCAAAGCTCCTGTTCCAGGTTCTTACAGATCTGGACAGACGTTTCTGCATCTGCCACACATACTGTTAGCACTGGAGGTTTTCTGCATGAATGTATCACCTAGAGATTTACTTTGGGCAAGTCAAATTTCTGTAGAGTACAAAAGAAACTTTTAGTCTCTCCTTCCTTGCATCAGTGGCTTCATGCCTCCTCAACCTTTCAAAATGCATGTCATTTTTCACAGAATGCAGCTTTACATACCAATCAGTTTATACTACATTAAATACCATTATCTTATTAAATTATAGATTTAAATTTTCCTGTACTTAAGGGTATAAAGCTTCGGATGCTTAGACATGCAAGTGAACAATGCCACTGAATTCAGCTTTGCTGGTTTTGTAGGCTTGCGATTCGTGTTCATACAGTAGGAAAGATCTCAATATTCCAGCTCTTGACTATTTATATTCAACAGATGTTAGCACGCCTAATGTACATCAACAGCCACGTATCACAGCATCCATTGAACATGAAAAGGTGCTTCAGAGCTCAACAACTTCAACTGTGTATTTCTGCCTTGGCACCTTATATCATATATATCCAAGCTTCATGTGAAACTACCCATCACCACTTGTCCCACTGCTGCTTAACAGAGCACAAGATTCATCGAGACATTCATCAAACAGTAAGGCCAATACAGCTGCTCTTAGAAAACCCATGATTTTATGTAGAGTCAATAGCAAAGACAGCAAAAATGTCCTCCCTGAAGGAACATAGTTGTGTTTAGGTTATTCAACATTGACATAAACTATCTACAAGCTCATTTCAGCATAACAATTTTAATCTCTTTGGACGGATTACATAAACCTGTCCAAACCCCAGATATCACCCAAATGAAAGTCATGTTCATATCAGTACACTTAGAGAGCTCTAATAACTTCATGAAAGAGTAATTACGGGCCCAACCAGCTGAAAAACAAGCAAGTCTTTACCACCTGTGAAATCCCATGGCCCACAGGCCAGGTGACATGATCCAGATCGGGGCACACACAGCCCACCGCTGAACCCACCCCTCTAGCATCCTTCAGGACTCATGGAAAAGAAAAAGTGTCAGCTGGTACCCACAGCAACTGAAAATGTGGCATTTCCGACCCAATATAATCAACATGGCATTAAAAATGAACACTGGCATAAGAAGCCAGCGTTCACACTGCAGGTTTGGGAACCCACTGAGCAACCCGGAGACTTCTCAGTCTTGTTTCAGTGAGAGCAGGCAGAACAAAAGATAATACGGACCATTAGATTAATCAGTTTCCATGAACACACATATAGACAGGCATCCATCAGACAATGTTTACTGACCTGTGAGCACATCAAGGACCTAGCCAGCCGGGGTTTGTGCCTGGTTTTGAAAAGCTTGTAAGTGGGATGAAAGGGCAATGAGCTACTCAGCGTGTATCTATGATGTAAGTAGCACAATACATATGCACTACTATCTGCCCTCTTCCAGTATACTGGGGACAGAAAATATTACGAGTGAAAGATCTCATTTAACAATTAAAAATTATCAACATTTCAAAATGTTTACACCAGGAATTTGATTATTATATTTAATTGAGACAAACAAGGAAGAAATCTGAGGTGCTTCAGAAATGACTTCTCAGAAACCTTTTCATTCATGGGAAATAAAAGATCTAGATTTTATTGGAATTAAAACACTGAACAAACACATACTAAAGAAAGTATTAAATACAGCTAAGAAAAAAGCAAGAGAGAATTGCTATGTTGACCATGGACACAAGGCATTCAGGACAAGCAGGCAGAGGATAAACAATTTACACAAAATGAACTTGATACACAGAAGATTAAAAACCATGGCAATATTCCCATGATTTGCCCCTTACCAAGCAATTCTCCTATTTTTTTAATGTGTTTAAGGAGTAATTTGTAGCTACAGCCATCAACTGTGGAGTGTCCTAATGGACACAGACTCTCCCTCTTTCCCCACGCAGACAGAAGTCACATGAATCCTTGCTTGGCAGTTTCTTTTTGTGACGGAAAAACAACCACAGTAAGTTTTTCATTTTGTATACACTAAATCAAGTCACAGTGCAAATGATACTTGACTACTCCACCTAACAAATAAAACAACCCCTGATTTTTGTGGTAGAAAAAGCTGAGTTCAGAGGGTATGTTAGCTCCACCCTGATTTCTATTTGGCACACAGTAAAAATCTTAAGTAGAAATTATGCAGTTTCATGGGGGAAAAAAAATAAAAATAGAAAGAGCTAAATCTCTTCCTTTTAAACAATCATCTCATAAAAAACCTACAAACCAGTCCTTGCAAAACATGTCCAGATTCTTTGAGTTCAGCATACAAGAGTTTGAAGTGTAATCATCACTTGCTATTCTCAGTTTACATTTTACTTCTCAAAAGACTCCTAATGCCAGTCTGCCTACAAAAAGCTGATTAAGATCAAAAGCTCCTCGCTACAACAGCTTGTTTCCACCTTTCTAGAAAGAACAAACCACTTCAAAAGCAGTAGAATGATCTGCCTACTTATTTTTAAAAGTTTCAAATTTGACAAAGTGCCAAAATCAAAGTGCTAAATTTGTTAGGTAAAGTATGCCTTTAGTATTTTAAATGCACAGTATGCCTGAAAGTCTATATTTAACAGCATTAATATTTCTATATTTAGAAATGCACTCTCTATAAAGTATATATTTAGAAACTAAAAATGGATGGATGCAGTTCCTAAAATAAATAATTGTTATTTTTTAAAATGTTATACTTTACTGGAACTTAGTAGAGCTAGGACCAATAAAAGACAAAAGGCTGGTGTGAACTAGAATTCACTTTTATTAAAAAAACAAAACAAAAAAACAAAACAAACAGCTTGTTCCTCTGCACAGTATCTTTATGCAAAAGAGGTGGAGAAGCAAATTATGTCTTCACCTTCTAGACTCCCCAAAAACCTATTCCCATCTTATCATCTTGCACATCTTACTTAGAGGTTGAATCCCTCCTCCTACAATGTCTACAGCTCACTTGCTAAATTTTGAAATGTGGCACCTTAGTGAGTTTTCCCATGCTGTACGTTCTATATGATGCTTAGGAGAAACCCAAACGAGATCATCAACATGTTAGAGAAACAACCTGCTGTGCTGCCTACTACCGTGTCACCACTTCCATCTGCCAAGATCCACTTTTTGCCTCCTCTTATAATTAGGGTGCCAGCTCTTTCGGCGTAGTGCCACATTTTTGTTCTTATCTGTGTAATACCCATCACGACACTTTTCCTGACTCTCAATTAATGAGGATTACACTTGCATTACTAGAATTCAAACAACAATATAAAAATGGTGTAATAACCATCAGCTCATCCAAGCACACGTATGCTATGAAATACAGACATGTGAGTCTATAGATAGTCTCTGGATACTATTTTGGACACAGCCAAGACTCTTCCAGTAGAACTGGCCATTAACTGTGACACCAGTCTTGTTAATTATTTCATCAGTGAGCACCTGAATTCAAAGAAGCCAGGGCAAATACATTCATCTCAATTAATCTGAGGTATCTTAAATTCCAGCTGTCTTACCACTTGTAGTCAAACTTTCAAGTTAAAATGATACCACTTTATGTTGCTAATGCCAAAAACAAAAACAAACACAACAAACTTTCATCACGTTGAAAAGGCACAGCACGCACTGGATACAGTGCAAAAATAGCATTTTCATGTAAACAAGGCCCAAACAAGGGCCTGAGGAGCAGCAAAGATGTGCAGATAAAGTCCAAAAGCCAAGATGTTCTGCAGCACATCCATGAAGGGTCTTTATGAGCTCCCATGGTACTGTCAGAGTACAGAAGGAAAAGCCTCGTACAGGTCAGTAATGCCAGTTCCTCTGCAGAATTGCTACATGTTTTGATATAAGCTGCAAGTTGATATATTTTGGATGTCTGTTCCGAGCATTACCTGTGGCATTTTGGCTTGCTCACCACTAGATCAAATGTCACCCCATCAGAGCAAGAACCGCATCCATCACGGTTGGCAACCGGGCAGTGTCACCCATCAACGGGCTGGGAGGCTCAGTGCTCTGACAGCCACCAAAACCTTTGCGGCAAACAAGCTCCTGCTGCCCACTAGAGCAGTAAAAGGACCAGAACTGCTGACTGGTAGTGGCAGCAACACTTCTTCCCCTGGAAAATGTCATCTGAAATTCTGAAAGTGTCATCTCCGAGATTTCCTAGCCCAAAGGCACATCACACATCCTACACCGTCACTGGAGCTCAAACGCCAATCTTGACATTATATTACAGTCCTAAAAGGGTGAGACACTGATGTACTTTTTGCACAAGAAGTGAGCTGGAGCCTTCAGACCACTAGATAAAACTTTCCAAGTGACAGTAAAAATCCCATAGCATTTCTCACTTTTATTAATCTTTTTTATCCAGATGGCCAAGGTCTGTCAATGTTCACTTGTGCATCCTGCGCAATCCCTCCCAGATCTCTTACTGAAACCTACCCACCACAGAAAACCTACACCTAAGGATAAACAGAAAACAGATACGTCCAGAAACTAGAATAAAATGATCCTGTAACTAGGTTTATGACTGAAGTAAATAAGAAGATTGAGTGGGTAAAAGGAGAAGTATTTTGATGATATATTTCTGGTAGTATAGCAAAGGTTTTGCTAGTGTCTTATGCAAAATTCCAGGGATCCTTGTCAATATCAAACTCATAAGGCAAACTGCAACTTTTGCTTATGCTCTTTATCCCTCCTTAAAGGTATTTTAAAAAAATATTAACACACCAAGAGGTAAAAACATCTGGGTGGATGGTCTAACACGGGTTTCCCAACATACACGTGGATATCCTTTAAAAAGCAAAACACCTAAGTACCATAAAAAGAGCCATGGCTTATAACTAATGAAGTTAGCCCACAAGTGAAAACTCCCTATGAGAAAAGGCAGTCAGATGATAGAGCTAACAGACTATGCACTCGTATGATATGAAACACCGATGCAAACAGCGTCATCATTTCTGAAAAAGTGAGGCCATAACCAGTGAATAAGCAGTGAACTCATAGTATCTTGTCAGGAAAATCATGCAGACAAAAACTGGGAAAAGGCAGTTCAAGATGAAATATGAGTGAAGGATGAACTTAAAAGAAATGCTAACTCTGTAAAGTCTTAGAAAAAATAAATTAAAAAATAAATAAATAAAGTAGTAGCAAGTAACAAGAAGGAAGCGTGGTTGCAGCACAGTGTGTGAGATAGCAGACTGCAGCCCCCGCAAGATAATAATTCAACTGAGACTCACACCATACCCCTGCCTAGGGGGTTGTCAGAGCAGGTGAAGGAAGACAACAGCTCTCACGTAACTTCCCATCTACTCTGGAAGAGTGTTGTGGGAGTCAGCTAATTAATGGAAGTAAACCAGATAAAACCATAAAGAACTAGAGAAAACTCAACTGAGCTCTTTGAAAGTCAAAGTCTTGCCACTAAGCACAAAAAACTTCATTCCATTTTCCTCCTCAACACAAACTGCCCCAGTTTGTTTTGATGACATGTCTAAAGTGGAACAACTTGTCCTTGATCTACGATTGATGCTCACGGCAGAACCCATGAGACACTAGCTGCATTTCCGTGAAACTCACAGAAACAAAATTACAGAGCACCAGTTCTTCAATATTTCATGAAGAAATCTGACAAAATATTTACAACCGTAGTAAACTACACAGCAACTTCACACACGCACGTTCTGCTATCAGTCTGGCACATGCTCATGTCACTACTATGCTTCCATTTAAAAACATAGAAAATGAGAGTGCAAAGAATCCTTTAAACACAACTCTGCTTTATATGACTGTATGAAAGGATTATTTAATGGAATTGGGAAATATTTGTAGCTAAGGATGACACACAACAGAATACAGTGCTACACCTGAAGTTATTGCCACCTGCTTCTACATTCTTGATGTCTTACTTAATTATTCTGCACCTGTGTTTAACATGCTGACACGTGTATCCTATTTAACCAGGCGATTAGCAACCTATCTATAGCAAGAGGAGGATGAAGTCCCAAAGTAAACCACATAAACAGCAAAAGACTGAACGAAGGTCTAAAAAAAAATCCAGGAATCTGAGAATCAAGACATTAAATCAAATACAACATGTGGAGTTTGCAGTTACGGGTCTAAAATACAACATCTCTGATTAATTGAGAAGACTGTCACCAAGCTGTCACCTAATCACCAAGCACATCCCGGTCTGCGTTCGCTGAGAACTAAACTTGAGGCAGCGCAGCACCAGCGCTGCGGCCACACGCGTTACAGCCCTTGGCGTGGGGACCCGCAGCTGCCGCGGCAGCAGGGCCGGCGGTGGCATCACCAGGCCCGCATATGCCAGGCTGTCAGAGCGGGGCAGAAATAACCACGCCAGCCTCATGACACAGAGCGGCAAGGCCATTTTATAACCGTATTCACTTGCTAACTTGCCTAATGTAAAGTGAACGGAGCTTATGTTTAGACCCGACCAAAGGCGATGCTACCGACTCCCTCTAATTTAACAGACCGAGAAACTTACTGCAGGTCACGGAGACAGCCGGTGCTGCTGCCTCCATGTGACGGCAGGGATAACCTATTTTAGACCGGCAGCGGACGGTCGGCACCAGCAGCTCGTAGCCGGTTGCCCAACGCGAGCCCAGGCCAGCCGTACTCAGCCGCCGGTCCGGAGCACCGCGGCGAAGCGCCGGGCAGAGCTGCCCCCGGCAGCGGGGAGGGCTGCCGGCCCGGGGCCACGGCGGGGCAGTGCTCCCCGCCATGCCCGGCACAAGCGTCGCGGCCCCCCCACAATCCGCCCGGCTGCCCCTGCGCGGCGCCCCGCTGGACGCTGCTCCGCAGGCCCGGCCGCCGCCATGGCGGAGCGGAGCGGATCGGCCCCTGCACCCCCGGCCACTGCGCAGCGGCGCGGAGGATCCGCGGCCACCCGGCTCCGCAGGAGAAGCCGGCTGCGGCCCCGGCGCCTCCCGAGCTGGGCCTGCGGCCTCCCCCCTCCCCGCGTCGGGCGCCCCGCACTCACGGAACGGCGGGCGGCAGGCAGGCAGGCGCGGCGGCAGGAAGCGGCGGAGGAAGCTGGGCCGCAGCCAGGGCCGCGCTGCTCCGCTCCGCCCGGCGCGGCCCGCCCCCGGCCTCGCCGCGCCGCTCCCCGCCCCGGCGCGGACGGCTCCGGCGGGCTCCGTGCGAGCTGCCCCCGGCGCCGTGCGACCTGGCAAGGAGCGGGCGGCCGGGGATCGGGGGAGTGGTGCCGGGTCCTGGGCAAAACTCTCATCCCCAGTAGGAAGGGCGGTGGGGAAGCGGGGTTGCCCGTGGCTACCGGCCGGGCGGGAGCGGGCCTGGGCCCGCCGAGAGGCCGCAGGCAGCGGCAAGTCTGGCTGCGGGGCAGCTTAGAAACTCCAAGCAGGGGGTGCAAAGGAAAGGAGGCGTGATGGCTTTCCTTTCGTTTGCCGAGGTCTTGGTGAAAGACCTGAAGGTGCTGCACTGGATTTGTGCAGGTGGGGAGCAAGTTACAGGTTCGCCTGCGTGCAGGGGTGTGGATGGTCGTGCCCAGAAGTTATGCGGAGGGGTCTGAGCCCTGCAAAGATTTTCAAGGTAACCACCGCGGGAGAGACTGGAGGGAGATGAGAATCAAAGGTGTGTGTCCCACCTGAGGGACAGGCAGGGTAAAGGGTGTCCAGCACATGAGGGAGAAGGCAGTAGAAACTAGGACTGAGATTAAACTCAGCGTGTGTCTAGACAGCAATAGGGGCCTTATTTGGAGAGAAGACAAATCTGAATTAAAGACTGAGAGAGAGAAGTTTTATTGGAATAAGGTTATCTGGTGATAAGGCATAGAGAAAAAAGGGGGGAAGGGTGAAGTTGTTGTGGCACCCCTCAAAAACCAAGGATGGAAAACCTGTAATGGATCTGCTGACAAACAGACTGAAAGGATGGTTAGAGAAGCCATTGGACCAAGCAAAGACAAGATGTCAGAAAGTATTGTTGAAAGAGGTTGACGGATTAAGTGGGATTTGATTTAGGTAAGAGGAACTTTTTAGGCACTGGTGAGAACTAAGCACAAGGATCTGCAGGGAGGCTGCAGACTGTAACACAGGAGCCCCAGGACATGGTTTGTGAACACTGTGTTCATGGAGTCTATATGTGAAAGGGAGAAATAATAAGGGACAATGCTCTGAAACAAACTGGATCAGAAGTGGGTCCTTTCTCTTCCACACAGAAGAGATTTGAGAATTACTGCACTGCAAGGGCAATAGCTAGATTAAAAGGTTAAAGAGAAGGAAATAAAAGTAAACATGTGTGAAAGGGGGATAGTGTGATATAAAGGGGAATAGGTTTGTTTAGCACAGGAGAGGAGAACAGAAATATCTAGAGGGGGTAGAAAAGCAAGCAAAGGAGGTTGAAAATATGAGGTGGGAAAATGTTTCACAAAGAAAAATTGTTTGAATTCTGTACAGAGAGAGAGAACAGCAGGCTTTATGCACAGGTTCCCGTTGTTTTGGGAAAATGGGATCTAAATTAGAGTTGCATTTTAGGAAAATAGATTTGTCACAGAAATCAGCCAGGTCCCCAGCTTTCCTCCAGAAACACTCAACAATGCAAAAGCAGGGCCAAAGAAAGCCAACATTGACATTGAGTCTTGTCTGGGATTTGGTAATGAGAGAAAATGAGGAATCAAGGGCAAAGAAGACAGAAGCATGAAGAGCATCAGCAATCAGAGGCATAGATGAAAGAAAAGAGACAGCAGAGGGGGGGAAGGCCAAAAGCAAATAGTAAAGTATGGTGAAGAATACTATGGGAAGGCTGAAAAGTTTGTGGGGGAAAAAAAACCAAAACAGGTAATAGTCAGAAAAAGAACATGCAGTAACAAAACAAACAAAAAATCAGAAAAGCAGTAAGACTTGATGAAACCCTAGGTCTGTGAACCATTTATTTGATCAACAAAGACTTCACTCACATGAGAAGATGAGGATAAAGAATGTGCAAGGGTAGATGCAGCTGGGTTACCCACTGGGAAATGGCTCCCACACTCATCCTCAGAGGTACCTGTGCAGAAACGGAGAGTGAAATAGAAAGAGAGAGAGAGTCCCGAGAGGTGAAATGAAGAAAGCTGCTGAGGAGGGGTTGCGTGAGTGCTGGAAGATGGTGGTGTGAAAGTGAGAAAGTTGAATGAGCCACTTTCCACACTTTGACCATCCAGGGGTTTTCCTTGCTTGATCTCCTCTGACTTCAAATTCTCAGCCTCTCACAAGATGGATGGTGGATCATTCCTATTTCTGCAAGCAAGCTAATGTGTTCTCTCTTTGTGTGTAAATATGTATCATCCAGAATCAAAACCATAAATCAATTTATAAAAATGCAGCTTCTTGTGAATTTGCATTTCATATGACAAGTATCCTGATGCTCCACGTTGCATGCTTTATGGTACTTATGTACGCAATAAATGGAGAGTAGCTGTAGTTGTTCCTTTACTACAGATAAAATCTACAGTAATTGATACTTCAAAAGATAATTTCTAGGACTAGTGCACTGTACACATACCTTGTTGAAAATGGAAACCATACAAAACTTTGGCTGATCTATAGATACTCTTTCAGAGGTAATTTGCAAATGCCTATAAAGGAGGCCATGCAGAAGGGCTGGCAGAAGGGCAGCTAGTGAACCAGTTATATGTGCCAGGTTCAATTTGTCACACTTTACAGTACCGAGAAATATTTTGTTCTCATTTTAAAAAGGAAAACTCTCATTAGTAAATATTAAACAACAGACCCCTCAAAATGCATCTTTTACAAAGAGGGAAGATCCAATGCGCCTGCCTTTAAAGACTGGAACCACTGCCGTGTAATACATCTACAAAAGTACGTAGCAAATGCAGAGTACCAATTTAAAACACTGAGCGCGGGGGACCCTCATTTTTCCACTTAAAATATGCCTTGGCCATCAGTCCTTGGCGTGGGATGACTGACGGGAATTACTTTGAGCGGATTTGGCATCAAAATTCCTTGCCCCTGCTCAATCCCCACGCTTGTCTTTACCCTAGCCTGGCCACCCGGGCGGTGTTCCCGGAGCCCCTGGGCGGGCCAGCGCGCACCAAGGCCTCCGCGGTGCTGCCCGGGGAGCCGTCTCCTCCCCGGCGGCGGGGGCGGGCGGCAGGCGGCGGGGAGGGCCCGGGCGGCCGCCATGTTCGGAGGCGCGCTGACGGGGGCGGGGGGCCGGGGCTGCTGGCGGGCCCTGCGGGCGGCCGGCGGTGGCTGGTGGCGGGCGGCAGCGCCCGGTAAGGCGCGGCGCGGAGGAGTGGCGGGGCCCGGGGGGCGGCCGGCGTGAGTGTGTTAAACGTTACTGGGGCCGGGGGAGCGGGGCTGCGCCGGGCTGACGGGCTGCGTCTCTGTACCAGGTGCCGGGGCGGCGGGGGCCGCCAGCCGCGGGCTCTGCGCCGGCGGGGCACCCGGCATCTCCTACTCGGAGCTCAAAGACTTGAAGAAGGCCAACGTTCTGCACATAGACGTGCGGGAAAGGTGGGAGATCGACAGGTTCGGAAAAATACCAGCGTCCATCAACATACCGTGTAAGTTTATTGACATTGGTGCTCCCCTTGGCTCTGGACAAGCGGCAGTGGCTGAGCACAGAGGAGCTGTGCTAGACAGCTGCTAGTGTGCTGTGGGGCTAAATGTTTCCTCCAGAGGAGCTGGAAGCCTTGCAGTATCATCCTCTCTGTGGATGGAGAGTAAATTAGATTTTTTATTTATTTTTTTTCTGTATTTGCCAGTGGGTGAATTGGTGGAAGCCCTGCAAATGGACCCAGCGGAGTTCAAGGAGCAGTACAACCAAAAGATGCCAGCCAAGACAGACCCTGTGGTTTTCTCCTGCTTGGCAGGAACGAGAAGTAAACAAGCACTCAATTTTGCTGTGTCCTTGGGTTTCAGCAGGTAAGCTGCTGTGTGTAAAGGATGGGTTTAATGTGGCTTCCCCTGATGAGGCAGAACTCTTACTCGGCTTCTTGTGGGCAAGGGTAAGCATTTAAATGTGGAATATGAAAAAACAACTGGTGTTTGAGTTAGATACCTCCTCGTGCCTTCACTGAACCTTGAAAGACACCGTTGGGTGTGCCAGTAAAGTGAGGTGTATGGCCCTGTGAAACAGCCCCTCAGCAGCTCTGCGTGTCTGCTGCAGGTGACACAATCTGCTGTGGGACCACGCTGCCACTGAGGGGTTCCTCTGCCTTTTGGGGCTCCCTCACTGAGACCTCACTTTCTTCTACAACTTCATAAACGCTAGTTCTGACATGCAGGATGATTGGAAAGGTGGAGAACTGCTTGCTTTGGTGGAAGTACAATCTTAACTGAAATAGTTCATGAAACCACACCCTTTGTTAAATGGCAGTTCTACCTGCACAGTTCACCGTTGACAAAGTATGCCTTCACTTCCAATAAAGCATTAGATTGTTTGCCAGGAGTAAAGCAGCGAAGACAATAGCTAAAAAGACAAAGAGATTGATAGACTGGAAGCAAAAGCAACATTTGGGTGGCAGAATTGTTACACCTGTGCCAGAAGGTGCTTCGCTGGCTTAAAGACTGCAGATAGAATTTTTAAAATTGGTTGTTTGCTCATGTTTTCACTGAACTGCAATTAATGAACTGGAATATCCCTGCTGATTCTAGTCAAAAGTATGGAACTATATTCTTGTTTAATAAATATATTGTTTTAATAAGTGCAAAATATCCCGTTACCTGCTTTTCATGCTGCCTCATTGAAGGAGCCGGTAGTGTGTGGTGTGTTTTCCAAAGTTTAGTTTTGTGCCGGCTTCTGTCAGATCTATATAGCATGTAGGTTTGCAAGGAAGTAAAGATCAGTGTGCTGTGTTTATTTGATGACAACTGAAGTACTGGACATAATAACATGTAGATGTCCCACTGCAGTGTGGGAAGTAGCGAACTGTTTAATTGATCTGGCTGCTACCACTTTTGATATTTGATCTCCAGCATTGTGTAATTTGGAAGAAAACAGTTACAGAACACACTGCATGGAAGCAGGCAGCATTAGAGTACAAGCAGTGTCAGTCTCAACTGGTCATTGAAGCTAAGCACAAGTGTATTTGATTTTAGAGAATTTCTGTATTTTTTTTCCCTCTCATTTTTTTTTTCTTTTGGGTTTTTTGCAATGTCCTTTTAGAAACTTTTTTCAAGAAGAGTCTTAACATTGTATCTTCTGCATATTTTCAGAGTTCAGCAATATGCTGGTGGCTTTGAGGACTGGGTAAAACATGAACCTCCAGAGAAAAAATGAAGATGACTACCTCAACTCTTGCCCCATTAAGGCTTGATCGTGGTTTGTAGATTTTAGCATTCAGACTACGTGCATTCTACTTCCAGAATACAGCCCACTCCTGTTTTCTTGTGACATTTACCTCCAAATAGTCATCCATATCAACTGCCTGGTTTGAATTATATCCAAAGACTACATGATGCAAACAGAGGATGTTACATTTGTTCAGACTTTACTTTGGGCTGGTTTTTGGTGAAAGTGTGATATGTGAACAGAGCCTAAGTGCTTGTTATGTTTACTAAGATTTTTGTATGACTTTGTTTATGACTGTTTAAACTAATGATGATGGTACAAATAAAATTACCCTTTCCCAAATAACTGTGTTGGGTAGTTTGTTTAGAGTAGTTAAACTACAGATATTCTTATGGAATTGGGGTAACTGTCCTAAACAAAGATTTATTATACTTAATCTGTAGCTGTAGTTGTAAAATATTTGCTGTGTTATCAAAGAATACGAGTACAAATTTCTAGGTTTGTACTATATGTTTGTAAGGCAAAAACTTCACTACTGGTCAGATAATACAAAGAGAAACTGGCCTGTTGAAAATGTTTGTGATTCCTTGTTTTAAAAGTAAATCCATTTTTATACACAGATCTGCTTCTGAGCTCTAACGTTCAGTCAGAAGTTTCTGTTCCCTCAGCAGCTCAGTACAGAGTAAAAACTTGCCTATATTTGAAGTTATTACAGAGATGTAATTATTTTAGGCTGGAAAATTCAAGGTGTCCAAGGAAGTTACTGAACTCCCTTTCTTCTTTTATGTACATTAATTTGCAAGTCTTAAACTTTAAAAAACAAACCAACCCATCCCATCCCCACCTGTACATTTCCATAGTCATAATTGTAAGGATTTTGTTTGGTTGGTTTTTAATGCTGTTAGCAGTTCAGAGGAGCAAAGGTGAGCTGCTTTGGCCTCTAGACAATATACGTCCTAGCACAGAAGTTCAGGATTCTGCAAAATGTCTGGAGAAAGGAATGAACATTTCTCATTCTGCTCTAATCAGTATTGCAGGCAACATTCACTTGTCCTGCAGCTCTTCCATTCTGACAGTGCAGCCTGTATGGCGAGAAGAGGAACTAAAAATACGTACCCTGTCAGGTTTAGAGAACAGAGAAGAAAAAGTACCTAATCTTACTAGGATTTTATTTCTACTAAGTCCCCCAGTCTCTGCAGTCATTTGTTTCTAGAGGAGAACTTCTGCAGTTGGCACAGCCAGTGGTGTTAGCTGGGCTGCCCTGACGGTGAGAAAATACACGGGTTTCTGTTCTCTCCTCTCGGCTAACAGAGACCCTGTAGCAATAGCTGTCATAATAGTGAGTAATGAATGCTACATTAAAGTTTGTTTGGTACATTTAAAACTACGTAGACACAAACAACAAACAATTAATTGGGCACACCAAGATCTGTTGAGCCCATTATTTTGTTTGGCAGCAACTGTGGTCATAAACATCTGAGGAAGAGCATAAAGCACGATAAACACGTACTGGTAACAATCACCAGATTCTCATTTACAACTCTGAGTGCCTTGATTCTTCCTTCAGGCTTTACATGTCTGACTATATTTGAGTATTAGTAAATTTTCAGCACAAGCTCCCTGCAGTCACCATGGGCTGCACTGGGTTTAACAATGTGTTGTGAGAAATCTTTTCCTTTTTTGCTTCTCAACTTACCACATATTGTTTTCATCAGGTGCTCCTGCTTTTTCTGTTAGAAATGATGAACAGGTGTCACCTCATCAGTCTTCACACCACTCATGACTTTTATAGATCTCTGCTATCTCTTCTGAACTGAAAAGTTGTGGGCTTCTTTTGTTTTTTTAAATAGGAGAGTCACTGTACACCTCTTTTTTAATTTTCATTAGCTTTTATTAGCCTTGGTAGTTTTTTGCAAGGTGTTTCTCACACTATCTGTAGCTTGTCAAAGTTGATGATCCTTTCTGTGTCTCCCTCTGTATCTTCCTCATGTAGATATAACTTGCTTTTCGAGTTAAATAACTTCTCTGATCCACTTCAGTTTGCTGTCTTCTAGATTTTCCCTCAAGTCTTTTTCGCACAGGTGGCCTGTGTTTGCTTTGACACTCCACTGTCACCTTTAACCATATAATCTGTGAAGACCTTCAGCTACCTCTCTTTTAATGAGACATCTCATTATTATGCATTTCTCTCCTTCAAAATGAAAGACAGTAAAGGTGATTATTTTTGTGTCTGGCTGGTAGCAGAGCTTTCTTCTTATAACTGTCATCACTGAATCCAGTTCCTTTGACTGCACTTTATTGCCTTTCACTTTTTACACTGGGATCAGAACTGGTAAATCTATCCTCACCTCCCCAGTAAAGAAATGTTGTAAAATACTTCTATTTACCATCAAGAAGTGCCTGATATTTTAGCTCTAAGGTTTAGGTCACATAAGTACTTTAAGTGTGAAGTCTACAAAGGCTCTTGAGCAGCAAGAAAACTTCTAATCACTCCAGCCAGAATTCTTCATTAATAGTGTGAAATCCCTCATTTCAAAACATTAGCTTTCTTAGCAGATTATGTGGTATATGTGAGAAGACTGATGTTTACCTAAAGAACAATTCCTCTTTAAGAAGTCCACACAGTGGTCAAGTTGCATTGATTTATTTCTACTCCCCAAGTCCACATTACAAATAGCACACTTTAGACTTCAAGAAACAAAGGCAAATAGCCAAATTCCACTTCATCAATCAAGTGTCTATAAAAGGTATGGATCAAATGGCAAGAAAAGTACCAAGGACCAAAATTTATATATTTTCTATCTCACCCAAGTGGTTTGAGATTGTATACCTCATGTTTTATGAAAATAACCTGAACAGAAATAAATGCTAGTAGCCTAACAGGCTACATACAAACACACTTCAGTTACATTTCACTGAATGACCAGCCAATTACAAAGACAAGTATTTGCAAAAACAGGGGGTTTTTAAGGGGCCAGTTTTTTGAACAAAGACACATTATAGAGCAGGAGTTTCAACTTCCCTCTAATATCTCAGACAAGTGAAATGTGTTGCTTCAAGGAAAAAAACAAAAAACCACCAAACAAACAAAAAACACAAAAAACCCCACACAACTATATTCTTGCACTTTATCATTCAATTTTTATACTTGGGCAATTCAGCATTATTATTCAAAATGATGTTGTACAGACCTTATTTAGAAACAAAATTATCTAAAAATCAATAAATCTGAATTAGGTCAATTCCTGACTTCAGTGGGATATCTGCCTGAGTAAGGAACACAAGATATTGGCCTTCTGTTTGAAGGAATTTCATTTTCTCCAGCACATAGCTAACCAAGGAATCTCATTTCAGTTAAAGAGTTGCTCCTAATATCACAATAAAAGTCTTCCAGCATGAAGCTCACCAAAAGCTTGATCCTCTTAAATAAACTCTCTAATGAACCACAGAAATTCACACCAACAGTGAAGGCAGACTAACACTTCATCTCTTTTGTACAAAAAAAATCCACCATAAAAAACCAGCAACCATATCCAGATTTGTACTTGATCATGAAATATCCCAATTGTACTATACAGTACATTTCCTTGCAAAAACAAACCAAACCAAACCAAAACATAGTATGGTGGGTTTTTTTAGTTCCTAACACTTGAAATGTTTAAGAAAACTGCAGAATCACTATACATATTGCACTTCTCTGTTAAGCTGGGCTACTACGCTTCATGGCAAAAACAACCAAATACTTCTACTAAGTAAAACAGCATTTCTCTAATCCAAAAAAGAGGGAACTGAATTTGTTTCCTGCAGCTTTCATTAAAACTGTAACGATATTCCTTCCAGGCTCTTCTAGGCTTTGTTTCTGAAGGATTGCTGTGTTACTTGTTACAGAATCCATATTTATTTTTAAAAACATCAGTAAAATTCAAGGTAATGAACAGATTTAATGTACAGTGCACCATCTTCCTTCAGTCACAAAATGAAGACAACACAAGTCATTAATACAGTTACACTTAGGCTTCAGGTTACTGTTGCTTTAAAAACAGTTCACTTCAATGGCAAGTTACAATTTTCTCAAAGCAAACAAAACCAATAATGAACTATTTGTTTTGAGTGGATAGTGTTAATCTTTTGCAGCTTGATTCCTTACACTGAAAAATCTTAGTACATTTGCTCCAGCGTCAGAGAAAATTATGCGGTTTTAGAGAAAAAGCTTTCAAAATGCTTGACATAAACAAGCTATTTATTCTTCAAGTTCTTTGTCAAAGATGTTACTAAAACCTTCTGTCCATTTCATGAACACAGGAAAGATCCCAGGATGTCTTGAGTCAAAGTGGTCCATAAAGAAATTCTTTGGAATGTCTTAAGATTGGCTATAACTAGAGTTCTGGCTACCATTTGGACCCTGTTCTCCTTCACTGTTTGGAAAAAACAAAACACATATCTTCAAAAAGAAGCATCACATTTCTTTTTTTTTTTTTTTACTAAAATACAGTATCCTGAAAGTACTATAAACCTTCTGAAGGAAATACTTCAACATACAGACAAGTACATTAACATAGTCTGCTCAGTTTCATAAAAATGCAAATGTTATTCTCAGCACGCATAGATAACTTCAGTGTACTTATTTGAATAATAATTTTGATATATCCCCATGCAGCTGCCTGCTGAATCTACTTCAGAAGTCAGCATTTCAAGGTTCACATTACATAAGCCTGTGCACAGAAATTTGCATGTGCAGATTCCCAACAGTGGTATTTAATCACAGTAATTAAATACGACATCAAGCGGGCCGGGCTCCAAGGAATCTGGCCCAGCCACGCAGCCTCACACCGTGGTTCCTTACATTTGCTAAGCTGTATTGATCACGTTCTGATTGCATTAATGCTCTCCATAAAACAATGAAAGTTCTGCTGCCCACCAAATCAGACCGGGCATTTGCAACAGAAAAGCCTGCACTGTAAAAACATACACTATACCTCAAATTAAACGTTTACTCATTATTAAGATAGTCGTCCAGTTTTTCCAGATGAAATGTGTATTAAGGAAGCACAATACCTGTTTGGAGGTGGTTTTGGTTTAGGCATTTTACTAAGAATAGTAGCCATCTCTTTCCTCTCATCAAAGTTCTTCCACTGCTCATACAGCTTCAGAATAACCCTGATTATTTCTAAAATCTGCTTAGAAAGAAAAGAGTTATGTCAGACATAACAGAGATTTTATCTTTGTCATGGTCAGTTTACGTGTGTAATTAATTAAACACGCCCCAAACTAAAATTAAGCAGCACAGAGCTGTCTCACATTTTATCTGGTCTGGTAATCAACCATTTCTATAATTAGCTTTTTGATTTAATTGTGAGTGGAAGTCTTAACAGAATACTTTCCCTCCCATTCAACCATATATACCACTTCTCCTGCCCTGCAAGCTAAATAGCTTTTTATTTATTTACTTGCAACTACTGCCACAGTTTATAACTCTGCTACTGGGAAAATACGGACACCTGGCAGCATGACTGCAGCTGGATGACCATGGATTACCAATACAGTAACTGAGGATTATCAATGTTCTATACACATCAGAGGCACAGTGTAGGAAAAAAAAACAACACAAAACAAACAGTAAACATTGTTCTGAATTCTTTCTTTCCAATAAATAAAGAGCAAAGGAGTGTGTAAATACTTCTTATTATATTCTTAAATGTTCTTACTATATTCTTTTATACATACAATAAGTATTGCTGCACTTTCATATTCTACTTCTGGAAGCGTAAGCATTCTCTACAAGTTTGGACATCTTCTATCTACGGCACATCAACTACCTGAATTTCCTATTAAATTTCTAGTACAATATTCTCTATAGAAGGTAGATAATGTTTGGTTCATAATTTGTTTCATGGTTCTCTAAATTAATAAAGTAGACTTCTTCTTTTTAATACATGTACTTTGATTAAGTGCTAGAAAAATATATATCCTTGAAACAAAAGTCATTGCTGGCTCAGAGGTCCATGGTGATAATGTAAAAAAAAAAAACCCAAAAAACAAAAATCAAGCTTAGACTGTCCCATTGGCATGAGAACCAAGACATGTAAACATTCAAACATGTTCAGTATCAAGCTTATGGTAACCTTATCTGTCAAATATAGGTTGGTTTTCCCTGGAAAGGTGATGGAACAATTCATCCTTGGCGCCATCTCAAGGCACATCAAGGATAAGAGGGTCATTAGCGGCAGTCAACATGGCTTCACCAAGGGGAAGTTGTGCTTGACCAACCTCACAGCCTTTTATGAGGACATAACGAGGTGGATAGATGATGGCAGAGCAGTGGATGTGGTCTATCTTGACTTCACTAAAGCATTTGACACAGTCTGCCACAGCATCCTCACAGCTAAGTTGAGGAGGTGTGGTCTGGATGATCGGGTAGTGAGGTGGACTGTGAACTGGCTGAAGGAAAGAAACCAGACAGTTGTGGTCAATGGGGCAGAGTCTAGTTGGAGGCCTGTATCTAGTGGAGTGCCTCAGGGGTCAGTACTGGGGCCTGTATTATTCAATATATTCATCAATGACTTGGATGAGGGAATAGAGAGCACTGTCAGCAAGTTTGCTGATGACACCAAGCTGGGAGGAGTGGCTGACATGCCAGAAGGCTGTGCTGCCATCCAGTGAGACCTGGACAGGCTGGAGAGTTGGGTGGGGAAAAATTTAATGAAATATAACAAGGGAATGTATAGAGTCTTGTATCTGGGCAGGAACAACCCCAGGTTCCAGTATAAGCTGGGGAATGACCTATTAGAGAGCAGCGTAGGGGAAAGGGACCTGGGGGTCCTGGTGGACAGCAGGATGACCATGAGCCAGCACTGTGCCCTTGTGGCCAGGAAGGCCAATGGCATCCTGGGGTGTATTAGAAGTGGGGTGGTTAGTAGGTCGAGAGAGGTCCTCCTTCCCCTCTACTCCGCCCTGGTGAGACCCCATCTGGAATATTATGTCCAGTTCTGGGCCCCTCAGTTCAAGGACAGGGAACTGCTGGAGAAGGTCCAGCACCGAGCCACGAAGATGATTAAGGGAGTGGAGCATCTGCCTTATGAGGAAAGGCTGAGGGAGCTGAGTCTCTTTAGTTTGGAGGAGACTGAGGGGTGACCTCATTAATGTTTATAAATATGTAAAGGGTGAGTATCACGAGGATGGAGCCAGGCTCTTCTCGGTGACAACCAATGATAGGACAACAGGTAATGGGTACAAACTGGAAGACAGGAGGTTCCACTTAAATATGAGAAGAAACTTCTTCACAGTGAGGGTGACAGAGCACTGGAACAAGGCTGCCCAGGGGGTTGTGGAGTCTCCTACTGTGGAGACATTCAAAACCCACCTGGATGCCTTCCTGTGTAACCTCATCTAGATGTTCCTGCTCCGGCAGGGGCATTGGACTAGATGATCTTTCAAGGTCCCTCCCAATCCCTAACATTCTCTGATTCTGTGGTTGTCCCCTGCTGCCAATTTATTATCACCCTGCTTTTACACGCATGACAGAATAATTCACAGAGCTCTTGATGCAGCATAGTCACATAGACACAGCATAGACACAGTTCTGGTCATCCTGAAACTGTCAAGAATGTTTTACACTCTGCTATACTACATACATTTATAGGGAGAAAATGAGAACAGTATATAAGCATGATGCTGAAGGCGAATCAGAAAAATCACATGCACTAGAATTTAAACGTCAAACTTGTGCTGGCAATCTTGAATGAAGAAAACCACTGGGAATTATTTTTCTGGCAAAAAATGCAAAGGATACTGGTTTTATATTTCCATCTGAAAAATGGCAGCACCAGCAACACTTTGCTGTTATGCAATGGTTCTCTCTTGACTTTCAGGGCAGGGTAATAAGCAAATGACCTGACATTGTCTCTCTCCCCTAGAGATCTACCTAATTTCAGCAGCACCCAACATATGATCACTGGATGAAGTTCAAATCAGTACTGCAGACATGTAAGGCAGTAGTTTTATAACCACGGCTACCATATTCAGTCAGTCTGTTAACAGGTGGCAGGAATTAAAAACAGAATACCTTTTCCATATCGACAGATAGCTCAGCAAACCATTGCCTTGCATCCTTCTGCTGGACAACACAGGCCACGTGTAGACAAGCTGCAAAGACCAGGTGACACAGATACTGAACAAAGGTTCACTTGTGATACAGTTAAGAAACATTCTAATTTTTTATAAACACTCTAGAGTTCAACAGAGAAAACTCAGGGTTAATTATCTGTTTTTTCTTCAAGACTTCTTAAGTTGCAAGGCTACACTGTCACTACTGTATGAAATACAAACTGAAGCAGATTATGGGGGCACCCTACAGAATGTTTGTTGATGGGACAGCACCCAGAATATACCCATTTAAATATGACAAGAGATATTACTTGTGTTACTTACCTAGAGCTATCATGAAAGGAGGGTACAGCAGACAAAGATCAGTTCTATATGTGTCATTCACTATCCTCCTGTGCAAGAAAAAGGACTTGTAAGTATCATCCTATTCAACTTTAGACTATATGTCTTCAAAAACTGCTGTCAGTTTATAAATATGTTGTGTTTCCCAGATGACAGAAGCAGTGAGGCTGCAGCACAAAACAGCAAGAGAAGAGATCTCTTCCCTTGTAAAAATCTCTTAAAGCCTTTAATTTTTTTCTCTGTAGTCACAGCAGAAGTTTATTTGAAGCACTATTATAGTACCATAAATGTATTTCTGCAAAGTGTGTTAAGTATAACATAAAATAATTATCCCTGTTTCACAAGTAAAAGCAAGTATAAAAGCAGTAATTTTACTGTCTTTCTGTATTTAAGAAAGTTCCAAGAATGAGAATTCTGCTAACACAGCTAAAATCCCCTATATACTGCTTCTACCTTCTGTGAGAAGACACAACAGAAAGCCAACACTGATAGATTACCTCTATTCATAGTCGCCATTCAATAGTGTCAAAAGCTGTGCTATTAGAGCTAGTCTAAAAATAAAAATCCAACCACTGCAAAGTAAAATCATTACAAGGTCAAAGACAGAATCAGCTAAGCCAGGGACACACACCTGCACAGGTTAACTAGGGCACCCTTTGTATTCAAATGCAGCTAAGCCTGCTTTTGCTTAACCGCCCTTGAAGCACAACTGTTAAACACTTGCTTTCTTGCTGAAAGGAGGCACTACTGTTAATCATCATCATTACCATGCAAGAGGTAGCAGCATGTCTTCTTGGCCCATATCTTGCACATACTGGAGCAAAGGTCTATAAGGATGATATACTATCAAACAGCAGTCCTAGGAAAAATGTCAACGAGATAAAAGTTAGATTACAATGCAGAATACGTTGTCAGGTCACATTAAAACCATTTGGTTTACAGGTCAATTACTAATTTTTTGGTTTTTTTAAGTAGCATTCTGACACCTAACCCTGCTCTAAATGAGGGCAGTGCTCTCTCTAGAATACCATTACATAGCATGGTTGCCAGTCTGTCAGCGTCCTTCCCCTAAGAGACAGAGAAAGCCACATCTGCAGCACACTGAAACCTCATTTGCTTACAAACCCGTAATTCCCACTTGGAAATACAAAGCACTGCCAGAAAACAGTCTGTCGCTAAATACCATGCATGGAGAGCATGCCAAAATAATTGACACTCGTTTGGAAAGAAATAAAAGATAAAAATCCACTGCTCCTCTTTTCAGGCTCAGGTTGGTGTAAACAAGACGGAATAACCCTTTCACTGAAAGCAGCTGTGTGGATACCATAGGGAAAAGCCATATTAAGATACATGTGCGGAGCACCAAAGTAAGACACAGTTATTATACATACAATATATTGCATAGCGTATTGGAAAAAAAAAAAAAAAACAAAATGTAACTTCTTGTAAACACAGTTACTTGTGAGAAAACTCCTGTATACAAAACTCAAGAGTTACTGCCACGTATAGCAGAGGTTATCAAGGACTATATCTAAACACGATACCTAAAAAGGGGGTATAACTGTAGGCACAAAGAAAAACTTCGATCTGACCTCCTCTGTGTCCTGTTTCCAAAACATACTCTCCCTCAGTCAGCTGCTGCCCAGCTCTCCAGGCTCCTCCCTGGTTTCTCTCTCCTTTTCTCCACACCTGAGCAGAACTACTCCAGTACAGGGAGCTCAGTGCCCAACCTGTCCCAGTCCTACCGATACACAGGAATTAGGCACCACTTCACCTAAGCACCCTGGGCTGCATCCTTTCAGCTGCCCTAGAAAACACAGCAATGGGACAGCAATCCTTACAAAAAGTGGGTGAAGCTCCTTTCTTTGAAGGTGCCTGGAAGAAGAGGTCACGTTGTGCTCCAACAGCCCAAGAGTTACAGCACCAGCTCAGAAAACGGGAGGCCCTGAATTCAGCTTCTTCCTCACAGGATTCAAACCCACATCTCACTTCCTAGAAGATTACTCTAATTATCAGGTTAGAGACCAGCCTGAGGGGGATACCACCCACACCTTCTGCTGGAGCTGTAATGTATATATACAGCTCCAGGTTCTTCCAGGCCAGAAGAGGGCATAGAAAGAATACAATTCTTCATGCTCTTGACTGGCCATTCACCTGAGGAAAAAAAAGATGCTGACATCCTAGCCTCTGCATCAGGGCTTAAATGCAGTTACATTTATTTTAAAAACAGAATCAGTCCTGGAAACGGAACTTATGCTTTACCCTTCCCAATAGGGCTCCAACCACTAGGACATAGAGCCACATGCTCTCCTGTCCCCACCGTTCCCGCACTCTGCTCTTCTTCTCTTGAAAAGTCCAGCTTGAGCACAAGGGGTGAGAATGTCTTGGCTCAGCCTGGATGACAGCACAGTAATTATGGCATTCTGCTGAAAACATGAATGTTAGACCTGCAGGGACATCATTCTAAAATTTGAGTGGTTGGGGAAAAAAACCAAAAAGACAGCACAATGCATATTTCACAGCACAAATTCAAAATATTCTTCATCAGCAAAAAATAAACTGAAGCAACACTAAAAAAAAAAAAAAAAAAAAAAAAGGCAAATTACCAAAATCCCACCTACCATTAATTCTAAGAGATAGAATTCACATTCTAGTATCTGCAAGGAAGTAAAATCACAGTTAAAGAGCAGCATGTTTCAAACAGCACAAAAAATTAACTGGTATCCAGTTTAACATCATGAATGCACAGGAATTCTCACCACGTGTTTCCAAAAATCCTAAATACATTCCATCTGAAACTACACCACCAACCAAAAATCAAACTTTTATTAGCCATTACCTTACCACCATTATAGCTGTAGAATTAGAGTCTCTTCATCAGGCCACTAACATGTCAAATGGCCTTTTAAAGTCTTTTCAGGTTTTAACTTCTTATGAAATATTCTGTCCAACTGTCGCAATTAAATTAGCTCTCATTTTCCATAGAGATAGTGACTTATTAGTAATATCAAGGAAAAGACTGGACTGCTTTGGCTACAGGAAAGCGGTACTCCAAAATATATTTCCATTTGCCTTTATCTATAAAACAGCAGTGCAGTTGTATTCCAAGATCTTAGATATTTTATATTCTGATATATTATTTCGCCTTCTAGACTGAGTGTAAAGCAAACCAGCAAAAAAGTAGTATTTGTCATAGTCGATCTAAAAATAATTGTAGCTGTTTAACTTTCAAAACACTACAGCACAGGTCAAAACTGGTTTCAAGAAAAACTACAACATTTATCAGCATTGTGACTGAGAATGCCTTGAAAACCACTAGTAAACCTAGATTTTAAATCAGAAATAAAAATTATTTTTCAAAACCCATTACATTTTACAGGCAAAAATAAAACTGCTTTCTGTAAGCCAACTGCTCCTGTGTGCAAGCTTGGAAGCATCCCAGGTGCAAGGGCTATTTACCTTCCCTGGGGCAATGTATTTGTCAACAAGAACATTCAACAGAAGCTACATCCCTTTTATCATCATACTACATAAAAATTACTATTTCAGCCACCCAGTCATGTCACTTCTCTTTATAGTATTCCCGTCAACAATTTAAGGAAATGAGATTACAGAAGATAAAATATTTTTAGAAGTAATTTTCCCAATAACCTATCCAAAACTAATTATTATCAACCTGGCATATGAGTATGAAAATATTTCTTTCTTGGAATTTAAAAGACAGGATTTCCTGCTAACAATTATTTGCCTTTTAATTTATTTGATCAAGTTGTATTTCAAACAGCATACTTACATGGTTCATCCTATAAGGAAACTCCTTTGGAAAGGCATACGAAAACCTAGTTTTCACTACAGTAAAGAGAAATCAGTATGTTAAAAAATCATACAATTAATACTTTTACTTATTTCCCTTTCTATTAATTCATCTATATACAGCCCTTCATTCAGCAGCACAAGTGCTTGCAGTACAAAAGGTTTGTATTTGAAAGAGAAAAGTTAAGTTATAAAATTAAAGATCCTGAAAGGGAAAGAGAAATACACCGGAAACCCAGATTTACACAGGTGCTCAGCAACCTGCCTGCTGCTTTGTGCACTATTAAATCTTCTGGTTAACCAACAACTACCTCATGGGGACCTAACTTTCCACAATTTATAATTCACAGAGCTATCTACCAAACAATGTCACACCAAATCTGGTGACATCTATAGGATCTCTGTTCCAACACTAAATGGAATTTTTACATAGGCTTGATCCTTCAACACGCAAGATTTCAAACCATGTAATGAAGTATTAGAAAAGCAAGGGCAAGGTGAGGGAGCTCAGCCAAGAGTTCTCATACATCCATAATGTAAAGATTTTGGATATGCAAAAAACAGGCTCAAATTCAAAGCAAGAAGTCAATGCACCACATCACAGATCAATGTCCTGGGCACTGTATTATCAGACATTCAAGGATGTTTCTCTCCTTGAGACAGACACCTAAGCATCTGCTTAGGCATATATGATTCAAAACACTTGCCTCCAAGAGAATGTTCAAATATATCCTCAGTTTTCTAGCTTATGATGATCCCTGATTTAGATCCCTAATTATCCTCATGTATTTTACAAGAACCGATACAAATACTGCACTGTTTGGAATTATGTTAAGGTGCAAAACCAGAGTAATCTACATTAGAATGCTGACCAAAGGAAAACTTAAGTACACTTGAGGATGTGGATTTGATATCTGTAGAACTGAAACATTTTAAAATCTATTTTAAGTCCCTGCTCTTCAAGGAAAAGAGGTTAACATTTAACATCCTGAAAGTGGACAATACTCCTTACATTAATAACAGATAATATATGATGAATTGAAACTACTTCCAGAAAATCAGTATGCCATTCACTTTGATTAAAAGATAGTGTCAATCCTCCAGGCTAAAGACTTCAACATTTAGACCTATGGTGGACTTTGCTAGAAAACTTGCTGTAGGGCAATAAGACTAGGCTATTGGTTGGAAATTTTATTGATTTCAAGAAACAGAAGAATGAATAAAAAGCTTTTCTCAAGAAGCATGAAAACTGCAAAGACATTGTAAAAAAATAAACCACTTTGAGGAGGAAGATAGGGAAACAAAACATTTTTCCCACAAAGTGAGCTGCAGAGACAACCATATGGAGTTGTCCTTTTAGTGAGCTGTGAAAAGAGAGCAAAAAGCTTTTGAAGAGGTTGCCAAAAACCAATCTGAGATTATCTTTCTTTCAAAGGAATCATGTGTTACTAAGTCTATGCTTCTACCTAACTGAAAGCAAACAAACCTTTTCAACCCACCACTACTATGCTAGTCACCCCTTTTGGTAGCTTTGTTTCCACTCATCTTTTCTCACCTTTTGTATGAAGGCCTCCAAAAAAAATTGCTGTGTGCTACTGAAGCAGCTCTGATAAAGGAAGACCAGGTAGAACAAAAGACATAAACACTAGGAGAAAGCCTGTTGCTTTCTGTCTCCACTTCCATGAAATGTCGAGTACTTATCAGGGCAAGCAAGGTTTCTAGGTCTGAATAAAGAATCGTGGGGGGAAATCTGTGGAATTCCAAGACCTGGGATTTTCAGGAACAGCACAGCTCAGGATTAGAAGCCCAAGTAAAATCAGCTACTGCATATTTACTAAAATCCATTGAACCTTCTCACTGATGCATCAAAACTGCCACATAGATCTGTGCTTTGAGATGCTAACAATGTAAAAATAGCAACTCTTACTGCTCAATCCACTACTGGTCTTGGTCACGCTGGCACTGAAGATGCGTTTGTGTTCCTGGTGGTGGAACTGTCATATGGCCAGCCCCACAGACTGATATCCTCACTGCATGTGGAGGCTACAGATGCAGCCAGTCACCTGTCCCCTCAACAGCTAAGAAGGATTTTGAAAGCACTGACCTACATTTTGAGAAGCACAGCCAGGAATTGCCTACTGAGAGCAGCTGGACCTTCTGGGTCAAATTATAGCATTCAGCTGAGAAAGCCATCACTTTCAGACTTTGATGGATGAGATGTGAGTTACAAAAACCGGGAAATATTAGGCAAGTGGGAGAGATAATTAAGTAACTACAGTGTGATTTTATTGAACTTAGTTGTGAACAATATATAGGTTATAATATATATTTTTAGGAATAAATATCATGTGCACAGACTAATTTTCTGATGTGGGGGAAAGGATTTTAAAAATTAGAAGGTATACAGCCTACCAAAAATTCTGAACATGGGTACTTCCATGGAGCCATAACTTTTACAAAACAGACAAATAAAACTCTAAGTTTCAAGTTCTATCTTTGAGTAGTCCAGAATTCAATTTACCACTCAAGACTTTTTCTAAACCTCAACAGTTTAATGTTATTACTTTTATTTATGCTTGGCCTAAGTTCCAACCAGAATCAACCAAAATTAATAGAGAAAAGACCCTTCTGTTTCATGTTTGGAAACAGAAGGTATTTATTCTAAATGGCTTTAACTGGCTCCTAGCAGTCAACAAGCAAGCACCTCCATGACTTGATAGAAAGCTACCTTTTAAAAACAAGCAAAACAAAAAAAAAGGTCTGATCTCCCTACAGAAATACCTAACTACACTATAATGAAAATCACTGGTACTTACATACAGAAGTAGCAGCAGAAATCAACCTTGTATTTGAAACAACACCAAATTCCTGAAGAAAAAGAATGGTAAACGAGGTGAACCACCTGAAATACCATATACTCATACTGTTATCCAATTAAAATAACACCTTCTTACTAAACTGGGCTTCTTTAAGCAGTATTTTTTTCCCACCCCTTTTTTCTTTTTTCTTTTTTTTTTTTTAATTTTCCTAAGGTGAACAGTGTCAACTCTTAGGTAAAGAGTTTTTTTTCATTGATTAGTTACTTTATTGTTTGAGTTGTAAGAAATAGTAAACATTTACAAAAGGTCCTAGAGCCACAAAAGCTCAGCTGGCTAACACTCTACATATAAAACAGACAAGAGAGCTTCAAGAAGGTTTTCCTTAAACCACTTGGAGAGATAATTGCCTTTAGAAACTTGTCACTAACTACCTTTTTTTTATTGTTTCCATGAAGCCTTAGCTCCTCTGCTGACATAGTGAGCAAGCTGAAAATTTTCTGTATATAGTGTTCTTTTAGAGAAGTGCATAGGTGAATCACTGTTGCTATAGCTGCCCTCTAAAGGTGCGGAAGATTTAGCATAAGGAAGGCTGCATGGACTGTTAGTATTTGTTGTAAAATACAAGGTACATCTGTATATATACACTCTATGTCTGTACTTTCTTAAAGACTTAACTAATAGGTTGATAAAAAATACTCTCTCCAATACTCTGAGCTTTTCTCCTTTCCTTCATCTCTTCCAAACAGTGAAAGTTGTCATAGTATTTGTACAGACAACAGTCTCACATGGCAGATACTGGTTTAACAGGACTGCTTCTACCATCCACTAGGTATTTGAGTTCATCCGGGAAAATTCATTAATGTTCTCAAACAGCTGAAAAACTTCCTGCATTACAGAGGACTAAGAGCAGCGCCCAGCTGATGCCAACTGTCGGCCACATTCAAAGTGGACTTTTAATGGTGGAGGCACAAAGCCTTCCCACCACTATCCCTAATGGGTCAGTACCTCAGGGTCACTTCTCAGTGTATGAGCTACAACATACTTTTACTTCAAGTAATGAAGTGTGGTAAACTCTGAGGATCCCTCACTATGTGAAAGGGAAAAGGATAATTAGGAAAAAATTTCAAATTATGTTTTAAAGTTCGAGTAAACATAAATAAGGAAAAACACACCAGAAAGGAGACAGTGTTTAAAATATAGGGTATGTAAACACATAATCACTGTATCACAGTGAGACAGCCATTTAAAACACTCTTCCCAATTTTCAAAGGCCTTTCAAGGTTAGTAATTCAGGCAAATTTGTAAAAGATTAAATACTAAATAACATGTTTGAAGGCCTTCTCTGTCTCCTTTTCTTAAATGCTATAGAAAACTATACAAAAAAGAGAAGGTTTCAACCCCCAAAGCATGAAGAATGACAAAAAATTTAAAAGTCCTAAATGTTTTCTCTCTCTCATACATCACATAATTTTACATTAAAAAATTGTAATACTTCATACCTCTACTTTGGATGCCAAAAACACACACGTAGGAGCCATTAATACTGGATCTATACTTTTTAGGGAATATCTGAAATGTTATAACAAAATTATAATATGTTGTTTCATACACGTAGAACGATTAATCTATTAAGAGCACCACACCTCCTTTTGAAAAAGCAAAGCTTAAGTTAACTTTATTAGCATAAAAGCTTTACACCATCCAGAAAACAAAAGTGGCACTGTTTTTAACACAGAACTGCATTTAAAAGGGCTACCAAAATGTGCCTAGCAAATGTTTTATTCTTGTACCATCATAGTAAACAGTCCTACCTGGCATAGAATCTCTTGAAGTAGACTGTAGCAGTGGCAATAACTTGTTGTCTTAATTTAAGATGTTCACCTAAAGCCTGGATAACTTAAAAAAAATGAACAAAAGCTTGAGTTGAGTTTTACAATTTGACACCAAATAGTACAGGATCTCAAAACATGACTAGCGCTGGGGATTCTAAGGAGCAGCAGCACAGTCTTCTCTCTCAGTTGAGAAACGTGGTTCTGGTGAGACAACATGTCACTGTAAACCTACAGACCTGCAGGTGAAGCAGCAGCACTGCATCCTGAAGCTTGTGGATGCCTTCAAAAAGGGAAATGTAACTCGACTTCATTGTGTACAAGGTGAGTATGACCTTTAAGAAGATGACAACACAAATCTCAGAAGGGTAAAGCTTGGGTGTTCAATTTCAGAGCAAAACAAATTCAATCACTTAAAATATAAGACCATGGCTTTTCAGTGCCATGCAAAATGTATGGGGTTTTTTTCAAGCAACTAAAGCTGCTAACACAAACATGGTCATTAAATTTGGCAGAGGCAGCAGGTGTTAAAAAAATGACATATTTAGTCTAGGGAGAGGGGGTGGGAGACCAGAGGATGCAGTCAGCTGCTCCATCACGGTGGTCCTCTGCCAGTTGGCCAAGAAACAACCCTGGTGTCATCTGTGCAGGTAGCTCTTGTTTGGCCTCCCAGGCAAAGGAAAGGTGCCAAGCAAATTAGATGTATCAAGCTGGGATTAAGAGCAGGGGTTGGATATAGAGAATGGCACAGCGAAACATAAGGTTGTTACTTGTTATTTTTCCCATACTTCTTTGCGGACATTATTCTGAGCAAGGCTTGGCTGTGTTAAGACTCCCTCTTCTTTTTTTCCTCCTTCACCAGAAATGTCCAAACCAAAAATTTAAAATACGCTTAGGTATATATTTAAAATACGTACAGAAAGATCAGGAAAGTGACCACTGATGGGAAAAGCAAACAATTCCGTTATCAGTCATTGCCAGCTTCTTAATGTCTATTGATGTACACAAGTCCAGATTTTTTTCCCCATGGTCTTATCCCTTAGGAACAGTCAGGGTAGACCCCACTCTCACTTTTAATGACCATCACAGCATTTGAAAACAAGCAAGTATCAAGGGTGCTGTTGGCTAGACAAGGGCTGAATGTAGGAGAAAAGGAAAAAAACACCCTGAACAGCACTAATGATGGGCAACTTATTTTTTCTTTTACAGGAAAAGGTAACTAATTTGTCACCCACTACAACTACCTAAAGCAACAGTAAAACCCTGTCCGTGTCATATCATTCTTTTACTAAACAGAAGAATGCCAAATTGGGACTAATTTGCCAGTGACCGTAGAGCGAGCAATGCTGCCAGAAAGGAGGTTAAGCCCGGTATGCAATGTCTGTACAAATATTAAAATATTTATCAGCATATCTTGGGAGGTTTGAAAGGATATTTCCCTTTGATTTGACCATGGGGCTACAAAGCTGTCCTTCTACTAGGGCATCAGAAAAATTGAAATATCAAGCTAAACAGAATTCTCCAAATATGTTTCTCTTTCCCATGGGATTTTCAGGAACAGTTAGGCCATCTGCTGTCAGAGAAAAATCAACTGTGGTTTAGGGAAAAAAAATGGACAAGAGCCTAGAGAGACTTAATGAAATGGAAGCTTGTATATGCTGGGAAAAACTCCAATACTTGTAATTATTTTTTTAAATATTTTAAACTAAACTGTTGGATTATTTATTCCCTTATGTCTACAAAATAAATGGTTTCAGTGGTTTTCATGAAATAAAAATTGTTTTAAATTTGAATATCTTGAGTAGCTTGTAACACAACCGTTACAGCTTCTGCCCTAAACCAGAAAGGGAAATCAATTAACATGCTTTTCAACCAAAAACTCTTAAGACTTGGTGATCCAAAAAGATAAATCAACATCAATTTCCTTTTTTGAACTATTTAAGAAGATGATAGTTTTCCTTCTCTACAGTATGAACATTCTGAGTAGTTGCACGTGGCCATATAATCAAGTTGATAATCTACTGCACATGCGTTCCAGTGAGGAGGCAGGAGGAAACTGCCTCTCTCTGGGCAATTTTTTGGTTGCTTTAGGAACCAACTCCTGGACAGGCACATGCTGAATGTGACAAGCCGTGACCAACACTCATATCGCTACCCCAGTAACAGATGAGGTGGGAGAGAAGAGGCGGAGGCTCTATAAACCCAAAGCAGGGCCCCTATGCAGAGGCAGGTGATGATACAACACAGAGCAAGGGCTTGACCATGGCAAGCTCCCACCAGCACAGAGCAGCCCCTGACTGTCCTCCTCTCTTTGCTACAGGAGGGGTGAAAGCCCGGCACCACTGTTTTCTCCAGGGCAGGCTGTGTTCGTACACACACAAGGGAGACGCTGGCAGAGCTCTTCTCCAGCTGTCACAGGGCACAGACTCCGCAGTTTGTGGGAGGCAAGGAGTGCCAAGGAAAAGGAGTCTGAGAACCAAACTGACACCACCTTGTCTACTTTGTAAACCTTTGTTTACTCAAGAAAAACACTGAAGTGAAACATTTTTAAAATCATAGTTCATATTTCAAATTAATACTCATGAAAAATACCACAGAAATACAGTTTTAGAAATATCAGTACCCCATTTTGCCTTTTTGGAATTACGAAGCTACAACACTTAGTTTTAATCTCAAAGAATTCCAGGAATTGACTGAATACGTAAATCATTGCTAACTTGATTTTCTGGTGCTGCATAAGCAATAACACAGATGTACCCACAGCAGTCAGATCTGCAGCACACACAAGTATTATAAAAACAGCCAGGCTAAGAGAGAAGCTGGGATAAGTGTTTTTCACAGACATCATTCCAGCATTGACATAAGATCTTCCAGTGGCTTTGGAAAAGTCACTTCTCTGTCTCAAATCTGCCCAGATAGCTGAAAAAAATTAGCACTCTGTACTTTAAAGGTCTGCTGTGAAAAATATTGAAAGATCTGTCTGCAAACAAATTACTACTTAGCAATACCCTTTGCTTAGGGAGATTTTTAAAAAATGCTGAACAATTGTACAGAAAAGAGTTTAAGTGCCTATGTAATCTGATATGCTCCAGTGAGGCCATTCATGTGATTAAATGCTTTGCAGGATCAAGTAAGTCTTAGATAACTTCACAGACAAGCCCCAAACTCTTTGGGAGAACAGTCTGCCTGCCAACAGCTCTCAGAAACTTCTAGACAATTTAAGAGCCACCCAGTGCTGGGGAAACCAGTCACAAGGCAAGACACAGGCTGTCGTGCAGGTTTCACTGAATGTAACTGAACACAAATAACAAGCTTCCAAGCTTCGCTGTTCAACAGGACTGCACTGATCTGCTAAAATACTTACTACAGCCCAAGAGCCCATCAAAAGCCCAGTTTGAGTATTAATGCTTGACATGGAGCCTTTAACATACTAGCTTAGCAGCTTCTGCTTGCTTCTCGTCCCTTAAGTTTTTGGGAAGAACCTCCTGAAAATAAGAAAATGTACTAAGTTTTGTCCATTGCAGTTTAAAACATTATATATGCAGCTAATTTGCCTGTAAATTCTCCTACAATTGTGTTAACACAACTAACAAATGAAAATGTTATTGATATTCCAGTTCTTTGTTAAAATAGGTTGTGACAGTGTACGTAATATCACAATGAAAACATTACATTTTCTAAGCAATTCAAAAGTACATTTAAACACTTACAGATTTTATGGCAGAAATAAAAATAAAACAGTTTTACCATTAGTAAAAAATATCTGTAGTTTCCAATATTCTTCTTCAGTCAGAAACTTCAAGTCTTTCTGGCGCTCCTTCAACAGATCTTGTTTATCCAAAATCCATTGTAAACTGAAAGAAGGGGAAATCATTTCAGCAACTCTTTGTCAACATTATACCGAGTGACTCCTGTACAGGCTACAGGGTCAGAGTGAGAGGGCCGGTGACCTTTACCCGAGCCACAGGCACCTCTCAAGTAGCGGCTGGCGAGGTTTATATTATATTTAGCACATTATGGGCACCCATTTAAACGCCGAGGGCTGGGGATAAACAGGTCACACCCCGCGGACTGGAGCCGCCTGCACTCGGTCGCTCGGGCAGAGGCCTCGGCGCGGGCACCGGGACGCGGCTGCTCCCCCGGGGCGCCCCGCACCCTGCAAGTCCCGGCGGAGCGAAGGCGGCGGCGGCAACCGGAGCGGCTACGGCCGCTCTCGCCCTCCAGCCCGGCTCCCGCTGGCACTCCGCGGTGCGCAGGCCCCAGCGCCGCGCCGCTCCCTTCGCCTCCGCCGGGCCTCCCCACAGCGCCCCGGCCCGCCCGGGCAATGAATGGACAAAGCGCGGCGGCGGCACCGTAGCCCCCCCACCCCGCGGCACCCACTAGTGCGAGCTCTGCCAGAAGTTCCCGGCCATGGGGAGGACAGGAGACGAGAGGGGAGGAGGCGCCCGGGCCCGTGATGCCCCGTCCCCGCCGCGCCAGCGCCGCCACCCCCGCGCCGGCAGCAGGAAGGAGGCGGCTGCCGCCACCGCCCCGCGCCCGCCGCCGCCAGCGCCGGCCGGCAACACGCGGCACTGCGAACGCGTTCCCCCGCGCACGGGTTCCGCCCGCCCCCGGCGGGCCCACATGGCGCTGCGTCCTCACAGCCCTCGCCCGGCCATCCGCGGTGGCGCCCGGGTCTGAGGCGCCGTGTACCGGCAGCAAGCGCGGAACTGCCGCGGGGGGATGGAGCCGCTGGGGATCCCGGTGTCTTTGCGAGGCGTGCCGGGGCGGTGCTCGCCCAGCTCACGGAGGCACGGGGCGGTTTGGGCTGGAAGAGACCTTCAAAAACCACGCTGTCCAACCCCCCTACCATGGGCAGGGACGGCATTCACTAGACCAGGTTGCTCAGAGCCCCGTCCGACCTGGCGTTGAACACTTCCAGGGATGGGGCATCCACAGCTTCCCTGGACAGCCTATTCCAGAGCCTCACCACCTCATCAAAAAAAATTATTCTTTATGTCCAGTCTCAACCTGCCCTCTTCCAGTGTAAATCCACTTGCTGTCTAAATTCGGTGCCAGTCTGCTCCCAGAAAGGTCCCAATTTGGACCACAGACTAGTGGTTCCAATAAGACCACTTACTTGTCTTGCACTGCCTCCACCCCACCTAAACTTCCTTTTACTTCACCCATTCTCAAAGTTTCAGGACTCAGGTTGCTTCATGCCGGAATATTCTTAATTGGAGAAACCCCCTGTGGGTAATTTTATTTGGAAGTAAGAACCTGGGGCTAAATCATTTGCAGCTTTCCTTGAATGCTCCTTCCTGTGCTGGCAGACAAAATGCTCACAGTTCTCAACTTCTGAGTGTGATCTGAGATGCATTAATCCACGTCCTGCTGGGAAAAGTGCATCAAGGTGGGAGAGGTGGGTCCCCATTCCTGCACTGCCAGGGAAATTCAGTGAGCAGGGAGGGATGGTGCCTCCATCTCTTCTAGCAGCACTGTCTCTAGGGGAAGCACGCCTGAGTTTTGCCTAGCAAGATCAGTAAAAAGGGACGTATTTTAAAAGTCTGCAGAAGTCTATCTGGATACCAGCTATTTTCAGGGCTGAATGTGAGCAGGAATAGGAAGACTGCCTGGACACAAGACAGACAGCAGCTGGCAGCAGCTATGGGAAAGCTGCAGCCCTCATTGGCCTCCCCATTCCACCATTAACCCAGACTGGAGTTCAGACTCATCCCTGTGCCCACAAAAGTCAGTAGAGTTTCTGTTAGCCATCACAGTGGCAGCAAGAAACACTCCCACAAGGCAGATCCTTGGCAAGATGAAGTAACTCCTGGTTTATCCTGCTGGGAAGGTTGTGCTTGGTGCTAATGGTTGGCAAGACCTGTGAGCACATGAGGAATATCTTTTGCATGGTCTCACAAAAGCAATTTGTTCTGAAATTTAAATATGCCTTGTCTGTCTGCACACAGCATACAGTGCGAAAAGCAGCCTGCTTGCTCCCTAGAGGATCTCCCCACAGTGGGCAAACTCCTTCCATCCCTGTCCACCACTTCAAACATCTCCTTCAGCTTCATTGACCTGAACTGAGAGGCTGTCTGCAGAGCCAAAAGTAAACACCCTGCAAGGCAGCCAACACCATTGTCACCAATAAGCAAGTAAAGAGCTCCACTAAGCAAAAGTTGACAGAGGAACTTTCTATGTATTCAATGAGCAAATAATTGATAATATAATAAATGCAGTTCTGGGTATCTTTTGATATATATATATATATATATATATATATATTTGGCATTTTGTTAGGCAAAGATGATCCTAGAGGTATGGAGGTGTATATACATATACGCATTTGTGTAGAGGAAACTGAATGCTATCTCGATTTTGTCATGACGGAGGTGGTCTGTGAATGTCTATCCCTGCTCTGCAGCATACCAGGGGTGCTTAGTTTGGGCTTTGCCTTGAAACTGGCAGCAGTAAACCAATAATTTCTGGATGGCAGGAGCAGTGAAAACCACCCAATGGTTGTCCTTAGACTGACCCAATACCCCTGAAAGGCATTTCAGACCCAGTCCTGCAGCACTCTGCAGTGATCTGTTGACAGTGGTATAGCTAGTGCTGGAGATGCATGAGAAACTACAAAGCAGAGAGGGAAGATGTACATGATAAGAAGACAGTGGTATTTCTAAATGGCTTTGCTGGCAGAATGAGACACCTTTCTTGGCATGTCAGAGATAGTTTAGGTTTGAGACCTTGTTTGTAAGTAGGAATATGAGGGTAAGAGGTGAGGTAGGTAAGAAAGAATTTGCATACCCTGGCTATGTTTCCTTCACTTCTCCTTTCTTGGTGTAAGGAGACATGATGGAGGCGACAGGTTCCATGGGACTTCTGTGAAGGGTCTCTGACTTGATCCCTTTCTCTAAAAAGCCATCCAGACCTTGCAGAACTTGCTGAGCATGTGAAAACTCAAAGGAGAAAGTCCTTATTCCATTATTTCAATGTCACAGCTACAAAGAGGGAACTGGACTGCCAGTACATCTTTGGATCACATCCACCCACAACTGCATCACACCCAGCTTAGCAGAGCACCCAGGAGCCAGCAGAGAGAGAAGCTGTTGTACAACAAAGAAGCTTGTCATTGCCTCACTGAACATACTAGAGCAACTAAAATAGCAGCAGACCTCGTGCTGCTACTTATCACATCAAACAGGCATCTCTTTGTTTCACCATCCTGCTCAACCTCCCCCCTTGCCTTTTTCTTGCTCTGCTTTCATACCTGCATTTTGTTACCTCATGTTGGCGATTCGTGTTTCTGCACACTGCAGTGTGGCAGGAAATAATTCGCAGGGACTGAGCAGGAAACTTACCATAGCTGTGATAAATACCGTTGCTTCGCTGCACATTGGGCACAGGGGACAGCTCTGCTTGCCCTGCACCTGGCGTTGCCCTGCACCTGGCACTGCCAGGGCTGTCTGATGCTGCTGGAACAGGAATGCCTGGCACTGCAGGGTCTTGCCAGACTGTCTTTTTCTTGGCAGGGCAGGCCTCATATTGCATGACCCCATTTCACAGCACCGCAACAGACCATGCCAGTGCAGAGCTGTGGAGGAGTAAGCCCTCCTGGTGCCCTACAAAGGGACACCCTGCCATGCTGGAGAGCCTCCCTGCAGTGTGGCACCCACGGTGGCTCCCACTGCTTCACGGGGTCCCCCTGCACAAAGAGGCAAGGGCCCCTCTCGACTGAGGCATGCTGGGGATGCCCATTGCCAGGTCAGGAGTCCCACAGCTGGTATGAAGCTGTGGGTCCGCATTATATAGCACAGGAGGGATTGTTGCTGTCTGCCTTTTCCCATGTTTCTTGGAGGACGTTGATGCTGCTGTGGCTCCATCTCCCTGGAGGCCCCGCTGGGAGGTGCTTCCCTGGGCAGGGGCATAGCAGGGGGCAGACAGGGCAGAGCATTTTCCCCTTGACAATGCTTTGCAGCCTTTCTTTTCCAGGGCTGTGCAGAGGATTGCTTTATTTACCATGTCCTCTCTGTGTGTTTCTGTCAAAATAGGCAAACGAAGATTTCATGAAACAGATGTGCAGTGCTGCTGTGTGTGCCGATGTCTCCCGCTCAGCCTCGGACCTGGCTGCTGCTCTGAGGGACATCCAGATATAGGATGAAAAAATCGCAGCCAAGAACCTGCAGGTAAAATTATACTTTGTCATATTTGTGAGATGAAATTATCTGTCAGCTCTTGCTGATCTCTTCCCCCTCTACCCCCCTAATAAAACCCGTCACAAACATATTGAATATACTTAGTAGTCCATCGCTAGATATAAATATACGCACGGTAGTTGGATGGATTCTATTTTTTTTCAAAATAAATGCTTCTTCCAATCCACATGTTATAAATAGCATTTAGAATGATGGAAGGACGATGCACATTCAGTTTTTTGTTCATGGGTCCTCCTCCACAATTCCAAATACAACATTTCCTTTAGCCCTTTCCCTTAGTTACACACAAAAAATAGTCACTACTAATACTCTCAGGTTTTTTACGTGTTTATGTATTCATCTAATAACTGAACATAGAATGTATCTTCTCACAGATCTGACAATAAGCATTCCTGTTTGCCTTCTTCTGTTTAATATCCCCTCAGGAAATGAATGAGTGGTACAAAACCAGATTTCCTGACTTTAATCAAGCTTCCACAAAACATGCCGAGAATGTGAGACATTTCAAGGAAGGAATGGGGAAGAGAAGTGTAAGTGGAATTGAAAACCCCTTCCAGCTTATGTTATGTCACTTCTAATGGAAGCCTTTGTTATGATTTCACTAAGTTAGGTAATGTGACAGTTGTCTGATATTTTTCTCAATAATGGTGGTCTTTTAGGCTATATTCTGCAATGAGGGAGACGGATTGGAGGAGTGGTGACTCTGGATGTGACCCCATGTCAAACCAATGGGAAGTATCCACAAAAAATGTTTATCCAGAAATAATGTTTATACACATTAAATAAAAATTCAACTGCTCAGTAGCATGTATCTGAACATATTGATCCTGCTGTTCTTGACTGACAAGTTCAGGAAAAAAGGATTTATATTTGAGAATTTTTCACTAAAAGTACCCTCACCCTCCCTAAGACAGACACAAACAAAGACAGACTCTTGCACAGGGAACCATTTAATATTTCACATAGAAGACATTCAGGATAATTTCATTAGATGGGGAAAGACTTTAGAATAATCACAGTTTGGTTTACAACACCAGGATAAATTACAAGAGATAGAGGCATTATTAAAACCATCAGCTCTGTTGTGAGAACTCCTTGGCAAATGTAGCTAGTTCAGAAAGATGTTCTCAGTTACCTCCTACCAACCTGCACTTAAAATAACACAGTAGCTTGTTATTTCAAAGGGTTTTCTTTTCTGGGTCAGAGACACTCTGGCATTTAAACCCACCTCCTCTCAATAAAGCACACACAGCAGAAACAGATGCAGGATGGAGCATCAAATCCGTATTATGTTGGTTTGATCTCTGGTTTGTTGGTTTGGTTTGGCTTTTTCCTCGGGTCAGCTGGAAATGTGTCCTCTGCCTCGATGGCTCAGGGTTTTCGTGCAGGGGGTGTCCCTGGCCCCGGCGTGGGGGGCTGGATCCTGAGCAGTACACCCGGTCCAGGCTGAGATGGGGGTTAAACTGTCCTTCAAGCGTAGATCAACCTGCAGCCTGGACACCGGGTGGCCGTTCGCTCACATGGGGCATGTGTCCCATCAGGGAGGACTTTCCCTCCTGGAAAGACCGAGTTCCCAGGGTGAAATGCAGCCCGCCTGAAAGGGTGTTTTTGGGGATTGCCTCTCTTCTCCCCCTGCCTGCACCCCCTAAATCCCAGCGCTGAGCAAAATCACGGCTTCTCCTTACGTTGCTGCTATGAAGTGAGAGTGACCCTGCTGGGGACCGCCGCGGGGACACAAGGAGAGGACTGAAGGTCTCTGAGGTAACCTGCACCTCGCAGGGAGAGTTTACCTCTCTTTCACCTCTTCGCAAACGTTCACTTGAACAAACGTTAAGCCGTTGTGGAGGACGAAAGGCGTCAAGAAAAGTCAGGCGGCTTCCCAAGGCTGTCGCCTAGCCCAGGACAGGAGCCCTCTCTACCTGCCCCCATGCCCCTGAGTGCCTCAGGAGACCCCTCTGCACCCTAAACAACTTCTGGAAAAAGTGAGTCTGCCCCAAATGTGTAGGTTTTTGCGCTGAGCTCTTGTCTCCTCCGGAGGATAGGACGCTGCACTAAAATGGAAATGACCCACGGACCCCCCGCAGGACACCGGGGATGCTCCGATGCTACCCCAGGCTTGCACAGCGGCTTTGCCCACCTCCCCAGAACCTTTCGTTCCTTTCTCGGTATTCCTCCAGGTTTTCACTCAAAAACCTGCGTTTCCCCTCGCGAAAGCAGCTCCTCCGCCTTCAGCCCAAGCCGCCCGCTTTTGCAAACCTGTTGTGACGCTTTTATTAACTCGAATAAAATTAGGAATACGTATTTTCTTGCTTGCCTCGGTCCCGTGGGACCTTCGGAGCCGGGTTTTCTGCACGACTTGGCGAAGGTATCGAGTAACCTTGAAGCAACGCGGCAGGCGGGAGGGGGGCTGCGGCTCCCCGGTGCGCACGACGCAGCCTGGCCCGAGGAGAAACCCCCCCTCTTCCCCGACAAGCCCCTGACATTACCGGAGAGAAATGAGCAGGAAACAGAGTAGCGAGTTAATTAGTTGCATCTTTGCCGAATCACGCTTGAGAGACGTTTTTCCGAGGGGAGGCTTCGCTGCCTCACTCTATCTGGTAGCAAACGCTTTCTCCCCAAACCAGAGGCTCAGAGGGTGCTTCGGAAACTATATAAATGAAGAAAAACTGTATAACCGTGGAGAGAAAATATATCACTGCTGCCTTACATATTTTCGTGTCTATATTGCCCCAAACATGTTCAATAAACGTATGTACACTGGCACATGTGTATGCACGCCTTTTCCTCCCAATTTCGCGGGCTCACACAGGGAGTTTGAGAAACTACCATCTTCTCGCCCCAGGTTTCAACCACTTCCAACACAACCCATGGGGCAGCGGAGCGGGACGGGGATGCCGCAGCCCAGCACCCCCGGCACCCCTCAGCCGCTCCGCACTGCGAACCCCGCGGGTCTGGGGCGGCTTCTCCTCCAGCGGGCAAGAGTGCGGGGGGAGCGCCGGTAAGGTTGATATTTATAGGAATTGAGGGACACGGAGAGCGGGGCTCGCTGTGACCGCTGGCACAACGGGGCGGGGTGACAGCTTCAGGTGTGCCGTGATGAAAATCCAGATATTTCCCTCCTGGGAACTCATCCCAGGGGACAGGCATATTTTTGCTCTCTCGAATTTTTATTTATATATATATATATATATAATATATTTTTATATATATTATCTATATACAATATATATATCTATAAAAGTAGACTTTTATTCTTTCTTTCTTTACAAGGTAAAACGCGAGTGGAAAATCTCGTCACATTGGCTACGGGACATCCGGGGTTGTGGGTCTTCTGAGGCAGAGGACAGGGCAGCGACGCTCAGCCCGCCAGCCTGGGAGACAGTGGGTGCGTTGGGACCCCAGTAACGAGGGGTGTGGGCACCTCGGGGACTGGCTTGGGTCTCAAATTCCGGAGGAAAAGCTGCCTGGAAGGCTCATAAGGGGTGGCTGAAAGTCAGGCATTCCCTCCGTATGGGGCTACGTTTGTAGAATGTCCCATCCTGCACCTATCCGAGAACAGTTTCTGTACCTGAAGGTGATCCCTAAAGCCCTGGGGACTGTTCTGGCTAACACGGACTATTGAAAACCTGTTCTCAGCGGTAGAAAAATGTGCACACTCGATTTTTTTCTTCAAATACCTCAGGACACGGGTTTAAACACAATGGTGGCAAAGTCTTCTTTCTCAGGCGGAAATACCCATACAGTGGGCATCGTAATTTAACTTTAAACCCAGTGACTCGAAAATAGGAGTTAGTTCGACTCTGATATTGTGAACTCAGCTTAATTCAAACCCGATTTTAAGAAGGGTTCATTCCGCAAATAATTTAAGGAGGTCAGCTTATTAAAAAGACACCCCCACGCCAAATACCAAGCCGTGATGGAAATATTCAAAGATAAATGGGATTTTTCTTCCTAGTTTTGGAAGAGATAAATCTTTTGTATTTGTGTGCCCGGGATATGCCCTTATTTTTCCGTGTGAGAGACACAGAGAGAGATAGAAACTTTGAGGTTAATCTGTCTTCTTCTAAACGCATATTTGAATATTTAGACTGAAAGATTATGACACTGGGGAAGCTGAGGGCAGCGGTCCGCAGGCGATCGGGCAAAAATACCGAATAATTTTGTTTAGATTTTATTTTAATAGTACAAACAATGAATAGAAAGAACAACATTAAATCTACAGGCTGTAACGAAAAATTACTTCCGACAGATGACACCTACAAGTTTCTTTGGTTTCATAACTCCGAAGCTGTCAAAAATGATGCATATTTCAGCATCAAAATATGCAGTGCCGAAATGAAGAGAAGGAAATGGGTTGTACTTCGTGGAGTACTTTAAGATAAGTCCTAGATAACGTGGGTTTAACCTCCGTTATTCTGCATGTCTAACGCAAATATTTTATTGTTTCGAGTATCTTTACTGGAGCTAAAAAAAAAAAAAATCGCAGGAACCCGAGAAAGACCTTTCAGTTTGTCAAATTCATTAATTAGAGAGCTACACATATTAGAAGAAAATGCGTTTTCTTGCCCTGCCTTTCGCCCCCACCAACAATTTCACCAAGAGGGGATGTTTACCAGAGTGTAACGAACAGATTCTGATGGCTGCGTTTGTGCTAAAGTTCTTTTTTTTCTTTTTCTTTTTTTTCTTTCCTTGCTGATAGTCGTATCTTGAAAAGCATAAAATGCTGAAACCCTTTACAACATTATGTGCGCTCATTAGGAAGTCAGATCTCTTACAGCCCTCTCTCCTTGCTGGCAAAACCTATCTCTTTCTCCATTTACATCACGACCAGCCAGCCAGCAAGCTCTGCCCTGCTCTCTGGTGCCACTGCACAGAGAGATCTTCCTTCCAGCAGCTACCATTTTTCCATCCCTTTCTATTTCTCTCTTCCGTGCCAATGATTCATTTCCCTGCGTCTCCTGAGATCAAGTGCTGGATTCAGTGGGAGCCTAATAGGAGAAATCACCAGGGTTTTCACGTCCCGACTCCTGAAGCGAGGGCATTCACAGGGGGAGCGGGTCGGCGTTCTCCCTCCATCTTCGCTGCTCCCCCGCTCCCATCCCGGCCATGGTTGCACTTGTTTCTCTCGAGGTGCTTTGGCATCTACCTGTGAACCACACGTCCATAAGCGCCAGCTATGTCGTTCCTGTTACTCTGCTATAAAGCTGCCCCTCGAGGGAGAAGATTTACAGAAATAAAGTGCCTCTTTTTTTTACGGCTGCAACTCTTCTGCAAACACAGGGCTGATTTTAAAAGATAGGAGCCCTCCTGTAAGTTCTTGAGGAAACCACACAGTGTATAAAGACATTTTTTTCGCCTTGAGCCGAGCTGGTGCAGACCAGAGGGGTCCGAGGAGGAGGAGGAAGGGAGCTCTGCGGGATGCGCGCTCTGCTCGCCTGCTTTGGCTTCCTCTGTCACTGCACAATTTCGTCCCTGGAAGAGATTCAGGGTCGCGGTCGGATCTATCAAGCTGTCAGGACGGAGAGAGACAGTCCGTGGAAATGGTTAGAGATGGAGACTCCCACTGTCTTTTAAAAAAACCCAAGTAGTTAAAGCCCAAACTGTAATAAAAGTCAGTGATAGCTTGCCTGCCTAGAGGTAGAAGGACCATGTGATTTTAGTGGTACAACCACTGTCTTTACAAAGCCCGATTCAGAGAGACCTCTGATCATAATATAGCTCTATGAACTGTATTCCCGGGGATATTTTCAAGGCTGGAGGAGAAGGAGGGAGAGAAACACCCTTTGCTTATTCACCATGTTTCTCTCCGGAGCACAGGAACTCAGTTCCTCAGCACAGACCTTTGCAGATGCTTCCTGGCACATTGCTGCGGCATATATTCGGCTCCGGCTCTGTAGGTACAGTATGCTTTTCCGTAAGTCGCAGCCCTGTCTCTCAGGGACGGCCATAAGGCAGTGGAAGGGCCTTTCTCCCTGCACTCCTGTCACGAAACTCGTGGAAACAAAAGATCACAATGACTTCAGTATACCAACTTATATATCTCTCTGTAAGTGTGCATATGCGCAGACATACCCGGCTGCAGTGTACGGACACACAGGTAAAACCGCATACCATATGCGTCTGAGGTGCCTGTGGATATACGCGGGATAATGTATGAATGCTGTAGCTGCGGTCTACACAGCTCTACCTATAACACGAAGAGCAGCCCTCGGGCAGCAGGGCCTCCCGGACATCCCTTCGGCGGGCATCCCGGGAAGGACGGGCAGGCGGCGGCCATGGGCTGCCCCCGCGACCGGCCTCGCTGTGTCCCAGGGCCGCACTTCTCTCCTCGGGCTGAGGTGAGGGTGGTCCCAGAGGGTGCAAACATGGGTAGCCCCGGCTGGGCTCCGGCTGCGCTGGCAAACCCGCCGCGTTCCCACCCCCCAGCGCCGGAAAGCTGTGGCAGCGCTGCCGGCTGACGCGGGGATGCTCTTTCCTTTTTTATTTAAATATCTCACCGGTCTAGGGGCGGAGGCATGACAGGGCGCTGCATTTACCCCGGCCCGTAGCCAGCGCAGTTGCGACAAAATTATGTCAGGGGCTTCTACCGAGCTCAGCGGCGGCCACCCGGCGCGACAGCCGTGCCCCGAGCCCCGCACACTGCCACACACGATCGTGCCCTCCGCTCATCCCCTCGCCGCTCCTTCCCGCTCTTTATCTTGCAGAGATACGGACGTCGGGTACGGCGGAGATGCCACCGGCGGTGCCCCTGCCCGGCGGTGCGGAAGGAAACGCGGAGCGCTCCGTTTTCCCCCGCTTCGTCCTGCCTGGGCTATACGGCCCCTCCCCACACAGGCTCTGCCAGTCTCCCCTAAACCAGATCTTCCACTTACCAGGGACGGGTTGCAGGGGCAAACCTACCTCAGAGAATGGGCTTGAGTCCTTGATATGAGACTTCAGCAACATTTGCCGTTAAAGACAGAGTCATACTGCTTCTTTCCAGGCCAGACGGATTTTACATGTCGCATCTCGAGCCCAGTTCAGCGCTGTAAACAGGGCACCGTGCCCAGGACTCTGGCCACGCTTCGGCTTGGGTCAGTCCATTTTTTTCTCCCTGCCCGGCCAGAGCCGTGGGCTATGGAGACGTCTCCACACAAACGAGGGGAGGTATCGCCTAATGGTGGGGCGCGGGCAGGACCCTTCCCACTGCTACGAGCACAGCCTGTATGCAGTGCCAGAGAATTTCCCGTGTGGAGGGGACACCCAACTCTGTATCGTCCGTACCGCCTCGGGATTGCCGAGCCCTCCCGGAGGCCCCGCCGGGCCCTGTGGGTCTCGGAGCCCGTTGGGACGGCAGTGGGGCGCGGTCCGGGAATGGCGTCCCCACCGGGGGCACCGGCTGTGCCTCCAGCGGCACACCAGTTTGCTAGGGACATCGGCACAAAACCACCCCGTCGGGGCGGTGGGCACTTTGCAGAGGAGTGTAGAGTGGACGAAAGCAGCAGACTGGGAGGTCACCAGCTGTCGGTCACCTCTCTGAGACATAGTAGCCCTTGCACACAAAGGCCCTGACAGCGGTACAGGCTCTTCTCCATCTAATTATGATGGAATTAAGCATCATCTTTCTGATAACCGACCACAGAGTTTAAAAATCACTAACCCAAATAATATTTCTCTCAACACTTCTTTGGGGTTGCCTCATCCAGACGGCCTCAGAGTCAGATTAGTCACAGTGTGAAGGAAAGGCCTGAGCTTTGAACATTGCCTGTCGCTATGGCTCCACAAGTTCAGAGCCTTCAGCAGCAGGATGCTTCGCCCTGCCAGGGCCACTGTGGACAGCTGGCACGCAGATGGATTGATGGGCAGACGGGGCGATGGATGGATGTGGACGTGGAGCAGCTTTGGGTTAAAAACATAGACTCACAGTACAGTTTGGGTTGGAAGGGACTTTTAAAGATCACCTAGTCCAACAACCTGGCCGTGGGCATCTTTCACTAGATCAGGCAGGTCCAGCGCAGGGAATACAGGCCCCGGTCAGCTCCTGCTGCAGTAGGGCTGCATTTCCAAAAACCTCATTTTCCTGATACCAGTGCTGGGCTGCGCAGGGAGCGGTGTCTGCCTGTGGTTCATATCTCCCCTCCCTGCCTGCCTCACTCTTCTCCTGAGAGCCTACTCCTTAGGCTAGAAACACCCGGCGAAGTTCCCTGTGGGATTTTCCATTCCCATCCCGGGGTGATGTTTTTGCATTACGTTTGCAAGCCCGAATACAAGCCGTGTGTGAGGGAGCCGAAGCTTGCTTCTGCTCCCTCCGAAGGGAAACTCGGAGCCGGCTCCGCTACCGGCAGAGCCTGGCGACGGCCCCGCCGCCTCGCCGGGTCCCGCCGCTGCCTGTCCTGCCCGTCCTTGCTCCCGACAGTGGCCACGCTGGCAGCCCCGAAGAGGGACATTAGCCCTGTCATTTTCTGCATCTCCTTTATTTCCTCAGTTTCTCCCTGAAATCTTTATAAATCTCCCTTTTCCAGAGGGAGTGTCCGGGCGGGTGGAAGTCTGAGCACAATGAAACCTGAGAATTTCTGTCACTCTCTGCATATGGTCCGAAGTGCTTTAATCCCAATTAGGAGCGGCTGACACACGGTCCTATTCATCCCAATCAGCTCTTGAATACATTTGCCTAGAAATGAACTTCACAAATAGACTCTCTCCTAAATGTGCCCAACAGCAAGGAAAATCGAATTGAGGCAGGGGCTCATTCTGAGGCGATTGAGGGAGAAAAGGTATGAATTTATAAGGTACACCGAAACATTGCAATTCAGCAACAAGTTTACTGACTTTTATTTGCACCATGTCAACCGAAAGAACCAAGAGATGCGGTGGGGGCTGCGGGAGGGGGACAATCCGGTTAAAAGGCAACTTTAGACAGACTTTGAATACTTTATGTGGCAAGTTTCGCCTCCAATTGAAGCTGGGCTAAAAAAATCTCAGCCCCTGCACTGGCATTTTTAGCGAGCACAAAACGTGTTTGAATCCGATCTGGGCTGACGCTCGCGATTAACAATACGAATACCAAATCGAGCTCCTGTCATCTGCCCGGGTTCCCATAGAACCTGAATTACTATTCAAAAGCTGCTTTAATATCCCACCCGCATCTCGTCTGCACCGCACAGCTGGTTGGGGGCCGTCGGCCCGGGCCGCGACCGCCCGGCCCCGCCAATCGGCCCCGCCCGCCCGCAGCACCGGGCACCGGCAGCGCCGCGGCGGCGGCGGCTGAACCTGCGGGCGGTGTCACGGGGGGAAAAATGGACGTGTTGGGAAGGAACAGAAAGGAGGAAAGGGTGGTCAAAGCAGGGGGTTTTGAGAGAGAGCGGCTGAAAGAGCGAAAGTTAGCGAAATCGAGTAAGACGTATATAAAAGAAATATATAGGGAAATTGTGGATGTAGTATATAGATGTTTAATTGCAGAAAAGAAAGAGGAGAAGACAGGAGCGACGGCAGGAAAGGAGGTAATAGAGGGAAAAAGGAGAACAGAAGAGGAGAGGGAAGAGGAGGGATGGGGAGCGGAGAGGAGGAGAGAGAAAAAAAAGAAAGAGAAAAAAGAAAAGGAAAAGGAAAATAAGAAAAAGAAAAAGAAAAAGAAAAAGGAAAAAGGAAAGAAAGGGAAAAAGAAAAAGAAAAAAGGAAAGAAAGGGAAAGGAAAAAAGAAAACAGATGTTCAGACCCTATTAATCTCTTCGATTTAAAGGGAATTTCCGTGTTTCAGGGTCTCAGGAAGCCGCTCATCCGACCTCCGCCCGGTTTCTTGCATTCCCATCCCCTTGGGGCGCGGCCGTGTCGGGGGATCGCCGGAATGAAGCCCTGGGGCCGGTGCGGGCAGGACGAGGAGCCACAGGCCGACCAGTCGCGCAGCCCGGGGAAGGGCTGAGTCGGCGGGGCAAAGCCATTTGGGAAAAAGGTCACCCCGGGAGCCGCCGGCTGGGCTGCCCCGCCGGAGTATGGCCTACTGAATGAACTTGCAGCATTTTGTTCAAGCCTCTGCTGTGGTGCTCCGCGGCATAATAAGCCAGGCCCTGCATACAGGCATTCATGCTGGTCTGAATGTGGTGTTGAACCTTCTCTGTGCCGGAGCGGCTTGATGGTTTGAATGGAGCTCCCTGGTGGGACATTGCTCTCTGCAACTGTGCCTCTTTGGATGACTGTTGTTCCTTAACATTCATGCCTCATTATGGGGCAACCTGTTAAATCAGGGAGAACAGTGTGCCAAAGTGTTGCTCAGGGGCACCGGCAGTTCAGCGGTGGGCATAAATAAGGGCCGCCGAGGAAAATAACTTCCATTGCATCTCTGGGCAAAAGTGATCTCGCTTTAATGGTGCCTCTAGTAGCCCGGTTTAAGTATATAAAGAGCGATAGTGGAATGTTTTGATTGAGTCTAAACATTGTCTTTGAATAAAGCTGAAACCATGTAATTAATGTGTCTTTTTAATAAGGGACAATACGGTCGTTCAAGCTATTTAATTTCATTTAATTTTCCATCCCATTTGCTCCAAAGGCTGCTTTTACTTTTAACACCCGGCCTTTCATGCTGCATCTTGCTCCAGTGGGCACATTAGATCGGTTTCACCCTTCCTTTTTAGGGAAGGAAAAATAAAAGAAAATGTGGTTCCTTTCCTCTTTTGTGGACAATTTATTTCACTTGGGGAACTTCAACTTTGAGCCACAGGACAGAATAAAAATTGGAGAACTGGTGTGAATGCTTCCAGAGCAAGGGCTTTTCTTTTCTGAGTGGATGGGAACCAGCCACAATCGGCTATATTAATAAATAACTTTCCTCACAGTCGGCCTTTACATGGTCCTATTGATAAAATTGTTCGCGTGTCGTTCACGCTTTTTGACTCGTTAAGGCCCGGGAGGGAGCGGCTCCCGAGGCGGAGCAGTAGGGTACCTTGGTCGCCTTAAAAGCCTTCTCTCTACCTCTGCGGCTCTCGGAATTTCAGCCGGTCTCATCCTTCAGCGGCCAGGCCAGAGGTTACAGGGACATGTTCATGGCTTAAATTTATTGCCCTCAACTTCTTGTTTATCCTTTTTTTCCCCATTCAGGCCGCTGATCAAAGGGGTCATCTTCAGTTCCCCACATCCTTTCCCCCTCCTTCCTCCTTATCGTCCCTCAAGTTAAAAAGGAACCCCTCCCCAGCTCCCGGGACGGTCCCTGCTATTGCACCCCGGGGAGATACGATCGATGATCACTGTTGCTGCTGGGGGCAGGCGCGACATTTATCTCGTGTGCACGCCAATATGGATCATTACTAAAAAACATACTCACGGTCCACGCGGACTCAGCGCCGGCCAGCAACACCCGGAGCAGGCGGCGGCAGCTCCCCGGTCCCATCCCGTCCCCGTCCCGGAGCCGCCGGGCCGGGGGAGCCCCCGCGCTCCCAGCGCAGCGCCCGGTGGCAGCGCCGGGGGCGGAACGGGCGGTGCGGCCGGCGACCCTTGGCTGCCCGCTGCTCTAAGCAGGGATGGGACATTTAAGGGCTTGCCCCGGCCGTGTAAGTGGAGTCCGGTGCCTGGCGGAGCGCAGCCGGCTGGCAGCGCGGTGGAGCCGGCGCAAACAGCGACCGGCGTGGGCAAATTTCACCGCAGAAGCAGCGGGAACGTGCCAGGCTGAGGTTTAATTGCTCTCCCGGCACGGTGCCGGGCAAGGCGAGGGGAAATGACATCTTTGCTATTGCCAACTCGTGAGACGCGACCGTTCAAAATCGCTGTCGTCCCCCCCGCGCGCCTCCGTGGTCCTTGCTCCCACGGTGCCACGCGTGACCGCGGCAAACAGATCCAAATTAATGCCCACAATAACGATCACATTGAAAACGTCGTGCCAAGGTTTATCTTGCAGAGAGTGGGGTTACTTGAGAAGAGCCCCCTCAGCTACCTGGTACCTATCGCCACCTATGCTCTAAGCGTAGCTTTTTGGTTTTCTTTTGAAATTTATCAGGTCTGACTATTAGAAAAAACGGAAGGAAAAATAAGCACCATACCTGCCGTTGCTTATGAAAGCAATGGGTAAAATCTGCATGTGCAACTTCTTCGCACGAAAAAGGTTCCGAAATTTTCTTTTTGGGGAGTTACGAGGTATGGAGCAGAGACAATCTGCTAGCGGTAATTAGACAGGACTATAAAAGTGAAAGTGGAAAAATTGATTTGTTACTGTAGTCTTTGGTCTGACAGGCACATCTGGACTGTTGTCTGTAGGTAAGAAAAAAGTCACACAAGTTTTTTTTCCAGCTCCTGGAGAATTCTTGAAACATTTACGCAGCCTGAATTAGAATTTTAACTTAATTAGAATATTTATATGAAGAGGAGGGACATAGATGTACTCTGTTCGAATTGCTTCGTTCTGGCTTTTACACTTGCTTTTTGTAGGCTGCCTCCCCAAAAGCAGTCTCGGTGCAAGCGATTTTGCGTGTGGGAGAGGAACCTGTGGATGTATTAAACGAGGAATCCAGCTGTACGCTGCTCGTTAGACATCTGTGTTATCTGCTGGCCATGTCTCTGTTTCCTGGTGGCGTTATGTCTCTATTTCCTCCTGTCTCTATTTCCTAATCGCACGAATTACAGACACAGCTTCCGAAGCGCTCGCAGATGCGGTGGTTTGTGTTTTACAGGGGTTACGGTGGCTCATATTTTGTGCTATTCATCCTCCTTAAGGATCAAAGCTCTTCTGAACAGATTACTGGCCTGAAACCAACCCACTGAAATGGTAATACGGTCGTTCTTAAAAAAAAAAAAAAAAAAAAAAAAAAAAGTGTAGGTATTTTCTGGTGTTTTCCCATCAAGTACCTGCCCAATTTCTGTATGGCACACGCCGGGAATCAATAGAAGTTAACAAGTCCTCAAAACATTCCCCATCTCTTTGTTTAATCTCCTTTACAATAAAGCCAAGGGAAGAGAATTAAAAATCTTTGAAGTATATTAAACCTCAAAAGGCTCAGCCAAGTAGACTTAAAATAGTCACTTATTTTCCAAAACTGGTTTGTCGAGGAACAATAAAAGGAAGTAAAATTTATGGAGAAATTATACAGTGGATTTGTCACTTAAAATATCGTAACTGTCTCGGGGACAATACCCCATGCTGAGGATTAATGGTCCCTCCAGACCTTTGATTCACCAGCGCCTTTTCTTTGCCCTTGACAAATTGGATTTTTAGGAATGGGAAGGTCGCCTGGCCCATTGTCTGCCAGCCATTCACTCCGCCTGATTATGCAGGAGGGTTAGGGAAAGGCTCCATGTGACCCTCTTGGATGGGACTCCGCAGCTGCTCGAGGAGCCAAACTCTCTCACCAAACTCTGCGCCCCAGAGCATCCCCCTGCCAACGGGTACCCCTCCTGCTCCCGTTGAAAAGCCGGCGTCCACACACTGCCGCGTCACTCTGCGGGCGGAGATACGCCTGTGCTCATCCTCCCCGCCGCCAGCCGCTGTCACTCCGGCCCCCTTAAGTAGTTGGGGTTCCCGAGCGCTCAGAGCCAGAGGCAGCGATGCAAAGCAGCAGGGCTCCGGCCATCAGCGTGAGCGCAGAGAGCTGCATCCCGGCTGGGCTGCGCCTGGGTCCTGTGCCGGGCATCTTCAAACTGGGCAAGTACCTGTCAGACCGCAGGGAGCCAGGACCCAAAAAAAAGGTATTTTCCTATGGTCTCTCCTGCACCGCTGGACCTTGCTTTTTTTCGTTGATTCGGGGGAAGCCGCCTTGGGAGAAGAGGCTGCTCTTTCGCTCTCTCTCTTCGATCCTCCCTTCTTAGAGCGAGCCAGGAAATGAAAGCGTTTCCAGAACGTCCCGAGATATCGCCTCGCGTCTTTGCCAGGAAAGCTTGACCGCCCGTGCCCGTTCCCCCTCCTTCCCAGCGCCGGTGCCCCGCTAGCCCGGCCGGCCCCGGCGGCGAGGCCAGGGGACCCGGGGGTTCTCTCGGAGAATCGGACTCGCTCCCGCCTTGGACACGGACGTGCAGGTGGCCGGTACCCTGTGCCCGGTGCCGGAGGGCTCTGGTCTCGCCTCCCGCCCCCCGCCCCGCGGAGCTTCGCTCACTCGAGCATTGTCCCTTATCCGACAGGGCCAGGACGTGCCATGGCTGGCTCCTCGCCCCTGGAGCCCCGGCGATACGGGGGCATGAGTCTTTCACAGCCTCCGGGTTTGTCCAGGGATGGGGCAGGGGCAGAGGCAGATGCACATGCATCGATTTATTTCTGCGTTTGGCTCGGGTTTGTGCCCCATCCCTCTCCTGGGCCGTGAATCCTTTGGTCGAGGGGAGTGCGGGAGGCACCGACCGGGGCTTCCCCGGGAACGGCGGCGGGGTGCGAGTGACAGGTGTAGGGGCAACCCAGCGCAGTTCGGCCTCTTCGCAAAGCCTCGGGCCAGTTCCTACCCCCGAAGCCGCAAATAACCGCACAGCCGGAGTGGGAGGGGGTGACGACCACCCGGCTACTGGCTTCAGGGTCAGTCGATGTCCGAGATGAAAAAGATCGAGGAGGTGAAGGGTACTCACCCCGTTCATCAGGCTGTTCAGGGGGCTGAGGATGAGACCCCTCTTTCCACCCCCCGGGCATCCGCGGCTCACGCGTTCCGCTCGGATTTTTAATGCGCTTTAATTGTTTTTAAACGCTCTGCCAGCCCACTCAAATTTATTTCTCATCTGGCTCCCTTGGTTTCTCGCTTTAGACTGCTTTGTTCCGATGACTTTTATTGCACGGTCATTCAGGGAACGGGCACTTCATTTTCTCTTTGTATAGGCAAGCAGATTATGAAGTATGGGACTACAGAGACTTTGTAGCTAAGCAGAATCCTCTCCCCTTGTCCCCTCCCCTTCTCCCGACAAGTCGCGTATGTGGCAATTGTTTTGCATGGACTCAGGGGCTGTACAAACCCTTCAAAAAATAGCATCTTACCTGTGTATTTAATATAGCTTAAGAGAAATGGTGCAGCTGCAACCCAAGCGAAAAATCGCATTTCCTCTCCCAGTGCTGCAGGTCCCCACCTGGTCTGGGCGTTTCCATCCTCACCCTCGCAGAGCAACAACCCCCGGCCGCATTTCTCCCAAGGCACCTGCGAGTCGAGGAAGGTCCAGCCCAAAAGTGGGTGAGGATGGAAGAGTCAAACCAGTGGCAAAACGAGACTCCTTCGCCGCTGCTTCCGATTTGCGATGCCCAGATAGCTGCGCGGTGTGGGAAAGCAAGCTCGCCGGGCAGGGCAGAGCGGGCAGGCAGGCAGGGGATGGGTAAGCTTTTTGCTGTCTTTCTGTTTCGTAACGCGTGGAAGTGACAGAGGTGCCGCCTGTCTTCCAGGTGCGGATGGTGAGAGGGGAATTAGTGGATGAAACCGGGAGCTCAGCTCTGGAGTGGATAGGGTTAATCCGGGCTGCCCGAAACTCCCAAGAGCAGACACTGGAGGCTGTTGCGGATCTGCCAGGAGGACAGGTACCCCACTTGCGGCTCCGGGTCGGCCTGGCACCGCTCTCTATCCCCTGCCTGTCCTCTCAAGCCTCCTGAAGGAGTTTCCTTTCTTCCCCTCCCAGATTTTCTACCGGGCGCTGCGAGATGTCCAGCCGGGAGAGGAGCTCACCGTCTGGTACTCCAACCCCCTGGCGCAATGGTTTGACATCCCCGTCACGGCCACCCCAACGCACGACGAGAAAGGTACAGATGCGGGCATTCATTTCGGAGCAACCAAATTAAAGGAAACAAAATAAACCCCCTTTAATTGGCGCGTTTGGCGGGAGCTAAAACTGCGATAGGCAAACGCGGACCCTTCAAATCCGCGCCCTCAGATAAATTAATACCAGCACAGCTGCAGTGACTTTTAACCTGCCACTCTTCAAACTAGAACTCCATCTGCTTATATTTAAAGGGTGATCTATTAACTCGGTAGCGTATGGAAAGGCCCCCGTGCCTCTAATCGTTCCGTCATCGGCACAATTTAATGATCTTTTGATAGTCAAATGGGATTTCTATGAAACAACACCAGTGTTGTTATGCGAGACAGCAATTTGGCTTTATAGTTTTTCAAAATATCGTTTTCACCTTTCGTATTCCTCGGTCAGATCTTCAGATTCGGTCAGATTCACATAGTCAAGTCAAAGCGAATAGTGGGCAGTTTATTGTTTATAAATATATAGAGGGTGAATGTCACGAGGATGGAGCCAGGCTCTTCTCGGTGACAATCAATGGTAAGACAAGGGGTAATGGGTTCAAATTAGGGTGTATTAGGTAAAAATCAGGTCAGCGTCAAATCACACTCAGATTAGGATATCCGAGGATATCGGGAAGGGGAAGACATCCGTCTGGGACCGCTTGTTTCAATCAACGATCTGATTCTTAGCTGCAGTTACATGGATTTTAAGAAAAATGTCGAGGTGGTAGCATATTAAACGGGAGGAAAGGCGAAACCCCTAAGTGTTCACCTGTCGGAATGCTCGGGCGTCGGACACAGCCTCCCGCTGACTCCTGCGCCCTCTCCCCTCTGCCCAGCCCGGCGGGGGGAGGCCGGGTCCTGGCGCTTCCCGGGGCGGCGGCGGCGGCTCGGCGTGACCTGCGGGCATCTGCTCACCTGGGGCTGAGCCCGCTCGACTGTCGGCAAGGGGACTCCACCCGCTCCTGCCCTACGCAGAAGATCCTTCAGCTTAGCAGTGTCCCTGAGAAGGGTGCAGGGCACCATTCGGGGAAGTGCTGAGCTATCCCCACCCCTCAAGGCTGGCTACTCCGCAGGGTAATCAGGATCCAGGCTGGAGGGATGGCTACTGAAAGGCCGGGCGCTGGCATCTCACCTCCCATCCGACACCTGTGGTGCACAAGAGCCCGAATCCCTCCCTTGTACTAAAACTGTGCTCGGAAAATAAATTCTTGGTCACGTTTCTTCCCCTCCACCAAAGGCGGTGAGGTCTGCGGACGATCACCGCTCTAAAAGCTCTGGAGAAGTTTCAGCTGCAGGAAGGAGGACACGGTGCTGGGTTCTGATCCTCCAAACCAGCAGTCCTTGCCTGTGGATGGGCACCAGTGCTGCTCGGGCAAATAAAGGGAAGAAAGCTCAGGTCTGCGAGAGGCACTCAGCATGTGGCATATTCCTCGTCCCGTCGAAGCGAGGCTTAGTTGCAGACTGACCCTGAGAATCCGCTGTGCCTCCGGCCCCACAGTTTCCAGACGAATTAATACGGACTTATTCTAAGTGTATCAAAATGCCGAAACGTTCTTTTAAGGATAGTATGCAAAAAAAACCAAAACCAAAACCCCCAACCAAACAAAAAAACCTAATGAACCCAAATAACAACAAAAAACCCAACTAAATATGAAGAACCAACAGGGCGGAAGAAATTCGGAGTTTGATTTTTTTTTTTTTTTAAAGAAACGAAACAAAATTTTGGAAATCATCTGTGTTTGACCCAATTTATTTGGGTTGACCGCGACGAGAAAGCTTCTCCTTTTTTTTTTTTATTTTTTTTTTTTCTATTTTGTTTTTGTTTTTCTTTTCTTTCTTATTTTTATCCCCGACCGATGGTTGCTGGACTGGAGCTCTGGAGCTGAGCCGGGGAAAGCGCCGGGCCGGGCTCAGTGGCGCTTGGAAGGCGGCCGGTCCCGCCACGCTTTTGCCGAGGCCAACCAGGGCCAAACCGCCCCCATGGAGAGACTCGCAAAGGCACACGAAGGCTCTAGGAGGGAACCCGCGGAGCTCTATGGCCACACGCCTTTCGGCCCGTACCGCTCCTTGACCCGTTTTCCAATGCACCGCGGCCGCTGCCTCACCCGCATCCGTGCAGACACGCTCCCGTCTCCCTCCCTCCTTGACGGTACACAAAACCGCGTCCAGCGCCATGCCATTGCCGCACAGCCTGCGGACCCCAGCTCCAGGGAAGGGCTGCGCACGACGGCAAGGACACAGGCGACGAGACACCGGCAGCAGCGCTGGATCCTTCCACCCGAGTTCGCGCCCGAGCTTTCCGCGGAGAATGAAGATTCCGTGTTTCACCCGCAGCGGCCGCTGGGTGATCTCTGGCCCAAACGCTGCATTAAAGCCCCCTCAGGAGGCTGGTCGCCGCCAGCGTGTCCTCCTCGGTGACCCGCCACCTCCCCAGGTGCCCCGGCTGCCGCGGAGGGCAGCGTAGGGCCGAAGACCCCTCTCAATCCCCGATTGCTTGTGCCCCACCTCGCCCACATCGCCTCACAAGGGGCACCTCCGAAACGTGAGGAACTGGCTCCAGGCCTGGAGCGGCATCTCGTTTCTGTGTGGACTTGGTTGGCCCCACCTTTGGCGTATCGGTGTATTAACTCAGGACTGAGGCTCAGCTGAGAAGGGATAGGGTGGGCAGCAGCTGAGGAAACTCCGGAGGCTTCCGAAACGTCTTGTCAGTGTGTTGTGGTGACTGAGAGGAACGAGAGGGAGAGATGGATCCATATAGACAGAAAAAGAGAGAGAATGGAGAGAAGTAAGAGGGGAAGTAAAGAGGAAGGGGAAGGGGGGGGGAAGGGGAGGGGGAAAGATAAAGGGGAAAGGGAAAGGGAAAGGGAAAGGGAAAGGGAAAGGGAAAGGGAAAGGGGGGGAGACGGAGACGGAGACAGAGAGGAAAGGAAAGGAAAGGAAAGGAAAGGAAAGGAAAGGAAAGGAAAGGAAAGGAAAGGAAAGGAAAGGAAAGGAAAGGAAAGGAAAGGAAAGGAAAGGAAAGGAAAGGAACCACATCTGGAATACTTTGTCTAGTTCTGGGCCCCTCAGTTCAAGAAGGACGGGGAAACTGCTGGAGAGAGTCCAGCGCAGGGCAACAAAGATGATCAAGGGAGTGGAGCATCTCCCGTATGAGGAAAGGCTGAGGGAGCTGGGTCTCTTTAGCTTGGAGAAGAGGAGGCTGAGGGGTGACCTCTTTATTGTTTATAAATATATAAAGAGTGAGTGTCACGAGGATGGATCCAGGCTCTTCTTGGTAAGACAAAGGGTAATGGGTTCAAACTGGAACACAAGAGGTTCCACTTAAATATGAGAAGAAACTTCTCCTCAGTGAGGGTGACAGAACACTGGAATAGGCTGCCCAGGGAGGTTGTGGAGTCTGCTACTCTGAAGACATTCAAAACCCGCCTGGACACATTCCTGTGTAACCTCATCTTGGTGTTCCTGCTCTGGCAGGGGGATTGGACTAGATGATCTTTTGAGGTCCCTCCCAATCCCAAACATACTGTGATTCTGGGAAAGGAAAGGAAAGGACAGGACAGGAAAGGAAAGGAAAGGAAAGGAAAGGAAAGGAAAGGAAAGGAAAGGAAAGGAAAGGAAAGGAAAGGAAAGGAAAGGAAAGGAGGAAGGAAGGAAGGAAGGAAGGAAGGAAGGAAGGAAGGAAGGAAGGAAGGAAGGAAAGAAAGGAAGGAAGGAAGAAAGACAGAAAGATACCCAAACAGACAGGTTGCCCGCAGAAGCAACGTTTCACTGTCAGGGTTAGGACGATGCTCCTGCGTGGGAGGACATGGCTAGCAAGTGAACGTGAAGCCTGTGCCTCCGCGGTGCCGGGCAGTCACCACAGCCGCGGCCACCGAGGTCTGTTCCGCTTGAGAGAAGCCGAAATGTTTAGGGAACGGAGCACAAAGGGCATTGTCCTCTGAAAGGGAACGATTACATATGGCCCATACATATCGGATATTGTCTCGCCGCGTAATGAGGGGCTCATGATCATTAGATTGGCCTTTGTTCGGTGCAGCCGATTGCCTGACATACGCTACCTCCTCTGCAGACGCCAACAGATGGGCCCCCCGACAGACGACTCGCGGCAGCAGCTGCTCCCCCCCGGCGCCATGGCGCCCCGTGCGCGGGAGCGCAGCTCCGACCGCGCGGTGTCCGCACCGCGGCACGGCGGGGGTGGGCCGGGGCGGCGGGTGCGCGGGGAGTGCGCGGGGTTACGCGGCCGCCGCTGACGGGCCCCTCCGCTTGCCTCCGCAGGGGAGGAGCGGTACATCTGCTGGTATTGCTGGAGGACCTTCAAGTACCCCAACAGCCTCAAGGCCCACGTCCACTTCCACTGCTCACTGAGCCACGGTCGGCCCTTCCTCCACCACGACCACGGCCGGCCCGCCGCCGCCGCCTTCGGCCTCCCCGCCAAGGAGCCGCCGGCCGCCGGGCTGCGCGGCCACCCGACACCCGGCTGCGGCCCGCGGGAGGCCGTCAAGCGGGAGGTCGCCGCCGCCTCCCCGCCGCTCTCCAAACCAGGGCTACCTAAGCGGGCAGTGGGCAAGGAGGAGCAGGAGCGCGCCCTGGACATGAGCGTGGGGGCCGCCCGTGGGCCGGGGCCACTTCTGGGGCCAGCGGGCGGCAACGGGCTGGCGCTCTGCCCCGGGGCGCGCTCGGCCTTCCGCCCCGCCGGGCCGCTGCGGGAGGAGGTGCGGGGCGCCTCTGCTCTCGGCTTCTCTAAGCTGCTGGGGGGGCTGAAGGCGGGACGCGCCGCTGCCGAGGCGCCGCCCAAGTGCGGGGCGCTGCCGGGGGAGGCCGCCCCCCCGGCGGCGGCGGCGGCAGCGGCGGCGGCGGCGGGGCTGGCTTGCGGCGGTGGGCTTCGCGCCTTCCCGCTGCTCTCGCCCCTGGAGGAGGCCTCGGCTTTCCGGCAGGTGGAGCGGGGGCTGCCCGCCGCTGCGCTGCCGCCCGCCCGCTACCCGCCGCTGCCCGGAGGCGCGCTGGAACGCTTTGCGCTGCCGCCCTTCGAGGGGCTGAAGGCGTACGCGGGGGAGTGCGGGCTGCCGGTGATGCCGCTCACCGTCTACAACGGGGAGCTGCTCTACAGCGCCGCGCCCTACTACCCGCTGAAGCTGCATCTCGGCGGCCTCCTCAAGTACCCCGAGTCGGTGTCATACTTCGGGGGGCCAGCGGCAGGGCTGCACGCCGCCGAGTTGGGCTCGCTGGCTAGCATCGACCGAGAGATCGCCATGCACACGCAGCAGCTCTCTGAGCTGGCAGCCGAGAAAGGCCGCGGGCGGCTAGAGGCGCTGCCAGCGGGGGCGACCGGGGCGGCCGGCGGGAAGCCCAAGACGGGGCACCTGTGCCTCTACTGCGGGAAGCTGTACTCCCGCAAGTACGGTCTGAAGATCCATATGCGGACTCACACTGGCTACAAGCCGCTCAAATGCAAGGTCTGCCTGCGGCCCTTCGGGGACCCCAGCAACCTCAACAAGCACATCCGCCTGCACGCCGAGGGCAACACGCCCTACCGCTGCGAGTACTGCGGCAAGGTGCTGGTGCGGCGCCGCGACCTGGAGCGGCACGTCAAGTCCCGGCACCCGGGGCAGAGCCTTGGCAAGGCGGTCGAGGACAAGAGTGACTCTGGCTACGCGCACCCCGAGCAGGAGCAAAAGACTGACAATGAAAGCGACGTGGATGTCTGCTTCACCGACGACCAGAGCGACCCGGAGAGCGGCAGCAGGAACCGCGAGCAGTGATGCAGGAGCCGGCCGGGGCGGGGCGGCAGGCGCGGTGCAGCCCCTCTCCCTCCCCGTATTACTCTGAGCTCCTGGCCTCCCGGGGCGGTCCCACGAGAGGCCGTGTCACGGGAGTGCGCGGGCTGGCAGGCCCCCGCTGGCGGCGGGGCGGTCAGGACTGCGAGTTCGTCGCGGGCGTCCCCGGGCTCCAGCCTTCAGCGTCGCCCCCGGGGCTGCAGCCGCGGTGTCGGGAGAAGGGGGAGGGGGGCGAAACCCTGGCGGGCCCGGGATCCCACCGGAGAGGCACCGCTTCCCCGTAGGCGCCTATATTTCGGTGGCCATATATTTTTATTGTACCTTTGTGTGGAGGAAATTGTGCCTTTTGGAAACGATTTTTTTCTATGTGCTCTCCCGTCACTTGTTCCAGCGGTCCGAGTCGTGGTACTCAGCAGCAGTCCCGGGTCTGCAAGCGCCTCTGGCATCTGTACACTTTGACACCTCAGATGTGCTTTCTCGGGTCCTAATAAAGCGATACCAACAGCTTTTTGGAAAGAAAGAAATTTTTAAAAGGCAACAAAAAGCCACACTTGAAGCACTGATGAGGTTCGCATATGATAACAGGTGCACCATTTGATCAAGTTGCAATTATTTATAACAGATAATATTTGAATAACACATGTAAAATAAATACTGAAAAGCATGAGACTAAAAGCACGCACTATATAATTTTAAAGGAAACACACTCTCTGGTAGAATACAAATGTGGTGTATGTTTGTTTTCTAATGAATGATGTACAGTGGATACAGTATTTTGGTCTTGGTTCCAGTTTGTCATGCGATTTTTATAAAAAAAATAAAGTTACTGGCAAACTACTGTTTATCTAGTTGTTCACTGAAGTACTGCCAGCAGCATCTCCTGTTTCTCCATAACAGTTCTGATGATTCGTCTGAGTATTTTTCTTCTCTCACTCAGCAAAGCAAACCGGCGAAACACAGTCAAAATCCAATCCGTTCTTCCCTATCCCTATCCCCACTTTTTTTTATTGTTTGTTTGTTTGTTTTCCCCCCACAGGGCCAGCGCAGAGATGTTAAAGGCTGCACATCATTAGTCCGCGTTATCTGTTTGTGTTCTGTCAAAGGTTCCCCTTTTGCAAACACTCTTCTTCAGAATCGTCGTTACTTTTATCTGAGATTCCCCTGGAAAATCCTCCCGCGCGAAACTGCACAGCGCTGCCGACAGTAACCGAGATGGTGCTTTCGGAGGGAGCTCGCACTCGGGCAGGCAAAGGAGATAGAGAGGAACCCCGCTTTTTCATTTTGCGTAGCTCACAACTCTGAAGCAGATGGTAAATCTCTCCGATTGATGCGCATAGTTGAAGGCTGTGAATTTACAGGATCGGGCCCCATTTCAGTTCAGGGTGTAGGTGACGCAGTGTGAAATAGGAACAAATTACTTCCAACATCTGAAAGAATCTCAGACACAAAGCTGAAAAAAAATCTTTGATAAGAACTGATTCTCCTTTTGCTCACTCAAGTTTAAACGTGCTTTACGGTAAGAGGAAATGGGAATTCAAATGCCAGGCTTGGATTTCCTTTAAAGGTTTGAGTTAGATGCAAAAGCTGTAGGATTTTTGTTTGTTTGTTTGTTTGTTTTTGTCTGATGTTTTGTTTTGTCTGGTATCTTGCACTAAATACCGATTCGTTTTTATCCCAGGACGCAAGTTGTGCTTTTTTCCTGAAAGTAAATGGGAAAGGTCTCTCCCGCGGAGAGCGGGATGTTCATCTGCCGGTGGAGTCGAAAATCCGGTTGTCATTTACGGCATCGGCAGAGGGACCCGGAATTTAGCCGAACAGTTCTTTATTTCTCTATTTATCTGTTGGATAAAGTAGCTCCACCATGGAGCTACTCCCGGGGAGGGATGCGTCATATACGCTATGAGGTCGTGGAAAGGGTACAATAATAAAACCGTGATCCAGGAATTATTTATATGTCAGTGGAATTAGTGTGTTTTAATAGAAGTGTCCCATCACATCGTAATGCTTGGGCTACCTTTACAAAAAAAGATACTCCGGACAGTCCACCTGTGTGAATTAACGATCTGTATACCTAAAAACTAATGTAGCCTTTTTATTAAGAAACAAAACACAAACCGAACTAAATATGGCCAACGGCAAACAACCGAAGTCGAAAACAACAAAACAAAACAAAACGTTTTTTCTTCTACTATGCAACGGGTAGATCGAAATACAAAATATAGAAGGAGAAATTTCATTTTTAGGGGACTGCATCCCAGCGACGTCCCTAGTGCAGTCGCGCACTTCAGTACGGACCAGATCCGTGTCCGCGGACAAAGAGCGAGCTCCGGTGACTCGCCTGGGATGCGCACCGGTGCGACTGCGGCACCGCTGCACAAGCCCTGCGGGGCTCTCTCGCCGGTGCTGCCCGGCCTGCCGGCAGCCCTGCCCGCCGTCCCTGGACGCTCTACCGGGCCCGGCGGTGTCGGGCAGGCGGGAGTGCGGTGCGGATCCTGAGCGGAGCCACCGCGCTGAGGTGCGGTTTCCAATCTGTCAACGATGCGATGCGCTGCCGCAAGTGCTGGTTGATTTTTATTTTATGTTATTTTATGTTATGTTATTTTATTTTATTTTATTTTATTTTATTTTATTTTATTTATTTATTTATTTATTTTATTTTTTTTCCCGCTTGGACCATGGATGGGGCGACAATGTTCTCCAGAAGCCTCCGTGATTTGGGCAGCGCAGGGATGCAGCCAGGGCCGGAGAAAGCAGCAGCTCTGGGGAACGACAGGCGCAGATCAGCAGCCGCAGCCCCGAGGCTCCAGCCAGCCCCTCGCACCGCGCAGCCGGGAGCGGGGCGGAGCTCAGGGCTCGCCCTTTGCCCAGCCGCGGGTCCCGGGCGGGCGGCAGCCCCAGGGCGGCGGGTCCCGGGCGCCGCCGACTTACAGCCAGCATCGGGGCCGCGGCCGCCGGCACGGACTCTGATTGGCTGAGCTCCCCAGCGGCCCGCTCTCCTATTGGCTAGCCTGAGATCTGCGCCGCCGGCCCGAGGTAGCGGCGGGGCCGGGGCGGGGCGGGAGGCGGCGGGGCAGCCGAGGAGCATCCCCCTCCCGTGAGCTGTTTGCCTGTGGTCTGGTGGGCTGCAGCTCCTGGGGTCATTAAGTCATGTGCCAGTCACAGCGGTTCCTGCGTCCTTCGGTTTCCCTGGAGGCAGGTTTGGGTCTGAAAGGAGATGAAAAACCTGCAGGTCGTAGGTTACAACGGGCACGACGTGCTCCGGATTTTGCGTTCCTAGCATCTCTAGGTCTACCATTGCTGCTGACTGGCTGCCATAGTGAGTGCCATTTGTAAGTAGGAAAAAAAAAAGGAACAGCAACTGGTTTTATCTTATGAACTTGTAATTTGCGACTTGTATCTTATGAACTTGTAAATTGCGACTTGTAAGTCGCAATAAAGCAAATATGTCCTCTGCATTTTATAATAGGGATAAAATAACTAACCACACTTACAGGGGAAAAAAAAGAGCTTTCTAGATGAGAAAAACATACTGGTTTGATCCATGCAAATTGGAAAGCATAGGCAGAAAGGATGGTGGTAAGGCAGAAGAAAAATAATCTCCTTTAAATATTACTCATTGAGAGGTTTGTTTGTTCAAGGGCCATAGAAATTAAATGTCAAGATTTCCCTGTTTTACTGTCTATGGGAGAACTCAGGTTTTCTAGGTAAAGTTGAACAGAGAACAATGAAAAGCTGCATTTTGTGAGTGAAGAGTAGAACATTATTTGCTTGCTGAAGTCAAGAGCAAGAAAGAATACATACACTGGGATGGCTTTTGGACATTATTAGAAACTAATTTAAACATTTTGGAAACTGGTCTTTTAGTTTCCAAAAATTCCTGCTCAGTGTCAGGTATTCTTGTAAAAACAATTGATTTGAGTAACCTCCCAAATTCAAAATTCAAGAAACAGTTTTGATGATTTTTTACTTGCTTGATATTAGCCTGTTCATAGAAATAGCACCAAGAAGCCTGTGTGCATCTGACAACAGGTGCAAAGCATTGCCAAGGAGCAGATTGTAAGGATCTTTAGGGTAATTTTAATTTCCAACCAACCAATTGGTTTAAATTCCAACCAATTTTTGCTTCTAATTAATTCTGCAATTACTGTTATGTTCATGGTCTGAGGATACATGTGGGAGATGAATGGCACTGTGGATGACCAAGGTGTAGGGCAGGGTCTTACAGACCAGCAATCTAGGTCTTAGCTCCTCTAAACTTGCTGAAGACTTGAATTTACAGCTTTAAACAACCCATCAAATTACCTGATTTTGCAAAGGTGTTGAATACCTGCTCTTCCCCGTGAAGCCAGTGGGACTGATTTAAAATTTGCCAAGTTCTTTGACATATAGGTGAGATAGATGTGGTCTGCAGTAATGCAAATTAATTTAGGTTTTGGGCTGTTTGCTACAATACTCAGGGAGGACTTGATCACATCTGTGCAAGAAAATGGCTCTATATGCTTGAAGTGGTATAGTTTCAAACCTTTTGCTTTAAGCTCATATTTTAAATTCACACACGCAGGGATGTGATGTTATCAGAAAGCTTTGCTGCAGGTATGAAAATGTGTGTGTTCTTAAGGGTCCCATACCATCGCCACAATTCTGATGTGACAAAGAAATTATTTATTGATTCACAAAAGCTTATGAATTCATTTGGGTGCATTCGCACCAAAAATATTTTCAGGGAACAGGGAACAGGGAACTTCTATTTTCACTAGAAGTAGTGTGCTTGGAAGCACATTTTGAAATAGTCACTGTATTTGTTAAGCTGTACTTTCAATATAAAAAACAATCCACAGAGCTGCACCTGATGAAATGAGCAGCAAACCTTGGATGTAAATTTACTATGTGACAGGGAGACATGAGGATGGGAGAAAAATCTAACTGCACTTGGCTTCAGGTCAGGGGATGGTGAAAGTCAAGGACTGTTTTTGATCTTTTTGTTTTCCTCAAAACTGTCTGAAAAGAATGATTTTAAAGTTGACTGTGAGCAGTTACTTTCTGAATTATCACCTGAAGGTAAAGAGCAACATGTCAAGGTCGGGTTCAAGCTCACTGGAGTTCATTGGACCATGGTAGATAAAATCTAGGAGCAACAAAATGCTTTCAGGTATGTTCAAAGTCAATCCAATGAGGAATGATTCCCTACAGCATGTCGGATGTTATAAACTTGTATTTTACAAGAGAGAAGAGAGAAGAAAGAAGTTTCTTAGCAACTGAAAAAAACATAGTTGAAGAAATAGATCACTAGATCTGAGCTATATATTCAGCTATGTTTAGAGCTTGTGTATGGAAAACTATGAGCAAAGTTCAGAAGGTTTTTCTGCAGACTTGCAGCTGGATGTGTTTTTTGATGCTTAATGTTTCACAATTTTCTATCTGTTCTGCTTTGGAATGTAATCTCCTGTTTCAAGGGTAGTGGAAGGTGTTTTTTTTTTTTTTTAAGAAATTGTAGACAGCTTGCTCCTGAGGAGAGTGGTTTGGTACCAGATAATTTGAAGTCCTGCTCTGAAATGGAGGAAATGTGATTTAGAAACACAACATCAATAAACTAAGGTTCAGAGTGCTAAGGAATAATTCATAGCTTTTTTGTTGTATGCATCACTTCAGCCTCATTGCAGATGAGGAAAGAGTTGCATGGGAGAGACACTAGGAATAGTAGGCAGAGGTGAAGCCTTTATACTCCTTTGTAGTTTGGAAAACCTGCTGGTGAGTCAGACTGAAGCATATCTTTAACTATGGAGCATACAACTGGTTCTTGTAGCATGACCAATTTTTTTTTTTTTTCAGCTCAGTTCAGAAAACTGGAGTACTAAAAAACCATTTCAGCTCTGAGTCTTATTTATCTTTGTGGAACTTCCACTTTTCTATTTTCCACTGCTCTAAACCAGGGGTGTCAAACTCATTTTCACCAGGGGCCACATCAGCTTTGTGGTTGCCTTCAAAGGGTTGAATGTAATTTTAGGACTGTATAAATGTTAACTACTCCTACAATGAAAATGAGTTTGACAACCCTGCTCTAAACTATACAGTAGCTCACCAAAAGAAATGACCAAAAAAGCAGACAGTGTATTTTGAAAAATCAAAGAAGCTGGATACTTCAGGTATTTCAGAGGTACTTCACGAAACATCCTGCTAACCACAGCACAGATCGAAAGCATCCTGTTGAGAATGCACATTTCTAGCTAAGCAGCAACTTAAAATTGTGTCCAAATAACTACATGACCATGACTACATGGTCCACAGTTTGTGCTTTTTATCTGCTGAGAGAACACCTCCTTACGCAAATAAGAAGATAGACATTTTTTGATAGAGACAAAGCACTCGGAACCATCTTCATCCTCTGGTCTGAGTTCAGGCAGGATTCTGGTTGGGACTCACAGCACTCTGTAGCCCACAGTGATAATTGTTTTTGGGTCAGCACCCATAAGGAAAACTACTTCAGCCTTGCAGAGGCCAGAATTCACTGCATCAATACACTGAAATTTTGTGGGCTATTTTTTTTTTCCTCTTCTGTTTTAAAAGCTGAAACTTAATTTAACATCTCGTTATTTTGTGTTGCTGACAGCCAGCTTGCTAAGAATAATACCTTTTTGACAAAGTAGATGGAGGAAGTGAAATAATTTTTCAGTGCTTTAGTGTGAGAGACTTAAGAAACTGCAAACAAGTTTGTTATATTAAATGATTTCAGTGGTTCCATAACACGTTGTATGTTAAAGGCAAATGAGGCAGTTGAGCTGTTGAAGAAATGAAAGAGAGTTAAGCTCCTGACTGAGTTGATCTTAGTGGCATGTGGGGCAACAAAGTTGTTTAAGTTGAAATTTTTCAGGCAACCTGTATTAATGTTAGAACATGCCCCTATGCTTTGTCACAATCCTCCCAAAACTTTCAAAAGAGGCAGAGACACTTAGAATTTCAAGAATATAAGTATATATTTGTGCAATAAATAGGACAGAAATGTATAACTTTAGTTCCTCAATCAAAATTTTTTTGAATAATATCTCAGGCTTCTGTCACAGCTAATGGAAAAAAAAAGACCTCTTGTAAGGCTATATAAAAACAGTTAAAAATATAATTAGCACATTAAAATACCATACAATGATGCAGAAAATTATTTGGCTCTATTATTAAATCCAGTGTTTATCTTAAATTAGAAGAAATTATATATCAAACATAGCCCTTATCTCTGATTATATGCATCTATTCCACAAAGATCTTGCTCACCACACTTCAAATGAGACCTTCCTGCTTCTTGCTCTCAGCTTGATGTTTTAGAAATAAATAGATTTTAAGGCAGTGCAGAAATTAGTAGTAAACGAGTATCCATAGTTAGAAGGGTTTACTCAACTGATTATTTTCAAATGCTCATTATATTTGAAGTCAAACTACACATTTGTAAAAACAGGAATACGTTTCACTGATTAAGACGTATCACGTAAGAAAAGGAACAGATCCTTTTCCCCCCCTTCTTTTAGAATGCCTCCCTCTTTTACGCAGCAGATGGTGCTAGATTGTGAATATATGTCAATTTGATTTATTTATAGTCTGAAGAATATATGGTGAAAGACATAGCATGTACAATGTTTGAATAGACTACATAGCAAAGTGATCTTCATAAACTCATTTGTTTTGGCACAGTCTTCTGTGGTGTGCATGCTTTTAATGATGTTCGCTCTGCACCCTTCCAGGATTTTCAGAATTGCTTCTATCATGCTTATGAAAGATGCCAAAACTAACAAGGAATTGAGTGACAGAATTACAGTCAGTTCTAAAAGGTGCCTTTTATCTAAATCATATGTATACCAGAGGTAACAGGAGTTTAGACAAAGTTCATTTATCTTTTGTACTAGATCCTCTGACAACAGCACCCCAAAAGCATGGTAATTTTCCTGATCCAAGTCTGTTTGTTAACACTGCTGGACTTTGGCAGGTACAGCCATGCCACTAAAAAAGACAAACCAGCCTTTAGCTGCCTACAAATCCCATCTACTCTTTTGGCATGTGACAGGGCCCTTTCTAGAGTGGACTCTGGAGTGGATTTGTCTGCCATACACTGGCTATGTGATGCATTTCCGTGAAAAAGAGGTATTAGGGCATTTGGAGAAAGGTGCATGTTTAGACCTGCTCTTAGACTGCCTCTCAATAGGTCCTTGCACTCACCTGAAGTGCCCACTTGCAGCCTGGCACCTGAAATTGTTAAAGGTAAAAGAGCTGCAGAAGTGACCATTGGGGTCCTTTTGTAAAGCCCAGATGCAATAGCTTGCAAAATGGGTTGATTTGTCCCCTGATGGTAAGAACCTTTACTAGCATCTGTTCGCTTAGACTCTGGAATGACACTTCTGCTTTTAGGAAGACATAGATCAAGAAAGAGGCAAAGTTACAGCTCATTTGCCTTATCCAAGACCTAGAGGATGAAAGATGCAGTGTTACTGCAGCCTTTCCAGAGGCCTTTTCTGGAATGGAGAAATACCTTCTTGGGATCTTTTGTCAGGTGCTGATTAGATATTCAACAGAGAAAAAAGCCTGCTCAAACACTGAAGAAAACCAGGATGTATTTGTGATAACATTCTCAAATATCATCCCAGAAGGCATGTCCTGCTGTCAGTGCTATTTTCCTGGTGGTCATTGCATTGGTAAGTATGAAGAACTGAATTAGTGGATTAGTAAAGCAGTAATTAGTGGGTTTTGTAAAAGAGTGACTGAATTGTTTAATCCTGTCAAAGAAGTGGTTACTAAAGCAACGGCAGGAAGTTTAATCACAAACCACAGTTAATGTCAGTATATCCAGGTGTTGCTGAAATTCCTCAGAAGCGAGACCTCAATCACAATAATGACATAATTATTTAGTGACTCTGCAGATGGGGAAAACAATATGAAGAACAGTACTGAGTCTTGAATCACCTGAGTCATTCTCTCAGAAAGACAATTAAAGTGTTACCCAAATTCATATCTTGTTAAGGCTTTTAAATATCATTCTTTCAGTATGAATGTTTATTGAGAAACCTCTTGTATTTTAGCTTTCCACATACAGTTCAGACTCCTTGTTCTTTCCTTCAAGGTCTTGTGCAAATTAGCTCCCATCTGTCTTTCTTTTTCCATCTTGTAGTCCATTTCTTGTCTGCCTTGTCTGGCTCAAGCTGCGCCCTTTTCCTACTCCCCACCTCTGATTTATTTTTATTTTCTGGCAATCTTCTTTTTTAAAAATTTTATTTTTTATTTTTAAATTTTGCAGGTTGCTAGTTAAAGGCCTTATGAGACCACAAATGTCTTGCTTTCCCTGCTGGAGAAGATTAAAGTGTAAAAAGAAAGAAATCATACAAGAATAATGTACCAGTTCTGTGTGCTCTATATGAACCTTGCCCGAATACTGGGAGTGAACTATAAGTAACAACCTTCTACTTGGTAGATGGAAAATTAAAAATGCTTAGCTGTGCAACATACTCATGTTGGACTGTATTATGTTGTTAATAATGGAAATGCATCTTACCCCCATCTTACCAAGTCCTTGTTAGAGGCTTGGCCTTTGAGGACAGAGAAAGTATCACAGAAACTGAATCAAGCAGAAGGAAACAAAAGTTATATGAAAAACAGCAGTGATGCTGGACTGAAGTTAGTTGGTGGAGTTGTTGAAGAGGAGTTACAAAACCATTCGATTAGACCCTGGATGTCATATGTGAAAGATTTCTTAAATCTTAAATGGAAATCACTGATAGTTTACCTCAGTGCTCTTTAGCAGAATAAGCTCTTGAGCTCTTGAATTATTTCTTATAGTAGAGTTTAACTTGAGTTTTATCTCTTCAGTAGAGTTTGAGTTAGGTCTTCAGTAGAGTTACCTGTTTTGAAGAAGACAAACCACTCTGCAGTTCTCACTTGTGTTATTGGGGCAAGTTTTAAGTCATGATGAGCAGGATATATTAATTTTGGACCTTTGTATTGTGAATACACAGACCTTCTTAACCAAACATCAGCTTGCACTTATCCACTTACATCTGTTTCCAAACTACCTTTTTAATGTCAGATGATCTCTTTTTGTACTTTATCTTGCAAAACATTCCAGAATGTCTGATGACATCAGCATCAGGCATTTTGCTCTGGGTTTGGATAGCATCAAGTAGGGACCTGTATTGGACTCCAGCTTTTCTAAACATTGTTTAAACAATTTTAACACTGTTTCTACAAAATTGTTACATGCCCACAATAATTTCACTGCAAATATGACTGCAATAGCCATTCTTTTGTTATAATTCTGGTTTTCTTGGATGCCTTCAAGATTAGCCTACTCAGGAAGATGTCCTAAGTGTGCACATTAATTAAAATTTTAATACTAAAATAATTAATTTTCAGTTCTGCCCTTCTGCAGCTCCAAGCTTCACCTTATGCCCATTCCTGCTCTTCCCCATGAGAGACACCCATTCTCCATTGTAGATTCAGTTAGAAAAAAACAGCATAAAGATCTTTGGAAAAGTTTGAGGAAAATTGTTTTTTTTCAGGGTTTTTATGTAAGTGTGCAGTTCTAATTGTTGTTCTAATATCTATCTATCTATCTATCTATCTATCTATCTATCTATCTATTTCCCCCTTGGCTGTGTAGGCAATTAGTCCTCAGTTTTAATGGCTCTGAGAAGTCTGGATTTTGTGGAATCTGTTTCCTTTGGGAGACATCTCTGAACATTGCTTGCTCTCCCCAAGTCTTCTGCCCTCAGCTCAGTGGGTTAAGCCTGACTCAATCTGTATGTGGCCAGCTTCAGGGTGTTTGAAACTGAGACGCAGATCACTCTCTATGAAATGAGTTAGAGAATCAGGGAGTATTAAGGGGGTGTTAAGAGGGCCTGCTCTTTGCCCATGATCTCTTTGAGTAAGAATTATGGTATCAGACTGCAGTAGAGGTTTCTGGCAAAAATAAAATATGTCTTATTTGTTGACATGTATCTTGTCTCTTGAATCAGTGCCCTGGGGAAGGACCTTCGCTTCAGGATTCAACCGAACACACACTAATCAGGGAAGGCCCCTGATTCCCCACCAGCCTTGGCCATGTCCCTGGGTAACAGTGAGTGCTACAGATGCTGAGCCAGGCTCACGGGCTCCCTCCGAGGAGAGGAAGCCCAGGCTTGAGGATGCTGGCCGGGAAGATGACAAATAAACACCATGAGATCTGACAGAGTGCTGCATCCCCGCAGGAGCCTCCTGCACTGGGATGAGCCCGTCCTACAGAGCAGATGTGCACTGCTCCGTGTGTCTTCTCAACAATTCAAAGCATGAGAAGAGCACAGAAAAGGCTCATAACCCACTGAGTTGTCCTCTTTCCGAAGGTCCTCCTTCCTAGCCCCAGGTCTATAATAAAAAATAATGACGTGTTTGTATAAGGCTGGGAAGAATGCACATGCTACAGTAATGACTGTGGAGAGCCCAGGAGAGGGAGGCTCGCCAAGTGTGCCGTAAGACCTCACAGGGAAGGTGAGACATGTTTGGGGTGGTATGGATGTGATTGGGAGCCTCCAAAAGTGCCATGTAGTGTGGGTGGAGAAGAATGATTTAGTCCTGAATGTACTCACAAGGACAACACAAATTATCAACCGCATAACAATATTAAAGTGACCATCAGGATTTAACATCTGGTGTACCTTCAGCCTACAAGTAGGTGCTCCATTTCCCAAAACTCCTACCAACGTTAGATCTTTGAGATTTTATTTTACCGTACCACAGCAAGGAGTGATTTATTGACTTCTCGGTTATCTCAGTTTTATCTGTCTGTGTTCAACATAACTTAGTCATATTTACACAGACTTTCACCTTAATGTCAGATACTGTCTTAGTTTGTTCACCAGGTAACTAGTTTTGCAATTTACGTACTCATTAAGGCAACCTTTTCTCTGCCTTTGCCTTTCAGTTCCCTGTACTATTATTTGTATTCCTTTTGAAAATTACACTCAGGTTCTGCAACCTTTAGAAAGCTAGATGAGAATCATCTGACAGTTACTTTTTCAATTCTGTGTTTCTGATTCTTATTCTAAGCAGATTCGGAGTTAGTGTTGCCACAGGCATATGATACTGCATGTCCGACTCAGTCTCAGGTGTGTTAAATGAAAAAAAGAAATCACCAGTTTGAAATTTTAAAAAAAGTAAAATCATGTCTTTTAGAGGTATCTTTTTTTGTGGGATCTCATATTCTTCGAGTTTCTTTAGCACAATCTAATAGCTACATTCTTTCCTCACTGCACTGTATGCTATTGAAAGTCTAGCATCTCTGAGCAAACAATAGAAAAATATTAGAAAAAACCCTAACCTTTTGCACACTGCTAAGTCTGCATGATCAGCTGTTCTTTTCTTGTTATTCACCTCTTTCTGTCATTTTTCTTGACAGGGAGCAACTCAGCTGTTTTCACTATAATAAATAATGGAATCAGTCAGGAGGCCATTCAGCCCAGTCTCCCGCTGATGGCATGGTTGGTGCAGGATCATTCAGGCTAGGTTGCTCAGAGCTTGGAAGACTTGTTGTATGTGATGGAGCTGTGGCCCATCACAGTTAAAAGAATGAGAACAGAACATCTTGCATAGTTGTTTATCTTGACATTAGAAAGGCATCTGATACTATCTCCTACAACACTGATTGGTGAACTGATGAAGAATGAACTACATAAATAGAAATCCTTCTGAACTGATGGTCTCAAAAGGTTGTGATCAGCAACCTGAAGCCCAGCTGGAGACCAGTCACTAGTGGTGTGCCCCAGGGGTCAATACTGGGGCCAATAATGTTTATCAATAACATCTTCATTAATGACTTGGACGATGGGATGTAGTATACCCTCAGTAAGTTTGCAGATGATACAGAACTGGGAGGAGCAGTTACAGACCAGATGGTTGTGCTGCAGTTCAAAGGGACCTTGGCAGGCTCAGGAAACAGTTTGAGAGGAGTGTCATGAAGTTCAACAAAATGAAACGCTAAATCCTGCCACTGGGAGGGAATAACTCCATGCACCACTACATGCTGGGCATCAACTGTCTGGGAAGCAGTTTTTCAGGAAATTACTTAGGTATCCTGGTGGACAACAAATTGAATGTGATCCAGCTGTGTGCCCTTGCAGCAAAGATGGTGAAGTCTCCTGGGCTGGATTAGACAGAGCATCACCAGCAGTGAGGTGATCCTCCCTCTTTACTCAGCTCTTGTGAGACACATCTGGCACGCTGGGTCCAGGTCTGGGCGTCCCAGTGCAATAGAGACATGGACTTACTGGAGTGAGTCCAGTGAAGGGCTATGAAGATGATTAAGAAACTGGAACACCTGGTGTATAAGTAGAGGCTAAAAGAGCTGGGATTATTCAGCCTGGGTAAGAAAAGGTTCAGAAGGATCTGATCAATATGTACATATGCCTGATGGCAGTGAGTAAAGAAAGCAAAGCCAGGCTCCTCACAGAGGGGCCCAGTGGCAGAACAAGAGGCAATGGGCACAAAAGGGAACAGGAAATGGAGTGATCATGCAAAGGTCCCCTCTGAACACATTGGAAAACTGTAGTCTAGCATTAGGCTGAAGAGCAAGAATTAGCATTTATCAAAGACAGTCATAACCCCAATACTTCATATTAACATAAACATTATTTTGTTTATGATTTCTCATCTTTCATGTTTATTTTTTTTCCATGACTTATTTATTGTATCCAGGCTCCACTTTAATAAATCTTGCCCCGCTGCTTGGCTGTACTCATCGGTAAGTGTCTTTTGTCAAGTAGCAAGTACCAGGTAATGCTTATACCAGCTAAAGAAGACTAATAAATACTTCATTACAAAACCAGTCATGGAAATAAGGTGGTTTTTTTGTGATCAAACAAAGAAAAATACCTTAATTTGTAAATTAATATTGTATTTGATGTGAACCCAGTGAGAAGGTCTTAGTGAGGAATCCTTGAGGGCCATACAAACCTGTGAATACTTTTTCAGGTACTCACATATTTGTAATATTTACTATGTGTATTACATAATTTTATCAAGAAGTGTTGATTTTTGTTTTCTTACTAACAGACTGCAAATCCATAAGATGGCTGTGTTCTACAGCAAATGCTAGGGGCACAGTCATAGGCAAGTTTAAGCTGTTACTATGAGTTTTAAAATACAAGATTAAAACTGTTCTGATAAATCACTAAAATGTACAAAATTTTGCTCCAAGTATTTTAGTGACATTACAAATGAGGGACAGTATCATGGAAGGTATTAAAATGCTACATATTATCACAAAAGAAAGAGCAAGGTAACAAAATTATGCTAAAAGAAGATGTTTAACAATTAGCCAGGAAAAGCCACTTCAATAGTCTGAGTCAGATAAGGGCAGAGCCTCTTCCCATCATCAGTGGTGTAAGCAGGAGATGTGAAATTTTCAAGGAGTCAGATGAATTATAATGTGCTGAAAAAGTTCATTTGCTAAATTAAAAACAAAAAACCTGCATTGTTTTCAAAAAGTAAAAGAGGTCTTGTCTTGAAAATTAGGTATCTTTTTTACCGCCTCACTCCGGTAGGGAAGCACAGGCTGAGAGAAAGGAGACGCAGATGTGATGGACTGCCACTGGGCCCATGCAGTAGGTTTCTGTCTGCTCTCCCACATTCTAAGTTATGTTTGTTGTTGTTGTTGTTATCGTTGTTTTAGCCTTCTGTTGCTGTTGTGGCCCAGAGTAGATCAGGACAGCAGGAATCTGATGGAAACGCGGACAACAGAGCCCCAGGGCTTTTGTGGAGATGGGAGGTGTTTCACCTTCTGCCAACAGAAAATGTCCTGGAGGACTGGATATTTACTTCTGAATTTCTTGTGCCTTCTGACTTTTTATCAGTTCACAGAAACACTACCAGTAATAAAAAAATAATTTGCCTTAAGATAAATGAATTTCTAGTGGACTGAGCGATGATAAGATATTAATGCATCTGATTCCAATTCTCCTTCACCCTTGAAATACAGACAAGTCTTTCTCTCCTCTTTGTTCTCTGCATCACTCCTTTTGTAACTCTATATTAATAATAGTTAGTATGAATTTTCAGCCTTCAAGACATCTGAAACTTCTCACTGTGGCGAAGTATACCATCTAACTTAGTTGTCTAAAAGCTATCTAGACTGTTCATGGAGATAAACATATCTCCTAAGAGATGGTTTTTCTTTATATTCTTTCACTGAGGTGTTGCTTACTGTTGCTTACACTCAGACACTTCAGACTTGCACATTTGAATGAGTGTTTGACTAAGTGACATAAATAACATTTATTTAATGGTAGACTGACATTTTCTGGAACAGAAGTGTAGTGACAACATGGAGCTGTTCCTGTTCTTTTAGGTATTTTTGTGATCTTTCTATGTCTTGTTTTAGGCTTGCTGTTGGAGGTCAGTAATCAGTAGACATTTTCAGAACAAATGAGAAACTGAGAAAAGTGGAGAGCTTGAAATAATGTGTCAGAGATAACAGGAATAATTTATTTCTTGATAGTAGAAAGATAGAAATTGAACCTTTTTCAATACTGAAAAAGTTCAGTTTGTGGTTTTCAAGAAAATATTTTTTCCTGCCACTTGCTTCGTGCTGAACAACCAGTTCTAACAAGGAAATTTCAGTATTTGCATCTTTATGATTATTTCAGAAAGACTAGCTCATTTGTTCTTAATAATGTTACTGAAAAATACCAGTAATTATATAATGGCTGTAGAAATCACATTTTAGGTAAATGAAGAGAGAAATGATTTTTTTTTATTATAACTCTCCAATTTATATGTAATTACCAGCTATAAAAGAACCTTCCTGGTATGCATAATGACCACCTTTTGTCCTTGCATGAAAAGTCGAGGTGTTTTCATTCAAGGTTTTGTTCTCTCCAGCTTATTCCTGGCTGGTTGGGGAGACAGAGGCAGCTGTTTTGATGACAAGTCACACAGCCCTTCCCCAGACTATTGAAAGTGTTGGTTTGAAAACCAGCTGGGTGTATTCTTAGTCTGTCATGCCCAGGCCATAGAAACAAGAATCTTGGGCAAGCTAGTTGAAATGTGCCATTGTTAAAAAGGAGCTGTTCTTGATACTATTTTTTAATGTTAATAGAGACTAGCAATTATTAATTACCTGTAACTGCTATGGTTTAAGAGTAATACAATAGAAAATATGCAGACAACATAAAGTGACATGCATTGTTTTCCAGTTACTGTAGGCTCCACTGGAGATTTGATGCTCTACCATCTTTTGTGTAAATATATATAAAATTCTAAAAGACAAAGATGCAGGACTATTCTTGCTGTCTCAGCTGTTATGATTATTAACTGTAAACCTAGGGAGAATTTACAATCAGAATGAAATATATTTTTGTTCTTTGCACAGAAGGAAAAAGTTTACTGTCTGTGTAACACCACAGCCACCTTTCTGATGAAAGTGTGTCAGTTAGCTGAAAGGGGAGGATGATGCTTTTGGCCTTCATATTTTGTTTGGACCAGAATTATATTGCTAGATATGGAAAGCGTAGAAAAGAGATGGTTGCTGTAGATGATACCTTCATAAGCTGCACTGAGACTGTAATTACTGGGACAGAAGGAAAATGCTGGACTTAAATCCTGTGGACACATGAGCTTGTGGATACTCGGTGCTTGACAGCAGCCTGGATATGCAGTCCCAAGGTGGAAGATCCTCAGGTGATTGAACCTGAGTGGCAGGTAAGAGAGTTCCTGAATAGCAGTCTTCATAGCCTACAGTGATTCGCTATACTTGACCCATATCACACGAGAACTCTCAGAAACAGCAGTCTCTTTGTCATCACTTTTGTGATGGTATGATAATATAGGCAGAGCAAATTACTGGTACAGAAAAGACACCTGCATCTGTTGGCCTGTCATGAATCTAATGGCAACTGAGATGAAGTAGCTGCAGAATTTAGTATATGTAGAGCTGGAAGAAACATCACTGTCAAGAATGTCCCATATTCTTCTTCATAAAATAGGGAACTGGACAGACGTTTTTCATGCTTCAGTGTCTATCAGAGGTTTGATACTGCTTTGGCAGAGATATTCCCATGAAGTCAGCCAAGAGGAAAAAAAAGGTCTCGCTGCAGTGTTATTTTTTCCAAATTTAAAAAATCCCTCATGTTTGTAATTAGGAACATGGGTGAGTGAATAATTTTGAAGCTTGACTTGGCTCTTCTGCTGTTCTCATGAAAATTTCCCCAGATTTGGGCTCTGAAAATTGCCCTTTGAATTACATATTCTTTGTTTTGTGCAGTGTGCTTTTTGAACAGCAAGCAGTCTGGACTGTGATAGGTCGGTGCAAACTTCTTGTGTTGAGTCTGGTGAGACAAGTGAAACGAGAAGGTTCAAGAAAGTGGAATTTCAGTTGCATAAGCAGCAATAAAATCTGTGTTGTAATATTGAATGTGTGATTTTGGGTCCTAAACTGTCTTCATATGGGTACAGATTTAAAGATTTTGAACTTCTGTTTCAAGGTATCTTCCAAAACATTAAAACTAGTCCAGATCTGAAACACTGTGGTCTGAAAGGTGGAATGAAATGTTTTGTGACCAGCACCACAGGTAAGAACCTGGTTCCCTATGGATTTGTACACTCCTCCTTTCTCTGAACATCTCAGTTCCCATGCAATATTTTTACTTTCACTCTAATTCACTAAACTTCTTTATGACAGCTTCTACATGTCCCCTCTTGTCCCCCTTTACACTGAAGCCTTTCCTTCAGCAAAGGCAGGCTGCCCATGCAGAGGTGGCTGTTCCAGAGAAGCCAAGTCACAGTTTGGTCTCTGACTGTCTCGCGAAAACCTCTCCTGATAGTGATGAGAGCCAGGGCATAAGTACATACCCATGTGCAAACACCTCCATGTGTGTCCTCTCAGTCTGGAGTGGAGTCTTTCCAGCAGCTAAAATGACCTAAGATGAGAGGGAAAATCAAACCAGTAACTACCTGAAGGGAATTGTCATTCCTCATAACCACAGGTCCCCATTTACGTTTTGATGCAAGAACAGTCCCTGCTTCAGACATCTGCTTTTAGCTCTGAAGTGGGTTCAGTGTGGAAACACAAGTTAGTGCAAGGGTCTGACATGGACTTGGCAAGCACATTTTATCTGGAACCCAATTTATAAGTTATGGAAGTACATCGGCTAATTGTACTGGGCTGCTTGTTCTGCTACTAATGAAATTGCCTTTATTCAGGCTAGAGCTAAAAAGTTATTCATCAAAATGTATGGACAAATGGGCCTGTCATATCAGATACAATAAGAATCACTAAATCTTTAGCAATCCTAGTAATTAAAAATCTCTCTTGTTTTCAGCAATTCACATGTTTTATTCAGTTATTGCTTAAGAAAGCGGACTATGTAATGATCAGGGAATTTATAAGATGTAATTAATTCCTAGTGATAACGTATATTTATCTAGCAAGCAGCAGAATGTTCTCCTTCCAAACAAACTATATTTATTATCTTGATAAATGTGTAAAGAAAATTATTTGAGGCAACAATGCTTTGCTCTGACTGAAGTTGTGACAGCAAAAATACCACTCAACTTCAATTGGAAAAAAACTCTTAACATTTTCATTTACTTGGTTCCAAAATTCATTGTAAACTCAGTTACCACTAGTTCATTCTTGAAAAGATCTGGCAATGTTTAGAAGCCTTTGAAGAAATCACATTCAGGCTAGACATAAGGAAGAAACTTTTTACACTGGCACGGATTGCCCAGAGAAAAGTGGTAGATGCCCCATCCCTGGAAACATTCAAGGTCAGGCTGCATGGGGCTCTGAGCAATCTGATCTAGTTGAAGATGTCCCTGCTCATTGCAGGGGGGCTGGAATAGATGATCTTTGAAGGTCCCTTCCAACCCAAATTATTCTATGATTGTAATGGTTCAAACTTAAAGGGTATTTATGCCAAGATGAGTTAGATTTTTTACTTTATTTTGAGAAAAGCTCTCAATTGTTTTCACTGAGTACCACCAGATGTGTTGTGGTATGGTGATCTCCTAACTCTGTTGACAAAGGCTGTTATGTGTTCAAGGGAAATCATACTCCATTTCATCTCAGTTTTTCCTACTTACTTTAGATAAGACTGATTGCAACTTGTCTCACAGAAACGGACATCAATTTCTATAAGTTTTAAAAAATTACTATCTATGGGAGGTTTTATAGCATATTGCAATATGTGGAACAAGGTTGCTGTGATCATGCTTTGCTATGAGAACACCAAGGCATTTGTCTGGACAAATTACATGGGTAAAAATGGGCAGAAAAATCAGTTTGGATAAATCTGACACTTCTATGACATCTTCATGTATATTGCCGAGCCTGTTATCTATTCAGTGACTCTTTCAACTCTACTTAAAAATAGAAAAATGTGACTCTTTGTTGCTTTCTTTCAGCCTCTCTCCAGTCTCTATGCAGAAAAAAAGGTTTACTTGTGGCCATTTTTGTTAATAAGCACGTGTATATATTTTGTGAAGAACCTTAATGACAGAAAGATAACAAAGAAAGCTGAAGAAACCTAAGTATTATTCTTGTCTTTTCAGTGCTGAGTTCTAGGCATTCTTTCTCTTGTACTACAAGCTTTGTGCTCTTAATTGAAAGTTTCACTATTTAGAAAATAAACAGAAAAGATTATTTTTGAGAAGGAAGAGGCTATATGTGTGAGGCTAGATTTAGTCTTATGGTGAGTCTTAGTGTGAGGAAGATTTTCTTTCTTAAAAGCATGCAATGGTCAGTCTGGGAGGCAATGGTTGAGTGGATCACAGTTTGGCTTTTCATAGCCTTGAGGAATCCAAAACCCCACCAATTTCCTAATGGATGCATCACACTGTTGTGATGGATGGTCCAGGCAAGACAGGCTCTCCATTGTGCTTTTCTGTTCTTAGCACTGTCAGCTCCATCTCGCTTATATTTATGTCCTTTGCTTTTCAGTCACCTGCAATGTACTGAGAAAGCTGCAGAATGGTGTGATTAACACACAATGTAAAAGTGACAATGTGTAGACACATGTATTGTATGCCTAGTGTAGCAGACTCTTGTCCCACCATCTTTCTCAAAGGCTTCATGTGGATGCTGCTGCATATGAAAGAGTCCTGTCCTGAAGGAACCTGCAGGTGTTGCCACCGTAGCCTGTGATGACCCTTTGGACTGAGCCTGAGAGGGAAATGTGATGACTTTATTCCACCCTGAAGTCTTTGGAGAAGGGACAGAAATACTTTGTTATCATCAAACATCAAAACCACCAGAACATAACATGTCTAAATAGGGTTAAAATAATACTTTCTTTTTATCCCACAGAGGCACTTGCAGTATTAACCATCAATAGCGAGTGAATGGTGAATTTAATACACAGTAACTCATGCAAAAGCATACAGGTAACTGACTGTCTCATTTGTAATACATGGCTTTCTGCTTAATATACTGGAGTTGTTCCAAGGACATCTTTTCATAGAAGAAGCAGATGTAGATGAAGTTTTGCACAATTTAGGCTGTATTTTTTTTTAATAAAACATCTAATTAGCAGGCATAAACACAGCCAGACACTTGAAATGACACTAAAACAATTGTTTGATATTAAACAGCACACACATTCAACTTGTGAAAGCAGTTATTCTGAAAAGCTTGAAAATATAAACAAATTGTGGTGTGTTTAAAAAAGAAGTTTTAATTTTCTTCCAAGGTTCTTTTTTACAGAAGTTGAAAGCTGGGGGGAAAAAAACCCATTCAAATGAACACAAAAAAATAAAAGAAGAAGGAAGAAAGAGAAAAAGAATGTTTCTCTAAATGTCAAGAGCTTATTAATGATTCTTTCAGAGATCAGAAAAAGATTTGTGACCCATATTCTGAATGCCATATTGAACTGCTGTGCTCTTACCTGGAAAAGTTTGCTCACATCATTGTGAGAGAGAAGGACTCTGGATCATCTTGTTAAAAATTCAAATGAAATGAAAGAACGTAAAATAGCACTTAAAGTGAGAGGCTGGTAAAAAGAGCAAGGAAACTCAGCTTTGCAGTTACTTGTGCCAGTGGCTGGATGCTTAGGACCAGTTCCAACAGAGGATTGCAAAAGAAACTGCTAGCTTTTTGGAACTGTACTATTGATTGCATTGAGAGAACCTGAATGATTAAGGCAGGAGCATGTCCCAAAGAGTCTTGATGCTTTCAGATGGACCTAAAAATGTCCTTCAAAGATATCTGTTAGTAGAGCCCTGAGGTGTGTAGCATTCTGGATGAATCAAAGCATGCATAATTCTGCAGAAAAACTTGACTGCATCACCTCAAAATATTGACTTAACAGATTTCTACCGTCAGTTAGGCATCATTTCATCAGTTTTTGTCTGTAGTACTTATATCCGCACACCCTTTATAGTCATCATTCACCATTAAGAAAATTACAACATACAGATGACTACATTAAAATATCACAAATCTACTTCCAAATAATCAAAGTTTTTCCAAAACATACTGAAAAACTTTTAATTTGCAGCTGAGTTCTCAAGCAATGTTGTGAGTGCCTTAGATTTACTCTGGAAAAGCTTTCCACATTACTAGAGTACCAGTCAACCTTAAAGAATACCTCTGAATGATTAAGTTTGGTCTCTTAACTGCCACCTCTTTACAAGACGGAAAGTACCTTTCCCTTGAGTCATGAATTCCTTCTAGTCATGCACCATTATATAAGGGATTCCTATAGAAAGACTTTTACACAATTACAGCCTGTACTATGCGAAAACTAATGTCCAGAAATATATTTTCCCAACACCTCCTCTGCCATCTTTGGCACATCTCCTAATTTTACCACACTCGTAATCAAGAACAAACTTATTGCAATTCAACAAGTACTGAATGAATCCATCTGTGGCAGAACCACACAATCCAAAACAAGAAATATGTGGGTACAAAATTTCCGTAACTACTACCGTAAATGTATCTCACAAGGGTATCACAAAAATCCAGTAGCGTATCACTCATGTAACATTTCCATTCAATATGTCAAATACTTTAACAGAAATTAATCACAACAAACAGGAACGAATGAATACAGAGAGCTGTGAAACAACCAGTTACTGAGAGAACACTGTCATGAAATAGCAATTGCATCTTTGACATTTCAGTCCTAATTTTCAAGGAAGACCTATACAATTCCTTCAAAACACAAGTCTGGGAAAAAAAAAGAATTCTACTGGATTCTGGACATCATGGGTGTCATAAAAACACAATTTACAGGATAAATTAATATTACAACTTACAGAATTGGAAAGAATGAAAAAGCTGTAAAGATTGACAACTATTGGTGTGCATGTAATGCTTGAAACACAAAAAACAGACACTACTTGAGAAAAATTTGTCTGAGTTTAATATAATCCAGTCGGGCAAATAGACAGGTGATGGGAGATTTTACCTGTGGAGGAGGCTCAAGATGTTATCAAGAGGAAAGCAATTGAACTTGACAGCCTCTGCATGACAGTCTTATGGACATGGAAGTAGATAGTTATTTGCCATTTGTAAAAGATTAGTGTTAGGGAGCTTATGGGTAAGATTACAAATGCTCTATAAAACATTACACTTTTCCAATATCTTTAAAAATAACCATACAATAGAAAGAGGAAACAGACAAAAAAGAAACCCGTATAGTCCATCTAATAACCAAACTATGTTTTAGAACAATAATTAGTATTTTAGGTAGTAGAGATGAAAAGTTGAGATAAAAACAAATAAGGAAACCAGGACATTCAATTTCAAGTCCGTATTTTAAAACTGCTAGTGAACTGTGCTTTCCAAGTTCTACTCTTATAATGTGCACATATACAACTACAGACTGGTCATGGCCATGCACATAAGGGGCAGTGTGAGGCACCAGCCCTGGATCACAGCACAGAGGAGAGCACAGTAGAGCCTGTGTGAAACCACACAGCGTGGGATTTTCAAAACAAAGCACTCATGTGGCAAAATAAAGGATTTAGAAGAGAATAGTTCATGCACATATTAGAGTGAGAAATTAGCATATGTAGTACCATTTTCACACTCAACCCACGGGTTTTAGAAAGAGCCAATTATTGCCAGCACCTGCTTTGGATAGCAGTTTTGTTTCAGCTGGCCAAGAGGTCATGCGAATGAGTCAGAAAACTTATGATTCCATTTATGCAGCCTGGCCCAATGAGATGGTAGTTGCCTGCTGGCTAAGGTGAGGGATGAAGCAGTCGAGTTTTGGAGAGGCCATAGGTGATGTTTGGGAGCACACCATGCTGGGGAAAGAGGAAGTGTCAGTTTAATCTGCTGAGCCTGGAGAAGACAGCTCCAGCCACGGTCAGGGTTGTGTGTTCACTTGCACCTGGGGAGACCAATGCCCTACTCCAGTCTCCAGATGAGAATTCTTCTTCCACACCTCTTATTTGCTAATGTGGAATATAGCTGTGCCAGGGAGTTGTGCAGCTTAGTTCTAGACACCGTCAGAACCCTACTACATCAGTCTGACCTTTGTTTTTACCTGTCTTAATCCCACTGAAGCTGCTGGCTCACATTCAGGCTGTTCATTTCTTACAACACAGTAGGTTGGTATTGTGTGGAAACTGTCCCTGAAATAGTTTCCCCCGCTGACTTCACCAAGAGTGGGGCTGCTTATCAAAACTGACCTTCACATGTAGCCTTATTTTCACTTTCTCAGTGTCTGAACTCTGAATAAACCTTAGTCATAGTAATTTGAGCAAGAACGTTTCAGCACAGAAGATTCAACTAGTGCCACTTGAGACATCTTTTTTGCTCTCAGTCACATTTTTCCTGTTGCAGGATTTGAGACCGCAAAGATTTCCAGCAGGAAAAAAACCCCATAATTGGTGTAGACCTCCTGCCTCTCAAAAGAAAGACTGCAAATGGGCAACGAGTGAATAACAACATCCTGATTACAGGAGAAGTGTCTTCTGAAATGATAGTGGAAAAGACTGTCTGTGTCTGCATCAGTAAACCAAACAGAAGCAGTGTGCATGGCCAGCTGCTGTGTTGCAACCATCTGTACTGCATTTTTAGGATGGCCTATGGCATGGCTACTCTCTTGTTCTGGACACCCGGAGAAGGGCAAAGAAGTTTCCACTCTGAGCTGTGAATCACCTGGGCAGCCTCGCTGGGTCTGAGCAGACCCTGACAGCCATTGCCACACTGGGCCACCATGGAGCCACAGGGAAGACCAGGAACCGTCAAATAGAAGAGGGTTCCTCTACCTGCAGAGGAGAAGGAGGCAACACATGTAAGGCAGTGTCTGAAGGCTGGCATGCCCTATAATGTCACAACATATATTTGTGCATTTTCAAATACATACCAGCTCTCTAGCTACCTTGAATATTTCCTGCCTGTTGTAGCTATGTTTTGGACAAATATTGCCATTTTAAGCTTCCCATGCTAGTTAGCCCCTTCATTACCTAACCTTCCTCTGTTCTACCTGAGGTCAATAACTCCATATTGCACAGGAAGGTTGATTTGACAAATAATTTAATCACCTCTTCACATAATGATAGAGTAAAATTGGCAGAGGAAGCTGGTTATCAATCTGGGGTACTGGTAAGCAGTAATTACATGTAATGAGGCTTTTGTCTTGCAGCATTCTGAAGATCATCTTGAACTCCTCCTCGTGCTTCAGCAAAGGGATTATCATGCTGAATTTTCCTTTAACATTTTCCCCACTCTCCGAAAAGAAATTATAGGTTGTTATATGGAAACTCATTTGAAGCCTCAATTTTCTTGAGTATCCTGCTCTTGCGGGGAGTACCAGGTGTGCTCAGAGACTGTGGCCTTCAGGTTCAAACTCAACTGGCATTCTACAAGTCTTTGATTTTTTTTTTCTCTTCTGCTGAAGAGGCAGTGGTTGTCTTGACAGCGGGAACAAAGCTTCATCCTTATACTTTGATATGTAGCAACATTAAAATAAAACCAAAATAGGCTTTCGAGAAACTGAGTATTTTTTAAGACAAAGGTTCTAGTAAAGGCTCTTGTGCTGATAAGAGATATTAAAAAATGTTGTTTGTGTTCAGGACATTTTATTACAGTGCTCACTGTAGCATACGAAGATGCCACCCATAAAAATGTATGCTCTGCAAGGTGATTTGTGAGGCGTCACACACCCTGAATTCCAAATGATGTTATGGGCTCAGAATCATATCCCAAAGGAAGACAGAAAATGGCTCAATAAATCAGTTTTGCTGAAGAGGTACAAATATTGAAAAATAATATGGTTGTATTAAAACCACTAAAATAAGTCCTGGAGTGCTGAAGAGACAAAACAAGTTAATGAAAGAGAAAAGAAGCATTTTGCCTTTCACTGTGTCTAAGAAATTCCTACATCAATGATTTCTATAATATTGGCCAGATTTGCAGGGACTCATGTTCAGCTATTCTGTATTGACAAGAATGTCAACATAATGTTATAGGAAGCATTAAAATACTTGTTTATGACACTGAGGTTTTGAGCTTTTTAATGAACTTGTGACATGTGCAAATTAAAACATATGTGACTCTACAATGAAGCTGTATTTGTATATAAAAATTTTGGTGAAGGCAGAAGTTAGATATTCATCAAGTTTATTCAGCACTATGAATTCTTGTTGCCACACTGTATATAAATTATAATTTCCTACTTACTGTAGTTGTGTACATATCTGAGTATTTTGGTAACTGTAACTTCATTGCAAACTTTAAATATTTTTTCCCTTCTCCCCCTCCCCCTACTGTTATAGATATTTTAGGAAAATAAAAATACAACAAGTGAACTAATATTGGAAAAAAAATAGCCAAGAAACACATACATCTCTCAGGTGAGCTACTGTGAGAATAACATAATAATATGTCTGTGTTAGACTCATTTATCTAATACACAAATGGAAAATAAATCCAAGAGGTAGAAGTCCATATTCACATATTCATACTCTGCATCTGTTAGCACTCAATGAATAGCTTTTATATTATTTATTTAGTTCTGTTGTATATACAGCGACTGTACCAAGTTGTGTCTCAGATACCTGTACCTGATCATCTTTATATTACATCAGTTTCAATTGCCATAACCTGTATGTGATCTGCAAAAAGATATTTGCTTTACAAGAAAGAATATTGACATTAATTTCTAGTGCAACAGACTTGCATTTAGTCTTAGTTCCTCTAAAACCAGCAAAAATGATATAATGGACTCACAAATACTGACAGTTGGTGAAATATTGGCAGAGGTTAGTAACTAAGTGTTAGAGAAAACCAGCTGTGTTTTGCAGAAGAACTGTAAGCAGATGAGGTAAAACTGAGGTAAAAGCTTTGTTCCAAACAGAAAACAGCAAATAGCTGTAGTAGTGTCAACTTGCTGAAATTGTCAGTCACTTGGGATGACCATGGGAGGTCATTGCACTCCTGCAGAGATGGTCCATGGTGGCCAGTCTCCAAACCTCCACTCAGGGGATGGTGAGGCACTGGTGTTCACCAGAGAAATGAACAGTGGGAGAGGCAGCCCTGATGAGAGCAGCCGATGATGAAGATGAGATGAAGGAGGACTGACTAACGCTGCCCTGAATGTTGTCCAGCTGCGTATTTCAAAACACAGCTCAACAGATAACTCAGAAGTCCCAAATTAGCATTTCCACCAACTTGCTTTCTAATGAAATAGAAGGATGTTTTCTAACCTTTCTGATGACCACAGGTAAATTAGAAAGGCCCATTCATTTTTACCAGAAACAATGAATGCTATGTTAGCGTCTTGTCATACCTCTGTCTTTGTATTGCTCTTCTTGTAATAAGGAAAATAGTTATTGATAGGAAAAAATGAATGTGTTCCAGGGCTGCACCAGGGAGCTGGAAGTTTAAGAACACAACTCCAAGCAAACTGCCCTCTTCATAAGACCAGTTGTCAAGATGTAGGTCCAAAATACTATCTCTAAATATGATGAAACCAAAAACTACTGTAAAATATCACTTTTTACCTTTTAACTGGTGTATTATGCTAGCAGATTGATTTTGACAAAATGTGAGAAAATGCTTCCTAAAAAAGTGAGTTCATTGATTTAAGTGGAAGCTGGAGCTGAAAGGCACAATGCAACCAAAATGAAGAATGATTTTTAGTGACTGTTGTAGAATAAGCGAAGAGGTTATGAATTGCAAAGGAGCATTGAGTAGATCATGTGAGAAAAGTTTTGGATAGGGAGGCAAAAAGTCTTGCAGGGAATTTACATTCACATTATATTTTTGGTTCATCTGTTTTAAAATAAGATTTAGCTAATTCCTAGTGTGATTTCAGTGATTATACTATGTTACTGGAAACTAATTGAGTCTGTTACTCATATAAAACATTACCATCTCTACAGTCACATGAATAAAACTTGTAAGCAGTGTTGCTGATAACACAGCTCTTGGTTCTTGGAAATTCAGTGACTGGATACTGCAGATTTACATTCTTGCTGTGTAAGAAGAGATTTGCAACACATTATACTGTGACATGTAGCTCTACACAGACCTGCATGCAGCTTGGTGTTTGTGTAGGGAAGTTTGCTGGCAGTGGCAGTTTTCTGCTCATTTGCAAATTGCTCAAAGAAGTTGGTGCTTGACTTTATGGGAAAAATGAGGAGATGAACCCACCAAGCAATGTAACTCACTGTTTCAATTATACTTTCCTTTTTGTACTTACTGAAAGGCTTGTCTCATACTCATGAACGAATTTAATAGCACATTTAAGTGGAAAATGAAAATGGAAGACTTACAGTATTATATCAAGTGTCTATAGCACAGAATGTTCCCATGCATAGCTCTGTATGGATGGGTACGTTAGAAAACTTGCCAGCTGAATTTAGGGCCTTTCTTCATTTATTTGCCACACATGTCAAACTAAAAGGATAAATAGGAAGGGTGACTCTTTAGATCCTTTGCAGAACTTCTATTAAGACAAAATGAGTATGCAAGCAAATACAAACTTTAATCTGTATTTAGAAATTAGCATACTGGATATGCAATACCTTAGAAAGAAGATTATGTCTTAGAATCCCATACACTTATCACCTGCTGAAACAAGCATAACTGCTGAGTAGAAGCTAGAATATTTTTTGTTGAATGGAATTGCAGTTAATAACTGCAGCTTAATCAGTGCAGTATATAATTTATTTTCATTAGGCTCTATCAGTCTCCTGGGAGACAAGGGTTTAAGGATATTCAGCAGTTCTAGGATCAGACTTGTAACTTATATCATTTCAAGCAGTTTCTCTTTATGTGCCCTCTTTGTAACTGCACATAATTGCCTTAAAGAACATTAACTGGAAATATCAGAAATCAGAACATATTATGAGTGTTTTGCATGGTCCAGAGGGAACTAGGTCACAACACTGTAGCACAGTTTTTTCTTGTAGGTGGCCTTGTATATTTTTCATGTAACTATTTGAAAACCCACAACACTAATTTAATGTGTTAGTAACCAAAATCTAATTTATTTCACACTAATATATAGTTATCATCTAAAGATGAAGACCAGATAAACTGCTTAGAGATCTACAATTACACACAAAAATTAATATACATAACAGCATGTCTGTGGATATTCTTTATCCAGGAAGAAAATGTCCTAAGGGTATGAATTCAGGTGTAATGCTAGTAGCAGCCAGAATCTAGAATTATATGTTTAATCAAAGTAGTAAAATTGTGCAGGTACTCGCATGAAGTTTATAACTAAGGTTTTTGTTCCCTCTGGAGAAGAACTCACTATAGCAAAAACCATACTGCCTGTGTCCATAAAGACGTTTTTTACTTTCTTGGCATCCTTGAAAGATGCCAACCATGAGACACCGACCTGTGGGGGACTCGTCAGCTCTGATGGTTACACAAATGGTTAGCTTGGTGGGAGGGCAGTGGGTGCAGCTCACAATGCTCAGAGCATGAGCCTGCCCCTTGGCTGGAGGGTGTCAGTCGCCAGCTGGCTGTGCTGTGTGGGGCTGGGCTAGAAAGCCAGCTGTGCCCATGCTGCCAGCTGTGCCTGTGCCACCAGATGTGCCTGTGCTACCAGATGTGTCTGTGCTCTAGGGCTATGCCTGTGCTCCCTGGGACGTGGGCTATTTTTAACTCTAATTTTTATGGAGTTTCTCTCATTCCACTCAAGGGTGAGACCCTTGAAGTAGCCATTTTCACTTCTTCCACCTCGCCTTTTTGCAAGGGCATTACCTGCTGTTAAATACCCAGCATTACTTTACTGTCCTCCTTCTTTAACATTCTTGAGCCATAGGAGCTTGACTCCTGTGGTGGTAACTTGTTTGGCTGAGTTGTAGGGTGACTTCTAAAGCAGCTAGACACCATACTGAGTGAGGCTGCTGCCATTGTGCTGGCTAACAGCATGTCAGAGCCTTAGCCCATCTCTCCATCTGCTTGTTGGACCTTTCCTCGGGCAAAAGTGTGCCAAACACAGCTCTTTCTGCAGCTCAGCAGTAGATGGCTCAGCCATTGCCATTACTTCCACCACTTGGCACTGAGTTATGCCACAACTGCAGCACTCCCACGACAGGTTTGCTTTCATTGCTTCCAGTACAGTATAATAAGCACGTATGTGAATAAATGAACAGTTGCCATTTGGCATCAATCTTTATTTTATTTTTTTTTCCTGTATTCTCTTGCTAGACACCAGGACAGACAGGCAGACATCCTCTCTGCTCCTCTACGACTGCTGCTGGAGGCTAGCTCTCCTGTGAAAGTTATTTTTACTAAAGCTCTGAGAAAGTGATAATGGGCCAAATTCTCTCCCCTTTCCCACTTGTATAAAGTGATAGTGACTCCACTGGAAACAAAATAGTTTTTGTGGTTGCAGGTGGATGTAAGAGGAGGGATGCTGAGGCTCTTAATCTGTCCATATGGAAACACTAATGCATGTTTGAGTTCTCCAAACAAAGATGACAAAATGAGGGGAGATGCTTTATCTTAAATGCTGTTTGAGATGTATATTAGTGATACAGCATGCAACACAGATTTTCCTGGAGAATGAACATGCCTTCCACCCAAACCCAGTGGCAAGTGGACCACACCTATTCCCATGTTCTTTAATTCCACAGATCTGAAATGATCAGCAGCTCTTCATTATTTTTTTTGTGTTATCTTTGCTGTCATCTTCAGATCTCATCCCACAATACCAAACTACAAATTAGGTTTATTTATTTTTGAGATAGAAGAGCTCCTAAGCTGACAGTGCAAAAGCTGTGCCACAACATTATACAAAAAAAAGACCAACTATCCCATGAAATGACTTAACATTTTATATACTCAAAGGTGATCATAAATACTAATCCACGCTACTTTCCTCCTGAATCAGATTTACTGGCAAACTCCTCCTGAATTCTTCATTATACCTGAGCCAGGAGTCAGATCTTTAAGTGACTCACACTTTACAACCTGTATCCAAGTAACTAACGAATGAAAGCACCTCTGAAAAAAAATTCCTCTACAAGGACTGAAAATTTAAACCAGGATATAAACATGTGATGTTTCCTCTTAAAACTCATTCTGTTGTTTTCACTACTGCTTTATTTTCTGCATCGACTATGATAAGTGTATTTCTCATATATCTATATTAATTCCTCCCAGTCTTGTTTTGTTTTGTTTTGTTTTTCCAAATGGAAAACTGCAGGTTCAAACACCAGTATTAGCTATTTCATGATAAACTGGCTTTCAGCTGGGTACTGTAGGCATCTGAGCTCCCACTCCCACCAACAATTATTTTTAGCGTTCCAAAGCCGATGTCGTACAGAAACACTACTTTGGAAACTCAGCATATCAGGTAAACCCAGCAACTCTGGATTGGGTGGAAGGGCAAAAATAATCCAAAATGACAATCCCTTGACTAAATATACATCACAAGATTTTCTTCTTTGGTGATGTTTTCCAAATGTGTTTACAAATTTATTTTACACACACCCTTTTCTGAAGACTTAGGAAAACAGAACCCAACCCTAAACTTTCCCTTCACTAGCATGAAGTCCCAGCCACTATAATGTGTGGTCACGGATTCCTCCCTTCTCAGTTTCTCTGTGTCTCCTGCAAAGTAACCTCATCAGAATCACCACTCGCTTGAAAATTCTGAAACAAATCTATAAGAAATAAGTCTGAACATCCCTAGTTGCACATGTATGAGTCTCCAAAAAGAGATTTTAAAACTGAAAAAATTGCAACCTAACATCAGCATTTTTCCAGCTGCAGCATGTTTAGTGATGTGATTCCCAGCTTGCAGGACTGAAGGCAAAGGTGTTAGCAAGAAAAAGTAAACAACCCTGGAGCATATATTTCAATCAGAAAAGCTTCTGATGCATGGGAATGCAATTTTCACCCATATAGATTTTGACAAAATCCCATTAAAGCCCAGTGGCCACAATATGTCTGCTTATCTGCTGGACTTTACACATTCCTTCAAATTTTGCTTTTCAGTATTTATCCTTGTGATTTTTGTTCAAAGCCATCCACATTATTCTGAATAGTTAGACCAGCTTCACACATTTTTGTTCCACAGTCAAATAAATGTCAGTCTGCTTTACCAGCTGCAACCATATAATTACTTCATTGTGCTGCGTTGGATCTGTAACAATAAATTAGCATGTAAGAGAGCTGAATTTGCAGAGCAACTTTGGTTGGCAGATTTCTGCTGTAGCCATGCCCACAGCAATTGTGACCCAGTTGCTTCTGTCCTTGTGATTTTTAACTAAGTACAGATACCAAAAAGCTTTTTTTCACATTCAAAAAGCTGCTTCACCAGTAGTTCCAAGTCATGACATTTACACGAAGCAGGTATACAGTGCCATGTGTGAACAACACAGATGTACACACAAAAGGTTGTTTACAGGCATTTGTGCATATAATGCCCCACTTTGCACATATTATCATAGGAACTGTGCTTGCAAATAAGCCTTGTCCCTACTTCCCTAAAACGTCAGTCCTTTGATGGGACTGACTACTGTGTTTTAAAACTCTTTTTAGATCGATAATTCTCAATAATGCAATAATCTGTGTGTACATTTGCATTGTTTCCACACGGCACTGGATATCTCAGTTGAAGGCAAATCTTACCAGTAAAGTCCAAGGCAAAGCAGGCACTCAGTAACTTAAGGGGCTTCTCGATGTCCTTTGTCATCAGGTACCCTGGTACCAGCAGCAAGGCCAAATTTCCCTTAATCTTCTTTTTTGCTGCAATGTACTTGGAAGAGTCCTTGTCCCTTGCCAGATTCAACTCCACATGGACTTGGCTTTCCTAATCCCATCCCTGCATATTCAGACAGTATATTCCTCCCAAGTCACACGTCCTCTCTTTCACTTCTTGTATACATTCTCCTTACATTTAGTTTAGGCAGAAGTTCCTTGTTCATCCATGCAAGCTTCCTTGTCTGCAAAAGTGAAGTCCAGCAGAGCATCTCCCTTCATTAAATCCTTGATCATCTGTGTCAGGAAGTTACCATCAATGCACTCAGAAACCTGCTGTGTTGCTTGTGCCCTGTTGTGTTGTCCCTTCTGCAGATCTCAGAGTCATTTAAGGCCCCTATGAGAACAACATGGCTTGTGAATGTGAGGCTCTTTCCAACTGTCTGAAGGACATCTCACCTACCTCTTCCTAATCAGGTGGCCTGCAGCAGACTCACACCACAAACATTATCCATGTTGTTCTGCCTGCTAGTACTGACCCATAAGATCTAGGTTGTTTTATCATCCATCCTCATCTACTGCCAGGGCACTGAATCTATTCTGGAGTAGCAGATCCACAGGTGAGCCAGGAACCAGCTTTTGGTTCCAGAGCTCACAAGTTCCCATCCTGGGATCCTCTGTTTCCCCAACTCCAAAAGCACAGAATCTGCCTCTATACCTTCTTTGGTACAGCTGGGGTTCAGGCTTTGGTAGCTGCAAGGACTTGGAGAACATCCAGTCACTTCATCAGCTCTGAAGCTGCACTTGTTTTTGCTTTAGGAAAAGTGTGGTCCGGGGTTTTGGTTTGTCAGGGTGTTTGTTTGTTTGTTTGTGTTCATTTATTTGATTTGGGGATGTTTTGTAGTTTGTTTTTGTTAAAAACTATCTCTGGTTAAGAGTTGCCAAGGCAATAGCAATGATATCCTTCAGAATTATTTCTAGCTAATGAAAAATGGGTAAGTTTATATCTAGGAGGCAAGGAAGGTTAAGGCAGTCCAGTCTACAGGTGAGGCTGCATATACACAGAGCAGTAGTTACATCCTCAGGTCACTAAGCCTCCCATAACTTTCTATAACTGTATATATTTTGCAAGGAAAGCTAACAGTAAAACCAGTTTGTCTGTGAGTGGCTGAAGAGCTAAGGACAATTCCTTAAATATAGGAAGTACAAACAAAATCTTTAAAATCCCCAAAGCACCTTTAATCATGAAGAAATTATGTTTTGTGTTATTTCTGTATTAAGTAATCTGTGGATTTTGAAGGCTTATTCAGCCTTAGAAAGAAAAAGAAAGTCCTTAGCTTTGCTAGCAAGTACAGTACACAACTCAGGGAAGAAACTTCTGGTAGTAAGGAGCAGGTCAAGGGGTAGTGGTTAGAAAGTGAAATAACGAAACCTCAATCACAAGTAGGGGGGTAAATTTTTAACAGTGAAACATGCTCAGCCCTGAAAGAGCCATCAACATGGTGGCATTCACTTGACGTCTTCAAATTACAACAGTAGTTCCTTCTCAGAAATACAGCATTGTTCAAGCAAGTGTTATAGGCTTAATTACAGATTGATGTGTATCTTTACATGTGGTCCACAAGGTGCCAGACTGCATTATCACTAACAGATATTTAGGACCACCAGGAATTCTGATGCTACACAGCTAAACATGTAGAATGAAGACATTTTTTTGTAATTGAAGTTTCTCAACCATTTATATGGTGTTTGTTTATACCCATGTGTACTATAGAGTTGCTGGAACACCTTATGATTCTACTGTGAGGTCCTGCAGGAAAGGATAGTTGAGTTTGCTTGTTTTTTAAACAGATGGCAGAATGCATAACAGAACTGTTGACTGCTACTGGATCATAAGAATGGACTTCCCCAAAGGATTCCAACACCGGTTTTCTCCCATTCTAAATTTAAAAAAGGATTAGGTCCATACAGTATTTGCACATCTCTGCGTAATGAATAACAGGAAAAAACATAAGCTGTATAATCAGTATGCTTTTATAAAAAAGGACCTTAACTTATTTCCTTAACTGATATATTTATTTCTTCTTTATATACTCGTTTTCATACTCACTCTTTCCATACACCTCTCTGAAGAATGCACAGATAGATGTTTTCTGTATGTAAATAATTCCATGATCACAGGCAAGCAGCAACTTCTTAATGGCACCAGCATACAATGATGTTTGCACAGAAGACCAGACTCAATGGCAAGTGCTTCAGTTACCAGACAAGATCTCAGATCAGTGTGTGATATTTGTGGAACACATGCTGCCTTATTAGAGATGCAACTAATTCTTATTCATTCATGAGCATCATAGGTCTAGGAATGAAAACAAAAAATACCTAATGCCATTTCATAACAGAGAGGATATAGTCCTTCATACAGCAAACAAAAATAAACTAGAAAAATCCCACTGGATGCCATAAACCTGGTTCAATATGAGAGGACCAATAACCCACTGGGAACCCCAAACAGGGGCTGCAGAAGCAGAGGTCTGACCTGCAAAGACCTCAAAGCAGGTCACTAAATTACAGCCTCTCTCCCATGTGGCGCTCTAAATTATCCACGTGTTCACATAAATCCATCAAGACCGTAGCTCAGATAAACAAAAAAGAGTATTTCCCGATCGACCTATCCTGGTCAACTTTTTCTTTTTTAAATACCCCATGTCCAAACAGAGTTATATGCAACTACCTGTGACTGTAACTAGAACGGAGTTATTTCTAGACACAGATACAAATTCAATTTATTCTTCATATTTAAACAAATTTCTTAAATTTATTAAATAATTCTCCCAAAAATGTTGCAAGGTCGAAGTAAAACAACATTAAGCCTGCTTGATGAGAGTTGACGTTACGAAGCACTTTTTTAAAAAACATGTTTTAAAAAACATGAGTATGTATGGTTTTTGTTGTTTTTCCTGGGACTTGATTCTGAGAAACAGCAGCTTTAATCCTTCGCAAACAAAACCTGAAAAAAAACCCTACCGATATCAGCCATGGGGATGAATCCTCTATAACAACCTGTGGCTTGTCTGCAGACCTTAATTAGTTAGAGAGATCATGATATAGAGCCTCTTCAAAGAGGATGAGAGTGGTAGTTCTCTATGGAGAAACAGAGCAACCTTTTGTACCTGGTAATTTAAGGAGCAGCAACAGGCTAATCCGCCGCCAACGCGGGGCGTAGCATGTGGTGCGGTTCTCAGCAGAACAGCAGGCCCCTAATGAGGCCGAGGAGTGGATAGCAGCTGGTAAACTCGGTGCTCAAGTAGGAGGCTCGGAGAGCCTTTATTTGCTAACAAAAGGCTGCAAATTGCTCAAAGGCCTGAGTAGGCAATGAGAACATGCTCATATGGTCAGCCAATATATAAATTTTCAAAACAAATATTACAATTTATACATTTTACCTTTGCAGTGGGAGGCAGTGGAGTTTGTGAGGGCTGGATGGTTTAGAAAACAGTCACACACCGACTTATTGCTAAATTGAGTCTCCCCCAGAAATTACACCAGCTCTTCTCTCTGTATTGCAGCAACTGGGCTACACATGTGCAGCTAGTGTATTTACATGTGATTTTCAGCATAAAATAATTTCAGGTGAGCTTTGCACAGAGTTAATAAATTTCAAAAATATTTTACTGTATTCCAGTGCCACTTGAGTCTGAGGACTTGATTGACTTCTGAAGGGTAACGGATGGGGAAAAATGAGCTTATATCAATCAAAGGGCTTTGACAAAGGATATCATAAACCATAAGTTCAAAGATCAAGTGTTTGAACAGGATCAGAAGCTGAGATTTACTCAGATTTTGTTATGCATCTGGCCTTATTCATTGGGGTTTTTTTATCATATTAGTATAATTCTGCCGGTAGACAATTTTGTTTAATTACATGTTATAAGCATGTTTCAAAAATAGCACATGGCTGACAAAAGATCAGTCATTATTGCTACCACAAAACTCCACAGGCCTCAGCCCCAACTGAAACAGCAATATTACTTCCTGCTGTCATAGCAAATACTAATGTAATTTGTTCATTGTTTCCAGAAAACTATGTAAACAGGAGGTAGAATCAGCTTTTGATTTAAAAAAAACCCAAACCAAACAAAACAACTAGCAGTACATGTTTCTTATCACAAACAAAAAGAATAACACAGTTATAGGCAAGTAACCTTAAAATAATTTCCAGTGAAACTCTGGTAATAGCAGAAACCCTACAGACAAATGCACAGAAGGAAATCTGGTCTACTCATCTGGTTGAGATTTTGTTTTAGAACCACAAAGGTGAAAAAACATGTCTTCAAGACTTTTTAAAATTAATAAGGAACAAAACCATTAATCTGGGACCAAAAAAAAAATGGCAAGCTTTTACCTAAAATTTGAGCTCATTTTTTTACCGGTCTGTGAGATTGAAAATAACTTCAAATATAGGCTAAAAGATTCTTTTGTATAATGACCATTGATTAAAATCCAAAAAGCACCATATTTTACTGGGCTTGGAAAATGAGATTAAATAGTTGCCAAGTAATACATCAAACACAATTACAGCAACCTCATGAAGTCCATTTCTCCATTAAGTCACTGTACTGACTTTTCCTGGCTACATGAGTTAGATTAAGAATCTTTTTTAATAACCTGTGGATAAGGATAAATATTTTTCTAAACCTTCTTCCTTCAAATGATGAAAAGGTGGGGTGCAGCACTGTTCACTAGTGAAATATTTGAATCTTCAAAAATAGGAGTTCCCTAGCTTAGCTGCAGATGTGAGGACGGATTAAAGACGGTCACACAAAAGCAGTGAATTACCTCAGTCCCTGCACAAAACCTGAGCTGGCAGTTTAAGCCCTGGCAGTTCACGATGTCGGAGAGTGGCAGTACCTTTCCAAGGTGCTGAACCTCTCTGCCCTCACCAGCGCTCCTGCTCTGCCCCGTGGCCTTGGCTGGCAGCAGGAATGGGCTCCCACCAGCCTCAGCAGCAGCCAAGGCTATGTCCTAACCTCTGTGTTGCCTCCTGGGGGGTGGTCACAGCAACCTGGCTCATGTGCTGGGGAGGGGGTTTCCCAGAATCATAGAATCACAGGATACTTTGGGTTGGAAGGGACCTTTCCAGGGCATCTAGTCCAACCCCCTACAGTGAGCAGGGACATCTTCAACTAGATTAGGTTGCTCAGAGCCCCGTCCAGCCTGACCTTGAATGTCTCCAGGGATGGGGCATCTATCACCTCTCTGGGAAACCTGTTGCAGTGTTTCACCACCCTCAGTGTAAAAAAAAATGTCTTCCTCATGTCTGGCCTGAATCTCCCCTCCGTTAGTTTAAAACCATTACCCCTTGTCCTGTCACAACAGGCTCTGCTAAAAAGTCTGTCACCATCTTTCTCATAGGCCACTTTTAACTACCAAAAGGCCACAGTAACGTCTTCCCAGAGCCCTTTCTTCTCCAGGCTGTAAAACTCCAACTTTCTCAGACTGGTCTCATAGGAGAGATGTTTCAGCCCTCTGGTCATTTTTGTGGCCTCCTCTGGACCCTCTCCAACAGGTCCATGTCCTTCTTGCACTGAGGCCTCCAGAGCTGGATACAGGACTCCAGATGGGGTCTCTCCAGAGGGGCAGAATCACCTCCCTCGACCTGCTGCTCACGCTTCTTTTGATGCAGCTCAGGATACAAAGCTCCCCAGAAGCTCCCCCAAGAGATAAGACAGGCTGTTGTCAGTTACTGCCTGGCTCTGCTCCTTCTAGGTCAGGAAATGCCTGCTCTCAACTGTTTTTGGCAGGTGCGATTTAGGAGGAACACATTAAAGGAATCGGTAGACACAAAACAGAAGTAGTTTATTACTATCTAACAAATATGGTCATTGGGTTGGTTTCTTTTAAGTAGAGTCTGCTGGGCAGAAACACAACATAATAGAGTCTTTTCAATCGTGCTGCTATAAGAAAAGGAAACCCAAGGCAGAACATAATTTAATTAACTCTATTGCGGGAAATTATGATTATCAGAACTCATTGAAGTTAGACCAGTGCGTAATCATCTACAGCTTTCAAAAAATATATGCTTCTTTAACTTTGATGAACTTGACTCAATAGCACACCGTCTGAATAGGTCCTCATTTGTGGGTATTCATTCTGTATTCAAAGAGCTTTTGGTACAAAATAAATTCTCAGGGCTGTAGATCCAGACCCCTGCTAGACTTCTAATAATGTTGTCACAAAGGCAAGATGTTTGTCATGTTTTCTTCCTTATATCTATATTTTAAAGCAGAGACTGGAAAGATTTTATATCATCTTTAACAACAACAGTGCCAAGCAATTGATAAATTTGAAAAACAAATATTCAAGAATCTATAGATATAAAAAAATGGTCATTTGGACTGTGTACTTTTTACTCAGTGGATTTCTAAGCCTAAGTATAGGTGTCTAAAAAGGGAAAGAGAAGAGTAAATTTCTAGATTGCATTAACATCCATCCATTCATAGCTCAATTTGAAATAAAAAACTGACCATAGTAGACTCTTGCGAGGGTACATGTAAATATCCATACATGATCCTGCACCATTAAATAAATATTACAGGTTTTACTGCAGATTACATTGGTATGAAAATTAAGTCTGTAAAGAGTGTGTTATGTAGATCAGTTGATAGAGATAAAATAGCTTAATTCTGTTTTGGTGAAAAACTTATAAAATATCAAAAAAAAATAATAATATAATTTTTTTAACAAAAGATAGATCAAAAAGCAGAGCTTAGTTTTAGTTTAATTGCTGAGACAGTGGAAGCAGAATTTGACCCAAAAACCCCCGTGAGAAAGATACGAAGCATAATCATTTTTTAAATTAATGTATACTTGTGAATGTTCTATCATGAATATAAAGTTCTGCAATTTACTTCAAAATTATACCATGTAAGAAAAACAACTATAAGACCTGTTATTAAAATACAGTAATTAATCTGGCATGATAGATTATTTCATTATTGTAAAAAGGCACTGTTTATGAATAACTGTAGTGTAACTGTTCTATAGGTAACTCCACAAATGAACCGTGAGTTTTATTTTCATGATGTTGCACATGAAAATAATTCCAACCACCTCATACTCAAAAGCTACCAAGTGACTACAGAAAATCGTCAAATACTGTAGGGGGGGGAGGGCAGGAAAGGAAAAAAAAAGTGCAAGATTATTTTTGTTTGTTAACAACATATTTACCAACTTTATTGTTTCCTATCAGTAGTCTGTCTAGTTCTAATAGATGGTTTGTTGCAGTGGATGGAGATTGGGATATAATGCAAAGAGAATGGCTCCCTGGGGGAAAGTTTGAGATGGGGCCAATTGCCAGAAGGAGAGTCCAGGTCTGAATAAAAGGGGTGAAATCCTGGCCCTATTGACATTAATGACATACTCCTAATTATTTTAATATGGCAAGATTTCAACCCTGGGGAGAGGGAACAATCACCATCAGTGCAGGGAAAGGTACACTTTACTGCTTGTTTTATCCCCCCATCTTTTTTTAAAAGAGAAAATATTTATTCTTTGTGAGGTCTCCTCAACACGGCTGCTTTTTGCTACATTCCTGAAAACTAGGAACTTGAAAACAGGAAAAATATTGTGCACTTTCTGCAGTTATTTTCCTTTCCCGAAACCTTTCACCAAAGAGGCTGCTGGGCCCAGAAGGCCTGCAGCAGACAACTGCTGATCTCATATGCGTTTTGGTTGGTTTTTTTTTTTCCTTTTCAATCAATAAACCGGTTTCAGATCATCCGATGTCAACAGCAAGCAGCTTTTTTTGTTTGGTTGGTTGGCTTTGCTGGAGGCGAGTCCTAAGGACCTGGCTGTGTAACAGTCTCTCGCGCACAGAAGGAGGCTCTCAGGCCTGTTGTGGCACCGGCATCTGCTTTGTGTGCGGGGATGTGCAGAGAAGCTTAAGTAAGTGTGGGAAAACAGCAACTGCAGATCAGGATTTGCCATAAGGCAAGACCTAACACATAGCTCTTTCTGGTTCACCACAAACAGATGGAAAAACACATAATAGGCTCCAGCTAAAAAGTCTTCCGTTCTATTCTCTTTCTTATGAATATACCACTGAGAAATTAGCAAAGTTTTTCAAGAACACAAGAACACTCACAGAGAAAGTAGCTACATAATTGCAAAGCCTTTTTCTATTAACGATTTTCATACAGATATGTGAGACATAATGATTAAAGAAATATGCGTCCAGTGTGTTTTGAGCAACACGATAATCTTTAACAGCACAAAGGAAAATTAGACTGGTCACATTCACATCTTGAGACCTCATATGCAGAACTGGGGGAGGTCCTTCCATAGAAAAGAGACCCCCATACCCAGCTGCCTTTTTTTTTCCTGACGTGACCTTACAGGGTGATGGGAAGAGAAACGAGCAGCACAGAGTATGTATATACTTGTGGCTGTCCCGTGACACTCAGGTAAAGCCCCTCCAGATATAGGGAATGGTATATAAGCCTGGTCTTAACAGATGGGGCTTTTCCTTGTGCCAGAATCAGCAGTTTCATTTGCTGAGATTGACAGCAGAAATTCTTGGAGTTTTAACATTCCATGGGCATCGAATGCTGACAGCCTTTTGGGGTGGTGAGGGAGTTACAGATGAGAATGAGCAGTTTTCCCTACTGTAAGTTGGACAGGTTTTGCTGGTTTGTTCCTCGTGTGATCTCCTAGCACTTTGAGGACCTCGGGGCTCTCATTGGGAGGCTGCAATGTAACTGGTATCCCCCCAAAACACCGATTACATATAGGAGGCAAGTCCCATTTACCTCCCATAGCAGAGAAGTAATATTTGCAGGGAGACTAAAAATGAATTGAAAATATAGGACTTTACATTGAACAATGCAATTAAGCACCTTCATGTCATCTAACTGGAGACCTCTACATCTCTGAATATCCACATCCCAGTTAGTCATCCAAACTGTCACCCATGGCAATGAATGGACACTTCTAAGCTAAATCTAACCTTAAAAGATGATAGATCAGAGAAGCATGTTCTAAGAGTGCCTGTTCCTCTCTCCATCAGTTACAAAGGGAACCTATTGCAGTCACAGGTACCAAGGTAGGTGTAGCCCCACACTCCTCCCAGGTACTGTTTGGGGAGCTCTGCACATGTCAGCTGACAGGGGAGCTCCACATACTGCCACAAAGTAGGATGACTTCTAGAAAAACTTTACACCCATTTCCTGCAAAGGTTAACCAGCCTGTTGGTTATGCATAAAAGTGTCTTGTCCTTCCCTGTTGGCCTGGCACACCTTATCTCTGCTGGTGGTAAGCAAGAGTCCTCTGTGGCACTGTCTGAGAAGGATCTCTTCTTCAATTGCTCGGAACTGAGCCAGCCAAGCCATTATAGACTGTCTTGGACTGCCATTAATTCTGGTCAGGAAGATGCTCATGGACTGTGGTCCCCTTAGTTCAGCTGGGTTCAGTGGAAAGTGTAAACTTTTCCAGGGGTATTTGCTTTCTAACCTGGTAAATGTTTTAGTCCATTCTATGCTGTGTGAGCTCTTGAAGAGGCTAGTTGCCCTGAAGTTCCTACTACAAAGAATTTTTTGTTTTGGCTAGCATCGCACCATTATTTGTCACTCATACAACTTCCTATCCTCTCTAGCTCCTGACTTTACTACTAAAAGAAAGACAGCCTTTTGAATTAAAATGCAGCAAACTGCGCTGCCTTATGTTAGCATCTCATTGCTGCTGATGGAGAGCCTCTGCCTGAGCTGCATCATTAGCTCTCCTCAGGAGGAGCCTTTATTCTGATTTGCTTCCAGGAGCTGCCACATGGCAGTAAGTCTGCATGGTTCAAAGCCCAGAGGTGGAAAGGCAAGCCAGGGCTCCAGGGCACTTCTGTCTGCAGACTCCATAGCATCCACTGTGGTGGAGGGACAGGAGCAATTAGCTGCTGTGGCCATGTGAAGTTTGTCCACTTCAGGGTATCTATCACAAAGTCCTAACATTGGTCCTAGTGACACAGCATTCTTTGTTCATGTGCCAATGCAGGTATATCTTCTCTGAATAAATACTACATCTACATCATTTGCTCTTCTTATGGGTGCACAGTCTGAAAACGTATATATGAGCTGAGGGAAGTGGATACTTCAGATTTCAGCTCAGTAATCATCAATGGGCTCATTTGAGGTGCCTCCCCTTCCCTGCCTTCTGGTTAAACAATATTAACTTCTCAACCTCCATACAGTGTTCAGCATCACATCACTCCTGCAATCATGTTCCCATTGTACTGAAAACCCTCCCAGCACTCCTCAGTACTTCTCTCCTAGTACAAACAAAATGAACTGTTCAAAATGAGTGTAATGAAAGAAATTAAGTTTGATCAGGGCTTAGAATGGGGCAATATTACTGACCAGGCCATTCTGCCACCAATGGGCAGGGTGGCACAAGGGTGGGAAAACAGCCACTGCACTCAGGTTGTCTTCACCAGCATCACTAAGGAAGCAGGCATGAAGAGGCAAAGCTGAGAAAAGTAAAATTATCTGGGTTCTTGAAATCAAGAATGAAAGGCTAAGTATGAAGTTTTATGTGGCAGAAGGAATGGCAGCAACAAGTTACCACACGGGAATGACAGTCGAAATTATAATCTCAGGAGTAATCTCAGTCACACAGGTTTTTCACAAATTGAAGACCTTTAGTATAGACATTAGAAAGTGTCAAGGACCATGCTGTGAAATCATTAGAGTCTGAATGAGGTTTAAAGCCTGAGCAACATTTATCTATGCGTTGTCCTGTTGCAGTCCAGAACTCAAGTCCAAGAATTCAGCTCTGGTTGTGTTAAATTTAGGACAAAGATTAACTACTTCAGACAGAGTGCCATACTGGCAGGCTAGGGTGTTGTAGTGGCTGGAAGAAGACAGATGCAGAGATTGAGGCTGTACTTTCAATTAGGATTAACATAAGAAAGGCCATACTGAGTCAGACCTAGTCAACTATATTGGTTATAACAATGGCCAAAAGAAGATCCCACTTGGGGAAAGAGAATTGCAATAGAGCAAGCATATGGTGATAATTTCCTGAAGAAAAGTGGAAAAAAATATAGTAAAAAAATCAATAAAACCTGGAGGGGAATCTCATGGATTTTGAAACAAGGGGATACAGCAGATGAGATGCTCCAGAAACAGCTACTCTGTAGTGTGTTGAAATAAGAGAGAATGTGCTTGAAGGCTTGATGCTGAGGAGGTGAAAGTGCTGGTAAGTGCAGGAGAGAGTATAGGTGTCAGAGAAAAGAACACTAGATGATAAAGAGATGTTTTCTTTCACAAATAATTATTCACTGAACAATGAAGTCATGAGATGTCCAACATGTTCATGAATTTATAGTTATTTCAGCCAAAAGAAACATCAGAAGGTATTAAAAATGTATTAAAAACAACTTCAAAATTTTTTAAATGCTTCAAGCTTTGACACTTGTCAGGAAGATATAAGAAGCCAGTCTCAGGAAGCTGAAGGATGAGGTTGATCTCATTCCCTTTTTCCTAGTTCAGAAGCCAAAATAATCCATCTTATGTGAAAGCATGAGTTTATATTAGAGGGAGTTCAAATTAGAGCAGGAAGACAGTTGGCTATAGGTGTGCATCTATGCGTGCAGTGGCTATATGTAGGAGGAATACAGGTACAGTGTTGGTGTTGTAGACATCTGTTGCTGATATTTTGGGAAACCGGAGAGTAACTGAGGAACAAAACCAAGAGAGATGAAGGAAGAAGAGCATAAGAGCGGGTATGACAGCTAATACTGGTAGGACAGCTGAAGGGGTTGGAAGTTGGAAAATCTTGTAAACAGAGGTGACATGAATAAGATAGTTGCAGAGGGGGTGTTACGGCAGCAATAAGTGTTCTCCCACAGGTGGTGGGGTATGTTCTCTCAGACATAAAGAGGCATGAACTGACAGAGAAGGGCCCTAATTCTGTACAGCATCAATAATATCCAGAGTGTTGAAAATGAAAAGAATATTGCAGTGGGATTCACAGATGTGCTCTTTCTCAGCAGAGAAGCTTGACACAATGCTGTTGCTGAGTAAGTGCAAGCAGCGTGGCTTATCACCCCAGTTGCCTGGTCTTCCCTTCTTGGTAAGTCATAGCAAACCCAAGGCTGGATAAAGAAGTTATCAGCTATCGTGATTGTTCCTGACAAACAGCAGCTTTTCCCTGTGTGAGGTTGAATAATAAATGCATGACTTATAAAACTGAACAGCAGAGATTCACCCAGAGGTAAATTTGGCCCCTGGGGCCATGCCGTACTCTGGCTTACAACTCTGATGTTCTGGGGTCAGCTGGGAGTAAGAAGACAATTTGGTCCATTGGTGTTTATGACATCTGTTTTAAGACTTTTGCTGGCACAGCTGCATGGCAGACACAATTAGTGTTCAACAAAGAAATGCTAATTATTTACAGATGCATCAAGAACAAAAGCTCCTGACATTCAAATTCAGAGTTATTGGAACAAGTGAAGGTGGTAGTGACACCAGTTATCCCCACATGGCAGCATTCAAACAAGTAACTTGGATTTTATATTAATGCCTACAGAGCTGCTTCCTTAATTACTGAATCTCAGGACAAGGTACCACTTTGGAGTGTCAGAGGTCCTGATACTCTTTTCAAGCAGCAAAAAGACCAAGAGTGAAGAATCTACTCCAGACGTATCACAGAATCACGGAATCGACTGGGTTGGAAAAGACCTCAGAGATCATCAAGTCCAACCCTTAGTCCAACTTCAGTCCATTTACTAGATCATGGCACTAAGTGCCATGTCCAATCTCAGTTTAAAAACCTCCAGGGACGGTGAGTCCACCATCTCCCTGGGCAGGCCGTTCCGATGCCTGATCACTCTCTCCATAAAGAATTTCTTTCTAATATCCAGCCTAAATTTCTGCCGTCAGAGTTTAAGCCCATGCCCCCTTATCCTATTGCTAACTGCCTGGGAGAAGAGACCAGTCCCCACCTGGCTACAATTTCCCTTCAGGTAGTTATAGAGAGTGATGAGGTCACCTCTAAGCCTCCTCTTCTCCAGACTAAACAAGCCCAGCTCCCTCAGCCTCTCCCCATAGGGCTTGTGCTCAAGTCCCTTCCCCAGTCTTGTTGCTCTTCTCTGGACCCTCCAGCACTTCAATCTCTTTCCTGAGCTGAGGGGCCCAGAACTGAACACAATACTCCAGGTGTGGCCTCACCAATGCAGAGTACAGGGGAAGGATCACTTCCCTTGTCTTGCTGACCATGCTATTTTTGATACAGGACAGGATACCATTGGCCTTCTTGGCCACCTGGGCACACTGTTGGCTCATGTTGAGCTTCCTGTCCATTAGTACCCCCAGGTCCCTTTCTGTCTGACTGCTCTCCAGCCACTCTGCGCCCAGCCTGTAGCACTGCAGGGGGTTGTTGTCGCCAAAGCGCAGGACCTGGCACTTGGCCTTGTTGAACTTCATCCCATTGGAATCAGCTCATTTTTCCAGTCTATCCAGATCCCTCTGCAGAGCCCTTCTGCCTTCCAGCAGGTAGACACTCCCTCCCAACTTGGTGTCATCAGCAAATTTGCTGATGATGGTCTCAATCTCCTCATCTAAATCATCAATAAAGATGCTAAACAGGACTGGACCCAACACTGACCCCTGGGGAACACCACTAGTGACTGGCCGCCAGCTGGATGCAGCCCCATTCACCAGCATTCTCTGGGCCCGGCCCTCCAGCCAGTTCTTAACCCAGCAGAGAGTGCACTTGTCCAAGCCATGGGCTACCAGCTTTTGCAGGAGTATATTATGGGAGACAGTGTCAAAGACTTTGCCGAAGTCTAGATAGACCACGTCTACAGCTTCCCCCTCATCCACCAGGTGGGTCACCTGATCATAAAAGGAGATCAGGTTGGTCAGACAAGACCTGCCCCTCCTCAACCCATGCTGGCTGGGTCTGATCCCTTGTCCGTCCCGAAGGTGCTGTGTGATTGCATTCAGGATGATCTGCTCCATAACCCCGCCAGGCACCAAGGTCAGGCTGACAGGCCTATAGTTGCCAGCGTCAGCTTTGCAGCCCTTTTTGTGGATTGGGGTAACATTCACCAATTTCCAATTGTATGGGACCTCCCCAGTGAGCCAGGACTGTTGGAAGATGATGGAGAGCGGCTTGGCGAGCTCTTCCGCTAGCTCCCTCATCACCCTAGGATGGTCCTGTCTGATCCCATAGACTTTTGAAATTCATTGTGACGAAAGATGCTAGATACGGTTCCTTTCAGACTGTTTGGAGAATTGGATGATTTTCAAGCCTGATATCTCAAAGTTTTGTATGGAAAAATGACTGAGTTTTTACTCAGGCAGCTTAAATGTAGGCTCTGGCACATAGGACATCTCAGTTATCTTCCTGGACTAGTTATACCTGAGGTAGGTAACTGGCTTCTGCCAAATGCATAAGCTCTTTCTGCATGAAATTTCTTGTATGCAGAATAGGTACAAAGCAGTGGACATAATTCTCTAGCATAGTGCAAGTCATTACTATTTAAGGAAAACCTCAAGCAGAGAGTAAAAAGCAAACTTTGAAAAGCCCATGATCTTTGTATCTTACTCATGCTTTTCTTGAATATATTGGAAATGACTAAGCTGTGGAGAAGCTGAATTCAGGAAGGACTTTCTAGGAAGATGTAAGCAAGGCTCCTACTAAATAGAGCCATGACATCCTAGATTTTCTTTCTAAAAACCTATCAGTGTTTAGTGGTTTTTGTTTTCTCAACCAACATAGTTCACAGAATCACAGAATGTTAGGGATTGGAAGGGACCTTGAAAGATCATCTAGTCCAATCCCCCTGCTGGAGCCCGAACACCCAGATGAGGTTACACAGGAAGGCATTCAGACGGGTTTTGAATGTCTCCAGAGTAGGAGACTCCACAACCCCCCTGGGCAGCCTGTTCCAGTGTTCTGTCACCCTTACTGAGAAGAAGTTTCTTCTCATATTTAAGTGGAATCTCTTGTGTTCCAGTTTGCACCCATTACCCCTTGTCCTATCATTGGTTGTCACCGAGAAGAGCCTGGCTCCATCCTCGTGACACTCACCCTTATATATTTATAAACATTAATGAGGTCAGCCCTCAGTCTCCTCTTCTCCAAGCTGAAGGGACCCAGCTCCCTCAGCCTTTCCTTATACGGGAGATGCTCCGCTCCCTTAATCATCTTCGTGGCTCTGCACTGGACTCTCTCCAGCTGTTCCCTGTTCTGCTTGAACTGAGGGGAGTTGTTGCTCTTTCTGTTGCTTTCAGTGGAACAGACAATTTGGGGGCTTGACTGAGATGACTGGACATTCACACCCTCCTTTTAGCCCCTGGGTGGGGGCCGACTGCCCATTCCAGAGGTTCCCAATCTGTCCTCCCTGCCTGGGGGCGGGCAGCCCTGGAGCCAGGAGAAAAAAGCCCTGGCAAGGCCAGCCCTGCCCAGGTCTGCCTGCTGAGACTGCTGACCAGTTTGTCACTCATGCAAATGGTGCTGATGTTTTCTGCAAAGCAGACACCTGCCTGTGAGGAACTGGACTGAGACCACCAAATTGTTTTAGGTAGGTCAGCAAACAGCTGTCAAATTGTGTAATTTGCTTCTCCTAATTTGGAAAGGGATCTTATTCAGAGATGGAGCTGTTTGCCTGCTGACAAGCTCACATGTATTATGTTGTGCATAATGTGCATGATTAACGCTTGTTTATTGGAGCAATTGTGCTCTGTGGCAGAGCTGTAGCTACCTTTTTATGTGCCAGTAGCAACCAGCAGCAAGCTCTTTTCCCATTGGGAGAGGCAGTATAGCATGCAATGCAAAGCGTTTTGCAGCTTGATCAACAGAGCTACTCTAGCCGCATGGCAAAATAAATATTTTGTTGGAAGAAATCTCTCCTTCTGGTTACCTACAGGTGTGTGTGGTTTTGGTTTGCAGGCTAGTCTGCAGGTAGTAGACAGCTCTGTTTTCTATCACCTTATTTTTCAGCATTTTTCCTTGTAGATGGTACAGATTAACTGGATACATTTAAAAAGTTTTGGTCTAGAACTTCTGTAGCTACTTTCACAATTTGCTTTTGAATCTCAGAAGGCTCTGTAATCCTATGCTACCTAGTGTGTTCACTATTTTTATGAGTATTCTTCTTTGCCTTACACTGATTTTGCAGTTGCTACAGCACCGCTTGCTGAAGGTTTAAACCTTGAACTTTGCTTCTGTGCTTGTGAGCTTACAGCCCAACTGCTTTCATGTCATTCGTATCTTTTATGACATCAGGTTTTCATTATTTTTTCTTTGCCAGCTAGCATGGGTGTTCTCTATATTAGGCAATACTGCCTTAATTACAACTATTTACCACCTGTTATACAGAAAACTCACTGTTGCTCTTCTTTCATCCTTCAAGTCATTTTTAATTCTAGTCTCCAAACTATTCATCTTAGAAGTATAGTCAGTTCCTTGATAGATCCCTGTTCTGAATGTTACTGAAGTATTTTGAAACAGACCCTCTCTCCCCCCATCCACCCTTTTTGTTTTCCTCCATATTTTCTTGATTCCCTGGAGGAATTATTTTACACTGATGAAAAAGATTTTTCCTTCCATATCTTATTCTACCTTGTACTTTTTGTAGCATGCTTTTCCTGTGATTCAGTAGTTCTTTACTGTTTCATTTAATTTACTTGGTACTCTAGTAAAATACCCTGTTCCGACCCCAGAGATTTCCATGCTGTTTTTTTCCTGAAACTTACTGTAGCTTCTTCCCTACCTCCAGTTTTAAGAAACAGCCACTAGTGTTCACTCTGTAAGATGGGAGAAATGGGGACAGAAGAGAGGTCTTTTCAACACGTGTCACCCAACCCGGCTTTATGTTTTCATAACTCTGGTCATCAAGCAGCGCTTGGTAGAGGCACATAAGGGTAACTGTTCGGGTCCATTCAAAGGCTGGTGAATCCCCTACCTTCTTCTAAGCCAATATTAGATATTTAGGGAAAATTGTACCTGAAACACTAAAGTTTTTATAGCAGATTGATTAATAGATGCAGAGCTCCATGGTTAGATCTGGGAAGGACAGAAGGTATTAGAATATCATACTGAAATTAGTGTTTGACAAAGAGGTGACTTAAATTATGCAAAAAATTACTGAACAGCTGAAAATTAAGTTCTATATGTGCGTGTGGAAACAGTTTTCAGCCAGATCAGCTCTGCACTCTGGCTCAAGGTGGGTAGGCTGGAGTATGTAGCCAGAGCTACAGGGAAGGCTGAGAGGGGGAAAGATGGGCAATATAGCAGCCTGCAGCTGGACCCATTGCATGTCACGGTGGAACTGCAGTCACATATAGAGTTCCCATCTTAATTTGCCTCTCCAAATGTGGACATTTGTGTCCAATTTTTGCTCCAAAATACATGTGCTTCCAGCAAGCAATGTCTGTTTTGTTTCACCTTCTCACTCATGCTTCAGGGCTGGTTCAGGTAATTAGGTTTGGTTTTGGTGTTTCTGGCTGCAGTAATATTTTCCCCAGCACTTGGCAGATACAGATGGCTTTTTAGGTAGCTCTTCTAACACAAGGACCCTGTGGCTTCGCTGGTTCTTTGTACAGAACACTAGACATATAATTGCACAAATTCCTTTGTTTATTATCCATTATTTTCAGTCACACAAACACATAATTTCATCTGTAGGCTACCATGTGACTCAAAATGAGAGTCAATTAATAGCTATTTTTACCATGGCCGAAGTTGACTCTCTATTACCGAGTGATCAGTAAACAAAATAATTTTGCAGTCAAAATGATTACAGTGTGTTTAAAATTGTTCTTTTATGAAATACTCATTATACGAGTAAAAAATAAAGTAGAAATGAGACTAACCTTTCTAGTTCAAAATTAATGACATAACCTACAAATAACCTGCTCTGTGTAGTTGGGAATGTGAAGTTTCACTCAATTTTACATCAATACTTCCTAATTTGGATAAAACTGCAATTGGTTAGATGCCATCTGTTACTAAGAGAGTCCAAGAGGTCTGACAACTGGCCCATAGAGCCAAATAGGGATAGAGATGTCAGTTCTTAGTTGTTATCAAGCTGAAACGGCTTTCCTTTTTTTCCTTCAGTTTACCTTTTTTGCCCCAGTGGTTGTTAGCAAATGTTCCTTGGAGACATCAATCTAGTGCTATTTAGTCAGCAGAGCACATCTTGGGGGATTACAGCAACTTTCACTCACTTGTAAATTGTGATGGGACCAAATATTAATATTTCCCTTTCTTCTCACAGTTGCTTTGTTTTTCTCTCTTAGTGAGGAACAAGAAAGACATAGCTGCTTATTTTTTGCTGCCTTTTTTTCCCCCTTCCTGCTTCTTAGACTCACCAAGAGCATCTCAGGTTTGTTCAACAAGCTGTAGATAAGATTCATGCATGCAGAATGTCAAGTAGTCTTTATAAAATCATTGCAAAACACAATTAAGGCAGAAATAAGTAGGATATAGATGCTAAAATTGCATCCTGAACACACAAAGAATTTAACTTGCAGCATATCCGAGTGCTTTACTTTAAAAAAGCAAAGAACAACCAAGTCAACTTATGAATGCTCTTCAGTGATGTTGCAGTCTTGTGTTTTTGAATACCCTTGTCTAATACTATTTTGGACTTTATTTGTTTACATAGATTTTTTTTCTGTATTGAACTTCAGTCTGTAGAGGATTATTGCTTGGACACAATACTGTTTAGCCATGCTTCTGCTGAAAAGGATACAGAGATTGCTGACCTATAGGATTTTGTTTGATTTTTTTTTTTTTTTTTTAAATCTCAGTGTATTTTGAACTCTTTTTCTGTATAATAGAATAAGATCATAGGAAGGATAGAAAGCATTCCCTCCCTTTGCCTGGCTGAGTCTTAAAAAGTGAGGAGATCGTTTAGACAAACTGGACATCCACAAATCCATGGACCCCTACGTGATGCACCCATGAGTGCTGAGAGAGTTGGCAGATGTTATTGCTAAGCCACTCTCCATCATCTTTGAAAGGTCTTGGAGGACAGGTGCCTGAGGGCTGGAAAAAAGCCAACATCACTCCAGTCTTCAAAAGGAGGCAAGAAGGATGACCCAAGAAACTGCAGACCAGTCAGCATCACCTCCAACTATGGAAAGTTGATGGAACAGCTCATTCTGGACATCATCTTCAAGCACATGGTGGAAAAGAAGGTCATCAAGAGTAGTCGGCATGGGTTCGCCTAAGGGAAATCATGTTTGACCAACCTGATAGCCTTCTAAGATGGTATGACTGGCTGGGTAGAAGAGGGAAGAGCAGCAGATGTTGTCTACCTTGACTTCAGCAATGCTTTTGACACCATCTCTCACAACATCCTCGTATGCAAGCTCAGGAAGTGCAATCTGGATGAATGCATGGTGAAATGGGTCATGAACTGGCTGAATGGCAGAGCTCAGAAGGTTGTGATGAATGGTACAGAGTCTGGTTGGAGGCCTGTAGTTAGTGGGGTTCCCCAGTGGTCATTATTAGGTCCAGTCCTGCTCAACCTGTTCATCAGTGATCTGGATGAAGAGACTGAAGTGCACCCTCAGCAAGTTTGCTGATGATATCAAACTGTGTGGAAGGGCTGACACACCAGAAGGCTGTGGTGCCATTCAGCAAGACCTGGGACAGGCTGGAGGACAAGGCAGAGAAAAACTTAATGAAGTTCAACAAGGGCAAGTGTAGGGTCCTGCACATTGGAAGGAATAAGCCCAGGCACCAGTAAAGTTTAGGCGTGGACTGGGCTGCCCAGAGGGTTTGTGGAGTCTCCTTCTCTGAAGACATTCAAAACCTGCCTGGATGCATTCCTGCGTGATCTGCTCTATGTGAACCTGCTTTAGCAGGTGGGTTGGACTAGATGATCTCCAGAGGTCCCTTCCAACCCCAACCATTCTGTGATTCTGTGAAGTGTGAGTACTCATAGATAGTAGTGGGTTCAGAGAACATGGGAAATGGGCTGCAGGTGACCCGTGAAGTCCTGCAGCTATTTCAGCCTGACAGTGACAGTGTGATGATACAGGTGTGCATCAGTCTGTGCACTGATGGCATCAAGGGGCTGTGAGTCTCTGCCTTAAGGACTCACTAATTGAATAAAAAGTTGAGGTGCTTCTCTGCAAACATCACAATGAAACCCTTATGCTCTGTGGAGGCTCCTGGCTATGAATTGGATAAGGAACATTAATTTGTCTGCAAATAAGACACTTAATCTCCAAAGGTGGATAGATTTAGCATACATTGGTATTTTCAGCTTGTCCTCCTGTGTAGTTTTCACAGTGTCCTCCAGTGTCCTCCTGGTAGTTTTCTGCCCACGGCGCAGCTGGTTTGACTGGCTTGGTTTGAAGAAGCCAAGAGTATGTGCACTACTATTTTTAGTTGTATTGGGAATTCTCGAACCAAATCTCCCACTCATCCTCACTCACAGCACTTGCTTTGCATTGCAGAGTGCTCTCACAGTGATCAATCTGTTTTCTTTTGCAAGAAATGAAAATCAGAAGCTGTGTTGCAGGAGGACACCTGGCATGCCCCTGTGCTGGAGTATTTGGTCCACAGGACCAGACTGAGGTGCTGTGATATAAATCCACAAATGCATATTTTGCAGTGACTGGGCTCTCAGCACCAACTGTTCCACACTACAGATTGGCTCCTATTGGGCTGCAGTACTTGCTAATATAGACTCAGCTTAACTGGGTCTTGGCAACCTGTAGAAGACTATAGACCCATCACAGGCATCAGAAATCACTTCTGGGGTCAGGCATTTTGAAGCTGGGCATTGCAGGATTTGTACTCAAAACACCTTAGTCCTTTCTAGCTGCAGACCTAAATACATGTCCCTTGGCATCTACGCATATAATTCTGCTGTAACGTTTACCAAATAACGACATTTGTGATAAGCATCTGAAAGAGAGAAAGGGATTTACAGTCTACATTAAAATCTTTCATCAGGAAGAACATGCTCATTAGTGCAATATTCACTTTAATCTCATCTTTTTCTTCTGCTACTGCACACTGCTCTTCTATCACCACTGATTAGCAGCTAGAAACCTGGCCTGATTTTTTCTTACTTTAGCATCCTGCATATGGGGGATGGACCTGAGCTGTTGGGAGATGGGCAATGAGGCTCTCTCTGTATTATGTTAATGTTGTCACTCACAATGTTTTCATTATGAGCTTCATTGTTTAGTGTTATTTTCCTGGCTCTTACAAATTACATCAGGATGGATTGTAGCACAAAGGCTTGTAGTCTTGATTTTATTTCCTTTCCCAGAGATGGTGCAAAATGGTTCTCAGCGCAGGTTTTTTATTTTATTTTATTTTTCAAATGTGAGTTTTCAGATACTACTTTGCTGATAATTTGTATCTAAACAGAATTCTAATTACAGGGGAAAAAGGAAAATGATTTTTTTGTTGACTGTTTGTCCTTAGTCTTCCAAGCACTTTGCTCCTAGAGCTCTTGGTGAAAATACATGGGAGATGTTGGGAAGCCACTTGTCATCACATTCTTAACAAAGCTGATGATTTTCTCTGTGTGCATGTGTATGTGTCAAGAAGGAGATAAAATGTGGCTTGCTTTTTTATTTTATATTTTTTTAAGCAGAAAGCATTTCCTTAGTTCTTATAGACAGCTAAACTACAAAGATCAACAGCTCTCAAGCACACTATTATCCTTAGTGGCAAAAGAGATGATTTAGAGTTGTAAATCTAAAGATCAAAGTTTAAGTGTGCAGATAGTCGATGCAGACTCTTATCTTTTAGAACTGGTGTTCGATGGGCACTTGGGAAAACTAACTGTTAAACCATAAGTTAGTCACAGTTTCAGTGTGCTTACTCATCCATGAACATGGACATAGTAACAGACAATAAAACAGGGTCTGAGAATGACTGCTGCATGTTTTTGCAAAATAATAGGGAATGTAGAGTCAAAAGCTCCCAGTTTCCAAGCTGTCATGAAAGGGTATGACTCTTTTATGACTCCTTTTCAGTGTAATCCAAGATTTGACCTCTAACTAAGTTCTACTTGACTGATTTTGCAACCGAGGAGCTATTTTTAAAAAAGGTGTTAGTATTTTTCAGCTATTTTACTTGTTAGATAGGTCCTTTTGTCTTCCTTGGCCCCTTTATTTTTGAAGGAGATATTTCTTACAGTTGAACACCTTTAGAACAAAATGCAGCTATAAAGAGATGTGATTAATTTTATTGGTTGCTATAGAAATAAGTAAAGTAGCTGAATACCATTTTTCCCAGCTGATACATAAATTTGGGACACAATAATACATTAAACAAATTCCTTCTGCACTGGGACAAGATCTCAGATTTTAATGTTTCTTTAAGTGAAGGCACTTTGGTTTATGACAGGTAATATCTTCCAAGGTACCACTCTGGCTTCGGTCCCCAAAGCTTTCTGTAAGCCACCAAGCTGCAGGATATTTCTTTGCATGCAAAACCTTTTTCTTACATGACTTTCAAAACCTTAATATATGAATATACATGGAATCAACTGGCAGCTGACTGGCTACTGCATATGCCGCATTTGTGATTGCAGTTGAATGCAGTGCTCCAGGAAAGAAAAAAGACTCATAATTTTGGCTGCTGCCAGGCATGGCTCAGGCCATCACTCAGACTTTGCTGTGCAGTTCTGTCAGGAACATCAGTCCTGGTTTGCAGCACCTCTGGTCTCCCATCCCTGAGGCAGCGTGGAGCTGACACTATGGTTCGCAAATGGGTTCAGGTAGGTATATAGAAAGCAGGGGAAAATCAACAACTTTCTGCTGCCACTTTGCTCTCTGGAAGCCTTATTTTTATATATTTATATATATATACATATTTTTTTTTCTTTCTTTTTTTCCATATGGGAGAAGAGGAACCCTTTATACTAACAATTGCATTTTAATCAATTGCAATCTGGCCTGTGTAGTAGGTTTGCAGAATGTTCTGTGTTTAAAAAATTATTCCAGTCTACTAGGGCCACTGGATTAAATCCTTTTCATAAAAATTAACTGTATACCGGTCACAATATTTTTACAACTAATAACACAACATTCACCAAGGGGGAAGCTCATCTGAATAAGTATCAAAATGTTTGGCACATAATACTGAATTTTCTAGCAATACATTTTCAGAGAGTTTATTATTTAATGGTTAGACATCAGAGGTGATATGTCACAAAAGAAAAAATAGACGTTACAAATACATTTTCTGTATCTAAGTGATTGAGGGCTCTAACCTAGGTGTCCAGTGCAAATGTGGAGCTGGGCTTTACTTGATCATTAAAGTCTTCATCCTGTTGCTCATCTTGGTATTATCATAACTGTTCTGTATCTCTGTGTATTTCTGCAGTGACCAAGAAAAACTGGTTGAATCAAAATTTCAATGCAAAATTGTAAAAAATAGGCACCTATATTAAGGCACACGTGTAATGAGAGAACAATGGAAAGTGATGTGTTTTGATGTTAGCACAGTAAATTGCCATGGACCAGTGTCACAATGATTTCTGAAAAATATAAACACTTTGGCGGGATAAGTATAAAATTGAATTGTAGAAAAATATGCCAGAAGATAGATTATCTTGCTTGCTGTTTTTTTCCCTCTAATTTTATAGAAAATCTTGCTGAAGTTCAGTGTCATATAAAGCAAGAAATGCCGACAAAACAGGCAGAATTATCATCCTGCGCTTAAATATCAACAATTTTTTCACAACATGATTGCAATTATAAGATTATCTCTGATACAAAATTCTCTCCTTTTCCTATCTCTAAATATTTATTATTTCCAGTAGAAAGCCTCTCAATTGCAATTCCGAGGAGAATTTTTGGAGCAGATGAGGGTCTTGTTCTAGGATGCCCAGTGTTTTTGATACGTGAATTATTAATTGTGTAATCCATCGTTGCCCAAGTTTGCAAATGACCAGCCAAATCAGCATGGTTAGCCTAATCTGAGTGAGTTCCTCTACTATAATTGTACCTGTGCTATTGGTACTTGTTTCTTCAGTATTTTCCCCTGTGCATACTTTGCTCTGTCTCCAGGTTCTTGGTGGATTTCCTTTCATCTATGCATGGTGGAGAGAGTTATGGGAAGGCAGTGGGCAAGTGACACTAGCAATGATCCTGTGAGCTTGCTGGAGTTTTTGTTTCAGTTTGGGTAAGCCTGCACCCAAGGGTTAAAGGCATAGGCCAAATTAAAAATGACATGTTTGAAAGCTTTGGATGCAGAGAGGAAGGACTAGGTATGAGCTACTGCAGGATTACGATGCAGAGCTACAGCGTAGACAGTGTGCTAGTGACTCTGAATACATAGCCCCATATCATGGAGCTTTTTCTAAACCTGGAACTGTTCTACATATGCCCTTGTAACTCCATATGGAGCTCAGAATACACCAAAAGTCCATTAAAAACTACTAATGTCTCTCAAAGACAGTGTGGAATCTGCATTCCTTAATAAACAAATCAGTGGCTAGACCATATTTTGTGACTTTCTGGCTTAAAAAGATGTGGTGTTGTGAGTTAGAAGTTAATTTATCCTCAGTCTGCGTTAGCTGATTGATACAGTGGAGCACCAGATTTGGTGACAATGTTTTATTGCATAGCAGTCTTTTTTTTTTTTTTTTTTTTTTTTTAATATGCAGTTGTGTATAACTTGATGGTGCAAAACTTTATTTTGCAATTTATTATCCAATTTTCTCCTTATTTTACTCAAAAAAGTGAAGTTCAAATATGTATGTTCAGGCAAGAACTTCAGATTTACTAGCTCCTTCTAACATACCATACTTGAAGGCTGTGGAAACACTGGAACTACAAAAGAGAATATAGAAATAGTATTGCACATCAACCTCCCACCTGGTGATGAACCATCCTCCCCCACAGTGACTTCCCTGAAAACAGAGGTGAACCATGAGACAACAGTCCAAAACCAGTCATGTCATACCCTGTCACAAATTACTCTTTTCTTTTAAAGAAGGCATAGTATATCACAGTACTGTGTGTGCAGCCCATCCAAGTGCATCCCTGCTGGCACCTGTGTCCTTGTGAAACAGGCTGACTGACTTGTGAGCAGGCACGTAGCCAGTCTAACAGATGGAGGTGAGTGAAGTCAGCCAATAGATCATGCAATAACTGTGCACCAAGTGTGCTAGCTAACGACCGGATTCCCAGAAGAAACATTCAAACCTCTCCTAGTAATCTCATATTCACATACTGGTACAAGGCAAAGATCAAGAAAATTGCTGTAGTGAGAGAAGTAGAAATACAAAGATGTGCAAAGTTGTTTCTATGTGGTTTACATTAGCAGCGTAGCTGTGGTATGTGAATCAACATTTTTAAAAGAGCAAAATTAGGCAGGTAGGGGAGGGGCTAGCTCTCTTCAGAGGAGATATGTTCAGGGTCATAGGGTACACTGATAACATATTAACTAAAAGAGCCTGATTTCCTGACTCTATCTTTTGCCTTGGATAGGAGACCAACAAAACAAGAGCAATTTCTTAGCACTCCCACTCTTAATAAGATGATCTTTATTTAATGCCATTGGCAATGAAGACATAGTTCTGTTTATAACAATGATTTTAAACCCATGTGATAACCAAACAGCAGTACAAACCAGTTGAACTATCATGCAAGGAGATGAAAATGAGGGTCTGGATAAACTGCCACCATAAAGGGAAAATAAAAATGCAATATGCATTAAGGTTTGCTAGTAACTTATCAGACTCACTTGGTGCATCCTGTGATAATAGCATCTTGTCATTTGCAGAGTAGTCTAATAAAGCTGAGCCAGGCATGAAGAGGAGTGTTATTTGGAATTTGGGATGCTGCACAAATACGATAGAAGCTAGTCAGCATTTCTTCTCTGACTGGCTTTTGAAGAGCTTAGAATTGAACCTCTCCAATGCAAAAAGGGTTTCAGTGGAGCAGGGTCTTGCCATGATGCTTTTGGAAATTCTTGTATGGTTGTGAATAGCAAGAGTCAGAAGAAAAGGGCAGATTGTGTTGTGTTTGATGGACAGTGCAGTCCAGACTATGAAGCTTCAGAGTCACCGTGGCTCCCCCTGCATCACACACTGGAGAGTGGGCGGAAAACTGACTAAATAGTACCAGTACTTCACCAGGCAGCTGGTCAGGCAAAGGCCAGAGCCCTCTGTCCCTCGCTCCCCCGCCTCTTCCCATTCCCAGATGCAAGCTGAACTGGCACAGGGGTTGCTATAATTTGCTGCTGGTATAGACCAGCAACAAATTACTGCCCTGAGGAGCTAGCAGGAATAGGGAAGAGCATCTCTGAGGCTTAAGGCCTCCAGGATGATTTCTCACGCACCACCCATCTCTCAGGGCTCTGCCCAGAGGCCAGAGCTACCCTGTGGAGGATACATCTGAAGCCACCAGAGAGCAGAGAACCTCTCTCCCACCTCCAGAATTTCCCTCTCCCCTTCTGAAGTGTAATCAGTGTAGATAGATGTCAACTTGATTACACTTGGAAAAACAAACCATATTGGTATGTGTCTTAGACCTCAGTGCAGTAGCGACACACTCGCCTACTGACAGGCTTCCAACAATACCTTTAGCTAAGGAGACTTGCTTCTACTCGCTTGTCTCTTTTTTGCATTTCTCTGTTTTCAAGAACTTTGGACACAAAGGGCCACCTTCCAACAAAGCCTTCTGAGCAATAACTGGTAAAGTAAGGCATTGGCGTGAATACTGGGGTCATGACTGAATCTGAAAGGGGATATATTCAAATAAGCAGCCAAAAATTCTAAACCTGTGATGGTGAGCCCTTTACTCCCACTGTGAGCTTCTATTTGCATCACATATTTTACAGGAAAGCTTTTTGTCTTTGACTTGCTGGAAGAGACTTTAACTCATATATGAACTTAGCCATTCTTAAAGATAGGTCAGCACATTTTTCTACATATTGGAAGAGACTTGTACAAAACATACGCAAGGCCAGGGACCCCAATATCTCAGAATCATTGATGTGTTTGTGATCACCATTAGGATGGGGCACGCATGCAGTAATTTCTCACTGAAAAAAAGTCAACTGGCAATAGGATTCATCTGAGCAAATGTAGACGCCTGCAATGTAGGTCTCCAAATCCCAGCTAAGCATCCAGTGCTATTCAGGGTCAGTGGAGAGAGATAAGCAATTCAAAGCGTGATTTATTTTGTCTTGCTTTAGATATCTGTATAAGATCAGATGAATCTCTTCCTTAAAGTGTTATTGATTGCACAAAGTGTTCGGAGTGAGCAGCTCAGGTGTTTGTATCTTAATTAAATAACAATCCTATTCAGAGAGAGTAAAGATTGCAGAAGGATTTAGGTGTTTACATCTGAAATATGGATACTGAAAATGTTTTTTTAGTTGCCACTTCTCCTTGGAGATACCAAGAGTTCCTGAGGACCAAATCTGTAGACTTGCTGAAGGCAAGCATGCCTGTCTGTGAGGCACCTTGACTCCCAGTGACATGCACTGCCCGAGGCTTCCCCTGCTCAAACGAGGGAAAAAGCAAAAAACATCAGTCAGGACAGAGTGTAGCTCTGAAATATTAGACAGTATAAGCAAACATGCAAAAATTTGCCTGAAAATCCAGAGATATTATTTTTGTTAGATTTAATAATTAAGTTTCTGGATTGACTGGAAATTCTTCATAAGTAGCACTTTTGGGTGATATTTTGTTTATGACTCCTTTTGTAAAAATATCTACTTTCCCCGTATAAGGGAAAAAGAAAAAGACTGTAATGTATATATGATACTGAATATACTCTATCGTAACTGAAGTGTCATTTGATGTATGCCACACATATCTGTGTGTATATGCATATATATGTATGAAATTTTCAAATATTTCTGATTGCTAAACGCATTATAAATTACAAGAAGTTAAGGACAGTAATGCATCAATTAAGACCAGCAATTCAAATTAATCACTGGTAAATACAGAAGCCTGGGAAGGCATATTTTCTGGGCATGTTAACCCTTCCCATTGGTAACTCATGGAATGGAGAACAAAGGCAAAATATGTTACCATATCTTGACCACAAGTCTTTTTCTGTTCCTAGCGTACATGTACATTTTAAAAGATCTATGGCTTCCTAAGGTCTTTGCTGGCTTGTTGTTAAATATGGCATGGGGTAGATGGTAGGATTTAGATTCTCAGAAGTAATTTGATGCATAATTCCTGCTAGAATCTATTCTTTCTCTTTGGCACTCAGCAGAGGTCATCTAAGCCCTAGGTTTCCTTATTTATGCTCCAGCAGCAATACAGTTTTTCCCTTCCATTAATCTGCTTGAGAAAACTTCTTGCTGATGGCTGTATTCTTATCCCTTTGGTCCAGCGTGATTTAATGAGAAAGTGACTGTAAATCACCTTCTTTTACCTAGTGGCCCACTCTTCCTTTAGGGATTCCAAAATATCCTGGATTTTCATGCAATCAATCAGAACATTTATTTTTCCAATAAATCAAACTATTTTGTCGAGACACACTGCTATTTTTCAGTGGCAGCTGGTTTCTGCTGACCAGGGCAAACAACATAGTGAAGTGAGCTCTTAGTGTGTTGAAATGTTTGCAGGGAAAAGACATTATCAAAACTGCTTTTTGTCCAGTATAATCTTTGACACTTGCCCAACTTTTCTTGATATACATACACAGAGTAACCAAAAGCGAAAAAAAAGTACTTCAACAATGGTGGAGCCAAAACTGTCATTAACATTATCACGCATAAGGAATTATTTGATTTTTCACAGATGAAGTTTTTTGGATTCTGAAGTATAAACATATCTCAGAATTCACTGGAAGAATAAGATCATTTTCTGGTATTTCTAGGGCTTAAGGTGACTGGTTTGTAATTAGGAGAAGTGGAAATAATTGGGAAGAAAGGGTACTTGGAAGACTGCTAACTTCTGAGCTTCCCTTAAAGGCCTTTGTGCCTGAATGAGATCTGTTGTCTGCTCAGTAACACTTTTAAAAATAACTCAGCTGGATTATGAGATGTCCATCCACAGTTCACTAATCCAGAAAATTTGTTCTGAGAAGTCAGAGGCCTTTGAGATGGAGGGGAACCCTTGCTTTCTCTGAAAATGCAAGTCCCACCTGAGACTTTTACTGTCTTCCCACCTTTATCCCCAGATACCAATGGTGCAGGTTTTCTAAGAGAATAGATCAAGGACTACTTGGGGCCCCAAAACCAATCACCACAGGACTGGCAGGCATGTAGTTGGTCCAGATGGGGTCACAAGACCTTCTGCCCCAGCTTCCCAGCATAGCATTTTCCAGTGCCCCATGGTAGACATAGCTGATCAGCGCAGAAAAGCAAAGGCCTCAGTGTGTTGTTAAGAACATGTGAGAGAAGATATCAGGACTGTTGGTGTCCTAGAACCAGCAATAGCACAGTATTTTTATAATTGTGTATTATATTATTTTTACATTACAGTTTGGCCAGGGTTTGATTTTTTTTTTTCTTAAAAAAACCCCCCAAAACCAAAAAACAAACGAGTGGAAAGCAATGTTTCTGGCTTTTGATGAGAGAATATGAAACAAAGGGTCTGAATTTTGCCACTCTTAGTTATCACAAACAGCACCCTAGCTTGCAGATAGTTCTACTTATCTATGTAAAAGTACTTTTTGATTAGGGTGAAATGGAAATTGAAAAAGACAGAGTAAACTATTTTCTTTGAGGTTAAATACAAGAAAATTCTTGTCCATCTCTGGTTTTATTTTCTATTTCACCTAATTTCTGGTTTTGAAGCTGTTCTCTCCAAGTGAATGAGCAGTTCACTCACATGTGGTGTATAGGGGTGGAAGAAGTGGATGCAGGATGGGTGGGACCCTCAGTCGATTGACAGGGTCCTAAACAAACTAGGTGCCCAGAAAAGCTGAGAAGCTTCTGGACCATATTGTAATGACCACAGCCAGATCTGACCAGGCTATAAAACAGGGTCCCCAACAAAGACCTCCTTTGAGTGGTCTTCTTGGAGCAGTAGGTCTGTGAACTGGTACCATCCCCTTAGACTGGGATGCCATCTAAGGAGACTTCCTGGAATTGAGAGCACCTCACCTCCTTGTCTGGTGAGGGGTTATTTGCTGGATATATCCTTGAATAAGTCCTTGCCTAACCCAGGCACATGTGAACTCTCGCCTAACCCAGGCAAGTGATTATTTCTTCTGCATGCCCTTGAGTGAGAGACTTCTAGTTTGTTTCTTGTGAGTGAATGCATGCATGTTGTGGATCCTCATTATTCTTATGTTGTCATACCCCAATAATCTCTTCAACTGATACCTAAACCCGTTTTTTATGTTGTTGGAGTGCTAAATAATTGTATAGACCGTGTTTCTAGTCAGTGTATTTGCTACACTTTATCAGCTAGAATAAAGTCTGGTTTAGAACTTGTTGTCTGACTAAAATTGACTTTTGGGGTGCCTCTGTGCCAACCCTTAAGATCATTGAGTCCAATCATTAACCTAGCACTGCCAAGTCCACCACTAACCCATGCTCCTAACTGCCACATCTACATGCCTTTTAAATACCTCCAGGGACAATGATACAACCATTTCCCTGGGCAGCCTGTTGCAATGGTTAATGATGACAGAGGGATGTCATCATGTTCTGGCTGAACAGGCTTTTCTCTTTGTCACAGGAAGCATGTGCTGTCCACATGGGTTAACATGACCACCTTTCCAAATCACATTTCTCTGGACTGCAATGCAAGGCCCCAACCCTCGGAAGCAGGCTCAGTCCTCAGATGTCGTCTTCTTAACAAGAGGTGGCTTAGGATGATATGACTGAAAGGGTCCTCTCTTATGTCAAGAACAAGATGAAGCTGAGGCGTCTCTGCGTGTTCCTTCTCCAAGCCACATGAGAAAACATGATCCAGAAACAGAATCAAGTCTGTTGAGTCCCAAAGCAGGTTGTTTCCCTTTGTGGGAGGCTTTCTTATCTTTCCTTGTGCGTATGTTTTGTTAGACTGAGTATATCTTTACTTGAGACAGTTCATGCATAACACCTGGGAGGGTGAGTTCTTCATGACGTGTGTGGCAGGGAAGGAGAGAGATCTTCCTGCTTCTTCCTGGATGGACTGCCTAGGGGAAACAGGCATGTTGGAGGATATAGTTAACTACTTCACAGATGAGAACTGGGATGAGAATTTATGGAAAAAGAGAAATAATGATATCTTAAAGTGAGTTGTAGGAAGGAGACAAGAGTTGGACTCCTTTACCTAGGTGGCTGAAGGGCCATGCAGCAGTCACAGAGCCAAGGAAGGCAGCTGTGTTGGCTGCCCAGACACGCACTGAGAGCGGGAGGGGTGACATGGCAGAGCTCAAGTGTTCACTGCCAGTTGTGCGTCATCTTGCCTGGTGGCACCCAGCAGACACCAGGCAGTCAAGTACCTCTCAAAGAGAAGTCCTTTTAGTTTTCCTTATGAAGTCTTTTCACTTTGAAGGAGGTGTGTGTGATAGAGTGTGGGAGATTATGTGGGATACCAGCAACAACATTTTTACTTTTTATTAATTTATATGAGGATAGGTCTTGGCTGCCTATTAGGAATTACATTTGTTAAAGTGCTTATTGAACATAGAGCTGCAATAGAAACAAAGATAGATTTATTTATTTATTTATTTGCATTTCCAATTTATTGATTAAATTCTCATAAGAAGACTGATTTCCATGATTTCCATTAAAAACATTTTGGTGGAAATTTCATTATCTAGAGGTTTTGTACATAAAATCTTGAAAGCAGCTTTAGTAAAAAGGTAAATAAAAGTAATTTATATAGTTCCATTTTCAGGCACCTAAATTATATAACCTCATCCCAGTGTATTAAAACTGTATTTGTACATGCTTACATTACTGAAACCTTTATTTGCTAGAGTCCAAGTACTGCTGTCATGTATAAAGTACTCGGTGAGGTACACCCATATGCTGTTGAAGTAGCATGAACGTGTGCACTGATGTTAATCCAGAGGAAGCCTAGGGGTCCCTTCCCTCTTGTACGCTGATTATTTCTGCCAGGCCCAGAGTAATCCGCGTGAGAGCGCGGGGGCCATGGCTTGGTGACAGGCTGTACATGCAAACAGAAAGCTTGCTTGATGCTTAGAAGTCTTTTTTTTCCTGAAGGTGCTGCATAGCAACATCTTTGAGTGGTAGGAGAAGACAGCGTGGGGCAGATGGGAAGGACCCAGCCCTATTGCTCTGGGGCTGGGGTTAGTTGGTGCACAGCGCGCTGTTAAAATGGGGCCCAGAAATGCTCCTTCTCAAACCCTGAATGTAAAGACATCAAACATAAACTGTGTAAATATGCCAGAAAGAATGATACTTTCATGTTTTTGTGCTAAAAATGGGTGAGGGAATTGTCAGGACTCTTGTGAAGAAAAATAATAATGTATGACATTAAATATTGACAGAATATCTGTTCTGCCACTCCTTTCTGTTATGTCAGTATGCAATTCCTTCAATGTAAGGTATGATTTTTAGTGTCCCCTCTGTAATACCATATAACACATCAGAATAGTATTGTCTTGGAAAAATCAATCCACTTTCCCTATTCAAAGGTGGATTAAAAATACCAGCTTTTGTAGCCATTATACTTCTTATCTTTTCATTGTTAAGCTTATGTCATGATTAATTCAAAATAGAAATATTGTTTTGAATGTAGATGGTTGAAAAACTGATTGGAAAATCATGAGAGAAGTGAGGGTCTTAGTTTGAGTGATTAGTGATGACACCTGCGTAGTCATGTCTTTAAAATACTAAAAAGTGATGGTGTAATAGGGAAAGTGTTTACTGGAGGGATCAATAAGATACTGTGCCTGATAATAATTGACAGGGAGAGATACCTTTTGTTTTGCACTGCAAATTGCACAGTTAAGTTGACAATGAATGACTTTTTATGCTAGATATCCTATGTAAAATTGTGTTCAGCTGAGAAATGGATGTTGCAGCCTAGCCAGATAAAAGCAGGACTTAGCATGCGGTAGACTCAGTTCTTTACCTGATAGTTATTTAGTGAACTGAGTAGTCCTAGTAAGTGACTAGGACTTATTCAAAATAACACAAGTGACATGCAAATGCTCATTATTCTAGTTAAAAAACAGCACTGAATGCATTCTTGTGCATGATGGTATCTTCACATTTGAATGATTTCTGCTACTCATTTGATTTTAAAGTAGTAGTTATCATTATGTAGAGCTGCTTCAGTTTAGAAAAAATGCTCTTATTCAGCTGTGATGATGTGTACCAAACAACCTTTTGATTTTACCTGAAATAAAATATTAGGACTTTGAGCTGCGTGTGTGCTATCTGTGAGCACATATGTGCACATGCACACATGGGTATTGGCATTGTGACACAATTCAAACACCACGGGCGCACGCACATACATAGAAGAGAAAATTATTTTTTTCGTGCATATTTTCTTGGCACTTGCAGTTTGGTTAGATGTGAGATAGATGAAACATTTGCATCTTCTATCTGCATAATGAGTTCTATACAAAATGATTGCAGCTAATGCAAAAGACAGGGTGGCATGTTTTCAGTTTTAATGGGGACACTCAGAAAACTTCCAATCTTTCTTGACATTTCTTATAGCAAAATAAATGTGGTCTAGGTTGGAGTGTCTATTATGAAAATAAGAGAAGAGCAAGTCAATTATATTTCAATGACTGAATAGCCAGGGGTCCTCATTAAAATGATCAGAAAGGCTGCAGTGTTGCTTTCCTGTATGTAGCCACTGATTAAGTTGTATAAGAATGACATGGCCTTTTTGGGAGAAAAGCAGAGTATGCCGTGGTCTCGAGCCAGCCAGCCAGAAACCGTTGACACTTATAAAAGTGAGATGCGCACTCCATCAAGAAAGGGAAGTTACTACTTATGGGGTCATGGACTCCTGATGTATTTAAAAATAGTTGTGGCTGTTTTATTGGACACAGTCAGAGAAAGCTTTGAATTTGCACTAGGCTGTAGGAAAATGCCTGCGGTATGGTGGTGATATGGTATGTTTTCCTTTCCGCTGGCTTCGATGAAGTATACATAGCTTAACAGCATAGTACTATTATTGCAATCTCTGTGTATTTGGACCTTTAAGCAATATTTTAGTTATCAGTTCATTACTATTCATTTCTTAGAATTTAAATTTTTCGTATTTGCCAATTATTTTTTTGGTATAAAATGTTAGGAGAAAAAGGCTCGGTAATTTTTTTCCCGGGAGAGACTGTATCCTGAAACAGTAAAAAGAACATTTGTTTAACCCTCCTGAGGGGCTGCAGTCTAAGGAAATATAGGATTGCCTAAGACTGGCTAATCTCAGATCAAGTGGCTGTACAATTTTTTAAAAAATATGTTTTCCCTTTCATGTTAGTCGATAGACCTTAGATATTTATTTAAAAATAATCCTTCTGCAATTATATGTTATACAATTTCACTTCATAAAGGATACTTATGATAAGAATTGCAATAGATACACTTTGCATTTTTTTTTAATTGGAAAATGATGTAGAATGTTAACACTTTATGTTTAAGAGTTATACAAAGCAGAACAACACCTCCCATGTGTTAATTAAGATGTCATGGTTTAAGTTTCTTCCCCCTTTAAATAAATTGCAGTTTCTGAAGATGAATTGAAAAATAAAGTACGAGATTTAACAGTGGCCTTTTTTAAAATTACAACAATGAAGCAGTTTAAAACAATAATCTTCATGTTCCACTGAAGTGGAAATATACCTCAGCATTGTCTTCCACTTTTACCATCTGATTCACATAAATACTAATGCAACAAATTAAACCAAATAAAATCTTTGACTGCAAGTACTAGTTAATCTAAGCTTGTATTCTAAGTCAAATCACATCATACAGTGCTCCATCATTAACAATGTTTCATTATAAATTAAGACAATCTGAGATTTCCATTACAGTCTGCTCACATTTTGATGAAATTATTTTCATACTCAAGAAAACTAACAGTAAGAGACACTATAAGCTAAATCCATTAATGTATCAGGTACTTAAAACTAATTTAACTTAACAAAATTAGCTAATAATGCAGATAAATGAAGACGCTCTTCATTTACAATTCAGGAGCTCAGTAACAGACCACGGAAACTGCCAGTGCTTGCAGTCAACAAACAAAGAATTGGTAATTTTGCCAATCATAAGATACCACAAGATGCCTCCTTTAAATGTTTTAATTCTTTATTTACACATGTGGCATCTAAACAGAAGACAAGTGTCTCTGCCTTACTTCCTTACAAATGCATGAGTTGCTTTAATGCTTTTCCATATAGTTTATGTGATATTTTGACTTTTTAAAGTGTTTGTGGAATTCACTCAGTCATAATTTCTTGTTTAGTAGATACAGAATCTCATTGTATTAAAAATAATTTGGTTTATTTTTCTTCTTACCAGGTAGCAATATGTACAAATACTGTATATTTTGTATCTATTATTTTTTGGAACGGGAATAAAATTCGTAAATAGGAAGCAATTGATAAGGCTATTTGTATGTGAGGAGAGATACAATTGTCGATGGAGTACCCTGAGTAAGAACACAGCATTATCATGATTAACGCTTGAATTTGGTTCAAAACATCTAGATGTCTTTCAACATTTTAGCAGCTGGTCTAGTATATCTTCTCAGCATTATGTAGTCCCGAAATTACATAATGACTAAGGAAGATAAGTAGAGTTATTTGTTGAAAAAAAACTCTGAAAAGTTTTGAACAGTGAACAGTAAATCTTGAGAGTTCTTAGGGTACTCTGGATTTGTGCTTCTCAGTGTTCACAAACATGCACAAAGTAAAAATACTCTTCAGAGTGACTGAGGAGATATATTTAGGAACCTTACCATCCTTCTCTAATGTACTTATGTACTTCCATAGATTTATGATTTGTACTTTTTTTTTTTTTTTTTTTTTAAGGTAAACAAATAAGGTATTATGAGTCTTTGAAAGTAATTAATGCTCTAGTCGCTGTTCTCTGGCAGTGAATCAACAGCAGCAGACCTCAGCAGCCTGTTCATCTAACTGATATGTCCTTCCAGGCTGCTTCCACTCATTCTGAAAAATCACCTCAGAGTTGATGTTTCTGAGGGGAAACATCTTCCACGAGGGGGATATGATTGTACTCTGTGTGTAGAAGTTTCAAGAGCAATTTGCCATCTTTTGGAGGCAGAATTTCTCACCTGACCTACTCAGCTCTCTATAGACATGTATTAAAGAAAAGGAAGTTTGAAGGAAATGTTTTGTGTTGTTATCTGTGTCTTTATTCAAACCTCATTTTTCTGGCAAGAAATGTAATGCAGAAGTTGCATTATAGAAAGTGTGCTGTACATTTTTTAAGGGTTTATACAGATTAAGAGATTAAAGTTGAGAACAAGTTACTGTATGTGAATTCAAATGCAAAATATCCTCATTATAATAATTCAGAGGGAAAAAAACCCACTGTCATAAAATCAGAATTTGCCAAACGTGACCTAATGTCAACAATGAATTCCACTTTAACCAGCCTTTCAACCTGTGTATCGTCAGAGTAATTGGTCTTTTAGTTGATTTGACTAACTGACAGCTAAGCCACTAATAATTACCTGTGGCAGCATTTATATTTTTTTTCTTTTACACTATAGCACAACATCAATGAATATATTTTAAATATTAACAGTAGTTGAATGTTTAGATTATAATTTAAATAATTATTTATGGAAATATGACTACAGATCTGTGCTTACAATAGAGACACTTTTTAATTTGATTAAAGAGAATACAGCAGCATATCTGCCCATCTAATTTTGTGGTTAAACTATTAATGACTTATAATAATATATTAATTTTGTCAATTTGTTAGGGTATCATTTCAACTTTTTGACAAGCTTTCATCTTTATTTAGCTGAATTCAGGTTCAACACAGTGCTTACTTAATAACTTATGCTTTATGAAGCTCTTCAAGAACATGATATTCTCACTACCATCCAAAATTTTCTTACACTGTGGTGTTGAGGCTCTTTAGCATAATGTGTTTCCATATGAATGATATACATAAAGCCAAAGCATATCTATGTATGATATTGGCAGAGTAGAAATATGCTGCAAAGACATCCGAGAAGAACGTTATGTTGGAGAACTCATTTCAGAGGTAAGCTAAAGATAAGGGCTCAGTAAAAGCTAAAACAATACAACTGTTTGTTCCTTTACAAAATACTAGTTTGGGTACTGTGTTTTGTTTTTACTAAGAAGACATATTTGCTTATGGAGATGAGGAACATTTTTTTGATTATGACTGAATAAAAAATAATAGACTGGGTAATAATAAGCACTGTTTTCAAACTTAAGCCATTCTGAATTACTGAAATTTCCAAATATCAGGTTGCAGTTATGGAACTAGAAATATTTGATTTTAAATATAATATTTTAGTTTCTAAAATATAGTATGTCTGTTTATCTCTCAAGCTAGCTATCATTTACATCCCACTGGAAAAAAAAATATCACAGATTCTTCCTGTACGGCATCATGTTACTCTTCTATTCTGACAATTGTGTCATTTTAAAACTAATGAAATGTAATCATATTGGATTACTAATTGGTTTCAATATCTGAATAAAAACTCAAAGTATTTATTTCCAAAGACTGGTTAAAAAAACGTAGACATATTTAGACTTTCTTTCTGTAGCTGTAGGAATTATCAGTATTTTTCATGCTTTTGTAAGTATTTTAAAATGAAGATTCTTGAGAGTATGTTGTTAGGTTTTAATTACATATCTTATTTAGCTGATGATATTAAAAAAGTAAAATTTTGTTGAAAAATTGAGCCAGATATTTAGCATAACTGAGGAAAATTAATTATCATATATTCCAGTATTATGTAAATGTATATTTTAAAAAAGTATTTGACTGAAGAAATTTAGCATATAGTGGACTTTGGAAGGTATTTAAAAATCTAAGATGAAGACAGTTAAAACTCTTATAGTTACTTAAAACAGCAACCAAATGTATCTTTAATGCACCCAAGTGTGCATATGTTTCTTTAGTGGTTAGTGTGACGTATAATAATTCTTTTTTATCTATTTATAGTTATTTATTCAAAGTCAGAGAAACACTGTTACTGGAATAAGTACTTTTCAGGCATTAAGGATTTGCTTTTCTATCAATGCATTTCAAAAGAACTTTTACTACACTGCCTTTTTAATAAATATTTTTAGAACTTTCTTGAACTAAGAATAAAGATAATTAATTTCAACTATATGATAGCTTTAAAATAGAGTTTATCTGTTTTTCATTTGGTTAACCTACTTGTTTGGCCCAGCTTGCCATTACAAAGTATCTGAGGGTAAGTGATAAAATAACATCTTCTGGCATATGTGAATACAGCAAGTCTGTGATTTTTCCATTCATTTCAGAGTATTCTTTACTTTATTAATAAATTAGGCAAACATTGTGTACAGATTTCTACAGAAGATAAATATGGTTGTTTAAACTGTCTTTCAGTGTTTTCAAAGAACAACTTGTTATAAGCTTACACCTTGTTCTAATGAATTTGCATCAGAGTGAAATAGAAAAGTTTTTGTTGAATTATCCTAGATGGGAAATGAAATAAAAGTGTTCTCCCGTAAGTATATTGACATTTCAGTGATAAGTAGTTATAACAAGATGTATAAGCTCAGTACATGTGGATGCATCATACGCTATTTTTTGTATATTGTCTTATTGACCATAAACCATGCATTAACAATTATAAATGCATAAATTACACTTGTTTATACACTCAGAAGGTCAGGAAATTAGAAGCAGTCATAAAATATATATGTTTTTAAAAATAATTACTGTAAATGTGCTTTTAACTAAGAGATACCAAAAATGTCATACAGCAAATGCTACCTGACATTTTAAATCCACTCAGAAAAGAATAAAGTGATTGCTTTTGGCTGAAGAGAGACCATTATGGTAAAAGAAAAGTCAAGTGTATGGAGTAAAAATGAGAGAGAATATTTAAAATAATATTCGGGTAACTTAGGTTGTAGAGCTTGTTGAAAGTAAGGATACATGTTCGCAGGTCTGTCATTGGCATTACTGAACAATTGTAATAATTTTCCATTAAAAATCTCATTAAAATTTAGAACTTATACAAGCAGTATTTTTGATGCCATTTGCAAATGTTATTTAGAGTTTTCATACACTGAATTATAGGCAGAAATGTTATACGAAATGCTAGTGAAATATCAAATAGGTAAATTAGTCTCTTGGTTATTACTGTCTGGCTTTTAACATGTAACTGCTTATCTTCAACATAGAGCATTGCTGTTTTCCTTGGAGACCTGCTAACAAGAGCAAAATATGGATAATAATATTTAATGTGTAGATTAATTACTTCAGCTTTGAAACCAATGAGATTTATCAGTTTGTTGCTTCAGTACAATTCCTGTAATTCTGCATGGGTCCATCAGCCTCATGTACATTTCAATTTATCTGCTGTCTTTCAGCTGCCTTCCTGAACACTTGGTACTCATGCAAAAATCAAAACAACATTCCAGTTTCCACCTTTATCTCATGTCAAGATTCACAGAAAAGTACTTCGTATGTAAATAGTCCCTTCTCTTTGACTTTGTCAGTACAGAGGGCTTCATAAAGTTGGGGTCTATTTATAGACTCTATAATATCTACCCCCCATGTCTCTATCTTGCTAAAATTCTTTATAAACCCTCCTCATAGCACCTATAAAAAATGTGTAGGCTCTGAGTAGTAGGCCCTGAATATGAATAAACTTGAGCTGTATAGAATCATAGAATCATTTCAGTTGAAAGAGACCCTCAGGATCATTGAGTCCAACCATAACATAACTCTAGCACTAAACCATATCCCTAAGAACCTCATCTAAACGCTTTTTAAACACCTCCAGGGATGGTGACTCCACCACTGCCCCGGGCAGCCTGTTATAATGCCTGACAACCCTCTCCGTGAAGAATTTTTTCCTAATATCCAAGCTAAACCTTCCCTAGTGCAACCTGAGGCCATTTCCTCTCATTCTATCACTTGCTGCTTGGGAGAAGGGACCAACACTCTCCATGCTACAACCTTGTGTGAATGTAGAATTAATTCATCACTAACATAACTGCTGACACTGGCATGAGGACATCATGTCTTTTAAGAAGGCAACTCTTGAACAGATGACAACGGGCTAGCTGGACTCAAGAGGAATAAAGCTGTAATAATAATTAGTAATAATAATAATAATGTAATAATAATAATAACTAATAAAGAGAGATGTTTTGAAGAATAAACCGTGCCTCAGTCATCAGCTTTTTTTTTTTTTTTTAATTCTTCTTTTTAAATACACTGATTATCAAGCTCTTGGGAAACCTGTTTGATATTTTGCTAAATATGACCAAACAGAAATGGACAAATTCCCTACAAGAACACAAGAGCAGTTGTGTTTCTCTAGTTGATGTCTTGTTTATGAGAAAAACCAACAGAGGGTACTGTGGGGGGTGTAAGTACAGGGTAATGCCTCTCCCAAAATGTTCTCTCAGCTTCAGGGAGCAGTCATTTTTTTCTGCCTGAAAGCTAGGAAACAACATGCCTTCTTCTCCAATACAGTAGTATCTGTCATCACAAGGCCAGATGAATTTGATTGACTGCATCTACCATTGAATGTAAAGACAAGCCACAAATCTCAGGGAGTCCAGAAGTGGTTGCCTGCCTTCTCTATGGCTCAGGCTGTGGGAAAACCTCTGAATGAGGGCGTTCATCAGCTTCAATATCTGATGCAGGTGCCAGTTTAACACTTTGGTCCCAGCTTTCCAGGTTGCAAATGGGTTGAGCTCTGAACACCTGATAGTGCTGCATGGCTCCAGGATGGCCAAGGAGCTGCTGTGAAAACTGCTGAACACTTGCAGCTTCAGAAGTTCCTTGTGCAAAGTAGTGGGAGCCCCAAAACTGCCAATTTGTAAATCTCACGCTGTCTGCCTTTCAGAACACTGAAATTCTTCATTGGATCTGAGCAAAGATCCATCTCCCATGTTTTTTTCACTTGTACTTTGCCTAGCTAAGAGGATAAGAAAAAAGGAGACAGCAATATTGTCCTACAGTATTTTTCATTCTTCAGTGTTTTGTAGTTCAGAGAATGCCAGAAACACAGAAATAACATTTAAGTATAAATAATATTAATAGCTCCAAATGGTTTTTATTAATGGATTTATTCAGCTGATATTTATTTTTCTACATTTCAACATCTTGTAGCAGGGATTTCTATAGCTTAAGAGTTCCATTTCTAAAGATCACAGTCTTTTTTTTTGTTTTGTTTTGAATCTTCAGGCTGTAGTTTCATGTGATGTTCTTGTGCTGGAAAAGACAAAAACCCACTGTTCCCCATTCACTTATAAGGCTCATAATTTTTTAGACTTCAGTAATTTCCCTTTTGTTTTCTCTTTTCGAAGCTGGGGAGCCCTAGTCCAGTTGTTCATCATAGAGAAACTGTTATATTTACTTGTTTGTCCTCTTTTGATCCAGCTATACATTTGATCCTCTTCTCTGTACCTTTACCAGTCCTTCTACACTCTTCTTCCACCCAGGCCACCAGCACAGATTGCATTCATTATGAGAACCATTAATTTATACAGTGGTATAATAACTCTTCTCTGTTTTCTAATAATTTCTTAATAATTCTCATTTTTTTTCAGATTCCTTTTTTGATTTCTACTCAGCATTAAGCATTTATTCCCACAGAACTATCTGTTATAACCCACTTTTGTTTTGTTTTGCTTTGTTTTGTTTTGTTTTAAGAGGTATTAGCCACCTCGAAGATGACTGCTATGTAAGCAAAGATTCTTTTTTATTTTTTGTTCCCTTTCATCTATGCTGAACTTTCTCTGTCATTTTATCTTCCAGTCACTCAATATCATAACATCTGCACAGTCAACACTCTACTACCCTAAACAACTTGGCCATTCAGTAAACACTGTCATCTGAGAAGTGCCCTTTCTTTAATATAATTTCTGAGTATATCCAAAACATGGGACTGAATTTCCCTTTAAACTCAACAGCAGTACTGTATGACTTGATAATTGCTGTTTTAACACATATGATGAATTCCTTTGTAACATTTTCTGTTTTACAAAGAAGCTCTTTGACACTAGTATTTTAGTGTCAGGGTCCCATACATTAGCCTTTCCCTTATCTTTAATTATATAGTATATTAGAATTTTACCTTGTTATGAATACATTACTCTGCAAGCTTGAAATGAATACAGAAAATATTTTTTTATTCTATTTTGGAAGTTTAAGTATTTGTTATTGGTCCTTAAAGACACCACCTAATACAAAGTGAGATTGTGTAACCTAACTTCAGATAGATGAATTAATTGTTTCAATCAAAGCTAGGCTACTGGTGTAGCAAATGAAAAATACATAGTTGCAGTGCACTTGCCCTCATTTGAACACTTAGCTGAGCCGTGGAAGTCGAATATAGATAATATAACCTTACCTCTGAATGCAGTTAACATTGCAGGTAGATATAAAGACAAAGCATAAAACAGTTCCTAATGTAATTGTTCAAGTTTATTGCATAGTCCATGGATTATTTCAGTATATCTGACATTATTGCTTAAAACCGAGGCCCTTGGATAATTCCTTGGTAAGAATTACACTGTGGTGTGTTATGACTTGATGAGCTGGCAATGGTGAGCACTGGTAAAGATAAAATGCTGAATACTAGCTCACACAGTGAAACAACCCATACTTGGCAAGGCCACTGGGATCTGATGCACAGATTTGATAGCAGGTTTTCCAGCTGTCACACCATTTGAGAACCATTAATACATCTGCAGAAGCTGACCCAAGATGAAGGCAGTTTCTTCAAAACTTTAAAAGTTGGTTGTTTTTTTTTTTTTTTTTTTAACATGGTTAATTGTAAAGGAAAGGAATTCCTGTGAAGTTGGAAGGGGGTGATATCTGCCACCTGTAATAAAAGCTAATTCTCTGTTGACCCTATATGATTTGGATTTCTGGAGTTTGTTTTACCGATTCCAACTCATTTGTACTTTCTGTGGCTATGTGAAAAATTAAGAGTAATTTGTAACAGTAAACAAAATATATTGAGTGTTTTTTTAAAGTAGGCATGACAGAGGAAAGGAATTCATGTTGTGTATGGTCTACAGAAAAAGTCTAGAGTTTATCTCCAGTGTAAGTGGTATAAACTCCACTGTAAGTGCTATGAAAAGATGCTGTAGATGAATGATCAGTTGTTGATTTGACTTGTGTAGCATATCCCTGTGCAAGGAAGACACATAAAGAAATCGTTACTGTGGAATTTAGATAATTGTTAAACTGCACTTTACAGGTGACAGGAAACTGCTGGTTTTCAAAATGTATTTAATTATGATACTGTGATCTTTATGTTCTCCAGTATTTAGTTCTAAAAAAACAAGTAAATATATTCTAAACTGACTTAAGATAGCCATGAAAGACATGAAAGTCTCAAATAACTTTTCCTATTCAAATTATAGGCAATAAAGAAATTGTCTCCTGGCTGATTGCTCAACAATCTTTATTGATCATGTTTCCTCAACTAGTTAGATAGGGATGCCAACAATTTGACTGAAACTTCATTTTTAATTTGTTGATTCCACTAGGTTATTTGACGATAGTATCAAAGACAGTGTCAAAGATCTCTTATTTTTTACATTGCTCCCACAAGAATAAGAATTTACTTTTCTTCAGTAACTTGCACAGATAAGTACTTTAACTGAAGTCAAAATTTATATGGTCGTAATATTCTTCAAATAATTTAAACTTCTAAAAATAGTTATTTTTCTTGCTGTTACTTTGTATAATAGCTTATTTGTTTTGATAACTAAAAATATTTTGGAAGCTATTTATTTTCAAAAATATTTTCACTCTCCTTCATTTTTTTAAAAGTGCTTGAGTACTAGCTGATTACACTTTATGCTCAGAAAGACATAATATACCAAAGAGAGAAAAAAAAATCCTCCAGGGACCTGACAAACTTGTTTTAGGGAAATTCAGACTGCAAAACCAAGTTATTTTCATTACCTCCCTCTTCTATGAAGCTCTCTTAAACATCCAAGTAATGCTTTCTTTGCATCAATTATTTCATACTATTTCATTTTCACATTCATCATACAGTAAGGGTTTTGTGGCATAAATATTTAGCTTAAGTGCTTCTTGCTATTGCTCTAAGACAATGGTATGAAAGCCATTGTTCCAGACCTTGCCTTCTGTTCTGAAATGAGAAGGCAAGGTGTTTGAATGAGGAGAATATTAAGAAAAGAGAAAAATGTACAAAACTCGAGAGCTGTTGGTAAGCTTTAGGGAAACCTGAAGCTCTATTTCTGCAATAATATTTTTCTTGTCTTCTTGGAAGCTTTATTCTCTCAAGGAATAAACAAGATATTTCCAATGATTAAACAGTAATCATAAAGAAATTCTGTTGTGTGTATCTTTAATAATTAACAAATTTATGACATTTTTTTTTTCCCCCAACTGCAAAGTGCTCAGTCTTCTAACTGAGCTGCAGACATTTCACTTTAATTATATCTTTAGACTTTGAAAAAAAATTACACAGCAGAAGGATGACACATACGGAGCTAATCACAGAACAGTGGTTCAGTAAAGTCAGAACCACATGATCTGTCAGAAGCTGACCTCATTTTTGAATGCTTTTAAATTATATGAATGATTTTGCAATGAGTTTGGAAAGACAGCTATATGAATATTCAATTTCTATTCATTTTTTCTCTATGCTTTATATTTTTACTACTTCTATTATTTTTTTTCTTAAATGAACTGTCATGCTTTGCATTTCAAAGTAATCAACAACAATTGTTTGTCAATAGAAGATCTGAGTGACAAAGTGCACATTTCTTGTGGCCATAATGTCATAATACAAATGGTAACTCTGAGACCTATTAACATACTAAGCAAGACATCTCCATTTAAAAATAAAATAAAATTCACAGAGTATATATTTATGTTTTCTAAGGAAAGATAAACCATGATGTTCCCACTAGTCTATGACTTTCCTCTTTTCTGCTGTGAAAACCGAATAGCCATAACCATAATTAAAGAAAATTCAGGTCCAAGGTTGAAACTATGTCCTGGAGCCCCCTCTAAATTTAGATCTCAAAAGACACAGCTGTATAAAGGGGCTTTTCCTTCTCTGTACTATTCAGCAAACCTCTGTTATTTCATTAACATTGATAAATGCAAGTTAAAGGAATGCAACACACAATAGAGAAAAGATGAAAAATCCTTAATAGAGGAAATAAGTGGCTGTAACAGTTCTTGGCTGACAATGGTTTGTCAGATCTGTCTCTGTGTTAGTGTTATTTTGAAGAAATTTTCTGTGTACAGTGGAGCCTCATGTCAGAGATTTTGGATCAAATCACAAGGGTGAAGAACGATGCCCCTTCCCACTGGCCTGCACAGAGCCTGCACTCCCAGCCCAGCACTCACTCTACTCCCAGTAGAATCCACAACAGATTAGTTTACACTAGTCTCTCCTTTGCCATTCTAGACATTTTGCTTGCCACTAGAGAAGGAGAGAAGGACATATTGCCCCATGGGTGCTGCCTCTAAGTGCTGATTAGGTATAGCCTGGGCATTTCAGTGAGAGTTTCTTAGTGCTGCCACTGTACTATTGATCCAGATGCAGTGCCAAATGATGCTCAAAGGATAGTTAAATCTCTATGTCATGTCTAGATTTACAAAACTTAACATCCCCCAGCACCCTCATCCATGTAATGATGAGATCTTTGGTGGGACTCCATCCTATGCAATAATTTGTAGGGGAATGAAAGATGCTAAAAAAAAATCATGTGAGATCTTCAGTAGTACTTAAGTGCTTCAGAAACAGAAGTATAATAGAATTGAAAGTTAGTGTAACCTGTGCTTCTCATTACACTCACCTGCATTTGAAAATCTAGACTGTGATTTCTGTGAGTGCTGCTGGAGGCAGATACTAGAGTTGAACTGAAATATAAGCAACTGATTTTTTTTCCAGGGTCTTTAAAAACAGAGAAAAATTATTGGGAAACAGTAAAAAAAAGCCTTACAAGTTCACATTTCTCTAGTCAAGATAAACAGAACTTGTTCTGTTATCTTTTATGGGTGTATCTTTACAAGTATTTGCACCTTCTTGCAGAGTTACTGTAGTGATTTTTTTGGTAATACAAGTCTTATGGTGGGGGCGGTTGGCACTGGTCAAAGCCTAGGACAAATGAAGATAATGATTAAATCCTTGAAAAAGGTAAGGATGTGACTGGGGTTAATGACATGGCTGGAAATTAAGTCTTTCCACATTCTGCACTGGTGGTCATGGCTTCTGGCTTCTTGCAGCTTCAGTTCAGACAAACATAGTTGTGTGCTACCAAAACTGTTTCATAAATTATTTCCGCTTGCGTCTTTTACTGGCTTTGGCTGGGAAAGAGTTAATTTTCTTCACAGCGGCTCCTATGGTGCGGTGTTTACACAGAGTGAAGGCCTTTTCTGTTTCTCAGGCTGCTATGTCAGTGAGAAGACTGGGAGCGGGCAAGAGGGTGGGAGAGGACATGGCCAGGATGATTGACCCAAACTGATGAAAGGGATATCCCAGACCATATGACATTGTGCTCATCAATAAAAGGTCAGGAAAAGAGGAAGAAGGGGGGATGTTTGGACTTATGGCGTTTATCTTCCTAAGTAACCATTATGCTTAATGGAGCCCGGCTTTCCTGAAGATGGCTGAACACCTGCCTGCTGATGGGAGGTAGTGAATGAATTCCTTCTTTTGCTTTGTTTTTGTGCTTGGCTTTTGCTTTACTTATTAAACTATTTTTATCTCGACCCACAAGTTTTCTCTTTCTCTGTTTTACCCTTCTGATTCTCTTCCCCATCCCACCGCAGGAAGTGGGTTGTGTGGGGCTGAGCTACCATCTGAGCTTACCGCATAACACCTCTTTAATGCACCATAAAAACCTAGCAGAGAAGAACAGAAAAAGAAACCAGCAAAAAATATGCAAGTGCCTTCACTCCCAAGCTAAGCCAGAAATGATGTGTTTAAATATGCTGATCCAAAGGAATGAACAGGATGCTCAGGAAAAGCAGCTCTTCTGTAGGCACATCTGATTGACATAGTTCTTCCCAAACCCTAACTTAATCATGCAAGTGACTCATTAGCTATCACAGAGGAAGTTTTTCTTCCTGCTTACACAGGAAGTGTGCCTGGGGTAGAAAACAGGGTTTGCAAAGAGGGCAGCTGGAGTCACCCTTGGGCTGTGCAAGCTGATGGTGTGTATTCACCTCTCATGGAGCCCCTTGCTAGCTGAATCTCTTTCTTGTTGTTGCTTTCTAACCTGACAGGTTAGAAACATTAGAAAGTCATAAAAAGAAAAGTTCACCTGGTGGGGGCAGTTCAAAGCTTGTAGGTCTGCTGAGGGAAGTCCTGTTTGTCCCAAACAAGTGGGAGTGATATAGAATTGTTGCCTGCCCCAGTGGCTCTTAATAGCAAAAGAAAATGACTCTTTGAAGACAAGATAGCTGCAGTGCATCAACCACGCTACAAAAATATTGGATGAAGACCTTTCTGTGGAGGTCTAAGTTATTTGTAATTTTCTCTTGTATGTTTGTGTGACTCAAGAGGCTGTATTTATATCTTATTGACACCATCTACAAAGTGCTCATTTCTATCAGAAGAAACATTATCTATATGAAAGCATATTCAACCTCATCCTTTGTGCAACTTTGCGGAGGTACCGAAGAGTGTTTTGTATAATTGTTACAACAACTTCAAAGCTTCCTCCTTGTCCTTGAGGATAGGTATTACTCTTTTCATGCTATGATCAGTGCATTTCTTCATCTGCATTCTCTGACTAAAAAAATAAATTATACATGTTCTCAAACAGTATTTGATTGATTCCTTGCAAATTTAGAGGTAAATAATATCATCTTTGTACTTTGATTGCAGCTTCCATTTCAGAATTTTAAATCATGTTACAAACATTAGTAAACTAAATTGCACAACATCCTTTTCAGTTAAGTGTTACCAGTGTTGATTTCTTCTGGAAGGAGGGGTTGGAATGCACTTCTGGACATCTAAAAAGAAAAATACCATGCTGACTCAGCTGACAAACAAAACTGGTTGCAAAAGCAAACAGTACACGTGAATATCACAGGCTCAGCACACCTGGAACAGAACAAATTTTCTCTGATTTCATACCCAAATGCAGCAGCTGTGGTACAAAGAGTAATTTTGCTTCACTAAAACCCTGTTTCAGAGTTTCCATCTGAACATACAGAAGATGCCCTTAAAGTTGCTACAGAAGGCAGATCTGGTCATGCTCACATAATTTTACCATATCTAGGGGATAATCTAGGAGTTAATAAATAATGTGCTCCAAAGGAATCCCAAGCTTCTTCCCTTAAGTCATGCTGATATCCAAGGTACCAAATTATTTGTTCTAGTACTTTATTGATGATATATAAGTTCTTGCTGCCAAGAATGTTGTCAACATTGATCTTCTCTGACATGTGTTTAATCGAACATCTATTTAATCAGGTGAAAAGCCTGATCTTTATTAAATAAGAATATCTTATTAAAGACAATATTCACATACACTCTTTGAAGGTGGATACTCAAAAATTACATTTCACACACAAAAAAATTTTCTGTTAAAAGTTGAAGACTGAAAGAAAACTACTCTGCTGATATTTTACAGTACCTTTGAATGACAGCTTACAAGGTGTCAACAGTTCAGGTATTCTAAAGCAGTCACATTCTCTTCTTTACTTTCCAAACAGCAAACTAACAGGTAGTTTTTGAATTATTAGACTTCCACTCTGATTTCTTGAGAGTCCTGCGGCTCACACAGACCCACGTACCATAACTCTTCAGCAATTTTAAACTGCCTGTGAAAGTCTGTTGGGTTTGTGCTCCTGCTTCTTACTGTACAAATTATGTCAAGAGATAGGCAGAGGTGGTTCTTTCAAGGAGGATTTAGTGGTGTGGTAGGATCTTGGGAATGTGACAAAGACATAGGTTACAGTCAGGGAATGCATAGGACCATCCAGAGGAATAGTCAAGGGAGGTGTTTTTGGAGATTCAAACAAGCCACCCTCATTCTGGACTGAGTCTATACTCCATTGGTCCATTTTTTAATTCCATGCTTAAATTGAAAAATGAATAGTTCTTTGAAGAAATGCAAGATTTATGGTCCATGTAGAGATGAGAATTTTTGTATTATTTTTTAGTGTAGTTCATTGTGGAGTACACATTTATTACCAGTGATCAAATAACCCTTTATATTATTTTTCTTCTTGCTTTATAATTGTCATGGTTTAAGGCAAGGCAGCAATAAACTGTGGCAGCCACTCCTTGTTACTCCCTCACCTCTTGCCACCCCCTTCCTTTAGATCGGAGAGATGATAGGAAAGATAAGGAGGAAGGGAGACTTAGACTTCAAGTTGGAAGGTTTTAAAGGCTTTTACTGATGCTACTAATAAATAGAGAATATATATAGAAAATATACAAAACCAATCTCAAGTGCTCGATGTGGAGTTGGCATCACTCCAGCAGCAGAGCTGGGTGTGCAGAGCTGGCAGCTCCAGCAGGTGCAGCTCAGGCCCCCGAAGTCATGGGTGGGACTTCACAGCAAACCAGAACCTGGTTGCGGGGATGCAGGGCCTGAGGCCTGTAGATCACAGAAAGACAGAGAGGGTCCTCTCTACATGCCGGCCATGGTCGAAGAGAGCTTGACCCTTGTGATCACCCTCTTATATAGTGGGTATGACAATTATGGAATGGAATACTTAATTGGTCAATTTAACTCACCTGTTCCATCCACCCCTCCTTAAACACGACCCTTATCATGACGGAATGTAGGAAAACTTACCAGTATTTCTTGGCTAATCTAAACATGAGCTTCTTCAGCATTCCGTTGGTCTTCTTATCAGCACCGAGTACAGCATCCGAGGAAAAATATACAGGCTACAACTCAGAAAAGGACAGCCACCTACAAGAACTTAGCTGAAAGAAAAATCACTAAAAGAGAACTGGTCTTTTTTTTAACAAAATCAGGACAAATGGTTGTGTTCTCCGTGAATTTTCTTTAGGGAACAAGCTGACATCATGCTGCTATCACTATCACTTTGTCAGAAATGGTGATGCAGATGACGAGCAGAAAGGTTCGCTGTTCTGGTTGCTCTAATAAAATCAGAAAAGACAAGAGGAAATACCTGACTGAAGGAAACAGGTTGTCAGAAGTGTTCAAGACCCAAAAATGTTGATTGCTTTGTGTGGTAAACCAAAACTGAGATTCTGCAGGTGGAACTCTTCTGAAAAACGGGCATTTTCATGAATATTTCTCTCTCCTACAACAGGTTTTAAATTGTGTCATTTTGCTTTCTCTTTCATCTTTCTTTCCAGTTGTTTATTTTTAAATTTTTGCTTTTAAATAATCTTGTTTCCACTCTGGTATAAGACTACCTCAGTGAGAATATTCTTTCCTTTTGAACTTCTTAAACACTCTAGTAATAAAAATTCTAATAATAAAAAAACCTTACTTACATTTTTATCCCTGGGTCATGCCAGAATTCTCCTTCCACTTCAATGGTTAGATTAAGAAAGGTGAAAATAATTCCTATAAAGCACTAGAAATATTAGATTTTGCTCAAACGTCATGTTGTCATATACTGCTTTATATTCTGAAAAATGCAAGGAGAAGTATGCAGGACATGTACCTCTTTTTAGTCTAATTTCCAATTAGATTTGATTTGGCCTTCCTGGTAGTTGTGAAAATAGTGACTTAGGCCCCATAGTTCAACAAGAAAACTCAGTGCTGTAATGAATTGTTAAATTTTTTAAACAATTTAGCTACTTTAGGTCAAAATGAACATGGGAACATGCTGTTTGCATGCAAGCACATGCCTGGAAAACTAATGAAGTCTGTTCTCAGATTTGCCAGCTATTATCCTCAATTTGCATTTGACTATAATAATATAGTTCCAACTATATCAATGTCTGTCAAGCCATCTTGCTTTACAGTTGATATAGCACTAGCTTCATGTTAAACACATAGTTAATATATCTTGGATAATAAGGATTTTTTTTGTGGCTGCTTTACTATCCTGTCCCATCAATGCTTTTCATGGCTGTTTAGCTTGACTAATGACTTCCAAATGACCACAGAAGACAGAAGTCTCCCTGGGTGTTGCAAAGTGTGGGGGATTAATTTCAAAAAGCCTGTCTGAATTGCATTAATGCAACTATTTGACCTGTGTGTATCCCCAGGGCAAAATGTAGTCAAGCAAACAATAAACAGGATTTAAATTACAGTTTTCCTTTTTTTTTCTGAAATGAAGTTCAATTAATTGACTTTTCATTTTATTTTCAGACCTAGCTGTGGAAAACGGCTGCCAGTCTTACCTGGTTTTGGTTTGGTACAATGTACTCTCCAAGGTTTCCTGGAAAGGAATTCTTTTTAACACGTTTGGTTCTTTCATAAATATATCACAAAACCTCTTGACTGCACTGTGTTCTAATTTATTTTTCTATGGTCATATTGATTCTGAAGTTTTAATTTTGTTTTATTTAATTTTGCATTTAATTATCTCTACATTTATGTTGATATGTTCTTATTGTAACTATAAGGCACGTGCAGCCTGATGGGAGGATTACCATCAGTGCACCTAGTGTGCACAGAAGAGTGAACAAAATCTGTAGTTTTGGTGCCTGGACCCAATGATATAAGATTAAAATTGAGCACTGTCAGTAAATTGCCAAGGTATCCTGAAGTCTGCCTATAAAACTTTGAAGCCAGTCTAGGAATGAGAAAAGGTGTGTTATAGAGATCTTTGTTATACTAGGTAGACTTTCAGATGAAGTATGCATGCAGTTCAAATACTGAAAACCCAATGTTGGAATTGTCTATGCCTTCATTAAAGCCTAGAGAATGGTGTGTTTTTTTTATTAGAAGATAATTTTTTTCCCACTGCTATATGTGAGCTTCAGTAGCAGTTTTTGTTAGTTGTCTGTTGGGAGGGTATTGGATCTAAAAGTTGTTGATATTTAAGCACATGTCATTTGAGAGTGAATCATTTTGATGCAGTATTACATAATTGTCACTTAAATCTGGTTACTTGCCAAGACTGCATTCTTAATGTCAAGGTGTCAATATTAAATATAGATTAATTTTGTCAATTGTGATGTTGACAAATTTAATTGACCGTAATTGTCAAAATTGCTGGTCATTAATTTATTCTCAGATTTTCTGTGTGAAAATATAAACCTGCAAAAGTGCCATTGTTAATTATGGTCCATTTGAAGTGACCTAATTAGCATTGTGTGATGAACCAACACATGGAAAAGCAAATGGGGGGACATGGTAGGGAGATAATTGAATGTGACATGAATACTAATATTGACTTTATACTATTTGAGCCATTAAAACAATGTCCAATGAAATGACTTAATTTTATTTCATGTTTTTATTTGCTAGAGAAGCACAGAAGGATAATGAGGAACACCTGAATTCTTTCCGCTGGAAAAATATTTGGCAGGATGTACGGAAAAGCTGAAATAAGAGAGGTACCCCACTTTTATTTAGCCATGGGCAACCTGGTCCATATTCTCTACCACTCTGAAAGACTTTCTTATTTTGCAGGATCTTCCAGGAGCACACAGTTGCTAGAAAGGAAATAGGGGATTGCAGATCCATTTTGCACAGGTGAGTAGGCTCAAGAGAGGAGGAAAGCTGGAAGTCATGCCATGCCTCCATGTCATCTTATCACTGATGCCATGAGCCATAAGTCGTTAGACCAACAGCCTTCTGTAAGGGCTCAAAATTTATTTCAGCCTTCTTATTAAAAATCAGAACACTGAGAAAGAAAGCACTGAATACACTGGAAACTCTTTGGTTTAATCTCATTGTATGAGCTGAATCAAGACTGGATCAGTTCCTGGATCAGGGTTTGAGAGACAATATTCTGAGCCATCTTTCTGTCTGATGAATATAATCCTCCCTGAAACTGAATTTGTGAAAACAAACGGGACAACCATTCTTGGACTTTTCATCTACTGTCAGTCTCATGGAAGTCTCATAAATTTAATAGTTCTTGTGCAGGCAATGTCTGCTACTGAGTGAACACTGGCTGGATGCTGCTTTTGGCATGTGGGGGCTTGTAAGAAGCTCTTTAAACTCTGTCTTTTAGAGAGTGCAGAAGACTGAAGAAGAGGTGGAAGGGAAGCTAGGAAAGATGAAAGACAAGACAGAAACAGAAGGGTCTTTACTGTACAGATATTTACAGCCCTTTTGCTAAAAAAATGTTTTGGGTATGTTAAAAATGCTTGTAGAGTAGTGGGAATAAACAAATTCACAGCAAATATTACTGCTTTCTTTCTACCTTTTGATAATGAACTTACATCTATATGTTTGAGACTGGTTACATGCATCTGACGTAATCTAAAAAAGCATCTAAAATGATCCATTAACATGTGGTTTTAAAATGTACTGAGTCACATGCTAACATAACTAGGAATTGTTTGCATGCATCCTGTTTATGCTTCTACTTATAAGTAGCAAGATACGCTTCTTATATGCATGCTGTTCTTACTAATATTCAAATTAAACTTTGTTCCCTACTGCAAGTTTTGATGACTAAACTGTTTCTTTAATGCACATAGTTGTCATATCTCTGATACTCCAAATCAGAACCATTTATTATGCAAAAGGTTTTTCAGAAAACTAATTATAACATCAAGTGGGGTGGTGCTGAAAATAGAATGAATGAGAAATAATGAGAAAAATGAATCCAATAATTATTTAAAGTAGTGGGTGTTAGCTTCTCCTCTGATCCTACGGTGGTGGTAGCCAGGAGTAGCTTCAAAGTAACAATACACATCCAGACATTGAGGACATTTTTATTCTCCTATTCATGTTTTACTGCATTACAAAAATCCAGTAGATTTAGTCTGTTTTTCAATTACACTAGCCACTTACACGTGAGTGCAAAGCTCTCTGTACTGTTGTACCGGTCAACAAAAGACAATGATTAAATTCTAAAAAAGCATTAGATGAAACTGCCACTACAATAGGCATCAGTAATCAGAGGCATAATCACTTTCTGCTGGAAATCTGTAGCTGTAAAATGAACAGAAATTCACATTCAGCTTTGATGTCCATTTTCATACAAAGATCAAATAGCTCTGTCAGATTTATTCCTCACAGTTTTGAAGTGTAAATGTAAACCAATTCAGGAATTATTTACTGTAGCACTGTGGAGCAGGCATGTGTTCAGAAAAAGCATGCGTGACAAAATTATTTCTGTTTAATAGTTAGAATTTTGGGGATGCTCATGTTTGGTGTGAAGAAAAAGACAAAAAAGCGATTGCTTTACAGGTATTCTACATGATGGCATGTTCCTGGAGCACTGAGTTGGTGGTTTCAGAGTTTCCAGTGCCCAAGTGGCTCAGTGCTGCAGCAGCACGTCTTTGATTGCACAGACTTTCGATGGAACTTAGCTCATTGACCTGAAGATCAAATACACATTTATGAGCATGCATTTAGTAAGTTTAGGTCCAAACAGCCTGCAAACTGCTACACCAACCTCCCTGACACCTCTCTCAGCTCTCATGCTTGACTGAAGAGTGAGCATTTCCAGCACAGTCACATCCATAGTGCTCAGCTCTGGCAACAGACGAGAGAATTTTCTCAGCTACCAATATAGCAAAAGGGCAGATGGGTGGTTGCTTTTTGTAAGTGGGAGATGGGGCTGGGTGAGAAAGAAAGAAGTGTTAACTGTTCTAAGGGCAATTAAAAGACAAATTTGGATTTTTTTTTAACTGAAGAGGGTCCTACTGAAGTCTGGACTTTCAGCACTCATAAGAAAATGCACATAATAGTAACAAAACAGTTTCTGTGTTTAGCATTTTAATTAAGAGCAACCTCTGACAAAGTGTCGGCACAAAAACCTGTTTAGAAATGGTGTGTCTCTACATACCCCACCCCTGTATTTCACTAGTGGAGACCTTTTAGGAAGGAGCATTGACTGAGCATTTCCTTTGACTGCTTTGAGCGAGCCTTATCTCAGTGTAACATATTTTTCATCCATAAAGAAATACAAACTTTTTTCCAGGCAAAATAGGGCAGCCCCTCTCAGACTCACTATCAAAACTGGTCCTGAGCCTGCACTTAATAATTACCTACCTACCTACCTACCTACCTACCTACCTACCTACCTACCTACCTACCTATCTACCTACCTACTTATATGTTTAAACTGTCTGTGCTTTAGCACCAGCGGGGAGAGTGCTAGTTGGCGTGGACCAAAACAATGCTGAGGAAGATGTTAATCAGTTAAACAAGGGCCACTGCAAGACAGTGCTCTGACCCATGCCCTGGTCAGTTCCTTAACATAGAAAAGGTCTTGAAGGTGTTGTGCTGTACTATCAGAGGAAAGCTAGGAAGGAAGAAGGATGAGAAATTGAATCAGCCACCATGGTCACAGAAAATTTTAGAACAGGTAACGGTTCACAGATTTCACTTCATTTGTCTCTTTAAACGTCATTGTCCTGAATGACAAGATAGAGAATGGTCAAGCTGTAGGATATCACCTACTAAAATAATGACTGAAATTTCACAAAGCCTGTGCAATACACTTTTAGGCAGATCTCTGTTTTCAATAAATGGTATCTCTGCTAGTGCTAAAGCAAACTAAGGACTTATGCCTCCTTGTGTTTATGATTAAACTGCAATGTGGTGAGATCAAGACATTTTTAGTCAATTGAAGACTCTTGTTTCAACCGGGCAAAGATGTAGTCCTGAATTTACTCAAACCATTCTTGCCTAACAAAAATCAACATGAAAACTTTAAAAATAATGAGTCTCAAAAGGATTCCGATTACTTTCATTACATAACTTCAGATGATAAAAACAAACAGCGATAGGAATTCTAGATATTAATATAATATAAATAGAAAGATGGACTAGATAAAACCAGCTGAACACTAGTCTATCCTCAAGACCTAACATGGAAGTAATAACATCCTTTTGAATATGTAGCAATGACTTTTGGCAGATATGCCGTATACAATTCCATACTACAGAAAACCATTGAACGTGATTGACTATTTAATCCATTTCTGAAAGACCATCACTAAAGAGATCCTTATATTGTTAGTATTGGGGTTTTTTTATAGCCAGAATAACACAGGACTGTCAAAATGCTAGTTGCTGCAGTGCTGATGGCTAGTTAGGTTACTATGTCCAGCTGCAGCATTTTAAAAGTAAAGTAAAAATGTTCCTGATACTTGCTGTGGACTTTATTCTACCAAACAGATATTGTGATTTGAATATCTTAATTCTCTTTTGTCCTAAGCAAGAGCATCTTTGGTTAAAATGGAACACAGTATTTGAAAACAGATATATGTCGTTTTCAAATATAACAAAAATAAAAAATATATAATAAAATGCCCTAAACATACAAAACCATGTATACTTTTATTTATTAATTTATCTTTAGATGTCATCAGATATTTATAACTGCTTTTAACATCATGGCACTATTTAGCATTTTAGTGTAGGTTTGTACCAGAAGTATGGTATTGAAGGTATAACATTGAATTGGTTAATAAAATTCTGACCTACATTTTGTTTGGTAGAACCACACAAATTTTATACAAGCCCCAAAGCGACTAACACCCAGCTACATGGATGAACTGAACAGAAGAGAGCAGATTTCTGGAATTCTATAGATAAGATAGAGAATAAAAAGTACTAAAGGAACTGGATGAAGCATCGAAACAACAGTGTTTATATAAAGAGTGGTGGGCTTTGTGTGCCACTCATTGGAAAAAAAAAACCTTCAGGTTCTTTTCTATGCCTCTGTCTATGCCCTTGTTCATGGAGAAAGACTGTAAGGTCTTATGAAAACTGCTCCCACTTTTTTTCTTTCCTTTGGAGCGCCACAAAGCATATGGGCCTATCAGTCTGCAGTTTCCCCTCTACCACTTCTGAATTTCATACTGCCTCAGCTCAGCCTCTTCAATTAAACAATATAAAGATGATTTTACTCTCTCCTGAGCCCACTTCCTGAGATTCATTTTGCTAATTAAATTTAAGCCTTTCAAAAACACAAAGTGTTTGTTAAAAATATATGTACCGCCCCCCGCCCTGCAAATATGTTTTCACATGGTCTGTGTCTCACCTTGATCTCTGCTTGCCTGAGAAACTGTCCCTTTTGAAATCACATATAGCACAGAAGGACTTGTGAAGGGATATAGGAAAGTAGATAAGAAGCAATGGCCAACTGCCATTTTAGGTATCTAAAATCAGTGTTGACATCCCCATCCCACCACTGAGTGGTTACATTGTCCTGGAGATGCCTAAATGCGCCTTCAATTCTTTCTCGTATGTCATAATTTCATTTCTTATGTGCCTAAATTTTTTCACTAGCCAGACACAGGCATACAATTATGTCCTGACCTTGAGACTGTCTTCTGTCACCTTCATGCTTCTGTTTGCAGATGTGCATGTCTAACAAAAAATAGTTTGAAGAGTACTTGAATTCAAACTGGAGGTTGTGTGTTCTGCTAACTGATTAGGTACTGAAAAGAGAAACCACACAACCTTCAGTGCTGTGTGTTTACATTCCTGTGAAAATTGAGCCCTCAGATACTGAAGAGCAAACACTAGAGGAAATCCTACTAAGAAACTAATAACATCAAGCAGGCTCTGAACATCATATTGGAACTATGGCTGAGACCTCAACCTAAAGAACCAGGCTAAAGAATCCATTAAAATGATCTTCTCTCAGTCACCAACCAAGACTGGGTTGTCTGGAAAAAAATTACTTTTAGAATTTAACTAAAGATTGTATAATGATATGTGTACACAGAGCAAAATTAAAGGTATATGGAAATCTTTAATTCTGGGGCACGTAATGTTGTGAGTGCTGTCTTCTGTGACATTTTGGTGTCATTTAAAGGTGATCCTCCATGTGTGTACTATCTTATATACAATATCAATAGTCCTTTGTGGCCTGTCATGTAAATTTGCTTCAGAACAGGGGCTTTAGTATTACATAAGAAAAAAATATTAGTTTGTTATTAATTTTGTATGATTTATAAGTCATCTTTCATTTATTTATTCCATTGCTCTGGCATGTTATTAAGCCTTTTTTAAACCTCAGTGTCATGTCCAGTGACATTGTCAATTGTATCATGGCTTAAGACAAATTGTCCTTTTCTGATCTCCTAGTACCCTTTCTTCTGAGTTTAGCAGCATTATGTACCAGAGGGAGCAAGTGCTGATCAAAAAAGTCACAAGACACATTTACATGGTGTCTGAAATAAATAAATTCCATCCTCATACACATAAAAGGGTGGAAATAATCCAAGCCTTGAACACTTGTGTTACGGTATATCTGGCAATAAGATCTTTCTCCTCTTGTCTTCTTTTTTTCTTGAATCAACCTACTTCCTAATTTTACATCCACATTGACCATGGGAAGATACTTTCTAATGCACAATGGCCCTGGCAAAGACCAGAAATCTGAGAAGAATTCAGAGATTTCAGGAGGGAGAAGCATGATCACAGATGGGCTCTATATTCCATTTTCCTGTTGCTTAAAAATCTTTCAAAAACCTCCAGGGAGGCTTCTGCTGGGAGCCAGGCCTTTGGACAATAAGCAAGTTTCTTAACACATTGAGCAGAAAGACTTGCCAATCAAATGTGCAATAAACAGAGGCTCTCTGTTCAATTTTCAGAGTGTCTTTATGTGTAAAGACTCTTGGAGCAGCTAATATTGACTATTTGCAGTAGTATCAAAAATTTTGCCATCTTTAGGATCTGTTTCCTCAGGATTCCTTGCTTCGAGGATCTCTGCTCTTCTTGGACTCCATATTTCTGCAAATAACACAGTAGTCTCATGTTTTGCCCTTCCCGTGCTTGTACGGTGTCAGTGTGGATATCCAGGCTTTTCCCAAAGTCTTTAACTGCTATACTTGTCTTGGACTCTGAAAGGCAAAGAAATGTCTCTCTGGTATACAAGAGATGAAATGAGTGAAGGGCAGGATGACTGAATCGATCAGCAGAGTATGAAATAGGTGTCCCTGATGGATGGCTATGATATCAGTGGTCAGTCAGACAACCTTCATTCCAGTGAATGTTCCCAGTGCTCAGAACCACCCCACCAACCCACCACCTGAAGATCTGCATCTTTCTGTGCCGCTTCCTTTTTTCCTTTCCCAACATGTACACTGAAGCTCCACTGCAGGGCTGGATTTCCTGGTTTAAAACTGGAATATGAGACAGAAAGATGTTCAATAGGACTGCAACCTTTTGTTTTTATGAGCTCAATTGAAAATGATAAAATAAGAAGAAAGACAAAAATGAGGATCACTAATTCTGCACTATCCTCAAATATACACATCCATGATCATAAATAAAGATGTTTAGAACATGGAATGTGCTTCTAATTTCTAGATCCTTAACTGACTGAGTAAAGCATCACAAAAGAAGATGACGAAGATTTTGGAGGAAGATACTTATCATCTTACATGGTTACACTTGAGTGAGACTGTGAGCAAAACTCACAGAAACTACTTTTATATTAATAAAAGTGACTGTTGTTGACAAGTGGAGCATGTGGTGGAAGGAGATTGTTGTCAGTGTAAATGGTGGTTACTGAAGAAGGGCTGTCACTGAGATAAAAATGAGATGAAAAGGCTTCAGTTGGTGAAAAATGACATTGGCAAAATTGGTTCATTTCAGTAGAAGGGTTGGAGTAGGAGTCTCTAGCTGTCAGGACGTGCTGTTCAACAGAGTGGATTATCAGATACATTCTTCATTTGTTGAATATTCTGTTAAGGGCATGGATAATACCATTAAGCCTATCCATGAAAAGCCAATAGAAACATTTAGAAGTCAAACATTGAGAGCTCTGGTATTTATTGGCCTTGTTCCATGCACACAACTCTCGTCGATGTCAGCTTTGCACAGATCTAGCATGGCTTATGGCCCTGAGGTTTTATCCTTTCCGCATTACTAGAGCATTACTCATTTGGCAGTGAAAACAGAGTCTGCAAAAGCCTTAGCTTTTTTTAGAATTAGAAAATCTGAGAAATCTGAGGCACTTTTGGAAGCTAAGTATTAGAAAGTAGACCAAAGGGAAACAACACCTTAGAAAATGCTCAGAAGTAGTTTGAATCAGAAGATGGTGGTCTTCGCCACTCTGTTCCACATAAATACACATCTAACAAAGATATTGGACATAAGCAGAAATCCACACATGCACCATGGCTTTTTGGTCTCCAGAACCAACTGCAGATGAAGCATCCACTGGGGGCTGAACTGGTCCCCATTCATCCTGTTGGAAAGATTTGGAGATAGCTCTTCTGAGGAAAACCAAGGCTTTTGTGTCATGGAAAATTTCTCAAGCATTTTTTCACAAGAATTAAATTAATTCTGAGAAGGAATACTAGCCCATACCTTCTGAGGGAAGTGGTTAGGTGTGTGCAGTTTAGTATAGCACAGTTCTTAGAGCTCAGAGCACCGAGCAAAGCTGGTGGGTGCAGTGATGAAGCCTGCCGGAAGACCTGACCCATGCCAGCCATCAGTTCTCCTTGTCAGGAGCCAGAAGCTGGCTGTGGTGTGGATAACTAACACTGCATGAGGAAGGAGGTTAAAACCTGTATGGATGTGGATATCTGTCCTTCTAACACCAAAGAGGAATCACACGTGGTTATCAAGAACATGCTTCTCCCTGAGGCCCTGGGAAACTACCCATGTTTAATATCTCATCTTTTATTGGCCTTCTAGTTTAGATTTCCTTGATAGCTTATAGAATCGTAGAATAATTTGGGTTGGAAGGGACCTTCAAAGGTCATCTAGTCCAAATCCTCTGCAACGAGCAGGGACATTTTCAACTACATTAGGTTGCTCAGAGCCCCATCCAGCCTGGCCTTGAATGTCTTCAGGGTTGGGGCATCTACCACCTCTCTGGACAACCAGTGTTTCACCATTCCCATTGTAAAAAATGTCTTCCTTAAGTCTAGCCTGAATCTGCCCTTGTTTAGTTTAAAACCATTACCCCTTGTCCTGCTGTAACAGGCCCTACTAAAAAGTCTGTCTCCATCTTTCTTATAGGCCCCTTTTAAGTACTTAACAAGAGCAAGCCCTTCTCTGACTTTCTCATGGCAGAACATTTTTGTCCTTTGTCACATTTGTTTCTGATGTGTCAGGTACTATACTATTGTATCAAGAAACGGAGAAATCCAGGGAGTGGGAGGAGACACCCTCAAGGTGCCATTTCCCACCTCCCCCCAAGTTTCCTCAGCTAATGCAGGGCTGCCATGCTTGGAGTTTACTGGCTTGTTCATTACCCCCATCTGGCCTCTCTCCACCTCAGGTCCTTTCTCCAGCCTCCAGCCAGTGGCAGGTGCCTGTAAAGTTATGGACAAACTCTTCATATCCTGGAGGTAGAGGATAAGCTAAAATTCCTGTTTGTTAAAGCTGTGTTTACTTCCCAGTTTGTGCTCATAGTAGTCCCTAAACAGACTAAAAACTATAGACTTCAAAACAGTGAGACACTGTCAGACACAAATTCTTTATCAGTATTTATTCAGGAATCCAAAATGTGAGGCCATCTTTATGCTCACATAATGCCTAAACACTTTTCCTTGTTTAGGTACCTTTAAAGCCTTGTCTCAGGGTGATCACTTACAGCCTTGGGAAACAAGTTGTGGCCGATCTTTGTTGCAGCATTCTCTAGATGCATTGTGTTCCGAGGTCCTTCCACACAAATATGACAGTTTGCAGTGATAGAGGGCAAGTAGAAAATCAATAGGAGATAATTATTTTCTTGTTAGGCTCCAGTTTCTGACTTGAGGATATACAGTGTCTGTCAGAGACAGTGATTTCAATAAAGAAGGTAAGGAACAAAAGTTTTCTCATAGCTGCTTGGAAATAATTTCTGATGGTGGAACTTTACTTCCTGGTTTTGACGGAAAGTGTTCACTGAAAATCAGAAGTGGTCCCCAGCAAGTTGCTAGATTTGATATGATCAAGATACAAAAAAATATACAATGAATATAAGACTGTTTCCATATTCAATTGTAATTCACAGAAATAACAAAAAACACATTCCTGCTGCAGGCTATCTACCAGCAGAACTATTGGTTACAATTGATTTGTTGATAGACAACCCAGCTTTCCAATAGTATGAATGGAGAACCAATTAGTAAAATGCTGCTCTGTTGAAAACAGAAGTTTAATTAAATAATTGACGGGGAACCTGTTTATTTTTGCAGAAAGAAAAGGGTAAAGAGATGAAAAGTATAAGACCAAAATGGGAGTCAACCAACCTAGCAAGATACTCCTTTTGAACGGGTCCCTAAAGTAGATATCCCAGTGTACAAGCAAGACACTGGAGGAGGAGGCTGGGGATAAGGCTGTTGCAACTGTAATGATGATAGGAAGCTAGGGAGAGGAATGGCTTTTCCCCATCAATTATACAAGGTAGTAGGCTGGGCTCTGAACAGGGATCATGATCTCACTGACAAATGCTGTTGTCGTCAGCTAGAGCTCTTCCAAGAGCAGGAGAGAGAGTCTTGGTGTGCACTGTTTCTTGTGAAAATGGAAAAAAAGAGTCGATTGAATAGCTGAGATTGCAAGGAGCAGTATTCCTCAGGACAAACGAGGAAAAGAAAAAAGAAGAAAAAAAGATGAGTATAAGATAATCTAAGAATCTGGTCTGTATAATAGCAAACTCTCTCCTAGAGAGAGGAGGAAAAAGTCATAGTGCTCTGCAAATCCTTCCTCTACTTGATCTGTTTCAGGGAAGGCAACTAGTCACTTGGAGTAGGCACTTTGAAGTAGGAATTACACTGAATATTTCAGGTATAATCACATCTTACAAGAGGCCACAGGGCTTGAAAGAGGACATACTTTAGGACGCATAATGATTTCTTCATTGGCTGTGATTTTGTGACCCTAATTAATCACTTTCTAGACCTCTGTTTGGGATGGAATATGTCTGCAAAAGATAAAATGTTCGTGCTGAATAATTTTGAACATCTGCAGTGATTCAAATCATCAAGATGCTACTGCATTTCTAGGTTCTTGCAGAGCAATATGTTGCTTAGTTTTTCCTGAGGCTGGGGATCAAAGGTGGCTCTATACCTTCTTCTCACCTGTGTGTGGAGAGCCCATGATTTTCACTGGTTTGCAGACCCACCTGCAAAGATCTATTCCATGAAAGTAGCTCAGAAACAATGCCATAAAGCAAAATGTTTGTCCAGACAAGTAAGTTTTCCATCAAAGTTACTGCTAAAATGTAGTCTATGCAGTGTAACTGGGATGTGAGTATCGCTTGTACTACAGAACAGACTGAACTATTGCAGCTGCTGTGGGTATCAAGCGCAGTGAATATAACCTGTGATATGTCCTGAAGATTGAGTAAATAGTTCCATGTAATGTTAGGCTTGAAGATGTCTGCTGATAATGCTGTCTTTCGGGCTGTCATAGTTCTCTTCACCTCCTTTTATATTGCAAGACCTGGGCATTTGGAATAATACTTTTCTATGAAGTATTGAATAATTCAGAAATAGGATAATTTTATACTGATTTTTTCCAATCATATTGATGAGTTGTAATTACTTGTTACTCAAAATGCAACTCTAATTCAAATCCATTTCCACTAAAGATCACGTTTGTGTATCATTCTGTGGAGTTTTGTTTGTTCTTCATGCATTTCCATTTCATGCACTATGAAAGACCAAGGAAATATTACATGACATAGAAATAGAGGTAGAAAATAACTGGGTCCAAAATTCTGGTTCAGACCAAGTACCTACTATAGTTTTCAAGATGGTTTTCTGCATTTTCATTCTAACACTCTTATTTATGTAAGAAAATCAGTTAAATAAAATAGTTTACTTAAATATGCTAAAAACCCCACCATATATTGGAAAGATATATATATATATATGTATATCAGGAGACCCATGTTCCTCTCTCTGCCACAGGCTCCTCCTGTGACCTTAGCCTTGGCCATTTGGAAGTCTGTCTTCTCATTCTGAAAAAGGGCAATAGTTTTCCTTCATGAGTGTTCTCTAGCACAGGCCCAGGTTCCCCATGTAATTACAGATCGTCCATGTTCCTTAAATTGCTTAAAGGTGGATATCACCCCTTGGGGTGAAAAATTCTAGCTCTAGATCCTGCTTATAACAGGCACTCTCCTTGAGATGCAAAGAGGGGACATAGATGGAGAACAACAGAACTCGGCTCCATGGCTGAGCACTGGAGGAATAGTCTCTGATGATGGTAGATCTTTAGGACAACCTTGGGGACGTACTAAGATACGGGTCCTCCAACCAGTAGTCAGGTTTCTCATTTCTCTCCTTGCTTGAATGAGCCCTTAGTACAGGCAGACTCACCAGAGCTTTTCCTCCACTTGAAGCTGAATGAACATAAAGGTGAATGACAATGTGTTTGTACTTCCATGACTTTGTTCTTTCCCCCTCTTCAGTTTTGTCAAAAAGAACAGTGACACTGACTGATTTGAGTTTCTTTCTTTATTCTAAAGTGGAACTACTTACAAGTTTACTGGTCAATTTTCTAAAGTGCTGGTAGATCCTTGTTGCAAATGGGACCAAGCACTCTCAAGCAGGTAAAGCAATAAAAATGTAAGCAGTGTTTCCCTGCCACAACTGAAGCAAAGAAAGAGGCCACCGTGCATCAAGCAGGAAGATGAAAGCCCTGCCAGCTATTAATGGGGACTAAAGTGTACAGCAGCACGCATTTCCACCACAAGCTGAAAAGACCTTGTGTGAAGAAGCATGGAAATATCTTTTAACAGTGTAGTTCCCTGTTAATGCCACTCTCAGTTTTCAAACACTCGTATTCATTAGATGTATTGTTATTAGCCATAAGGCACTTTATGGATGTTAATTTAATGGGTTTATATTTTTACTGATGCTTTGATGTTTCCAAAGACCTGCAGATGTGCTGCACATTTAAGTCACAAACTCAGGGCAGCCCAGAATTAATTGAGAAAGCCAGCTCAAAAGCAATGACACTGTTTTAGCTGTATTCATGCATTCACTCTCATGCTAACGTAAGGATGTCTGAAGATATTGAGGCTTCACCTATGGTTGTGGGAGGTCAGAAGCAGCTGTACAAACTGTTGTCTGTCCTGGGATTAGCTGAGAACCTACGTGGCCTCTGTCATAAGATAGATGAACCCAGGTGCTGGTAAGGGAGCAATGCACAGGGGCAAGACTCCTGGAGATGATATTCTGCTTTTTTGCCTCTCCTGAGCAGCATCACTGACATCACTGCAGCTTTGCTGCTGCATTTTACTGCCCCTTATTAAGGGACAGCTTCAAAGATACATACAAAGGTTTTAAAATCAATTCATGATCTCAATGCAGATACACAGACAGCTTGGTCTTGTCACCAGGTAACAGATAAAAACTCAGTTGAAACTCAGTACTAATGTAAATACTCAGAGATATGTTTTAGGTTGTGTTATATGTTTAGCCTTTAAAAGTTTTTCTGTGTACATGGCACAGTGTTTGTGAAATTGTACAGCCTATTGTGTGAAAACTGCTGGTACATTTAACCATGGGCACTTAAGTTGGGAAATATGTATTCCAGATATGTATTCAAATAATTTTTAAGTGATGACTACGTTTAGTCATATCTGTCTGCACTGACTTTTTTCTGACAATGGTTCTAGTGTTGTTATCTCTTTACTACTATGATTTACTTCATATATTCTAAGATAGGATTGCAGAATTTGCTATGATTCTGCTCAAGGATTTCAGATGTGAAGTTTTGTTGTCCAAAATCACAAATACAGCTATAATGGAGAGATTTATGCAGTTTCTCAATGCTTCTGCAACCAGAAAAAAAAGAACTTATTGCTGAATTATTTTAGTATGATATTCAGCTGTTGGCTATAGTGTGTGATTCTTTTTATGGAAGCAAACTGTTGTGCAGAAACTAATATTCCATGGAGAGAAAAAGACTAAGCTGAGGAGCACAGGCATGGTGGTGGTGGAGAGAAAATACCTAATCCTGTTTCATACTCATTTGCTGCTTGAATTTCCATTTGCAGACTCAAAAACCTCACACAGAAGGTACTTTCAAAATTAACTCTCCTTCCAGGGGGTCTAGTGTAATAGTACTTAAGCAAGCTTTTCTGAGTCGAATTAGCTGTTTCAGTTTTATGTTTGGCTTCAGCATTCATGTAACTGTCTCTCTAGGCTGAAAAGCTCCATTTCCCTACCAGTCATGCTCTCTTTGTACCCTCTTCCCACTACAGAGCTGGGCAACCTTTGACAGCCTGCTCCTGGCAGCTGGATTTTCACCTCTGTGCCAGGTTCTGCTCTTTGTACATTCTTTAAGCCAGATCATTGTCCAGGAGGTCAGAATAGATAGTCTGGGGTTTCTTTTCAAATGTCATCCAAAATGGATATTATAAGGGACCTCTCCAGTATATTCTGTAACATATTCTGTAAAATATATATAACCAAGCTGGTTATATGACTCCTGTCTGCTACCTGTTTGCAGGTACCTGTTGTTTCTCCCCCTATTTTACTCAAATTCCTAATGCAGCACTGCTCCGAGATCCCATGCTCTTGAAACCACCAGGATTGTATTTGTAACCACGGCCCATCTGGTACAGAAGGAAAAAGGAACTTTCTGAAACAGTAAGCTTGCTCCACCTGCATGGAGTCTTTTCATTTTACACTCTGCTACCAAATCCTAGATGTAAAAATTTAAATACTACCTGCAGAAACGGAGCATGGTGTGCCTGTGGCTTTTACCATTGCAACTGTGCAATTATTAATTTAATGAAAAATAAACTTATTTATTTATTTACTTTCTCCAAGATCACAATCAGTCTTTAGATAATCAAGAATAAATGTGCATTTCAAGGGTGTTTTATCCTGAGGTCTGCTAAAGCACTTCTGAAAATTTCATAAAGTCAAATGACTTTCAGAGAAAAAGGACTTCATATACTTTTTTATTACAGAAACCAGTTCAGTGATATTAGACAGTAGCTTACAGAAGTCCCCTTGCACATCAGGAATGAAATCCTGATGTCCCCTTGTAAAGAGGGAAATCTTGGGCTCTAATTCTTGTTCTGAAAAGAGCACAGGTATCTTCAATTAAAATTAAACAGAAAAAAAGATAAAAAAACCCTGTGTACTATTGTGAGCAGAAACCTGAAGCTATGCCTCTTAATCATTTCCAGAAAGCATCTTTACTGAAGGGCAAGACAGTCAAGCTACCTTGTTATTCCTTACCTTGTCCCACAACTCATGCATTTCTTTTCTGTACCCTCTCCTACTTACACCATGGTGAATATTGTCCCACCTTCCCCATTCCAAACCCACTCTGCCAGACTATATCCCCGGATTTGGGGAACAAGGCATTAAATCAATTGATACAAACATTCAGTTGACAAGACCTTGGTGCACCTGAAATTCAGGACTTCTCCTGACTAAGCTGGCATATGAAAGGATGCTGCCACCTATTCTGTTTGTGATCTTGTACTGAACATCTGACTCATTTTCATTAACTTTAAGCAACATGGAAACTGTTTGGTCTAGATAAATACCAAATAAGTTCTGTAATTCAAATCCTCTGCACTGAAAAACAGTATAAAACCAGTATTTTAAAATATAAAGCAACTCAGGTTAAACCTTGGATGAAATTTGCTGCAAAACTGATCGCACAATATAATTACAGGCACATGAATTCTGTATTACTACTTAATGACTGACTTCTCATAAAAAACTGAATTTTATTAGAAGCACATTTACTAAAATGTTTACAGTTGTGGTCTCATTCAGGGCCAACTATAGAAATAATCGCTTTGATTTGTGCGGTTGTTAGACCAGAGTAGCAGTGGCTTTATAAAAGAAGTGTGCAGCATGAAAGCACAAAGGGAAATAGAGTATTTTAGTGTGAACGATACTCTGTTTTTGCCATTTCAACGCATTTCTGAATTTCAAAGGACAAATCCCGCAGTGTATGTATTTAACTGGCGAACTGAGAGGAACTAGTAACGGCTCAAAGAGATGAAACTGTCCTGGCAGAGGTAGCTCAAACGCAAGCCGAGAGCTCCATCTGCTGCTGGGCTGGGCCAGGGCTGCAGGAACGGGACGCTGGGACAGCCCACTGCTCCACCGTTCCCTGGGCTTTAACGGTGTTTTAAACATGTAAAGGTGTCTTTGTTAATTAGGAATAGGAATAGATCATAGAAAAACTTCTTTTCCCTTCTTCTAGTCCCTTTATTTTATTATTATTATTTTTTTTTTTTCTTTTTCGTACCTTCCTTTTTACATAAAACCAAACCTCTCTTGGGCTTCACCCAAGAGCTGGGTATCTCACTGCAATACACTGTGCATATATAACATTTACAATACCTTGCAGTCTGTACCTGCTGTACTGCTGTCAAGACTTATCCTCTACCCCCAAAACTGAAGTGGCAGTCTAAACATCCTACCACTGACATTACTGGATATTATTCTCAGCAGCCTTTTCTGAAACAGTATCTTGAATTCTGCAGCACTAAGGTGTCCTAATTTATTACACATAGCCTCAGTTTTGTGAATAAATGCTTGGTTTTGTGAGTCTGCAAAGCCTTCTATAAGACCCAATAAAAAACAAGTATATTCCTCACCAAATTCTCATTGCTGAAATTGATACCTGGATGGATAGCTAACCTGCACCTCCTGTTTGAAAATGAACCAATTTCCTAGAAATGCCATCATTTCATCTCTCTCCCTGTGTATGAGACAAGATGACAGCAATGACAATAGCTAAAGCCGTCGGGGTTCTTTCATTCCCTCAGATGTTTAAGAGTTGCATGAAATGTGCTTTGCTTTGTACTTTAGCACTTAGAATAAGTTTCAGTTGGACCACTCAGGTATCAAGAAAATGAACTCAGTGCCTGGATTCCTGGGAACTCCTGTCCAAAGTGTGGGGATAGTCGTTGTAGCTGTGTGACAATAAGGAACATTAATTCCCATAGGAAGCATATGCTACTGCTTTTAAAAGGTTATATAACATCAAGCCTTTACCTTAAAAATAGGAACAAATAATAAAAGGCAACAGATAAATAAGGGCCTAGGGGAAGAAAACATAAAAGAATAGGAAAAATTTGCAACAAAAGTATGGAATAATCCTGAACACATATCCTTTATAATTAATTATATTATTAGAAGGATTGAAGGTGTTCTGGTGCCATCACTAATGGCTTTCCTATAAATTCTTTTAATTACAGAGGAAATATTACATATAAAACTAGACTTCTTTTCCTTTTCCCCACCAGTGTAATTCTTGTCAACCTACATTTTATATGAATAACACGCAGCCTTAATGAAATACCCTCTAGCAAAATGTACACACAAAGCTTTCCAGCATGAGATGCAATCACGTATTTATTCTGAAACTAAGCTGTGATTCTATCCTATTGGCTTCATTGAGCTTGGTGGCAATTTTAAGAAGAAAAAAAAGCTTTTCCATTTGTTATAATGCAGACTATTCTGGAGTTAAAAAATTTAGAATAAGGTTGAAAAAGAGCCAGTAAGTAAGAGTGTCCTGGATCTTACCTATGTCATTCAAATGGAACAGAGCAATGGAGTGGGTGCTGCAGTCATAAATTTGCAACTCACTCCTTTTCCCAAAGGAGAATGATAAGAATAATTAGCAATTAATTAATAATTAACTAGTAATTTGAAATACGCTATTAAAATGAAGGAATGTTAAATGCTGTTGTTACCCATGAAAAGTTAAAAGGCAAGGCACATGCATTTGGGCTGTGTTTCTGAAATGTGGGAATGAATTCTGCAGATGAACTTGTTGCTGAAATAACACCACTTTTTGGAACTCCTGTAGGTGCAAGGACTAATCTCCTATTATTTATCTGTATTATAGTAATTTGTGTGTTCACAATAGTAGTTACAGACTGAGAAATCTTTTCTGATGTAGGAGTAACCAACGCACGGTTGCAAGTGAGAAACCAGTCAGTTTAAATCTCTAACCCTGGAATGGGGCAGGAGTGCTTGTGTGTTCAGGTACATTTGAGAAGCCTTTGAAGAAGAGCATTCTCAGCTCCTAGCTCCTGGGGGTTTCTGCATGGGTCACGATTGCAGTGCAAAGAAGGGGCCTTTTTGGGGTGGAGGGAAGGTTTTAACAAGGCCAAATAGATCAGGTGTGTCTTGGAAGGGCTGATTCTCCTCTGTTAGTCTGCTCCTAGAGAGTTTCTCAACATGCAAGAGGACATGCCAGAGCTTAAGTGCTTGAGGTGTTGGTTGTCCATGAGCCTAACATTGTAAACATTTCCCAAATAATAAATCCAGGGAATTCAGTAATTTTTCCATTTTGTACCTTGAAGATCTGAAGCCTTCTACAATCTGCCTGTAGATAACCTGAGCTCAGAATAATTTTAGACTACTCGCAAATCCCATAGTCTCTTGCAGGAGACGTTGGTGAAGACTTTCTAGGAAGGAGCCAGTTGATCAAGTGGTATCACCAGCTGACACCATGCTTAAGGCCATGTTGGTCTGCAAGTGGTGTTACTGATGTTACTTTTCTTTGCAGGACTGCCCGGCGAGCCAGCTTTGTGGAAACAATCTGTGGATCCCTGGAGGTACAATTACCCCATCATGTGAATGTGCTTGGCAGTTTCCATCTATCCCAGCTGGTAGCACTGTCCCCATTTTACAGGTTGGAAAACCCAATGCACAGAGCAGCAAACCATCATGTTCACGTTTATTCACAAATGAATAGAGAATAAAAATATTAATGTTCTTCCCTCCCCCTCTGCTTGCTCTCTTCTAACTTCTGCCACATTACTCCTAATTTCAAGCATCTTTATTAACTGTGTTCACTGATTTCTTTTTATACCTCTAATGTAAGTTTTACAAAGCATTTCAAATAATCTTTAAGTAGTGGGTCACTGTATAAAGATGCTCTGTCACTGTTGTTATTTTAACCTTAACCAGGCTACTGAAAAATTACTTTTAGTCTCTTTCTCTCCAGATTGTTGTACACCAAGAAAACAAACACAATAGCAATATATTCTATCAACTGTAGGTTTAACCTCACTAGGCACGGATTTTATTTCAGAAGTGAAAATTAGAATTTGGTTCTATTTGTTCCAGAGTCCATTTATCTAGTCACCATCCACATTTACAACAGTAAATTACAGCCCAGATTTGCTGCCTAGTAGCTAATGACCTGCTTTGACTGGCTGATGTTCTTCTGGCAGGCCTTAATTGTAATTTTATCTTTAAAGTCCCATATGTTGGCTAAATACTCCATTGTGTACAGGATAATAGATGGTTCCAGGGAGACTACAATGCTGTAATTTTTTGGAGACAGTCTTTTAACATCATAATACATGAAAATGCTGACTGATTTCACTTTACTATCAATGAGTAGTTTTAATCCGTGATCTTATAGGATTCAACTAAAAATTGTTAGACATAAAAGCTTTATAGTTCAAGTCATAGAAGAATTACAGAAAAATATACAGTATAAGTAGTAGAATTCAAGAATTCTTAAAAAATGTCCTTCTAGTATTAAATAAAATTTTCTATATCCTTAAAACCAGTCAAAATGGAACAAAATAACAAAAAACATTAATAAACTAATTAAAGAAAGGACAGGCTCCAAAAATATGTCAATGGGCATTCAGTGATGGTAACTTTTTATAGTTCACTGTTCTATCTCCATCATGCACATTTTTGCATGTATTTAGCTTGCTATATTTTATCTACCTATATACACCAAAATTTTAAGTAATTTACAGGCTATTTGCAAGATATCAAGTGGCAGCCTCGGTGTTTCTTGTTCTTTACAGTTATACTCAGTTCCAACCTTGTTTCCACTCTAAAAAGAAACTCTCATTGGAAATTTTTATCTTACTAATTTTTCACTGTGTAACAAAATAAATGTGCATTTTAAATCCTTTATAAGCAACATGTATTGTATATCCAGTATCTATGTACAATACTAATATATTGAAGTGAATGAATAGAAACTGAATGACGTGTTTCAACTGACCCAAATTATTTTTTCCCTTAGGCAATTCAGTTCATATTTTGGAGACTCTTTGGATCCAAAACTTGAAATCAGAACCAAATTTTACGGTAAAATTCCTCACTGTGGAAACCGTGGTTTGATACAATCTTGGTCAATAATTTGTGGTTGGTGCTTTTATTTTTAACTATGAAAACATTCCTTTCAGTTTCAGGATTGTGGACTTGTTTCTGTTTCTCTTTAATTGGCCAATTCTCTTTTTCCCTATTGCTTTCTCTTTGTCCTGTCTTTCACACTGCCTCCCATTATTAGAACAGCCGATCTTTAGAATATTTTTAGAATGTTACATAACTAAGTATGTTATTAATTCCCACCCCTGGAAATAGAAATGAACTGTTAACCTTGTTCCATTGCTGAAAACCTGAGGTGGCCAATTCCCAGACATCTCAGACTACCAAAGTTATCTGGCAACTCTTGCAACAAACTTTAGAAGAAAGATGCTTGTTGGCATCTTGCTTTATTAAGTATTGTCCAGTTTCGTTTGGAGAAGAGGGGTCAACTGCTACTGTCCATAAAGGTTCCTGACCCACCTTTGCACTATGTCTGTGCTCTTCCTTGTTGTGTCATTCTTGGTCTCCCCTGAAGTGCAGAGCCTTGTTAAAATAAATCATCAGTGGGTTAACCATGGATGGCCACCAGGTGCCCACCAGGCTGTGCTCTCACTGCCCCTCGACAGCAGGACAATGGGAGAAAATGTGATGAAAAGCTCATGAGCTGAGAGAAGGACTGGGAAATCACTCACCAATTACCATCGTGGATAAAACAGATTCAGCTTTGGGGAAATTAATTTAATTAATTGTCAATTAATAACAGAGTAAGACAGTGAGAAAAACAAAACTGAAACAACCTTTCTCTCATCACTCTCTTCTTCCCATGAGTCTTCTACCTCTTACCCGCTTCCTGAGCAGCAGTCTCCTCTTTTTGGAATTTTGGCCATGTTACTAGACACTGACCTTCTCACATGAGAAATGCTTTGTACATCACGGACTCTCAGTCATTCATTCACTCCTTGCTTAAAATCACACAAAAGATTGTTGCAACATCACGAAGAGCAAGCAATAGACACTGTCAGTTTAGAGCTTGGTTGTATAACAATGTTATTTAAATTCTTTAGTATACGAAGACAGTAAAATGTGGACATGAAATTCCTATACACTGTTTAAAAATATTTTATACTATGTATTTTTTAAAAATTATTAGCATGAGTCATGTTCCCTTGGAATTACAGCAAAATGTGTATTGTTTCCTTGACATCATTTAGTAATTTTGGAGTAGCATGTTAAAGCAAAATTGCTCATCAGCAGAATTAATGCTGGAAATTTTACAGGTCTTTGTCACAGCCACTATGTTATCAAGTCATGATAAAGATAAGTCAGGAGGATGAGCTGAGTAATTGGTCACAAGGGCCAACATCCAAAGATAAAAAGTCTCTTTGTATACAGGATATATTGCCCCAAGCTGGTTTTACTGTGTAATTTTTGCAGATTTAAATTCTTGCATTGACAGGTTTTTCTGAAGAACTGCACTTTTGATGATAAGTGCTGCAGAAGCTCCTGTAGAAGGAGGTTAAGGAAAGAAAGGGGCAGGCATGATAGAGAAAACTGAAGACAGCAGAGCCTAATGGAGCACAAAATGAATTTTCTCTGCCAGGGGCAGCATTTGGCAACAAGGGAAATTCACAAGTATTTTGAGGCTACAGAATTTGGGACCTTTAGGGCTCTGTCTTATTATCAAGATAGTTGCTTAGTCCAATTACAGAAAATATTCCAGCCAACTAGCTGACACCAAATGACAGTAGGAATGAAGACAAAGAGCAGAAGATTAATGCAGAAAAAATAAAAATGAATCTGGTTCTAACAGCCATACTCGCAAGCATACCCATACATGAGCGCTCCGAAAATTTCCAGTAGGTATAGTTGTTTCCATCTTTTTTTTTGTTATCTTCCTTACTTTGGATGGAAATTTGGACCTCGGAGCACTGGTGCAACCAGCTCTTGCATTTTATCCGGAAGTAATTTTAGAAACTACTCTGTTTGCTCCACTGATGTCATACAGCAAATGATTTCCTCAGGGACTAAGTTCAAGTGTGGACTGATGGACTCAGTTTTGAGTATCTGGCCTTTGTCATCTCTGTAACATCACTTTAATGTATGTAGTCAGAAAGATTTTAATAAATCACATACAAATGATATTAATGTCAAACAGACCACCCACCTTTCCGGAAGTTTAATGAAAACACACTTAATACAGATTTTTCATTGTGTGATATTTATTTAAATCAGTAAAATCCACTTAGAGACTATAACCGTATCTTTGTTACAGTAACATGGCATTGCTTGACATCATTATGAAGTATTTATGACTAGCTGAGTGACTTACTGTGCTTTTATCAAAATAACATGTTTGGGCTTCTTTTGAATATGACAACATGTTTCAGAACGTTGAATATGAAAAAAACAAGAAAATTCCCATTTGATATATGTATGTATTTATGGGCTACTCTCTCATCTTTAATTCACGAACTGGGTCTCTCTAACTCTCATATTTCCTTCTAGAGAAGGTGGCAAGCTGGACCCTCAGCTTAATTTGTAAAAGTGCTGCTTGCTGGGCTGTGTGTCAGGACACTGCTGGAGTTGGGCACTGCTGCGGCAGCACTGGGGCTGCTGTGAGCCGCCCACAGCTCATGTGTCAAACACACCTTCCGCCTTGGTAGCAAAATCAGAGACTTAATAAAAAGTCTGGAACTTCATATTATAACTTCATGGCTTAAATCTTATATTCTTATAGGAACATCCCAATTTTACATACACTGTAAAAAAACCAGGACTTAGGGATTTCAGGGCATGAAAAGCAGTTTGCAGTTCCAGATGGTTTATAAGGTCTGTTAACACTCAGTTTCACCCTCTAGTGTAGTTTTTTGAAACTGTCCCCAGCCTAACAGCTGCACAAGAATCCAGTGACAGAAGGGAATACTTGATGTGTTTATAAATGAAATACAAAATGTTTTCTATCCTTAGGGAAACAGATGAGCATCTCCAGTCAAACATGATGCTATTATACACCAGAAGAAAAAAAAAAAAAAAAAGGAAGACGGATCTTTCAGTGTATTTTGGCTTCATATATCCCACCACGCCATTGTTTCATTTGCCACACAGTTCTCCCTGTTCCTAATTAGGTGCCTGCCTGTCAGAAACACTCCTCCTTTCTGCCTCCTCTCAAGGGCATAGAGAGGTACCAGGGCTTGTGCCATGAGTCTCTATGCCGTGGCAGCGGGATTGGCCACCGGGTGTCACTGTTGGACAGAAATAAAACTTCGGCAGTCTAAAAACTCCAGATACTTTCTCTGCTTGCGTGCTCGAAGATGCAGGTTTCTTTCTAAATTCATCTTCCCCATCTGTCCCCTCATTAGACGGAGTTTTAAAGAGTATTTGTGAGTGGATTGTTCTGGCTGTGAATGGATCTTTTCAGGTGTTTGTTTGTTTTGTTTTTTGTTTTCTTTTAACCCAACAAACCAAAGGCAAGGGGAAAAAGAAAAGAGAAAACCAAGAACTTCTGTATATTCAGGAGATGCTCTACTGCTATAAATTGTCAATTAGTTTTATTTTCTGTCATCAAAATCCAAACTGGAGATAAAAATCCTACAATTGCCTGTGTGGAAGGAAAAAATAGCACTGAATTTACAGGTAAAACCTGTTCCTCCGGAGTTTTTAGTGTTAGATTTCTAATGTTTTTCAGACCAGCTCAGGGCCTACTGAGGCTTGCAGCTAGATGTAAGGGAAAAACCTGATCAGAATTTGTCCAAAAGTCAAAAAAAAAATCTCATTTCTCATACTTGCCTATTTAAAAAGGAAAATTACTTTGCTACTCTTAAGAGGGATGATACTGTGGTACAGATTCACAACCTCTTATCTAGATGGTGAGAGGAAAGTAGAAAACAAAATGCATTTTCTCTCATAACAGGTAACATAACTGAGTGACATGCCCTTACAGTCAACATTTCAGAAGTACAACCAATTAATTAAAAAAGGGGTAGTAACCCAGAAAAAGAAGATAAATTCATCCCAGGAAAATGAGAAAATGAGGACAGTACCTCAATGAAATGTACATTCTGAGTGGAGTAAAATCATTGAGTGTGATAGAGATCAAAGGATTTATTGCCTCCTGTCTAATAGCAATGGAAGGATTTATTGCCCCCCAAACCTGTGGCTTCCAGAAGAATGTACTTCCCCCAGTGTCTGCTACATGTGGATAAATTCCTTCCCTCACAGGCCCTCTAAAATGTGGAAAGATTTACTTCCTTCTGAACAGCCTGCCTCAAATAAGCAGCTACAAAGTATGACACAGATGGTGCATTTTCCTCTTCTTTGCAGAGACAGTTTCACAGAAGAGGCCTAAAAGCAAGTAAACATTTTTTTCTGAGTTTAAAAAAAGAAATAGGATGTAGGGAATAGAATGAAATATTATGAACCCATAGAGGCTGGTGAGAAAGACTTTTGAAGTAAGGTATTACTTGAAAACAATGACAGAAGGTAATCTAATATGACAATTCAAAGGCAAGATCATCAATTATTATATATAGGTATTCCACTTTATAATGAATTTTATAGTATCCTAGAATAGTTGTGTAATGTAGCCATGATGATTTAAGGCTATAACCAAAGCAAGGATCACGGGGGCTTAATATCTTCATTTGTCTACTCACACAGCTGGGAAACCAGGCAAGAGTTCAGCCATCGAGGACCTGCTTCAGGACTAAAAGAAACAGCAAATGTTAAGCCACAATTTTGCAGCTTCTGTTGCAAATCTGGTTTGTGTGCCCAAAAGCAAGTTTGCATTTTTCCAGCTACATCATTGGGCCAGTAAAAGATATTTACTCTGCCCATAAATCTTTCCTTGCTATCATTAAAATGTTAGAATATGTTTAAAGCTTTCAGATGTTACTGGTTGTTATGTAATAAAGAAGTTGATTATACATAAAACACTGCTTTTGTGGAATAGCAGTCAGGTTCAAAGAACCAGTAACTTCAGAGACTATGAGGATAAATGAGAGCTTGAGCAAAAAATGGAAGCTGAATTTGAGCATGCCTCAGCTAAGTAATTCTGTCTGCTGTTGGGCTCTCCAGATCAATTCCCCGCTGCCAGGAGTTATTAGAGGCCAGGAAGGTGGAAGCACACAGCAGAGGTACTTGGTCAGGATTTTTTTCTTTTTAAACTTAAACTCAACTATTCGTGATACTGAAGTTGCAGTGATGTTTACTGGGAAGAAGTTTCCGTGCTAGGATGAATATCTGACAGATTGACATCAGGGATGATGTGTCTGTACTGTCTGATTCCCACCTGGCTTGGAATTGAGCCTGGCACACCTAAATGGCAGCTCTGGAGGTCTACCTGCCTAATTCCTCCTCTGGGAGTTGTAATAAAAATAGCTTGTAATAAAATGTGAAATATTCACCTGGCCAGTGAGAAACTGAGAAAAATCAATGGTTTAAATATCATGAACAGTGACTGCTTACAAGCAGTAAAATGGATCAAGGAAAAGTGGAAAGAAGTGAGGAAGTTTGAACGTCGGTGTAAACCATAGGAAACTGCTGATACAACTTAGCTGTGGGGTTGAAGAGAGCAAAAGATGACAACATTTTACCTGGACTTTCCACATCTCAGACAAATATGCCTGAGGTGGGTGTCATCTTCTTGTCATACATTAGCTTTTTTCTCATTTAGAAAGAAAAATAATTTAAGTCTCAGAAGGACACAAGGGCTGAGAAAACTATTTCCTCTTAGATCTGCTATGCAATATTTATATCACTTTTCTTGATATACTGGTAAGTAGCATATGATTCCTTGGATAAGTGGAGACTATTGCTTATGGACAACTGCACACCAGCATATGACAGCAGCATTGGCAAGTAGGAAAAATGCTGTGGAATGGCTAGTAGAGTAGATGGGGGCTGAAAAAGCTAAACAGGTCTCCCTTGCCATAGATTTTTTAAGGGAAATGTGCTTCCCCAGAAAAGTCTTTCTGGTACTACTTACTAGAAGGAACCCTCGGGCCAAGATCTTCATGTCGTTTTCTTCTTGCTTGTACGTTTGTGGGACCTGACTTTCCCATGAAAAGAATTGATTCCATGAAGTCAATTAAAAATCATACTATATAGAGAGGAGAAAAGTTGTAGTCATTTGCAAGTGAGCATAGGCACAACAAAGATCTCCAATGGGACTAATCTATCCTGGTAGCCTAGTTCTCACAGCTCAAGAGCTTCTGAACTAGCATCTTGTGGCAGTTGCACACTCCCCTCTCTCTAGCTTCCCCCCACCTCTTTCGGTGTGAAAGGTGCATGCACACCCCCACCATCTCCCCCAACACCTCCTGCTTCTCCTGCTATGGGGCAAGTTAACAGCTCCTTTTGTTTAACCATCTGTCAGTTAGCTAGGAGGGGGGAAGAGGCGCCAGAGAGTTGCGAAGTTTCTGGGTGCCCACAGCCAAAGCGGGGGAGTAGAGAAGCTTCTAGACTGCCCACAGCCAGATCTGACACGACTATAAACAGGGTCCACCGAGGCTGCCTCTTGTGTGTGTCCTCTCAGAGCAACGGGCCAAGAATGCTGTCATCGAGAGCCCTCCCCTTAGGCAGGATCACTGCCTACGGTAATCTCCCGGGGCTGGGACTGCCTCACCGCACCATGTGGGTGAGTGATAATCTACTTAATAGTTCCTCACTGCATAAGCGAGTGTATTTTCCTTGCCAATTTCCTCACAGGATTAGTGGGTGTTTTTCCTCACTAGACAAAGTGAGGGTATTCTGTGCTTAAATATGAGCATGTGTATTTGTTTCCTGACGTCAGGGATAGCTTTGACATTGTTTTTGTGAGCCACGTGTATGCATACTGTCGATCTCCATTGTTATTATTTGCTGCAGCCCAATAATTTCCTCAGCTGATATTCGAACCTGTATTTATGTTATTGGAGTGCTAAAACCGCGTTCCTTACTGGTTAATTTGCTGCACCTTTTTGATCAGATTAAAAGCTTGTTTTGGACCTTGTTGTCCACCTAAAACTAACTTTGGGGTGTCTCTGTGACACACCTGAATTGGTTTGTTAAGAACTAGCACAGACATCACAAAGCTACCTGGCAGTGTAAAAGTAGCCCTGGAGCAACAGGATGATGCTGTCCCGTTCCACTGCTGTCACTGGTACAGGGAGGTCTATTATTTGAAAATCAAGAAATAGGAACAAATACTGCCTAATTTTCACTTGCTGCCAATCTGGACTTGTTACTGTCTATTCTGCATACATATTGCAGTAAGCAGCCAAAGAACAGGGCGTGGGCAGATGTTGGTTCTCAGTCCTTCTCCACATCTTGCTATGTTGTCCCTTGACATTTCATTGTGGAACATCACAGATGAATATGAGAGAAGTGGCACCACAGAGCATGCAGAAAAGCAAAAGCTAACATTTACTGGCTAACTCGCTGGGAATGGTGCTACCTGAAATCCTGTTGTTGTGTAGATGTCAGTCAATCAAAATTCTGGAACCTCCTCTCTGGTGTGTGGTGGGTTGGTCACAGCTGGCAGCCAAACTCCCACCCAGCCTCTTGCTCACCCTCCTTTGCCCAGGTGGGACAGAGCTGGGGAACAGGAAGAAGAGTGAAAAAGCTCATGAGTTGAGATACAGACAGGGAGTTCAGTTACAAGTTACTGTCCTGGGCAAAACTAAGACTTGGGGATAGCTGCAGCTCTTGAAGTGGGGCTCTTCCCCAGGTGATGGTCTTGGTCACCATCTACAGTGGCTGGGCCAGACTAGTATGTGCCTAGCCTGACATAAGGCTGTGAAAGGGACAGGAATGTTTAGAGGGGAGATGAGACCTTTTAATGTGTTTTTGAAAATCTCTTTCCAGAACCTTGCATGTGTAAAACCTTTTACCTTTTGTAAAACCAAGCATACAGCTGCCTGATGATGGAATCATAGAATCATTTTGGTTGGAAGAGACCCTCAGGATCATCGATTCCAACCCTAAAGCAACACTTAATAAATAGCAACACCTTATCTCAAAATTCAAGTAAGAATCAGATCAGAGAAAAAAATTATTCAAAACGAACACTTGGAGTTGTCTTCAAGTTGCTATGTAATACTGAAAAGAGCATACTAGTGAGTGACTGCATTTTGGAAAACTACATTACATAGATATATTTCTTGTCTGTACATATCACTGCTATTGTGTTTGTTGTTTTATTTTTGCTTGTGTTTATGTATCTACACACAGACACATGGACATTTCTAACCAGAGTAATGCAGAAACTGGATTTCAATATAGACTAGTTTTCAGCTCAAAAAAGCAATTTTTGAGTGATAGAATATTTTGAAAAAGTATATATCTCTCAGCCTGCATGAGCACACTAGAATATTTTGATGACAACTGTAGTCCAAATGGCAAGGTCCTGTTACAGGGAATTAATCACAGATGTAGTCCCTAGGCCAAATTATGACCGAAAGAAGACTGAAAATAAAATGTTAAGAAACAGCTAATACATTTTAATTTATGAAACGCAAACTGGGCATGATCAGTGGTTTCTGACATATTTTTGCTTGCTAGTAGCACTGTGGGGCAAGGCAGGAGCCATTGGTGAAAACTTTCAGCTCCCATCCCCCTCCCCTTTGACAGCTGTTGACCACCATTTCTCAATCGGGTTCACTTCTTCATCATGTCAGTGAGCTTCAAAACTTTTCTCCAGATGGCTGTCGAAGTTGGGAATGACTACCACAAGCTACATATTAAATATCTGAGCTCCTTGCGCAAAGCTTGAGCCTGCAAATTCATGTAGCCTTGTTTTTCCTGGGAGGCATGAGTGGGTGGATGCAGCTGGGACAGGGAGAAGTCAGGATGAAGTGTGGAGGAACAGGACAATGACAGCAATGGCATGTGAAAACCATGGAAGCGAAAGGATTGCCATTGATTTCTGTGGGATTTGAAGCAGCTCCTATGCCCCATGTTACTTCAGATAGGGACAGACCTTCAAGGTCGTACAGGTCCTTCCTCTTGCCTGTAGAGTGTCCCTCTGGACCTTCTGCTCCGTGGCACACATGCCCATGCAACAGTGTCTCTGCCCACAGTACCTCTGTTCTCTGGGAATATTGCCAAATTTTCAGATCCCTGTAGAAAAGGTTGCGTGTCTTTTTTATCCTCCTGTCACAGGACCTTTGTCACTGAAGTAAAGGCAAAGAAAACACATTTTATTTTCTTGGGGATGGTAACTATTATTGCATTTGTACTGCTGTGAGGTCCTCGATCCTGGAGGTATTACATAAACCGAGACCAGTTTTTTATCCCTATCAACAAGCTGCATTTTTTCCTGGACTCACTGGATAGGATCTAATCTTAAGATTCTTTGTAGCTGGTCAGAAGAATTGCTCCCTGATTACTGTTAAACACTGTTGGTAATTTATTTGCAGATTACTAAATGAGTTTAGATGCTTGCATCACATATGGATATCTAAATGTGGACATATAACCTTAGGTATTTTAACCTTAAATTGAATCACTCATTGTTCTTCAGAAACTTTCTTGTAACTGTTCTGAAGCAGTTTTTTCATACCACGTTTGCACTCTCCATTTCACCCCTTCCAAAAAGCCAAAGTAGAAAAATCACATAAATAACAAGAACTGCCATCCACTTATGTGTTGTTTCACTTGCAGCATACATACTCCCAGCCACACTAGTTGTAGAAGACTTCTGAATTTCTTCAGTATATAATGAGTCTATATTAAAATACAGCTTATCAGAGCTCAAACTTATTTCCTCTTCATTTAAGCCTAGCTCTAAATCATTCTCTCTTGATGTGTTGGAATTTGGCCTTAGCTTGCTTTATTTTTCTGGATTTATTAAACAGTGTGCCATCCCAGTATTCAACTTAAGTTATCCAAGCAAAAGCAAAGGAAAACCTCCAAGCTTTAAATAGTATCCTACCTGCAATGTGTTAGTATCCCTTCATAAGGCACAATGTAGCCATTTCTAGGAGATGATTGCTTCCAACAAGATCTTGTTTTGTGTGTCAGTAAGCCTGGGATACTAGGAAGATCCAGTTCTGTCATGTTGAGGGTGTGTGGCAATTTAAGTACCGCTTCCATCGCATGAGCCATGAGAATGCAGGAGCTTCTGGCTGATCTGTGGGAGGTAGGGCATGGTGTCTTCAGTCCAACCCTGTCACACCAAGGCATGGTGGGACACCTTCACTTCAGTGTGAAGCTATGGTTGCCAGTGAAGTGTGACCAGAATTCCCCCTCTCTGAAGGACATGGTGTCTGGTGGGTCTTAGCCACTCAAGATTTTTTGTGAAGGTTATAGATCATGAAAGGACAGCAAACCCTGCTGTAAAGTGAAGGATCCAGCTGTACCAATACTGAACAAGGTGAGAATGAGTTCCATTACTGTGTACCGTGGCCATTTGACTTTAATAATGTTGTGATCAAACCCACATAACTGCAATGAAATGCAGTGTTGGGATAGTGGTTCTCAGATGTTTACTCCAGGCTCTCCCTGTGGATGCTGACTGGATATGACAAAATTATACTGAAATAGAGAAAAGATGTTCAAATCTGAAGGAAAGCTTGCATATCCAAATGCTTCTCTGCTTTGTTTTGATTCTTTCCCCCCCAGCTGAATCAGTGGACTATTATTTTTCCTACAAACCTTTGTTTCATGAAAAATGTATGGCTTCATAACAATCAGTTAATATCTATGTTCCCTACAGGACAGCCAAAACAGTATACAGACACTTTGCTGCCTGATAGCTTGCATATTATTTATTTGCAGTTTCTATTACTTATTACTATTTTATTTGTACTTTTTAGTATTTTCCTCCAAGTAGTAATATGATGCAAGCCAAAACTCGATGGAGAGACAAGAAGGACTGCTGTGTTTCACTAACATTAGACAATCCTCAGAAAAACCATCTAGTTTATACAAATACGAGATTAATAGCATCTGTGAGCTGAGATTTAGGCTTTTAGTCTTGTTCTCTATCTGGTTTAGGAATTCAAGAAGCAGAAAAATCATCGTATCTGTTAGTCCTGGCCTGCTTCAGATCCAGTGAGTGGATCACAGTGATGCAGGACTGCTTAAGTCAAAGTGTTAAAATCTGAGTTAAAAATGAGCCCAGGTTTCTTCTAAGATGTAGCCTGGGTTTCCTTCATGTTTGTACCACTGTTCTTCAAGAAAAGCTCTGAGTAATTTTCAACAAGTTGTTTCATTGGAATTAATTCACTATACTTTGATATGTTCTGGGGTTGAATGGGCCTCGGAATAATTTATTTGTCAGTATCAAGAGCCAATACAGCTATTTCGATCTTGCTGCTGAATCTAAATGGATAGCATGGAGAGGGAATCACTTTTAGGATGGGCAACAAATGTACTAATATTTCCTGTTTTACCAAGCATTTCTGAAAATCCCACCATCTTCCAAAGTCTAACTAGGAAGACAGACCAGCTGGCTACCCACATGAGCTCTCTGGTGGGGACAAAGAAGCCTGCTGGTTATCCTGCTGAACCATTTGGCAGTGACAGCTTGCAGGCTTTCGGGTGTGCAGGCACAGGAGACAGGAGTTCAGGCCTGTTGGAAGCTGATTAAGTCTGGGTGCAGGGGAAAGGGGATGAAGCACAATCTGTGGTGTAAGTCCAAGGTTTCCAGCCAGGCTGTTCTACAGTGTCTTCTCCCTATATCTGATTTATTGTGTATCAAACATGAGTAGAACATACAATAGCACAGATACCTGTCTCTAAGGGGATAACCCTTTGACAACATGCTCCTGTTAATGACCAGTCCAAAACTTGGCTTGGTCCTCTCGGCATTCAGGTTGAGGTACTCGGGTAAAATCGGACATCTAATTTAAATACTGCAACAAGCCCAGCAAGAACCCTTAGTGCACTAGTTCAGTTCTAATAAATTAGTTTTTATTGGAGTCACAGGATAGTTGCACCGAGCTCAGCCAATCTGATCAGCACTTGCTCGGTGGAAGCCTGTCCATGGAGGGGGTTTCTCTAGGATCCTGTCAAATTTCACAGGTGATTCCCATCCGGGTCTCAGTAGAGTCCCTTATTTCAGTTTTTCTGCTCCAATCTTTTCAGTGATTCTGACTTGCAAGTGTGTCCTCTGCCACGGATATTAACTGGCCTCCTGTGCATTTCTAATCCCTCTAAGTTCTCAAAAGACAGAAGACTTGTTAGAGGTCTGTTTCATGTGGATTTGTTCAAGATATAAAGGGAAATGCAACAAATGTAAACAGAATCACTGCAAGGACTTGATATCCTTGAGTTCTAAACAGAAACTCTTCTTTACCAAGGCTTGTGGATGAAATACACCAATTATTTTCAAAGTCACAATTCTTTCTGATAAGCTAGAAAAGTGAGTCTTCAGCTGTGTCAGCTACTTGCTCAACCCCTATTTTAGGTATTGCCTAGTATTTAACAAACAAAAAATCTTAGAAAACTGGATAAACCATCTGGCATTTTCCAGTTTTAGCCTTATTAAAACAAGTAGGTCATATTTACCAAACCTACATATGAAAACAGAAAATACATATTTTATTTCTTGCCTGAAATACTGTTATTTAAACACAGTTTTAACTTTAGTGGAAAGAATCTGTCTAGGTGTTTTGATACTGCAGTTATACATTTTGAGATATATATTTTTTTTTTTTTTTTTTTTTTGAATGGTAAAGACAGTTTATACTGCAAAAGCAAAGAGATGTCCCAGACCAAATCAGTGTGCTTGCGAGGTAACCAAGACTGGTCCAAAGGGGACAATGTAGCAGAATCTGCTGTGACAAAAGGAGAAGTTTCTAATTCAGAAATTATCGATGAAGAAATAAGAATTTCAGAATAAACCAAGACAAGTGATCTGCCTTGAAATATGCACTAGACCTAAATACATAGAATTATAAAAAAGAAAATAAAAATTTTTCAAGGACACAACCTCCTGAACTTCCACAAAGCTCAGGAACCTGTTGAATGTTGGGTGGTTGCACACCTGTTGCACTGACATCTGATGAGAAAATAGTTTCCTGTACACAAGTACATTCAAATTGCCACACATTAACATAATGTTTAAAATGTTAATGCAAAAAATATCTCAGACATACAGATAGGTGATGCTCCCAAGCTCCATGTTTGCCAGCAGCAAAGCACTGCAGGAACTCTCTACACAAGACAAGCAGCCCTATCATCTGTGTCTCCCATTTTTTTGGCTTTGTTTTTTTGGCTAAACACCAGGTGGCTCAGAGCACTTGCAGTTTTTGTGCAGCTAACAAAGAGTGATAGAGCCCTGAGTGGTGTCTGAACACGTAGCACAAAGTGCCTGGCTTGCCTGCAGGGGTACCCAGGAGATGGAGCACTTCACTCACACAATACATGCTGGTGGGCCAGCACAAATGTTTTGGATCATGGGCTAACATTAATGGTGTAAATTATACTCAGTGGTAGTATTCTGGTATTGTAAGAATCCTAATGGATTTTATTTTTGTCACCGGACCTTGTATATTTGTAGTCTAACTTGATGATGCTATTTTAATGATGTTGGCAAGGCCAAATGTGTTGTAAAAGCATGTGTTACTTTTGCACTTTCCAGCAATATATTACTTTACTTTGTCCGAGGAATGGTATCAATGTGTTATTTTCCACCCACAAAGAATAAAATCTTGTAATGCATTCAGAGTTTTAAAAGTTAGTAAATTTTGTGGAACTAAACCATAACTTGGTCTTTGGAAGTGGATCTCTTGTCAGTATTCCAGAGCTGCTAAGACATTTTGCTGATGAGTCATGGTTTTTTCTTTTCAAAATCTTGCAGGCTTTAAAATGGAAATTAAGAAGGCTATTATAAAACTTTCTAAGAGAGAAAAAAATATGTGCCAGCACTGTAAAAGGCAGTTGTTCTATTGCTAGACAAATAAATTTAAATTAAGAAAGAGGAAAAAGGCATGTGAAAGACGGAATAGGATGCAGATAAAATATGGAATGAAAGCATACAAGAAAAAAAGAGACAGAAAGGCACATTCATGTTAATTTAGTGAAGGGAAAGATTAAAATTCGAAGTGACAAGCCTGTGTATCCAAAATGGCTTTCCTCTCGCATTTTTCAGCCTGCCTAGTGGCCCACTGCTGTGAGTCACGCTTGCTGCCTTCTTGCAATTCCCTGAAGTGCTACTGACTATGATTACTGCATGCAATCATATATTCTGTAACCATGATCTTTGTCTCGTTAGCTTTCACTGGCATATGAGACACAAGACTTGCTGAACTGCTGTCCTGGATTTAGGCACCTAGATTCAACCTCCTCACTGTAAGAGCTCTGAAAATGTTCATTCAAGGAGAAATCAGAATACAAAACTAGATCAAATCCCTCTTGAGTGAGTGGATTTTGGAGGAAGGAAGGTTTATGCCCTTGATATAAATGTAGCACTTTAGGCAGTAACAAGCCTCCCTGCCCCTAAGTGAAATCAGGACGGCCTAAAAAGATCTGAGAAGAATCAGCAGATATACATAGTCACTCCCACTTCCAGTTCATTTTAACTGATCTTTTCTTGCATATGAAAATCTGCAGATTAATGTCACTGAAAACTTTGAACCATGTGCAATGGTGAATATGTAGAAAGCAACAAAACCTTTCTGTAGTATCTTGTAGCTCCTGTGGAATCCACGATTCCATAGGAAAGAGGAGAGCTATGGCAATAAGACCATTCACAAAGTGAGTAGAAGACAGCAATTTGAATATAGATGAGTGCACCACAAACAGAAGTAGAGGAAATAAACAGAAGACATAGAAATTTAGTAGTTTTGATATGGACAGAATAGTTATGAATGTAACAGAAAACAAAAATTGTTGTTCTGATTCAGAAGAAAGCTCACATAGTTCTGTGCTCTTCCACTGATCAACAGCAGATGTTTAAAGACATAATGTAAGAAATAGAGCCGTTATATGAATGCTTTTCATACTATACAGTTCTAGCTTTGGCTTCAAGACAGTTCGGGTTTCAGAAAAAAATCCACATGGATTTTAGGACCAAAATGAAAAAAAGAAAAAGATTTTAAGTATGAAGAAGACCCTAAAAGAGTAATTCTAGTTAATGATAAGGCTCAACAGGAAGAAGTGTTCAAACACTGTTCTTGCTCTGTACTTAAAGACGGTGATGTACTTGTACAATGAGAAGACGATAAAGTACTGTCTAGTGTTGTCCTAATTAAGACCTGCAGAGGATGACATAGCCAAGCTGATCACTATTTGAATGATGTACCAAGAGAAGAAATGCAGAGACCTCCTTTAGAAATAGTCAAATACTTTTTCTTTCTATGTACATGTATGTAATTTTTGGGCTCATACCTTTGACCAGAACACTTTGTCATTGCTGTTTCTTTTGGTGTTTCTTAGAATAAGCACAGTCTGATATCTTATGCTTTGGTATGATGACTGCAATTTCCAGCTCCTCTGTCCCAATGCCATTACACCTTGGAAGAAGATATTCCCCTTTATCACATAGTATTTGAATCCTTATTTCTACCAACTTGAAGATGTTTCTGGTGTGTGGAAGCAAAAGATGAGAGGTATGTAAAGGTTTTTGATGATCAAGTCACAAGTTAGGCAATAGTAGCAGAAATAGTTGCCATTGAGCTAAGCCATCTAAAGCCAGTTTTCATGGCAGATAGTTCAGGAAGTGTGTTGAAGAGCTTACACAGCCCTCCTGTAATTCAGAGGATGCTGGTGATGAGCACGCCCTGCTAGGCAGAGGTCTGTAAGATGGTTACCAGTAAGGTACTAAGCACTGGGATTGCCTGAGGAAAATGTTCGGTTTTCCAGTGGGAGATTTTTTACAGAGTGGTGTAGGGAAAAGAGTATTGTTTGTCAAAATACGACTGCAGCAACTGTGCTTCCAGCCACAGTGAACTCAGAACAAGCTTTCACCGGATATTTTTAATGCTTCAAGAGAAGTTTTTCCACCAGCTGACACTTTGGTCTATTAAGTGAGATATAAGTAAAAAATATGCCATACTCTCATAACACGCAGTCAGCTGATATAATGTATATAAAACCTATAGAGAGTCATCTCTGCAAATAATGTAGTAAAGCAACAAACATTGCAAATCATGGCCTCATTGTGCTGAGTGACCATGGGAAAGATGTGAGGAATTCATGTCTTGTGAGACTAAAATATAATAGTGAATGTTATTGCACATGTTTAAAGATCTGGAGGCAGAGTTATCTAAAGGAGGAAAGAAGGGTTTACCTAACATTACTAAAGAGAGAATATCCAATTTAAAGAGTCATTGCAGGCAGGTAAAAAACACGAGTACATCGGTTGTATTTGATGGGAGAACTGAAAAAGGATTTTGAGGGGCAGATCCTGGCTCTGTATTCAGTTTGTCCTTAGGCAGCCAGCTGATCCTTTGCAGCTTTGGTGGCAGCTATGGAACTCTGTGCAGGACTAGTAACTGGGGTGTTTTGGCAGCAACCTATAAAGAGAGAAGAACCTGTGAACCTGAAAAACTCATGTAATTTCAGCATAGGCACCCACCACCAGGAACTGTTTGTGTTTCTTGCGGAAAATCATCTGTGGGTACGAATGTTTCCTTTTTGTTTGACCTTTCATAGCTCCGGGTTATGTAGACGTAAAGACCCAGCAGAAGTTCACCACTGCTATTGAGATTATTTGTGGGTGTTTAGAGTTTCAGTTTTTTTTTTTTTTTTAATTTGAATTTTGCTAATTGCACATTGTCTAACCCCATTAAAAAGTCTCTGTCACCAGTAGTTGAATGGTCTGATGGCATCATTTTGTCCTTAATGCCCAATGCAATTACTAAGTCAATAATACTCAGTGTTTGCCTTCCCCAAAAGTTTCCAGTTCTACATTTCCATTTCCTCACTTATTCTTCTGATTTATTAATATTAGAAAACAAGTCATCTGTGCAGTCAATTATGTGTCACCCTATATTCCCAAACTCACTATCACTGTGATTTACATTTAAATTACCACTTTATCTGGAAGAGAACTTCCCACAACAAACTCTGAAATTAAGCAAGTATTTAATCCTCCAGAAAGAGTAACAGTCTTTCAATTTCAGGAGCCTGAAAAACCTATATCTATACAACAAGTTCAGTGGTAATTTGCAATCTATATGCATGTCAAATCAGTGAGATATTTGAGCCTCTGTGAATGTAAACACATATACCATTCTTCTTCCCCTTGACCCTGGGAACCAATACTAAAGAGGGAAGTAGTCTCTAGTTGAGCATGTTGGCTAAAGCATCCCAAATGTCCAGGTTCGTTTCATTTGAGAATGCTTCCAAAATCCACAGAAAGTCCCTTGTTTTGGAAATGTTGTGTTAGGAGGAGGACAGTGTTTGTTTGTATCCAGTGATGTGGAGAGAGGTGTCTCTCCCGCCTTCAGCTTTTCCAGCCTGGCTTTCTGCTGTCATTGCAAGTATGTGAATTTTCTGAATTGTCCCATGTTGTTTAGGTTTAGTTTCAGACACCATGGCAAGGAAGGACAGCTCTCTAAAATAAAGCAGGTTGCTTCTTCCCATCCGTACAAATATGAGTGTAAGGGAAAAAGGTCTCTTCTTGGCTGAGCATGGGTATTGTAATGTCATAAATCTACCTGGCACTTTACTTCCTGTATTCTTTAGCTTCTTTTCTTCTAATTATCCCTCTCCCATAGTATTACTGTTATATATATATAGAAGACATTTTACAAAGGCATAGTACATTTTCAAGCACCAGATTTACCATATGCATGTGAACGGCCTGCTATGTGTAAGTACCAATGCTGTTTTGTTGTGTGTGTATAATTAATCCATTATGACTGGGAGTCACAGCATGTGCTGTATATGTACAGAATTGTCGTGTCATACTTCTGCACTCATCTATTGTGTTTGAAAACCACTGGGTCTGTTGAGCAGTCACTGTACATTTTTTTCTCAGCATGCACAATAAATATGGTGGCCTTAGGAATGAGTAGACCTAGCACTAACGATCCCATTTTCTGAAAGCCAGTTACCATTTGAGGTATGTTTTTTGTTCTCAAAAACTCTTGAGGAAACAACTTTGATAGTGATACCAACAGTGTGGAGCTTACCAGTTGACTGGTCAACTTGTTGTAAGTGTTAGAGACCCACAGTTCATCGGTATAGTCTTGCCAGAGAACAATAACAAACAGCTTTTATTTTGGTCTTGGTCCTTAGTTCTGTACTGTGGAACCATGGAGTTAGAACAGACTCTTTATACAGCTCTGTAAATCTCTAGTCCCTCATATGGTAGTTCTGGCACCACTGGAAGTCATCCACTCTCCTCAAGGTGTTACTGTTACATAATTCTGCAATAGAACTCCTGCTGCAGAAAGTCTTGTGTACCTAGAAGAGTAGGGAAGCACTTGATATCTGCCACATCTGTCTTTAATACTTTGTCCTTGGTGTCTCTGTTGAACATTCTCTTGTAATATCTGTAAGGCATTCAGATTTCATGCTGAGGAAGCCACTGCACACATTGGAATTGCATAAAGGGACCAAAAAAAAAAAAAAGAAAGGGTGTGAGGGGAGACTGTACCTGTGTAAAATATAGAACATTAAGCTAGGTGAATTTTCCCACAACACACTGCAGCAGAAGTCCTACAAGGTATTCTCTGCACAGGTTAGAAGAGTAGAGCTGTTTACCACAAATCTTTGCATCTCATAGAAATAACAAAACCAGTGTCTGACGTATTTTGGCAAATCGGTGTTGACAGTGGAAGCAGGTTTACTGGGTTTTGGCTTGTGAGTTACATGTCTGAAAGTTCAGATAGCTTGTGTGGACAGAGAAAATCAGTCAGCCCAAACTATGGGTCTCCACTCAAGGGTATCTGGGTAAATTTTTGTAGCCTATGCTATATAAGAGTTTAGACGAGAGCACCCAGCCCAGTTATGTCCTTGAATCTAGCTGTAAATCACTAACTTATGTAGGTCAACATTAATCTGGACGGATTTTGCTGGTGGTTGGATGTTTAGACTTTCTCTCCAGTTGATCATCAGCCTCACTGCTGGTAGGAACAGCAAGAGAACTGCTCTCTGCCAAATGTCAAAATTATTGAGAGCACTTTGGCATTTTCTTCAAGTCTCTTCTTTCACAATTGTTTTAAACCGAAATATTTTAAAAACCCTGAGATTCTCAGCAACGTAGAGACTAACTTTACTCCTGGATTTTATTTTATCTAAGCACTGCAGCATTTTGGTCTCATATGCTGTCCAACCTTTTGTCCATTCCTGAAAGAGTCTACTGAATACAGATTCAATGTGATACCTTACTGACAAAAATTTGCTCCCTCTTCCTATGTTAGTGTTTAAATGATAATGTAATAAATGTATTAAAGAAAAAAGTTGTAAGTTAAACAAGAACAGGAGTGGCAAGAGAACTCTGGCTTGGAAGCCTTGGGAGCCTGTCTCTTGTCTCTGCTATTGATCTGATGAACATATGCACATCCATATATATGTGTATAGATCCCCCTTGGGAAGACCAGTGTGCCACATGCATACACACACACACAGTCATACACACATACCCCCTATTATCTGTAATGAGATAGCAATCAGCAATCTCTTCCAGTCTTGCCTGAGGACTCTTGCTGTTTCTCTAACACCAATGTAATGTAATCAGAGCTATATCAAGGTTCTCATTAAGGATTTAGGTTTCTTGACATTTTGTTTCATTGTGATTCTGAGAGCTCCTAGCACTCCAGAAGAGCCAGCTGATGAAGGCTGAGCTAGGTACATGCCTCTTTCTTTCAACACATGAGAGAAACATAGCTCAGCTTGTTTTCCTTTACATGTTTTAGTCCACAAGACTTATGACAAAATACTTAATTACTGTCCTTAGTAATAGCAGAGCATATATGCATGCTTACACGAGTTATTGCTAGTCTAATGGTAGATATGATTCTTTCCATTCCCCATGTAGTTGTCTATGGAATAAAATAGATACCTTCACTGCTGTTCACATACTGGTAAAAAAGTGATTATGTGAAGCTGTTGACAGGATGATTCACATCAAGCTGGTGGGCAAAATTACCACCTTCAGCTAAACTCTACTGCCTCTGCTAATGAAATGTTCTCTGATCTGTTTGACTTACCATGCCAGCCTCTAGTAGTTCAGGAGTTGCTTCAAAAGAGGGTCAGTAGTTCAGGTGGCTGGAGGGAGATACACAACAGAATAGACTCCGCTTGCCAGCTACCCTCCACGTAGAACTGCATGGAAGACAAAACTCATTTTTTCTCTTCCTCAGAGCTTAAGTAATAGAAAGCATTTATATCCATTAAAAAAATCCGATTTAAATATATCATTTAAATGTATAACATAAGATCATTTCATCTGATTTTTGTACAGAAGTTTCAGATATCTGCTTTATAAAAATAGGCTTTAAATGGTAATAATTTAGTTAAAATGATAGATTTATACTGAATTATCGTTACTGATATTTCATAGAGTTTTTTGTAATATTTCAACAGTCAATAGGCACGTGACAAAACAGCTAATTTAAGAAACAGCACTGAGGGCATAGCAGGAGTTGTGTAGCTGAAATCAGTGAGACTGCTTGTGTTTTTTAAGTGAACAGCTAGTGAGGAGTCTGATACAGAGCTCATTAAAATTCAGGACAAGCCTTTCATTGATTTTATAATAAGTGTTTAAGCGCTTTGCTAAACAGGAGGGTTCAGTGCCTAGAACCTGGTTTGAAACTCAGGAATAACTGCTTGCTGCTATGAGATTCTTACTTGGCATCATGTTCCACTGTTCATAACTCCTTAGGATATCATTATTGACATTCCATACCTATTTTTCCCCATCTTTTCCATGCTTTGCAAAATGTTCATCTAACTTGTGATTTTCCTATTGCATCTGCAGTCGAACTCACTTTATTGAGCAGTGAGCCTTGCCAAAAGCTTGTCTGTACATGAAAAACTGCTTCCATAAAGTCTGAAATAATTACCAGCTGTGTCTTCTGAAATTCACACAGGCTACTATTCATCATTATTCAAACTGGACTTTGGAGTCTTGTACATTGTGTTTTTATACCAAATTTACCTATTTTTCTAAGCCTTTAAAAGTTCATCTTCTTTGGCAAGTCATTGAATTTTATGAAACTGATGAAAATCAAATGGTCTTTTTGAAGTAAATTTAGTTTATTTGAGTTTCCTGATCAAAACCTACTGGTCTGGATACATACTTGTGGGATACAAATTCATTTAAATGTCTCATAACCTCAAGTTACAGAACACAGTAGGGAACATTCTCCAATTTTCAACAGAAAACTACTAATATAACATTCTTGTTTTCACATATGTATTAAAAACTATGGCGATTGTATATGAAATGAAACAGCTGGCTTGCTTCATTTATGCATATCAATGTGCATTCAATGCTAAACACAAATAAAGCTTATAATATTTACTAGATAAACTTAAATGCATTGGACAAAAATTTCTCAGCCATTCATGTTAGAATAGCTCCTTGTGATTTCTGAATCGTCATTTCGTACTTCCTCCCCAGATAGGACGCACTTCCAATCTTTAAACACATCTGCTCTCAGTCACTGCACAGTGATTTATAGATATATATACGCATGTATGTAAAACCTCCCCCAGATAATAAGTAGAAAACAAGTGTGCAAATAATCAAAAGTTATAAGTTATGAAATGCAGAAAACTGATAAGGAAAGCCACAGAGCTCAGGAAACATTCATGGTTAGTGGGTTTCCTGAGACTGAAAGGGTGGAGATACGAATTGAAAGGGCCATGAAAGGTGGAACAAAGTTCTTTAGTTCATTAGAGGAGACATGGGGCACCTGACTACAGGGGGAAATTTGCTGCCAAGAGTGCCAAAGAGCAGAGACTTCAATTACTACAGATTCATCTTTAACATTGTAGATAACAAAAGTCTGTTTAAATTTGCCATTGCCTCTACAGTACAATTCCTCCTGCTGGTTCTTAATGTTAGGCTTAAAATGTTTTTAAGTTGATCCGCTCACAGTGGGGAGACCCACCAGTCCCTGACACAACTCAGACATGCAGATATGAAAAGCAGCTTCAATCTACAATTTCTATGCAGGCTTGAAGGAGGGTCTCAGGGGAACTGAAGGTAGATGAGGACATGCTGCACGAAGAAGACACTTAATGTCAAAGAGCTTAAACTAATAATTCTGGGAAGTGTAATCTTGTCTTACATGAATTTGCAGGGACTCTGATGGATTAAAATAGTTTGTCATCATCATTATCATCGTCATCTAATAAAAATGACAAGAATAGAATCATAGAGTCATAGAATCATTTTGGTTGGAACAGACCATCAGAATCATCAAGTCCAATCGTTAACCTAACACTGTCACTAAACCATGTCCCTAAGAACCTAATTTATGCATCTTTTAAACACCTTCAGGGGTGTTTAAATAGCAAAAAGAGCCCAAGGGTAACTTGAAATTTTAAGGGGATGATGTGAATTATATAGAATTTACTTTTCTTCTCTTTAGATACTTTTGTAAACATAGCAGGAAAGGAACTGCATGTATGTGGCTTTAATGTTTTTTAGAGCTATATAAATATAGATACATAAAGTGCATCTCAGCTACTAACAGCAACAGCTAGAAACCCAGAGGAATGATTTTTCTCATAACTAACTTGGGAGTATTGGAAAATAAGAGCATACTCAGCTTTGCATCCTTTTGCTTGTGTTGTGTTCCTTTACCTTTTTATTTCAGTATCTGTTTTTTCCTTTAAAGCCTTGACTAAAAAACAGTTACCAAACAACATGGGAAGATTTCCCTACCCACAGCAGCATTATGATTTTAAATGCATTAAAAATGGGGAACATGTTCCAGCACCCTTGAAGCATGGGTGCGAGCAAAGATCTAGGATAGAAAGCTTTTAGCATGAATCTGAATATCTGAGATAAGTTTGTCTAGTTAAAAATAACTGAAGACATAATTAAAGAGAGATGTTTAAAGCAGATGTCTGCATTTCAGATGCCACCAGGGATTCTGTGAAAATAGGTGGTCACTGCTAGCTTTTCCAGTTGTCCCTGGCCCTTTTTGGTTTTCTGTACATAAAACCACCTGGGTATTTCTGTCTATTCTTTTAAAAACTGAAAATTATTTGAGTTGTTTTTATTCAAAAATCTTCCTCTCTTCTTCCTGCAGAAAGGGATAATAATACATTTTTTCATCTAAAGTGTTACAAAAACTTCCTACGGACATTTAGAATAATTTCATACTGAAAGTTGTCGTAACAGAAATGTTTCAACCACTTCTCTGTTATAAAAATAACAATAAAACTAATTTGCAGGTATAACTAAACCAAGGCAAGACCTAAAAGAGTAGGTGTCTAGGGAACACAGATAGTTTTAAAATGTTGTTACACTTGTTTCCTGCTGCCAGAGAAAATCCTCACTTCTTTGATTTTTTTCAGCAGTATGCAGAACTGTAGTAAAGAATCACTACCATAAAACTGGCAAGCTTTTCCTCAGCTGTATAACAAAGAATACAAGGTACATCTGTAATTTTCAGTCACCGACATTTTGATCATATGAGATTGTTTTGACTTCCAGAAAAGAAAAGTTTCCAAATCTACTTCGTTAAGTCTGCTATACAAGCTTGCATAATAAATGAATCCTTCAAGTTTTCTACACTGACCCATGTCAGTGGTTTGCTCTTTGAAGATGAAGATGTCTTCAATGCAGGTTTTCAAAATAATTGTTCATATAGAGATCTCTGTTTTAGAGAAAGGAGGATGCATTGTTACTAGATTCATGCTTTATTATTGTAATACAGATTTGTCCAAAGGAATGCCACGAATTTTTAAGCACATTGGAGGAGAAGTTGTAGCAAGTCCTGAAATTCCTTCAAGGGGACCTTTTTTTTTCCTCAATATTAACCTTGATTTGGTATTTATTTAATCTAGATCACAGTTTCATTGCATTTGAAAATTGAAAGGATGCTGTCACATTTCTGTATGATGCACTATCTTTACTGGGTGGTTGAGGCTTCCAGACAACTTTGTGCCAGAGTGACTGAAAAAATTATTACCCTTTGGTTTGCTTTCCTTTGCAGGTGTGTGAAAATGTCTGATGCTTGATGGGTCTCAGACTGACAGGTTGGGAGCTTAAACACTGGGAAGGGTGGTGAACATAGATCTGTTTCTGTTGATTCTGAAATGGCTGAGGGAAAAACATCTGGCAGAAGAGCAGTAGATACCACCTTGGAGCATCTTCTTTGGCTAGCCTGGCTCATCAGGTGGCGCTTGACTTGTCTGAACATTTTTAGCTGCCAAAGAAAATATCTAAAAATCATGGTCAATAAAGCTTCAATTACCATAAGCTGAATCTCCCATTTGGCTACAGAGGTTTGGCACTTGGGCTTCCTACAGCTTCCATGGAAGTAGTGCTGGTGGTTTCTGTGAGAGGAGAAAAGCCCTCTAAATCCTGCACCTCTTACTTGACACATTGATGGAGGTGACTTGGGCTGGTTCCCAACACACTTCTGGAAAGCTCTGCACATTCTCCTGGAGTCTTGGCTGTCCACATATGTCAAGTGGATCCTTTCCTTTCCTTTCCTTTCCTTTCCTTTCCTTTCCTTTCCTTTCCTTTCCTTTCCTTTCCTTTCCTTTCCTTTCCTTTCCTTTCCTTTCCTTTCCTTTCCTTTCCTTTCCTTTCCTTTCCTTTCCTTTCCTTTCCTTTCCTTCCCCTTCCCCTTCCCCTTCCCCTTCCCCTTCCCCTTCCCCTTCCCCTTTCCCTTTCCCTTTCCCTTTCCCTTTCCTCCTCTCCTGTTGGAGGTCCAAGGCCAAATTCTCAGTGCTGATGCCTGGCCAGTCCCTATCCCTGCCCCCAGTTCTGCATGCCCTGCTCTCAGAGACACTTTTGCTTGCTTGAGGAACCCAAGTTTTCTTGAAACAATGCTGTAAGGTATCTTTGAGACCTCATTTATATATCCATCCTCTCTTTCTCACTTGTATATCCATCTCTCTCATTCTCTCTTTCTATTTTGGTGTATTAGTTTATCTGGATTGGAGGTGAAACACTTGAACAAGTTAGGACCTGTCTTTAATTCATAAGCTCTGGGATCAGTCCACACACCACTGGTGTGTCTGTCACAGTGTTGTCCTGATAGCCAGGCTCCTTGATGGACCTGTGGCTTAGACAGAAAATGGACTAAATTTCCTGCACAGTTGACAGACAGTCCAAACAGCATGGCCCAGGAAGGCAGAAAGACTTTTATTTTACTGCTGTAAACCATGTCCATGGGGGGTTTTTGTCAGCTTAGCAGTATCAGTAGTCCAGCTATGAAGTGGTTTTGTTGGCAGTCATGTACAATATGCTCTTTGTTCAGTCTTTACTCTTAAAAATATGGGATTAGTCTGTCCTTGCAAATTTTGGCATGTTTTAAATGTCTTGACCTCCTTTTAAACAGAATCTCATGGAATTTATTTCAGGTAAAAATATTGTCCAAGCTGAATAGTCAGGGCACAGGAGCAATTCTCTTGGGTTCAAATAGCAAAAATTGCCTTAATTCCAGACTTGCAGTTTTAGAGAGGAAGGACGCCCTGGTTATTTATCATCAAATGTCAAGTTAAAATACTCAGATCTAACTGAATTATGACAATTCTGCAATTTGGCTCTAGATTTCACAAAGCATCATAGCAAATGGACAGCACAAAAATTGGATGTGGCAGAAAATGAATATGGCAGACTACTACAGTTAAAAAGAACAAGGACATAACAACCTACACTTACAGCTGGTGGGCTTTGCCAGGGCTTTCTCACAGCAGAAGTAATCCCCACTCTGACCAGTTGTTTAGTGACTGGTCATTAAGTGGAATGAAATACAGCAGTGTACGACTCGATGTGCAGCATTCTTTGCAGCTGCAAGACAGGTGTCCCTTGAAGATTAAGGTGCACAGGGAAGTCTGAATGAGGTTTTTCTATGTACTGCATAGCTCACTGCCAAGAATCATTCTTTTAAATATCTAACAGGTTTATCATAACAATCTGCTCAAATCTAAATGCTCTTTTCAAACAGTTATTGAAATAATTACCAGTCATTTCCAATATTTTTAAGGAACACTGGTGTAAGTTTTCTGATCCTTCGTAGTGTAGATTAGCTCTTATTCTGACAACACTTGTTTCATCTGTCACTGAACACAGTTTGCTCTTCATGAGGTCTGAATTAGCATTAGGATTTCTTTTCATGTCACCAGCTTACACTTTTCAACTGGTTGAATATATTAGCACAAATTACGTTTTTGAAGTGTCTTTCTTTGGGTAATTTGTTTTACCTCATAAATCTGTAATACTGCACCTCATTTTCCCTGTGATACAAACAGAAGTCTGGGTACCGTGCCTGACCAACACCACCTGCCAAAGAAGGGAACCTTCTAGAACCTGCAGGCTCTGGAGCAGATCAAGCAGCTCCATTGAAGTGGCACGTGTAACAGTAAGTGTATGCTCAAATTATTATTTTAAATTGTCCCAGAAAGTTCACTACTTTGGAAGATGAAGTCCAGAGCATTTCAGTGTACACCATACAGGTGAAGAAAACAGCTGTGGGGCAGCAGAACACACAAGCAGTTATGGTCTTGGATCCTGGAGGCACTTTGCACTTTCTGTAGGGATCTTGGGTGGAAGAGGGAGGGAGGCAGGGTAGATGAGCCTTCTTAACTTGGCTGCTAGGAACATAGGATCAGAGGTACCACAGCCATTGCCAACCCTGCAGCTGTGAGAAGGGACCTTAACTGTGACCTGGCCCTTAAAATTACCTCCTTCAGTTGACAAATCTCCCTCTCCAATATAGCAATCAATAAATCTAGTGATGGATCCTGTGAAGTGTGGAAGAGGTGAAGATGTGCTTGTATTTTATCTGAAAGAGCTGTAGAAAAGAGGTAGTAGGTCTCTGCCAACCAAAAAAACATTTCAGTATTCAATGCAATACATATAATGCTAATATACTCTATTAGTCCATTAACTCAGGATATTTTTATGGACCAGGAGGAGGGAAGAATCTCTTCTCATTTTAATTTCTCAGACCATGCAATGGGGAGGAGGCAAAAGCCAGAAGTGTCTGACTTGCACAAGCTCATTGTACCTAACATCAGACCTCCAGAAAATGTGGATTGATTTTCAGATGAGCTATGGTGCTGAAACTACTGCTTATCATGTGATCTAAGCATTTCTTACTCTATTCATAGCTAGCTCCTTTTTATTTTTGATTTTTTAATTTTTCAGTAGGTCCCAAACAACAACAGAGTCTCTTGGAGATTATCATAAATAGTAATACCTACTAGTGTGAAACATCAGCTCTTAAAGATCAAACTATTTTTACTTAGATCACCATTTAAAAAATGCTTGCCTACTTCTAGGTGTCCAGGTGAAAAGGACTGACATATGCCCTTTCTTCTGTTATACTTACCTGCAGTCAGCTTCATCCAAGCATACAATAATATACAAAAGAAAAAATTTAAATACACTTCCTAAATTTGCATTTCATTCCATTGATTTTCTCAGTTAAACCCCATTATTTTATGACAGACTGTACAGGAGAATTTTGTATAGGGTAGACTGTTCAAATCTATTTACTTGATCAGTTTTATGTGCATGCTGAAATGCATTTCACAAAGTGACATGTGATGTTATAAGATCTGTTTTCCAAAGCTTAATTCCAATCCCGGCCTTCAATGATCAAATGTTTCAAAGAAATAATAAATCAAGTTTTGTTTCATTAAGTAGATTTTTTCAGGACCCAAAAATTTGCTTAAAAGGATTTGAATCACTATAGCCATCATATGATCATAACTGTATGTTTAGTATAAATTCTCTTCTATTCTCTTCTGAATTCAGCGTCATCAAGATACCATTTGAATGTAATAGTGAGGTTAATGGCGTAATATTTAGTACATATGGGTAGTCTATACATGTTATAAGTAGACATATTAGGTTTGATTCATCTAATCTAATGCTGCATTTGTGATGCATGTGTCTAACCTGAATGGGCCCCTTAGACTCTTTTTATAATCAGAGGAAGAACAGTAAATGGGTATGAGTCATTTCATTCTAATACAGACGTCTACACTAAATCATATGAATTGCCTCAGACAAAGATTTTTCCCTCCTTTGTTGTAAAGGTTAGCAGAAGGATGACAAAACCTTATTGCCCATTTCACCACAAATCTTCTAGTATAGCATGTTAAATTACGTGTTGGTGAGGCATGAAATAACAGATGGTGGCTTGATTCAAAATGCAGTGCTGCTTTTCTATACTAGTAGTGAAGATAGGAGCAAACAATTATTTCTCAGTGTTACTGACTTTGAGTAACAGTTTGAAAAGACTTTTTAATTTAATGGGATCATTCATGCAAGACAATATGAATTGACTTATGGCCAGGTGTTATATCAGGGTACTCATAAAATATTGCCGAACTGCAGTTGAGAATAAGCTACCTACTTGCACTCACTGTTGCTGGTTTAGTCACCCTTTAATGGGGGATGACAGCCTGGTTCAAGTCTACTGTTTAATGGTGGTCACAAGCTAAGGATGGATTTCCCATACCCCCAGGGGATCTTAGGCATCGAATTGAAAATTCAGGGCTTCTTGGGGGAAATTATGTATTTAAATAGTTTTGAAATGTAAAGCAGTAGAGGCAGACTCCCTTGCTCAATCACTTGAGCCCATCACAACAGATTTTCTACCTGCTTGAAGGCTGGGATTGTGCCAAGGTTGTTCACAAACTTACTGACATGCTCATCACCAGGCTGTTCGTGATTGTTGTCTGCAGATTGCACTCACAGCAAATTTCGTTACAACTTGTTTCTTTTCCAAGAAGCAGAGGGTATTTTTCAACAGAAAATAATTATAAAAAATTTTGGAACCTGTTCTGTGCAGAACAGGACAGTGCTTCAACGTATAGGAACTTTTCACTTTATTGGAGCTTTGAGCTGACTCACTGAAAACAATCTGTTTTTTGAAATGTTTTCATGTGGATTTTTGGAGAAAATGGTTGATGACTTAGAGTGTGGGGTGCACCATGACCTTTGCACGTGTGAAGGATACCCCACTGCAGAAGATGAATACTCAGGAAGTTGCAATAACAATCTTAAGATACAGAAACTGGGGGCTAAACTCACAACATCTAGATCTGCAAAGAATTTCCAAAAATACATTGTGCTGCTTTTCTGTTTGTTTAGATGCAGCTCTGATAAGTGGTTAGTTATCTTACTAAGGGTGAATTAAATATAGTGCCACAGTGATTTACTTAAAAAGCTCATATTTCAGAATTCACTGATGAGATAGTGAAACTTAGAAGGCTTACTAGGACATTTTAATTTGTGCTCTGTGCTGAAGGTAGTTGGATAAATTCACAAGGTTACCCTATGCTGTAAAAATACAGTGAAAAGGAGGAGTTCCTGCTAGAAAAAAAGTCATCTGAATTTTGCCCAATATGGTCTATCAGAGAGCTGGTTGTTAAAGTACTGCAGAGGGCCAAAAGGCACAGTAAATACTTCTGATGAACACAGTTCATGCTGCTGCAGCTGGACCAGAGCTGGTACTCACATTAGTCCAGTTATCTCTACTTCTAGTAAAAGTCAAAGTATAGACAAACTCTAGCGAATGTGGTGTTCACAAGGTTATGTGAGGAAATGCCAAGCAGTGTGTACATTTAAAAAAAAAACCACAACCTTTGCTTACATTTCAACAATTGACTTTTTTTCCTATGATATCGGATGGAAAAATTGCGAGGTTAAATATTTAATTTATGGAATTGTAGATTTATAAGGATTAGGACTTAAAGTCCAAATCTTTACAGGTTTCTTGTACAAAAGAATCTTGAACTGGAAAAAAGTAAATGTAAATCTAAAAGTAAATGTATTCCTCTTTCTGCTTGTATAGTTTTACTTCCAAAGTAGGAATATTTCAGTTTCAGTGGTTAAATTGCTTTTTTTCATCCACACAAATTGGAAGGTGTAGAAAGCAGTGCTGAAAAAAAATAGGCCCTTCCATCCTCTCAGTTTTTTCTGTGCCTCTAATGTTTACTGAATTTTTAGACTATGTATATAAACTTTAGAGAAAATGGCTTATGTCCCAGGAATGCAACTGTTAGTTCTCTCTCCAGCTAAATGTAAGGATTTAATTTAATTTTTCTGTTTTATGAGACTTTACCCCAATTTACTTAAATAGAGCAGATTATGAGACTATTAAAGTTACTTTTGTTCTCTTTCACTGCTGGTCTAATGAATGGCAGCAGTTAAAAGCACCACTAACAAAAAAAATAGAAAAAAAAAACCTCCTCAAGTTTAAATGAATACATTTGTTACTAATTATTTTCTTTCTGTATTTTCCCTCTTTCTTAGTGAAAATGCTTTCAAGAAGACCATGTTTTGATTCTTCAAATACCGAAAAATTGCATTTCCCTCCTTATTTTGTCTTATCTGCTCTCTCCCATCCTTTACTATGATTTCTGAATCACAAAAAGAAAGAGATATAAGAATTATGGGGAGTGAAGCTAAAAAGAAGAGGACTGGACTGGATGAGAAGGCATTTCTCCCTGCTCCCTTCCCAGAGCCCAGGGAAGAGTGCCAGCCCCTGGCTCCTTCCTTCCCCAGCCCTGCCAAATCCTGGTGTTTCTGCTCACCTCCAAATTCCCAGCCCAGGAAAATGGTACCACCCCTCTGTGGCTGGAGGAAATGATGGGAAAGGCTCCCTGTCTGCAGCAACACTTAATATTGTTTGTCCTCACTTGTACTCCTCTCCCTACCCCTCAAAGACATTGTTTTTAACTTCTTGACAGTGGGCCCTACTTCACAATTATCTTCCTTTGAGGTGATTGTACGTGAAGGAATTAGGAAATCCAGGCTCACAAGCAAAACTCCCACTTTGATCTCACATCTTAAGCCAGACAAATGGCTTGAAGTCTGGTCAGGTGGATCTTTGCTCAAATGTCCGCTTCATCCCACATATTTGCTGAAGTGATGGGTGCAGGTTTAAGTGTCCTAATTCTTTCCACTTATCTTGTGACTCCAGAGCTGGCCAAAGCCCCTACAAATCCTAAACCATACTGGAAACAAAGCAGTACATCATATCACAAAACAAAGATAAAGTTTCATTGTCTTCAAGGGGTGATTTACAAAAAGCTAAGGAAATAGCTCTGATGTTCTCATTTCTCTGCAGGAGACCAGAAGATAGGCCTGTCAAAGTATTCAACCATACTCCTAAATCTAGATGAATCAGATAGTCAGAAGCAGGTGCATAGGTATTCTGCTGAATCAGAGCTACAACTACAATATATTTAGAACAGACAACATTTGCAATATACAAAGATCTATTTTTCTAAAATGACTGTGTCCACAGAAAGTTAAAGGGCATATCTACAGATTCTGTAACGTGACTTATTAACCACTGAGAATATCACTGCTCAAGAAAAAAGGAAAGTGCGGAGACATTATTATACAAATCCCCTATGGGAAGAATTCTTTAAAACCTCATTGAACAAAAATGTCAGAAATATTTGCGATAAAAGGAAGAAACCATTACTTTTGTCTTAAAGACCTTATTAAAAATACTTTTATTAAAGCATTTAGTATTTTTAAATTTTCAGTATAAATGGCCTAAACAAAACACGCTAGCCTTCCCATCCCTCCTGTTCCATAGAGTATTGCAAAAGAAAAAGACATTTGGATGAAGTTTAAAGCTTAAGATGAAGCTAATGGTCCAAACAGTTCATACAGCTATTGTATTCCTTTCAGAGGTGCTTCATTTTGTCTTGTGGGTTGGAAAACTGATTAAGGGATATGGTTTATTATCTCATGTCTAGCTAAAGAAAGCAGATGTTATTATTGATTTATTTAGTGTCAGGAAGAGGACTGGGTTATTGTTAGCAACATAATAAAGATTCAGCAGTATGAAGTCAATCTGGATAAGAACAAAACTAGTATCAGTATCAGTATTTCTGGTATACATCCTTCAGGTCTTGGTAGTTAATTCCCATTACATACTCTGAAACAGGAAAGTACAATGGTAACTAATGGTCCTCTCAACTTCATCACTTTCCCTAGATCAATGGAGAAGGTAGCCACCTATGATAGTGTGGTTTGTTAGAAGGCATAATCTATCTATCTATCTATCTATCTATCTATCTATCTATCTATCTAACTGGTGAGACAGTTTGTACTTGGACACAGTCCGTCCTCTTTCACAGTGTGTGTGCAAACAACTCGTGGCACAGTACTGTGCATACCAGCAAACAGTACGAGAACAAATTGAGGGCTGACCTGTTTTTCCTGGCTGGGAAGGCAAGAGAACACTGATAATTACAAAAAAAAAAGAAAAAAAAGGAACAAAACACATGAAAAAAATACTTATTTTATGAAACTCAGGGTCTTTTTGGAATGAACAATTTAAGAGAGCTTGTGCAGTGCGTAGATGTATTTTTTCAGTTTTGCCAGTGATGCTATGGAAACTAATTTTCTGTTCCACACAGTCTTGCAAAACTGCAAGTGAAAGATTAAAATGTCTGATTAAAGACATAAAGTGATTGCAACCTAAGCAATTTGAATGTTGGTGTCCAGGCATTTGACTTAAGAACCTAGTTAAGAACCTAATGAAATTCAACAATGGCAAATGTCTTTACTTTGAGGGTGACAGGGCACTGGAACAGGCTGCCCAGAGAGATTGTGAAGTCTCCTTCTCTGGAGACATTCAAGACCCACCTGGATACATTCCTGTGCAATCTGCTTCAGGTGAACCGGCTTCAGCAAGTGGCTTGGACTAAATGATCTCTAGAGGTACCTTCCAACCCCAACCATTCTGTGATTATGTGACTTGTGGTGACAGATGCTTGGACCCGTGGGCTTCCTCAAGCACAAAGGCCTTTGGCAGTTTATGTATTTCTAATAAAAGTCTAGGAATAGACTTCCCTTTTTTCCTACTTCTTTCAAGGACTCTGAAGACTAAGACATTTTTCACAACACCTTCTAGCAGTGAAGGACAAATGGGGCATATATTAACAGAAGCTGCTCTGAAGCAATGTGATCCCAAACTCTGTCTGTCAAGCAACTTTCAAGTCTGATGTTTAAAATAATAATAAGGTATGTGAAAAGCTGGTTAAATGATTGAGATGATAGTCATTAATATTGGCTCAACACTACATCATACATTGTTTAACTGAATTGCTGGAGAGTAATTACACTTTTAGCTTTACATAGTACACTAAACTGTGTAGAAAATTTCCCCACAAATATTCAAATGCTCAAATGTGTTGTGTGCGTAAGCAAACAGGAAATGACTGCAATATTGAGGTTGCTGCTGTTTTGGATGGTGCTGTATCCCTTTGAGGAGTCACCCAGGTGATGCTGATTTTCCTTCAAGGCAGGTGGAAGCTGACAGACAGCACAAGGGACAGAATATTGTTGTATAGCAGCATGGCCATGATAAGGGATCCTGGACCAAATGCATACATGGGTATAAACTCAGCCCTTGGAAATCCAGCTTCAGGAAATAATTCTGAGGGAAGAATAGTCTTCTTATTGTGTTCCTCAGCAAGATCACCTCTCAGGTACTAATTATGTCTGAGACTATTTCCATACACTTGCCTGCGCACAGATTTCCTCTCTCTCTGTTCTACCTCTTCGCATACCTTTAAATGGAGTATGTCCTGTAAATTAATCTCCAGCTGGTAGTGTCATTTGAACAGAAGATTTGGGCCCCAGTATGGCAAATCACATAGTAACATGCCTGCACTGACTTCCGTGACACTATCTACATGCTTAAAATGCAGTAAGTCTGTTAAGTGCTTTTACTGGATAGGGAATGCTGCATATATCATATCAATACCAGCTCCTAAACTATCCAGTTTCACTCAGGCATCCAGTTTGCTCATGCAGGCAGTGTTTTAGGCTGGATGATGGGATTACAGTAATCATCACAATGTATGTAACAGGTGATACGTTATTAAATCCCAAAGCTTTGACATTAATTTTTCTGGAAGCAGTTTCAGGTCCCTAGTGCCCTGGAGTACAGTCAGGGCTGGTTTGCTGGTAGTTTGGAAACTCTCAGCTGGAACACTCAGATTTAATGACTGAATATTTTCCCCCTCAACCTATTACCATAAGTTCAAACGCAACAGAAGCTTGAAATGCTGAACTGGACGGTGGTTGTAGCACACAGTTAATAGTCCTGATTAAAAATTCTGCATTTTAAACAAGTGTTGCATGCAACATAAATAATACAAAAAATTATTTGAAGGTATGAGTGTACCTCTTATCTGAACTCACATACAACTCAACAGATTGCAAGGAAGTATCTTGAAAGAAACTTTTTGAAATTATAATTTTTGTGTGGCTTATAGTTATGTGTGATTATGTAGTGACAAAACTACACTGAAAATGCACATCAGCAATGGGGAATGGACTCAGTGTTTCACTTTGATTCCAGCAATACTTTGCCTTTACATGGCTGTTAGGAAATAGACTGACTCCTGTAGTTTTTCTCTAGACCCACAATTCTATTCTTCCTTCAGATCCAGTTTTTCTTTGCAAGTGCTGTTTCAACTGAGAGACATAATAAATCACCTATTTTTAGCACCTTTTAGAGCTATTTTAAATTCAATAGGACTGCGATATCTTCCTTTTCCTCCCCCATATGTATAGGCTGATCTTATTTTCTAATGAACTGCTTATTCTAGTTGTGTGGGAAACAACATAATCAAGACCAGATGCTCCAAAACTTTAAAGAAAAATAATTATTTCTATGATATTCCTTTATGGACTTTCGTCAACATAGGAAATTTGGTAACTAGTAAATAAAAAGTTTGAATATTTATATAAATTTATTTGAAATTCATCCATTTTATTTTCAGATACAGGGAGCTAAAGCAATATGGAGAAGGTCAAAAAAATACTGAACTGTAAACTAGGCTATTAGTGTCCCATGCAAGAGGACATTCAATGTCCTGTCAACTTTGCTGTTATTAGAATAATTTCACAAAGTTGTGCTTCTGTGATTCAGTTTCACTGCTATGACCTTTGAAGCACAGAAACTTTTAAAGCTGAGGTGTGACAGGCAAAAGAGAAAAATACTAAGGATATAAAAAAGACTATTTTAGCATTTTTTTAAGTGTTAAATATTGGATCCTGAGTTACTGAGTAACTGATGTAACTTACTGAACAGGTAAACAAGTTTGAGAAAAATCTCCTTTGGGGAGAGAACTTGTGTGTAGTGATCTGCTTTGATGCAAAAGGCCAGGCAAAGGAATTAAAAAAAAAAAAAGGAAAAAAAAAGAAGAAAATTACCTGAAACCTTTAAAGCCACACTTGTCACTCAGAAGCAAAGGTAATACTTGCAGGCACAGACTGAAACAGTGAGCTAACAAACTTGCACTTAACAGGGCCATATTTTGATAATAGTTGATAAACCACTTTGTGTGCAGACTGTTAATTAATTAGTGAATTAATTTTTGATGACAAAGCCTGTAGGTAAAGATTTTTAACAGACTCATTCATACAGCTGGGAAAAGTAACTAACCTTTTCAGATCTGAACCTTTACATGTTGAAATCTTATCATTTTGCAGCCATCTTGCAGGGTTTAATGACAATATTTCCTCCATTCCTAAAGCTTATCTTGAGTATTCGCTTAGGCTTACATGGTTACAATAACACCACTTAAAATCTTTTATGATGCATTTTCTATGTAAAGCTTTGTCTTTACGCTATGAATAGTGATTTCAAAACTCTTAAACTCCTTTTTCTGTATGTGTGAGACCCTATGGGGCTGGCAGATACCACATGATGGCAGGAGAAGATGGGGCAGTACCTCAACCTGCAGTCTGGGAATGTGTAGCCCAGGCTTCCCTTAGTGGAAGATGTTTCCTTCTTTCCCAGGTCAGGACTCATGCAGTGGGTTGGCAAATCATGGAGTGGGATCACAAAATGTGACCTCCACAGTGCTGCAAATAAATGAATAAAAAGCCCATTTGGGGTGGGACAAGAAGATGGGAGCTAACTGCATGCATAAGGAGGTGTTTTCTAAGTGTTTCACATTCATCAGGTCTCTGAATAAGAATACTGTAGTCAAAAACCCCTAGTCCTGGTGAAATGTTATATTATTTTCCTGAAATAAGAGAAAGCAGCTTAAGAAAAGAATGTGACGTAGATAAACTCATAGTTTGGTGAACACCAAAACTGTGAACATCCCTCAAGAACACTAGATTTTTTCAATGGAATTATTTTTTCACCAATTTTCTGTATTAGCTGGCAAAGTCCTAATAAGACTGTTTGATTGTGTCCTACTACTAAGAATCTTGTGGATTAATGTCAGCAATAAGCAGACATTCTTCTGGCCCTCTTGAAATGAGTGAGAGTGCATCCTGGGCAAGCTCTGAGTTCATCTTGGCTTGTAGTGAGATCAGCACTGAGCTCTTTCAGGATTGAACACCCTTCTTGGAGCTGTCTTGGAAGCAGGGATTTTGAAAAAAGAGAAGCATGTCCCTCAAACATACAGTTCTTTTCAAAACTTAAGTTTAATAATTTCCAATGATGCACTGTGAATTCACTTACTTGTTTGCAAGTACATGTGCAAAGGTTAATTCAAAAGTAGTTTTCCTCAAAAAGGGACTTTTTATGTCTCTCCCCTGCCTTTAATAGCTGGAAAAGTGAGTGTCAGATGAGACAGGCGTAGATAGGATAAAAACTAATTGTTACCCCCTTCTGAGTCATTAGTAACTAAGTCTCTTTTAGTCATTAACTTACAGCTTCCATGACACAGTGTCAGATCCCAAATGCCTGCCACAGTCATTCTATCTTCTTACTACCAGAGGACTACATTTTTTTAAAATCCACTTTTGTATTGATGCATTTGGTCAATCTATGTACAAATCATCATAAAAAAAGGAACGGCACAGTAACAAATAATATTTTTGCAGACGGTCTCTCTTCTAGAAGCTCTAACCTTTCAAACAACGATGCAGATCCTCTTCTCACATCAACTCACGGAATTCGAGCAACAAAGCCACTTCTGAGTTACACTTTGACAAAGGAAGTGAAATCATGTCCATCTATTTCAACGAAGACATATGTACACAGATAATGCATTTTTCTTGGAAGAAGACCCTCCTTTCAAAAACTTGACTTGAGGGTGTTTTCAATTATGTTGACATCCCGTTCTGCCATTCTAACATCCACATTCGTGCATCGCCGGAGACGCTTCTGGAAGTTCCCACTAAGCAGGATGTAGAGAAAGGGATTAATGCTGCTGCTGGCGTAGCTGAAGCAGATGGAGACATAGTAGCTCAGGTAGAACGTCAGGGTTGGCTGAGAAACCTGGAGATTCATGAGCTGGATCACGTGGAATGGGGCAGCACTTACTACAAACACGCTGACCAGAGCAAGAACCATCTTAGTAAGCCTCATGACCCTTTGCCTGGGGATACTGGTGGTGTAACTGCAAAACAAAGAAGGATCCCTGGAATGGAAAGTCAGTGTGGGAAAGTGATGGCATGGTTTGAGTGTACTAATGAACAGCAGCTATTTGTGACCAAATTCATCCACAGTGCCAGCAAAGGACAGCTCTCAACAACTTCATTTTTTTGTTGTTGTTTGCACATTATTGTTTCTTCTGCTTAGACTGAGTTGGATCCTATACTACACACATACAGGAGTCAGTGAGAATAGTTTATGTGATGAAACACTGACAATTATCTTTCCTTAAAAGTGATTACTCTTTTTAAACATGGGAGCTATATAGCTTTGCATCCCTTTTCATCTATGACTACATTTTTTTGCTAACAACTGGAACAGAAATATCCAGTTTAAACATGACTATCATGAGCTTAAAGGGGCAAAGAAGCAAATGATCCTCTTGCTTGAGGAACTAACAACCACACTAAAAAGGAAATAGATTTCCTTTTTCATAGAAAATTGGTACAAGCTGAAATGCAAAGCATGTAGTTCTGGAACTAAAATGTGCTGACCAGGGGCTGCTGTCACAGAAACTGGGAAATAGTATTGTATCTGTTTGATGTGTCAATTTTATTTTATTGCCTAGACTTCCCAAGGCTGTGAAGAGTGGTCAGGGATCTTTGTGGGGCCTGCAGCTCCCTGGGGCATGGCAGCTGGTACCAGACCTGGCACCCACATTCTCCCAGAGTTTCCTAATCCCTGAACTGAGAACTTGAAGCCGAGAGACCTGGATGGGCAGGTGTCCTCCTGCAGCCAGCAGATCAGGGTTGGGTTGATGCCTTTTTGTTGTTCTCAGATAAGCTGAGGACCTCAACCCTAACTTTCTCCACAGTGTTTCCTTCTACCTGGGTTATCTTGCACCCTCCACTAAATCCCGTCCCCAGTCTGTTTCCTGGGAAACTAATGTAGTGTCTGAAGTTACATGATGTAGTGCCTAAATGTTGGTTTAGGACTGTTCCTTTTGGGCTGTTACATATAAAACCTTTACAGTCTGAGCAGAACATGTGATATTAGAAGAAATGTGAATAATACTTTACCTTCCTGCTTTCTTGTTTTGCTGATACATCTCCCACGTGTAACATAAAATCAAAATATAGCAAATAAATATCAGTGGTAAAGGAAAAAAGAAAGTTGTTATAGTAAGATAAAGTGTATACCTGTAAAACAAAATGCAAAAAGAACAAACAAGGTGGTTACAAAAAGAGCATCTCATAAATGTAAAAAAAATATAAATAACATTTTTCATAAAGTGGTCCCTGATTTGCGACTCTTGATTAGATATACCTGAAAACTATTTTAGATAGCAGCAAGTACCTAGAACTGCAAGTACTTTTAAGTATTAAAGTCTGTGTTCAGCACTTCTAGGAATACTGTTGACTACAAGAAGATAGTTACAGGTTATACCAGTTAGCTTTCCAAATTCTGTATGTGTGTGCTTTTTCCAGCACCTGTATAATTATTGAAAACTCTTGCAAGCATTTATGCAAAACACAGTCTCCTTAGTCCCCTGATATTTTGCTGGTCTGATAGTAGACAAGTGATGACCACCTTCTGAGAACAGTTTTTTCAACCATTCTTGCATCATTAGTGTAATCTATTCTATATCAGCTTTCCTAGTTGTTTTGTGGGTGTTTTGTTACAATTTAACTTAGGTTGTTTCTAATTATTCTTTATCAATTGGAGAACTTCCATCAAAGAATGAAATTAGGTGATATTGTAATTTGTTCCTGACAAATAGACACAGATATTTTCTTATCACTTCACAGATAGAGATCGTAATATTTTGTTAAACTTTCTGGTTGTTGAAGTTCATTTTTTTTTTACTCTATCTACCAAAGTCTCCTTTTACTTGACTTCAAACTTTTCTGTGTTAAAACCTCTAATATGGAATTAAACAAGCCTCTGGTGATTGGTCATGCCATATGAGAGAGGAAGGACTAGACTGAATTCCCCAAATGCTTTCAAGCCTGTTTTTCTCCTATTTTCTCTGTTTTCTTTCAGGTTATTGGGGGTCTCGTGTCTTTCACAAGTTCTTGAAAATAGTCATATTTCAGGGATTGTTTTTACGAATACCTTAAGTCTTTAGCAGTGAATTTTGTCAAGCTTTGCTGACATTAAAATATTTATTTTCTGTACCGTTACATATATTTACTCTTTTTCTGGTGCTCCAGAGTTAGAATTAATTCAGTTAAAAATCTGGTTGCAATTTAATTGGGGGAGGGGAAGAGAAAGGGAGACTGGAAGAAAAAAGGCTCAAATACACTCTTTTAGGCTTTGTCTGCATTAATGAGTAGTACAAATGAGTAGTGAAAATCTGTAGAGTGAAGTACTTGGTGCTTAGGACATGACACATTATACTCATGTTAGGGGTTTTAACTTTGAATTTTCTTTAATTGGATCCTGTGGATTGAGGACTGAACATACAAGAGTGGTTGGAATCCATTCATTGAGTTCCTGGAGCACTTTTTCCAGTCTGATTTCACCTGAAAAGAATACAGATTGTGTGCTCTGAGACTGCTGAATAACGTGAACTCAAGTGTGGTAATTAGAGATAATTGAGATACACACTCCAAAAATACCTTCCTTATCCAAACTAACATGCTAATATAAAAACACCCAGTATCAGCCAAAATTTGCTCTCTGTTATGTAAGATTTTTAAATTTTTATTTTACGTCCCTTGCTAGTCATCACTGAACCAGCTAGTTTGAATCTAACAAATAAGCAGGAATCTGCTTGGCCATGAGATACTGCAAAGTCATGTATGCAATTTGAGGAGTGTTTAATCTCTTCTGTGATCTATATCTTCCAAAGATGACAGTCTGCCAGGTCAGAAAGGGCAATGAGATTCCATTTGTGAACAACAGTTACCTAAATGCAGCAAGAGAACATAAGAAATCTTTCACTGTTACATTTGCTATACAGGATCTGTCTTGCTGAACTTGATCATGCTGGGGCTGCCTCTATATTACCAATACAATCTGAGATGCAATGATTTGAATGATACAAGGATCATCCTCAGCCTCTAATTCTATTTCATCCATCCGTCCACCCATCCATCCATCAACCCATCCATCCATTCTTCCATTCATCCGACCGCCTGTCAGGGATGTCAAGTATAAAATAGGTGGTATCCTCAACACTAACTGAAGACATGACCCACTGAGCTTTGAAAACTTACCAGAGAACATCATCAGGTGAGGTTAGATCAAAAGCGCAACTTTCCAAACCATCTTTGAACTTTATTACTTTTGAATAGACCCACACTGGGAACATCAGAATAAGCGATGCCACCCATAAACATAAATTGACTCGAATTGTCTTTGATCTTGTTCTCAGGTGGGTTAGGCGAAATGGCTGGACAAGAGCGACGTACCTGTAAAAGCAGGCAACAGAGCAAAGTAACAGAAAAAGGAATAAAATATTTAGGTTAATATTATTGACTGCAAAATAAAAATACTAAGAATAGCCATCACAAAGGAAGGAAGCTTATTTTTGTTGAAGTTATCTCCTACAACATGCCAGAATGGCTTTTATTCAAGCAATTTCCTTAACATTCAGCATGCATTTTTATAACTGATCATTCTTTTGGTCACAACATTTTTTGATTAATAGGATAAGTGCTTTAAGAATTTAAAAACTCAGACATACAAGAAGCAAGCAGAGACAAAACCTAAGATTAAGTTAGTCTGGAAAAGGATTTGAGATAAGTTAGTATAGGCAAGACTGCTATTTAAAAAAATTATATATATATATATATATATATGTTTCTGATATATTTTAGCTCTTGGAGTGCTCAAGTCTCTCACAGTTGTAACCAAAATATTTGATTTCCACGTAACTGAAGATAAACTGAAACTGTGTCTGTAGGTGCCGGCAACACGTTGCATGCAAAACAATGGGATATTGCTCGAGGTCCTGTACTTGTTTTTCACAGATCGGGTTCACCAGCCAGTCAGAACAAAGTGCCTGCAGCACCTCAGTTTCTTGGTGTTATTGCCCTTGGGCAGATGAAGATCAGGAACCAGTGCATAAGATCAAGAATGATGAATATTTATGTGATATTAAATTATTTTCAGTCTTGTTTGAGTGTGAAATAGATTTCATTATTCAAGCTTTGCAATAACCATTTTTTTTTCACTAAATAAGGTTAAAGTAATGGCCATTATTGCTAGAATCAACAAAAGGCTTTTCTGGCATATGATATCTCAAGAAGCTATGTCTAATTTCATGCAGTTATTCTCAGTCCTCATGATGGTGACAGAAAGACCAGAAATCCTCTGCATTTGCAATGGTATAACTGCTTTGTACCACTCTTGGTACAGCTACCTCTCCTGTTTCACTGGCTGCCTCATGGAAATAGCTTCTGATACTGATATTACTTACAGGATCACTGTAATTGAGAGTAATTTACAGGCTTCTCAGGTTCTTAAAACTTGTGATTTAAACTTAAAACTCCTGCTTTACACAAAATTTGACCTCTTAGTCTCCATGTAAGCATGGTATACTATGTATGCTTTGAACTTGCTTTCATTTTTCAAGTGGTGCAAGCAACATATCTGTGCAAAGTAAGAGAACAATACTGCAACTCTTTTTAAAATCTGATGCAGAAATGTTTCCAAAGAATGAACACTGAAGAGAGTTACAACAGATATTACCAAAAAATCAGCAAACAAACTGTGAATTAAAGCAACTATGAGAAAATGAACGTCTGTGAGATTAAAATAGGGCATGTAGGGGAAGTACAGAAAAGTGATATTAGTAGCCAACGTGGAGTAAGAAGTACACCTAACCAGGCACCTCTCCTCATGCAGGCTGTAAGGAGAGTGACAGGACATGATATTCCATCCTCTGCTGTGCCCTCCATACACCCTGTGAGTCATCTCTTAGACACACATTAATGAGGCTGAACTTTATCTGGTGCCTACAGTTGGCCTACACAAAAACTCCTTAATGCTTTCATGTGCTTCTCCTTCATAGGAAGGTTTCAGTGAGATCCTGCTTTTGTTTCAAGCTGTTTAAATTCACAAGGTACCTAACCACAAAAACACTGTTTATTTCTTATTAGCTCATTCATTAAGAGCAATGTATTGTACAAAGGTTTTTAAAACAGGTTCAGATGCATGGAGAATTGTTACCAGGGTCTATAGCTGATAGCATTGCAGTTGAAAAGAAAGAGCGTGGAAAGATAAAGCTGTCCTGAGTGGCCAGCTGGGAAGAGAAGCTACGGAGGGTCTCCAGACAAGCATCCTTTTCTGCATCTCTTCTCCAGTGCCATGCGTGGTTCTCCCTGTAATGCTTTTTCCACAGTATCAACATAGTTTTCATCAGGACTTGTTCCCTACAAGTTGTTATTGCTGAGAGCACATATTGCTGAGGCTGCATGCTATTGTACTGTCAAGTTTAGTGCATGTGTGGTTTTGGGTCCACTAATGCCAACTGGAATCTTTGACCACAGGGTAAGAAAAGGGAGGGGAAGAAAGGGTGATTCTCATGCTGGTGGCAGTAACTTCCCATGAGAACCCCCCAAAACAGCGTGGTTGGTTGTGCAGGTGCAGGGCTGGCAGGATAACCGCGCAAGATCCGCAGCGTGGGAACAAGGGGAAAGTGCTACCCCAGAGTCTCTGGGAAAGGCTTGGGTGACCAGTCGCAGAGCTGCCAGCAGAAAGGCAGCTAAAGAGCTTCAGAGAGAGGGCTGTGAGCGATGCAAAAGGCTCTTAAGGCACCATGTGACGTGTGGCTTAGGGGATGATATTGCATTTGCTCAAAGGACCGGAGCCCAGCACAGCTCAGGACTTATCATCAGTGAATGGAACTCATCTTGATAGCAGCTGCAGTACAGTGTTTATCAGACTGATGCAGTTTGTAATAAAACTATCTGGGTTAATGGGCATTGGAGATCATTAAGGGAAGGAATGACAAGTGAAAAACTGTCTTCTTAGCCTGGGATAGGTACTGAATCCACACTTTCCACCACCAAAAGTGCCCACCACTGCCTATGGGCTGTCTGACCTTGGTTCTTTTTGCTGTGTAAACAGGGCAGATTACTAACAATGCAGGTCAGGGAACTAAAATCAGGCCTGTATATATGTATATTTCCTCATGTATTATAAAATGACTTTTCACACTTTCCAGATCATTTTTTTTTAGGAAATTTTCATATACTGATATGTGACTATAAAGGATAATTTCCCTAGGCTTCTAATTCTCATTTTTAATATTCATCTTAGCAAAAGAAAAAAGTCATTTAATAAATTTAAATGAAAAGGAAATCATTAGACTGAATGGAATGAAAATACCACCAGAAATTCAATTCAACGAAAATATAAATGATTCTTTTTCTAGATAGAACTCAAACTTATTCCAGCCTGATGGCATTCTGACTTACCCTTCCCCAGACAATAAGATATTAATCTCACCCTAAACACTTATTGAGCAGCTTTTATCTCCATTCTTTTGTGGTGGTGGCTTTCTATTGGTTGTTTCAGTTTGGATATAATTTTCAGTCTTGCCCATTGTCAGATGATAAATTTGTGAAATGAAATGTGAATGGTGCATTTAGGAGAATATGCTGTTACAAAAATATGGGGTAACTTCCACTTCAAGCAGAGTGTGGAATGTGAAGGCAGACATCACGTACCCTCATATGACAAAGTAATTATCAGTAATAAAATAGTCTTTTGTTGGGAAAAGTCTGAAGAATGCTTACCTAAATCCAACAGAGATAAGAGTGTCTGAGCCATGTCCCTGGCACAGAGGTCTAGAGAAGGAGGCAGAGATGAAGCCTGCAGAGCTCTGAAAAAGTACCAGGCACCAGGTACGTGGTGCCCGTTACCTGTGCCTATTACCACATTTCTTTATACCTTTCCGCCAAACTTGCTGTCTATGAGACCCACCATCACTAAAGGTACACAGTGCAGTCGTGAAAGCCAAGTTGACACTTTGAAAGAGAAAGTCTTTCATGGGAGCATGTGCTTCTAGTTAATGTTGTAGTAGTTAATGTCTGACTTCTAGCAGAGCCATAAACACGTAATCATACTTCTGTCATGCATATAGGACAAGTAGAAAGGAAACATCTCTTAGAACTTGGATTTTCCTTTTATTTTATTTTATTTTATTTTTTTTCCTTCCCTTCCTACCTCTGAACGTATCTTAACTTGCCATATTTGACATCCTATGGTCTAACATTATTACTATACATTGCATATGGTCACAATTTAGTATACTGACAATATTATTATTATCAATATAACAAATTAGCATAAATTATAATCTTAATGTTAATTATTAATTTATTATCTGTATTGACTTAGAATGTTCTGCTGTTAGGATTGCTCCAGGAGGCAGCAAAGTGTACTATGCTCAGAGTCTAATGATGGGCTGCTCAGGATATTGAGCTTTTAAAAGGCTTTTCCCTTTTCCTCTATCTGGGGTGCTTGTGACTGCATGTGAAGTGAAGCAAGAAGCGGCAGGAAAAGTAGTGTGAAGAATGAGTAAATGGATTAGTCCATGGCAAATCAGGTGGTTCTGGTTTTAAATAACTGAAAACCCATAACTTTCATAGAGATATGGCCCCACCTACTAGCGATACCACTTTGGTAAATATTTCCTAGAGCAACATTACAACAATGGGCAAACCAGGAACACATTTTCTCATGCCTGTCAATCTCAGCTTCTGCAAGCACTTGGAACACCTGCCCATTTCTTCTCAGCTGTCATGGAGCTGCTTGCTCCAGATTTATCTTCCTAGCTTCACCTTTCCATTTGTGTTCCCAAAGCCTTAAAAGGATAGGCTAAATAAATGTTTATGAAGCCCTCAAAACTGACTGGTACCCTATGTAACTCTCAGACTTTGGGAACTTTGCTCAGGGACCTATTCCTATGCACAGAGACACTGTGCAAGCAGGATATTCACAAAAAGCTATTATTTATTTGCTACTCCAATAGACAATAGGCAGGTAGGACTAGCAAGCTCCTAGGCTAAGTGTTAATACTCTTACCACCCCTACCTGACATCCTTGAGTCTCTGCTGAACAGCTGTCAATGTGAGTGAAAGAGCATCTTCAGAATTCCTGGTTCTCATTAGTATTTTGTACCTCTTCATGCTAGTGTTTCTCTTCTTGAACCTTTGAGCTGCAAACAGTCTCCATCTCAACTGTTTTATCTCTGGCTGCAATCTTACCTTTCTTAGCATACAAGGTTCTCCTCCAGGTACTTTCACATGCCTTAGCATTTGGTAGTTTTCTTAGGAGGCTGAGACAAGATTATACATCTGTGCCATACCAAAAGTATGCCTTGGATAACAGACAGATGAAACCCTATTAACAGGATTACACTTTTTCTTAGAAACAAAGTTTGTGGAAGAAGTAGTCAGAGGCAGGTGTGCTCTGTGAGAAGGGACCCAAACAGTGACATTTTCCTATGACGTGCTCTGGTAGAGTCATCTTACAGGGAATGAGATGTGCCTCCCAGCCTCCTGTCACAGAAAGTCTGGCGTAGGTTTTACCAGCTGCATCTTGTTTACTATTAATGAAAAAGGAGTCATGTGACTTCTAAATCTGCATCAGTTATTTTGAACATGTAAGTCTTGGCTCTTTTCTTAAAATATCAGGCCAAAAAGTTCCTTCGTCATTGAAAAAAAGTCACTGACATTGTTAATTGCATATTCAGTTTAAGTCAAACGGATTATTGGAATGTTCTAGGTAACAACATTACTGTAGGGCATCATACTGGACCCCCTTTTCACCAATCTCACCATCTCTCCTTTCTCGTCAGAGACTGCAGCAGAAGAATATATCGATATATCCAGGAAGTGCTGTCTGCAGCATACACAGTTCTGATTTCACTTAGGCAAGTGATATTTTCATTGAACAGTTGAATTTATTTTTGGTGTACATGGGGGTAAATTATATTAGAATTGTTGTCTATGTATGTCTGTATTTATCCTCATCCAGAGAACAGGTGTTGTGGTTTGCCTCTTAGGAAGTTTTCTTTTAACTGGTAGGCAAAAGTTCTGCTACCAAAGTTTCATTCAGGTTTAATTTGTGTAATGTTGGCCTGTGGCATAAAAAGGAATCTGTATTTAAAAATGTGTTTGATGTCAGTTTAGGAAACTTTCTCATAAATTTTAATACACATATTCAAGCTGCATAGTTTTTACAGCTTTTCTTAATGTTTTTTATTTCATATTAAAGCGAGTAATGAAAAGCAAACTTTTATACATTGTACCCCTCATAACTTGACCCCTAAAGCTCCATGGAGAGAACAGCTGGTTTTGCCACTTCTTAAGATCTTATAAAGAAATTTGTTTTTCAAAAAGAAATGCTGAAATAATAAAGTCTCTGTTGGAACACTGTATGACATGGTTCACTCCTACTATGAAGTAGAGGGTTTAGGGGAATAAAAGCATCATCCAGCAATATGACAGATATTAATTTGCATGTGGTAGTAATTTTGTTCAGCTTAGACTTCTTCTAGAAGTGCCTTCCCAGGTCTGACCTGCTCCTGTCTTCCTTTAGAAGTGCTTTTATTTTTGAGAAATCCGAAAGAGAACATGAAGCTGTCCAATGCTGCATTAGCCATAGCATTTACTAAGGTGTAATTAGGTTTCTTGCTTTTATTGTGAATTTGGGGTGATTTTACAGTCAAATAGAATCTGAAAAAATCTGAAACCACATACCTGTCCAAACTCATTGCAGTCATGATGGCGCTGCATGTGAACTGGTTGCTTGCGTCCAGGGAGGTAATGATGGTGCAAAGGGGGCTGCCAAAAGCCCACTCACCTCCACGTGCCCATTGATGAATGAGAAAGGGCATGCCAATGATATGAACCAAATCTGCTATGGCCAGATTGCAGATGTAGATATCTGGGATAGTTTTCTTCTGAGTTCTGAAATAAATGGAAAGACATGGAGATGGTTACTTGTCAGTTACTGTGACAGATGCACATCCCCTTTCTCCCTCTCCCTTCCTTCGATATGGAAGGTGCAGATACATCTCCCTCCACCCCCCCTCTCCTGCAATGGGGTTAACAGCTTCTTGTGTTTTGACTCCAGAACCTGTTGATCAGGGTCCTTAGGAGAGAGATGGAGTCAGGGCGCAGAGGTGCCAAGAAGCCACTGGGCACCCACAGCCAGAGTGGGGTTGCTTAGAAGCTTCAGGGCACCACACAGCCAGAGTGGGGGTGCAGAGAAGCTTCTGGAATGCCACGGTCAGATCTGACAAGGCTTTAAAAACGGGACCCCTCCGGCCGAGGTTTTGCCACCCGTTGTGTGGACCTCTTGGAGCATAGGTCAAGTGCTGTGGCCGAGAGCCCTCCCCTTAGGCAGGATGGCTGCCTGAGGTAATCTCCTGGGACTGGGATTACCCCACCGAGCCAAGTGGGTGAGTGATAAAACTTCTCTTTAATAATTACTTGCAGGATCGCGGGTGCTTATTCCATCCTTAAATATAAGCACATGTAAAACTTCTTTAATAATTCCTCGTGGGATCACGGGTGCTTATTCCGTGCTTAAATATAAGCACGTGTAAAATTTTAATAATTCCTTGCCAGATTCAGGCAAGTGTGTACTTCTCCCGGAGTCAGGGACAGCTCTGGCATTGTTTTTGGTGAGCCACGTGTATGCACACTGTGGATCTCCATTGTTATTATTTGCTGCACATTTAATAATTACCTCGACTGATACTCAAACCTGTATTTATGTCACTATTGGAGGGTTAAACACCCACCTTCCACCAGTTAATCTGCTGCACCTTCTGTACCGAATAAAAGTTTGTTTTGGAACCTGTTGTCCATCTAAACTAACTTTGGGGTGCCTCCGTGACAATTACTCTGTTGTTTTCCAACTATACTGTTGATAGAGAAGACCTCCAAACAGAACTACACATAAGTACACTATCAGGATCACTATTTTAGAGTTTAGATATTTCAAACCTTGTATTTTAGGGTCAAGAAAAAGATACGGTTCATAAAGTTGCTTTCCAGTGAGGCTGAATGGGCTATTTAATTTATTGACATCAGTACAACTATCCATATGCCCATTTGAAAACTAGAAAGTGTTCAAAATAAGTGCAGGTCTGATGGTAATAGGAACTCTAGAAATGCCAGATTAACAGAAATAGGAAGAGACATCAGAGCCTTCCTGTGGTACAGTTGACCCAGGGCTGGATCTTGTTTAAAGATACAGACAGGAAGGTCTCGAGTGCTCAAGGTGAAAAGGAAATTGGTAAAAGAGAAATGTTCCTCTAGGAAAAAAAATAGTATGCAATTAAATATTTAAAGATAGTCTTGTGAAGTTTATACATATATAGGAAACACAACTGAATTAAAACTGCATGCACAGTCATCTAAGTCAGGGGAGTCAAACTCATTTTCACCGGGGGCCATATCAGCCTTGCAGTTGCCTTCAAAGGGCCAAATGTAATTTTAGGACTGTATAAATGTAACCACTCCTGATATAAGTACTGAGAGTTTGGATTTGACAGTTTCATAATGTCTATATTGCATAGGTTTTGTGTGATATATATGCTTTCCTAGAATTCCTTACCAAAATGTAATCACTATTTGGTCTCGGAGGAATGTCATACATGCAGTTGAAACAATTCCTGACTTTAATTTGCCTTATTCTATACAAATCAAGGAAAGAAACACAAAGCATCTTGGAAGAGCACTGACATTTCTAAAGTTTTTTTTAATTACAGGACTTTCTTAAAAAGGTCCTTATCCACAGTCTCCATGTAGAAGTCAACTTACCTAAATTCACTTACAAATTTGACATGTAGTCTAAGCTACTTGTCTAGGCTTCCTTTCAGTATCTCATAATAATTTTTTCCCTTACAATCTACTTCAAAGTACCAGTTTATTTGTCGTTCTTCCTGGAAGACACAGTAGAACCTACAGCTGGGAGAACTCCACCTGGTTGCCAACAAACCACATTCAGAAGTCCAACTCTATGACCATCATTTCCTAAAAATACCTATGTGAGAAGAGTTACTGATTACACATTTTTCCTGTTGCTTTCACTGCATGCTACAAGCTATGAAATAACTGTTTCCAGAGAAACAAATTTAAGCTAGAGGGAATGAGCCAGATAAAAGTTGTTTTGTTTTGTTTTTTTCTTTTTTGAAACATTTTTAATAAATTATGAAGTATGATTCACTGTCATCTGGTTATGATGCTGAAACCAAAGCCAGACATCTATAAAGTATATCTGCTGGCATTAATAACTGGAGCTTGTGGAGAGAATGACGCATATGTGATCTTTTTTTCTCTAGTGCGTTTATCTTTGTGAACTTCGAAGGATGCAAAATCTCCAGGAAAATAAAAGCCCCAAAGTGTGTTTCCTGCAAGGCATCAAATGGTACTATTATTGTCAAATACACAGGTTTCAAAGCATCTGAAACTGCCTGTATATGTCATGTAATGGAAAAGTTAAAATGGTGGTTTTCTACTTTATTTCAGTCACATGAACAGGATAAATCATACTAACTTAGAAACGACTTTTGGACTCAGAATGAGAATCTCAAATTCTAAACTTGCAAACTTTATACTTAATTAAATCAACAAAGAATACACATGGAACAGCTGTCCCATGGTTGATGGAAAGTGAAGTGTTGTAATATCAACTGTCTAATGCTTTGCACTGAGGTTCAGAAAACAATACCTTTTTAGATCAGTGTCCAGAAGCCAGGACATGTATTTTTGTACAGATTTTCAGATGGTTTCCTGTGGTGGCTCAGAGCCACAATATTTAAATGGTAACTCATGCACCAGACTTTATAATCTCAAATAATTTTTGCAACATTTTACAGTTTATTAGCTTCTTATATTTTATTAAGATAGTGGTGCTTACCTTCCATTAAAAGTATCACTTTACCAAAAAAACAAAAAAGCCAGGAAAATAATAGTGTTACCCTCAATTTCAAACTTTTTTCTCTTTTGTTCTTTTAGTTTTTTCAACTTTCTTGCCACAGATTTGAAAGCTTCTCAGCAGTTTCCCAAACCTCAGATATTGGCTGGTCAATTCATCCCTCCACCCATGTCAGGTTAATTTCTACCTCTGAAATACCATGTGAAAAATCTACAAAAGCAGAATTGTTGTTCTGCAAAATTTGTGAATATGTCAAATCTGTGATTCATCCTACATTCTCTTCAATTCTACTTCTACAGATTAAACTCATTCCAATCCATTACAAAAAGAAGTGTTGAGCAGACACAACACTGTGATAATCCATATACTGGCTGTCACTCCAGTAACAACTTCAAGGAACATGACAAGTACATTATCTATTGTTATCAGTCATTATGTATCCACTCTGACTGCATTATGTGCTGTCATCATTATTTTTTTATACCCTCCTGGATAGACTGTCTTCATTGACTAGAATCTTACGTGTTACTTTAGAAGTGATCTTTTAGGTCAAAGACAAGATGATTTATAAGTATCACACATTTAAAAACACAAGGACATACCCTTTCTTCAAATAGGAAAGGTGAAAATGGCATCCCTTGTGGGCTAGGTCTTCAATGGCAGGTAGCACCAGCTTTAAAGTCATCCTCCTGCCCACGCCTTCCTCCCATACAACATCTATCAGTTCCCAGCAAAACAGCTTGTCTTGGAGGAAGCTTTTTGAAAATTCCCACTCTGGTGTTGACCATAGTCCGTTTCCTTCTGCTCTCATACTTGGAGTTTACCTAGGTTCTCAGTCCCTGAGAAGAGCAGGTCCAACAGCAGTAGTTCTGTACCTACCTAACACTTGCTTCTGTTGGTAAATGTGTAATGTGATCCATCTTGGATAATTTATGTGTGTGTTATTTTCCTCTACTGGATGAAAAAAACCATCTCAATAATTTGTCAGGAAAGACTTGTACTATCTTTTCTCCTTTGAATGGGGGGTTTGGTTCTTCTTAAGTATTTTCTTTTCTTTTTGAAATTTAAACCTCTAGTGTCTCCAGGTGATCTTGGCTCCCACAATCACTGCAGAGAAACAGAACTCTGGGAACAATTTATTCTGTCTCGGATAGGTATATGACAAAAAACCAATGTATTGCTCTCAGAAGTACCTCTCCATGGAGGGACCCAGATGAGTTGGCTTAGGCAATCAAAGTTGGGATGGAAAAATTTCTTCACATCTGTACGACTGGGTAAGGCCTATAAAATCTTTTGAGACTGAATCTTTCTCAGTACCAGGCATGAAAAACTGCAGAAAGAAATAGCAGCCATTTCTGCTTTATATGTCTGTCTCTATGCCTTCCCTCACTTAACCATATCTAGTTGTGAATACTTCCAAGTAATTAAACTATCTAATTTGTTGTTGGATAACAACATTATCTGATGTTTAACATTAGATTAGCAACAGCTATAGAAGTTTGTCCTAGATATTCTGGTCCAAAAATATATTACTGCTTAACTGAATCTCACAGTTAGGCCATATAACATCACATAGAGACATGTATCAGTTGCTGTGCCAAATGTGATTGTGGGAAGTTTCACATTTCTAACATTAGCTTGTTTTTTCTGTTTCTGAAACAAATCTAAAATTAATTCATAGAAATCAGAGTAAACTAACAGCATTCTGTCTCAGTGCAGAAACGCTTAGCTTTCCCATCTCAGTGAGGAATAAAGAACAGAACAGCTGATATATGTTGCAAGACACTGGGTATGTTGTTTAACATGTTTGAGTTTTTCTGCTAGACTTAGGAAAAGTAGGAACCTAAGACTGGAACAAACAACCCTTATCACATAAGTGAGTCGTTGTCTGTCACAGGAAGCAAGGTCAGAAGAGACTTCCTCATAACAGAATAATTATCTCAGAAATAATTATTTCACTTCCACTACTCCTACTGAAGCCTATCACATGGCATCACTGCTCTAGAAGGTAAAAATCACCTTCCCAGTCAACAGCCTTTAATAGATCCTGCCTGAGGTCTACGCAGTTGCTCTTGTACCACTTTCTGCCTTTAGTTTAAACAGTCCTTTACCATTTCTGCTGTATTTGATCCCGATTTATGCAGAGTAAGCACACATCTCTGAGCCCGCTTTTTGTTTTTTTTTTTTTTTTTAAAAAGTGAATTTTCATGGTTCTCCATTCTTCTGGTTCTAGCAATTGTTATTTTCTGCTCTTATTCATAGAATCATAGAATCTTAGAATGGTCTGGGTTGGAAGGGACCTTGAAGATCATCCAGTTCCAACCTCCCTGCCATGGGCAGGGACACTTTTCACTATTCCAGTCCGAATATCTTATCTCTCTTGGAAACAGCTGGTGAGAGTTGTATTTCAGGCCTTATTCTGAGCCTGGAAAATGGCATTAGCATTTCCCTCTTTCCCCCGGAATGGCAGAGCCTTACACATATTACAGCTGTGTGGGCTTCTCACGCAGCTTTAGCCTACTGAAAACGCAAAGAAATCCCAGGAGTTTGTCCTCTGTTGTTTTCTGACACCAGTGTTTTCCATTAATGAAAAAATAATAAGAAAATTATATGGGTTTGTGCATTCTGTTATTAGAGGTTACTGTATTTCTTTCACTGTAGTCCCTCCTCTATTCTCTATCTGGTTCTTTCTGTATGACAGTCTTATACATCTTCGCATCAGCCACATCTTCCCAGAGTCTGTCATTAGGAACACTACTGACACACTCTCACACTTTGCCTCAGGTATCTGAGGGCAAATTTGAAATCTGTCTGGCCCCACAATCAGTCCTTGAAAGTTCCCTCTTAACCTATTTCTCCTGAAAATCTTTTCAGGAAACTTCTTGTTTATAAACATCACCCAGTACCATCCACATTTCAGCTATTTTTTTTTCACGTTATAATTCTTGAACTCATTAGATTGTTCTTTAGCTGAGTAAATAGCATATAGAACTGGATAACATAAAACCTCTGATCTGGATAGGTTTGCTGTATGTAGCAGTTCCAAAAATTCACTTCCGGTGCCTATATTCAGTTGCAAATACACTTTCTCCAGCTGAAGACTCAGAATGCAAGTAAAAAGCGTTGTGACACTTATTTACAAAATCTATTTTAGGAAATGCTATTTTATCACTTGCTATTAGTTGCCTTACCAAAAATCAAGTTAATCTGAAAAGCTGTACTTATAAATAATTCTATTTGATTCCCTTTTCTCTTCTGTAACATACTCTTCCTTAAAAATATAAAGTCAGGCTAACGCAGCTAATTGATGCTTTCTGGATCATATTTTCTCCCTCCACACAAAAGCATAACCATTCTCCCACCAGCTGGTCTGACAAAGTAAGTAATTTTACATAAAATGTTTTCCAGCAGAACTGCAGTTTTGGGGACCAGTTTTTCCAGGGTGCTGTTATAGGATGAAGATTCTTGGGTACTTCTGACTGACACTGACCTCTTGCAGCATTTTCTCCACCATTTTCTTTTTAATTAAATAGCAACATATCTCAAATGCCTCTATTATTCCCTACTGATGAAATTCATTCACACATGGAGAGCCAGACAAAAGTCATTGACTTACTAATTTTTAAACTAAATTTCAATGCACAGGTGTATTATTAAACGTAACTTTCATTAGGACTTTTGGTTATTTTCTCCAAGTGAGTTGCAAATAATATAATTTTAATTTGCACAGAAATGTTTGTCCCTAGCTGGCAGACCTGCAAACAAAACTGGGAAGCTGAAATTCCAAGGTTATTTCTTTACCATGTTCTATCATCAATAAAGTATTTGCTACTGGGAAGTAAATAACTTTCTAGTCAAATAGATAATCTAGCATCTTTTTCTCTTGAAAGAATTGACTCTGTAATGCTAACAAAATTTAAATTTATGCATGAGAAAATGTGTTCAGTAAAGAGAGAAGATGCAACTCAGAAACAGAGCCACTGAGTAGAATCGTGTCTGTTTAGTGTAAAGATGAGAATTTGACATGGTTATTTTTCAAAATGGAGCTACATTTTGATTGTGGATTCGTCCACAGAGTCTAAAGTTTGTGGCTGTCTTTTTAAGTGTTGGTAACTACCACATTAAATTTTTAACGCATTATTTTCAAATTATTTTCCTGTGTATAAATGTTCATGTCCATAATTTGAATGCAAGTACGGTTTAAATTATATTCTTCCCCCGCCCAAGTCATTGTCTGTGTCTATTCCCTCTGTCTCTCATATTTTTATTTAAGATAGAAAAAAGCTTTTAACCAGGGCCTAAGAAAACTTTGTTCCTTCTCAGTTTCCTTACATTCTATTTTTTTTTAGACACTAATTTTTAGAAACTCGATTTATTTTTTTCCTTTCTATTAATTTTTACGTTTAGAAAATCATATTGCCATTGTGTTAACTTTAGATGTACTGTTTCCATATGTTTTTCTTTTGCATTCAGATCATGAGCTGCAATGTTCTTGAGTGTGCCAGACATTGGATTTCTGGTAGTTTCAAGGGAAGTTTACTAAAGCTCAGGGTCTGACAGGCACTTAGTCCTAGGTTGGTCTTTGGAAATCTTTACCTTTAAAAGCACAATATGTAGGGGTAGAGTACCTCTGTTAATCCTTGTAGAGTGTGACATATATCAGACTTATGCTGTCATAATTCCTTATGTTAAATTTGCACTGAAGATAAAAGTAATTTTTTCAAGATACATGGTTATGGATTTAGAGTTTTTCGTAGCATCAGCCACTTGTAATTAAGTTATTATATAGAAAAAGACATCTTTTGTTAAAATTAAGAGACTAGAAGGTATTTTCTTGCACAAAGGATGACTGGGTCAGATTTTATGACCCCCCAAAATTTAGCAACTTCAGCAATTTTACCTTCCCAGAATACAACAAAAATATCTCGAGATATTAATTCCTGTCATTTGAGAATCCTCATCTGGCACTTAAGACCCTGTTTCCAGAAGCAAGGGGATGCTGGAAAAAAGCAACGAAGTCTAGGAATGTAAATGGGTAAATGGAGTTCTGTTATTAGAATAGTCTGAGATAGCAGTGCAGTTTTCAGAGCAGAAAAACACTATACTTCAACTGATCTTAAAAGAGTTCTGTGAACATTACAATGCCTGGCTAGTACCATTACTAAAGCCCAGTCTAGCTTTTACATATGCTACTGAGAAGATTGCTGCCACTTATCATGCAAACCAGAGAACAAGGCATGTGTTTTTGTTTCCTTTAATATGTTTGAATTCAACCATGCACTTAAGCATTTTCTCATAACAGAAAAGGCTAAGCAAGCATACATTACTGTTATCTCTAGTAATGATTTAATTTTTTTTTTAATGAGAAGTAAATGTCAGTGACTAAATGGAACACGAAAAACTTGCTATCCTTGTCTTTGCTGGGCAATTCATTTTTTTAGTGCAGTCTTCACTTATATTTTCAGCAATAAATCTTATTGAAAAATGCATTCAATTCCATACCTTATTATTGTGAATACAATGAGGATATTTCCAACTAAGCCTGTTGAACAGATAACCCCAATAAGAGAGGGAAGGATGATTGTCTCTGCAGCACCAATCACCTGGTAGTGGTGTTGTCCACTCCAGGAGCTGTTAAAGGAGCCTGGTGTACTGTTCTTACAGGAGAGCTGGAATTCACTCATTCTTCGGCAACTTTAGGACTTAGTTCTGTAGGAGCAAGAGAAAATATATTAGTTGTGGACTAATAATTTGAATATCATTAGTTAATTCTAGTATCTAAGTGTACCCTACTGTTTAATGGTTATCTCAATTTCATAAAAAAACCTTACACCAAAAGATTTTGTTTATTCAAGATCGGACATAAAAAAACTGGATGTCATTGTTTTCAGAATGAAATCTGTGTTGTAGTAACTCAATGATAACTTAAATAATTTTGTAATCATCCAAGACACACTATTTTAGAATCACAGTTTTTATTCCACTCTCAGAAAACCCACTGTCCACTTTGTCTTTGACTGGGCTGGACCTGGTAAACAAGAAGTTGAACATGAGCTATCAGTGCACCCATGCAGGAAAAAAGGTCAATAGCATCCAGTGCTGCGTTAGGTAGAGCATTACCAGCAGGACAACAGAGGCAATTCTTCCCCTCTGCTTAGCTCCGGTGACGCATCTGCAGTGCTGGATCCAGATCCGGTTTCCCAATGGCAAGAAAGACAGGGACTTACTGGAGGGCTATGAAGTTAGTGAAGGGACTGGCACATCGGGCGTATGAGAGGCTGAGAGAGCTGGGGGTGTTCAGCCTGGAGAAGGGAAGGCTCAGGGGAACTTAAGCAATGCATGTAAATGGTTGGTTGCAGGGGAGTGAAGACATGGGAGCCAGACTCTTTTCAGTGGTGCCCAGTGACAGGACAAGAGGCAACATGCAGAAACTGAAACACAGGAAAATCCATCTGAACACAATAATGCAATTTTCCCTGTGAGGGTGGTTAAATCCTGGACACGGGTTGCTCTGAAAGGCTGTTGAGTCTTTACATATCTCCATCTCTTTGAATATCAGCTTGAGGTGTTAAAAAGCACCTGGATGTGGCTTCAAGCAACCTGCTCAAGTAGACCCTGCTTTGAGAAGGATGTTTGACTAAGTGATCTCCAGTTGTCTCTTCATACCTCACCTGTTCAATGCTCAATATGTTCAATATGTTGTTAGATTTTTTTTTAACTCAAAATCACCCCTAATCTTGTGAAGCTACAAGAAAACTATAGTTTCCTCAGCTATAAGTTACACCTGAGGACAAAGCTATTGGTGCAGATGCATACAGTCTATTTCTTCAACAGCTCCAGCTGTTGCAGCAAAACTGTTAATATCTGTCTTCTGACCCATACACTCATCTTTACTTTTAAGATTCTTAATTACCTAGTATTACAATCCTATATTTCCTCAAGTAAAGATGATATATTTTTTTCTGAGATCATCTTTTCCCACCAATTCACCTATGCAACTGCAGCCTGAGTCTCTGCTTTATTTGCCTGGTGTAACTTCAGGCTGGTAGGAACTGAATACGTGTGTGAAGGCACTCTGCTCAAAATAATTCAGTAAGCCCTGCTGAGAGTCCAGCAACTTCAGATAAGGCACTGAAGAACAACACTGCCTTGCAGTTACACCCATATGCAACTTTAAAAACAGGAAATTGAGAGGCAAATCATACTTGTGTATTTTTAATCCTACTTTGAGCTAAATTTATGTCTTTAGCAAATTTGATTGTTATTTCAGTAGATACACTATCTTAAAGCAAAATTGTAGCCTGAGGTGAAGTAAAAAAATCCTTTATATACTATATAATTCCTTTATGTATTTAAGAATAAAATCACCCTTTTCCTGGATTTTAGTCTTTACTAAGTGATGATGAGTCACTGCTCTTCAATAAGATCAAATTAACAATAGCAAGATACTGCTGTTCAAGATACAAGGAAGGCAGTAGGTAATAAATACTGAATCTACTTGCCAAAACCAGGGGGTCCAGAAGGCTACCAGAATTAGGAAAAAATAATGACAATAAAATGCAGGGACAGATTTTTGAAAATCTAATTTAAAAATAAGCAGTTTCCTGTTGTTTACAGAGAAGAAACCTGCAACAATATGTTCCTTAAGTAGAGGGGTAATTTTTACACCTGCATAGTGCATTTAAGTCACAGACCACCAAGAACTCTACAAAGTTTATGTTTCACAGAAAAGCACAGGAAAACACAGGAAAGTATCTTTTGATGGTGAAATACCATTTGTTCCATACAAATTCTGAGTGAATGACGTGACAACAGAGTTACTTATATTGGTGAAGACAAAATAAATCTGGCTACGACGGTGAAAACAACTTATCTTCACACATATGGTTGAAACCATGCCTTACTAAAGTGTTTGTAAGTTACATTAGAGGCATGATTTTTACATATATTATAGCAAAATCACTCACTTTCAAGAATTAAAAAAGTGGAAAATCCAAAACTACTTCTGTGATTGGTATAACTTCTCATTCCTAATGAGGGATTGATCATTTAATAATAAAAAGTTACACTGGGCTAAAAAGAAAACTATGCCTGCTCAGTGCTTAGCTTCTGTGAAGTAAATGAGTAATATCTAGTTTGTAAAACAAACAGGTGGGAGTTTTTCAGCCCATTAAAAAAAAAAAAAAAAGTGTTTGAAAATTAACACTTTGTGAAAGAATTGGGAAAAGGATAATAATTTATTTTTGTAAGTAGAGTGTCAGATACAAGAGACCAGGTTTAAAGCTAATATGTCCTTTTTTTTTTTTCTAACCCCTCTCAACTGATTTATTAAAGACCATTATTTTAGTGCTTGCCTCCAAAATTACTGACATATATCACCCTTTAAATTTCAGCCAGGGAGTAGAAAATAAGGCCTTATAATTAAATTAACATAATTCCTGAAAGGACAGATTATTCAAAAAGTATATCATCAACTTTTTTCAGTGCCAAAAAAAGTAAAATCTAAAATATGCTCTCTGAAGCTTCAAGTTTTTAATACATCTGTTCTGTGTCTGCATTTCCTCTGACAAGCTATTACCATACAAAGATGGAAAGCTGAGCCAGTAAGAACAACATCTTAGCACACCTAAGTTCAACTATAGAAGCAAATCCCATACAGTCAGCATTGTGAAGATAAACAAAGGGATGTCCTCTCATGAGCCCTGATGAACTCCTTCTTGTACCTCACTCTGGCCAGGAAACAAACTCTTGCAAGTGCAGCAAGACCTATGCTAAAGTCATGGTAACATGCTGAGTATTGATGCTTGCAATCCATCCTGTCCTTTCCTCTATGACATGGCAAGCCACCATCTTCAGTAAAATCAACCAAACTCCATCGCATGAACTAGACTTACAGGGGAAATCCAAACCAATAGTTTTTCATCACTTAAGGTCACAGAAGCCAGCTGCACACAAATTCGCTGTGACAGTGAACTTGATTTAAAAACAAAACTATAAACCAAAACCACCCCAAAACTGAGAAAAGAGGAAGTTGCTTAAGTATGGCAGAACAGATATTTAGGGCATGGATCAGGGCTTCTTCTGGAGGTCTGAATCAAACTGACTAATGAAACTGTGTAAAGATTTCCATAGAATTGTTGTGATTTTTAAAGACTGTATCTACTGAAAAGTTACACTACTGAAATGTTTATACAAGCTGCCTAATTTCACTTCTTGTATACAGATGTGTTTCTTATTAAATATCTGTTACTAAGCAATTCGGACACTTAAACCAGATCGAATTTATACTACAAATTTATTCCTCCTCATAACTGCCAGGGACTGTTACAGGAGTGAGCACATAGCCTGATTTATTTTTAGTAACACAACACACTTTAACTAGAGGCAAAACCATACAAGAACAGTAGCTTCTTTTATCTACAGTTTTTTGCATTCTGAAGGCACTATTCTTGGTGACAGCTTAATCAAATAACAAACAAACAAACAAATCACCTTTTCATTTAGTTCCACCCAGTTACAGACTGTCTCCTACACAGGAAAATTCAACTGCAGAATTTGACTATTGCTTGACTCAGTTTTGATGTCATTTACAACTATTCTCACTTTCTGTGATGCCTTTGACATGCTCAGATTTTGTCCGAAAGCCATCTTGCCATTGCAAGATTCTACAGTTTGGTACTGATTTCAGCATTAACTTTGAATGTTTTGAGTCAGAAGCTTCTCTTGTTTAGTTAGGGAAAGATATCTTCTGTCTCATTGCTTTTTGATCCTTTGTCTTGCCTTCTTCTGCATTTCCTGTATTCTAGAAAAACTAGAAGATGTGGGTTTAATTCTTGCTTCTGCCACTGATTCAGTGCCCAACCTCAGGCATATTTATTATGTCATTTGTTGCCCAGCTAGTCCATCTGCAAAATGTGGACGCTTATGAAGTTTTCCTTGCCCTTCAGGAAAGCAACAAAAGATTCAGAGACAGAAAATATTCTCTATACTGGTATTCAATCTACATCTTACAAATACACTATATTCTCAATTGCAATGCTGCATTGTCACAAGGGTTCTAATAAAAAGTGAGAAAAGCAGAGAGCAATGGGTGCAACCTGTGCTTGTACAGGGCAAACATGAACCCTCACCTGGGCTGCTGGTGGCAGGAGTTTTTATAGTGTCTTTTAGCTTTTAGGAACTTTTTTTCATAGTCATAGACCACATGTTCTTAAGTTGTTATTTTGTTTTTATTCCTTATTAAGATAAATAAGTGTCTACATGGCTATATACACTATCATGCTTGATCAAATAGCGCATACAACTTTCAATGTATTTGTAATTCACATTAGGGAATTCATTGATTCTTCTTCACACAGAACTGAAAACTTCACTTTCTCTTAACTCTAACCCAGTTACTGCTCATTTTCATTAAAATATTTATTACTTATTGGAAATCACTGATTATCAATTTTTTTAAAAGAAGTGTAAGATCAAATTCCAGCCAGTTTCTAAAGCATTTGACTGAATATCTCCCCTTCGCACATGCAGCAGTACCTCAGGGTTCTTGAGAATGAGACCTCTGTGCTTGAATACACTTAAGATTAGAAATTAGACAGTAGAAGAAACTCTGGTGATTCCTACAGCTTTACTGAGACAGTTTCTGGGACAAAAGAAAGGGTATGTCCAGGAAAAGACAGAGGCAACCCTACCAGAGAACTTATTAGATTTCCAACAGACATGAATATGATGTGGATAGCTTGTTTTAGATAATTTCTCTTGTGTGTGGCAGATTAGCTCCTCTCTAGTACATTGTTTCTCTCTAGAAACAGCTGTTTACAATTTGAATTGACTCTCTCTAAACCAATATATGTTTGGAAGTATCCCCATCAGAGTGTAGAGAAGGAAATAGCAACTGTAGATTGAAAGAGAAGAGCATATGATTAGATTAAAATATATTTGGAATGTTTGGAATAATGGCAAACTTCATGACATCCAGTATCTTAGACAAGTATCTTGCAAGAATCTATTTAAAACTAGGTACTAATTCTGGTTGAGCTCTTAAATCTCTTTTCTTTGTTCAATTATAAAGGATTTATAAGAACTAATATTTTGATGTTTATTGGAAAATACGTGTATTGCTTTTAGAGTGATCTTCTTTAGTAATTAATTTTTCTCAGCTAGGAATTACTGTCAGTTATTAAGGAATTTGTGTGAAGTGGGCATATTTCGGGAAGTGCAGGATGCTGTGTATAAGCAGGTAGAGAATGGTATTCAGGATGTTTTGGAAAGATGGAAATGAAACACGGTTATTCTGGTTTTGAAGCACGTGATCAAAGTTGAAGAATAACAATCTATGAAATTATTTCTTTTCTAAAACTACTTCTCTCATGTTGAAGTGTGGTTTGAATCTCAGTCAGTAAAGGTCTGAATTCTGCAAATGACTGATACATTTTAATTCTTTTTTGTTGTTGTGGAAATATATTATTTTACATGATATGAAAGAAAACAAAACTTAAAAGAGAACAAATTAAGAAGAAGGGATAAAGAGAGATTTGGGAAATGAAAAGAGCCTTGAGCTGACAAGTCTGAAGACCAAAACTCAGGAGCAGAAATATGAAATTTATGCTGACTTGTTTGAAGCAGTTATATAAAAATGTAGGGCATCCAGAAATCAGTTCAGTTCAGAATCAGAATCAGAATCTGAATCAGTTCAGAAACCTGGCCACAGGAGCAAGTGAGAACACTGATGACATTTACTGTATCCATTTCAAGATGCGATCACTAAGCTCAAACTAATATTTGAATTTAGCTAATAAACTAAATTTAATTAATTTCTAACCCTTTACAAAGGCTAAGAATTATCTTTTCCTTTTTGTTGATGTGGCAATAAAGGTGGAAAAAAGTTAACTAGTTATTTGTCTAAGGTTATTGTCTAAGGAAATTACTGTGATTTGTGCTGAAATATCCTACCTTTGAGTAACATTTTTCACCATCCATTTCCAAAATATTGAAATGCCTTAGTTGGTTCCCTTCTTATGGTTCCTCTGGCACTTGTGGAGATTTCACTGTTAAAGCTTCTTGAAAAAGTCTACCTACAAATTGTTTAAAATAAGTATGTTCTGAGCACTGTTTAGCCTGGTCATCTTCCACCTAAATAAAACTGTTGCCTTGTATCAAAAATCAGTTTGAATGAGTATGCTAGGACTTCAGTGATGCTGGGACACTGCTATGTTAACAAGAATGTCCTGACCATATTTCCCTTGGAAAATTTGCAGTCTGTTTGCTGTGAGCAGCGTGCCATGCATAATGTGGCAAGGGGTTATTGCTAAGCTGTTGAAGTGCATAGCAGCTGTGGAATGGGTCAATTTACTTTTCTGACACAAATTTGAGAGAAATACTAGTTTAGCTGTGTATCAACCATGCCCTTCTTGCAAGTGATACAATTTTGTTTCTTATTTCTAGGAAGAAATAAATTCAGATAAATGAGATTGTTCATAAACAAGGCTGGGTTGTACTAAAAATTGGGTGAAGGTAGCTGTGTTCAAATGAAGAACAGAAGAGAAGGAAAGTAATTAAGTCAATATCTACCTATTTGGCCTAAGAACTGAAGAAGAAATTTGGACCACAGAATACCTTCCTTAGTTCTGTAAAGCATCACTAAGGCAGGCCCTTCCACTATCATGCAGCAAGCCCATTTGCACCATTATCATAAGACCAGTGCTGGAAATGCAAGTTAAACATCACACAGCTTAGATTGTCCATTTAATTCCTCTCAGGCTGAAGAACTTGAAACAGCACATATATTTGAACAGCTTACATGGCTTTTTATAAGAGTGAATATAGGATACTTCCCATTATTGGACATAGTGCTAAATTTCAGAATGAGCAATGAACTGGACACCAAGATAAATGAGAATGCAGAAACTCTAATCTCTGGCCTGCTTAGGGTTTGTCCTGCTATTTTAACTCAGTGGGTTGTTGTCACAGAACTGGGAGAACTGCTACTCATGCTTCTTCTATATTCCCCTGTTTCACTATACATTCAGCTCCACTGTATCTTTGCCTTCACATAACCAATCTGATCAACAAAAACTCAAGACCAGGTCGTAGCTAAGTGATATCACATTTCCTCGTCAAGTTCAATCTAACTTAGTTTTTGTGTGTGCTGCACTGCCTACCACCAGGAGAGGTAAGAAACCTTCTGGGTGTTCCTCCATTACTCACAACAGACTCTCCTTGCCTTTCCTTGGCTTCTCCTGCAGTCTACTGCCCACACAGTTGTATGACAGTTAACTGCAGATAATTTGGGTTTCTACTTTTAACAAAGGCAACTGCAACTTTCCAAACCAATATTAAATTTTTCACATTGTTATCCAAAATAATAACCCTGGATTAACAAACCACTGTGGTGTAGAGAAACAACTATCCCTTTGGTAGGTTTTGTTTGTTTGTTTGGGGTTTTTTTGGTAGGCAGGTGGGAATGTGACGACAGAAACCTAGAAAATACTGAAAATGCTCAGTATATGACATTTTAATTGAGTCATTGAATTTTAATGACATCTTAGCAGAAGCTCTGCATGGAGATTTCTATGTAAGACATATAAATTCAATAAAAGGATTGCTTCCACAGAATTTTTCAGTAAATCCCTAGCTACTCCTTAGCTGGCATTACGAAGCAGTTGTTTATTTCTAGAACTCTGGTGAATGAACCTGAGTTAAACTATTAAAAGAAAATATTTTTCTTCACATGATGTGACTTGACTTTACATGAGTCTGACACAAGAAAAAAAAGGCACAGTGTCAGGAGAAACACCGTTTAAGCTGGAAGTCCCCATCTGATTTTTAACCCCGATTTTAATGCTTGGTGATTATACAAAATTGCACCCCCCCCCCCCCCCCCCCCCCAGCCTCATTTGACTCAATTTCTGCTGCAAAGGAAAGATATTGTCTTCTTCGATAAATATGAGGTAATGAATGATCAGCAGAAAAGGTCATTCTGACTCATTCTAATGAGTAAGAAAGATTGGAAAATTAGAATTATTTTAAAAAGTTGAACTGCTGACTTAAAACCTAGCTGTCATATCACACTAATCTTTGCTTAGGCTTCCTATTTGCTTCTTTATAAAACCACCATCCCAAGCACTTTGCCTCAAATAATGGCACAGTATCTTTCCTTCCAAGACAGGCTTGGAGATAAAGTAATTCTTACTGTTCTCCCAAGCAACTAACCCTCTTCAACACTGACTGAAGGCATATGCACACCTTTCCACTAAAGAAAAACATCAGTCCCAAAGTGATTTTTTTCATTAAAAAAACCAAAACAAAACACAAAAGGAAAAAAAAAAAAAAAAAAAGAAAGAAATCCCTCACGGCTGATAGCACATAGAGCACAAAAGTTTAGAAAATTGCAGCATCCTCGGTCCGGCATCAGGGAGCGGTGGCGCCCGTGTCAGCCCCATAGGGCGCTCCTTGGGTGAGCGCCTTCCCTGCCCTCGGACCCACCGGTGGAGCCACCCCGCTGCCCCACTCCCGCAGCGACCCATCGCCCGGCTTCAGTGGACCCACCCTTCCCTCTGCCCCAGCGCCCCGCCGTTCCGCTCCCGCCAAGCCACCCTGCCCGGCTCCCCGGCCGCCCCGCTCCCGCAGACCCCGCCATCCGCTCCGGCAGCGACCCACCATCCGCCTCCCGCAGACCCCCGCTGCCCCAGCGCCCCGCCGCCCCGATCCTGCGGACACCCCTCCCAGCTCCCCCGGAGCCCCGCTGCCCGGGTACTGGCGAGAGGTCACTGCCGAGGTGTCCTGCGGACCCCGGCTTCTCGCCGCCCGAAAGCTCCCCGCCCGAGGGGTCATCCCGCTGGGACCGAAGGGTAAGTGCTCGTCCCCCGGCCGCTAAGAGCTCACCTGTAGCCCCGCTCTGCTCCCATCCACTTCTGACAGCGGACCTGCCGCTTTGTCAAGCGATCTTCAGCAGGAGGGAGAAGCGTGTCACACCCAACACACAGCCTGCGGCTGTGCCCATCTCCCGACGCTTACACAATGTTAAATATAAAAAAATCAGCACGACAATTACCCAGGAGAAAACAATCAAGCAAAGAAAACCCCCCCAGTGTGAAAGAAGTTTAAAGATCACAGGAAGCTATGACACCTATTTTACTGTCTGCTCCAAGTTTCACAGCACTTAACATCTTCACAGTTTTAAACCTCCCTGACATTTCAGGGAATACTCCATAAGAAATAAGAAAGAAGAACAGAGGGAAATGGCCAAACATGCATAATGTCACAATAACTATCAAAGAACCCTGGCACTTGCTGAACTATATTGAAGCAGAGATGACCAGACACCTCTGGTTCAGGCTTTTAAAATTATAACATCTGGTTCTGGTTCTGATATGCAGAGGTAGTGACCTATAGATATAGATTTAAATTTACCCTCTCATATAAGTGTGTGAATGCATGCTTTATTTTAACTGTAGAGTTAGTCCATTTTTTTGTAGTAAATTTTCCTAGTATATATGCAATAAATAACTCAATGGAAGACTCTTGAAACAAAGACAAAGCAGTACTGTAGTGTTGACAGAAATTATTGTCAACTGCCTTTCACATTTAATTTGGGCAAAAATATTTCAAATTTGATGGAAATCTCTTTTTTGGTGAAACATTCCTGACTTCTCTCATTTCAAAGACACATCTCAATTGACTAGCATCAGAATCAACATTACCATTTCAGCTTCTGTAGAAAAAAATACCCCAAAGTTCTGTATTGTCTTTAAAAACAAGACACTCCCCCTATATCCTCTCAGAGAGCTGAGCTCATATAAGTATAAGAAATATGACCTGTTTCAGTGGAGCGGACACGTGAGAAAGGCTGCTAGGAAAAAAAAATCAGTTTGAGAAGGAAGTTTTGCATCCAAAGGAAGGAGAAAGCCTTAGTGATGTATTCCTCGGTGACTTGCCTCTTTGCTCTGGAAAGGACCACTTTTCAAGCTGCTGCCAGCTGCCTTGTCCTGCCCTTGACTGAACCAAACCAGTTGCCTTTTCCACCCCTGAAACTCCTACCAAAGGCTCCTGCCACCTCAGATGTGCACAAGTAACTGCAGGTTTCACGCCTCCCTTTACCTGGTTCCTGTCAAAAGGTCAGGGTTAGAAACATTTGCTACTAAAAAGACTTGAATGGATCCCTGTAAATCCTGCAGAACCAGCCAAGAGAGGTAATGACACACATAGCACTTGCACATCTGTGAGAGAAGTAACCTCTGGAAAACAAACAAACAAATAAACAAAATCCCCAACTCCCTCCGAAAAAAACAAACCCAGGATTGGTCAGAGTCCTCTGTGAAGAAGAGTCCAAGTATAACCTGGCAAAGGTAGAGTCAGGCAGCCAGAAAGAACTGTAGTTCATATCTAGGAAGTGGATGTATCTGTCTCAGGACCTTTGGAAAAGATTGTAAAGGAGGGAGAGAGAGAGGTTGTTGTGGAAAATCAAATAAAGACAGGGTCTTGAGTGAGACAGTGCAGATAAATGGCTAATAGAGAGCTTAGACAAATAAACAATAATACCAATAGGAGGGAGAGGAGGACAGATATTATCTTTATTTAGTACAGGGAGTATTGTGCCTTGTTCTCATTTTTACAGCATAGCAGAAATCACAGAAGATTTAAATGCAAGATGAGAATTTTAAGACTGGGAAACAGGCACAGAGAGAGAGAGACAATGGAGGGACAGCACACAACAGAATCTATTTTCTTTAGCAAAGAAAAGATTAGAAGCTTTTAATTTTGTCAGTTTATGAATATCAACACAAGCAAAAAAAAAAAAAAATGAAGAAAAAGCTCTTTGTCCAGCAGACGGTAATATCGGTAATATTAAACTGACAGTCTGAAAACTGAATTAGAGAAAAATCACAGTGGAAATAAGACATTATAGCTAAGAGCTTGGTGGTTAGCAGCCATTGGAACAACTCAGCAAGTTGAAAGATTCTGCAACACTGAAACAATTTTTAAAGCAGTTCAGATATTTTTGTAAAATAGACATACCCCGGAATTAATTGCAAATAGCAAATAGCATCTTTTGCACTACTTTACAGGACAGCAGATAACTACTCAGAGCCTTTTCACCAGCTTTCTAAATCCAGAAGAAATCTGATGCAGTAGTTAGAAGGTGTGTTACTTAGCCCTTTGGTTGCAGCTTTGAATATACATTTGTGTATTTTGACTTTGCAGATAAAATGGCAGAATGGAGGTCTTTGAACTTATGATAGATGGTGATGCTGAGTACCTCAAGGCAAGTAAGATGGCAAATATGAAAATACCTACTGAGAGGTGAATTGAGGCCAGGCTACCAGACAGTTTCCATATCTTACTGAAAACTATTACTGTTTTACCTTTTTCTCCTGGCATGGTATAACTAGGGTGATTCTAAAGAAGTTTTGCCTTTTTGAAAGGAAAACTTAAACCTTTAGAAAATTTCTCTAAGGTAAAATTAAGGCCTGTCAGTCTGTAAATTTACTAAACACTTACTGCTTTGCTTTATTTATTTTTTTGCTTACTGCAATAAAGCTCAAAACCCAGCAGCTTTGTTTGGGCTGTGAAAGCTTTTATTTGCTTATCTTAACCATCTATGTACCCATAGATTACTTTTCTTTTTCTATTCTTAATCTTTAATAGGGGCAATTATCAGTTGGTTTTGATTCAAAAGAGCTTTGACTCACAGTCGGTGACATGCTGCAAGTTAACAAATACTTAACTGATCTGAGCTCCACACAAAGCACTATGTCTGCTTTGGGACAAGTAATGAAAGAAAAAGACTGTCTCTTAGATGGTTTGGGGGGTATTTAACTGGAACAGAACAATAAGAGGAGTAGGTATTTTGAATTAAGATTTGACTGGAGCAGGGACTGGTACTCTGGACTCTCTGTGTACTCATTCTTTCTCTTGCTCTCCTTTTGGTATAGTGAATTTCAGTTATTTCATGAGAACTGGAAGAGCATGAGGAGGCAGTGGCACGGTCAACAGCTCAGGGTGCCAGCATGATTTGGCCACGCTCATCACGAACTCCCTTGGGAAGCACAGATTGAATTATTCCAAGTCCACCAAATCTGGCAATTGAGCCAGAAATTATTGAGGGTGTGGGGTGAAGGGAGAGGAACAAAAGGTACAAGGGACATGCTTCTTGGATGGAGGGTGCTGTCTCCCTCCCATGGGTGTCAGGAACCTCATGCTCTCAGAGAAGCAGGTGATAAGCCCTTGTCTTTAGCAGGTAGTATCTGTTTTTTGGCACAGAGTTTTCCTCACATGGTGCATGGAAAGATTATAGGACAGACTATGAGGGAAGTTGTGACCTTTTTGTGAATAATCCAGTTTTGTCAATATATTAGCCTGAAAAATGGTAAACAACGAAGTTAATTAAAAATAAAAACAGGAGCAAAACCAAAACCAACCAACGAACCCCAAAGAAGAGTTTGACTTCCACTTTCTATAAATTGTCTATCAGTATATTGACAGAACAGCCTCATTAATTTGGGTTTGTTGTTATAATCCTTTTCCCTCCTCAAAGTAGTTTCCCTTGAAACAAGCTTTTTTTGAAAGAAAAATGAGTTTATGTGGGAAATCCTTGACTTTGGTCCTAGTCTCTACTTCTCACTCCCTGGCATTTTAGAAGTCAGTAGCAAATGTCCCATATAATTCACAGGAGTTTGGCTTGCTTATTTTTTCTCCCAAGGTGCTGAAAGTCTCTAGATATTAGTTCTCTCAACACATCATACCTTTCTTGACCAGGATTTCTTTATCAGGTTGGAGAAGAGGGCTGAAACATCTGTTTTTTCCTAAGGAATGACATGTTTGACAACCTGTTTATTTGCAGACACATTTATTTGCAGGTGGAGGCTCTGCTATCTCATAGGACATTGAGTGCAAAGACTCAAAAGCTTACAGTCTGTTTTCCCTCATCCGCAAGAGAAGGGACTGCTAAGAGTGTTAATACAACTCAGCACTCTTTCCATCTACTGCCCTGAATACAAGTCCCACACAACACAGGCAGGATGCTTCATAGGGTTACACCAAGTAACTCTAAGAAGTCAATATCACCAGGTGGTGCTGTTAAACATAGTTTTCCACATGCTTTTTGGCCCTCTGCCAAGTGAAGTAGTCTAAAGAAGATCAACCCAACAAATAATTTGAGCTTGCTTGTTTCATAAAGAAGCCATTCTCTATGGGCAGGAGAGAATAGGAGAGTATTATCCCTGCCTGGGTACCTGAGAAGAATCAATATCTGAGCCAAATTGCCTGATAGGTGAACATTTTTGAACAACGGAAATTACACGTACATTATAGCCAACCACTCCTCCAAACAAAGTAAACACATTCCACTGTTATTTCTGAGAAGACAAGCCAGTGTGCAGGGTCCAGTCATTACCTTCTCCTTGACAGAAAGTGAGGAGTATCAATGAGCTTCAGTACAGAATTGGAAAAAAGGATAATAAAATAAGAAATTTGTTATTAAGTTCACCCTACCCAGACAGCAGTGTTCCAGGTAGATATGATTTAAAGGGAAAACTGGAGAAACTGGAATAAGGACAATAGTTGCCACCTCTAGAGAAAGCACAAATTGCACTTTTTGAACTTCACATTCTTGCATGATTCCTTTTGATGCTCCTACTGCTCCAATGTGCCTAAGAGTAAAAAAACAATATAATCCTAGTGTTACAAAATAAATCTCTGGTTTACTTTCCAAGCTCTTTCCATCTGCAAAACACCTAATTGGAAAGTTATATTATTAGTTCTGAAGTGTATGCTACTATCATATGAGATGAGAAATATTTATTGAAAATACAGTACCAAATGTTAACAAATTCCTTGGTGGCCTTACCTTTATTATTATTATTATTATTATTATTATTATTATTATTATTAATTAATCAGTACTTCAAAATATCTTGCCTCACTTGTACATTTATTGAAGCTACATTTCTTCACAGCAAGCAATTGTTTATCGCTTGAGTCTGTGTTTTTCGTATTACCATTTTCTAGAAGTAAGAGTACATCATGTAAAACAATAAATCTGTCTCTAGTGATCTTTCTGAGAACAAAGGTTTCAGAGATATTAAGAGAGATATTTTTGTTCCATCCTTTATATTTTGAGAGAAATATAAAAGGTCATTCAGGTATTTATTATCCTGGTTTTTGTTTGTTTGTTTTCCTCCAAATTTTCTTATTTATGCCTCAGATCATTTTTGATCTTATAGCCAAAGAATTTGCAAGAATATGCATGAAAAGTCATGATTTGAGACGTGATGAGGCTATTTTCCCTGCTGACACGGAGTCAAAGATACAACCTCAGCATTTATTTACATACTTTCCAGCACTGCAGCAGTCATAAATAACATAACTTCAGAGCCAAGCACTCTGGTGCTGTGCCCACGAAACATCTCCTCCTCTTTGCCAATTTTCTTTTTGGAGTAATAAGTTTTTTCCATTATGTCTCTATCTGCCAGTTTCATGGAAGTTCCTTCCCAGAAGTTTTTTATTTATTTCTCTTTCTCTCTCTCTTTTTTTTCCCCTTTCTAATGTTGATTTTTATTTGAATTGGCAGCATGCTAATACTTCATCTTAGGCAAATCAGACCATACCTGGAAAACAAACAAGGCTCATGGAAAACTGGTCTGTAGCCTCTAAGAGAACCCCCTAGAGCCCAAACCCACTTTATTTAACCATCTGTTCTCCTGCTCACACAGTTTATGACCTTGGCTTTGGGGTACAATGTCTGTCTGGCCACAATCTTCAGGTGAGCACACCCAAAATAACAATGTATAAGCATATTCCAACTGCTCACAAAACCAATGAGACCCCACCTGCAGCCATGACAATATTGTCCTAGTGGTGGGAAGGTCCAATGAACACTGCCAGTGGCAATGTCAATAAGCAAATCCTTTATGACCAAGTTTACAATCTGCCCTCTTAATTTTAACCTTTCACAGCAACAGAACATCTGTGGAGCAAGTTTCAGATGCTCTGCTTGATTAACCCTCACCAATGGAAACCAATATGACAACTGTTCTGTGCATGTGAACAAGGTCAAATATGTATTTTTGTGGGGGTTGTTGCTTCTTAATAAAAATAATAAAAATAGTATTTTCCTTCAAAACCCTTAGTTGTATCCCTGGCCACATTATAAAGCTCTTTGCAGTCAAATGAAGACAGTAAGTTCTGCAAGTAAGTTCTTTCTTTTCTTTTTTTTCTTTTTTTCTTTTTTTTTTTTTTTTTTCCTGTGACTCATATAACAATCACTGACAAATTCAAATTCAAAATGGGAAAGCTTTCAGTTTGAACCAGTTGAGAGGCTAGAAAGCTATGCCAATTCCGTCTTTTTCAGCTGCAATTGTGTGGCTGAAACCATAAATTCCAGTGTACATCTATGGCCTAATAGTGCATACACCTGTTATTTTTAGAGATATGCATTCTTAAAACCCAGTTCTGTGTACAAATATACCCTTCTAGTTGCCCTGCGTTTAGTTCTGTGAATCTATTTCTCCTTCTCCAGCTTTATCAGTCTTAATTTTTTTTTTTTTTTTTCACTGTTGGGAGATCTGAGGGATGTGGAATTTTCTGCCTTGATAAGGGATATGCACATTTTCACTTCTGCCAGCAGAGGTGCCTGCATGACTGAGACATAATACTACATCTGCAGTTTTGGTTTGTGACAGACAGGTCTTCTCAAAAGCAAAGGAATAAAGTAAGAACTAGAGTTCCCCAGGAATGTCAGTAGTACAAGGACAAAAGGCTGACTCAAAAAGAGGTGATAATGTAGATGTCACTCAGAAAGCAAGAATCCACAACGAAGTGGGTTTTGTTGACTTACACTGCAACAGGAAAAGCAAAAGCTGTATACGCAAAATGATGTATATATAAGTGTGTATAGAGTTTGAATCACTTGGGCACTTCGTGACATACTTTTTTAATGCACTGAATATGTAAAGAGACTGTTTATCCTAACAGGTTTTTTTTTTCCTTTTAGGCCACCACTGTTTTTCAAAACACCAGGCTATGACTCCTACTTTAAGTTAGTCTTTAATGAAAGAGAATTGTGTTTGCTTATAAGGAATGACAGCATGAGAACATTCGTATGACCTCATTAGTTAGAAGAATCAATCAAAAGCGTTAGGCACCAGTGCACTTCACAATGGGATCTTCAAACCTGAGGAAAAATTGTTGAAAGCAGCTCCTGAAAATTGAGAACAGAAAAAGTACTTCTTCATTAGAAAAGTTCAGTACTTGTAGTTGCTGGCAACTGTCATCAAGAATAAAATGCAATCATAAACATAATTGCATTTCAAATGTCACATTGATGTGAGATCTGTAAGTCTTAGCAGTTAATAAGATTTTACATTTTTGTCTGCAGGAAAGTGGGAAGTATTTCTTTTGAGTTCAGTGGATTTCTTCGTGTCCATGGTAAAAATTTATTTTAAGATCTGTGAAACAATTTCTAACAAGTAGTACATGCTTGGATAGCTCTGCAGTCATTTAACTTTGCTGATGGATATTAACTTCCTTGATAAGAAATTCAGATTATATATAAATGTGGTAATGATAATTCATACCACTTCTAGGAGAAGGCAATTTATTTCAGCTCAGGAGCGATTTTTTTTCTTTAGACTACTTAAAATACAAATCTTTGGAAATCAGAACTATTTTGAAGAAATTACACTACAACTGAAATATTCAGAATAAGTGAATCTCACAGCTTTTTGGCCTCCTTGTAGAAAGTTTAAAGCTTAAAGAAATTTCAACATCCTCATTTCTTTGTAACACCTCAGATAAAACGTAATATTTTTAATACTCTAATGTTAAAATATGAAGTAAAAATTACAATGTCTTCTATTGGTTGCTTAAATTGTAATGATTACTTAGGTAAAACATTGAGATATCTAGATTAGTTTTAGTGCTTTGGAACAAACAAATGTATTCTTATAACAACTACTGCATTAAAATCAAACAGAATAAAATAGGAGAAGATATGGAGAACAAATATGGTCATTCAGCTCTGCAGCTGTTTTGAAAGATATGACAAATACTGAAGGAAACGTGCCTGTTAAGGCTCAAAGGTATGAAGAACATTTATACATGGATTTTAAAACTTACTGAAAAGCAAACTGATTCCTTCAGTAGCTTCCTCTACGTTCTGCAGCTCTGCATTTCTCTTATACACTGTAATACCTGCTGTTTGGGGAAAACAAATCTATTGAGAAACCTTTCACATATCTAAAGACCTGTGTCAAGAGGACTCTATTTTGTTGGTTGAACAAACCTGCTTCTTTCACTGAACATTTTCGCCATGTTTTCCAAACCTCTGTCACTCTTGCTGCTCAACTAATTGCCCCCAATGTGTGCTGCCCCCTCACCAGCACAGAATGGAGCAGAAAGGGCCCATTACTGAGAACAGGGTGGGAAAAAAATGAAGTGCACCGTGCAGAATATACTGTTTGCAACAATCTTAGGGAGACTGTATTTCACCTCTAAGACAATCCATGATTTTATCAACTCAACACATTTTATTCGCAAAACAATTGAAAATAAACTAGAATGCTTTATTCCAAAATTAATTGCTCCAGTGCTGGCAATTGAGTGAGGTGTAACTCTTCCACTCTAATCCAAAGAAATGTTTAATTTCAGAACTGAATTATACTAAACTGAATGAGATTCACACCACAATAAGAACAGCCTATACATGAATTTAATTTGAAACAGTTAATTGCAAACAGTTTCTTACTTGGACATGCTCAAGTGCTTTTTTTTAAACCGTGATGCATGATGCCATGTATTAATTGGCTGACTCGTGATTGTCAGGAAAGAAACCAAGGAGTGCTAGGATACAAACTATCCCTGGCCATTTTCCTTTGGAGATACGCACGAGTTCCTTTGGTAACTGGTGTGACTGGGCACACCAGCTCTACATTAAGGGTTGCTTGATATTGGAGGGATTCTCCTATGACCAGTGACATTTGGTCCAGTGCAACAGTAGGGATGCTAACCTAGTTCTTCCATCAGCACAAAGGCATCCTGTCCTCAGGAGGACCTAGTACATTTTCCAGAGATTTGTTTTTTTGCGTGCTATGGAAAAGAACAGTCCATAATACAAGTATACCTGCAAACATAGGCAATTTACAGAGTTAAACTTGCTCTTGTGCTCTCCTTCAAGGCCAGAGGAGTTTGCATTGTCATCCCACAATACAGTTCATGGTGAAACTTTCCTCTGCTTCTTCCTCTCATGTGCCTCATACACCAGGGTAGACACTAGCAAAGTGTCTCCATAAACACAGGAGCAATGCACCCAAGTCTCTTCAGAAATGTTTTCTGCATCGTGTGGGTGACTTCTACAGTGTAAGGTTTTATTTCTGGTTGTAATCTAAAAGAAAAATGAGATTATTGGCACATTTTCTGAGGATTTTCAGCCTGTCAGTGTACTAAACATCCATCCTCAGTGAATAATTACAAGATGAAATGATTCCAGAAACTCAGATTTTGGATCTGAGAGTCAGAGATTTTGGATCCCGTGCCATGGCTGAGCTTGGCCATGAGTCTTAGATATGTTAGAACTGCCTAGTTTCTGACTATATTTGGAATCACAAACCAAGAGATTTTAGAAGTCCAAGTGGCTTCAAATTTAAAAAACATTGATGAAAGAGGGTTTTCAGGGCTCCAGTTTCAGCTTCAGTAGTTTACATTCTACTGGCACTCTGAATTTCATTCATTGAACCTGACCTTTATATGTATGTTTCCGTAATGTAAAGAGCCATGAAAATGAAGTTATTAAGGAGTATAAGTATTTGCTAATTTAATCTAGTGTCTTGACTTCAGCAATGATTTAAAACAAGGTGACATTTTGAAAGCTTTACTACTGATCCTCCGTAAAGACGTCATCATTTGTTCAGTGCTATGAATAAACGAGGGAATCTCTCCAGTGGCCACTGAATGAGCTGAGGTATGAGCCTGATGTCTTTTGTCTAGTGCTAACAGAGCACAAGTTGCTTCTCCCTTAGTTTTAGACCATCGAAGCTCCAAGTTTCTACTACCCTGCTTAGTTCAAACTGTATATAGTGGCCACTGATGTGTTTTGTTTGAATAAAATATCATAGCCAAGTTATGTATAAAACAATGTGTTCTCTGACAGGGAAGGCTAAAGAGCTTAAGAAAAATTGTGACATGAATTACTACACAACAGACATCAGCCCTCAAAAACATTTTTCGAAGTTGTCAAGTTTTCTTACTGAAATGTGTTTGTATGCAGACTAGTGAAGCTTGGCCATAATTTACTGCAGTAAATTAATGTATTCTGTGACACTACCTAATTAAACGAAACCTTGTGACCATCTCATAATTATGAATTGCAATAAGTTCGATGGTTTATGAATTACTAAATGTATTTACAAAAATCAGGAAAGAGAATCTATTATAGACTTACCATTTGATACATTACAACTTGATGAAGTTTTTAATTGGCATATTCTAATTTCAGTTGCAAAGCTTAGCATAATTAAACTAGCAGAAACTACAATCAATTAATTGCACCCGGGGCATTGAACTTGCTTCAGAAGATATACTTACCATTTTAGGGCAAATAAAGCTAGACAGGCAAAATAACAAGATAATTACTGAAAACAGTGTGATGTTTTTTTAATTATCTTTAAAAAGCTGCAAATGAAAAGACCTGATTTTTGAACACCACGACATGAACAATACTATTAATTTAGAAAATGTGTGACAATGTGATGTTTTGTCCCATGTTAATTTGATTTATAGTGTAACTTGAAATATTGTGGCTTTACACGTTTCAAGAAAAATGTGAATATAAGAACACATGTCATCAATAGAAATGACAAGAGTACAACATGCTCTCAGAAGAACTTTAGGTGATGAGAAAGAGCTTCATGATCTTTTTGTTTAGCCTTCTGCAAAACACAAAAGGAGGACAGCAGGTTTAGGGGAATAGTTTGCAGTGTTTGAGTAGACTCCTTTAAAGGTGTGCATCCTGCCCAGTTAACACAGAGCTGAATCTCCCTTTAATTGGCCAGATGCAGACACAGGACACTTTTCTTGTATTTTCCAGTGATGACTTACTGCGTAAGCATCTCAGCTAATTGTGATGGGATCTTTCAGCTTTTGTACAATGACATTAACTAAAATATTTGCTGAGGAAGAGGAAACCTGGGTGCTGAACTTATCTCAAGCTTAGCAGGTATATGCTTATTGCTAGGAAATTGTGGTAGTAAGACCTACAGTTTTACCCTACTCCTACCAATTTTTTCAGATTCTATCCTACAAGCCTTTAGATGAATGTACTTTCTGACAAAAGCTGTGAAAGTCAAGTGAAAGTTAGGGTCTTTAGCTCTTTTACATCAAATGCACAGTGATTAGGCTCAAGAGATGGTGACCAAAACAGTAAAGACTCCAAAACAGAACAGTCAAGGGCACAGGTGTTGCTCCTAGCAAAATGCCATAGATACTGTGATGAAGGAGACATTGGTTTTACGTCATCACCCACAAGTGGAGATCCTGCAGCTGAGGCCTACACTTCCAAAGTAAGTCTTCTAACTGCAAAGCTACTGAGAAAATCATAAAGTGCATCACCACCTCGTGCTGCCAAAAGAGTTAACCATGCTATGCGTTAGCCCTTAGATATTTGAGAATGAGTTAGTACTGTTAGACAGCCTGGACCTAACGTAGCTACAGACATTATAGACTTCCCAGTAGAATTCATATACTGTCAATGGAAAGAGGCAGATACCTTCATTAAGGGATCTGGATCAACTTCCACAGGTTCTTGACTTTCCTAAATGCATTGGCTGGGGAAGTCCACTTTAGACTGCATCTTCTCTGATGGGTGGAAGGCATAATCAATACCTCCTTCATCTCTCCAATGAATATATGAAGACTAACTCTGTTGCCTCCTTTTACCCCACAGTTATGTATCTGAAATGTAGATTCATTCCTGTCACAGAATATATGTGGTGTGTGGTAAGCATTTTGAATAGCCTGATTTTCTACTATTGAATCAAAAGGAAAAAGACTGTAAAAAGAATAAGATTTATAATGTAGATATTTGACAGCTCAGTCAAAAGACTACTAAAACTCTTGAGGTTTTTCCCATCAACATATTTGGAATCGGCCCACTAATGGCTAGGAGGAGGGGAATTTAGAACCTAAGCCTGTTTAGTTGAATTTTATTTGAATCTAAGTAATGTTAAACGCAGATTAGTACTCACTAATATGTCTGGCTGTTGCAATAGGACTTTGTGCCAAGGGAATTTTTTCTATCTAGTGTCCAGTGTACTAAAAGAACAGACTGTATAGAATATAACTACAAGTACATAGTTGGTTAAAGAAAGAGAGATGTGACAGATACGTTTGGGGAGAATATGCATGCAGCAAACAGTATGGAATGTTTTTGACCTCTTCCACAAATTTGACCAAATTAAAACAAAATAAGAAATCAAATCTTTATATCTCTTCTACATTGAGAAAGTACTCTGTGCTCTTTAAAAGGAGTAGTATGCTTACATTTAAATCATAACATAACATAAAGCTAAGCATAAACCTCCCATTTGGATAAGGGAGTATATGTTAAGGGATTTGCTTTATTCATTCTCATTTTACTAACCATACAGGTCTCTTAACTGACTTTCTGTTTGCATACTGACTACGTTTAAGAAATAGATTTTGGTTGGTCAATTGTTTATTTACATTCTAATTAACATCGTTAAATCTTTGTCATTCTCTAACAGTAAAAAGGACAAAAAGGGAAGTGTTAATTTTTAGCAATGACTTAGAATCTATAGCATCTCATGTAATTTTTGTAAAAGTGTGTCATGATTTAACTCCAGTTGGCATCTAATCACCATGCAGGTATTCATACATTCCTTGCCCTGGTGGGAGGGAGGAAAAAATCAGGAGAGTAAGAGTGAGAAAACTCATGGATTGAAATAAAGACAGTTTGATAGGGAAAGCAAAGTAAAACAAGGAATTAATTCACTAATTCCCATCATCAGGAAGATGTTCAGCCATCTCCAGGAAAGCTGGGCTCCATCATATGTAACAGTCACTTGGGAAGACAAACACCATAATTCTAAATGTCCACTCCTTCTGTATTCTTCCCCCAGCTTTTATGCTGAGCATCATGTCATATATTATGGAATCTCCCTTTGGCCAGTTAGGATCTCCTCCCAAACTTTTGTCCACTCCCCACTTTCTTGTTAACAGGCCAGTATGAGAAGCTGGAAAGTTCTTGACTGCTTAGCAACAACTAAATCATCAGTGTATTATCAACATTGTTCTCATACTAAATCCAAACCACAACACTATACCAGCTACTAGGAAGAAAATTAACTCTTATCCCAGCAAAAGCCTCAGGTAACAAGGGATAGGACAAGAGGAAATGTCCTTAAGTTGTGCCAGGGGAAGGTCAGTTTAGATATTAGGAAAACATTTTTCATGAAAAAGGTTGTCAGGCATTGCAACAGGCTGCCCAGGGAACTGGTTGTGTCACTATCCCTGGAGGTGTTTGAAAGAATTGTAGATGAGGTTCTTAGGGACATGGTTTAGAGGTGGACTTGACAGTGCTGGGTTAATGGTTGGACTCAATGATCTTAAAGGCATTTTCCAACCAAAATGAGTCTATGAGAGTGTAAGACAGTATCTGAAAGCTTTTTGGGGCTTGAATTTTGTACCCAACCAGAAGAATCTGTGTATCAAGTATACCAATGGCATAAGGAAGGAAATTCTGAAAAATCACGTTAAATCACAGAGTGATTATATATATTTTTTAATGTTTACTTTTTTTCTACCAAAATTAAGTTGTTGCATTATTTGTTTGTTTGTTTTTCTGGTAGCAAAGCTTTCAGGGCTATGATTTCTACAGTATGTGAATATTCTCAACCCTTACAATAAGTTTAAGCCCAGTACTCAGCCCACCACCAGTTACAGAGTTCGAATCCAGACATTAACGAACCATTCTGTATCTTATATTAGATTTTAGTGGCACAGGGATTAGTGTATTGATGGAATCTGGACTAAATTCATTCTGTTCAGATGTAATGAAAAGCAATGAACGAAGTAAATGAAGGTTATTCTGTGGCAGAAACATTAAATTATACAGAGAAAAGTAATGGTGTGTGCAAGGTAGAAAAATTCCAACACATCAAAAGTGTGTTCTAAGGTGTATGGAAATCTCTCTGTCTTCTTTGGGTTTCTGAGTACCCTTTACAGAAAAAGAGAACAGCAGCCTAGCTCAGAGACAAGCACATATTGTTATTGCGTCAGCTGTATGCCTAAGGTAAAGCATGCTTGGGCCTGAGGAAGAGGAAAGGTATATAAACAGGCTGTGACAATCTGGTCACTAGAGTGCAGAGTATGACAATACTTCCAGATTTACTACAACCAGGACATAATTCATCCATTACACCCCACCAGCTGATGAGCCTCCTGCCTACACTGCCATAAATTTGGATTGCTTTCTGGGACCTCCAAATGATTATAAAAGGTAATGTTCTCTCTAGTCACCTGAAAAAAAGTAGATTCCAGATTTTCTACTTAATCATTTTACTACTTGGCAGTAAATGCTGGTTTTGCTCTGCAAACTATTGCAGAAACACCTAATTGATTCCCCACCATCAGTGTGTTACATCATACTCGGCAATAAACAGCTTGATTCCAAATCCAAACCAGCTTTTGTAGCCAGTATACCAGAAAAACTTCTGTGAAACCATCTGTGACTGTCAGATCTAATGGATTAGAGGCATGTGCTGCTAAAGTGAGCAAGAGTCATCTTAAGCTAAAGCTGGAAAACTGCACAGTTAAATGCCAGAGTGTGTAAATTCGTGCAATTCTGTTAGCCCAGCAGGTGATCTTATTCAACTGGTTGTGCATCCTTTACATCTTGCAGTGAACTTTGCCTACAGGGACCACTATGAATCTAAGCTAATATTGTTTTGTTAATAACAAATTAAAATGATACTTGAATTTCTTCTTTGCATCCATTATTGATCTTCATGATTATGTTAAAAATTGCACAACTAAACCAGAACTTGTGGCTCTGAAATGAGCAAATTCTTTCTTACATCCTCTTTGCTACATACAGTCAAATTTTATCGTGTCCTGCCCACACCAGTATGGCTCCATTTTAGAACAAGAGCATGCCTATATAAAGAAGTTTCTTCACTAAGCCAGTTATTATTACACTTTTTTTTTTTTTTTTTTTGTAATGAGATCTGAAATTACCTTTGAAAATATTATTTAATGGTATGCATAATATTACACAGTACCATATTAAACAACTTAATTTCTTTTGCATAGACACATTTTCAAAGGTAGGAACTGCCAGAAAAAAATTGTGCATAGACACTGTAAGGAATGCTACACATTATTAATAGTCATATTATTGAATAAACATTATGAGCACTTATTTAATAAAACCTAATAAGGTTATTTTTATTATTTTAAATGTTTGTGTTAGGTAGGAATGACTTCTTAAAACAATTTATTTTTTTTCTATATCAACATTTTAAAAGCAATTACTATACAGTGAAATAGTTATGTGAAGAAGTAAAATTACCCTGGGCCATATCTTATAGGAGATGATCCTACAGATGCAGTATATATAAAAAAATAGAGGAAGACAAAGTTAGGATAACATTACATAATTAACAAAGAAAGGATTTATAACAAATCATATTTTGCTCACACTTATGGTTATTAGATAAATGGATACAAGTGAACTAACTCTTCGATTTCCCAGTTACAAAATAAAAAAGGTATTTTATCATGATGGACATCTTGGCAATTATTTGAATCTCTAAAGAATATTCACAGAGTGCACTCTTAAAAATGTGAGCAGTATTAAATGAATTTCCAGCTCTGCCATTATAGAGATTGCCTTAGTGTTGTACCTCTAAAGCTTTTATGAGTCAGACTGCACTCCTGCCATGGTCTCACACAGAAAGATCTCATTGTAGGACCAGAGCTGTAATTCTTAACTTCCACTTCTCTTGCATAAGTCAGTTTATCTGTTTAAAGAAATTTTGCTTATGCAAGAACTGCAGGAAATCATATACATATCAGCTGCCTCAAAAAGAGTCCTATTTTATTTTTTATCATTCTGCAGGACTTGATTGATGACCAAAAGTCTTGGAATTCCAGCTACCCGAGGAAAATACGTACTCAGTAGAGGATATATAATAAAGAGCAGATAAAAATAAAGTTACAGCAGTGACTGTAAAGCCTGATAACTGAATCTATAGTGTCCAATGTAAATACTGGATTTAGGTGCCATTTATGCCTTTTACAGCAAGAGCCAGATGCTTGATATCTAGTATGTGAATTTATATAAATTGGTTCCTTACTTGGTCAACTTTATGATATCAGTTAATCTTGAATTTATACTTTGCTTTAAAAGATCATAATTACAAAAAAACATAAACAACCTGCAAACAAAATGTTGAGACCTAGCCTTCCTTTTCCTAGCAGTTTTAAATGTAGTCCCTGTAAATATTTTGAACTACATACTTGTGGATTTTATTAAATGCTCCAACCTTACTACTATGTATTATGCCAAATCTATAGAATACATCTATGTGACGAGTAGCTAAATATTTCCAGATGTGTATAAAGGTGAATCTGAATAAGTTTTTTTTTCTCCAAATAGTTACAACTTCAGGTTCTCAGAAATGTGCAGTATAGGCACCTGTTCACTTCATTGAGGGAGATCCTGATGACAATGGACTCTTCAACCGTACCTATGATTTGAAACAAACCAAACCCCAAATCACATATTACAGACAGGAGCTGAAACAGCATCACAAGAATTTAGGTTTCTGTTACACTGAAGAAGAAAGTATAGTGCCCTTTGGCCAAGGCTGCTATACTGTGCAAAGTTGACCAGGATCTGCCAGGCAGCAGGAACATATAGTCAACACGTTGTACCAAGGCTTCTCTATGCTCCATTGTCCTACTGTCATACTTTGTCTTCTCCTGCCTTTTATTTATACTTTCTAAGATGACTATGCATATATGTGGGCTGGGGGCAGTAGAAAAGAAAAAAAGGTAAAAGGAACTAATGGGTGATGTTTTTTATGCTAGCAAAAGCAGACTTTTATCCTTACAATGATGTGTGGTATGGGAAAGTATGAAGGATTAGGCCTTATGGCATATAGAGTAATCAGAGCTTCCACACTAACAAAGAAATGGATCAGTAAAATCCCTACTGATGTCAGGGGGAATTCTGTCACTGACTTTAATGGGCCCAGAATGTCACCCCACAAATTGGACTCTTTCTGTCACTACGCTCTAAGACATGTCTACATAGAGAGCATGGTTGCAGTTATGTGAGAATTTACTCATCTGCACCTGCATTTGGGCCACAACACTGTAAGAGTGGAGAGGTCAGGTTTTATTTTCTCCTGTTAAAATATGAATTTAGAATTGCTATAACCAATAAGTAGGCTGGCTGAGTAGACACCACACGTAAAATTAATGTCCTTCTACAATGTATGATAAATTCCTTATAATTGAAGGTGGCTTGCAAAGGAAAGTTTTACAGAAATTTGGCACTGGCATGAAACTTTAGGAGTCAGTGATTGCCAGAGGCTATAAATTAGTTTAAGATGCTGTACCAACCGGCTCGTGTACTTAATGTAATTGTATCAAATAAAATTACAAAAAGAGGTGGAACGTTACACAAATTGTATTGGGAGTGGGGAGATAAACAACAGAACTATCATAGCTCGTTAGTTTTCTATAAAGTCGGAGAAGAAGCTGCAATCAGTAACAAAGAAGTTTTCTACCTGCAGGTCATTCATCTAGTCAATATTGCCCAATGCTACCGTTCAAAAAATAAGATAAAACTTGAACTATTTTATAACTGCAAGTAATAGCTAATGTAGGATATTTGTTTATTATTAGCATGATGATTTGTTAATACTTAATAACATGCTATTTATTAGCATTTTCTGGCTATTAACATGAAGAATCTGTAGAATCTTATCACAGCTCTACACTGACTATGTTCAGAGAGGGCTACCATATCTCTAGTTTTCAATGGAGTCAGCTTTTCTTTCCAGTTAAAAAAATTAATGTGACAGAATTTGAATACTTCTGGATGACCATCATGGTTTCTTGCTGTGTAGTTGTTGCAGTCTCTGCAAGTACGTAGAATTTGCCCAAACCCAAGGTATGTTCCTTCCATTGGTGAAGTTCCTTAGTCAACAATAGAAATGAGGCATGTTAGGTGCAGCACTTTCCAGGTGGGTGCATGTGTCTTGACAGTAAGCATGTATTCAAGAAATTCAATTGGTTCAACATGTTTTGGACTTAAAATCTGAATTGTATATGCTATTGCCAGATCTTTGGCTCCCTAGAGATACGGAAACCCTATACTCAAGATGAACATCACAGCACTGGTGAATACATGACAGGCATTGTGCAAAGATGGTTGCACCAGAAAAAAAAAAAGAAAAATGTTTGCTTCTTCCATAGCTTTAAAGGCAGATTTTGAAGGCCGTCCGAAGATTTACTTTACTTCTGCCACAGGGGATTTGTCTAGCTATGGAGCATGTGCTTTATTAATGACTTGCAGTTCCATAGGCCTTTCTAGAGCTTTTGAATATCTTTTTCTGGAAAATGTAACAACAACAAGAAGAACAGAAACTCCACTCATTTGCCCATGGACCCTTACAGATATCTGAACGCTGTATAAATGTCACTAACAACTTGTTGGTTTCTTTTTTCAATTGTTTTGATGTGGCTTAGGTATGATCCTTGCAAATCTAAAACTGATTCTTAATGTCTCACAGAAAGAGCAAGGACTTATTCACCACCTTCCAGGCTTCTGGTGTACATGATATTTTAATTAAATCTTCCTAACATCTCAGGAGTCTGTTTTTAGTACCTCCAAGAAGTTTAGCAAAGTATAATTTGGTCTTGGAGAAACAGCCGCATTCTCAGACTACTCAAATCACCTAAGACTTTGTTTACCTAGGATAACCATTTCTGAAAGTATCTCACAAACATCATGTTCTGTTCTTATTTCTAAAGAACTCTTTTGCTTTAAATACAGTGTCAGTCCTGGTCAGGTTACTGGAATGGTCCCTTTCACAAAACTTTTGAAATTAATTTTACCTGGTTCTGTATCAGGTAGAACAAAGCTGCAACTGCATATCTGACTCCAAGATGTGCACATATACACGCAGAAGCTTTAACTACAGCAGATAACAAGTGATGTGATGGACTACAGACTTTAACACATCCTAGCTAAGTAAATGACACAGAAAGTTTGTACAGATGGACTGGCTGTCACCTAGTGAAAATTAGGGATCTAGTTGAAGCTGGTCATCCACATCAAACATCTCTGGAAAGTGCCTATCTTAATATTGTTTATGTGATTAGATATACTACCTTACAGGGATGTTCCCCTCATCTCCCTGTCTCTCTGTGACCATAGTGAAAGCTGAACCTACTTAGACAAGATACTTGGCTTTGCAATGGCTTATGTCCTAATATTACCTTCTCTGCCATCTCCTCTTCATTGGTTATAATTACACAAACCTTCTAGATAATGGCCAACTTGACAATGTCTTGCATGTTAAGGTCACAACTCCTGACCGCAGACTTGAGTGATCATGGTAAAATCAGTAATCTTGTAACTGCCTTCCTCTGAGCACAGCACATTTTTGTTGCTTTCACTTCTTTTGTGGCAGAAGGTAGGCCAAATGTAGTTACTACAAAATATGTAACATTTTTGTTAGTATTGACAAGGATGTATCCTATATGGTACCTTCAATTGCCAAGGTTTGCAGAGGTATAATTCAGAATCTAAAAATCATGAACCTGCATTAAAAAGATCTAATTTTTTAGCTTGTTTTTTGATCTGTTACAATTTCAGTTGGTAGAAACCAATAACAGCAGCAACAAGAAACAAATGGAGAATTCTTTTGTCTAACTCTGTAAGCTCATACTTAATAATATGACATATATTCCACACATCTTTCATAAGAATTGGCAAGAATGCATATGTTACAACAATACTTTTCAGGAAGAATGGTACTGTGCATGTGGATTACATTTCAGAGGCTTATTCTTTGTTTTGTAACCATTTTTCTCCACACCAAAACAACTTATTTCACCCATTCTCCTCATTTTGGATAAGCAATTCTCTCACATTTCCAGCCATCTCCTTGTGTTGTGTGAGCTCTTTCTCTCATTTTTACTTCATCTGTCAAGATGCATCTGGCATTTTTTTGGACAGATGCCCTATTTAGTTTCACTGGGAGAGAAATATGGAAGGCTGGAGATGAAAAGCAGCTGAAAAACACTTTGTCTTAGGAAAAGGAAGAGATTTTCACCAACTATACTCACAAACACACACTCCAAATCTTTGGACTGACAGTAAGCATTGGAAATTTTATCCAAATGGTATTTTTCATCTGGTAGTACTAAGCTTCTGAAAATGGGTTTTTACAACGCTGCTGCTTGGTTGTACCTCTTTCTTCTAAAAGATTTGGAATTTAAGTTGAAATTGTTCGATGGCTTTGCACTACGTGCTGTCTGAATAAAATATACTTGATTCCTTGTGCACACTGGATGACCAGGTAAGCTGCACATTATCTATTTGGTCCCTTCTGAATTACTTTGCTTTTTCAGCTCAAAGTGACTGACAGCAACATAGGGGCTAAGTGTTCCAGAAGAGCAGAAGCTGCATTTATAAATTGCTGACTACTGCATCAGTAGGAAAAGAAAAGCCTCCCGGTGAAGCAATAATTACTGTGAAAAAAAGACAGTATTTCCAAGTCTTTGATACTGAAGACAGAAAATAGGCAATATGGAAAATGTTTCAGTGGACTGAATGCCCTCAGACACATTTTCACATAAATTCTGTGTACATGAGATGTTTTTGATAAGCAGTACTTTTCCAATAGTTTTTTCTCTTTTTAAAATACTTTCTTTCATTTCCTTCTACATCAGGAAATTCATTCAGAAAAAAGTGAGTAGAAAAAGCACCGCCACTTAGATTTGAGTTATGTACCAATTCATGCCTAATTCTTGAGAAAGTAGTTAAAGGATATCACTCACAAAAAATTGCTTTTGTCTTGCTGTTTACTTGAAGGATACTAGTCATCATTTCTGTACTTAAATTATGCTTCTTATAGCAACTTTAGAAGCAGACTAAATTTTTTACTCGGATAAATTTGCTTTTAATTATTGACTTGGGTCTGGCATTCCATTATCTAAAATACTTCCTTAGCAGCTCAAACTAGTGTCTTTAAATAATTCAATAACTGATTGTATTTTTGTGGTTTTTTACTTCAGGTAAGGGTTTTCTGAGAAATCATTGTTTTGATATAAAGATAACATTTAAATGGTGAGCTGAATAAGATCCTATACAAAACAAAAGATTTCCATTAGAACCAAAGATTAAGATGGAAAAGATTACACCTGAATCCATATTCATTTGACAAATCAAATTATCAGATACTGTCCTGGAACTAGACACGTTACCAGTTCCAGTGAGAGATGGATTTTTCTGGATACCGTAAAAGCAAATGGAAGAAAACTTTTAACTCTCTTTTTCTCCTAAAAATGGTCAAAAGTAAGAACATCCATGTAGAAATAAAGAACGTGAGTTATGGTTATAGCTAATGGTGTCCTGGAAGAAGAGGACTGTTCTGTCAAGATGAAATATTGCAACTCTAAAAACCTATAGAGTTTAGCTGGGTTTAGGATTAGACTGTAGAGTTTTCAAGATCATAATTTGTGCTGAGGCACTACTGTTCTTAGATCTTACTTTACTTTCCTAGAGGACTTTTTGGAAATGATCTTAAAGTTTGAGTACCTTTACATGATGTAGTGTGTATGTGAGAAATAAGTACCCAGGATCAATTTATGCAACTGGAGTTCTAAAGAAAATACATTTTCATCTCTTGAATTGTCATTTTTTCTCTGCCTGACTGAATGGGAAGTTGTAGAATAATTCTGAATCAATACATCTCAGTCTCTTGAGAAGAAACAGACAAGCTGTGATCAATATTCATGTGCTTTTTTCTCTTGTAGGCTCATGTTATGACAGCAAGAGATATGTTGTCTTTTGTCATGACCTAAAAGAAAAATCTCACATGCTTATAGCTTCTTTTTATTAGTTAGTGTACTTTGGTTTTAGTTTTATTAGCTATTTTATTTTTACTTTTACATTAGAGTAGTATCTAGCAGGCCAAAGTTGGATTGTGGTTCTGATATAAGAAATATAATACATCTATTTAGTGAGATGGTTAAACCACTCAAGAAGTATACTCTTTAGTGGAAAATCTAAGAAGCAGAGGGAGAAATCACAGGTGCAGAGATGTGAGTTAAATTACTCAAGTTCAGATTGAAATAATAAAAAACATTAGAATAGGTCCATTGCCTCCCAGTTCATAGTTCCATGTCACTGTAAAGCAGCGTCTCATAACTGATCAAGTTTTTTGATGTATTTCTGCCAATTCAAGTCAAGGTTTCTGTGTATAAGGTGAAAATACTTATTACTTTTAACCTCCGAAATAATTAAGAGAAACAATTATAGTAAAACTTCTTTACGCTACAGTAAGGTTGCAGGTAAAATAGTGATGACTCAGGGAATTCCACATAATTTAATTTATTGCAAATTAACAGAAATTGTTAAATACTGATTTGGGTACTGAGGAAAAAAAAAGATTAAATTAAGCAAACACTTAGGGAAAAGTCCTTTCTTCCTCCTTCCACACAGGCTGAAGTTCAATCAAGGCACCTGTCCTCCCTACTTTGTCATCTTCACTCCCCTCATTTGCAGCACAGATTTTGGCCAGGTCCCTTGGAGGTGTGACAGGCCATGCAGGAGGTTGGGGTCAATGCATAGTGATTTCTTCCTGCTGCTCCTTCTTTCTTACTCCCCTGCACCTTTCTTCTTGCTTGCTTTGTCTGCTCCGGCATGACTTCCTCCACGGCCTTCAGTCCCTCAGGGTGTCCTTGTCTTAGTATGGGTCACCCATAGCCATGGTCCTTTGGTATGTCCCTGTCCTGGCACTGATGTCCACAATCACAGTCTCTCAAAGAGGTGCCTCCTCCAGTATGGAGGTCCTCTTTCCAAGAGTGAGTCCAACCATGTCCCCAATTATATCCCTTTCCACATGCCTCCAGCTGTACTTTCCTGTGTGTGTCCTCACATCCCCTGTGTGTATCCACACATGCCATTTCTCCATTTTCAGGTCCTCCTGTGCTGCCTGCCCCCTGTGGCTATTGCTCTTTTTGTTCAATAAGTCTGAGCAGAGGCACCGTGTGCTCTTCTGATGGATTGAAGTCCTGGCAGGTGTTGGGTTATGTCATCGGTGGCTGTGACCAGCACAGGGCTCTTCCAGCTGCCCCCTCAGAGACCCCTGTGACCCCCACTACTGAAACCCTGCCGTGTATCTCCATTATGAGTAGGCGTGCTCTACATTGTGTGGCTAAGATCAAGAAGCTGATTAAGAAACTATTCTTTTGGAGAAAAAATATGCATTTTATATTCTGTGGCAATCATAGAGGATTTTAATAATGAAGCTTTTAACAAGAAAATGACACGTGAATCATCTTTGTGAATTGCCATAATTGTGGTAGGTTCTAAATAATCACAGCTCCCTGTGACACTGAATTACATGCCATGTTCATAAGTAAATTCTGCTTCAGGTGTTTTCAATGCTTGGCAACAGGGCTGGGGTTTCAGATGTTTCCCAGGCTGCAGCACAAGGTTTCAGGGATCAGGAATAACTGCATTCATGTGATACATTCACTGACTTTCCATTTGCTGCTCCTCCACCACTATGCACCAACCTGCCAGTCACTCGCACGCTCCTTCCTGCTCCCAACATGCAAGTCTGGCAGATGTCCTGTCATGCAAGTTTGTCATCTTCCCCCAGCAACTAGGTGCTAGTAATCTTTGTGGATATGGCTTTTTTGTTGTTATTGTTGTTATTTGTTTGCTTGTTTTTATTTTGAGTCACACTAAGATGCCGGAACACTGCTTTTCAGGAGATTTTGTGTAGCACAAGGACCTTATTGTAGAACTTGGAAGAGAAATCCTTTGTTTAGAGCCCTCTGTCTTCTTGCATTAAGAAGAACATATTTCATATATTTCTGTCTTGGAGAAAGGTATATTATAGTCAGACAGATAGGTACTTGGAAAAATAATTGATTTTATTTCTATGTTGCATTGATTATTCCCATGTATGCCACTATTAGTCATACCCAGGAATTTTCTTGCTGGGAAATGGCAGGACAGAGTGGTTTAGAACTGCTCTGCAGCTGTTCTAAATTACACTGAGATAAGACTCTGAACCCTTTCCGTTTTTAGCTGTCTCAAGGTTCAGCTTTTAGTATGAGACCATACCCAAACCTAGCCTTAGTTCCCTGTTAAAATCATTCAGTGTTTTGTTGATGCTAGAATTAGTAACTTATGAGGAAGATTACTATGAAAAATAAGTCCCTGAAAACAGAAAGAGAAAACAGAACAGTGCAAAGAGAAGTAGGCTGGCAAGAAACTTTAAAATGTGCACAACATGAAATGGTATCAAAACAAAAGATAAACAGATGGCTTCAGCATGAAATCTAGCTGTGTCTTCTAGCCTTTATTTATTTCAAGGGCTCAATATCAAGAGGTGCAAGTTTCCACTTAGTAACAGAATTCCACAAATAATTTAAGATGAAAGATACAAGTTTAAAGATACCTTCATGTTGCAGATCGAAGTATTTTTTCTGATCAATGTTTTCTTCATCGTATAATTTTTATTCTCTTACCCACTTTCTCCAGTCCTTCTACCCCTCCTCGTCTCCCATGTTGCATAACTTTGGTAACACTTATGAAGACTATATATACTTACTGAAGACAGTGATTCTTCATTGATTGTCACTCATTCTTCCTGTCCTCTCATTCCCAGCCCACCAGGGATTTTAGAACTAGGAAGAAAGTGGATTTCACCTGCTTTGTGTATATTCTTAATGTTTGTTCTTCTTATCTTAATGCCATTAAACTCAGATATTTTGTTCATGGATGTATATGCACACAAAGCATATTGGGCATATGCACCTCCCCTAAATAAGTAAGAGTATGTCACTTCTCAACTTGACAGCATGGCACAGAGAGCAACTGTGGCACAATGCTATCTATGGACACTTCTGTCTGCTACAAACTACAGAATGCAAGAAGAAATATGTGAGACAAGAAAAGAATTACAAAGGTTAGAAGACCTTAGTAATAGTAATACCCTTCACCCATCCACATTTCCATTTTCCCTCTCAGCCCCTGCTTTGTTTATCTAAAGCACAGAGTTCCAAGCACAGTGAACTCTCAGGGCTTTAAGCTCTCCTGTCAGGCCAATATGTCACCTATTTTCATGTATCAGCAGTGTTGAGACATTTGATAGAAAATTTCACAGAATTTTGGAAAGTGTCTGTTTCATCCTGGGCACTCTGTTAGACATCATGTTTATCTCTGCCTGACAAGAGATGGAAGATATTAAAGAATGATCCTGTGTCCATTGGAGGTAATTAGAAAACTTCCACTGAATTTAGTGAGACTTGTATCAGGCATATTAATCTGAGATGATGCAGCATGTGCCTACCGCAATGCTTCCTGAATTCATATTCCAGTGCTGGCTTGTCAGTAAACACAGCGGGAAGGGAAAAGTGACTCTGAGCCCTGCTATGTGCACACTCAATTCCTATGTTTTTTTCTCCTTTATTAACCTCCAATTCCTAAGAGAATTTAGAATGGCTTAGCAATGTTATTTGCAAAACTCTATTGGCAAGTGCTTCAGCTCCAGTAGCTTTTATACTTGGTGTTGAAAACGTCAATATTTTGACATGCATTGTAGCAAAATGTGGTCTCTGGCACAAGCTAATATCCTGTGGTTGCACAGCTCACTGCTCTAATATTTTGTTTGTTTCCATTATTTTTATTCATTTCTGTGATACAATGTGAAAGAGGTTAAATACCATTCTCTTGCATCCTATCTGGAGACATTATGTCCTTTCCCTTGCATATATGGGATTAGCATGAATTAGTACTGCTGGTAATTACTCTGTACGGATAGCTGCAGCAGAAGTAACTAAATTATTAGTCAGTTGGAATAACCCCATCTGCCATATACCTTGGAGACCCCAGCATAACGGTCTCCTGTTGGTGAATAATGGTCTCCTGTTGCTATGCAAATGTAAAATCAAAACAAATGTGAATGATGACATTTTATAGAGCAAACAGAGAACTGAGCCTGTGTCTGATAAATATTTCATCAAAATCTACTTCTATTTGCTAAGCAAGTAAAATGAATACTTTCAAAGGCAATAACATCTTGTAGATGAGAACAGAAATACAGCTCTAACACTTAACATGTTTAGTGAGATGCTAGTTGTTATCCTTTTCACAGTTTATGTGACAAATAACTTGTTTTGTTCATTAATTTCAAGACTAGCCACACTAGTAATTATTGCTTCTTACAGCTGGCCTGTTTCTTCTTTTCAGTCTTCCTTTTGGCTTCTTTTCGTGTTCCTGTGCAATTCTCCCTTGAGCAACAAAGACTTTTCTGGTTAGTGTTTGTTGTTTATCATGTTTGCCATCGTACCTACCAAATACTTTTGGACCGCACTCTCCTCTCCTCTCCTCTCCTCTCCTCTCCTCTCCTCTCCTCTCCTCTCCTCTCCTCTCCTCTCCTCTCCTCTCCTCTCCTCTCCTCTCCTCTCCTCTCCTCTCCTCTCCTCTCCTCTCCTCTCCTCTCCTCTCCTCTCCTCTCCTCTCCTCTCCTCTCCTCTCTTTTCATCCATTTATGCCACTGAACCAGGGCCTATACTTCAGATTTCTCACTCTAGGAACAGAGGGGGAGGTAAAAAAAAAAAAAGAAACTGGTTGTGACTTCCTGATCTCAGTTTAAGGACCAATCGAAGCAGTCAGCATTCTTGTTCACCTTGGCCTTGCTGGCAGTGGTTCTCCTGAAGAGAGATGGGCATAACTAGTCTGGAGGCTGGCAGCCTCACCACAGAAACTGACCTCTCTAAACTATGCTGTGCACTTGCTGATTCTGGATAGACTATGTTTATAGCAGCTGGAGGATGTTTGTGCCCCATCTCAACCGCCTCATGCCAATCTCAGCTATCACAGAGGTGTTCCAGCTTCAGACTGAGTCATGATCCTTCAAGTTACATTTATTAAACTGATGCCTAAAGTAGACAGGGAACGGGGAGGTGAACAAGGGTTTGGAGAAAAAGCACACAATAACCTATGGGTTTTAGGCAACACAGACAGAAGAAGCCTGAATCTAAATTAAGGGAGCTGCACATTTACAACGTCTTTCTCTCCACTTAAGAAAAGACGCACCATTTAATCTGAAGAAATTCCATCTGGTCCCCAATTGGAAAACCATCAAAGAAAAGATTAAGACAGACTGCTCATTCTAATCGTTAATCATCTTGCTTTTTTCTTTTACTTAGTGCCACAATCTTTTGAAGATTAAGACCAAAACAGTAAAGATTTCAGGATACTGAGCAAGTTAGGACTAACTAGTTGACCACATTTGCAGTCTGACTGGGCTATCACAGCCCATACTTTGCCAAGATTTCCCTCTTCAGTAGATGAAAAGGAATACATCATGCCTGCTGCCTGCAGCTGGTTCAGGAATAACACAAGAGGAGGCTGGTCTTTTGGGTACAGAGTCATTTACAGCTTAAAAGGTCAAAACACCCAAATGTCTACTGGTAGCCAATGGAGATCATATGGCAAAAGTGCACTGAACTTCATAAAGGCACAATATTTTCTTAGAAGAGCAGCCAGGTTTGAGGCAGCCAGATTTTACACTAGCTTTAGTTTCCAGATGGATTTAAATCATGCAGAGATTGTGAGAGTAATCTAACCTTGTGAAGGCAAAGTCTACAGTCAGAGGATGGGTACAATCACATGGATGCATGAGTTTTAGACTATGTGGGTGATATCAAAATTAATCAGAACATTTTTCACTGTATAATTGCAACTTGGGTATTAAACCAAATCCCCCCATTTAAACCGTAACAGAAAACAGCAAAAACACATCTGATCCTTGAACTGAGAACAATTTCCTTACTTGATTCATTGGTTAATTTCCCTTCCAGCCATGTTTGCATTGTTCCACTGTGAACTAAGGCTCAGCTACAAGTCTCTATCTATGCATTGACCTCTCTCAGTAACTAGATTTTTATTTTGTGAATACAGGAGAGGAGGAAGAGAAGAAGGAAAAGTAGGTTGGTTACTTTCATAAAAACAGACAATAAATAATTCAGAAAAGCAAATGACCTACAGCTCTTTGTGTTCTCAAATACTACAGTCTCCACATAACATCCAGCTGTGAAGATCAGTTTTACTGTTCTGCTGTTTCCCCTGTTTCCTCTGTAGTTTCAGTAACAATACACATTACTGAAGACATACACAGCACACAGGTTAAAGTAATACACAGGTACACACTTGTCAAAAGAAGGGTTAGGGTAAATGGAGAGATACAATGTGATTGAGCAGTCTTAATGGTATGTGCCTGCACATATCTAGCAGAAGTTCCTGATTTCTTCAAGTTTCTCTGTCTGTAGCAATATTCAACTTTTTCTTTGGCTACCACTGCTCTAGACATATTTTTCCATTTCAGAGCTTATTTGGTGAGCACAAGAATTGCTGGAACCCGTAACTATTGCAGGTAAATATTCAAGCACTCTTCTGTTTCTCAGGATCCCATCGCTCTCCACCTAAAACCGGAATACACTTTCAGGATCTTTTCTATTATTTATTTTTTTTTCCTGTGTGTGTTTTTTTTTTTTTTTTTTTTTTTTCACAAAAGTTAAGGGAAAAATAACTTTACATTCATGTATATTTGTTCTGTACCCAAACACAGGCTGAAGGTTTATGAAGTTCTGTCAGTACGATATGTTTGGATGAGTCACTATGTCATCTGAGTGGCACAAACTAAAAGGAAAAGAACAGAGGATTTACTTGAAATAGAAAAGAAGGAATTGATACAGAAAGTTGCAACTTAATCATGTTTGCTCTTTTGAAAGGCTGAGCATCGGTATCAAATAACAAAAACAAACCAGCTCCCAAAAAATGAGTTTTACAAAGACCATTAACTCTTAGTTACCATCACTATTTTAAATAACAATCTAACCACAAAGATGGTAAAATGAAAACTCTTTTTCTGTTACCCTTTATAATGTTTACCTGGGCTATTTCCCAAATACTAATTTTGGAATATAATCTTATTAAGACAGGAACTTATATTACATCCATCTGGAAATATGCCAACATTTGATAAATTTATCCTGCTTTTGTTGCTTGCTAGTTGGAAGGTTAATAAAGAGCTTCTTTTTATAGCAAATATGTCACAGAAGAAAAAAAAAACCAACAGTGTTGGAAAAATCTCTATAGGGAACAACTGTACCTGTCACTCCCAATTCACATGTTCAGCTTGTTCTCAAAAACTTCCAAAGTCAGAAGCAAAGACATGGATCCTGAATAGTCCAGAGGATCAGTTATCATCCTTCTATTAGAAAGTGTTTCCTATGTATAGTCTGAGTTTTCTTATTTTAATTTAAGCCAAATGTTTTTGCCTTCTATATCCATATGCAATAGGGACTGTGTTTTTCTTTTCTTTTCTTTTTCTCAGATTCCTCCCCAAGCTGGCTTTAGTATTTCCTCAATATTTACATTACTAAACCCATGGTGATTATCACTGCTTATTGCAGAATGTCTCACTTGGTTACATCCTCTTTGAGGACTACTGTCACAAAATGGATGTAGTACTCCAGCTAAGTGGAGTGAAAAGATTGCCTCACATTTCTTGGCAGTTACGCTTGCTTTTGTCCCACTAATTCCTCTTTTAATTTTTCTAAATCAAGGCTCACTTTCAACTCAGTCCTCCTTAATATCTCGATCATTTTCTGTATGACTGGTAGCCATTTTTTTTCTCAATCTAGATTTGTGCTACTGATTATTTCTATCTAACCATGGTAACTTCTGTTTTTTCCTTTATTAACTTATCTCCTTTAAGTATGCTGACTCTCAGATCAGCATTTTTTTCCATTTATTTGTAGTTTTAAAATATTCAAATTAAATTATGTAATGCTTGATTTACTCTGCAGTTATTTTTAGTTAGGATAGCCAAAATTATGTTTTTAAAGTTTATTCTTTATTGTTGCATTTTCAACAAAATAAATAATCTCAGTAAACATGTGTGTGCTTCTAAGTGGACAGTCATTACAGACCGTATCAACAAGGTAAGTCTAAAAGAAACTTCAGAAAAATCAGTTTAGCTTACTTTAATTCTAAAGTAATCTTCAATAGCATATCCTAAGAAGTTCCTGTACCTGATGATTAGTGTGAGGAACTGATTGAACAAAAAAATTTGGTGCTTATTTTAGTTCTTTCAGAATAAATGTTCTGCTATATAATCTGCAAAATTTACCTTCAAATTGAGAAGACTGAGATCCTGAGGATTTCCTCAGCAAATAGAAACAATAGAGCTACCCAGCTGGTCACAAAATTTATAGAAATAAAAATAAAACTGCTAGGCATATTAGAGAATACCTTAGCATTAAATATAACCATAAGATTATCTGGTAGGGTTTTGAGATAAACAGGAATTCTTGGCACAAATAACTTTAGAAAGGGATTTTATAAATATACCAAATCAAGCATCTAATCCATGCAGGACTTTTTTCAGTTGTTTAAGACTATTTGTCATAATTATATCCATATTTCTCCTTCTCTCCACCTCTTTCCTTCTGTATGTGTTGTCATGGGTCCCTTAGTCCCTGATGCTTTATCTCTGGTGTACTCTGTCTCTCATTGTACTCTGTACCTTCTGCATGTTCTTTATCTCATAACACTTTTGTCTTCAAATTTCTTCTTCCTTGTTTCTTCTTTTATACAGTTATTTCAGACTGACGATTTCTCCTCAGTTATTTCATCCAGTCTTCATTAGTTAAAGGTATCTTTCTATTTTGGAGTGCCTCTTTGAATACTACCTGCTTCTTCCTTCTTTCACCTTTTCTTCTACTAAGAAAGTTTTGGCAACCAGTATTTCTCATTATTCTGAAGCAATAAATCAGCTCCATCCTATTCTGGAAAGAAGTATTCACTTCCTTTCTATTAAGTTACTTTCACACTTGCTCTTCTTTGGGGAAAATGAAAAATTAGGTAATATGAGAGTAGAGCTGCTCAGTAATTGAGAAAAGAGCAGAGAAAAGCTGAAAGATGGGATGCTCAGCAGTTCCCCAGCAGGACATGGGAAAGATCTTATGCTAGGAAATGGGGTAAAACAGATAATTTCTGCATAAAGTTAAGAAAGTTCATAATTGCTATTGATGAAGGGATTTAAATGCTAGGTCTTTCATATGCAATGCAATTTTCTTTTACCTACTAGGTGGGAAGAAAAATTATTTGCAAGCACTTTCATCCATGAAATATTTATAAGGAATAACTTTCAGTGGAAACAGCCATCGTAATTAGAAAAAAAATCTCAATGGCTTAAGTAGCTCTACTTGTGTGCTTAAATCTATGTGTGTACCTCTGATCACTGAACACATTGACTTGCACAGGCTTTCTTCTCCTCATCAGGAAATGCCTGAGGAACACAGAGCAGGATGACAAACAAAAGCTGCTTTGCTATGGAGGAAGTGAGCTGCCTGATCTACATTACTCTACAGTACAGAAAATAAGTTTAAAAGCTCTTTGGAAATGTGTAAATTTTTAGACCAAATAGAGCACAAACACTAAGTATACACAGTGGGATCTCAGAAACTAAAATAAGTTAAACCTTTCAAATACTTTATCAAAATACATCCTACTAAATCAACCCTATCTTAGTCCAACAAGCTTGCACATTAAAAATCTTTGTTCTTTTATTATCCAGAATGTCAAAATTATTCTCTGTCAAAACAGAGCTCTATGACTTTCTACTAGGAAGTTTTCCTAGGATACTTTCTACTCCTATTGCCAACCACAAATATCTCAGTCAGGTTTCCTAATTATTTTCTACCTTTATTAGTACTGTTGCTTAAAATACAGTATTATGTGTTAACACAGTCAACAGAAGAGCACAGTTTTGAACCTGACAGCAATCCCACTGAAATCCATAGAAGTACACACAGGTTACTGTGGAACATATTTTGAGGTGCTTTGTTATACTGGTCACAAACCACTAAATCTCACAGAACCACAGGAAAAGGAGATGTAAATGAGTTAAGGTTTAAATCTGAAAGTTATCTATGAATACTTACTCAATTAAATGTCACTGCTTATGTTGCTTCTTTTATCACTACTGGTCCTGAGACCCTGCTGTGAATTAGATTGAAGAAATGTATCTTAGGGGAATTTAATGAGACAACAACATATTCTTACCCAAGTTTTGTTCTGCACTGGTTTATTTATTTTGCAAGAATTTATAAATTCTTTTCACGCATCTCTGTGCAACATTATTGTCATTGGTATATGCACTGCAGTGGCATGCAGAGAGAGCTGAAAAGTTTGGCAAAATACAATCTGTCTACAGTGCACAGGGCAGTGCAAAATATTAGAGTCGATTGTGGCAGTCATACAGCCATTAGTCAATTATGACAGGGCATCATGTTGATATGACTGTGCTGCTTCCAATTTCAGAAGCAGTTCAGAGACCTCTACATCTGTATCTCTATCTGCAAGGCTATGCAGCTTGTTACTGATATAGCTTTGATTCACCAGAAAAAAAGTAGGGAAATTTCGGGTCATTCATCTTCAAAATTAATTTTCTAGGCCCTTCATTTTGTCCTTGTGTTTGGAGTCTGTGAAGAAAGTAAGATGGCATAAGATGAAGGAAAATAGTGGTTACATATTGTAATTCCTTTGGGATGCAATATTCACTCAAAATTTCCTATTGGTTTTATACTTCAAAAAATTTTACTCGTAGACAGAAAAAAATTAAGATGATATGAAAGTAAGAAATAAAGCAGGCTATCTACATGGACTCAACACACTTTTTGAACCTTGAGAAAAAGTTCAGCAAATAAGACGTTCACATTTCTTCTCTCATTTATCTAGAAATACATATAGAATTTGATATAAAGTGAATAATTTTTATTTACCACAGACAATAAATTGGTTCAGTTCATAGATCACTATAGACTATGTAAAGCCGCAGAGCAGCTCTCACAATGAGATACAAGGTTTCTGTTAATTAAAACAATTTCTATCTGGAAATTAAATTTACTGACTAAGAAACTTTATTTTTTTTTTCCTTTTAGAATTGCTGATAAAATGAAAACTTTGAAGGCTGTTAGCTTTACAATCATTTTACTAAGGAATGTGTTTTAAGGTTACAGTCTTATCTGGGAGAAGTAGTACTGGTTAAAAAAATTGGTTTCTTTCATGTTCTATTTAGTCACATATGAAACATACAAAATCCACAAACACTGAAAAACAAAAGTCCTCTACAAATCCTTGAGAAATCCTGATGTCAGAAATTCTCGAAAAAGCAAGTCAATGAAATAATCTCATTCAGAAATCTCTTATCATGGTAATCTGTAATCCTACTCATTAACTAGAGATTAAAATAACATCCTGCTGGTAAGTCTCCAGTTATTAGATGTCTAAATGAATACTTTGCCAAAGCTTTAAAGGCCAGCAATCTATTTCTTTTTTGAATATTTTTGCTTTTTCCTCATTAGCCATATAATCCTTCAGGCTAGGCAGCTCTTTTCCAGCACACTCAGAAACATATGATGATTTTTTTCATTATTTTAAGTTCTCAAGACTATACAGGCAAACCTTATCAGATTCTGCCATTATCTGGAGGAAGCAGCACATTCCGCATACTGTTTCCAAAATAATATTATTTTTCTTTTTCTAAAGGAAGGGCAGTGAGACCTCCTTTTTGCATTCACTATTTTCTTACGTTCTCCAACATCTAATGGGTACTATAATACAGTAAACCTGTGGTCTTTCCTGGGATGATGTTTGCATACATTTAATTTCTTCTAGCAAGAAAACTAGAAGACCTCATCTAACCACTTGTCACAAGGAGCACAGTTCGGAGTCAGGCAAACAGTTTCTGCTTCTGGTCTATATATATCTTTATTAGAGATGCTGTGGAAGATGAAAGCATTTGCCGTGGAAGTTCTGCAACTGTTCTGCAACAGAAATTGTTTGTGCAGGTCTCCTTTTCTTTTTCTTTTTTCTTCTTTCTTTTTTTCTTTTTTTGTTTTTTCTTTTTCTTTTTCTTTTTCTTTTTCTTTTTCTTTTTCTTTTTCTTTTTCTTTTTCTTTTTCTTTTTCTTTTTCTATCAGTTTAGTTGTGAATTAAGCTGTAAAGGACTCCTTTCTATGAAGTTGCATAGGAAACTTGAGATTTTCTGATGTACAGCCTCATTTGACCAGCCTGGCTCTGCCTCCAGAGAGTGGAAAGTATGAGAGCAAAACCCAAGGAGCTGTGAACTTCCCCTCTTAAAGAAAGGACATTTTTCAGGTAAGATAAATTTTCCTATATTGCCCTATAAATCATAAGAAATGAAACTCAGTGGTTTTATTCCTGGAAATATTTGTAAATCAGTTATTTTAACTATTCAACCAGCTCTGCTGACTACTTGGTTTCCTGATACAGACATACCCTTAGGAAATTACAGGATACTGACCCAGTTTACACAGATGAAGTTAATTAATTCAAATACAATTCAACCAGGATAGCTGTACATGTCTGTCAAATAAATCTTAACCAACTACCTTTGCAGCCCCTCCCTCTCTAACCCCTGCTCCCCATCCCACTCCACTTCAGCCTAGAAAACAAGCTTTCCTGTCCATTATTTATTTTGTCTGGCTCACCAAGCCTATGTTTGGTATCCCACCTCAAACAGAAATCCATTCAAATGTTAACAATAGATCACACCAGCTCTCAGTCTGCAGCAAAGGCAAGACTGAAAGTAAAGATGCTGAGAATTCCAATCAATGCCTCCCAGGGTTTAAAAAATAAAAAATTAAAAGAAAAAAAAAGTAATATTTGTCTTTGATTAAAGTTAACTGAAGCTGCCTGGTAGCAGGCTCCAAAAAATACCTCCTTGTCTTTCCCACTCTGCTGGGGCCCCCAAGATCTCCTGCCCATGCACATTAACCCACTGCAGCTACCAGATTCAATACATTTCTTGCTGAGGCAGAGCAATGGCTCTAGGACTGAACCTTGATTCACACCTTGCACACTTAAGTTTTTTGTTTAAGGCCAGATTCAGGTGCATTCTCCAGTTCATTATAAATGAGGTGCTAACACACTCAAAGGATTATAGACTCTCTTGGCCAAAACCAAAAGTGTCGTTTGGTTGCCTTATAATGACAATTTTAAGTAATTGTCCTGATGTAAAGTTCTAGCAGCTGCTCAGTTTTCATATCTACAGAGCTACCCAAGGTGATCCTCAGAGATGGGGAATATGGGCAGCCTTAAATAGTTCTGCAGGATGAGAACTGTTTTACATTAAAAATAAAAAGGCCACTCAACTGTCTTCAAATAAAAAAAAACACTTTTTTTTTTTTTTTTTGTCACAAATGAGATTGTAATTGTAGTTTTGGGATGGAAAGAATTGAGTTCCCTCACTGTAAAAACCAAACAAACAAAAAAAACCCCAAACTTTCACACTTTCACATTAAGGTCTCTATTTAGGAAAATACCTGAATAAGGAGGTGAGGCTAATCAGGTCAATTACTGTTAACTGAAAATAATTTTACGTTTATCTTAGGGTAAGCGAACACAAAAATAACCTATATGGTTTTCACAGGAAAGGCTGATGACTAAGCAGCATGTTTTGAAGATATTAATTTGTATTTGTAAGTAAGTATTTTTATTCACAAATTATCTTATTTGTTAATAAACCTGCTAAACTGTAGTAGCTTAAAGGACACTCAAGTGTACTATGGGATTTCCTATTAAGGATGCTATTAATCCTTTGAAGATTTTGTAGTTTATCTCCTAACAGATTACAAAGCTGTGTGCAGCTTGCAAGAAAACTCCCAATTAATATTTAACTTCAGTTGATAGTTTTTGATCTTCCAGGTGACATCACACAAATATGCTCTTTGCACAACAGATTTATATTTCCAAATGATATTTAAGTTACAATCTTACTTTTAGTGCAATATATTAGTGACTGCCATTATTTAAAAATTCCTCAACAGAGCAGTTTTGCCTGTTATTATAGAAGATCAGATTTATTGACCTAAATGTCACATTCTTGTACTCCCAAAGTTGATGCACATGGCACATGTTAAAACTTCAAGATATCTGACAATGCTTTACAGTGCATTCCATATCTGGAATTGTTTATCTTCTTTAAGATCTTTTTTCTTTTGTTTTGAATGGTAACTCTGCATCTATAATAAACATTGGCATTAACATTCATCTACACATGCGTCAGCTTAGCTTAAGTTGAAATACATACTGATGATAGTAAATAATTTAATTTCCACGAAGTCCCTCTTTATAGTTCACAGTCTGTTGATACATTATTATTTACTTTGCTGATGGTGAATAAATAACAATATATGGGATTTTTAGCAATAGATACAGAATAGAAGAAGGTTATTTACCGCCCTTGCTCAAGACTCATACCTGCTCACCTCTAAATTTCCAGGTGATACACCTTCTGTGTGTGGGAATCTCTAGTGGAAAAAAGTTTCTCAGCCTTCATGTTAAGGGCATGGTCCATCAAATGCTGCATGGATGGAGCATTATAGCTGTCAAAGTGCTGAAATGTCCCTGAAATGTTCTTCGTAGCTGGTGTGTAACACAGAGGAGATATTTTGTCCTTCACTACCTCAGCTTGTGCCTGTTTCACCAACAATTTCCCCCCTATTCTTTACTGGGTACAGAGGAACTTTGTTCAATTGACACAGAGAATTTGCTATGGAGGAAGCAAAATATTAAGTCCATTGTGGATTCTTTGCTGATCCCCAGTCCTCCAGCCAATAACAGAGGGAAACGTGCATATTTTTAAAAACAGTTGCACTCAAGTGGCTTCACTTTAAACAAATACAGTAGAGGTGATAGGGAGTATGAGAGAAGGGGTGTGTGCTGAGCTGTAAGTGGAGAATGGCAAGTGGTGGAAGCATCCAGAGATGAAGACTACCAGGCTGCTGCCTCCTTAAATTTCTGGCTGAGCAATACCCTCGCTGCCAGCCACAGAACCACTCTGTGAGGGATAAGATGGTCCATGCATGTTCACTTACCATGGATGTAATTTCTGCTTTGAGAAAGTTTCCCATAACCAAGGGTGTCACTAAGAGACAGCGAATTTGCTGTCTGTCAGGAAAATGCAGCTGCCAGGCAGCAGCCAGCTACAAGGCTCCTTTTGCCAGCATATTGAACCAGAAAGCCAAAGTGTTATTGTATAACCGAGCAGGCAATATTAAAACAGAGAACAGGATTGCTTAAAGAGAACAGATGGGCGAAAGGTAGATTTTATCGATGGGTTTCAATAAGCAACATATTTGCGTATCCATTATCAGAGAGCAGATAGAATGTAGGGCAAGACAAATGTGTCCCTTTGATGACTTCAGAGATGTTTTTCTCTTTACTATTGCTAAGGGTAAAAGGTTCTCTGATTTGAAAAGGCAGGCCAGTCACCCATATGTTTTTAAGTCAGTGCAACAGTCTAGAAATCCTTCCAAAGAACAGGAAAGTGCCCTAAAAGAGAGGACAGAAGCAAAGACGCTCCAATGTACCACTCTCAACAAGTGTTACAGAGCAGCACCAGTAAATATTCAGTACATGGCATTAATAATAACAAAATATAATAATAAGGTATCAAGTGAAACACAGAAAAAATATTCCATTTTGTGCTAGATAAAAGAGAAGGACAGAAGGGACAGATAGTCTGTGTTATGAACTGTACCTTCATAATAAATAAAGTGAAGCTAATTGGACAGAGAAAAGAAACTGCACTTTACATGTGTAGTTGATACGGCTGCTATTTGGACAGCCAAAGAAAAATGGGATTCAGAATTATATGGGAACTTTGCAGGAGAGACACAGCTTAACAGAAGAAGCTGAGGACAGACTAACAGATAAACCAAAGACTTGTCTTGAATAAAAGAATGGACTCCAGAGACCATTACAACCTTGGGCCTTGAAATAGCTTTGCCCAGTGAGTTAAGCTGAAAATGTCTGGTTTACAAGTGTAGCTACTGTACTCTTGGCACTTTCAAGCTTTACTATTTTGGCCTGCCAAAAATGTGCTTGCTGGGAGATATTATGGTTAGATCCTGCATGGTCCAAGCTGCAACTAAAATGACTTTACCAGTTTTCTTTGGTTTATGATACAGCAACTACAAAACTTATGGAGAAGTTTGATAGTCCAGTGCCCCAAGCAACTTTATTATACTACACTGACTTTCCTGGCTGGTTTGTTAGTTTTGGTGTTCAAGACAAAGGTAGTGGCTTTCAGAAGATTTTAGATTTACATTTTAGTATTTTTAACAGTTGGGGTCATAAGCAAATTAAAATGTATCCTTTTAAACAAAATAACTTTTTTTTTTAATAAAAAAACTCCAAAGAATATAGACTGATGAAAGTTTATATGCTCATTTACCCTCTATGCCATAAAAACAGCTAACGTGAAGATGACATTGACAGAGAATACTGCTCAAGTTTGGCAGTGGGAGCCAAAAGGAATGCATATACAGCAAGTGATGTTAGGACTTGCAAATTTTGTAAGAGCAAGGTCCTGCACCTGAGTCAGAGCAACCCCTGGTACAAATACAGGCTGAGGGGTGAAAGGCTTGAGAGCAGTCCTGCTGAGAAGGCCTTGGGGGATACTAGCGGATGAAAAATTGGACATGAGCTGACAGTGTGCACTCGCTGCCCAGAAAGTCAGGTTTATCCTGGGCTGCATAAAAGAAGCGTGACCAGCACGTTGAGGGAGATGATTCTCCCTCCCTACTCCATACTTGTGAGATCCCCACCTGGAGCGTTGTCTCCAGCTCTGGGGCCCTCAACATAAAAGGGATATTGATCTATTGGAGAGGGTCCAGAGAAGGGTCACAAAAATGATCAGAGGGATGGATCACCTCTCCAAGGGTGAGAGAGTTAGAGTTGTTCAACCTGGACAAAAGAAGGCTCTGGGGAGACCATATTGTGGCCTTTCAATATTTAAAGGGGGCTTATAAGAAGGATGGGAACAGACTTCTTAATAGAGCCTGTAGCGATAGGACAAGGGATAATGGTTTTAAACCAACGGAAGGTAGATTTAGACTAGGTATAACAAAGAATGTTCTTACAGTGAGGGTGGTGAAACACTGGAGCAGGTTGTCCAAAGAGGTGGCAGATGCCTCATCCTTGGAAACACTCAAGGCCAGGCTGGACAGGGCTCTGACCAACCTGATCCAGTTGAAGATATCCCTGCTTACTGCAGGGGGGGTTGGACTAGATGACTTTTGAATGTCCCTTCCAACCCAAACTTTTCTATGATTCTATGACATTTTGCCTAGTGTGGTATCTCACATGACACTAAAATCTGAGAAAAATGATTGACATATGCACATTTATATATATGTATTTTTGTTCCTAAATTATCACGTATTTTTATTACAAGGGGCTGTAAGCTCCAGGTCTTGATGCTGCTTCCCTCCTCCAATACCATACCAAACTTTGCCATTGGGCTTACACAAGGTCAGTAACGTTAAGCAGGAGGCCGTTCTGAGATTGGTCCTGTCTCATAGTGTCCTTGTACTCTGCCATCTGTCTGGGTCCATCTGCTGCCTCTAAATTGCAAATTTGTTAGGATGTGACTGTGGCTTTTATTCTGTGGTTGCACATTACTCTTCCTCAGTCTTGCCTGTGACTGCTAAGCACAAAGGTAATATTAATGACAATAATAAAAAGAGAAATGCTGCTGCTGTGTGTCTGCAAGTATTCATGGATTCTTTTTTTTCCCCTGTCTTCCTTAGGGGAGAGCATATATTTTAACAAGAGAATTCAACTCATCTTCTGTTTTCACAGAACAGTTATTCTTTTTTTGATGCACCTGGAAACTAGCCCATGACTCCCACTGATAAGGTGAACCTTTTAGCGAATTCCCCAGTGAAGTGTGTTGCCAAAGCGCTTTGTTCTTCATTGAAAACATGAGTTTTGACTTACTGCGTTCCGGTGTGCGCTCCATAACAAATGTGGGCTGTCTGCTGGGAGAAGTGCTGCCCCCACAGGTGCTACCTCATGTTCTGGTGGGCAGGAACCCTGGGCAGGTCCCTGGGGACCAGCCAGAGAGCAGAAGAGATGGAGGAGAAAGGAGTTGGGCTCTAGTGTGGGTGGTGAAGGCAGTTGTGGGCACAGAGGCTCTAAAGATGATAGCTGTAAATTTATTTCATCCAAATAAAGTCAATAACATTACGCCAGTTGATATCCATGGGGATTCTTCTTTTTGGCTGTGTTCTGGCCTCAAATAAAAGATAATGCAGCACAATGATAGTATTGTGCTGCATATACCTAGCACAGATTTTTCTTCACCTTTAAAATCTATGCAGTATCAGATACGTTGCACTGTCTTACAGTTATGTTCTTAAATCCTCTACTCTTTAATATAAATATATTTGTATTATATATTTTATAATATACTTACATAAGCCTAATCATATATGTAGAAATACTAAATTAAATTTTTGTTACACATGCATTGATAATTAGAACACCTTTGTTCCACATTTGCTTTTGCTTTTCACCATTGGTCAATATGTGTAGCAAAGGCAAGTTGCTAAAGAGGGAGGCAATCACATTACTCCTTAAAAAGCCTTTTTCCCCCTGACTTTCATAAAGCCATATACAATTCTTGGCAGGGCTAGGCCTGTTTCCTATGGAGACTTTCAGCTCAAGTGCAGTTGGAAGGAAATTTACCAACCATGCATACCATGTTAGGAAGAAATCAAGAGCTAATTTTTCTCTTATTTGAGTTGCAAGTGTATTTTGCCAAGAGAGACACCAGGAGGAGTATTGAATCCTCTCCAGTCTCTGCAGTAGGTGGGAAGATTGCAAATGCATTTCCTTGCTTGAGATAGCATCATGCCCATCCTTTTAGGGGAAAGAAATATACAGTCTATATCTTTTAAAACTAACTGTCATGGTTTCAGTGGTTGTGTTTTTTGACTGTGGATATTTTCAAGGTATTCAGAAGGTCCCAGAGTGAAACTTGTTGATGAAATTTAGTAAATAATTCCAAGTAATGTTGAAGTGAAAGAAGCTTTCAGGTACCACTAGCGAGGAGACAAGACTGAAATTAGTTTAATTCGTTCTTTAGTGCAGCTAATATGTCAATGCAGGTACAGTTCTCAAACTGTAAAACCAGTCTGTTTGTACCTCTGCCAAATACAGACAGATGAATAAAAATAAAATATACTGTTGATACAGCAAATCTCACTGAGCACAAAGTGCAGACTTATCCCCAGGAGAACAGAAGCACAGCACTATTCTTCTGAAAGTTTTATTTTTTGTTTTAAATAACAGGTCAGGTATCTCACACTGATTTTAGTGTTCTCAAACGTACTGACATGCACCACCTGAAGCTAAACTGAAGGAAAAGAGAATGACTATGTAACAAAAAATAGCAGCCCACCGATTAACTCATCCCTGCTGGGCTGCGAGATTGCGAAAGAAGCCTCCACAGCAAGAGCTGTCTCATTAAATCCAACTGGCCACAGGAGATACTACTGAATCCTTTTCCCTCCACATAAATCCATCTTTGCTTAAAATGCTGATGGTTAACTGAAATATGTGCATTCCTCGTTGAAACCCCAGGTTTGCCTGGCTCCCTGGGAAGCCCCTAGATTGTTTCCAGCTCCTGACACCAAGTGATTTACCTGCTGCAGAATGGGAGCTTGGGAGCCCTGAAGCTGTGTGAGACCAGGGGAGGGATTCCAGGTGATGTATGCTGTGTGAGCCAGGGACTAGATGAAGAATGCCTTTGGCAGCTGGCATTGCACAGGCCTCCCTCAGCTCTAAGATGACAAGTAGAGCTGCATCATCCCAGTGACTCAGGAGCTGGAGGTGTTGAAGCCTCCTGTTGTGATGGGTTCTGCAAGGTGGGCAGTGCAGAGACTCAGAGAACTGAAAAGAAAAGCGGTCTATAGAAGAAAAAAAAGTGGATGGTACATTTCCTAGAGTCCTCTGGTAATTTACCTGCTAAAAAAGTATTTGTTCAAATAAACTCCTGTATAATTTTAATTAATACTTTTTGAACCTTTACCAGGGTTTAAAATTAAATTGCATTAGTGGATTTGCTTTCATGCTGGGAGTTTCCCCCTCATGTCCAATCTGGCTCACAGAACCTTGGAAAATAATGCAGACTTCACCACTTATTTTTTTTTTCAATATTTATGGGAATTTGTATTTTCTTTTTCTTTGGAAAGGTGAAGTAATGATAATGGACATTCTTAACACATCTGTCTTTGGGAATGGTATGGTATATATCACTATAGAAAAGCTACCAGGTACTCCTGAATTCAAAATGCATCAAAAAGGCAGAGAAGGCAGGAAAGAAAAGGCTGATACTACGAAGTACTTATGGGTGTAAAGTAGTTTTTAAAAGCATGTGCTAATTTTATTCCAACTAACTGTATTCAGAGTTCTAGGGAAATTAATTGTATTTATTTCAATGTTACAAAAAAATGTCTAAAGAGCATTCATACATTCTAAAAAATGTCTACTGTAAAATGTTTTAAGGTGTCACTCAAAGGCTTTGCACTTCTATTCAGCATTTATTAAGGATAAAATTCTTACAATTTGTATCTTAGTTTACATTTTTATTCAGAATAAATCTATTTTCTACACTAGAGATACTGTGTCAAATATGGAAGAAAAAAATGTTGGAGAATTTTACAGCCACTGGATGTCATTGTTGTTCTTTTAAACCTAAAAAAAAATAAATTGAATCCAGTTCAAAGATTTGTATTTGAGAATAAGCATATTCTGTTTCCACATTTTTAATTTTAAATAGCATTAAAATATGTTTACATAAAATAGTGGACTGTGTTAATACTAATGCATTCCAGGAAGCCAATGGGCTATACTGATATTTCATAACAGCAGCCTAACTCTTGTTCTCTTTGGTAGTTCATCACTCACTGCAAATTTCAATGTAGTTAGTTAACAGAAAGTGATGATCTGGATTGTATAGCAAAAGACAGCTCATTTTATTAAGTGTAGTCTTCATGATTTTTACATGACTCATATTAAATCTCACTCGTGAAAGTTTATATATTAAATGCCAGAAACAGAATGCAGATTTCAGATAGCTCTTTTCATACAGTTGTCTCAAAATGAAGTATTAGTAAAAGTCAGTAACTGCTACCAGGAGACAAATCCAGCCACTTGCTCGTTTCTGACAGTCATTCTGCAAATAAGTGTCAGAGCCTGACTCAGAGGAAGAGATGCAGCTGCAGCAATTAGTTCTGTGCATGAAAGCAAAGGCACAATGGAATCACTACTGAATGGAGACAGGCATGAAAAGGCTAAATCCTCTGCTGAGCAAAACTCTTCCATCCTTTTCTGTTTCAGGCAGCCAGGTAAGGCGCAGACCTGGACAAGACTTCCTTGTGGGGCTCTGCAGCTGCTCAGTGTCCTACAAGAGAAAATTTCTTCTCTGTGATTCCTTACAGTCCCTTCACCCCCTTGCTGTACATCTGCCCAGCACCTGGCCCGGAACTTGGAAGGGTTCTTAATTTCATTCTGTGTGCGCACTTATTGCCCTCATAAGAAAGTAAGGCTGAACTACACTCTGCGTACAGTGGGTGGGTTGAACACAGCTGTGCAGCAGACCACTTGTTCTCTTTCTAATATGTGAGAATGATGTTGTGTAAAGTATCCAGTCATCTTTTGCCATCAAGTGATTTTGGAATGAAATTATATAATCAAGCAACACAGGAGGGTGAACAGATTTCGCTTGACTTCTCCAGAAGTCACTCCGTTCACCTTGAGCATTAGCATTGCTCTGAACTATTGCTTGAGGCCAGCGCTCTCTGCCAGAGCAATATCGTGAGTATTTCATGTCAGGAGAAATCTAGAGAAATGAAACAGTTATGTCACCGGAAAAGAAGCAGCAGGGATCTAGCTTGACAACTGGAGACAGGCTTGCTGTTGATGGATGGGCTGCCTTTCTCACCTCTGCAACTGAGATGAATGTTGGAGGCTCTGACACGGGGATGATGGAGGAAGGGCAGCTAACCTGTCTTAATACAGGTCCAGAGAAACATTTGGATTTGAATATAGTGGTACCATAGCTGGAAGATAAAGTCTGCATCTTCATTGTGCAGTTGTAACAGCTCTGGTGCCAGAGGGCTTCCATTGTTCTGCTTCTTCTCTTTTCAGTCCTGCAGAGTTAGCAAAAGAACTGTGTGTGCTCCTCTCTGCACCATGTATGCTTAGGTTGCAGTAAAAGGTCTGAATTGGCCTTGGGTAGAAATAAATCCACTAGCTTCAGTCTTTTGAAATATTAATGGTAGTGCAGATGTGGCAGCAAGGACAGGCTTGGGCCAGCTATTGTAGTCCATTGCTGTGGTACAGCACAGACACCCCTTCTGAAGTTGCAAGAAGCTCTGAAATGCTTCTTCAGGACAGAATGGTTCTCCATCATGCTCAGTGTATGACTACTCTCTGACAGCACATCACATTGCCGAGGCTCAGTCATCAAAGTCAGTCCAATGCTCACCTATACTTCAGAGACTGAGGCAGAAGTGATCCATCTGGATTCTATTGCAGGCCCCAGATGTCTGCAAGCTTACAGTAGTGATACCCAAAATGCTTGGGGTTTTTTTGTTTGTTTGGTTGTTTTTTTGTGTGTGTGTTTTGTTTGTTTGTTTGTTGTTGTTGTTGTTGTTGTTTTGTCTGGACTTTGTCTCTCAGTAGGAACTAGGTGCCTAAATGCCTTTGAGGATTTTGGACCAGGATTTTATCTCTAGTTCATGTGCAGCCACTAGAACACTGACAGGAAATTTTACATCCTCCAGGTTGGACATTATGAGTAAAAGTTATTTTTGTAAGAACTAAACAAGGGCAGAGATTTCCCAGGTTTGGAGAACTTTTTGTTGGAAATAGCAGTTTATCATCATCAAAATTTTAACAAGGATGGACAAAAAAGGTATCTCCATCAAAATAACTGATACTCTAGTAACTGATTATACTGCCAATCTGATGTGCAGATGACATGAGCTGAATACTTTCAGTCACCCAGGGGGAGGCTCAGGACCCAGGCTACTTAATTTGGATGCTGTGAGCTCATTCATTCACTTTGCATCTCTCTTTCTCTTTTACTGACAGACCAAGGCTTTGTTATCTTTCTCCATCATCTTTGGCAGGCCTTAGGCTTATTCTGAGTTGTAAAGGGAAAAACGAGATCTCGAAAACTTTCGCGGGACAGGAAAACCACTTCCTACCCAGTTCTATTTCTGCTTCTAAAATTCTGTTTGGTGGTAGTTTCAATGAACTCATTCTTCCTTTGTGTGCCATATGATCCACAGTTGTTTTCTAAATCACCAAAAGCCATTGACAGGCTATGTGGTTTTGATTTAGGATAAAGATGTTATTTAAAAAAAATCATTAACTCAAAATACAGGAGAAAAAAACCCTGTGTTTGCCTTATTCTTTGTCTTCAAAAAATTTTATGAGAGCAAAAAGCACTTATATCCACACTATTTATAGATGTAAAAGAACATTAAACAGAATTGTTTATCTCAAATTAAGTAGCTGGCATTGAACTGAAATGAAATGCACAATATACAGACGTATTCACATACACATAATATGCACATCTGAACCATGTAGAAACATTTCAGTAGCTTTCATAAATAAACAGATCTGCAGGGGAACAAATACATATATATATATGCATACATAATTTTAAAATTAAAATTATTTACTGATTCAAATGTTCTGTAAAAGAACAGACCACTGCGCATTTGTATTTTGTATGAATTTTGATCTTTGCAAGTTTTGCCTACTCTTTCAATATTTATCTAGCTATTTCCCCGCAAATATTATTATGATTGGCAGGAAGATTATGAATGGCAGGAAGATGTGCCAGGGGAGGTTTCAGTTGAACGTTAGGAAAAGGTTCTTCACCCAGTGGGTGGTGGAGCACTGGAACAGGCTCCCCAGGGAGGTGTCATGGCCCCAAGCCTGACAGTGGAGAAGAGACTGGACAATGCCCTCAGACACATGGTGTGAACTGTGGGGTTGTCCTGTGCAGGGACAGGAGTTGGACTCGATGATCCTTGTGGGCCCCTTCCAACTCAGGACATTCTATGATTCTATAATTCCATGATTACATTTTTCCAAGGACAGAGGATACTGTATTGCTAAAGTACGCACAACTTTCCAGGGAAAAATAAGGAGGAAGATTGAATGCTACAAGCACTTATTGAAAGAATAGTATTTTCCCCCAGGCCAAATGACATCATCTGACAATATGAAGCAGGCAAAAATACAGATCAGATCTTCAAATTGAACTTTGCTTTATTCTGGTACAACAAAGCAACTTTGCAGTTGACTCATATGAAGATCAGAATTTAGGAAACCTCAGGATGCTGTATATTCACTGACTTGAAATCTCATTCATAAATATCAAGTGTGAATTCCTAGATTTTTTTTTTTTTTTCATAGTTGCCACTGGTATCTAATGGGAAGGTGACCATCCATCACTGCCTCTTTAGACAATAACTTGGACACAGGTAGGAAAGATTGCTGCCTTTATAAACTTAATCAAGAAAACAAAAGGAAATAGGAAATTCAGTAGTAGATGGCCTAAGAGACACCGTTGTGCTCTAGTCATCTGTTGGCAATGGTTTCTGTGGATTTAGTGACAGTTTCCAGCCATGTACACTTGGAGGAACATTTGATTTCTAGTATAGTAAGCATTGTACCTTACTACAGGTTAGCCAAGAAAATTTTGATTGTTGCTGCCTTTTCAGTTAGTGTAATAGGAAAATAGATTAGAAAAAGACACCAGATGATAATCTACTCCATCCTCCTACCTCAAATGCAAAGTCAGCTACGTATACTGACAGCCATTTTCTCGAATTATTCTTAAAAGCACCAGTGAAGTAAGTATTTTAACTCTCTCAGGGTTTTAATCATAGAATCGTAGAATCGTTTTGGTTGGAAGAGACCCTCAGAATCATTGAGTCCAACCATAACCTAACCCTAGCACTAAACCATGTCCCTGAGAACCTTGTCTAAAGGCCTTTTAAACACCTCCACCACTTCCCTGGGCAGCCTGTTCCAATGCCTGACAACCCTTTCCATGAAGAAATTTTTCCTAACATCCAATCTAAAGCTCCCCTGGTGCAACTTGAGGCCATTTCCTTTTGTCCTGCCACTTGCTACTTGGGAGAACCAACCAACACTCTCCATTCTACAACCTCCTTTCAGGTAATTAGTAGACGTAGTATGTGGTCAGGGATCCAGTTCTTGGGCATTTTTTACATCTTTGCATTTCTAGTCACCAAAGGAGAATCCAGGGACTTTGAGGAAGCAGGTGGTGGGTATAAAAATCAGAAGGAGGTCTAATGTCTTGTGTCCCTTCCAGGAAAGGGAAGGAAATACTATGCCTTCAGCAGTCAGTTCTTTCTGAAGCAAGGAGGGCTGTCAGGAAAAATGCTTACTTCTGGGTTTTTTTGTTTGTCTTCTGGGGTTTGATTTTTGTAAAGTTGTCTGCTATCACCACTAATTTATGTTAGCACGCAGTTATTCTTGCTGTCCACCAAGACCCTAGTCAGTGCAGTTGTAGAGAGCGATAAGGTCTCCCCTCAGCCTCCTTTTCTACAGGCTAAACAGCCCCAGCTCCCTCAACCACTCCTTATCAGACTTGTGCTTCAGGCCCCTCACCAGCTTCATCGCCCTCCTTTGCATTCTCTACAGTACCTCGATGTCCTTCTTATGATGAGGGGCCCAAAACTGAGCACAGTTGTTCAGTTGTTCCTGTGGTTCACACAAGCGCAGGAAACAGTTAAGACCTTTTCTCTTTGTATCTAGTTTTCATGTTTCTATCTAGCTTATGTATCTGAAGACTTTTGCTAAATTTCTTGTAGTCTTCTCTGTTGTCTGAATTAAACTACTGCACCTCCACCATGAGCTGTTCCTTTCAAACAGTGCTTTTCAGATCTCTGACCTTTCCTGTCCCTCTTGGCATTTGCATCAACTGGTCCACATATTCCTTAAAATGAAGACCCCTAGGGTGGATGAGACATTAGCCAGACATGAGACCCTTAGTGTGGTTGAGACATAAGTACCCAAAGAAGCAGTAGTAGTAGTAGTAGTAGCAGAAAGTGTGTGGCTTGCACATGGCACTCTGTACACATTAATATGATGCTTACCTTTTTCTAAACATCACAACATTGGTGACTTGTGTTTGGCTGATTATCTGCTATAACCATTAGGTGCTTTTCAGCAGAACTCTTGCATAGCCTGTCATTCCTCAGTCTGTTCATATAGTTGATTATTACCAAATAAGTGAAAAATTTGCATTCAGGTTAGATCAGGTTTGGTTTTGGTTCTGTTTTTTGGTTTGTTTGTTTGTTTGTTTGTTTGTTTTTTGTTTGGTTTTTGGGTTTTTTTTGGTTGGTTGGTTTGGTTGGGGGCTTTTTGTCCATGTGGTTTGTTCTGTTTGTTTCCCCACCACCTCGCCCCTCATACACACCCTCCCCAACCATTTCCTTAGTTTGTCCATTTTGAATTTTAATTCTGTCTTTCTATGTAACTCACCCTGTATGCAACTGTAGTAAACATGTTTTTGTCATCCACAATATTGGCCGATATACCTCTACAACATCCTGCCAGTCTGATAGTAAAACATTGATAAATGAACTTCTAATATCAGTTTTACATCTGCTCAATGGATCTGTGTTGCAGACAATGTTTCCAAAGCCTGTTCACATGGAATCACTGAGGAGAAATGAGTTGTTAGTAGAGTGAAAGTGTGGTGAAGATGTAGGTGATGGTGGTGGTGGGTTTACCCATGTATTCCTATTTTAACTAAATCCGCCTGGTATGGTGATGAGCTTGGTTTTTGAACCACAAGATTTTATTAACCTCTCTCCTTTTACTGTAAATCTGATATGTGTTCATAAGCCCTTTTTGGACCGATACTCCAGATTTTATTGGATTCTTCTCTTCCCTCCCTCTCATGATTTGGCAGAAGTTTATGTGGGAATTGTCAGTCTGAAATTCAGACAGTTCTCAGTTGAGTCCTCTACTTTCTGTCAGATTATAGCCCTTTCAAACCACTTAAGAATTATATGAAGGTATTATTACCTGAATGCTTGAAGCACTGAGTTTGAAGTTTGTGTCTTCAACTTTGAGAACAAAAATTCAGAAACTATCTGCCAGATTCTTATGTAGAGCTACTAAAATGAAACTACTCCTGGTTTATAAGGTTTCAGACAGACAGATATTTGATTCTGTGGAGTTGTCCGTGACTTCATGAGAAACCGTTTCATAATTTGTTTAGTTGAGCAGTTCTGCTCATCCTTCAACTTTAATTTTTGGTAAGTCAAGTGATCAGATCGTATACAGGCAATGGAAACATCTTAAAGTAGAGTCAGCTTAAAATATGTGTGGAATAAACTCTATACGCACACACAAACCAGTCATTTTCCCCATTGATACACATATACAAAATGCTGTTATATAATTCTGCATTACACACCACATGACAGTTAGTTATTTTGAAGTGAGAAATGGATAGAAATATAGACAATTTCCCTCCATACATGTGGAAAAGAATCTAGACTGTCCAGGAAGACATTATTTCCTGGTAAAATACTCTATGTGGTTTGGTAATGTACTGAAAAAAACTTCAAAAAGCCAGATGGCTCTCCCTGTTATTTTAATGTTATTGTTTAATGAGTGGCCCAAGAAATGCATTTAAGTAAGCGAATAAAATCCAGTTGTTTCATCATTGTGTTATCTTAAGCAAAAACAAATACATTAAAGCATGCCTGTAATGAAATGTTTTCCCTGTAAGAACTTGGTAGAGTAGTAGTGCCAAATTCTGCAGTGATGTAAACTGGATGGATGCAAAGCAGATGTAACTTCATCTGCTGATTGCAATTGAAAGCTTTTAAAATTTGCTTGGAACATATTTATGCCTTGAGATGCATGGAAAAATGAAGTTCAACTGAAGTTTAAGGAGTATTATCATTTCCCTCCACCAAATCCTTTTCTGTGTTACTGATCTCCGCAGACAAAGGTAGGGTTTTGGTGTCATGTTTCTTTAAAGTTATGTTCTCTTCTTCAGACATAGTCCTCTATATGGAATATAAGCAGGTATTTAACGTCTTTACCTGTCAGTAAATCCCTCAGAATACCTCACGGTACTCACAACCTGGCAGATGAGTGTTTATCTGCTCACTCACCTATTAGCAATGACTCATACTTGATAAATACTCTATAGATCTGTTGTTGTTGTCTTACGATGAAAATTTTTTTGAACCAAGTTAAAAACAAATTTAAGCTAACTATACTGCCTGTTAATGAAATATCTGTCTTTGGCGATGAACCTGACTACCCTTGACAAGATGAAATATTAACTCAGTATACACAGTTAAGCCTATTAAGAGGTTTAGATAGTAAAGTGGGAGCTGGTGAGAATTTGAACACAGTTCAAAGTTGTGGTGCTTCAGCTCCATTAACTCACTTCCACTCCAGGAAGACTGTGTTGACTAAATTTCATCAATGAAGATTTCACATCTCTAGAAATTTTTTTTTCTGCATGTGTTCCAAACTAATGCCACTGGGGGGCCAGAGCAGCTGTCTCCCTACAAGATACCTGAGACCGCCAACTCCAGATGTAAATTAAAGTGTCCCTTCACCTTCTTCCCTCTTTACCTTCTTAATCTGTCTTAATCAATGTTGTTAAACCACACCAACCCCAACCACTGAAATTAGTGCAAAATACCTCTTCACTTTCACTCATCACTGGAATAGGTGGGATTGAGGCTATGCTCTTAAAAAAAGAGCATTCCTTCTGGAATGAGGCACCTTGGTTCTATTCTCTATTCAAGTTCAAATCTTTGTATTTTAGTACCACAATGGATCTTAATCATAGGACAAGGAAGGGCCATTCCTCATCTCTGCTGTTGAAACTGCTGGCTAAGCTTTCTCATCTCATAACTTCAGAAAAAAAAAAAATAAAGGTGCAAGAGGAACCATTTTCTAGCACTCAGAGAAAAGTCTCAGCAGCAAAGTAGAAGCTAGCTGGGCAGCAGGACACATTGCTTTGCTCCAGCTCAGGATGAGGAGGGACTAGAACTCCTACTTTCTATTTCCTAGATGAATGCTGCAGCCACTGGGCAACAGTATAGAGAGGATAGCATCAGCATCATCTCTTTCTGTATCTAGAAGGACCAAATCAATCTTCTGTTCTCTAAATAGCAGGCGCAGATGCCTAACACAAGGAGAGGCTCCAGACTGTGAATTTAAGCCTCCCTGAGCAGACTCAGCTTTTGAGAACAACACTCCTGACACTTTCCTCTTGGCTGTAATGACAAGTGTATTTGTCTCACCCATCGGCACTTTCAAAATTTTCTCTTTCCATAGGCCTGTGGATTTTTACTGGTGAACAGAATGATAAACATTGAATGTGGTGAAAACCAACACTGTAGTGCCACAGTCCTGGAAAAAGTACCCTAAATCCTGCAGGTGGATGTACCCCAATGAATCCCATGCAAATGTGGACTTGTAGCAGTGACTGATGTTGGTTTCTCATGCAGAGCTGCAGTCTGGGGGAGCTCTTTGCAGGATACAGTTCCCATCTCAGCTAGGAACAAATCAAAGCTATCTAAAACTAAATATCCTAAATCGCAGACAATCTGTAATTACAGTCAATTTCCTTAAGTCCAAGATCACGACAAGTTGCCTTGGAACTCATAAGCCCATCTGGATTTCACATATAGACCTGGTACCTCTATGAATAGGCAATGCTACCTAGTATTGTCAAGAAACGTATCCCACCTTGATCGCTTGATAATGAGATGTTATTTTGAAATCTGCCTATAAAATAGATCCTCTAAATTTTCTTAGGTTATGTTTATAGATGTTTGTCACAGCATTATTATATTTTCCAGTGAATTTTCTATAGAATATACATGTTTCATATGATGTTGTTATTTAAGTCTAATTGGTACATAAGCAAGTACACAAACTGCATGCAGTTAGTGTGCGCAATTTTCACTTTTGCTGAGCGACGTAATTCAAGAAAATCCTCAAGGTGGCAGCACTGTCTCAGTTTTTAAACACACCAGACACTCAAGCTATTAAAAAAAATAAATGACCTGAAAACAATGCACCACTAAGGTGAACCTTCTTTTAAACTATTTTCTGCACACTGGTGTATAAATTCCTTATTAATCAACCTTATGGTCTTTCCTCTGGGCCTGAAAAATTTCAGCTTAAAAGTACAAGTGTCTTCAGCTATCCTTAAACAAATGCTAAAAAATAGGATTATATAACGAAAATAACGGTGGTGCTTGCTCTTCTACCCAGACATGAGAAAAACGTGTTTTATGGACTTTGTGTAATAGCAGGGTACATGCACCTAAACTCATTTTTCAAACCCTCCTCAATATGGCTCTAATTACTTAATCATGCACTCGTACAGTTGTGTTCATAGTTGCTGCTACTTCTCTTACCTCGGACAAATGGTCTGGTTAGCAGGGTGCAACAGAAACACCATTGCATTAGGCGCAAAACCTCACCACACTCCATGTTATTTTCTAAACCCATCTTATGCACTAGCTCTTTGCTAATCTAAGTTGCCTGCTAGAGTTAATATTGTTTAAATACAGTCCTAGCTAATTCAGTTTTAGCCATAATGAATACAGAGACTGAAAGTGTGCAGTATCCTCCGCTCTGTTTTGTTGAATTAATCCTACAAATTGCCCTGGGTGTTGCAAGAGAGCATTTTCTCATAAATATTTTTTATTATCACTAACATGACATCATTTATAAATAAGAAAAACTACATACAGACACCAACAAAGATGAAAACAGCTGGAAACTTCCATTGTTTTACTTTTAACAATATATCATTTGATACTCAAATCATCCAAAGTTCTAACTAACTAGTTTTCAAGTTAATCTGTCAAGTTACTAATTTAGAAGTGATTTATATTCTAAAAATCATGTTATGATTTATAAGCTGCTGGATGGTCTACTAATAAGAACCAAGCTGCACATTTAGTTACCTTGATGTTAATGTCAAAGAGTGTTATTAAGCAAATTGGTTTGTTTAAAACATTGAACAGGCATAAAATTTAAAACATATTCAGTTTTTCAGTACTACAGGTGAATAATCCAGTCTGAGAACTTGTTTGGCCCAAATGTTTTTAAGAAAGCATCATCGATATTTCTTGCCTCCATATGCTTTTAAGAAAATGAGGATTGAAATTGACTTTTAAATTTATCTTTTTTAAAGATTATTCCATTTCAAAAGGGCTTGAAAGCAGCAGATAACATTTAGCACTAAAGGTTCAGATGGATAATCATCAATTTGGTATGACAGTAGTCAAATTTTTACATTTTCCAGACTTGACATTTCTGAGGGTTATCTTGGACAAAGGTGCAAATTCAGAGCTAGCCGCCTTCTCCACCTTAGAAGTTGTGAGTATTTTAACAGAGCTCATGTCTAGAAACAGTCTTAAAGATGGACAACAGCTGGGAAGACGCAGCTTGATTAAAGATGGTAAGCATAAAATCGGGCAAGAGATCTCGTGTTTGAAGACATTACTAACATGGTAGATAAGGAGAAATCGGTAGATGTTAATATACAGTTTTGTTTCTGAGACACATTTGGCAACCTCTCACATGACTAAAATAAAGACCAGATTAAAAAAAAAAAGGCGCTAAATAAAAAAGTATCAAAAATGGAACAATATGAAAACTCATTTGGACAATTGCTTGAACAACAACTTGTTTTTTTATCTATGTTTTTTCCCACTGAAGGTCTTAACACATTGCAATATATAGAAAATTAAATGTTAAAACATGATGAGCTACCTGTTCTACTATCACATAAATCCAAAAAAAACCCAACAAAAGTGGGCAGATGTAGTCTGTGGCAATTCTCGGCTACAAACGACCTCTTGACAAATATAATTTCTTATTTTTCTGGTCTATAAGTTTCTCCACTACATTTTTCCCTTTATAGAAAGAATAAATGACATGGGAGGCATCAAGCTCTCCAAGATCCAAGTTCTTAGCCATATTTCATAAGTTGAACCTTGGGAATCCTCAAATGCTGGAGGGTAACACCCACAGAAACACATACCTGGACATGAGAATTATAGTGTCTTAATAGAGCAGCGTGTTTACACTTCATTTCTTCTTAATCGACTGATGAATAAGAACAACTTTGAGGCAAAGAGGCTATCTGGAAAGGTACAAAGGGTAGTTACCCCACCACTCTAGGTCATTAGACACAGGTTCTGTTTTGTAGAGGTCTGTGGGACTTAGTTACCTAAATCTCCTGCAGACTGGGCCAATCAGCTGAATTACTTTTGAAAGAAACCTGTACTCTGCAGACACTTTTAAAAACAGACTCATGATTTGTTTTGCACTAAGGAAAAGATATGAAGTTTTGCTTCCACTGGTTACTCTCAGAATAACATGATATTCTGCTGGAGAAGTTCCAGGTTTCTGCAAGGTTTTACTGTCTAATAGGTAGTTATTTTGTGCAAACAAGGGTAAAGGTACTGAAAGATCTTTGGTTCATGTACCTCTCCAATTGTTTATTCTAGAGAAAAATATTTATTTTTGTTAATTTTGTTAATTGTGTGGGTTTTATAAATTTCTCTTTCTTGTTCCCAACTCACTGAGGAGTGCTCTGAAAATCACACAAAATTCCTTCTATATTTCCTGTTACCTGAGGTCATACTTTCACTTATAAGAAAAAAATGCAGATTTTTCATGCACTAATGTAGGGCATAGGTGATGGTAATGAAATTACAGATTTTCTTAACATCAGCTATTTTGCTTTGAAGAGATGTGGAGCACAACCTATTAGTTTTAGTACCACACAGTATTATTACAGATTTTGGGGTGCAAGAGGAGCTTGTACCAGGGGGATAGAAACAATCAAATTGTAAAGAAATAAGATTACCAGGCAGCTACTGAAATTCTAACACAAATACACACAGATGAAGTTAACATAGACCAGAGTGTCAAATGCATCTTAACCTAGTATTCCTTGCTGACTTTGTGCGGTGTGCCTGTAATCAGTGCCAAAGTTTGATTTGGTATAAGCAGCTTAAGAGGGGCCAGAAGTACAAGATCTCACAATGTTGAAAGAGAAAGAGTATTAGTAAGAGCAAAACCCCATGTCTAAGTAAGGCAAGGACCAAAGTGGAAGCATATGTAGCTTTGTGCCACCCTGGTTCTGAGCACTCAGAGAGGCCCAAACCAGAGTTGTCTCAGAACTATTGTAACACTTTGTTGACTATTTTAGCTGTCAAGAATGACCATGACATAAACATATCTCAGAAATGCATCTTCGCCTGGAAATTCCCTTCATATAACTTAACCTACCCACTTTTCCTAGCATCATGGTCATGACATAAAAAAATGTTTGGGAAAGTATTTGCCTGTCTGGAAACACTAATTCATTCAAAGTATAAACCTAATGGACTCATATCCAAGAAACAGAATCACCCTGTAAGACACACATGAATATGGGATTCTCATGTCTCAGACAAATGACCTGGCACTGAACTACTAGATTTTCTTTTATAGATAAAGAATCAAATAAAATTCCAGTATCTAGAAATTTTAATGAAATATTTTTTTCTTGTATGGAAAATGGCAACACTTTTTAATCTCATGCCACTTGGCTGAAAAATCCCAAATCCTACTGTGATACTGCAAGTATCTTCCCACAAGTAACTGAAGCTGCTTGTCCCATTGTGCGCTCTGCTCTCCTGTCCTGCTGAGATACCTCGTAAGTCTCTCCTGGGCATGGCTTCCATTCTTCTCCCCAAACATGTTATTGCAACAAACGGGACAAAATAATCCATGCACGGCACGAATAGGGGGCTTTCAGAATTGTGTAAATAATGTTAGGTGCATAAATGTACAATATTTTTAGAAATGAATGATCCATTTATCTAACAGTAAGGATAACTGTTATTCAGGAAGATGAGGGATATTTGCTTCTGCTGAAATTTCATCCTGCTTATTCCCTCAGCAGGATTTTCCTGTACTACTTCTTAAAGTAGAAATAATTATGGATTTCTTCTACTTGTTCTGCAGTGACATTTTTATTTTTCATTTCTCAATTTTGCCTCCTGTGCAGCAGGCGCTTCACCTTCCACTCCGGAGGATTGCCTAAAGGCTTTTTCATTTAACTGCTGCTACATGCCAGTGCACAAATTGCCTGACAGGGATGATGTGGAGTGATAAGGCCTCCATCCTACAGCAGGATTTTTCAGCTACCCAGCTTCTTAGACCACATAGAGCCTGGCTCCACACTGGATATGAGTCTGTTTTTTGCAGCATGATGTACTGCTTCAGAGCAGTGGAATTAGCTCATTATAATAACTAGAAATTATTGATGGTGAAAATAAAGTGACGTGGCACTGTCTGCTATTCCTGTTTCCATGATCTGGACACTCACAGCTCCAAATTTATTTATTTAAAAAAAAAACCTGTTCAGATGTTTATTTCTTGCAGAGAGTTTTGAAATATCATTTTGACCCCTGAAACACAACACAGAGAGAATGCAAATGCATGAAATCAGAGAAAGTAGTGCCACAAATCCTAACCGGAATCTTGATGTCCTTTATTTCCCCCAAAGCCTCCTGTAGCTGCAAAAGCTGTGCTACCATAAATGTCCAGAAAATATGTCAGTTATCTTCCCTGTAAAGCTGTTCCTAACTCACAGACAAAACTGTGAGTTTACTGCTCGATACCTACCCTGGAAGCCTTTGGTTCATCTCAGAACGTAGCCAGATGTGCTCTGTACGGTGCTGTGCTTGAGATGTCTTTGGCTATAGCATACCTTCCAGAAAGTGTCCAGGCTTCACGGATAGGAGAAACCTTACGGTTTCATACTTTTGTCCCATAATTAAGAAAGCAATTGCTAAAAGCACTGCCACTGTGTCTCAACATGCCTGGCATCAGCTTCATCCACTGCTTTTTTTTTTTTTTTAACAATCTTTTTCCCTGGCCTAACAAATTCTTTAGCATCCAAGGTTTTTTACCTTTTCCCAAACAAGAGTTTCTGCATTGTCATCAAGTCACTCTTCAGCTTTCTTTTTAGTGTGACTGATGGACTATGTTTTACAGCCAGCAGAAATTGCATCTTTTCCTTCACCTTCATGAATATATTGTCATCACTCTTCTACATAAGTTTTTCAATACCTCTTAAAACTGGAATTCTATACCAGCTTTCTGTAACATGCTGAACATGGTGCTGACATGTGACCATTTTGGTTGAATTAATTTCTGGCTTTGCTTTTTTAAGAGATGGCCAAACAGGGAAGAGGTTCTATGCTGGTCCCACCTCCAAGTAGTGACCTTTAACACTCACCTGCAATGTTTAGCTCCTTAGAAGGGGGATGAGGCCTGGGTTCTGGTGGACCTTGCCCAGACTAGAAATCCTATAATTGTTTAATTTAATATATAAAAAACCAATAACAGTGGAGAATGCTCTGGGGACCAGTGTTTGGATTCATTTTCTTTTACCTTATCCAACAGAAGTCTAATCAATATGCTACAGAGTAAAGGCATAAATTACCTACTCTTCTCCAACTCTGGCATTCCCTTTAGTATGCTAACATGCTCCAGTAGAGGAAAGTCTTTTCTCCTGCACTGAGAAGTTATGGCAATATCCTAAGGAAAGGAGTTTTTTGAGCCCATTAACCTAAAGGAGACCTGCCTAGATCAAGACACCTACTTGCTAGGCAAGTGTCTCAGTTATATCCATTAAAGACTCTGGAAGAATGAGCTTATCTTCACTGTTTATTTTAAAACATTATGTTAATTTTTGAATAGATAGAAATGCCTAAAAAATATCAAAGAAACAGTTCTGGGAATTTGAGGGAGAAGTGGGAGTTCAGGCATTCCTCTTGTCTGCAGACATTCCCTGTTAGTCTGATAGAGGCAGATGTCTGTATAACATAAGCTTTCCAGACTTTGGTTTAATGATACTCAATTCTTCCCCACTGATAGACTGGGAACCCATTTCCTTGAGGCTATTTCTTTGCTTTGAGACACCTTCCAAAGGAAAGGTATCTTTTGCATATCTTCAAATGACATTTCAGGCCTTCTTGTATCTTACTCTTAGTCTCTTTGAGAACATTTTCTTCTTCCGTCTTAGTGTAATGATTTCAAGATCACTGGTCTTCCAAGCAACCACAAACATCTAGTAGATTAATCTGTTATGTCTATATAATGAGATTCAGAGTGGAGTTAGTTTAGATCTAGTTCTTTATCTTGCTGCATTATAAAATTCTGAGCTCAAACTGACAACCCTCTAAAAGATATTTCCAGATAGTAAAGACAGGTGTTGAAGGAATAAATGATCCTTTTCTCTGATTTGATTCAGTGTCCTCCACCAAGCCCCATCTTGGGCTGCCTTAGTTAATACATGAAGCCACATGCACCCATGAAACAGGTGATGGCATTCCCACAATAAAGGGCCAGATCAGCACCTCATTTTGTGCACACTATGCTCCCCAAACAGATCATGACCAGGACTTCTAACTGTCCAGGTATGTGAACAACTGCCTAATTAGGTTTCAGAAAATGCCAATTACATAAAATTTCCTTTCATCAGTCAGAATGCTTCTTATTTTTTTTTTTCCATTGTTCAGACTTCTAGGAATTATTGCAGTCATTACAAATCTTCTTCAATTTGTTCACCACATGCTGAGTTAGACTCACGTTTACATTTGTCTTTTTTTTTGGTTAATCTGATGCTCTCATGGCTACTTCTGATCATTTTACAGTATGATCAACTATCATTGTGATCAGATGTAATCCATACTGCTTGCTGCATACCGTGGTCCAGTGGTCCTTAACTGCCATTTGATGTTCATGATTGTCTGTTTTTTTTCTTTCTATTGTGCATTTGTAGCTCTATTACTTGCTTGAAACTCTTCCAAAATTCCCAGTCATCTTTTAACCTTGCAGTTCCTAGTGATGGATTCCTTTTGGTATCAGTGTATTGTCATCTGTACTGACTGACAGACAACTTCATAACCCCTTCCAGTCTTGCAGTTGCTGTTCATATTTACATTTCATTAGATAACATGCTATCTGGTTACCCTGATTTGCACTGCTGATTTATTGGCCCAGTCTTCTTACTATGCTGATAACTAAAGCTAAATAAAACAATTTTTGGAAAGAGTCGGTAAGTTAAAAATATTTTAGGTCATCACAAAGGTGTCTACAAATTAAAGTAAAATTTATTAAATAATTTAGTAAAAGGAAGAATATAGATTAAGTCAATATACAAGTGCCAAAAGTGCAGGAAGGGAGAGACTTCATTCATCTCATTGATCTCTGCCCCAATTGTAAGCACTGTAAGCATTTAATTTTCCTTTTTCCTGAAGGGATTAGAATTCACATGGTGGTGTCAAGCATCATTGTGCTGTTTAGCATTTTGTATAAGGGCTCCAACAAGAGGGCAACCTCAGAATATCATATAGCCTGCAGTGGTTAAGGCACTCAGCTGGGTGGAGAAAACAGCAGTACAGATCTGTCTTTCTGAGCAGGGACAGGCATTTGAATGATAGTGTCTGACCTCCCAGCTGTGTGCTCTAACTAGACAGAATTGCAAGGTAGGTTCCTGTCATGCAAGCTTGTGGGGGCTGTTCATGTCTCATTATAAAGCATTTCTAAATATACATTGGAGTTCTAAACGACTTCATTTAGATCTCTTCCAGATCTTCTTTACTATTGCTTTTCCATTATGTAAACTTTTTTGCTTGAAGTTGTCTCTTCCAAATATAAAACGAGATAATAACTTATTTTCAAAAATTTTACATAGATGAAATATGTGTTATACAGGATGGAATGTGTAGTATTCTGCCCTCTTTCAGACATGTGCCGGTTGTGCCTCATTAACAGATAGATAATCCACTTCAGAAATGCTGCTGTACGTTGTCTTGCCACTTGTGGTGAACTCATCTGATTTTTTTCTCTCACCCCAGTACGATGACTCTAATTATTAGACTCCTACTTGTTCCCTAAAAGCATCTACAATATTTTTACAGGTTTTAGGGACTGTCTTTCCAAGTCTTTGGACTGCTATCTAAAGGCTGACCAGTTGATTGTCACCTCAGGCTTAGTCAGGACAATGCAGAGTCCCCACTGTAAGAATAAAAACTTTGTCAACACGATGTTTATTTTTTCAACAGTACAGAGAAAGAACAATGATAGAGAAGGATGTCAGTAGCTTGCTCACATAATATAACCTTTTACTAGATATTGATTTACATATTTCCATTCATTCCCATTTCTTTCTACAGAACTTGGTTGGCTTCATTCCAGCAGAGGAAAGTGCAAGAAAAGAAAGATTGCTTTACCCTGGCAAACACACACTACCAACAGGTACACAGCAGCTGTTCAATCTTAGCATCAAGATTACAGGGACACACACAAATCTCAAGCAGCAATACTTATTTCAATGCTGGTCACAGTGCTCTGACACAATATGCTATAAATCCTTTCACAGTCAGCTCAGATAAGATGAAGGCATTTTTGTTGTTGGTTTTAACAGATAATTCATTTTTCTTCTGAAAATGGAGGTAGAAGACTAAGCTACCTAGGTTGTTAAATTCCATAGGCTTAAGTAACTATATATATATATTAAAAAATCATTGCATTTTGCCTGTCATTAGAATATCCAACAAATCATAACAATCAATGAAACCTTCATGGACAATTTCTACTTTTCAATCTCATGCAAGCATGAAGTAATGCAACAATATCACTGCTTGACAACGAGCTTGATGACTATCAGACTACTGAAGTCTTCTTTCCTCTACCTGAAAGGTAGTATCTGAGCCATGCAAATACCAAGCTAAGCATTTCCCTGTCTAGGCTAGTTACAAGAGCTTTCTCCCACACAAGCTGTCCTGACCTTCAATAACAATGGAATTCACCCACCACGTTCCATCCTCACTCTCATTCCAGTTGCCCAATCTAAAAGCCATGTTAACATCAGAAACAAGGCCATATTATATATTCACTAACATGTTTTGAAAATAGAACTACACTCACCAGTACCCTCTTGGTGGTTAACAATATGATAGATGGGCTGTTAATCCATGAAGAAAACACAATCAAACTGGCCATGGCAGGTGGAAACTACAGGCAAATGTATCATAGCTCCTGTCAAGGTACTTTCTAAAGAAGTCTTCTGGTCTACATTTGTTGCAAGAGCTGAGAACTCAACACATAAACACTGTCCTACCCAGTGGTGTAGTTTAGGGTGCTCAGCCAAGTTCCCCACTCAATGACTGGAGAAGTTCTGTCACCCAAGAGAGATGGGGGGCAGAAAAATAGGAAGGGAGCTGCCTAAAAATATATCCAGGTAGAAATTCTGAATAAAATAGTACAGAAAGGCACTGGTAATGTCTAATCCCTTCAAACACCTTCAGGTGCTTTCCTCTAGACTTACTAGTCACACATATTAGTTTTTGTAGGAAAATTTGAGGTTGTCTATCCTGAATCTTTTTTAGAGTTAGGCACCAAACAGGTCATCTTTTCACAAAAAATTCCTTCACAAACCCCAATAAACAAATAAATAAAGAAGAATCCTAAAGACACGAAGTACCCTTGGGGAGTTCCCAGTAGTTTGGTGATCGGAGCACTCAGCTCAAGGACTGGTGATCTGCCTTCAAGCAAACACCTTCCTCTTTTGAACCAAGACAGCTCATTCCTCAGTAGAGTGCCTTCACCACCAGATTATTGGTTATATAGGGGTATACCCAAAAGATGCACCCCAGTGATGCAAGTTAAAGTATTATTTATAAATAAACATGCATTGTTTAGAGCTTGGAGCCTGTGTCTCTTGGATCAACATTCTACTAACTTTGAGCATTAAACTTTTACAATTTTTTCTTTGATCAAGATGATTTAATAAATGGTCAGCATTTATAACAGGGAATTTGCAATTGGCTTTGCCCAAGGATCTGCTCTTCAACATGTGATGCTTCCAGTGTTTACATACAGGCCAAAAAAGGGTGAGCACTGCAGTAACATCGACATATGGCAGTGAAAGCTAAGTGAATTGATGGAAACTACTGAGTGAATAGGTAATTAAATAGAAAATTAAATTCAATGTCAGTGCATGCAAAATAATGCACTAATATAAAAATAACTGTAAGCATGCAGCCAGAGACCAGACAATGGACAACTAGATACTTTCACTCATTAAAGGGATTTTGGAGTCACTATGGGTAGTTTTCTGACTTTATCAGCTTAGTGTTCCTCAGCGGTTCAAACAGCAAGCAGGGTGCTAAGAATTATTATGAAGAAAGAAAAAAAACCAAAACCAAAACTAAAAACAAACAACAAACTTTAACACTTCTTGGAGTTATGGCTGCAACATATCAAAGAGGATACAGTAAAAACAGTACAGAGAAGGATGAAAGGGATGACAAGAATATAAGAAATTAAACAGACCAGAACAGTTCAGTCTGGAAATGACTCAACTGAGCAGGCAATAGATATGAGAGAAGAATATAATATCCTGAATGCCAGAGAGAAGATGAACGGGAAACAATTATTCGATGTTTCACATAGCTCAGGATGTGGAAAACACAAAATGAAATGATTGGATAGCACGTGTAAAGGAAACCAAAGGAAGTTCTTTTTCCTAAGTAAAAATCACATGCAAAAAATACAAATGAGATCAAAACAGATCAAAACCAGAAAACAAAACTCAGACAAGGGTTATTAAATGTCATGATCCTGATACCACTTGTGGTTCCACATATCTTGCAGGTTAGGAACTACAAGTGACTATCAGGGCAAGGTCACTCTGTACTTCCACTGTTCTCTGATGTGTTCCTTGCTGGTCACTGTCCCAAAGATGGTTGGATATCTGCCCTTACCCATCATGGTTACTCTCATGTTCTCTTATATTGTAATAAATTCTTGATTTTAAACAACAAAGCAGCTTCTGCAGGTAGAGAGCCAGTAAAGTATTTGGAAGTCCAATGCTTGACTCCGTCTCCTGTGATATGGGAAACCTTTTCAGAACAAGCTACATGTCAGGTAGAGGAGGGATTCAGGCATGAATCCCCTAGCCAAGGCAGGTATACTTTGGATGATGTAATGCCTTCTATAGATTGCTTTAAACAGAAACAGGTTATAGTCATATCAGCTACATAATGAAAGAAAATTTTAACAAGTTCTGTTACACAATTTGCTGGAAACAAAAAAAATACGTTTGACTTAAAATGTAATACCTTGCATTTTAAACTTAATTGGAAAAAACGTTATTTTATACGTATTTTTAAAAACAAATAGTAACAGTAAAAATATAAGAAACAGCTGATATTTGTATGCACTCAAAATTAAAAGCTCAGTAACTTTTAAGTTTTTTTTTTTTCTTTCTTAGGCAGAAAATAAAAACTGTTTTCAAGTTAAAATAGGAAAGAAATAATAGAAATAAGAATCTCATTCACATGATAAGCTTCTTCGGAAACTTTGAGATTATAAACTCAAGAAAAAAAAAAAAGGTATTATGCTTCCGAGCTGAATTAATTGGATTACTGTTATTTGCTTTCAGTTGAGCTAATGGTGCATGACTTTTTTGTGTCTCTTCATTGTTGGGCGGAAAAGCTCCACATTGTAAAGCTTATTTTTTTTACACAAATATTTAATTTAACTAAAAACTCATACCAGAAAAATATTAGAATATTTGGTATTTTTAAAAAGTACCTCAATTAAAAAATACAGATACAGAGAAAAATACAATAAAAAAATATATATCTATCAGAAACAATTTTATGTGTCTGAAGTGATCAGTCACATAAGACTTGTAAGGAATTTAGTACTGTGGAAACAAATTGCAAAAAAAGATCTGAAATTATTGTCAGAAATTATTATGGAAAATAGTTAAGAGAAAAAAACTGTCTCCAGAGAGCATGGCTGGTATGGAAATTATTTGCTAGCCAAATGTTGCTGAGCAAATAATTCAACAAGCCTCAGTTCTTCGGTTAATGACATCCTTTGAAAATTTTGACAGTCATATGTTGTTTGTAAAATGTATATTGAATTAAAAGTTAGAATCCACAAAAATAAATACTAGGAATAAATTGATCATACATCTAATTATATTTGTTTTACCATATATTTCTTAGCCATATTTCTTACAATTTCCCTTTTTATAGTTGTCAAAACAATCCATCTCAGCTGAAACATGATATGAAGAATGTGTCATGCTACTTCTTAATGTGGGTGGAAGCTTCTTTCTAAAGCATAGTGAAAAATGTGTGGGTTTTGTGGTTAATTTTGTTAGTGTCAATAATCTTCCCAGTGATGGACAAAAACCTATAAAACAAAGAGTTTAACTTAATTATCCTTAAATAACTAGGGTGTCTCTAGAATGTAAACAAATACTCTTCTGTGGCACTGCCTTTACCACAGTATTTCCTAAATTTAGAATGTATGTATACCACAGAACTGTATTTATACCAAGTCATGGTAAATCTTTACTTTGTAATATGGCACGTTCACTATGTATTTGGAAAAAAGAAGTGAAGAGTTGAGAATGGATAAAAAAATACGAGGAGAGACTGAAGCATGAAAAGAAAACCAGGCTGTAATTTGAGAATAAAATATAAAATGTGAATTTAACTGCAAAAATAGCACAACACCATGTGAATAGCACTGTGGCCAAATTACTCCAGAGTAGAAGGTAGCACAGAGATTTCTCTAAGTGAGATCAGATCCTGCAGAAGGCATTTGGATTATAAGGGGTTTAGGTGAGGCAGAAGGTGCCAGGAAGAGAAACTACAGCAGTTTCACCCTATTTTAAGCATGTACATTTAGCAGGTGTCAAAATATCTCCATTGAGTTTTGCAGCCCTGAATATCAGAAGCAAGCTCTCAGCTAGTGGAAAATGTATCATTGAATGAGTCATCTGCAGCATAAAGACTAATTTAAACTTTAAGAACTGGCAAGAGAACAGGTTTACATCCTCAAAACCCACCCCTCAGAGTGTAGCAACCATTTCAACAGTTTGAAACTCTCCATTTCCCTGATATGCTTTGGAAGTATTTCCTACAGGGCTTGGTGAAGAGCCAGAATTCATATTCGGTAGAAGATTCTGGGGAAAAAGAAAAGCCCTTCCATCTAAGTTCGGATATAGAATCTTCCTGGAAATTTTCCATGGAGGGGAACATCCGAACATGATTAGTATTTATATAATCAAGACTTTGTTTCGAAAATGTCATCTCAGTTACAGTTTCCAGCCCTTCTAGAACAAAGAGAGCTTGGCACAGAGTGGGAACCAGGATACTCAGGTACCCAGATGCTCAGCTTTGTGACAGGAAGCCAGAAATCCCAGGTATTTCAAGTAGCACCCCAGGTAAGCTGACTGAATTTCAGGCTCAGCTCAACAGGAATCCTATTGCTGGATTTTTTGTTTTTGTTTTTGTTTTTGTTTTTGTTTTTGTTTTTTTTTTAATTTGTGAAAATATTTTTGTTTTCATGAAACATTCTGGTTTTGAGAAACTATCACTTTCTAGTGAAACTTATTTCATCTAAAAGTCCCATTCTGTTCTAGAGATAAGGACAATAATATTTATTTTGAAATCCTGAAATAAAATACTGTTTCAGGTTTTTTTTTTCTTTTCAGAATTTTACTTGTGCTATGAATTGTGAGTCAAATTCCCATAATTCGTAGCTAATAAATCCTGCTCCTTCAGGAGAGTATAGAGCCAAAATCTCTGAAGTTTGCCATTACAGATGCCTCTTCTTCACACCATTTTGTCAGATGAAGAGATATACCATGTTCATCCTGCCTGAATTTCTGCTTTTTCTGTTAAAAAAAGAAAAGCGGGCAAACAGTCTATGGCAAAGCAACTAGTTTAGTGGCTGTAAGGCTTTATATTTCCCTTTGAAATTCTCTAGCTCTTTAAAACTTTTGGTAGCCAAACTTCATTGAAGTCAACTTTTTGTTCATTCCTAGATTTTATTCATCCCACATCCAGAATGATTTTAGAATATTCACAATACAGTCATGCTAATCATTCTGATTTACAGTGCTCAAACAATAACCATGTTAATATAATTTTACTCTTTTTCCTTTAAATTTACTCCCTCTGTGGGTCCTCCAGAGATCTAACGATCAAATAATACATTTGAAGAAAGGCAGGTGAACCCATCTGAAGTTTAAATTCTGAACTTCCTCCTGGAGGTTGTCGATCTGTTGGTAACATGAAGGAGTGTCAGATGTTACTTTATATGATGTAAAAGTATCTTTGTGTTATATCCATATACAAGTGAGAAGAGAAATAATTTAGTTGTATTCACTGCATGGGTTTTGAGTTACTAAGACTAAGATTTGGACAGAGGACAGAGGCTCTCATTCTCCAGAGAGACGTGATAAATATGCTTCTAATGTTGAGATACCAAACACAGAATCCAGGACAAATAGTCCATAGTCATGGTCCTCTCTTTCCATAAGAAATAATTATGAGGGACATTGAACTGGCTATGAAACAATAACCTGTACAATTCTAAATGTTACATCTTACACCAGGACCTGAAGAGCCTTTTAGAGTCTTTATTCCATGACTGTATGGTATGACATGAGAGCAAAGAGCTCAGGCAGCAGAAATTGACGGGGTCTCACTGAAATAATGGGAGCTACTCTCTGTCACATGGGTAGACCACCCTCCCTGCCCTTTCTTTCTCCTTTTCAGCAGAAAGATATTTGAATGATGCTACCCAAGGGCTGCAACTGAGAGAGTGAAGCTAGCTGGTGGGCACGTGTCTGTGCCCAGACAGGACAGCAGCTGAGCTAGCAAGGGTGTGTGTTTGGTTTTATGCGGCCCTATTGCCACCAGCTTGAGTGACAGCCTACCATCGCCTCGGCTGGCCAAGGTAGCAGGTGCTGTAGCATTGCTTTTGTTATTTTTGCAGTTATTTTTGTTGGCTGTAAGAATGGCAGCTGCTCAGCTTGCCAGAACAGAGGCAGAGGCATAACTTTGCCACTTGTCTAAGGTAGCTGACATGGCACAAAAATCACTACTATTAGTAGTACAGCACTGTCTTTTGCCTTCATACCACCATTACTAGATAAAAGGACCCAAAGACAAAAGTCAAGACAGATTTTTGCATAGTATTGATTATGTCAAATACAAAACTAAGCTGAATGCTCAAATGCCCCTAGCTATCATTTTTGTTCATTTGTTCTTCTATTTACATGGACTAACAGCCTAATGTTTTCTTTTAGTTAGCAAATGGTGCAAATTATATAATATTTGATCATGATTTATTTTCTCAATCTGGACTCCTTCTTTTATACACAAATTATCCCAAGAGGCCATTTACAACCATGATTCTATGGGCTATAATCACAGCTCTAGGAATGCTAACATGAACTCTTCTCTACTTTACACTGAATATTCACCAGCATCTGCTATGGGATTAATATAAAAAAATTTTGCCACACATGGCAGCCAATTAACAAACAATATGTTGATATAGTTTGGGGCTATCCCTTCATCTTCCATGCAGAATCTGCTGTGGAGATATCTCTAGGGGTTTAAATTGCAGTCCTCAGTTTCTCAATTTACATTTGGCCTTTCATTGACTCTTTCTGTCTTAACAGTACACTTTTTAATTTGTATACAAATATTATATGGATGTTAACCAGGATTTCCTCTTCTATTCTTTGTCTGTTTAAATCTACCAGGATGAGCTTTGTTTTTTCCAACTGGATGTCTTTAGATTAAAATTGTTCTGTTAGTAAGGTAAGGTACACAGTAATGAGCACTATTTTCTTGAATTTGAGCTGATTTTTCTTTCTTCTGCATTTATAGTAGAAATATTTTATATTTTATGTAAACATTGGTGTTTTAAAGCTCCATAATGCTGCTGCTTATTTAGATTTCATTTCATTCAAATGAAGTACCGATATCCTCCTCTTCTGATCTAGTTTGCCTGAAACACATTTTTTACTATGTTAGTTTAAAGGTTTATTTTCAAAATTCCCTTTTCTATAATGCCAGTAGGAGTAGATTGTTACAGTGATGTATTTTTAAGCATTGAGGTTTGTATAATTTTCCATTGCCTCCCACTGCAACATCGACTGTATAATTTATTCCAGTTTTCAAGTTTTTGATTCACCAGTGTCTTGCCTCCACTCTCCCTGCTACACAAGTAACCTTTTGACTTGTGCAAAACTACAAACATGCCCAAAGGTAGGCGTATATTTGTGCACACCCGAGATTTAAGTTCTCTCACTGGTTTTGTCAGGAGTTAAATGTGCCAAGAGCTAAGAGTATCAGATTCTTATTAAAAAAGCAGCCAGCTATACATGTGCTATTTAAATATAATTGCACTCATTGTGGTAGTGGGAACATGCTTGCTTGCTTCCTTTTCAAGAACTGCAAGATTGAGAATTGTTTCCTTTGCCTCTAACCATTTAAAATTTAGGCACTGGATATAATATAGTGCTCCTTTTACAGTTAGTAAAGAGACAAGTGGAGATGCCAGTTTGCTGATCTTGATATAGGTGCTGTAAGAGGTGGGATTAATTGCTTTTCATGTTTGTGTACCCTAGAGACCCTATGGTCTCTAGGTTTGTCATGCCTGCTGATTTACTCTAACCTACTTTTCTACTGCATTTTTTTTCCTCTACCAAAGTCAATGGGATTTTTTAATACATTTTTTTTCTTTAGATTTCAAACCCAGCCTCCTGTGAGTAAAATAAATTCTAAAGTGAGTATAATAAATTCTAAAGTGAGTGTTGCATAGGCATGTTTTGGCACAATATTGATTGTATACACAATTCTATGCCCTTAATTAACACCAAAATTAAATTTGGCTTAAAATTTTCCATTGTAAATGAGTCCTTGAATTTAATAATTAATCTGGGCTCAAGGTAGGCATTTTAAAATTTTATATCCAGAAAGAATGCAGATTTGAAACTCTAGTATATATCCAAAGCAAAAATTTGAGAGTTTTTGCTGGAGAGAATTAAAAAAAGTTTACTACCTGAAAGACTCTACTGATGTGTGCTCTTTTCCCATTGCAAATGGTAGGCAGGAGTAAAAGGAGAGGAAGAAAATATAAAGTAAATAGAGGGTGATTAAAACCAAAATCTAGCATAAGTAAAAAAAGTAAGAGGTCACTAAAGGGAAAGACTTACGGAGCCTGTGATCTGGTTCCAGTTATCAACCTCCAAAGAAAATAAGGAGGTGTCATTATTTTTATTATATTGGAATGAGTAAAATGAGCATCTTTAATGCTGTTTATTTATCTCAAAGTTAAGACCTGAGGGAAAATTCTCTGTGAAAACAGAGGACTGGAGTAGTCTGAAAACATAATGTAAAAGCACTCGTTGCATATGTCTGTGTTTATGTTTATATGGACAAGGGCCTAGCTATATCTGTTTCTATCCTAAGCAGAAATTAGGAAAACACATGAAGTGGAAATCTAGTCAGCAAATATTAACCTCTTAAAGGCTCCCAGGAACTTTTATTTTGAAATAAAACAGAAGTGTAAGTAAAAGTATGTTGTCCCTGGACAGTTTCATTCTCCTTTCAGCTATTCAGTTTTCCTCATTAATATGTTCCCTGCAAGTCTTAAAAATCAGGAATAATGAAAAAACTGGTTCCAATACTGCTTGAGCTTTTACTGAGGAGTCACCTGAAGCCTATGAATTCACAACACTTGTAGACAATACAGTGAATTTTGAACAGCTATGCTCAGATCAGTCTCTGAACCAGGTCCACTTAGTTCAGATGGAATCTCCCTTACTCTCACACTGGGAGGTCAACACACAACATAAAGCATTTCCACAGAGTTAGGGACAAAGTCAAGTGAAATCATACGTGTATTTCATTTCTTATTAAACTCAAAAGATTATGCAAACCCATAGTTTTCCTGGCTCATAAAACAACACAATGAATACTTTATTTAGCTCAGCTGTAAATTCTAATGAAATATGACAGCAGATAATGAGTGAAATTGTACTTCAAGTCTCAGAGGAGAAGTCTGTTAGCAAGAGGGGGAAAAAAAGCCCACATACAGTTTGTTCAGGATTCTTAAGAAAAAACTACATGTAGAGTTATCAGCATCATGTCATAACAGTGAAGAATGAGGAGAATATCCTAGCTGAGACAGAATACACCAAGTATTGTTAACCTCTTCAGGTTTAAGAACTGTCAGGGAAGTTTATATGTATCCATTGCCTATCATTTTTATTCTGCTCAGTAATACTGAGATGTTAATCCCTGTGATGGGATTTCCATTTGACCATGTGCAGGGAATTTAACTGTAGCTTAAGTTATAATTCAGCATGTCAGATCAATGATGTCAATGAATGCTGATTTGTCTCAGTAGCATTTGTTGCTATTACTGCAATAATGAAGACAGGTGGAACCACTTGATGATGTCTGTTGGGAAAGTCTTTACCAAAGGTTGAACTGACTTAGAATAGGATGGTGCACTCAGTTACTTTTCTTATAGGGACACAGAAGTTTTCAAAACACTCTGCAACTAGATTTTTTTTTTAGTATGTTAAGATTATGACTCAAAGACTTTGAATGGTGATAAGACACCTTTGCTTATACTAGGAATGGAGATATTACATTGTGTTACTTGAGCTATAAAAACTTAAATATGTAAAAAAATTAAAATTTTGTTTTGTTTTACCTTTGACAACATAACTCTGTATCTTGGCACCAATTCTTCCATTATCTGGCTGCATTTTGCTCAACTGAACTATTTGATTCAAGGTGCATTTCAACAAAAAGCATGTCACTTGTCTTCTCAGTTATCTTTGAATCAGACCAATAATTAATTTATTTTTCTGATGTCCCTTGTTCAAAGGTTCACTGTACTTCCACAAAATTAAAAAAAAAAAGTAGAAATCTAATGTTCTAATTTAATATATCAAATACTCATATACTGATTAACATTTTCTAATATAAATTTTTATCTCTCATTTTTAAAATGCCTTTCTCTCCCAACTGTTGCAAGCACCTGAAAAATAATTACCAAATAAGGAAAACATATTTAATAACCTATAGATTTCTAAATTTTACTTTGTGAAACTGTACACTTCAGCATGTTTGAAGATAGATCAGACTTTTTATCATAACATGCACTGTTATCATACAGCAACATTTGTTCCAAGATTTAAAAAAATCTATCTTGTGTTAAAAAGGAAATATGATTTCCTTTTTTTTCAATCTCGTTTTTTAAACTTTTTTTGTTCTTAAGCATCTTTCCTTCATTTGACAAGGTATGCCTTCCATACCTTGTCACAGAGCACAGACCCCAAAGAATTTCAAAGATTTTCTGAAACTTAAGAATCCAGGAACATGAGAAGATGTAAGTTTTCATAGGAAGAACTCTGAGGAGTTTAAATAATGAGAGAGAAATGATAAATAGCCAAAGTTATAGGATCACTAAATACAAAGTGAAGTGTGTGATTGTGTATTTGGAGCTAAACACTACAGCAAGCTGATGATTTGAAGTTAGGAGAGGTTTTTTCACATCTTTTTTTATCTGAGCATTCATCATTTCAGGGTTTGAGCTGCTTTGGAGGGTGCTTTTTCCTTCACTACTTACCTTTCCCATACCAGTTTGATGCTCAAAGAATCCAGGCTTTTAAATAACTGAAGAACTGTTTTCTCAGCCACAGAATAAATATTAGAGACCAGTTATGGTTTACATTAAAACAGTATGTTTACATAGGTAAATTTACACTCCTGGGTTCTTCCTGTGTCAATACATACGGATGTAAGTGTTGAAAACGTAAGTGCTCTTGGCTAGTCAGAATACTACAAGGTTTTTTTCCCCTGATTGGATGAGCCCCCTAGAGTTTCTAGCACAAACTACTTCCGTATGTGAATGTAAAGGTTTATTTCTGTCTGCAATTATACATCTCTTTTCAAATTGGTTTTCTATTTGTGAAATTCAAATTCAATTTCTCTGATGTTTGCAGAAAATCTGCACACACACAAAGCACAATCATGGCCGAAGAATACAATGTAAATTTTTAATGAAATACCAATGGAGAAGTTTTGTGTTGTTCATCAAGCTCTCCTTAGTTTTATTCTTATAGAAATTCTTTATTCTTATAGAAATGCCTTCTCATTTTATTCAGACTTCTGTGCACTGGAAATGAAAATATTGGCTATATAGCTGATAACCAGTCCTTTAAAAAGTCAGCTTTACCTTTCATCTTTTCACCCTTTGAGGTAAAGCATATCTGAGAGGAAAGGCTGAACTAATTCCAAACTGAGGATCCTTCTACAGGAAAAGCATGGTTAAAAGAAAGCAAGCAGTTAAAATCTTACCCCAGGCTTGTTAATTGGATAGCTGTAGATTTTCATGTATTTTTTAACTCCAAAATGAAGACTCTGAGTCAAGAAGGCATAGCTAGAGAGTTAATTACCAAAAACCTTACTACTTTATGATATAAACTGTTCAAAGTATCAATACAAATCTATAGATAGTAAAGTGTGTATAGACATTGGAGATATAGGCATTATTCTCCAAATCAAATGAACAAAACCTTATTGACGCTTTTAGCGTAAGACAGCTCTTGTTCTAACAGCAGTTCCTTCTGCACGGCCAACATCAACCGGTTACTTGATCTCAGCCTTAATACTGTTCGTTCATATCAACAGCCCTGTCAAACACTGGATATTCTCTAGGTGCTACAGCCGAGGGCAGGGCTGTAAGACCACTCCAGTAAGATCCCAGTATTCCATATGCTGTATTGATTCTAGCAGAGTTGCTTGGATCAAGCTGAGGTGGGAGCTGTGGCTTGGAAACATGAGTTCGCATATTAGTTGAGAGTAGCTGTAATTTGCTCCACCCTAAACAGTCTATATGTGGTCTTCCTGCTCACAGCAAAGAACCAGCATAGTCCCCAGCTGTAAAAAATATGTGGATACCTCTACCCAAGGCAATCTAGAAAGTGTTGTAGTTGGAGTTGAAGGCACAGTTAGTTGCATTAAGGAAAGTAGGACATGCAGCTGAAGGACAGCTCACGTGCTCCCCCAAAGCTATACATATATATGGTTACATACTCCAATGCAATTTTTTCTGGATGTTTTGCAGTGTGGCAGAACAACAGGCTGCCAGTGTGTAAACAGTCTCTTAACATTTTGCAGCCCATTATATTTTGCTACCCAAGGCAACCTCCTGCTCTGTGTAGTTATACAGCCCTCTTTTTATTTTCCATTGTTGTCAGATATGAGCCTATATATCACTCTCTTTGGGAGAGGCTGGACTCAGCCTTGCAGTATGTAACTTAACATCAGCAGCTGTGATAGCAGGCAGCTACTTAAGGATCCTGCTGGCCAGTAGAAAGTTACTGGGTGAAAAACAAAAGGAAAATAACACTAATAAATAGACAAAATGTGTGAAAAATATGCTTTACTAACTGCTCTCATTTCTATAAATAGGACATGTGAGTAATAAAAGTCTAGCCCATGCCCCATGCCTGAAGTGCCATTTGTGAAGGACCAGCCCAGAGCTGGCAGCAATTCCAAATATGTTGTTGTCATGTCAGCAAGTCCATTTTGGGGATTAAAATGACCTTCCCAGATGGGGAAGCATTTGGTACTTCCCAAACCTGCAGTCAAAAGGATTCTGAATGCAAACATGAAATTCAAAGAATGGGTAAGCATTGGTTTGGACAGTAAAATAAACAGATTAGCCAAATGACACAATCCTTGTGCTCAGAAATATTGAAGTCTCTACAGGGAAGCTGCTACTAAAATGAATCATCTGCTAATTGTTAACACATGCTGTGATACCACTGCTATATACCCTTATAAATGGGACAAAAAAGTGGCATCTTAAAATGTATGTGCTGATATTTCATCCTTTTTCATCTTGAACCATGCACCAGAAGTATCAGAGCATCCTATCTATAACACGCTGGCATATAAGACAAAGCAACAGAAAAAAAGAGAAATAATTATTTTTATGGAGAAATGTAAAATTGCACATTGGGTGAGAAGTCTCATATATGTAAATAGGAAGCTGAATGGGACACATTATCATCATACAATGTTAATATTGATTAGTTCAACTAGTTATTTAGCTGAAACGCAGGATCCTCTGCGTTGTTTCTTGAGAGGAAAAACTGAGTCAGCAGTGTCTCAGATGTCATCCTGTTTGTTTCCAAAGGAACCCAGTCCTATTTCCCTCCGGACAGCAAGGATCAAGCATCAGAAGACAGTTTCCACATTTGCAGTTGTGGGCTACTTTCAAGCCAGCACTTAGCACTCGGTGCCACACAGGCTGTGCTTTGCTAACTGTGTCTCCATTGCTCTTACTACTTCCACATCGTTTCCTCTCCTCCTTTCTCCCACACACAGAGACATCTGCTTCAGTGCAGTCTGCTCCCAGACGATGGGCGGAATGCCACTGGGCTGCATCACAGAAGGAGGTCCTGGGGTTTCTCGTCCCTGCTTTCAAGCTCTGTATTCAATAAAGGAACTCAATGGCTTCTTCCTCCTAGTTTAACATGTTAAGAGCTACTGTTACCAAGAATTTTGTTAACTTCCACCGAAAATCCTCTTTTACTGATTTTTTTTTTCTAATGAATTAATGATTTTTTACTGCCTTTCTTTTCATGTACCCAAATTGTTATACTTTGAGGTTTATGACATAGTTAGTATATGCTTCATCAGGCATTAACAAGTTTCATTTTGGATATGCAGGAAATTCAACACCAAAAATCAGCTCTTGGCTGTGAAAGTGTTTGTTTTCAAAACTGCTAGGTTTACAGCAAGGGCAAGTAGAAATATTGCTTCCAAAGCTGGAAAAGTTTTTGAGTTACCAACCTCTACAGAACCATTTCGTTTGAGACTTTAAACTTTTGTCTAGTGTTTATGCTTTAAGAACTACATGTTAGTCACCTCAAGCCTTCCAGATAGTAAAATGCCCTTGATAATTTTTTGAGGAAATAATTTCTGAACTATTTGTTATTAATTACATGCCTGCAGATACTTCCAAATCAACTTCTGATTTTGCTGGCATCAAAAGGCATTTTTCCTGACCTCTGTGTGAACAAGACTTAATTGTCTCCTGTAAACTTCTTGTATCTCTAAGCAAAAAAAAATGACAGGAAGGGAGGAAGGGAGGGAGGGAGGGAGCAAGAAGGGAGGGAGGGAGGAAGGTAGGATGGAAGGAAAGACGGAAGGACGGAAGGACGGAAGGAAGGAAGGAAGGGAGGGAGGACAAGAATGAGGAACTCCTTCTGTGAATACCTCCAGTTTCTTAATGAACCCATACAAATAATGGATATTACAATACATGCCTTTAAGATGACACAGAACTGTTATCAGAACTTCAGCCACATTCTCAAAATTATCCATATACTTAACTCCTTTGGAAATATATTATTTTAAATGCCTAAAGACTTTTAAGGTCTCTCTTCAACTTCACACCTGGTAAGTTCATGCAACTCAGCACAAACATTTACATCCCTTGAATTTTCTGGGTCTGTATCCTTTACTTTGAATAAAATCTTCATATCTCCAATAGAGTATGTGTGTGTACATTTGAGTGTGCATGTCTGGTTTACTTCTTTTCTGCTACTTTTCTGCTACTCTTGGCATGAAGAGTCAAGGGAGCTTGTGTAAATACAGTCCCACTTGCAATAGCATCTCAGAAACAAACACTGCCCTGCAGTCTTCTGACTGGAGCACTGGTTTGGGCTTTAATTACTATAGCAACAAGAGTCTACCTATTCAGAAAATAGCTGGCAGTGTCTTGGAAAGGACACTGGAAATCTTTTGAACAAGTAAAAATATAAAGAACAGTTTTCTCTAAGCAATAACAGCAGCCTTCCTAAGAGACTTCTACAGGTGGCTGAAAATTTCAGTCAAACTTGTTTTTAGGGGAAAACAGATTTTGACTGATTTTTTTTTTTTCCCTGAAATGCATGTTCTTTCGGGCAGTGGGGGGCGAGGAGGGGGAGAATGTTTTTTTTATAAAAGTCTTCTCTGTCTCCTCATAGGAGTCCACTGTTGAGTGCGAAACACCTCTCTTTTGTAGACAGGTTTCTCCATTCTGAATTCACCATGGCAGCTATTTTTAAGACCTATGTTGTGACTTATGGATTTTATAGTATCTGATGGTCAACAAGCTGGTATAGGATAACACGCACAAGGCAGCTGCAGTGCAATATCTATGGAATTCTTCAATATTTCTGAATCCAAATGTACAGTTTTCAAGATTAAACTAAAGGACTATGACAAACATTTTCAAATATGGAACAAAAGAGATCTACTTTTGATGTTATACTAAAATTCTAAGTTTCTCATGGGAAGTGCTGGCCAAGATGTAGTACACCATTCTCTGTTAACTTATATAGATCTCCATTTTAATATGTCCATTTTGGAGGTTAATTGCAGCTATCTAACCACTGCTCTCAAAGCCTTGGAGAAAATTTCCAATATTTTTTTGAGTCCCCACCTCCTAAAGAAGCTGAAATGTGATAAATGCATCAAAATTCAGTTTAAAATGGAACTCTTCATAAATAAGCCTTTTGTAGTTGTAACTAAGGCTGAAGTTTTATTTCTCTTGCTTCTTTTACCAGAAGAGCTGATAGAAACTCTGCCAGAGCTGGTAGAAGAAGACTTACTTTCTCCCCTTCATGGTTCATTCCCATCCCTGTGCTGACGTTTCCTGACTGTTCCTCTATAATTGTCCTGGTGCGTGTGCAGAGCAAGGGTTTTTAATAAAAAGCAAGTCTGTCAGCATAGTTGGTGCCAAGCTGCAACACAGGCATGGAAACAAGCAGCCAGAGTGAGGGAGAAGCTACACTTTCAGAAACTTTTGCTGCCAAGGTACTATGATACTACAGCCTAACATATGAAGCTCCTCAGCCTTAGCCTGAGTCTTCATTCCATGGAGGAGACTGCATTTTGGACAACATTATCTGTAACAAGACCTTTCTGAAATGACTACATTTTCAGTTTTGCTGGTTCGAGTGATGATCTAATTAAAACTTTTAAAGCGTTCTGTCTCTTCTTTTTAGATTTCCATGATAATTCTCTTGCTATCCCCATGTATTTTCTACGCTCCTTGGAACTAAAGCAGATACAGGTGGTGTGCGTCACGGTGTGGCTGAGACATCAGTGACCTGCTGGAGAGATGCTGCAGAACTCTTTCCCATACACCTGAGCTTACACACGAGTGTCTTCACAAATGACACTGTGAAAATCAGTTTATCCACATTTTTAGTTTTCATAGTCAACAAGTTTAAAGCTTTGAGACAATATGAAACAGAAAAAAAACCCCATATATAGATTATGGGGAAAAAAAAAAGCTTTATATACCATTAAATACTGAATTGAACACCTACCACTCAGTGATTTTCTGTAAAGTTGAACCAGAAGTTAAAGCACAATGCTTCATTAGCAGTCACATGAGGCTAGGTTTTATTACAAAATTAAGAACTCAAGACACAGTCATTTGATCTAAAGCCTTTGATGAAACGATGAATGATATCCACAAGTCCTGAAGCATACGGTTGCTACAGACATCCAAAATAAATCCCTTCCTAAATTTTTCACAGCATTTCATGACAATACAGTCACTTATAAAATGAACAGAGGAGGAAAAAGTTGTCCCCAGAATGGCTCTAAAGTTTTTGCTCCATGCATATGCTGCGCTTTATCAGAGCTGCCTGTATCTTAAATTAGCCAGGGGCCACTGGTACCTTTGTACTTTGCTACTGGGAAATCTAAAACATATGGGAAGAAAGCACTTTTTTTATTCTTTGGTCAGTTTGCTTTTTAGAGATGTGTCTAGCATGAATTTTATTACCCTCATATCTCTCATTTTTATTATACTTGGAAACAGACAGGACACAGAGCAAGAGAATGGTTCTCTGATGTGCTTTTCCATCACTTCCTCACTGCCCTTTGTTTGTATAACATTCTTTTCCTATGACAGTGTTCCACATCCCTATCATTTCCACACTCCAGATTCCACATGTCCTCCACACTACACCTTTTTAATTCCCATAATAAAACATATGCCTTATATGAATGTTATGTTGGAGTTTTTATTGCTTATTAACACTATAGGCGATCATTCATTCCTACATTTATAGGATCTGAACATAAGTCTTCAAGAGGCTACTCAGGAAATCAAATGAGAAACGTTAGAAAAGGCAGTTTCACCTTGTTTTTTCTTGTCTCACAGATTTGCCATGTAAGGGCTTTTTGGTTAAATGCATATACAATCCCTATTTCTCAGTTCTTCAACAATGTGAAAAATTTGTCATACTTTTGTCCTATTACTGGCCAATACTAGAGTAGGTATCTGACCCTTAGGGAAGGTATGTCATGCATGTATTTGAAGTCCACTGATGTATGTGTAAATATCATTATTAGCAGTTCACCTTGAGTAAGACACATTTTTAGTGCCACAAAAGGCACTTCAGCTTGATGTCTAAATTAATGGAACAGAAGAAAGCAGAGGAATATCTATAGAATAACTTAACAATTGTTGGAGTCTTGTCTCTTCCATTAAATGTAGTCTTGAGGACAGCTCTCCTCTGAAGGGATTTCACAGGCAGAGAGATGGGTAAGTGACTCATAATTCTATCATGCAAACATATTTTAAAATATTTATATGGCTACTCTGATAGATTCTTAGAATTTTTAGAGAATTCTTAGAAAGCCTACACCTAACATGAGATTTAAATCACATGAATTGATTGTAGCTAACTTTCAGATATGTTCTGTGTTAGCCAGCTCACACAATTTGGAGTAGAACCTTTCTTGCGTAAATTATGAGGTTTACTAATTAAAATAACATTAATTAATTAATTAATTAATTTATTTATTTATTCATTTCTCACATTTTATAAGCTTATAGTAACCAATTAACTGTAGTGGCAGGAATATGCTCCAGAAAACAAATAGCAAAATATTTTGAAGAAACCATGGAAAAGTGAAACCTAAAGTTATATTAATGAGCACACAGATCAGAATCCAACCCTCATAGGTTTGCTCATCACTTTAATTTTTCAGATTTCAGGCATCAAAATTATACTAAGATATTTCTACTGATTGTTCAGCAGGTTATGGATTATCTCCAGAAATAACAAATAAGCTTGCCAAAGAACATGTGAAAATAAAGACCTTGTTCAAATAATATGGGGAAAAAAGCTTCAGTTATTTAAATTAATTATTAATTGATTCACTAATCATCATGTAATCTCTCAGTTTTCTTTTCTGTTTAATTTTTGCTACTTTCAGAAAGGGAAAGTACTGTTAGATGTAGCTACCTTGGGTGTGGATGTGTATTTAGCACTGCCTCTGCCAAAGTCAGAAGGATCTTTGGCATTACTGTTTAAGATATAATTCCACACAGTTTTGAGGGAAGAAGAGGAGAACTTTGGCACAGCCCATGAGAGTGTGCACCGTAGCACACAAGGTCTGTTTGCTGGTGTAGACTTGCCCTAGCAGAGCATCTGTTGTGCTGCCTGACCATGGATGAAGGAGAGGGAGGAAGAGTATCTTTCCTTCCTAAATACTCTTCAGGAAGCCATGCACACTACAGCTCCTTACTTATTAAATGTGTACCTGTATATTTCAAACCAGAGGATTGGTGGAAAAAGAGTTTTGTGATAAAAGATGTGTTCCACAATGGCTTACCTCTCTGCATAACTTGAATACTGACTAATCACCTTCAAAAGAAGGTGTATTTTTAGTCTGGCCAGTACATTTTGTTGTTTAGCAGGGATTATCATAAATGTGATATCTGTGGCACACATGGATCCACTAGGAATAGCCATGAGATCACAGACCTTCTTATACAGTAATATATCTGTATCTTACTATATTTCTCTGTGTATCCATTTCAGTACATCATACTGTGAAATATCTGAGAAACCTCATGCCCTTGGTTGCATGAATAGTCCAGATTCTGGTGCCACTTTTCCAAATATCCATATATAACTATCAAGACTCTTAATAAAATAGAACTAAATAGACATTAAAGCATCATATTGAAGAAATTACAAACATGCTGGTTCATAAAATGAACTATAAACAGTACTGTTGGAATAGTTTTTGGCATTTAAAAACATATTTAGAATTACTTTGTTGAATTCATCTTTATTTGTTATATTCAAGTGAAGAAATACCAAGAACTAACCATATTCAGTGCAAATGCATCCTTACCTAGGGATTTAGAAACAGAGCTGAACTAGTTCACATCAGGAAACTTAAGTTCCAGCCATACAGGTCAATCATTTTCTGTTTTAAAGTGAAAGCCTGAAATCTGTAAAAAGCAACATGGTCACTAGAGAAATGCAGGCATGTGGTCCCCATGGGGCTAACTGAATACAAACTCTGAAGAAAAGAAATAGATCCTTATGAGAACAGTGAAATTCAACAAGTCATCACTACTCTGAAAGACCCTTATTTTTCTTTATTAAAAATATACATTGGATAACAGTGAAAAATATGTCAATAATAATATTTTGCTGACAAGGGTTTAAACAGAAACGTAGATCACCTGTTTTACGCTAAAAAAGCTAAGGAAGAAAGACTGCTTCAATAAATATAAGTTCCTAAGAAAATTCTCTGTAGTAACTGTAATGGAGGAACTTTTAAGCCAAGTACTACTGACTGGGAAAAATAAATCAATGGTAGGTTATATGCACTAATAAACAGCCATCAGAACAGTTCACACTCCCCAAAATACCATGAAAGAATATCTGAACAACAAATCATGAGCTATTTCAGAAATGAAGAGTGGATGGTTTTCTGTAATTCTCCTAACTTTCTAATGCACTGAGAGGCTGAAGAATATTGGTATTTTTGTGAACTTTAGCTAGCCATTAGTCATAAATAAACCAATTGTCTTGTATTGCTTGTGCTTAGTGACAGAAATATATAAATATATATAGTGAGATAAAAAATAATCAAAGTACACCTGGTTATTATTTGTAAAGACTTAACTGTAAGTTTTTAATGATTAATTTATCTGGCATCTAATACCTTAATAGATCATGAGAAACATCAAGGGAGGAATGTGGTACTGCATTTTTAAAGTCTCTTTCTCTCTCACTGAATGATAATAGGCATGGAAGCTATCATTAGTCTTGTTAGATGATGGTTCCTTTAGGAATCTCTTATGTGTTACCTTTTGGAGGGAAGGTCAGAGAAAATCCCCCTGGGAGTCCCCTTGCAGGATACAGCTAACACAAGCGTAAACTGTATGGAAATGGCTAAATTATCTTTAGAGAGACCTTGGTGTTTCGCATCAATCAGACCTTTCTGAACTAGTAAAACAGATAAGCATCCTGCTTGTAAGACACTTACTATCCATGTGTTTGTCATGACTGTCATAACAAATTTTGAATAAAAAGACCATTGTCTTAACTTTTCTAGTGTGTTGGTAAATGGTAAAAGCTACATGAACTGTTAGTATAAAAATGTAACATTTAAGGTTGCAGTTAAAATCCAGAGAGTCAGGAAACATAAAAGTTAATGCTACAAGAACAACCTCAATGTTACCACTGCGCATATCTTGTATATTTTATGGTATAGATTTTACAGCATAATCAATAATCTATTAAGCTTCCCATTTAACAAGGAAACAGGATTACAAATGGACTATTTATAGAATATATAAACAGTCATTGTTGAAAACCCTGTGGTTTTCTTGACTTTTCTTGACTTTGTCTATATAAACTCGACATTCTGTGTTCAAATTTGTTACAGTTTTGAAGAATTTCGGGAGGATGGCCTGCTCCCAGTGTTTGCTTTATTGTTTTTTTTTTTTTCTTGTCAAATACAATTTTTACTTTTCTACACTGTTAAAGAAGAGGCATGAGAAAGGGGGAAATAAAGCTTCAGGCTCACCTGGTCTTTTTTGTCCAACTAGAAGAGTTTATGTGCTAGAAAACGAAGTAGCAATAGCGCATTTGTGTTTTGTCCACAGTGACTATAAGCCTGCTTTGGTAAAGGAATTCTAAATCACAATTTCAAATTTTCATTGTCACAGAATCTAGATGAAACTTTGGGTGCACTCTACAAAATGATCAGAAATTCAATGATAGGTTCTGTTTTCACAGCCACACACAGAATTGATAGAATGAAGAATACTTTTCCAATAAAATCACAGTTTTGTCAAAGAGAGAAGAGCAGAGAGAGAAGAGACATGAGAGAGAGGAGAGAGATGAGAGCAAGAGGAAGAAGAGGAAAGGCAAGGAAAGAAGGAAGGCAGAAGGAAAGCAGAAGGAAAAATGAAGGGGGAAGAAAAGAAATAAAAAAGAAGGAAAAAGAGGAAAGAAGGGAAAAAAATACCATTGAGATCCTGAAAATAGATTCTCTTTAAAGGACTCAAATACAAAAATCCTCACTTCTCTGTAACTCTGCTTACCAGTCAGTGAATTCACAGAAAAATATTTCTTCATATTTCTCACTTCAGCTTAAGATAACATGAACCTGAGATCCAAGCAGGATCTCAGATAATAATACGGTATTCATGAGCTGGAATGCCTCTGTTCAGGGGATATGGCACAAATTCAATTTCTTTTTCTTGGACACCAACAAGAAGTGTCATTTATTTGTTGAGCTCCAGGATCAGTCTGTTCCTGACAGTGGTGCCTTGTCCCCTGTTACTTTTTCTTGAGGTTCCCTATGAGACCAAAATCAAAACAATTGTCATCCAGCAACATTGAATGAGATTATTTTCCAGCACAAATGCCCAGATTTTGCCTCAAGTCAAAATTTGCTACCATCAGGTCTTCATTTGTTCAAATAGGGTCCAAGATCAAGAACATATGAAAATCATTATTCAACAATGTATGCCAATATCTCTTAATGTGGAAAGAGTGTAATCAATAAATAAAAAGAAGAGCTGAAGTAAATATTAGTCTATATGAGAAGAGGACAGGAAGTCTCCCAGTTTTCCTGGTAGTGTCATATTGTTGCACAACTGTAGGTCTTTTATTTATAATAACAGAATATTTTCCTATATTGTCAAACAATATTTAAAATGCCACAATCATCTGCTTTGTCTGCTTAGAATGGGGCTGTTTCTTAATACAAGAAAAAAAGCATTATAATGATGGCAACTTCTACACTGTTTTCACTAAGATTTTGTGTTAAAAGTATTCTTGTTTTTTCAATGACAAAATTTAAGTAAAAGCTTTCTCACTGACTGTCTAGAAGGGCAGGTATGTTTTACTTTCTGATTGTTAAACAATTCATTGAATTAAAATTGTGTCAACATATAACTCCATGTGAAGTAGTGTTAAATAGTCAAATAACATTACCTGCATCAAATCCTTATTTTTAGTAAACAAAATTATATAGTGCAAAACCTTTTGTATATTTGTAAATAAAACATAAAAACTGTCTTTCCTCAAACATTTATAACAACTTTTATATGCACTGCTATTGTTTCCCTAAAATTATGTTTAAATGTATGTCTGAAATGCAACCAGAATCTGCAACTTAGCTTCAAGTAAATCAGAATATTCAGTATAAAGATTTAAGGTGCAGCTGTTTCTGCCATTCATTTGGGTAATCACTGTACATAAATTTATACACCATGCAAAGCTTTATTCATGTTCATATGGTGTGAAAATTGAAAGAAAAACTCTAAATTAATTACCTTTTTAAACAAAGCAATTTAGATTTGTCACATGCAGCGAGGGAATTTGTTCACATATTATAAAACTTCTGTGAAATGCAGAAATGAAATATGAGTTAGGAAAAAGGATTTATACTCTGTAGAGACTTTAAGATGTGAAAAGCAAATTAACTGCCCCTGACTTCAATCAACATGCTCTTATGATTTTGGGTAAAGTCTACCTGCAGCAGCAGCCTGGTGCTCTGCAGAGGCTCCAGAGGAACGCGAGGCAGCACAAGGCTTTGTCTAGAACCACCTGAGACATTTCCATCTCCAGCAGCAGCTTTTAGAATATGGACTTCAACTGCTGAGATAACACATTATTATTTTTCCTTCACACCTTACTAATAAAAGTCAGTCCAAAGCCATTATATAGCAATATGTCTCCCTGAATACAATAAAAAGAACTTACTCTCTTCTACTAGGAAATGTCATTTTCTTCCACATGAAATAAGTTGGTGGGTATGTAGAAAAGCATTGCTGCTTTGATTTCTGTGAATGCTTCCATTATTTCTCGTTATGAACCTCAAGTTCCTCGCTGCATATGCTTGATTATATCCCAGTATACTACCAGTTATTGATTCAGGTAGTGTTTGCCAGCATGCATCCACCTTTAATTTACACTCGGAAAAAGAAACATAGGCTGATGAAGTAATTTGCAGCCTGAAACTGATCTCCATGAAAAGAAAATATACTCAATTTCTTTTGCCATAAGAAAACTATGCCATAAGAAAACAGCCACCCAAATGCAGAAGGTGAAGAGAATACTTTTTCATTTCTTTCAAACACAGCCATGCAAAAATGTTTGCTTTACAGAGAATATAAAATGACCAGAGGATATCACTCAGGGATGGAAAATATTTTAAAACTTAATTCTGTAACAGTGTTGTTTCAGCATGCTAACAAAATCAATGCTAATAAAAATCACCTCCTTTTAATCTGTTATTCTTTTGTTCCATTGAAGTAACTCAAGATCAATATATATTGATTTGCTCCCTAATTATATTAATTTTACTTTAGAAATTAGGGAGGCCATAATGAGAATGTGAAGTTACTTGAAGACAGTACATTATAGGTAGTCTAATTTGGAAGGAGTCTGTGCATGAGATTAATTCATTAAAAGCAGACAATTACCATACAAACAGGGGAAATAAATAAGATTTTATCCTTTAATTTGCATTTTACATATTCCTTTGTAATTTTTAAAAGCTGAAATGAATTTACAGCCTAACTATACTTCTAATGTATATCCATTTTATTCCTGGGGAATATAATTGCATTTATCTTTAACCTTTAGCTTTGTCTTTTACTCACAGAATTTTAGAAAACGAGATAGTGGCATCTAGATATGAGACATTTTATCTGACATTTTAATTAAGAAAAATAGTGAAATGCCAATACTTTTAACATTCCAAATATTCTTTCAACTAAACTTTTCTCCACTCACAAATAGTAAGATGTTCAGTTGATAGATAATGACATGGGAAATGAAAGTAGTTTGACCTGTCTTGGCTGAAGATCTGGGTCTTAAATGTGTCTTGGACAAAAACGATTATGTATAAAGACAATCAAAATCATTATTTCAGTTGGATAGCAACATATTTTATGAATGCAAGTTATTGCTTGATTATATGATTTCTCTGAAGAACTTCCTTTGTTGTCTGATGGGGTTAAAATGGACTGGCTGACTGTTAGGATGATTCTTTCCTTGCTCTTTTTGCACTACAACCCAGCATAATGTGAAGAACTTGAAACCTATGCAAGATACTTAATTCTTTGTTGTTTTACAGGTGCAATATTGTGAGTATCTCCAGTGAAATATCACAAAAGTAATCAGACTTGTGTAATTTAGTGTCTGTAAAGAGAGAATGAGGCCCAAGAGATCTTTAAAAGAAACTTACTGTGATTTTAAGTCATTTGTAATTCTCTTTAAAACTCAGCAAAAAGTCCTTTAGCTAACTGAAGACTACTTTTTTTCAGAGAAGATAAATTAAGTGATGAATTTTTCGGGGAAGTCAGAATGCTGACAAATGTTAAAAAAAAAAAGAAAAAAAGAAAAAAAAATAGTGTTATGAAACTAGAAAAAAATAACTCAAAATGTATGCTTCTTGAGATCCATAAATTAATGTGTATATAATACTGTGTGTTGACAATGGTTCTTACAATAGATAACACACAAAAGGTTCAGTCCAGTTTATTTCCTTCCTTAACTCCCTTTCCAACTCCTTTATGTTAACTTATAATAAACTTATAACAAAAAACCATTTGATATTATCATCTCTGTTCGGGAGCATTCAAGCAATTAATTGCAGTTATGTGATGTGGACCTTAGGATAAACCCATGGAAAATACAGGTCCTGGACAAGTGAAAGTAGTCTCTTAAAGAGGATACTCTGAAGCTGGTGTCCAGTTTCAAACATGCATATTCTCAAATAGCTGATACTGAAACCAGTACCCAGTGTCAAACCCTGGCCCTCTGCTCCCAAAACTCAGTGTAAAATGTGCTGTTAAAAGAAAATATATTTGGCTTTCAAGTAAATGTTGGCAGTCTTTTACCTTAAGCTGAGCTGTCCTTTGGTATGGGTCCCAGTCATGGCTGTTCTCAACAAGGTAGATACTAGCTGCCATGAATATCCTTAATTGATATCAATGGACCATAGTGAAGATCTGGACTAGATTTACTGTCTTCCTTGGGTGTCCACAACAGACAGTGTTGCTAAAGTGTAACTGAAACAGCTGAAGAGATTAGGCTACCAGTTCCAGTGAAGCAGTACTTTGCTGCCATTTCTCTGTATGGTGCAGGAAGCAACAAAGAGGAGTTTAAAAGCTGTTTTAGCAACATCTGTTGCCTTCTTAAATCCAAGCTGCCTTTCTCTGCCAGAAATAATTATCTGCTTCACAGAAAACATGACCAATATGAAGAATTGTCATTCATATTGCAAGCAGATTGCTAGATAAATAAACACATCATGATAATGAAGATGATGATAATCATACATAAATGTTATACATACTGCATTCCTATTGCATTCCTGCACTAAATACTGTGCTGCAGAGTATAAAGAAGCCTCCCTACAGAAGTGTTCAGCAAAAAAACAACAGGGTGAGATTTTCAAAGGTGATCAACATCTATTTGTCATAGGCTTTTCTAGTGTTGCTCATGACTGTAACCACTAAACACATGTTGCAGCAGTGGAATGCTTCCACTATCTGGGTGCAATTTGAGAACAATGGGAACTGTCATCCCATTAAGATGTTATTCCTTTCTTTTTTTTCCCCCTAGTCTCACAAAGAGACTGAGGGTATATCTTAGCTTTATAAGCTGTAGTAGTAACAACAGGATTACTTTTAAATAGGAAACAAGAATAAAGTAGCTTGTGCAAACCCTGGGTTTATGGTGCCAGAAGCACAGAGGTTAGCCAATGTAGAGCTGACTTGGATGTTCTCACAGGCTCCAAGTCTGAACTGCAGCATTATCTCATGTTCCCTGTCAGGGCTCAACCTATCATAGCCATTTTGTACAAAACTCTTCTGTTCCCTTGTGTTTCCTCCTAGGGTACTCACAATGCAGGTGCCAGGATCAGTATGTTTTCTACTACCTTTAGTCTATTCACCAAAATTTGCAGTCAGAACACAGACTTTTTCAACCGCTGACTGACCTCTGGTGCCTCCTACCTAGTGCTGCCACTATAAACCAAAAAAGACTGATAAGACCTTCTTCCATTCAGAAGGAAGAGGTCAGACTCCGCTAAGGTCCTTCAGATTTGCTCATAGGAACAGCTTCTCCTAAAATTGAATACAGTTCCAGTAATGTGACTGTGACTTGCTCACACTCAAACTGAGATAACTTGAATGAAATTTATAATAATATTAATGATGTAGTTACTTGCAAAGCACTGAGAAAGCCTTGCAAAGCAGGTGTAGAAAGCCTATCAATTTGATATTATATCTTCCATATTTACTTATTACATTCTGAAACACAAACTAATTTAGGTTAGGACCCCCAGATGTCATCTAGTCCAAGCTCCTGAACAAGTGTACCTTGTTATGTTTTCTGTAACTTACATGTCAAATATCAAGAAGTGTGAAAGAAGTGTGTCAGTCTGGCTGCCAGTGCTGAGCAGGCAAACTTTGCATGTGTTTCTTTCAGCCATCTACATCATTGGGAAGCTCTGTTTAAAAAGAAAAGGCAAGAAACTCATTACAATGCCCTGTATATTTCTTTTCAGACAAAATCAACTAGTTTCAAATAAGGTAAGCCAAGTTTTATAAGGGTTTGTTAATAATTTCTAATTTATGATGTCTAGTTAGTCAGAGTTGATAGATCAAAATTAGCTGCCAATATTCACTAGTCATATCACACAAGGTATGTGTTTAGTATTTTTTCAAAGGATATTTGATTTCTATATAGACATAATGTAACTGGAAATGAGTCAAACACTGGTTTATCGTCAACTTCAGAAGCTTAGAATAGCTAGATTTTTACTACACATTTCAAAAATTTTTGCCTGGGAAGGAAACAGCAAGAGAAAGCTCAGTCCACAAATGGAACTTTTGAAAACTTCACCTGAGGCATCTGAAAATAGAAATGTGATATATATTTTGTAATTATAGTTCGGTTGCCACAAGGATATTATGTAAGTTGTAGCAATATTCTAAAAAGTAATTGGCATTTGATGTGTGGAATTACATCCTAGTCCTGAAAGCAGCCAGTCTCTTAATCCGTGTTGAAAGTAGCTACATATTTGGAGTTTCAAAGGTGACTGTTCCTTCCAAGAACTCACATCTACATTCTACACATCCCCTTACAGTGATCATCAGCATGTTTTCAAACCATTTATCTATGAGACAAGGTGTTAAAGTTAAGTCTGACATGTTTGTCAATATTACATCTCCTCAAAAACCATACTGAAACAGAGGACAGAAGTAATAAACAGAGGAATGTTTGGAAGAGCCACCTACATCTGAGTGTGACCAAGCCAAGTAAACAGCACAATATAGACACAGCTGAAAGCACTTAATTAGTTCGTGACAATTAGAGCAGCCGTGTGAGCAGCCTCAGCTTCTTTCCTTTTCCAGCAGGACTAGGTCTTGCTCAAACACACTGTCAAAAATATACATAAGCCCTTTTTCTTGAGGTAAGAATTAAAAAATGCTGTATCTTCCCCAGCAGTCAAGTTTTTTAATGGCATAACACTGTGACTATGGGACTTCAGAAGGCCATGGATGGTTTGCTCTCTGAGACACATATTCAGTATTTAATACAGCTGGTTTCATTTACTGATTTGGTCATTTAAGTCCAACATATGCTAACATATCAGAGAGACCTTTTTGCAATTTGAAGCATCTGCAGTTTGAATTTATAGTTGGTAGTGCAACATATATGCATTAGATTGTGAGGTTCAGACCTCAGACTCTCTTTTAAGGCTACTATTGAGAGGTACCCATTAGTGAGGGGGGTTTAAAGACCTATGTATCTATGGAACTAACAGGTTTTAAGCTGTCTATAATCTCATGTATTAAACTGAACAGCCACCTCGCCAAAATAGCTTTGCCTGGGCACTTCTGGTCTACTTCGATGCTAGCCTGGCGACCTAGTGGACTCTTGTGGGCCTTACTCTACGTGGCCTGCCAATTTGTTTAATCTCCACCCATTCTGTATAAGCAATTCCTGAAACAAAGAGGTTTCTGAAATAAAAATCAGGCTTCCACAGGCTGACAACTGTTAGGAAGCCTGCTTTTCATTTTTAACATGCAAATACTATGCACATTTCTTGGATGTAGATCTATTGAGAGAAGTCATGCTCTTTCACCTCCAGACTAATAGCTCATTCTCTTACTTTTATCCAGAACCATCAGAGCACATTTGGCTCTTGGTAGAAAAAAATGTTATTCAGTTTTTGCTAGTTCATAACCTGCAAAATTCCAGGTGTGGGTCCTCATCTCTCCATGTACTGTCCTTAGTGAAGTAAAGCTGAGGTATTTCAGTTGCTCTTTCTGCTGCTCTCTGTATGGACTACTGTTACTGGAAGACCCCTGATTATAGAGCTTGTATGGGTGAAAACTAAAACAAAATACAGTTTGCCATTTGTTCAGCTCCCAGGGCAACAATATATAGAACTGCCTAAGATAAAATACCCAAACCATTCTGGAAATAAGAACATAAAATTAGTCTAACAATATTTCTAACAAATAGGCTAGAGACACATAGACTCATTTGTTCTCTTCTTCCAACATGAAGGCCCTTGCACTCTTGGCTGTGCTGATGTTTAGCTTTACGAGTAATAGTGAAGCATCCCCCAGCCCAGACTGAGATCTGGCAGATCAAACAGCCTCATGTGAGACGTGGCTTTAAAGCCATTTGGACTGAGGCTGAAGCAGTTAACATAGAGGTATCTCCTGCATGAATCCTTCTGTCAGTAAGCTGTCATGCAAAAGGCAGGCACTAACTTCCCAATAGAAAAGTGTGCAAGTTATACCCATGGCAGCAAAGCCTGTGATTCTGTCCAGGGTGTACTTCAGGCTCCTAGCAAACCTTCATGTTTTTTTCTGTAGAGTCTCCATCCCCAGCATGGTCACAGGGAGCTTCCTAACTCTGTGCTTCACGTGCTCACAGTGTGACTGTGTGATCATCGACAGCTGTGTCTGGGTTAAGACCAAGTAACTGAAAGTGGCAAGTTTTTAAGGATGTATGGCTTTCTCTTTCACCAGACTTTGTGAGTGCTTCTAGACAATCTCATCACAAAAAATGAAACCAGAGTAACCTAAATCTCTGCTGGGAGTTGTTTGAAATAACTAAAATAACCTGCTTGACTTTGCTGTGACACATGTTGGAAGAGTTCCATGGGCAGCTACAGCTGACAGGCAATTAGGAAATTGTTCCTTGCCATTTCACAAGCTGTCAGTTAATGGCTCCCAGCTGAAGCACAGACACCACTGAGGCAAGTGCTAACTCTGTTTCACCAAAGACCACTGAAGGCACAAAGCTGAAGACAGGAACTCACTTGGAGACAGGCAGGAGTGTAGTAAAGTTATTGTTAAGAAACAGTGGCTCCTGGCTCTTATACCTAAGACATTTGATCATGCTTGTGTCCATCACCACCAGCAGTTTGCAGGGGGACAGGCTGGCAGAAAAGCATGAACGCAGTTAGTTCAGCTGGAAGCCATTAGCATACAGCTGAGAGGCAGTAAGGAGCAGCTTCCTAAACGGCTTCCCAGCAATAGCTCTGTGAGCATTTCCTTTTCAAGGCAGAGTCAAACTGATAACATAGGACTAAAACTCAAATTGAACTTGCCTCATGCCAAAATCAAACAAGCAGGTTGAAAGTGCTCATATGTTTGAGAATAAGTAAGAAGTAGTTTATGGACCTGTTTTCTATCATCTCTCAGCTGCTTGATCCTGGCTCCCAGCTAAGACCTTGTAACTGACTGTGAGGATGCAAGCAGTCCCTTTGAAAGCAAAGTCAAACAGGTGAAGACTGAAAGCCATGACTCTCAGTGATTTAAACTTGCATCTTTAACTTTGCTCTGAAACAGAGCAGAATAGCTCTCTCAGAAATCAGTAATGTAAACCTAAGAAGCAATAAAGACCAACCTGTCATAGGTTAGTCTCAAAAATAGCACAAAAGTCTCCTCCATCTGCACTTTACAGGGAAGATACTTAAACTCAGTTTCAGAGTTTGAACACTTGAATGTTTGTCCAGACGCTTCACTGCACTCTGTCCTAGAAGTGTATTCATTTTGGATTACGAAGATGGTGAACTAAAAGAATAAGCTTAGTGATTTAGTGATGTGGTCAGTTAGACAGAACAGACTGTCAGACAACTGTCCTTCAAGATTTCTTCTAAGGATTCTTTATGTAGGTGCTTTTGTTTCTGAGCAGGCTCCCTGTTGTTGTACTCTTCTTGCAGCTCTAGTTTTTTGTTTGCTATGTAAGGATGGAAGGCAGTTACTGTAGCCTTATGGAATCCACCCATAATAGCAAAAAATATTGTAGTGATACTGAGTGACTTTTCAGAACTGGGCAGCAATCACTTGTCTGACTTCTGAAAATATTTATTTTGTCTGAATGATACCTGCAATGTCTAATGTCACCTCACAAAGCATTTCAACTTTTTTTTTTTTTTTTTTAAAGCACCTTAAGTCAAAGACTGTGAGTTTGAGTTGAGCAACATATTCATGAAGGTAAGAAATATTAAGGTCTTTTTAGGGCCTGTATTAGTCTTCTTGATAGATATGTGCTTAGCACAGTTTAAATATGTTATGCTCCCTTTTAAATTCAAATATAGTAGAAAACTACTTCTTGTATTTGCTTGATTGGAATTACTATTTCAGTGATATTGACTCTTATAACATGAATATACATAGTAATTTAATCAAATGTTCCCAAATCATAAGACAAAAAGGTCTTATTTAAAGAAGATTTTAGAATAGTTCATCAGACCCTGAACACTTGTGCATAGGCCAAGTGCAAGGTCCTACACATGGGCTGGGGCAATCCCAAGCACAAATATGGGCTGGGTGGAGAATGGATTGAGAGCAGCCCTGATTGGAAGGACTTATGGGTGTTGATTGATGAGAAGCTCAATGTGACCTGGCAATGTGCACTTGAAGCCCAGAAAGTCAACTGTATCTGGTCTGCATCAAAAGAAGCGTGCCCAGAAGGTAGAGGGACGTGATTCTCCCCCTCTACTCTGCTCTTGTGAGACCCCACCTGCAGTCCTGCGTCCAGTTCTGGGGCCCCCAAAATAAGAAGAACATAGACCTGTTGGAGTGATTCCAGAGTCGGGCCATGAAGATCAGAGGGCTGGAGAATCTCTCTTACTAAGGCAGGCTGAGGGAGTGGGGTTGTCCAGCCTGAAGAAGAGGAGGCCCCAAGGAGACTTTATAGCAGCTTTCCAGGACCTAAAGGGGACCTATAAGAAAGCTGGAAAGGGATTTCTTATAAGGGTATAAACTGAAATGGCATAGATTTCAACTAGATAAAAGGAAGAAATTCTTCACTGTGAGGGTGGTGAGACACTGGAACAGGCTGCCTGGAGAAGTTGTGGATGTCTCATCCCTGGAAGGGTTCAAGGCCAAGCTGAATGAGGCGCTGAGCAACTTGATCTAATGGAAGTTGTCCCTGCCCATGGTAAGTGGGTTGGAACTAGATGATCTTTAAGATCCCTTCCAATGCAAACCATTCTATGATTCAGTTATAGTACAGGTTCAGTTCAAATGAATTGTAATATAACAAAATTGTTATTTTTTCCTTTTATGGTAACAGTTGCACGGACAGAACATTGCAGATGAGTATGAAGTCTGCATATTAGTGCTTAATTAATTGGTTTACCCAGTCAACAACAGGATTTTCGGTTCTGTTTCTGAACACCAGTAGGACAATATCAGTACAAGTATAACTATTTCACTAGCAAATTTAAGGATTGCTACATGAACTTCTATGAATCTTAACACATTAAGCTTTCTTCAAACAGAATTATTTTCTTCCTAGGGTTTTTTTCTGAAGTGTTGTGTGAACTATTAAAAAGATTTAGACAGCAAAACTTATACCAAACTGGCCTTTGATCTGAAATGTCAGCTTCAAGACTTAAGTTCCTCTCTTACAAGCAAGTAAATGTTCAGTATTCCTGTCATGAAAAAAATGAAGACATTTTAGTTATAGTTTTTTTGCTTACTATGATTCCTTAAGAACAACGTGTGTGTATTCCCATATGAACATAAACCATTTTTCATTTCATAACAAGCTCAATAGCTTTTCAATTTACTTAGCATTTTACACTTTTCTATTAATGTTTCTGTCAGTACCTCTTGAGGCAGGTGTTCTGCTTCAGGAACATTTTCTTCTCCATAGAACTGACCATATTGAAATGTCTCCTAGTAGTCTGGTTCCACAGAATTCTTCTTTTGGCCAGACTCCTATCTGGTATTAAATATTTTGGTAATGGTTAAAATTAGGAAGGTGGTTCTGCCTAACAGCTGTTATTAGAAGTATGAGGATTAATTAAAATCCCCATGCATTCTTGTTGTTATCTACCCTGGTTATATTCTAATACACAAAAATATACCACAGTTTTAGAACTATAAATCTAATTTTGCCAAATACTACATCTGTGTAAAGGCATTAAATTTAGGCATGAACAAATTGATATCCATTTGGCATTTTTCAGAGTCAAATTAAAATGCAGTTTTAGTAAATCCAAACTTATTTGGAAATTTAATTTGTCTTAAAAATAATTTCAATCAAAGAGGAACAACTAGAAAAGCCAAATAATTTCAGACTCTTTTGGAAGGAAGTCCCTTTAGTTTTGCGTCTCAGATTTAACAGTTTAAAGAATTATAATGGAAGAGGAAGTTTCCCTACACACACAGATGAAATACCCCCATAATGGGTATGCTCATGCAAAGGACTGAGTATCAGTCCATCCTTTCCTTTTTTAGAATATGGATTTGAGCCCAGGATATCCAGGCTGCAAGGCTTTTTCATGATAAATTTATATTATTTGAATTCTTCTCTTTATTCATTATTTAGATTTTTTGAATAACATTTTAATCCTGGAAAAACTTGCTTCAGAACTACTTTTAAAATATTTGTGTAAGTTTGTCAAGACTAGCAGTAAAAATTCAGTTCAGAGGCTTTCATTTTCTTTTTCATTTACATGCAATGACAAATTCAGAAGAAGCAGCAAACTTATTGCAACTTCTTTGTCTATATCTGGAATGTTTCTAGGTCATAAGAACTCAGCTCATAACCTCTGGCTTCCATTTTGTGAAAACAAATAACAGGATTGGAAATAGCCTCAGAGTGCTATGAATCTTCCAAGGTAGAATATCAATAGCAGTACTCAATCGATATTTCAATTATCACCAGAATTTTTTCAGTATTTCTAAGCCATTTTTCAATCAAGTATTGTGAAAATAAATAGAGTAGCTCAGGGATTATGGAATATTGTGGGAGGTAGGTCGAAATGAACACTTCAGTCCTGCAGCTTTGCTGTGTGAATTCACAGATGCCTCCATCACCTGTTAATTTAGTGCCCCAGCTGAAGCATTGCCTGAACAGTGCAACTCCCAGCTCTGGGTCATAATCCCCTGGTAATCACAAGCAAGGTACCAGCCAACACTGTTGGATATGCCCCTGGGCTTGCTTTGGTGAGCCAAAACAATGCTAAGACACATAGAAGCCAGGCTGGAAAGCAGAGGCTAAAAGATGAGAGGAAGTTTTTAAATGAGGAAAAGGTGAAGGAAAAAAATGCTTTGGTATTTACAGCAGTTTCTGTCCTCCTTGTCACTCCATGAGATGAAGTGCTTGAGCGCAACTGCAACAAGGGCACCAGAAACTCAGGCTCAGGGTCTAACCTAAAATGTCACTCTGCCTAGCATGGTAGTCATTGGTCAGTTGTTGACACGTGCAGTGATTTGGTAGATTAGGACATGTATTTCTTGCATGCAAAGCACCAGTAATTCTGAAGAGGTGCATAAGAAACTTGTCCACATTTGGGAATAGACCATAGTGTCGTTCTTAATCATTGCATCAAGGGCAGAAATCTCTCACTGATGTAAGAGGGACAACATAATCCTACCTGAGGTAGATGGCAAAAAGATCAAGAATTAAATGCTTTCAAAACTCCCCAAATGTTAATTAAAATGAAGAGATGAAGGTCTTATCTTGAAAACTACACAAAACCAAGAAAAAACAAAATGGAAAGTATGAAAACAACACATCCCTGCATGATATATAGTTATTAAATCAAACTCCAAAGGGGAAAGTGTTTGTTCTTTGAGTATTTTCTAGGTATAAGGTGGTAGTGGGGCAAGGAAGTAGTACTGATAGTACTGATAGTACTAATAGTACTGATAAATGAAACCAAATGCAACTTGTTACCACTGGCACTGGGATGAGTCATTCTGAAATACAATATCTTAACTCCAAGTCAGACTTCAGGCAATCCAGCAATGCTGTTAAACAATGGCCTCTTTATCCCTCCATTCATTTGTTCTGTTCTGACTTACTCATGGACAGTATGGTACATGAAGTCTGGACAGAGAACTATGAACACATCATATTCCTACTGGAAATGAAATAAAAGAATCTATAGATTTGCAAGGTGATCTCAATAGAATGACTTATCTCAACTGCTTCTATGCTAGCACCTATTACCTGTGAAGGCTAAAATAGCATTACTGAAGTCAAGTGCTCACATTTGAATATGCTGTTGAATGAAGAATATAATCTTGCACTGAAGTCATGTACAATAGCCAAGATGTTACATAATCCCCCTCTTCTCCACTCTTATTCTAAAAAAAAAAAAAAAAAAGAAGAAAAAGAAAAAAAGAAAAGAAAAAAGAAAAACGGGGACAATGTGGAAATCTTTTTCCCTAATAAAATGGGGATATAGCAGGATTGTCTCAAATGAAAACAAGATGATTTCACAAAAAATAAAAAGGCTATTTGTTATTCATAGATTGTTCCAAATTCATGTCTTCCGCATCCTGTATAGTTTTGAGTTTTGTCATTGTATGACCACTGATCAGGTGGACTAGATTATTCCTTTCAGAGTCATGCTGAAATTGCCTCCACATTCATATGAACCTGGCAAGATTTGATTTGCGTTTATTCATACAAAGTCTATTCATTAAAGTCCTATCAATTAATGACTGATATTATACCAGTTGTGCTTCAAGGAATAACAACTTTTCCTCAGCAATAATATACCTTCCTTTCTGGAGTGCCACCAGCAATGTCATTTAGTCCTTAAGAAGTTGTTAGAAAAACAGAAATACAAAAATAGAATTAATTTTCAGTTGGGTAAAAGATTTAGATGTTTATAGTAGAACAACATATAGCTCTATGAAAGTAAAACCCAGCATAGTTCTGTCAGTCTTTCAACTGGTAATTGGAATGAAAAGAGCAGCAAACCTACAGTTTCCAAGTATTTCGCTGATTCTTGCCGTCAAATATTATGCTTTCCTGGATTACAACTACTGATTATTAATAAAACAGATTAATGATGTGATCTTGTAAAAAGGTAGTAGCCTTTGCTGTCAAAGTCACAACAATGAAATACAGAATATTGGGTGCCCTCTATGCGATGTTAAATTATTAATATTGAGAAGCAGCACATATTCCTCCTGGGTTTGGTCAATTATTAAAGACTTAGTTCAAAATGTGGAACCTGTTGCTGGTAGACATTACTATATTTGCAAAAGTTACTTTCATTACATAGGAACTGCAAAGGGTTGCAGTTGCTGACGTCATATTTGTGCTTCTCTATGGAGGTTCCTGGGTGCTTACTTGTATTTATAGTTATGTACCAGTGGATTAGCTTTTGCTAATGGAAAGTGCCTTTGTCACAGGCAAAGACAATCCATTTAAGCAGAGATTGTACAATATGGTGAAACAAGTATATATATATTTAAGAGGAAAATATTTAAGTATACCGTCACTGAAAATGAGCACATTACTGCATTTTGTTTTACCTAAACAAAAATCTCTCAAATCTCCCTCTGTTCTTACCTTACAGTCTCCTTTGTCTATGTCATTTATTAGATCTTTTGATGGTACAGTTAAAAGTTGGTGGCTTTTTTTTAACCAAGGGAGAAATGAATTTCTGCATGTCCTGGGTTGTATACATTTACTGTAGTCCATTATCACATTCACGCCCCACAACATTGTAGACAATCAATCACCAAATATCACCAACTCTTCAAGTAGAAGAATCTCAGATACGTGTGAGGGATATCTTTTTGTCAAGGCACTGGTCTCAATAATGAAAACATGACATGCAAGAGAAAGGAGTGCGAATGGAAAGACAGATGCTGATAAGGATCTTTTGCCACACACTCGGTCATTTTATAATTCTAACCATTCAGTGTAAAACAGACAACAGGGATGATTGCTATTGTTTTACTGATTAGCCATTCTCTTCTTTTTTTTTTTTTTTTTTTTTTTCCTCAAAAGGCACCCTGGCCGACTCTGCTTAGTAAATATTGACACCTGTAAACCAAGCTGGCTGATGCCTTTGGCTCTTCAGCTCTCTTCCCATCTGTTGCCTGGGAATTTTAAGTGAAGTATTTTGGGACACTTGCTCTCTTTTCATTGAAAACTGTAAAAAAAACCAAAAAAAAATCACTACCCAAAAGCTAATCCTAGAGCCACATGGCTCTGGAGAGGCCTGCAGTAACTGAAGGGAAAACACAGCATATGTAAAATGCATATCCCAGTGGTCTCTTCTGACTACTCTTCTTTAGTTAACAGCATGCCAGGGTAATCTGCTTAGTTACCAAGTGGAGCTTTCTTCCCTTTTCCCCATGAGATCACCCTGACCACGATCAAAGTCCAAACACATTCTCGGCTAACTCTATTGTTCCCAAGAGTGGGATTAATGACTAATTATGTCAGGTCACTCATCCAGATGGCCTCTCAGATGTTCCTTTGTCATTGCCTGACCTTCCATATGCCCCTTTGACCTTGAGGTTTATTTCCATGGCAACATGAAGCCTCAGTTTCCTTGCTGAGATTGCCAAGAAGTGGCCAAAAGGGGAGATATGGGATAATCTACCCACATTTTGTATTCTGCATCCATCTCATGCCTTGTTAAATCCAATGAATAGATAAAAAACGCTATCTGATCCCAGCTGAGTGATGACCATGGTCATGATTCTATGTTACATGCTATGTTTTTTAAATTAGCAGACAGCTTTGTACATGGAAACGTGCATTTAATTTGAAGAACATCAATCGCCATAATGTGATCTTTTTATCTCATTAATGTTAAGCAAGGGTAATAGAATGGAATTACAAAATATCACTGTGAAAGGAATACAATTCAGAGAATTATAGATATCCCCCATTAAAGCCCTAGAGATGTTTAGATAAGTCTACTTGTTCAGTTTCATAAATTAAAGATTCTTTTACCTTTTCTGAGGTTTAAATTTAGCGTCGGATGCTGATCTAATTCTGAAGAAGGATTTTAATGTGGTTAATGTAACGGAAATTTTTTTTCAGAAGCAACAAAATAGGTAAATAAAAATATAAAGGCCACTGACTGATGAACTCCATTAAAAAGGTTGAACGGTATTTCTATGAGTTGAATTGCATTTTCTTTTATTGTTTAAAAATGAATACTGGTCAAGATCTGAATGTACCACTTTGTGCTGTCAACTGTAGGAAAACTGATTAGCCCTCTTGCTACCTGGCCATAAAATGAAATTATAATCTACTCCTTTTTTTTCAAATTTCCTTAAATGTCATGCGTTAGTTAAAAAAAATTATATGAGTAGGAGTGAATAATGAACATCAGGCTTACTGTTCGCCATTCCAAACCAGCATCTTAATGGATAAACACTATCACTGTTTATGCCACATTCCTAATTTTATTCACAGATTCTGTTTTTTTAAAGGAGCCACTTATGTGAATTAAATGGGACATGGAATAAACCAGCCAATTTGCAGGGTCATACCAGCCATATTTTTTCTCAGTTTTGAAATATATTAATGCATACAGTTTTGCAAATTGATTTGCAAATGCATTCCAGAAATGTTACTTGGTCTTCACTTAGTGCAAATTCTTTTAAGACTTAGAAACATCTACGAAGGAAACCAGAACACAATGCAGTGCCCTCAAACTGCTTATTCACTTTTCATTCCTAGTCTCTCACAATGGACACTGAAAGTACCTCAGTGAAAGTTACCTTTGTCCATGCCTGTCTACATGAAATTCTGTAAAATCTACACTGAAATAATAGTAAAGCTTTTAAAGATATACGCAGACAGGTTCAGAAATAAAGGTGACATTTTCATGCTTGTAGCTCTGCCCTCTGTATATATATGTTATCAGCCAGCCTTCATTCAGATTACAATTTCAGCTTTATAGTGGCATAGCTCCAATGTAGGGCCACGGCATTTAAATGAATGAGACAGACGTTATTTACATAATACACCGCGCCTGATTTCTATCTCATGCTCTCCCCTTCTGAAAGAAGAGAGATGAAGCAGAAATGCATCACTAAAGTTTTCCTTGTTCCATTCAAGGAATCTCTCATATTTTGTCCTCTGTGCATAGTTAGCCACCAAAGTGAGGAAGCAGAGGATCACTTAACTGCCACATTCTTTAATAATTTCCCCTGAATCTGTGAGCTGGATGAAACCAGGGAACTGAATACAGGCTGACACCTCATAGCTTCAAAGTCTTTACCATTATATTTATGTACAGAGGATAATGTTAAGGTTGTGTTCATTATTTCCAGTTTGGCACTTCCAAATTTTAATATCTCCACTTTCCAACTTCAGCACTCTAACAATTTTTCAGGAGAAAGATTAAAAAGTAAAGAAAATTCCATTATATGGTAAAATTTTCTAAGTATTGGTAGCATTCCCTATTCAGAAACAACCAACCTTATTGAAACACAGTTCATTCAGCAAGCAAGAAACCCATTCTCATGATTCATAATGCTTTGGATATTCTTTTACCTCAATGGCAATGTACAATACAAAGAGCAGTTAAAGTTTTCAGAAAGGCGAAGAACATTTTAAAATGCTACAGCACTACCAAATCAATGCACACATTTGTACACATTAAAGGGCACAGGATAAACAAATACATGGATACAGATGTACATTCTAAAAAGAGAGTAACATGGAATAATGGGATACTTTTGGAAGCATTTCATAGTCTTGTCTGGGTGTTCTCAGAAGCCAAGTTTGACTTCAGAACGAAAAAAAAAGAAACTGCATTTTCTAAAATGGTTTCTCATCATGAGTATGAAAGCTATTTTCACATCTAAATGAGGTTTGATGTGTGCACATTCTATTGATTTTGCGCAAAAGTGACAGAGTGCTGAAAGACCCATAAAAATGATTTGTGTATAAAACTTGCATTCATACAAATACAGGCTACACCAAGAACCACTGGTAAGTTTGCAGGATGACTAACATGCTCAGAATAAATTACTTAATCGATTAATCTGCTTGGAATAATTAGAATAGTTCAATGATTTACCATAAACATTAAGGCAATATATATGTTAGTATTCAATTTTTTTTAAACAAAGTTAAGATGAATGAAATGTCTGAAAGATAGCAACTAGTTGTTTAAAGTTTGGAACATCAAATTCTTTAGAAGGGATATGCACACAGAAATACCTTAGCACAGAAATGTAGCCATGATACATAGAGAAATCCATAGAGCAAATGGGAGGTACAGTTCCATCTTTATAATGTAATTAATTACTTATAAAGTAACGGTAGTGGCCATTCATTAGTACTTTGAAAGTGTCTATTTCATCAAAGTTTACTGGTGAGTATTTTATCATGCTCCAAGAAGTTATTAAGTAGAATTCAGTATGTCATTTTAGGTCTGGCAGGATTGTCTGTGGTTAAGGATAGATCTGGATGTTCTTCATCGCTTTCCCATTTAGCTGAGGTAAGTCTCTGAACAAATTGCACAGATGTTCAATGTATGTTTTCCTGCATAAGAAATTGAGTTAAGAATAATAATTGCTGCTGTTACAGATGTGCAGTGAGGTTACATTAACTAGCCACAGCAAGGCACAGTGGAAAATAATGGCTCACACTGTAGCATTTCTATGATGTAAAGACAGTTTGGGGTATGAAAGGACTGTAGGACTTTGCTTCCCATTATTAAATAACTACTTCCTTGACAATCATAAATGGTTTTTGTAGGATACCCCATACCACATCAGAAAATGAGAAATAGATGTCTGAATGAAAGGTGCTTATATGCAGTTGCACACCTAGGTTCCTCAAGAAAACCTTGATACAATACTGACCATAATGGTGGGTAATCATATCACCAGCAAAATAATGTCTAAATGTTAAGTGTGAAAACATTTCCTATAAATTTGGAAAGCAACTGAATTTTGTCTTAGCACAATGTCAACAGAAAAAAAAAAAAAACCAGAGGAAAGTTGTTTTAGCTCAGAAATCTGTATGTGATTTTCAACGTTAACTATGCATTAGAATGACTGAAGTATGATTATTCCAGACTGTCAATGCATTAAGGCATATTTTCCAGGTATTTGATCAAAGGAATGAGGGATTTTAAGTGAGCTGTTTTGAAGTGTATAGAGTTGGTAAATCTCTGCAGTGATTTTTCTGCAGTTAACAACATTGGAAGGTTGTTTGCTATGTTGATATATGTGCAAGGATATTCTGCACACTTTGATGTTTGATAATTCCATTATATTTATTTTTTAATGAAGTACTAATAAGAATAAAAAATGCCACTGACTCTCAGAAATACTCATGCTATAGTACTTTTGCAGATGTGCATCCCTTAAACCATGTATATGGCACAGACACTCTGCATCAAATCGTTTTGTGATAAGCAAGGGAGAAAAGAAAGCCAAAAATGCCAGGTCATCACTGTTGCACACAGAATACCTGTTTATCTACCTTTGGATATATGTAGAGTCAGTTTTACAGGTGTTTTTGGAAGTTACACACATGATGTTCCAGGCAGTAAAGAAAAATAATAAAGCCCCTTCTATGCTAATAGCTATTTATTTTTCCATTTTTCCTACCCACAGCATATGCAAAGTATTTTTATAGAAGTATTTTTAATGTTGTATAATTACAACTTACTGTTTGGACAATATAACAACAATATAATCATTATCATCTTTACAACTCAGAGGTCCTGATCCGAAAAGATTCTAGAGTGAACAGGAAAAAGTTGGAAACCATTTCAGAGATACTGAAAAAATATCAGAAGGACCTATTCTGAGAGCTGGGACTAAGCAGAACAGTTCCAGATCTTGCACTAATGAAATTGTCTTTTTAATTAGAATTAATTGAGACAGAACGTAGCTCAACAACAATAGCACCCAGAGAACTCATCTGGGCTGTGGGGGACTCAGGTGGTTCATGCCTGTGAGCTGGATCACTGACAGATCAGAAGTTCCTGGGTAAAAGCTCTAAGCAGAGCCACAGGAAAGGCAATACAATAAAAGACTGTCCTAGCAATGTAGAGGATTCACAAGGGGGCCAGTCACACAGGGAAGATATTTGTGTATGTTGCGAAAAGTATTTGAGTTTGTTGCTAAAACAGAACAAAACAAAACACAGAGTACCTAAACCCAATCATTAGCTACTGAATGGCTACCTTGGTAAGGCTTTTCTCTAATCCTTGCCTATGTACCCTTTGGAGCACTTCCTTCTTCCTCAGCAATTTCCAAACCATGAATCAGCCAAAGAAGAAAGAAGGATTGCTTACCCTACTGTAATGCTGGGTCTCAGAGCTGCGCTGCCCACTTCAATCCCTTAGCCTGGTCAACTTGATCTCCTTCGCTCATAGAAGTGTCTCCTTTCCTCTGAGAGGTCTCTGTGGTGAAGGAGTCTCGTGTATAGCTTTTCCAGTGCATGTAATTTAACTACAAGCCAACCACTTTACTCCATAAACATGACAGCCTAAGTAAGCCTTCTCTGAGCTCTCCCTGCTAAGCAGTTGGCTGTGTGGCAGTAATCTCCCCTTGAGCTGAGACACCCCTCAAGGTTGCTGCTTGAGGCAGAGAGATATTTCACCAAATGAAGATCTTCAGTAGGTGACTGACATTGTGCGTAACCTTGTGCTATGGTAACTTTGATTTGTGTCTCGGTAACTTCAAATTTGTCTTGGTCACTTTGATTCTGTCTTAGTAGTTTTGAATCATTGTGGGGGACTATGGTGGGTCCGTGGATTCCCTGACGGGGGGCATGGGAACAGAAATAAGCCTTGAAGATATGAAGGCCTACCTGTGAGAAAGATAGGAGTAAAGGAGTATCCAGAGATGTTAAGGATGTACCTGTGAGAGAGAAGGGAGTAGAAGAGTAACATTGATGACAGCAAAAATAGCCAATGACATGTTACTGCTGTAACTTGTAACCAATAGTTAAGAGACACATGAATTGGTAAAACTGTATAAAAATGCACTTGTGGCAATAAATGGCATCTACTACTTTCATCCTGGAAGAACTTGGTCTATGTTGTTTGTCCGTCTCAACCACGACAAATCATTGTTACATTCTTTGTGCAGTAAGTGACAGACTGAACCTTGCCATCAAACTTGGTAAAGTTGTGCTTTTATAACATCATATTTCAATAAAAGCACTTTTGCTGATACCTTTGACACTGGTCTAAATTGCCTGTTAACAACTAATTGGTGTAGTCAACAGGATCTTAAATCGAGATTCACGACAACTGCTCATCCTTGTTCAGTCACAGCATTAGTGATTCTCAGTACCAACAGCTAACTTCTCTAAGTATAAATAAAGACTTAATGTGAATGAAACCCTGAAATGGTCTCATCAAAGAACCAGGATGAAATGGTCATAAAAGAGGCTTAGAGATAGGCATGATTAAAGCATAGGTACTTTATGCCTAGCCGACTGTCTAAATTCCTGACTTCATATGGTTATGCCTCAATCTCAGTTTTCATTTCAAAAGAAATTTAATTTTCTCACTCCCTGCATTTTTTAAGGAAGGGTTAAAATTCAAGCCAACTATAACCAATGCAGGGATGCCAGTCTGGGTTTTGAAGCAATCCCAGAAAGAAGCTTTACGAAAAGAAATTTATCTCTTGCAGCTCAGGAGGATTTTACTCTCAAGACCTCTTTCTTCTTCAGCCCAGAAAATAATACCATTGCAATAAGAAATATCATGGTGTCAGATGGAGAAAGGAAGAAGGCTCTGAACATAATCAACTAAGGTGTTGAGATAACCATGATATGAATCTTTTCCCATCAGAAGAGCACAGTTTTACCAGGACATGGTGGCTCTTCCTTCTCTTCGAAGACTGAAGATACATCTATCCTGAAACGCATAGTCATTATCACTCTAGATACAGACCAAGACCATGATACTAGAGTGGGGTTATGTGTTTAAAAAGGATGTGCTTGGGACTCTACAGATTTACCTAGCTGGTTGTCTGAAGCGTAATACATTGTGTTTCAAAGTCTATCACTGTGTAAATAAACGTACAAATGTCCTGGGTTTGACTAAAGCAGGACCAATTCTCTTTTGGTATTTTTTTCCTTTCAGTTAAGTTTCTTCTAAGTAACTGCACTTTGCTGAAGTTGGCTACATGTTTTTCAGACAGTGTCTGCCTCCAGGACTGATGATTTATAGTTTTACTGAGCTAATGGTATGAATAAGTCAAGGTCACTGGTCTCTAATGTTCCGCAAGTGAGGGATCATAAAAGGATTGTACTTGCAAGGAAGGGCAGGCAGAAAAGGTGACCAAATTAGACCAAAATTTGAGGTATTCCATGCCATATACGTCATACTCAGTTTAAACCTGAGGGATCACATGGGGTTTACTCTCATCGGGCAAGGACCCTGATGTTGTTCGCCTGCCTCCAACCCGACCTGTGCATTCTTGAATCCAGTTCCCATCTACTGCTGAGTCCAGTCTTCTGCAACCTCTGGCATGATGCCAGTCCCTGTGGGATGCAATTCTATGATCATCAGGAAGATTCAATATTGGTTTTGTATATTTTGCATTATTTCTCTTATTAGTAGTATTATTAGTAAAGCTGGTTTGATTTTCCAGCTCATGATCTCTCCTTCTCCTTTTCCCTTTCCTCGGTGGGGAGGGTGGGCATTAATAGAGAGCAACTGTCACACTTGATTGTTGCCCTGCTTTAAATTGTGATGATAAACCAGTCAGAAGGTTCCAATTCAATTTCTGTTTTAACTTCTCTGTTTAGTGCTGCTGTTGAAATAGCCTAGCAGAATACTATACTTCCCGGCCTGTTATACAACACTCCCAGTATGGCCTGTTGTTAAGAAACTATCAAATTCTGGTTTTTTTGCTCTCTCTCCCTCTCTTTCTTATAGTCAGCTGCCCACTCTTCTCTATCCCATCTCAGACTCACCAACCAGCGATCGCAAGGAACAGCATAGGAGAGGCACTTTTCCACTAAAGATTTCATCAGATGGCCCTCACTGGAGAAGGAGGGGTTCATTTACCCTGTGCATCTTGTTCTTGGAAGGAACATCTGTAGCAGTTATTCCTAGAAGCACAAATAACTACATAATGTGTGCAATGGAGAGCAGTATTAACTTACAGCTTCACAAGAGCTAATAGCTTTATGGAACTTTGCTAAGGCGTAGGATTTTCTCTAACGGCTCATTTTAAGCATTTGATAAACCTGTGGATGAGTTACGGAAGCTTAAGAATTAAATAGGATTTTACTGTTTAGTAAAGAAGTATTATTCTCCACTGAAGACATAACAATTAACTCCACTTTGTGGGCTTATTTTACGTTGGAGATTGTGACATGACAGTATTGGTCTACTGTTGGCAATGATTTATAAATTGTCGTTAAAAATACTCTCACTCCAATCTTGGCAAACCTTATTTTAGTCAGGAGCTACAATTTTCCTTATCACTGTTATTACTGGAGGAGAATTGGTTGCCTGGGAAGACCAGGAGAGGAGATTTGCTAGAGGGAAAAAAGTTAATATTTATTTTAAGCTGCTAGGATGTGTTCAAGCTACATAAAGTCAACAGCATTCCCAACTATCAGACTTTGTAATCTATAATAACCTGACAAAACCCTCGGTGGAAAACTCAAAACTGGAGAAGTAATAGATTTTATCAAGTGTGGTTATCAGAATGCCTGTGAGAAAATACGCACACAAAACAAAACAAAACAAAACAAAACAAAGGTGTATATCTGTTCTTTAACAAAAAAAATCTGCCAAGGACTTTTAGACCCTAAGTTTGGAATGGGCAGGTACTAGCTAAACTACAAGGTATATGTGAAAACTCGCTTTCACTCACACTGCAGGTGATAAGAAGTGTGAATGTATTTTTGACATGGAGTGATAACCAACTGAAGTAAAATGATAGCTGACAGTGACTCAACACTGTTTTGAAATAATGCCCTTTCTTTATCTTTTTTGCTACCCACAGCCACAAACTGAAATCTAAAATTGGAAAGCAAGATTTTGGATGTGTTTGCTGAGGGGGATGGATGGCAAAATGTCCTTCGAGTAATTTCCTTATGGAGGTATGAATTATAATGTATATGCTGAAATTATGCCAAGAGACCTCATGACTTAAAGACCCATTGACTCTTCTGTCCCAGGCAACTAGTTTTATTGTATTGTCTGGGGCCTATACATTTTTAAGGTAAATAAGACCTGTAGCTGAAGTAAGACGACACATATATAATTTTTAATTTTTCTAAACCTGCTTCAAAATAATGACTGCAGATATGTTTTCAAGTCCTAACATGTGGCTTTGGAAAGGAAATGGATTACTTTGAAGTAGTTTGTAAAGGTGTTGGTTGCTGTGAAAACATTCACTTTCAGACAGTCACTTTGGAATTCTAAAACAGGAAAGAAAAAAATGAGAGGTCAAATGAATCGCACATGGTTTGAAGCCATCATTGTCAGAGATTCCCGTTTTATCATCTGACATCTGTAGGAAGCTCCTTCTGTAAAATAAATAATTTTTTTAAAAAGACACTGAGTGAAATGAAATGGGCAAACAAGCTCCTTCTATCTGCACACAGAGAAACAGCCCACGCTGATGCTGCAGGTAACCTGCCTGGCCACGTCCACGCCAGGCAAAACACCTTTACTGGCCTGAGAAATCAGAAACCACTGACAAGCACCCATCAAAATCTGAAGAGGCTCCATCAGCGATCATGTTCCCCTCTGTACACGTGTGTGCATTGATTGACAGCGTTTCCTCTTCTGCTAAGCGGGACCCCAAGGGTAGCAGCCTGGCAGCTTGTTTTGTCAGCTGCAGATAGCCGCTGTCTGCCTGGGCAGGGACCCCAGGCACCACAGGGAGCCTGGCCCAGGCCTTGCCCCTCTCTGGCCGTTGCAGCCAGTGCACCCCTTGGCCTCTGTGCTGTAGCAGAGCCCCTGCCTGCCCCCCAATAACATCTCGCTGCCATCGTCTCAGTTTCCCCTAGGAAGGGAGGAAAAGCAAAGGAGAAGGGGGAGGGCAACAGCAAAGACTTGAAAAGTTGAAATTGCAGCTAAAACGTATATCCAGATGGTTATGAAGTCTAGGACTTCACCCCTGCTTATTTTTTTGAACACTTGTGTGCTTACCTGCCTTGATTTTTTTTTTTTCAATAATTTTTCCTAATTACTTTTAACCATGAGGACAAAATTCAGAAGACAAGATTGTCCCCTTGTCTCATGACCCACATTGATCTTGCTTTAAAACACACTTATCTGCTCTTTACAGAAATATGAAAGATACAGTTCATGTGCTGAGAACCCAGGCAATATAACTCCAAGCAACAGATACCTTATTCTGGACTCGTGATAGACAAATTAAATCAACACAGACTCTATAGAAAGTGTGAGATTTCTGTTTTTACAATACCTTACATCTTATTTCTAAATTTCATACAGAATTTTCAGATTTAAATTTAAGTACTTGCACAGCCATATCTGCAGGCTTAGATGACTTCAAGCAGTTCCTTCAGCTGCATGGCAGTCTTCCCACTCAGTCCCTGGTGCTGCTTCCTAATGTTCTTCTGTCCCCCCAGGAGCCACTTTCTTTCCCACTCTCATCTCCAGTTACTCCCCAGTTCTTGTGGAATTGTTGCCACCTTTAGTTTCCCACTGAAATATTGCCACTCACTCTCCCCTTTCTATCGCACCAGCATGGCTGAAACTGGTCTGAAACTTTTGGAAGGATACAAAATACACATAACTATTTTAACCACGATTGAATGCTAGCCAGTTGAGGGAAATATTTTGTTTCTGAAATAATGCAACATCACTCAAAGTACTTTTAGGCCTTTTGACTGTATAAATAACCTTTTGCACTTCAAGGGTCATTAGATCACGATAGTTTGTAATACAATTATAGTCAGCACCCTGCTCTTATGGGCTGCCTGGTAATTTGCTTGTTAATATATTAGTACAAAGCATTGATCAAGTAGCTAATCCAATCACACGCTTGTTATTGATCTCTTATTGAGCATCCTGCCAGTGATCACTTTTTGCTCAGGCCTGATCAATAGCAAATGCCAAATAGGTTCTCCCACACCTAATGAGCTTACAAAATAAACCAAACATTTTCCTTTGCCCTCAAGGCTAAGATCAATTGAGAGCTTTTAGAGCAGAATTCAGATGATTTTTTCATCAGCTTTTCCCCTTTCTTTCTGCAAGCATGCAGGTTTGCATTAAGACCTCTATCTAAGACTTTCATTCTAATTCGAGGACATCTGAAAAGCAGCTGCCATGTCTGAAATACTCTAACAGCTGTAAACAATAAATCATGCGGGTGAGGAATTCTGGGCTGCACGTTGGCATGTGGTCTGTCAAACCAAAAAAATAGAGACATACAAAAGATCAAGAGGTCGGGGGTACCTGAAGTCTACAAAAAAATGAACTTGTCCCATATTTCATCCCAAAGAGGTGCACTCTGGAGGAAGACCTATGCAGCATTCTTTTACAGAAGGATCATGCCTTCCTACATTGGGATGGGGGGAGGCTTAGGGGTACTGCGATGAATTAGACATGAGCCTTTTCATATTGCTGCTATTGCATTATGGAGATTCCAGTATCAGCTAATGGAATTTCACACTACAGACGCAGATTCTTGCTGATGAAAAGCACACCCAAATTATGCAGGAAGAAACAGTATTTTAGTTACATGCATAAGTGCCAAATACTAGTTCTTTAACTTATAACAGTTCCCAGTTGCTTACCATGCGATACATGAATGTGACCATCATGGATTTACAGTTACTCAGGACAGAAAAGAGTGAGAGAGAAAGGAGTAGAGATTTTTAGAAGAGGTAACTTTTACTTATCGTAAGAATTTGGTAACTTTTATCAGATGTCTTTTCAGTTAAAATAGCTTATTAAGTGTCTGAGGAAAGTTCTTTGGAAAGAACATTTTTCCATTTAGTCAGAGGCCTTATAGCAAAACAATAGTGCTGTAATAGTAGCTTCTATTAGATCATAAAAAAAGAATGTAAGATCCTTAGATCTTAAGTATCCTTGCTTCAGCTATTACTATTAGCACTATTTTATATAGCTAGGTTGCATTTTCACTTTAATCACTTTTATTCCATGATCTTGTTTTGATTATTGTGCTTACTATTTTCCTCATTACTGTACCAGATTTAAATTACAGAGAGATACAATCTGAATATAAACCAGGTATGGATTTAAAATCTTTAAAAGCATTTGTGACATGTAGGAATGCAATTTAAAACCATTACCAAAATCTGATTACTTGCCCGAGGGAAAAAACAGTTCAGCTAGAAACACTGACATATCTATTCAGAATTTTTCTTTTGCATTACTCACAACTATGCATTGCAAAAATATTTGTTTGGCAGACTTTTTTGATGTCAAATGAAAATGAGTACTCCTTGTGACTGTATTTTGCAAGTTTTCACCATCTATTTCTGCAATCCTCTTGATACCCAGCTGTACAAATCTATACTGATGAGAGTGGACCTCATGTAAGAGGACTTGCCATTTGCATTATGACCTTGCTCTTGCCATTAGTAAGTCTTATGGGGTCGGCCTCCACTTACAAATACTTTATCTCTGTGGTTTGCCTCTATGTTTCACTGTCTGATTGTCTCACTGTCTATACTTTTTCTCAGGCTCTCTTTTGGAGTGATCCAGACAACTCCCACAGGATGAAGCTGCACATGCTTCCTGGGATGGTTTAATCCTGACAACATTCCTGAAAAGACTCTGAGAAGACTGAACGGAGTATGGGCAACATCCACCTTCAGCCTGGACACAGCTCATCTTCTCAAGCACATACCTACAACTTCATGTGGCACAAACACTGGTCTGGTGGCTGTGGCACGTCTCATATTGTGTATGACTTTTTTAATGAAAAAGAAATGCACTCCAATAATAGCATCTGAAACCAGAGGAGCACCGCAGCAGCCTAGAGAACGGTGTAGTTCACATGCTCAGTGTGTTATTCACTCTCCTCAAGAAAAGACTAGGTGTGCACAATTAGGAGCCACCTTACACCACTTGGTTTAGAGGCAAGGGATTGCTCCCTGGGTAGGATGCCCTTGGCTGCACAGGCAGAGCCATCTGGCTGATTTGCATCTTTCTTGTGCCACCTTAAACCAGAAGGAACTCCACTAAGTCAATGGGCTTAGAGCAGTATACATGCTATTTGAACTCAGCTCAAGTGTGTAAGAACTCCTCAAATGAGTCAAGAGTCAAGCCAGTAGCCTGCAAAATTGAGGATTTAACTCTTTATGACAAAGTTCCTAAAAGTATCCCATTTTCTAATGCAAAAAGTAATCTAGTGTTGCAACTCTACCTTCAGCTAAATCACTTAATGATCAGCTGCCTTGCATAACCAATTAAATTTATACAAACACCCTGATTTTGCAAGTAATTAAAAGTAGCTGGCAAAGTTAGACAGATATGAAACTAAATGTGAGCACACATCCTATTGAACTTAAAATCTAATTGAAAAACTGGCCTCTAACATACAATTGGACTACTCAGCTTAGTTTGTTGTTTAAATGGGTATTTAAGCTTTTCTGGAAATGTAAAATTTTTCTTCTTTTAAAAAATGTTTTCTAATAGACACTTCTCATAGAAAGGAGGCAATGCCCAGTTATGTATAACATTATGTCCTTGCATGACTGCACCTCTCAAGTCAGTAACTATTTAGGTTTTCAGAACTATATATTTATTCTTTAGATAAGCCTGGAGGTGTAATCAGGCCATTCTGACTAACTGAAAAAAAAAAGAAAAAAAAAAAAAAAAGAACACTTCACATTCTTTGTATTTATAAGATTTATTGTGAAAAATGCAGAACATGATCTACATGGTGGGGGTAAAAAGTGGGAGAGATTTAGTATTCTAGAGAGGAGAGCTTCTAAGACCTAATTCCACATCTTTCTTAACATCTAAAAAGAAAGACTTTAAGGTTTTTTTCCCAATGTAATTCTTTCATCGATCACCAGAATATCTTGATCAAAAACTAACCCAGTTGTTACACTTTTTGTTAACCACATTTTCCTGCTGTACAGCTTTCTGAAACAAGGATCAAAAAGTGGGAAGTGACCGTTAATATTTTTCACTTTGAGATGAAACTATTGTAGGCATCTGGCAAAAATACTGTGAATTAACCATAAAAGTGTGCTTATGGCAGTAGTAGCTCTCCATCTTTTTCTCCTCAGCCGGTCATATCCCAAAGAGTTATTGGAATTAGCCATATGAAATTGTTACTAAAGCATTGCGAAAGAAAGGTTTCATTCTTCTTATTTTGTTTTGTTTCTCTTCTCTTTGTTTTTCCAAATTGTGCTTCATACCCCCATGCTTAGCAGCTTAATTTGGACAGCATTTTATGCTCTTATGAGCCCTTCTGTGCCTCTTGGGGAAAGAATTTTTTAGAAGCGTACATTTCATATTGGATCTCTTTACAGAAACTATACAGGCATGAATAACAAATAATAGCCAGTTTCCTGTAGCTGAGGTAAGAGACATAAATCAGTTTGGTTTTGTCTTCTTATGACCTATGGTGAACAGCTGCTTTGTTCTCTATCTAGGTCTGTACTTTTAGGTGCACCCCACCAGGCTATATACTATATATAATTAGACTTTTTAAGTTAGAGAAGATGAAACTAAAATATTAGAAATATGGCCTTCTACCATAATAATTTCCAAGAAAGAGACTGAATTGATATAAACAAAGATCCAACCTTTAAAGATGGTGCTTTTCATATGTATCGACCCAACCCACTCCTTTAACAAAGCCTGTCTGGGAAAGGGTTTTCTTGGCTTCCTGGCAATTACCTGGCACTACTTTCTCTGAAATACTGAAAGCTTTATAATGAAAAAGAAAGCCATTTTAAGATAGATGGAATAAGCTTTTAAGATAATATATTTAGTCATATTTTTTTTTCATGACTTGAATTTCCATTGTTCCTGGTTATTTCTTCAGCATTGATGCGAGCCATTCAGAAGTTCTATAGTGGTAATAAAGTAGCTTATCTCTATAAATACAAAGACTAATTAGCTACATATTGCAAGGTGAAGCACTGTGAAACAATGCAGAAAAAAAAAAATCAATATGTTAACATTTTTGTGGTGGAATGACACTGATAATGAGACTGGAATGACAAATTTAATTAAATAATATAAATATTATCTTAGAAGCATAAGCGTAAGTGGAAATATTTATTTTTCTCATTCACCTATGAAAACTGACAACAATGTTAAGCTTGGTCAAATACAACAAGGCATGCACATATCACAAGAAGCTATGAAAATGCCTTTTTTCCCCAAGACATTTAGATGAGTGTTTTTCTAAAGTGGTGGATAAGAAAGCAATTCTCTTATTTGATCTGTGTAGCCACCAATGTTCGGCACAGAACACTGCATGTGATCATTACCTATTTCTTTATACTATTTCAAGAACAAAAAAAACCACAAAGCCATGCTCAGCTCAGTTCCCTTGTGAAACAAAGGCATTAGATGGACTATTAGAGACGTACTCCAGGGAAGGCTGACGCCTCTAGAATGTCAAGGAGGTTCAGAGAAATGATGTTTCCAAACACAAAGCCTTCCTTTTGTGTGATCTGATAGAGGCAAAAATTAAAGATGTGGAAATGTTAATATGAAATTTTGTTTTACATGTTCTGCTTTTGAAATGCATACTTAAAAACATTTTCAGTAAGAAAGAACTTCCTAAAAAGAATTCTGCACTTTTCCAGCTAAAAATTGCAATTTAAATAGTTACAGAAACCTCTATCCTTTTCTATGAAATAAATCAGTAAAATGTGCAGAAATAGCCCCTTCTTATTCACACTATTTTAAAAGCATTAATGTCCTTGAAAATAAATTTTAAACATTTTTTTGTAATTATAAATAGTAGTCAGTTTACAAAATAACACCCTGTTTTAAACCTATCATCCAAAGAAATTTAATCAACCACCAGAACTCTCTAATTAATAGCATCAGCAGACTGAAGGGAATGAGCAGGACATCTTCAGAAAACAGATTAACTAAATGTCACAGAAAAGTAAAAAATGTCCACATTAGACACAAAACTTAGATTTTAAGATGTTTAAAGACCGGCTTCAGACTTTCTGGACTGAGTTAGGTGCTACTGTGGTGCCTAATCCAAGAAAAACAGCTCAAGAAACCTGAAGGTATATAAAGTGATTTCACCACCTTCTTAAGAGCTATGGCAAAGAAGATATTTTAAAAACATTCTGATGTGTTCCTTCACCTTTGCTTCTGGACCTGTGCAGAAGTACTCTTCCCTCAAAATCTAGACCTATATTCACTATACAGAACTAATTCAAACTTAAGTGGAATTTATATTTTAATCAATTGCTTCCTACAGAAACAGCGCTCAGAGCACAAGGCAGCACTAAGACATCTTCTGGCCAGTCTGAATATCCCAGCCATCATGCCACCAACAGTTACAAGTCTTGTCCCTCCTGACTTATTCCTCTTCTAACTCCACGACTGGTGCACTACATGGTGGCCAGTGTCAATCAGACAAGAGAAAAATGTCTCTGAACCACTGACTGGATTGAGTGCAGCACATACTTGTCAAGTGGAGGATGTAAGAAATTTTTATGTTCTCAGGCTATAAAGGGAACTGACTCTCAGTTTCTGACTTCCTAGGCAGGTGCCCAAACCACTAGGTCATTATATAAAAACAGATGCATACTTTAATCTTCTCCTTTTGTCCTCCAGCAGTGTTCTCTTTCTTAGTCTTTTGTAACTGAAATGGGTTTATTGTACTAGACCCAGTGTTACCAGTGTAGAGCCTAGAGTCTCTGAGGGATAAAGTACTAATGTGATTTTCTGCTTTCCAGCTGGATCATGATGAAATTAAAGGGGAATTTGGTCACCTAGTTGCTCAAATCAAAGCATTCATGTATATGTACAAGATGTTAACTTAGGACACCTAACAATATTTCAAGACCACCAGCAAGATATCTAGAAAGCTGTAGGTGTATCTAGAGGTGTATAAAGTTGGTGATAATCTCTCTAAATAATTTCAGTGGTCTACATGTCAACATTATACAAAAGCCTAAGTTGATTTTTAAAATTGTATCTCACTTTTAAGTGTGTTTAAAGCCTAATCTGCAGGGCTTTATTTTTGGGTCAGAAGACACAGACTTTTTTCATGTTGAAAATGAATTATCCTATAACTAATTGTATTCTCATCAGTGGAGTAAGTCTTGAAGAAAGCTGACCCTGACATTCAATAAAAGGATAAATGGCTGTCTCTATCCCAAATGTTTTGTTCACTTCTAATGATGCAAACTCCCAAAAAAGTCAATGGGAGCAAGCAAGCCAAAGCTTTAGAATTCATTCTGTACTTAAATTTAAGGTCGGGGGGAGGGGGGAAAGAAAATTAAAAACAAACAAACAAGCAAACAAAAAACGAATGGACAAAGAAAAAGCCATCACACTAGCATAGCTCTTTCATTAGGTCTTTAATGTGGTCTCAAACTTCCCTGTAAACTCTTAATAAACATTCTCTTATTTCTATTCATACATTTATCTGATGTAAGAGCCATTAGATTATTGCAATAACAAGGGCTAAGTAAATTTCAAGTTGTTGCTTCTCTTTAGATGAAATGTATAAACATATGCATCTTCTTGAAGACTTTGAGCTCAAACTTGAAAGATGTCAGATTTAAACTGTAGTAAAGCATTAAAAAGCTATCTGAAAAATTAATTTCAGTATTATAAGTTTGCATGTTCTGTGTCCATAATAGCGATCTACTGCATAGTAAAGTGTGCATTTTCTAAATTAAAACCATTTATGATTACATACACAAAGGAGCTTGTAATCACACACTGATGCACAAATTTATGCCCTTATGTGATTGAGATTAATAACAATTTAAGAATTAGAAGAAATATCAAAAAGCTCTGTCAGTCATTAGCATAGGAGAGCTATTATCCTTCTTTGGATATCTTCTTATTACTCTAAAATCAGGATACAGATACAGAAGCTGGACTACTGAGGTACCAGCAGTTTCACCGCAGGGCCATACAGCTCTCTGTGGATCTAATATCACCACATTTCCCACGTCTCAACTTCATGGTCATCTTATGCAGTGCAGTCCCATGGATTTTCTTCGTCTTAAATATGTCCACACTTTTTCTGTCTTGGGAGCATATGCGGTATATCACATAAATCACAGTTACAGTAAAAAATACATCTCCTCTGAACATAGCAACAAAATAATAACTCCTGCCAAAATAAAAAGGGTGGAGGGGAATCCCCAAACAGTCCTTTGGTCATTAGCCCTACTTAAGAATGACTAATCAGAAAACCCAGAGGCTTTGAACTATGTCCATTTTACGCACTGAACCAAGCAGGAATGGAAATTCCAGAGTCAAACATTTCACTGAAACTGCCTTGTGCTAAAATTCCCTGTTGAACTCTACCAACATGGCATCATCTGAAGAAAAATGTCAGGACCTAGAAACACAGTTAGCAAAATGCATATTTTCCAAAATAAATTCATGGCTGATAAAGGCTACAAATCACAGCTCTAATGTGCTCACTGAAAGAAGTTCTGTTTTGTGAATTCTCACTACAGTCTGCACCACTCAAATGTCTAGTCATCCATGAAGCAGAAACCCCAGAAACTCACATTAGTGTAGGCTTGTCTCATAGGGTTCTCTGTAGGAAGATTAATATCTAATATTTTCAAATATATCTTGGCAAGAACAGATACATATTAAGATTCCAGCAACATTTTCCGAATGTGGCTCCAGACAGCAGAAAAGCAGAACTCCTGCACACCGTTATGTTAGCAGCTCCACAGATAACATCCACAGTATTGATTACCTTTGAAACAGTCACAATGAATCTTCTGTTTAAGAAGGAGATATTCTTCAGTGAATCCCTGCAATAAGCAATAACAAATACTGCATGTTCTTGGTTTCCTGCTGGAGTGGTAATGGGCAGAAACTCAGAGCATTATTGTTGCCATATGTCTCGACATTCATATTGATTTAATTGGTTGTCATAAAAAATCTGACAAGTCAGTTCATAGCTGGGTATGGGCCAGAGAGTACTGGTGAGTGGACTACATAGATCTCTCAAGAGCCTCTTTGTCTTCTAACAGTGTCATTGAACTGGTGGTCTTGTCCATAATGTAGAAACAATCCATTTTATGGATGGAAATGCAGGCCATTTACTTTTAGATCCAATTTGTCTTACAGAATTGCAGAAAATCTTAGCCTGTATGGAAACTATCTGTATTAAAATATAAATTCCCTGAAACAGAAAATGTTTTCACTGCAGGCAGCAGATGGACTGCGTCACCATTTGTCTCCATATCACCCATCCATAAATCTGTGCTGTATTTAAACTACTTCAGTCTTTCCTTAACATCAAAAGACAACCACATGCAAGAACATCCATATTACATAACAGAATATATAGCACTTGCATGAGAACTGTCATACAAGAAGCTTAATGCACTCTTACATATCTGTGGTTTACTGTAGGCTGGCGTTGCTATCCACATTTTATGGAAAGGAAAGGAAAACAGAGATGCTAGAGAAATGATGTGACTTGGCTATGGTGTGAGGTAAAACCAGGCGTGGAGCGCAGGGTCTCTGCTTTTGGGCTATGTGCTTTACTAACAGAACAGTCCTCTTACGTTTTTCCTGCCACCCTGGCTCTGGAGTGGTGTGAAAATATACACCCTGTTTGGAAGAAGAAAATAAAACTACGGTTACTTTCCCTCTGTATTGAAAAGAAAACAACCAACAGATACTCTTGTGTGCGTGTGTTTGTGTATGTGTGTGTGTGTGTGCATTTTATGGCATGTAGCTCATATCACTTCGGTTCACCCGGGAGGAAGTTAGGTGCCTAGTCTGTGTGAACCACCTAGGCTGCCTCTGTGTTCAGCATCTTCTTTAGCATGTTTTTCCCCTGTAAGATAAACATGTCTGGTGAGAAAGAGTCATCCTTATGCATTCAGAACACGTAGTCATCACCTAAGAGAGGATTTTGAATGATTTTGAAGCAGTCCAATGTACTGACTTAGTATCCTACAGCTTCATGAACACCTTCAGATGTATGAGAACTGCTGTAGGTTCAAGGCAGACTTGTTTTAGTGAAAATGCAACTTTAAAGTTTCGGTAGGTGATATTATATTATATACATTAGTCTATGAAAAGGAGACACACTAAAGGCAAAGTTCAACTTAGATTTTTATTATCAAAGCTTCCTAATGATTGCTACTTTTTCTGAAACTGAACTAAAAATGAACATAACAGTGATGTGACAGTGCTACACTAAACAGTATGCTAGGTTTTTGTTGTTGTTGTTCTTGGTTTTTTTTTTCTCCAGTAAAATATTCACCAGACTGTATCCAACAAGGCTGACTATCCAAAATATTTACTGGTTAGGTTTTTTTTTTTTGCTCAAAGATCTATCAGTGTAGGTAATTTGTAAATTTAGATATTTGTGCCCATAAAATTGTACTATGTAATAAACAGATTTGACAAGCTCATCTGAAAAAACTTCAAATTAAAGTCTTCATTTTCATGCTTTAGTAAAGGGTCAGCTAGTTATGAATGAATTTAAATATATAAATTAGCATCAACCTACTTCTGAGAGATTATTATTGAAAACAGCTTACCACCATGTCAAGAACTGTATAGCAGAGGAACATTTCCATGCAGCAATTAGGCTGATAGCCATTAGCTAAGAACAATGTATCCAAGCCATGAAATTGATTGAATAGATCCTGCACAATAACTGACTCCTATTTCAAAATGCTTAAGTTAACAATCCTCTGTCCAGATATAACATTATCAAATTGAAGAGACCATAGCTGATTTTGGCTACTGTGACATAAACCTTGAGACAAATCCATGCTACTAATAAATTTAGTCAGTTTTCAACACTAAACAAGACATTAAGTGATTTACCCTGAGGAGTGTATTTGATGTGATAGGAAAAGCAAACCAGTCAGACCAAACTCTTTGGTGAGTTACACCTATGCAGTCCTACTTAGTTCTGTTGGTTTATTTCAGATGAAAACTGGTAGAAAGCTGAGTGTTGAACATTTGTATGTTAAAAGCCTGATGCGTTTTAAATTCTTAAGAGCTTACCACGCTCTATCACAAAAATCAATCGGATTAAAGCAACACTAAGCAGTTTATTGAAAACCCTGATTTTTCCTTGTGAAAGACTTATCTGAAGTTCTTTCAGATGGTGCCAACAAATTATTTGGAAAAAAAAAGCTTTTCCATGAATCCAGACGAACTTCAGATCACAGATATTTTATCCAATAACCAAGGTAGTGCATACATCTTTTGCTGGCCTATGTAGAAACAGAAATTTATTTAAATTTGCTAAATATAAAATAAAAGTTTGAGATATTCAAGCAGAAAAAATCTAAGATGCTTTTTCCCCTTGAAGATATGGAATGAAATGCTGGTTTTGGATGCATTAATTCCTAACACCTCCAAAGAAGCAGATAAAGTTATTTACTTCAACCAAACACATGACAGCAATTTTTGGCCTTTCCTCTTCTAACCTTACATTTCTCTAGGTGTTAACCTGATCTCACATGCACTCAAGCATACTTTTCTGCTTTATCGGCTATTAAACTAAACACATGGAGTTGAGAACCTACATGAAACTTTAAGGATTCAAGTTCATTACTAAATAACAATGAAGTGTTCAAAAGCAGCATATAACTGCTTCCTAGTACACCATATGCCTGTGTTTTCCCTTTAAAGTTAGAGCTGGTGAGAATTTTCCTTTTGCAACCCATAAGCTCTTCAACATCTCCAAAGATCTTTGGGGATTTAGGCTCATTTAGCCCACTAGTATCACAAGAAGCTGATTCAAACCTGTCTGCACCTGGTGTTTAGTGCTCAGGGATAGTAAAATAACATGGTCGAAATATTAGCAGGAGCTGGGAGACCTTGCTGGAGAGCATTGGCTACAACATGTGCAAGGCAGTAGATGCCAGTGCTTGCTAACCTCAGGAATAAAGATTAAAGCCAGGTGTTCCCAGCCTCACAAGCTCTCTCAGCTCCTGATGAGTGCCTCTAGCCCCTGTGACGTCCCTCTCTATAACTACTTGAAAGGAGATTGTAGCATGGAGTGTGTTGGTCTCTTCTCCCAAGTAACAAGTGATAGGATGAGAGGAAATGGCCTCAAGTTGTGACGGGGAGGTTTAAATTGGATATGAGGAAAAATTTCTCATATCACCACATTTATTTTCCTGCTTGTATTTTATCCTTTCTACAAATAGAAGCAAGACATGTGAACAGAAAAAGAAAAAAAAAATATCAATCATTATCAATCAGAGTAGCTTTAGAGAGAATAGCAATTAAACTTCAGAACTTCATCTCCTCTCTCTGTTACATTCTCTCTACTTGTCCTTCTCAGCTGCTTTATGCTGACCAGGCTGACAGCATTGCTCATCTGCACTGCTAATTGCATTACTGTTCTGCAAAATTAAATCAGGAACCATGAAACCGTGTTTGGTCAAAACATTGTATGAATATTTAGATTCTTAATGTATTTTGACTTTTGTAGGTTTTACTTCTCTTCCTATATTCTCCTTTACTTTTCTACTTTAAAAAGGCATAAATCATGCCAGCAATCAAATAAAAACCCCCAAAAGTCATATTTTGCATTTTTGAGGCAAATCCAAAAGGACACAATAAATAATTTTGTGGTGTCTGAATTGGTTTCAAGCCAATCATTTTAAAAGGGAAAAAAGTCACTGAAAAATGTCAAGTGCCTTTCCAATTTACCAGGATTCATAATTTGATCTTGACTAATGCTCAACTTAACAATTCCACCAGCATTTGAATTCAGGTCATCAGCATTAAATCTTACAAAAGGACATACTACATCCAGCTCCAAAGTGCATATAGTAATTAATAGCTCATAGCAAGAAACTGTATCACTCTAAGAGAAGAAGATAAGCAGGGTATCATTACTCTATGTCAGAAATAGCCATCCTCATCACTCTTAGTCTTGTACCAAAGCAATCATATTGCTAGCAGCTACACAGATTGGAGAGCTAGGGAAAAGGAAAGTTTTGGAAAGTGTCCCATAGGCAAAAACCACAGTTACTTCCAAAGATTTCACTTTTTTTTCTGCCTAGAGGGGGCTGTGGTGAGCCAGAGCAGGGCAAGGCAGGAGTCTCCATGGGTTTGCTTGCTCACATAACCAGGAGTCCATAGTATGTGGCCCCTGTCCTCCATTTTACAGGTGGCATGAAGTCTGGAAGCCTCACCTCAATAAAGAAAGAGCTACATCTGACTAAAAGTCATGAGCAGGTCACTCTTGCTTTATATAGTATAACTGTTTGGATAATTTAATTTGGAACAATACAGTTACTTGCATGGCACAATGGCCAGTATCTTTAGACTAACACAGAAAGTGCTACAGGCTCTTTAGTTTGCATCAGTGGTTAGTTCTTTATTTCAGCTGGAAGTTGGCACTTCCAACAGTAAAGAGCCCTCTAACTTCACAATGAACCATTGATTCAGTGAGATACAAAGCTGAAGTGCCACCTACCAAATGACCAGAACCACTTCCAGGTACTTCTACACCCTTCCCTCAGGTCCAGCATCCAGGCATTGATCCTGTTTGCTGCTAATTTGGAATAAAATTCAAGAGCCACAAAATACAGCAGTCCAGAGAGGTAGACTTGAAAAAAATAACTTTAGAATTAAGTTAAATAATATAAAATTTGCTTGATTGGTTTTGTTTTTCAAAATTCAAGTAGTTCTTTTAAATATCACAAATATGTATTTTAAATCCCTTCACAGTTAATAAACTATATTTCTGGCACACAAAAATTATTTCTATGTTAACTCTATGTAACTATGTTACAGTGTTGGTCTTCAGGACATCTAACTAAAGGTCTTGTCTACATCAGTCAAATTCAGAAGCAATTAGCAAATGTCTCAAGCATGTTGACAAATGAGTCGGTCATGTGAGTAATGGGCAACACTGGACAAAGAAAACAGGAGTTGTGCTTGTCAGCATGAGGGATTTCACTGCAGGAGAGTTGCTGTGGTTTTCATTATTTCAGTGGTCAATGGATGTTGCTATAGAAACTACATAGTTAGCAAGCCATGTAAGAAAAGAAGTATGATAAAAACAAAACTAGAACAATGAAAGGATAAATATCCGAGGATCTCATATCTGTCCAACAACTTTAATTCATTTATTGGTTTTATCTTTCAATAATATCAGCAATTGATGAGATTCCTAGTAACAACATCATCCATACACATCGCACTTTTAGTTAAGTCACATCATGTATTTTAACACTTAATAGTCTAAATCAGCATCAAACCAAAACCCTTCAATATCAATTAAAAAATGAAATAACACCAATTTATTTTAATATCTAAAAATATTATTTGGCTTCATGACAATATATTAGTCCCCCATAAATAGTAACAAGTAGTTATATCTCTTGTATGATGTACTTGCTTTGTTCAGAGGAAAAATAACATTTTAATATTTAAATTAGCTTTTATATGTGCCAGAAAATACTTGCAAATAATTCTACCTGCCTGAATTTTGCAGGCATTGATGATCACCTGCATAACAGGTTGGCTTCTATTCAGTGCATGTCACACAGCTTATGCTGATTTGAATATTTGCACTTAATGAATGAATCCTGAGACTCTTCTTATTTCCATTAAGTAAACAGCCTGTCTGAGATTTTAAAACAATAAGATTAAAGAGTTTTCAAGATCTTATAATAAAAAGAACAATGTGTATGACAGGTGATCATATATCACTTTGAGTTTATACTGAATCCATGGGCTGTAATCTGTGAATCACTTTGAGTTTATACTGAATCCGTGGGCTGTAATCTGTGAATACCTTTTTTGATGATTTTTTCATAACCACATTTCCCTCTAAGTTAATTTCTGTTGTGTACCCTTTCAGTAACAAAATCATTATTTTTTTTTCCTTTTAGATGTGAATACAGTAAATATATACAGAAAAAGAATCTGAAATTCCTATTATTTCCCTTCCCATTCCTGTGATCAGAGTTGAGTGGCAGGGCCCTGAAATTTTCATTTCAACTGTTGCCTGGCTGGAGAATTTTTTGATAGAGGAGTTCCACAGCATTAATCAACAAAAGAGATGTATTATATAGGCAAAAACAAGAGAATGTGAAAATCGGGTATATCAAGATGTGCCAAGTAATGAAAACCAACACAAACGTTAGTGCCTTCAGACAAAGAAAAGCAATTTGAGGAACATAGCTAAACGACACAACATTTGCCCTCTATTCAATTGCAGCTTGTTCATCTAGCTATCAGAAATAAACCTTTCGCTATCACATTGCTTTCCAGGTCTATAGAGAAAAAAAATGCCAACATATAGAAATGATTGCTTGCATTTCCACTGAAAACCTTTGCAGTTTTAACTCCAAAGTCTCTTGAGAAATGTTGATAAGCTCTCACCACTAGGTCACATTAGAAAAGAGTTTAATAAATAAAGTGTTTAATAAATATTTGCATGGGAGCTGTAGAAAAACATGCAAGGATGATTAAACTGGAAGAGAACATTCAAAAACATTTTTTTCTTTTAATGGAAAAAGCAAAACCCAAGAAATAACAATTTAAATAGGACACTTCTGGTTTGCACTGGTCCATGATTTGGTCAGTTTGGCCATTTTAGCTGGAATATTAAAAGTAATTCCTAGAAAAGACACTGAGTCTTCAAGGGCCTCATTCCCTTATCATCCCAGAGGGCTGAGATTAATGTCTACTATGGGACTGTGCCAGGGACATGGTCTTTCCTTGTTAACGTTGCACCTGGAAAAAAGATAACTGTTGTAAACCTCTTAGCGCACTTTCCTCTTGCCGTGTCTCTCAACCCCGTCACACAATTTGAAAGGATATTAGAACAGACAGAGAGTGCAGAGTTGAAATCAAGCATAAGTCCTTATTCCACGAAAGCTTTGCATATCACAGGGTCTGTATTATGAAATGGTCAACCATTTGCCCTTGAGTCCTCATCCATTACATCCACATAAAAAAGACCATCTCACAGTCGGTATGTAAACTGCTGGATGCTGCCTCAATCTGGCACAAGGGAGGAAGTTCTTTGCCCAGACCCGGCAGCTCAACATACCCCAGGGGACCCCAGCTGAGCCAAGGCAGGCGAAGGACAGACATAAACTCAATCTGTTTCTTTGCAAAAGAAAATATCTGAGGCTGCTATTGGTATGCCTAACCTTTGTATTATGAGTCTCTCTGGTAGAGAGAGCTTAGAGCTATACCAGTGATTGGGGCAGGGCACACTACTGCAGCTGGCAATAAAGCTCACTTGCCAGGACAGAAATTCCTTAGGAAGAGAGTGGATTTGACAGGATTTCTGTAAAAGGAAACTATCTTTACGTGCTTTAAGCACATTTGCTTGGTGTTAAAACTGCCTACACTCTATTAAGTATATTAATTCAGTCAGAAAATAATTTCAATAATTGACTGAAATCTATTGATACAAAATTGTTCTGATGCAAAACCACAAAGCACACTACCACCATCTAGAAAATAAGAAACAATCAGCAACTCTACATTTGTTCATGGAAGATTCTCAGTAATTAATTTTTCTCATCACCTCAGGAAGTTAACTCAATATCTTTTTTATGGATAAGCAACCTAAGGCACAAAGGTCTGGATCCATCCCACTCAGTTCATATCCTTCAGTGAAGAACCTCACCCAGGTTTGCCATGCAGCCGCTAGAGGAATAGGATCATCCTGGGGAGAGTCAGCACACCCCACATCTCAATCAGGTAGGGAGAATCTGGTGAAACAGCATAATCCAGTAGCCCAAAGCCACACACCAGGTTAATGACAAACCTCGGAGCAGAACACCACCCTTAACCATTTTGTTGGTGGTGTCAGACAGCCATGAGGACAAGTGAGTTCTAAGTACAGGGTAGTTGATAGTGAACAGGGAAAAAAATAAACGGAAGCCAATTTTATGTGACAACACTGACTACTTCTGTCCCAGTAAACTTAACCAGCGCTGGAGCCTTCCATATTGTTCAATTGTTATTGTGGTCCTTGGCACAGCCTCAGTCAGTGCCCCATGGATCCAGGCACCGTCCTGGCATATTCAGGAGGGGACACAAATTGTGGTCTGCTCCCAATAGGCTTAACAGAGACTTGTGGAGATTAGTCCTGGCCATGTCCGACCTCCAGATAAAGTTGTAGTTGTTATGTTTGCCACTACATCAAAGACAACATTTCAAGTCACGTTAATGTATTTTCAATTTGCTGTTTTTGAGGGAATGTGTGACATCTGAAAAAAGTTGTGCTAGATTAACCAGCTATCCAATCTCAGAATGTCTTCCTGTAGAAGCTGAATATGTTTTATCTATCCAAAGAAAGCTTAAGAAATGGCCTAACTGTATTGGTAATGTTTCAGACCTCCAATAATTCTGGTGTCATTTCTAAAATCTCTGTAGTTTTACAGTTTACTTTTTGTACGGTGTATTACAGGACTTTAGACAATGCTGCCTGTTGTTTTCACTTCTAACCTCAAGCTGATATTACTTATGCATACCTAGCTGATTTGTTACTGTGCCTCTGGATTCTTTTTCATATCATCAAATTCCAGAACAATGCTCCCTATCTGGTAGGCATAACCTGCTTTGTAGTCCTGCATTAGCAGGACTAACTGGATAAAAAATTATGGACTCATATTCCATCCAAATATACACTTCTATCAGAATCATAAAGGTTTCCCTGCAGCTACATTCCTGAAGAAAAGTGTTAGAGGCAATGCTGAGATTTACAATTTGAGAGCAGGATACTTGCTTTTCTGATTTTTTTTGAGTTAAAAAAAGAAGCTAATGTTAAAATGAGATATTAAATCAAAGTAAACATAGTCAAATAGAGATGAAGTTCATGAAGGCAAACTCTGAGATCTTAGCTTGTTGCACACTCCATGAGAAGGAAGTTTATCGTCAGGCAGTCTTTTCCTCATAGTTTTATTGTCATTTTTTTTTCCTTTTGTATCATCTTCATAATTTTCTAAGCAAAGATTTTACACTTTTTTTCTAGATCACAATACAAAATGGGTATAAATTATTCATGAATATGACCTGTCAGGACCTAACTAGACTTTTTGCCCCTGTTTCAATATAGATTTTCCTTTTGAAAGTAGTGATTGCAGACTATTTTAATTTCTTTCACATGGGCTCCATGATATTTTTTATTAAACTATTTTTAACCAGAATGTAATGTGGTACAGAGCTCTTACACTGTATATGATGTCAATACAGTTAACTTCATCAGCTGGCATCGATTATGTAAACATGTTTTAATTCGTTATTTGACCATGCATGATATGAGCTTTTCCATGGCTTTGATCAGAAGTGTAGCCAGCTTGAATACCTAAAATACACTGTTTATCTTTTTGCACATTGGGACAGCATACCTATGTTTCTTACAAAACAAGAATAGTGACCGAGAAACTCATGAGATAACTTTTAGGTGTGGTGGATGCGAGTTTTCCAGTCATGTTGATTCAAATAATCTTATTATACTAGACTGGGTTTAACGTTCTTGTGAGTTGATGGTACCTTTTGCACTGTATTTGATAGCCGTTCAACCGCCATCTTTTACTGAAACTATATGAACAACTTATTTTGTAAGCATTAGTTCTTAATTACCTGATAGCTTCCCTTGTCTATTATCTGTTGCTGATGACATTTATTGTTAATGAAGCACTCATACATCTATATATGCATGAATACATGTTTCTATGCTTGTCTACATATACATTATACACAACAGTCCTGTGTCTTTTTCTAACTAGGATGACTTTCTAAAACCAGAAAATATTTTGGTTTCTTTTGGAATTGCTACTAATTCCTCCAGAAAACACTTTTCAACAATTCTTAGCTAACAAATTTAATCCAGTCCTACTGCAATGGATATGTAAAGCAAAATACTGAAAATACTTAAGAGAGAGTCACAAGTCTGCAGACCACCAATTTTCAGTGTTTAGCTTGCAACACCTGGGGCTTGAATTTCATCTGGTGATTTACAGTGACTTTAGGAGGAGTAGTAGTTCTGCATTTTTTTCTTATTAAATATTAACACACTCACACATGAGAAACCACAAGGGTAGTCTAATATGTTGTATATTTGTCAAATATTAAACATTCATTGTTTGGATTTGTTAGAAATAGAACCATAGAAGTATGTTTATCTTCTTTCCACTTCTGTTATAGCAAGCGAGGTTCAAAATAGTTCAGAGTAATATTTACATTACTAATGGTTTAGTAACACCATGCTATGTTTCCTAGATGAAAAATAGGATGTTAACAGAATGAACAAATCTTAAAGGGCAAAAATCTCTTCAGCTATCACCCACTCAAACAGTTGTCATTAGAGGAAGCTGCATTAAGAGTAGATGTTAAGTGTCCGTAGGAGCCGCTGCATGAAACCATCAGGCTATTCAGCTCTTTCCAGGGCTCACTGCCTGAAACCTACATGTCAGTCAGACTGAATATCCCCTGTGAAAGGGACATTTGCATGGAGTTCTGACTCCATCAATACCTTACACACTCAGATCTTATTATTTTAACAAGGCTCCTTACTGTTCCAGTCCCAAATGGGCATTAAGGCTGAACACCAGAGTAAACAGTGTGGGCAATGAACTTCATCACCACAAACACCTGATGACTACTTCCACCAGCCCTTTCTTTTCTCTTGCTCTTCCAGACTGCCCATTATTTTGCCCCTCCTGGAAGCAATTAGCTGTCATCAGGCTCTCTCTATCTCAGGCACCCTTTCTGCTAGAGACTAATCCCCGTCAACACAGTCCATTCTTCTGTCTGTTGCCACTCTTTGTTGCTTACACCGTGTGCACAAATTAATTAGGGCTCAATTTAAGGGCTGACTCAGCTGGTTCATAGCACAATGAGTGCACATAAGTGCAGCTGGTTTTCCACATAAGGTTTTTGGCTTCTTTTTTTTTTTTTTTCCTTTTTTTTTTTTTTTTTCTCTTGGTTTGGAAATATACTCTGTGTGTGTGTGTGTGCAAATTAAACATGAGATTTTTGGCAGATGCAATTGGCTAAGGAAGTTGACAACATGGATCTGTTTAGCCCATCTGCCCCTGAGGATCCAACTCAATTTCTCACAGAGCTATAGGGTTAGGACTACTGAGTTTCCAGTGTCAAAGGGTGGCTTCTCTACTTCAGACATGCTGGCATTCTGTTCCTGGGAGGTCGCCTGCCCCCAAAAAACAGAAACATCTGGAATCACATGGGCAGCTTGTCTGCTGGGTTCAGCAACAGGGATCTCTGTAGCTACAGCTCCACCCTGCTGTTAGGGGACCTAGAAGGCACTTAACAATTACTGTCTTTACTATAGGATTACAAGAGCATTTGATATCATATGTATAATACGATCCTTCAGATTTTACACAAAAATATTCTTGGGGTATAGTTCACACTGAAATATATCCTCAGAGAGATAAGCATCATGATGTTTTAATTTAATTTAGTGAATATTCCTGAAATAGAAGGATATTTTACTTAAGTAACCATGTTATGTTTATATCTTGTTACATATGCTGGAATTTTAAAATTCTGAGTCATGATTCGACACCAGGGCAATAAAGTACCTCAAGTGATTGGGAAAAATACATTCTGAACATGCAGATATTATTCCTCACTGTTCTCTTCAACTTGAAGAATTTAGTCTCTGAGCATGAAACTGGAGTGTTTGCTTCTGTTCTCACTGAAGTCAAATGAGAGTGCTGCTGTTAACTTCTGTGGCTGCCTGTAAACTGTTGAGATATATATGTTTTTGAGATTTCAACCAAAATATTGAGACTTTGGGCTCAGTTTCACTAAACTTTAAAGATGACAGCAATACACAAATGCTGCTGTAATTACCTGGTTGTTGGACAAAAGATACTCTCATTGACTTCATGGAGTTTTGCATTCCCAGAGGTCAGCTGAGGTTTTATTTTGTTGATATATGTCATTAATTTACTGTTTAATTGTGTAAATATTGCTGCAAAACAATCAAGTACAGTCTCCAAAATTTTCCACAAGCTGGAGTAATTAGTTTCTATTTTATATCTATATACATCTGCCTGTATATATACATATATATATATACACAGTTTCTTTTTCTTTCCACAAAATTTGTAAACTCATTGGGGTAAGCATTACACCTGAAAGTGTACACACCATTCAACAAGGACATAAGATGAGTTCAGTCTCTTCAGACCACCGCAGTCCAAGTAGTGGTAAAGGTAATTTGATGTTTGGAATCAGAGAACTATTTACATGCTTACAATTAAACAGTTGGTGAAGTGCTTTATTAGACTGGGTTAATGAGCTCCTCTCCAGAAAACATCTTTATTTCAATAAATGAAGTTCTGTACTCATATCTACTGAAGCAAAAGCCTTCAGGTTTTTTCCTATTTTAGACAGGAAGAGAATAAATACATATTATTTAGTCTCTACTATCTTCCTTTTTGTAAAAAAGTAGCTACTGAGTTGTCATCAGTTCAGATGTGAACTACTACCTTGAATGTCGAATACAAATATTGCATAAATAATATATTTGAATCACTCATGGAATAGATATGGAATTATTAGACATACAGTATGTAAACACTAGGGCAAAAGTCTCTGAATTGACCTTTGAAGGAGAGTTATTTAAATCAGTAGAGTGAAAACAAGAGGTAAAAAAGATGCAATGCAGAAGAGAAACCAGATTTATAATTTCCTAAAACAAACATGCAAATATAAATTCAGTTGTGCTAAAATATATATATATATATATATGTGAGCAGAATCTTCCCCAGTCCAGTCCCAACAGTTGTACCTCAAATGTATAGTTGTGCTTCAAATGACATTCCTCGACCAAGAAATGTCCTGTATTTGCAGAGCTTGTCCATTACCACATAATTGTTATGTGCCATAAGAAAACCTTGGCAGTCTGAAGAAAAGACTTTGATGATCCTAAATAAACATTTTTTTGATAGAAAATAATTACATTTACTGTAGACTTTGCTATTAATAGCCACTGATTTTTAGGCCATACCTCATTAAGAGCTTCTGTACCAATGAAACTGCTTTCTAGATTGACAGGTGGCTGATTTAAAAGCAAAAAAAAATCTTATTTTGAAGGTTTTTATCGTGAAAAACCCTCTCAAACGGCCCAGTGCATTGTGATTTCCGTGGTTCTTTTTCTTCTGAGCTGTTCAATTAGTTGGAAATCTCTCTCTGATGGACTGAAGCAGCTTGAGTGAACGCCTGAGCGCACAACCAATTAGGCTCATTTGAAGTTGCAGAATTGCCTTCTTTGGTGTTAAAACCCCATGTCAAACACTGGGTCTAAGATCATTTGTACTACAAAATGAGATTGACAGAGCAGCTGCAACAGGGGGCATGCCTGCTGGACGACTTAATTGTGGAGACTGAAGGGCCATCATGAACTGGCCGTGTGGAGATTGTATCACCACTGCTGCATTACAAATGCTCTTTATTAACAGTGATCTGTAATCAATGAGCTCAGGCTTTTTGCCAGAGCTCCAAAATCAGGTAGGCAGCTCTCCTCCCAAGGAATAGGAGGAGCTACCAGAGCAGAGTGTTGTGCTGAGAAAGGGACCAGGGATGTGCCTTGGCTCCCTGGCAGCTCGTTGGGATTGGGAAGCTGCAGAGACAGAAATAACCATCCAATGACACATAGCTTTCCTCATTTAGTAGAATATGCATTAGCTCGGTTGAACATACAGCAATGTACAGGCAATTGCACTTACATTGGCATGAATGAAATATGGTTACTGCAACAAAGAGAGATTTTATTAGCCAAAGAGGCTCCACCAACTCGCACTGGTCTGAATAAATAGTTTTGATGATGGCACAATGCCTGTAGCTTCATGGTCATCTCATGATACAAATGACCTGAAGTAAATCCAATAGGCTTAGTTTCAGCAAGTTAATGAAAAAAAAAAACCAGTATATTTTAATCTATTGAATATAATACCTTTAGCTTTCACTAATAAGAACAATTGCTTTTGAAAAGAGTAATTGCTTTTCACTGACACTTATAAGCCAACAATTCTGTTTATTCCTTTGTTATTGAAAACAATGTCCTCTTACTGTAACTGTCTGGGTCAGTTTCCTGGAAAGAAATCAATATATCTGCACAAATATTCAAAGATTACTTTCTGATGAAACAGATGTAAAACCAATGTAAAAGTCAACCTTAAAGTTAGCAAAAATCAGCAATAGCAGACTATAATTACCTACCCAATGCCTTTGCTACAAGAATAACTTTAGTGCTTTTATTTTCAAAGGCATTTTACTCTTGCCAACTTCACTCTCTGAAAGAATCCCAGAGAAATAAATAAGAAACTTGAGTGAACAATACAGAAACAGCTCGACTGGTGTGGCAAATCACATGCAGATGAGCTCTAATACAACATAGTGCCTCAAGTTTGTGCTACTCAATTATATGAGCAATTCATATTTAGTTGCACAGTCTAAAATTCTTGCTCCTCCTATGAGACAGAGTGGTAGGATTTACTTTCAATTACAGTTGTGTGTTTTTGTTGTTTTTTTTTTTTAATTTATATCACAAAGTATTATTATCTGTTCAGGTGTCAGGGGTTTTTTTTGTTTGTTTTTTTTTGCTATTACCAGTAATTCCCATGTGTTTATAAAGTCTGTTCAAGTTAAACAGATCCGCATTGTCTCATTCTGCATCAATTGCAACATAAGCAGCTGAAATCAAATTATTTTAGGAAAAACTTCTGAAGTAAATACCCGCACATGTAATTATGTTTTAAATTATCTTTAGGAACTGTCTTTTACCACAATACATACAGGAAACTTAATAACAAACTTGACATTGTTTGGGCTGCAGATTGTCTCACTGCTGCTTCGTGGTCCCTGTATGACTCGATCCATCTGCTCTGTTTCCTTACAATTAGAGAATGAGTTCAGAATTGGGAATTGTATTTTTGTTCTTTGTACAGTGTCTAGCTCAACACCACCATTGCCTGTAACTAGTGCCGCAGGAAGCTACAGTGGAATTGCCGCTACTGTTATAATGATAAGAAAAATCCAAGTATCTCGCTAGCTTAATCCTAGAAACAAATTGTCATAGTATTCTATTGTATATGCTGTGTTTATTTATCTGTTGCAAGATCTGTGAAATGTTTATCCTGTGTCAGCAATTCCTGATAGCAGAATCATGAAAAGTGCAGAAGGTGGATATGCAGGTAAGAAAAAGTTTTAGTACAATCAAGATACTAAAAAAAAAAAGCAAAAAAAAAAGCAGAATCCTTTGTTAAGTAAATGAGGTCATATTCAGTGTATCCATCAGCTACACTTGACCATTCCATTCCATATTTACTAGTATTTTTGCAGTGGTGTGTCTAAACACCGCTAGACCCATTCGTTCCAACAAAAACAAGTGTCTAAACTGATGTGCTACCTTAGTGTAAGAAGATTAATCAATAAATATGTGACTGAAATTAAGTGGCTGGATGTTTGCTCATATTAATGGTGTTGCAACTAAACTAATAGCTCATCCAGAAAATAAAAATATAAATTGCCAGTTCCTTTTTCCCCCTCACTTACAGTTTCTGCATATCCACTTACTATCTTTCCCATCCTTACATAAACTGATTGTTGGGCCACTGAAAACAGAATGAATCGACTCACTGTTACTTTTTCTCTTCCACAATCTCTGATTCTTGTCTTATTCCCTATTTCTTATACAACTTTACTGCCAGCAAAGAACTGAAATTTAACACACTTTGGCTGTGGAAAGGACTGGATGATTCAACCCAGGTACAATTATTCTGCAAATTTGCAAGCTATCAGCAGCCTGTGAAAATTTTCTCCATCTATGCTGGTGAATAGGTCCAGATCACGCTGTCAGCACTGAGAAGAACTCTGTGGTTCCAGATATTAATGTCTGGAGATTTCACAATGCTGGAAGAAGACCACAGCCTCCCTGAAGGTAGGATGTCCTACCTCTTGAAGGTTGATCTAATAATAAAGATTGTTTCCCTTCTGTTTCCCAGTTATTGTGGAAAACCAGAGACAGAGTATGGTAGAAAGCTATGTGTGAGAATATATATATATATATATATATACACATATATATATTCTAAAACCCGTCACTACATTTTGATATTAGGAGCTAGAATTTCGCTAAAAACATACATGGAAACTGTTGTGGTTTTTTTTGTCCTGCTTTGCAGAAGTCACAGCACTTTCCCCTTTTCCCATTCACTGCTGTGAGAGACGGAGCCATGAACTTATCATCATCTCGTTGCTTTGTTTAACACAGAGATGTTCCATGAATACATGGCAGAGCAACAGATTCAGCATGCACATAATTAAAACAGCTTTGAATTCTAAAATAAATGGAATATGACAAAATGAGAGGAACAAACCCAAAAATGCTCACTATCGAGTCTGGAAAGTTAATGTGAGTTCTAATATAATCCATTTTTTATTTAAATGATCTATATGAAGATCCACAAAAGCAAAAATACAGAATACAGAATTAAAAAAAAAAAATCACCATACAGTTCTTAAAGAAAAAATAAAAATAAGTAACTGATAGATTTATTTATAAAAACTTTAAACAATTCACATTGAGTTGTACAGGACTGAATAATCACAATATGTCAATATCCAAAAAGTATAGCAGGGTATCTTCTGTACCCAAAGACTCAATAGCATAATTTCTGACTACCTTCCATAGAAGTGTCAAGACCCAGCTCTTCAACGTTTTTCTTTTAATTGAACTAGATTCTTCTGAAGACACTACTCGATTATATTTTCTTCAAAAATCTACCCTGTAAAGTCAGAAGTTATAATTAAAAAGTTATCCAAGCATTACAGTCAACAAATAACAGGTTCTAAAATAAATCATGCCATTAGAACACACTTTGAAAATATACCACTTACATTCCACCTTCTGAAGACAACAACTGCATCCTCTGTAGTCTAGAGTAAATAGGGAAAAACCTGTCACTGTAAAACACTTTTTAAAAGTACATCTTGCTTCTTTAAATCTGTGCAAATTCTTCAGTGATTATTGTCTTTAAACAATGTCACAGATATAAAAGGAATTAGTGTTGATGCTTCCAAACTTTCATGCTCATTTGCATGCTACAGATTTTTGTACAGAGAGCTCACATTGCTCACATCTGTGGAAATACCACATATTATACTTATTTGGACTTCCATTTAGTGAAGTCGAAGTGTTTTCTGCAAGCCATGATTAAAAACAAACAAACAACAACAACAAAAAAAAAACACACAGAAAAACCCCACAAATGAACGAACGAAACACAACAGAAAGAAAATTAAAAACAGTCTATGAAATGTATTTGCGTTGCTAACCAATAATCTGTGACTTCATACGTGGTTATCAAAAGGAAGTTTCATGAAACCAGGAACTGAAGAACAGAATGCTGTCTGTCACTGGTGTTCCCAAGAAAAATCTTTTAAAGAGGAGTCAAATATTACAAGATAACAAGAGTATAGAGCACCGCACTACTGACAAGCTGGGACTTACAAACATATCTTTGAGGTTTTAAAACATCGCTAATCAGTAAGTCAATACAAGACTTCATAGAAGAGGACTTATTATTTATCTGGTGGCCATGGGTATTTTGTACCTTTCTCTATAGTGGCACTGTTAAGCAAGCTTTAACTAAACAGATTGTATTTAATTCTGTCATGTGGAGAACAGCAATAATTTCTATTATTCAAAGACTAAGAACAAGCTTCAATCTAGTTTTGAAATATTTATTACATTTCTTATCTCTGTCATCTTTTGTTAGCTATCAGTATGTAAGGAACGTCTTAAAAATATTCTGCTTCTGAAGTCATGTATGAAAATTCTAAACATGCAATATAAAAATAATATGATCCTATTTTTAAATTCTGTTCCAAGGATCATTTTTCCCTCCCACCAAACAAAACAGGGAAATAAAGCTGACAGATTCAAATATCAATTGTAGCAATATACCCAGATATTGATTTGTCTTCTGTAAGCTAAGATTCCTCATTTTAACAGCCCAAGTAACCCTAGTCTCCTTTGTAGTCAATAGAAGAAATCACCTAACTTCAGAAAATAATTCATGTTGCCTGTCTTAATACAACCAGTTCAAGATGAAATTAATTGCTTGTTTCTCTCACCAGCTACACATGGTGCCTGGTGAGACTAACCTGAATTTAAACAACTAGTTTTTAACACTTAGATTAGGAAAGAGGAATTTTCTCCCAATCTGTAAAACTGCTTAATTAACAAGCCAGGAAATCAGCTACTATAGCAGCACGGGACAATACCCAGGCTGCCATGGTGACTCCAAAAGTTTTTACCATTTTAGTTTTGCTCCAGTCATTCTAAGTCATTAACTTCTCCTTGATTTTCAGTTATTAATTTCTTCTCTGACTTATTACACTTTTCCACATGTAAGGAAATGCTGAACTGCTTTTCTGAATCACATTTAACATTAGCAACAACTATTGTATCTTTTTGTGACCAAGCAGGCTTTAAAACTTTAAAAAAAATCCTTTCTCATTTATGGTTTAGCAACCCTTTTTTCAGTAGCCAACCTGCTCTTCATATAAAAAAAAATATATATAAAATGAAGAATGTAAACTAGGAATAAACATCTTGAAAGCAGTAGAATCTCAACAAAGAAAATATGCAGAATCTGAACAGACTACAGATAACCTTCAAAGTAGCATTGTCTGAGCCTGTTTTGTTCATTTTACAGTTCTATTATCAAGCCTATTTATATATATATTTGCAATGATAAAAGAGCCAAAAATAATACGAAGTCATACTGTGTCTTTGTGATAGAGCATGAAAGAACAGTAAGAGTACGTATATTTTATGGCTGGTATCTAAATTAGGCTGTTTTCAGCTTTGGTCTGGTTACTTGCAAATGACTATCCGTTCTACCTAAACATGAAAATGATTTAGTATTGTTCTTAAGTGAAAACTAATCAGCTGCCAAAGATTTTGTTGCTTACATTTAGATAAAAATAGAACATTTCCTCCAAGAAGAAAAATATCTAACTCAAGAATAATTCAGTTTATTGCTCCTATCAGGTTCTATACTTGCTTTTTGGTCATTTAATCTGTAAAAAAATCAGGTTTATTTTTTTTACCCAAGTGGAAGCCTGATCTGTGCATATTATGTATCACTCACCTATGTTTTTGTCACATATGAGAATCAAAGACTCTATGATATTACTAATATATGCGCTGGTCTTCTGTTTCTTACCCAAACTTCTAGTCATGCGTAAATACTCTGTGTCAAATTCCAAATGCTTCTGAAGAGATTCTTCAATGTCATTACACAAAATATCATAGTATATAATGGGCTAATATAGTAGCAGATAAACTTCTGCTACAGTTTGGGAGCATTCGAACAATTATAACTCTACAGTGCCAATGAGTCTTATCTCATTTCTATCATCAATGCATATTTCCAGAGATTGTTCTTCACCACAGACTTAGATGATAATGCATTTAATGACTCAAAAAATGACCTGCATGCTTACAAGGCACTTCTCCAGAGGCCTTTTCCTGATAAATATATTGGAAAAATTAGCTGCCAGGAAATGCATCTGGGTCTTTGCAGATGCTGAATCTGTAGACTTCTGAACTTATCCTGCAGAAATATCAGCTATGTTTTGTTTGTTTGATTGCTTGTTTGTTTGTTGTAATGTGACTAATAATTCTATTTTTCATATGTTCTTGATCAATTTTTAATGTCTTATACTTCTTCCTCCTGCTTTGTTCTTTTTTTTTTTTCCCATCAACTTAATTCACACTACATTCTTTTCATTTCTGCTGCTTTTTTTCCCTATATTTTCAATATCCCTTTTCCTTTCGAATTTTGCTCACCACACTGAGTGTATTCGTCCCAGCTAACTACAGCCATAGAAATGCTAGGTATTTAATCCAAGACAGATATCTCAACTCCCTTTATAGTCAACAGAATAGGTATATTGACTAAAGTTATTTATACTGTGTACTTTATACATGAAACTCAGAGTCATGCAAGGCCTCTTAGCAACCTCCACAGATGGAGACTGGATAACTAGTTTAGACTGGAAGCTAAACTTCAGGATTGTTCTAGTCTGGCAGCATAAGTTCCAACTCTTATAACTATCTTATCATCTTCTTCTGCCCTAAACTTTAAAATTATTATTTTCATTTCACTAACCCTAGCTATTGGTACAGGCCCACTCAAACATCCCTTTGTCTTCTGCTCCTTGTGCAACTTTAAAAGAAAAAACAGTGACTAAGCATCTCAAACCTTATTACCGTTGCCTTCCATTATCCTTTTTTGCTTTTGCCCTTCCACAAGCATGTTCTTAGTGTGTGAGTTTAGACTGTAAATTCTGCAAGTATAATATATAGGGATTGTATGTTTCTTCTTCTATAGGTCAGGTAGTACATTTTAGATACTCTCTCTTTTTAAGAGGCATCCTCCCATGTGTTGATGGGATGGAGTGTAGATTTGTGACACAGATTTTCACCTAAAACAGAAGATGGCCAGCTTTTCCTGTGATGGCTGAGGAACAATCCATGGGTACCTTGCCAGGTTCTGTAAATGTTCATTCTGATGGAGGAAATATGGGATAACCTTCTAAGGGAATGCTAAGGACATTTCTTCTACCTGTGATCCTTTCACAGTTTAGGGGTTTTGTTTGTTTGTTTCTTTTTCTCAAAAGAAAAAGGAATTAATTTGATCAAACATGCAGTGTTTAATTGGGAAAAAGCAAGGAAAAAAATCTTCATTATAGCTTTATCTTACGCCTTTATAATATATTTCCTACACAGATGATTTGTAAGTTAAATTCATTTTAGTCAACTACAAAGTGATCAGTAATTATAAACAATGTTTTTTTTAGAAGCAACATAAATATTTCTGACAAATCATACAGCTTTTCTAACCAATTTTAATCTGACACACAAACCTGCTTATTTTTTACATCACTTAAAATATAACCTAAATACTTCCAAGAACCTTATAACTGCTTTTTCCAGGATGAAATAGAAAAATAGTCATTCATATTAAGCACCCTTAATTCAGTATTTCTCAGACACTTCAAAACATTGAGGTTCCAAGAGCACAGTGAGATAAGTGTATCACTTCACTCACTATTAAACACTGCAGAAAGGGCTGTTAAACATCACAGAATCACACATTCAACAATCCATTTTCAAGTAGATCTTCTTCCCTCACCTGAATCAGAGAAAGAATCCAAAACTAGGTTGAGAAGTTCAAGAATCATTTCCTATGCAGAGGCTAAAGAAAGGAGAAGCAGAACATGCTGCCTGGGAGAGGTGAGGGAGGACAGCAGATAAGCAGAAAACCCTCATTCAAAGTATCCGGGACACCCTAACTTAAAGCCTTGCAGCTGTGAAAAGTCTTGTGAGGTTTTACCGACATTAAGAGCTTTAGTCTCAGTTTTGAAGGAGACATTTCCTATGTTTTCTGTCCTGAATTATACTGTCACAGCTGCTTTGACAATTCCTCAATATTTTTTTTTCTAAAAATAAAATCATGACAAAAGAGATCTTGTTCATTATGTTTGAAGTACTTTCTATGAGTGTTCCTCCAACCAGGCAAAAGTTATTTCAGAATTTTACATCATCTTGCAATGCAAGTTTTAAAAAGTATGAAAGCACCCCTCCTGACTTTTCTATATCACTCCACTTCCTCAAAAAAAAAATGAAACCAGATGGCATTTTGGTTTATTTATTATTAGGAGGAGTGGGAAGAATCTAATGTTGTATACATCCCCAGTCCATTATTTCTGTGCCAGCTTGAGTTTTATAATTTAATTCAATTCCAGTAGGGCAGAGCACAGCAATACATTTCATAAAACAGTAAACTATGCAAACATGGCATCAAAGTTATAATGCAGTATTCATGTGCATGCTGAGCTGTCACTTTTATAACACAGCATTTTCACCAGAGGGACACTTAATCAAAAACAGATCCTTTGTATCTGGTATCAAACTAGTACCAACAATTAATTCATTCTAATGCCATTTTTCTATCAGGAGCTAGTCTTTAATTGTGTTGAAAAATGCAACATGCACATTTGATTTGAATTAAAGAAACCATACTAAGGCTCAGTAAGAAGCAAAAAGTGGATAACCATTTTTTAACAGGGAAGAAAAAAAAAAACTTGTACAAACTACAGGAGACCATTGTTTTTTTGAAGAGAATGGTGTTGTCAACATTGTACGGTACAAAAGATGGACAAGTGTAAAAGTGATCTCTTAACATTGTTGTCTGTAAGTTATTTATTATAATACTAACAGGATCCTTACCTAATACAATACACTGCCCCTACTCTGACTCAGATACACAGGAGATTAGACCCAGTAGAAAACACAAAGGCTAGCAATGTCGGGTTTGAGTGTTTTCTCTTAAATTCCCTTCTGCCTGTTTAAAGAGAAATAGTGCTTTAGAAAGCATTTGAATGAGTATAAGGTGATGGGTTTGTAAATAAAGCTGGTAAAAATTATCCATGCACTGCAGGAAATGTGGGAAAATACACACAAAATATATATGGCTGCTACTGGTGACAAGATTGGGATGAGTTAAGGTAGGGACTGGATGTTTTTAGACAAGAAGACAAGTTTCAGTGGCCTCAGTAAGGTTTTTGACAAGAGATTTCTATGAACATCTGCCAACGCATATAATTCAGGATTCCATGAGCAGATTTCCCAAATATGAGCCAGAGCTTTTTACCTGAGAAAGACTCTCTCCTACTGTGGATGCCTCTTGCCTCAGTGCCCTACATCACATCCCTGGAGCAAGGCACAGAAACAAATGTTGGTCCCAGACTCGGGGAACTGTTCTTCCAGAACCTGAACATGGGCAGACATATTCCATCTCACCTGCCTTTTATTTAATTATGAAAGTTCTTAAGACATTTTAAATTGGCTTGATTGTGCCTCCTTTGCCTGTACATAGCTCTTGTTTGAGTCAAAGGAAGACTAACAATGAAGCCGGCCCCATCAGCTTTTCCCACAATCAATGACATGGTCATTCTTTACCAGTCTGTGGCATGGTGTGTCTTCTCTCTCTTAATCTCTTCCGTGAACTGCTATTTTCTTCTACAGTATCCTGTTTAAGATTTATTTGCTTTATGACTTGTTATTGTTACAGTTTCTCAAATATGTTGCCATTGTGTTCCTACTTTGAACTAATTGGAAAATGACAAGTTATCTTTTTCTGTCAAGAAGCAGAATAGGTTCATGGGTCAAATGTTTTTGCTACATCTTACCTCTGAAATAATTTTCTCAGCTGAGAAACCTGTGCTTTTGACAAACATCACAAAGAATGTCAGGCTGAGAGTCAGGCTACACAGTCTGTGTATCGCTGTTTGTATTACACGGCCCTCGTTTTATAAGCGACTTGTTCTTTATCTCAAAGGTGGAAGTACTGCAATCAGGGTAAAAACTGCAATGCTAATTTAGCGAGAGGAACAAAGACAGATAAATGAAGGCAGAATTTAAGTACCTATGTCAAAAAGTATGGTCTGAATCTGCCTGCCCTTTTCTGCCATCTCATCTAGGCCCCAAGTTGCCTGGCATCTGGGTTTTTGGCAAGAAAGTTACATTGCTAAATAACAAACTTTCCAGTTTTGCTGACCTTGGTGTAAACCTGCTTACATGCCAATAAACCTGACCTTGCATTTTTGTTTCCAAGGTCTGTTCTGAGCATGCCCAAAATAAAAAGGATTGAGTTCAGTGGGAAGTGTAAGAGCTATGGTGTTACCACACTCTTTATTTTAGTCAGAAGTCCTTTAAATACTACAGATCTGAGTGAAGCCTGTTAACAGGAATTATCAGACTGCCCTCACACCGGGCCAAACTAACAGTTCCTTTTGGCTATTATGAGTGTCCAGTTGGTCAAGGCTATAAAGAAAATATATCCACCTCAAGGGTGTAAATTTTGCTCCAGCATTTGAAGTGGGATCTGTTTATAAATATGAACATTACCAAATGTATAAATTTACATTGGTGTAAATAAAATATTATTTTCTTTAAGCAAGAAAATAAATTAGTCATTTTCTAATACTGACCTCAAGACTTCTAAGTGGACATCTCAGTTTTATTATTATCTATTTTATTCAACAAGACATTAAACAGTGGCAGTCAAACTCCTTTCACTGATTATAAAGGGAGCCTGGGGTGCATGTGTCCAATCTGTTGTGAAGATAGACAAGATGAACCTCTTAATTTCTGATACTCAGGAATAGCACTACTAATAGCTGTCGTGTGCAATTTCTGGTTATTAATCAGAACTCATTAGAAAAAGAATATTTTTCTGCCCTAAAGAAGAAAATAAGAGATACATCATTCTTTTGATACAACATTCTTTTGATCACAAACCTTTTTGACAACTCAGCTTCAAATAAGTTTTGTAGGTTACAAATGAAGAAGATACATAAGGCAAATAGTTTGGGGGTTGTTTTTGTTGTTTGTTTCTTTCTTTGTTTCTTTGTTTTTAATAGACATGGTTTACTTCAGCAGTTCTTTTGATTTAGTTTTTTTTCATTTTCATATAGTTTCATTTTCAGTTTGCCCATAGCAGTTTATTTGTGCCGATGGTAAGTTCTGATCAATGCATTTGGACAGAAAGACATCTCAGAATAACATTTCCAAATCTACTATAGGTTGAATAGTCAATTAAAACATTTAATTGTAAACACTAGTGGCTAACCATCTTGGAAAGAGCTCTGCAGAGGACCTCGAGATCTAATTCTGGGCTCCTTGGTGCAAGACAGTCATGAACTTACTGGAGGGCAAAAAAGATGATGAAAGGATGGAGCATCTGTCATATGAGAAAAGGCTGAGAGAGATGGGGTTGTTCAGCCCCATAGAAAGCTCATGGGAATCTGACCAATGTGTGCAAATACCTGATTGGGATCAGAGGATGAGAAACACAGAGACATACTCTTTCCCAGAGAAAGGAGAAGAGTCAATGGGCATGAACAAAAATTCCATCTAAGCATGTGAAAAAGCTTTTCTACAGTGAAGGTGACCAAGCACTGGCACAGGTTAACCGCAGAGGTTAATATCTCCATCCTTGGAGATATTCAAATGCCATTTTGACATAACTCTGGGCAACCTGGTATAATTGTCCCTACTTTGAGCAGGGTCTCGGACTAGAGATCTCCAGAGATCTCCAGAGACTCCTCCCAACCTCAGCCCTTCTGTGATTCTACGATTCTGCAATTTATTTCTTCCATGAAAAAGAAACATTTTTATAAGAGCCAAAATTTTCAGTAAAAATTATACGAAAAATAGGCAACTTCACATGAAAGTTCAGCCAGAAATTTCCAGTGCCTGGTTTTCAAGAAGACGTCTAAAACTAATCTATTTTTGTTATTCAGAGAACTTAATAAAACAAGGTTGAATTTATTATAAGGCAAGGCAGAGTAGATTTACTGTCTGTGTAGGCAAACATGCACAAAAGAGCATAAGCAAGTAATTATGTAATGCTCTGATTTGACATGCAAGTAAGTATAAACTAGTACTGACTTGAGCCTCCTAATCATGTTCACACCAATTCAAATGAAAATGTGTGTTTTCTATTACAACGATTTTACCACTGATTTAATGGAATTTCTCTCCAGCTAAGAGTGATTATTAGTCACAGAAGTGTGGTAATGCTGTGACCCTTTCAAACTTTTGCTATGAGACGGTTGTTATTGCATTTCCAATGTCCAAACAGTTTCAGTTGGATTCACATAATTTGACAATTTTCTTGCAGCAGAATGTCCATATGCAACTTAGAGTTTCCTTACGATGTTCATTTTCAGAAATAAAACAGATAGCACCTAGGCTATCAATTAGAGTAAGCAGTTACTATTTTAGAAATATTCATGTTCACAGATATGTCAGAATCATTTGCAATAATATTCAACAATACAACAATACAAAACAAAGTTAAATCATTTAAAGGCTGACATTGTCTATCATTCATCCAACTGTAACACTGAGGTTATATTTTTTCAACAGATGATACTGTATAAATGTTTCTTGACTTCCTATTCTCTTATATATAACTAGTCTTGTTGTTTCAGGTTGTTTTATACCTTATGCTTTTTACATAGGTAAAGCTCTAGGGAAAACTCATGCTTGGATGCCCATATATGATCTCTACTGTTATGTATCTTTATCAATATCAATGATAAAGGTCAGGTGCAAACACATAATATGTATTCTACTATTATATCTGAAATAAAGTGGGAGAGTTTATTGAGAAGTAAGCTAATAAATTTGCCTGAATTATCTTCCTTATATTCACAAAGAAATATTGCTTGTAGAAGGAACAAAATGTGTTCTGAAGGATGGCAATATATAGTCCTAACTGACCTTCCTATTCCTACTGCTTGAAAACATACTATTGCACATATTTAGATGTGTATGTCTAAAAAAATTCTGCAGATACTATTTCATTCACAAGACTTTACTTTACTGTAATTTTCTTCATCTTCCTCCTTTTTCAGACTCATCCTAACCATAATATTTTAATTAAAATAGTATTAATAATATAATAACATTATGTAATATAAGATAATAGTAATAAATAATATTAATGAATTCTAAGGAGAGGTGAACAGAGAGAAATGTGCATTAAATACACATTTTTCGTTAGGTGAGCATTCACTGATGACTGAAACTAGTGGCAACGAGTTGTATAGGGTTCGATACAGTGGTCTACAAGTTATTTTGTTACTTTGGACATGCTGGAGACCAAATACCAGTAGTGAAGAAACGGAAGTAAAAAATGTGCCACCACATATCCCTGTGTTCCCAGTGAGAAAAGGTTTCTCCACATTTCTGTGGACTTATGTTGTTAGCAAAGTTTGCATGGGCAGCTTTGCCACATTCAGTACAATGATGATGAAATGTGGAGGCAGACTTGGACTCTGAAGTGAGATAAGTTCATTAATATTGTATGTCCAGCAGTAGCTGCTCTGGCACTTCAGCTTTTTTATTACTTAGCAAATAATAATATTTTAATTCCTTGGACATGATGAAGATTTTTTTTTTATTTTATTTTTTTATTATTTTTTTTTTTTTTGAGGGGGGGATGTGTTTGGGAGTGGGGCGCTGGTACAAAGACATGTTTACGGAGGTTGGTCAACTACCAGTTCAAGAGAAATACTGAATGTGAGAAGCACTTCAGACATGCATTAGATAGATAGATAGCTTGAAATCTCCTTTCCTCACTGTAGGATATTCAAGGAACTTGGTCAACCTCCAATTCAAGATATTTATTTGACTTGCTGCAAGCTGCAAAGGGATATAAAATACCCCATAGCATTTGGGAATATAGAATTAAAACAACCAAGCCTGAAGGAAAAATACAGTCATGAATAGCAGCAGTCAGGAGCCATCCATCACTGATGCAGAACCCCAGAATCCTGACAGCCTGAATGGATTTGGCTTGATATTTGTAGTCAGACCTTGCTCCTGAAGGCAGTGAAGCAGTTCTCTGTGATGCTACAGTTGTGATAACAGACCAAATGACTTCATCTTCCAGAGATGAGAGTCTAACAGACTTGCCAAGTCCTGTAAATACCCCTAAAATGTGTTTATTTAAACTACGAAGAGGGTCTAAAAAATACTTAGACAAATATATGCAGGACTATGCTTCCCAAATTTTGCATACTTTATCATAAGGGTTCCCATAATCGTTGTTTCAGTTCTACACTGAGGCATTTGAGAGCAGACTGCCAAAGGACTGCAAATGTCCTGGCTATTACCCACATGACTTCGGAAGAATAGTTGGTGTTAGTCTTCAGTTTTCCCATTCATTTTTTGTGTCCATTGTCTTCACCAAACTGTATTTTCTGAGTCACAACACATATAATGTCTAGAAAGCCTTTTAAGCCTTAAGACATGTTGGTTTGCAGATTTTATTAACTTGGTTCTAGATTAAATTTTATATGTTATAATAAAAGACACATGTCTAGTTGTAGGTTCACCAAACCATATTTTCCCTCTTTCAGTATCCTGACATGGTCTAAGAGACTCAGGAGAACGTCCTGGCCTTTGCTCCCAGTGCTTTTCCTCTTGCTGAGAGGGAGAGCCAGAGATGCAGCATCTCTCCCTCAGTTTCCCTGGGAAGGGGCCACAAGGTGAACCACCACTTTCTTCTTCTAGCAGAACATCCAAGGAACCGGGAGGGCACTCTACACCACTGAATGCACCTGCTCCACTGTCTGGACATCCAGCCACTCTTCTACTGAAAATATCTTTGGCTTAAGGGGAAGCACTCAGTATGAGACTGAACTCAGTCCAAGTGTTATAGGACTTGCTCTATGTAATGTTTAATTTTCTCTCTGTGGTCAGACACAGTCAAGATATTTCATGGTATCTGCATAATAACTTTCCATGGTTTCTCTATAGATATTTTCTGCTTTAAAATCTTAGCTGAATTATGTAGTTGTAAGTTTTGTAACTCAAAAGGGTCTGACATGTAGGTGAATAAGGAGGCTAATCATTTTGCTGTAAAGAAGAAAAATATGTCTATTTTATCATGCTTAGTAGAGTGCAATAGATATCCTAGATGATAATGACTCACAATCATAGAGTAGTTAAACAAGGGCTGGTCAGTTTAAATGAATTAAAACCCTTTTAATTCCTCTGAGGCCTCTCAATTTCTGTTCAGATTTAAACTGTAGTCACAACCTCCTGTTAAGTAATACTCATGCTGTGGATTTTCCATCCTATTCATCACAAATTCCTGCAGTAGTGGGAATGGGGGGTGGGGGGAGAAAGGACTTCAACTCAGTTATAAATTGCTGAGAAATGACTGACAAATACCAATGCAGACCTTTGCACAGCGTTGTGCTGGAGATGGCACATTGCCAAGCAGGCTGCAGATATACATGGTGTTATATCTGAGCAATTTTAGGGAAATTATATCTTTGTTCTAAAGTAAGGGAGGCAATTAAAATGGAGCTTTTGCAGTTTCAGTTTTAAGACCATGGAAAAACTGTTTGAATCGCCTTTTCCTGATTTATTTCATACGCAAATAAGGGAAAGGAAAAAAAAAATAAAAAAGAAAATTAAGTATCATACACTGTGAAAAATAAAAAAGGTAATGAAATTTATTTACTTTTTTCTAAATGTGTTGTGCATTTAGTGTTCCTTCTCCAGTCTTTGGTCATATTTTGGAATTTTTGTCTGTAATACATTTGAATTCCAGAGTGCTTTATATTTCTCAAGGAAGCATTCTTGCTTGAAGAAAAAAAAAGTGATTACCAAACCACTTACATCTAAGTCATGATATATGTTGTATTTTTATTTAATAAGGTCTCTGTAAATTCACTCATTTATCTGATTTATGTACACAGCTGTCTGATCACAGTTTGGTACTTACTATCTAGCTACAACTATGCAACATGAAACTTAAATTCTAATTCTTCAAGCCTGTGTCATTTTTTTAATAGTTACAAGAGGAGAGGATGATAATACTTTAACATAGACACTAATTTATGCAGTCAATGTGTGTACTTTGTGTTGATTTGCTTAGTTGGCTACAGTAATATACAAAATCTCAATTCAGAAGGGAAGAATTAAAAAAAAATTCAAGAAGAATTTAGCTCTTCACATTGCTCTCCTAAGATACATATGTAATGTTATGGCTCGTAGGATATGCATCCCACATTTATACACTGTCAAAAGGGATATTCCTATTACACTTCCATCAAAATTTAAATCATACTTTTTCCTGTGAATCAGTGTAAATATTTTCAAAATCACTAAAACAGTGATCAATTTTTTGGAAGACAAATGCCATTTATTCCAATCAGTTTTATTTATGCTGATAGTAGAAAAATGAATGAATGAGTGAGTGAATGAGTGAGTGAATGAATGAATGAATGAATGAAAAAGAATATAGAACTATTTTCAGGGTTCCAAAAAAATACAGAAAGGAAGCATTCAAGTCACAATCCCTTTCATCTCTTGCAGTGTACTGATCACAGACAGAAGGGAAAAATGTGGAACATATTCCAGATTTCCTCCTTGACTCTGTTGTTTCAGTGCCAAGAGGAAAATAAGTAATATATTATGTAAAATATTAAACATTATGAGCCAAATATTCTTTAGGGGGGCTGAAGGAAAGACAGCCAAAATAAAATGCTTTTCAATAGCAGTAATGATATTAACTTCCTTTCCAAAACACTTTGGAACACATAGCTAGAAAGTTACAATTATCTTTAATAATTATATATATATATATATATATAAAGCACCACTCAGCATTCTTACAAAACTGACTAAACTGACTATTCAGCATAAATTACAAACATAGAGGAAGCCAATTTCAGTCAAATTTCAAAAGGATTAAACACACTGAGTTTCAGAGATGATGAATGTGAAGTGTTAATTACTAACCAGATTGCTTAGTGTTCCTCCTCTTCATATCACAAATATGGCTATTGGAGTTACACAAGCACATGCTGTCACTGGAGTTCAGAATAAGCCAAGCATAGGGACCCTGGTGGTACCTTTAGTTATGCCAATGTCATCTCATTAGTTTTCCTTGTCCCTGTGAACAGACTTTCGACAAGGATAGAAAACTATCACTGGGATGAAAATGTCTTGGATTTTAAGAGTGAACAACAAATATAAGAACTGAAAGATAAGAAGTCAACAGGCAAAGCAAACCACAACTTAATATCAGTTTTATTTATACAGTTGGTTAAGGTGATTCTTTTTTTTATCTCTTAAAAATCGAATTCAAAATAGACATTATAAGCCCATTTTACTTAATGCCAGGAAAACTACAGGTTCAAGAAAAGAGAGAAAAAGGAGTATGAGGGTAATTATTTTCCTTTTAATTTAATATTTTCCTTTTGGAAGTGAACAATCCAGAACTGCAGTTCTGCCTGCCTGTCATTCCTGGTTGACTACTTGTGACATCCAGCAGAGATCATCAGAAAGGAATTTGGATTAATGGAGGTTAGCAGATTTGCAGATTTATTTGTGGAAAAAAACCCTGTATGGCCAACATCATGATATCAGCCACAGAGATGATCAAAAGCAGAAGCGGATAAACTGTTCTTCAATATTAGGAAGACTGGTGAACAGATACATTAAAACCCAACATTGGGTAAGTGGTTTTGAAGACGGATGCATAAAGGTTGGACTGCATACAATGGAAACCGCTAGAGAGTTTCTAAGACAAGTATGGTCTCCTCAGTGGAAGGGACAAGAAAAATCACTTTACATATTAAGGTGTACATGGATTATTTGGGTATGAGAGGAAGAGTGGCAGAAGAAAAGATTGACATCTCTGCAGGACAGGTCAGAAGAAGGCACTGCTCATGACATTAAAATCCAACCTCCAACAACAATCAAGAGAAAGTGACTTTGTCATTTCCTTGAATATCCAGACAGATCCTTTTTTGTTTATTCCTTTTAGTCATGAACAGATGTGCAGATGCATCAGACTGTAAAACTGAGGTGTGGTTGAAACCATACATACTGTTCAACACATTCATATCACACAGATCTGCTAAAGAGTTTAATATAATGTGGAAGGAGTCAAATTTTTAATACACATTATCATGAATCATGCTTGATCTTGGCAAGAAAAGTCCACTCTTTCTAAGGACTATCGAATTCTTTGGATATTTTGACTGTGTATATTCTATTGAAATCGACAAGTTTGAAAAGTGAGAGCAGTGTCACTGCAGTCATTACACAGCAGAGCCGGATATGATGCATGTTGGCAACATGAGAGCTCCCCATGTGTCCCTGCCAATGTCTCTTAGGCTGAGCAGAGCAGAACAAGCTGTAAGAAGATTCTGTGAAGTGGAAAAGCTCTCGGCCTTCAAGATCAAGTCAGCAAATGTATTGTTGCTTGTTGATGAACAATGAGCTTCGTTTTTGAGTCAGATCTCTTGAAACCGAAGCCTATGCAACACAACATATTTATTCACCCAAGCTAACCCAGAAAGCACAGCCTTAAAGATTTATTTCACTTTATGTTTAATTTACATTCAAAAAATATATCACAGTCAGTTGCTACTTGTCTTTTCATCAGTGGAGGGACCTAAACCAGCAGAATTTTATGCATAAGTTAGTTTTATTTATACTCGTTTGGGAAAAGAGGCTGATATATCTTAACAATTTGTCAAGTGAACAATTTCTACTCAGGCTAATAAATATTTCTGAAGAAGCAACCTGATCATCCCTGTGGTCTATTGACTACTTCTAAGAGATGTGAGAAAAGAAACTAAAAAAAAGACTGACTAGCCACAGTCAGGTTCATTATTCACATTGGGGGAAAGAAAAAAAAAAAAGTGAATCCAGACATATCATTTTGTCAAGGTGTCTCCAGATGAAAAATGTTTGAAAACCACTGTTCTGTAGTAATTTACAGCCACATTTCTGGTTGCATTCTTTCCAGAAAAAATTATAAAATCTTGCACGTTTAACAGTGGGGAACTGAAAAGGCAATCATTCCATGGAAGTCTCATTCTCTATTTTTTTAATTTCTAAAAATGGCATTTTAATTCAGCATATTAAAAATGTATACATTTGAAAACAAATACTTGGACAATGAAATAGGAGACAGTACTTTTAAATTTATTTCTTTTTTTTTTTTCTTTAAATGTAGCTTTTTAAGTGGTATTTAAAAAAAAAAACAGATTCTTTCATTAATACAATATTTTTGTACAAGTTATTAAATATGACAGGGTTTAAGCAGGTTTAAATGCACTCACAGAAAGACTCCTTTCTTCTCAGTTGTATAGTAGCTGGGCAGATAAGTAGTTAGATAGATAGATAGATAGATAGATAGATAGATAGATAGTAAGATAGATGCATTCTGCTTGTCAGTGAGTAGGGCTTTTTCCAAAGAACTGCAAAAAATATCTTGAGGTGTAAGACATTGTGTTTTAACAAAGGAAGGACAATCAGGAGGTATAAACATTATAAACTAGCAAAGCAGGATATCATTACTCATTTCCTCCAGAGTGCATACAGCATACATATGTAATCCTAACTTGTTCATGTTTAGGGTTTGAGGTTCTAACCTCTGCTTTTAACTTCACAAATGTTGTCTAGTTGCATCACAGCATGTTTGCTAATATGCCAGTTCATCTTAGTTTCATAAGAAAAGCAGCATAATTTCATATACAGTGTCTTAGGATCCTCCACAACCCAACCAAATTTTGATGGGCTGGGAAGAAATTATTTTCTCTCTGTTGTGCCACTTGTTCATTTGAACCATAATTACATTCTAAAAAATCTAAAATGCCCATACAAATAAAAAAATAAAAAGTGTCTACAATACTTTTTGATCCAACTACATTAAACCAAACACAGCACCAGAAATGTAGCAGCAAGATTTATTGAAGAGACTGTTAACACCTGGAGACTTGTAAAGAAAACGAGTAAATAGCAACAAAAATAATCATAGAATCATAGAATGTCCTGAGCTGGAAGGGACCCACAAGGATCATCAAGTCCAACTCCTATCCTTGCATATGACAACCCCACAGTTCACACCATGTGTCTGAGGACATTGTCCAGTCTCTACTTGAACACTGTCAGGCTTGGGGCCATGACACCTCCCTGGGGAGCCTGTTCCAAATGAGCCGTCATGACACCACATCCTAACTACACTTGAGGTAATGCTCAGAATGCACAACACAGTTGTGCATTTGCTACTGGCTCAACCAAGAATTTGGTCGTGTTCAGGTAAGTGACTGATAAAGGCTCCATAATATGGAAAGCATTCTAATAGCACAGCCTTGGTGATACAACAAAAATGACCATGCCAGCCAGTAGCCTCCCTGTGACTTCTCACAACAGCAGCACAAAGCACCTAAAGAGGAGCAAAGTGGAAAAGGTGTATTTCTGAACTATATATGATGATTTATTTGCCACCAATAGCAAGCATCCCTCCAAAAGTATTGACGATCTCTGGATCTTTTTACTAATTTTGGAGAGACACCATAGACAGTTTATATGAAGTCCTATTACAGAACTTCGCAATGTAAATTTATGCAAAATCTGTAGATATGCCCAGTGTCTTTACTTCCTTTATTTTAATGTTGTCTTGGTGAATCATGGAATATTGTCTTAGAAAAATATCATCAATATGAAGAGAGAAAAAAGATAACATACAGGTAACTCTACTGATTTACTGGCTGCTTTTCTTGCCTCCTAGTTCATGTTTTGAAAGCTAAATATGTAACTAATATTTCTGTCCTGCATTTGCACTAAAATTACAACACTGGGACAATTAAGATTTTGTTTGGTTTGGTTTCTTTTTTTTTTTTTTCCCCCTTTAGCAAATCAAAACCTTTTGTTTTAATCACAAGAAATGGCAGTGTCATACAGCAGGTAATAATTTAACATGAGGGAAAATCAGATATTTAAAATTATGCAGGCAGCATTAAGTATTTTCTCTAAATTAAGAGTGGAACATTTAAAAAAAAAAAAAATCCCTGTTTTTCATTAGTTTTGTTCTCATCTTCTGTTGAACTTCTAGTCAAAAAAGCCAAAAGAGACTGAGGCACTGAAGAAGGGCCAATAGCTCACTCTGGCTTCTTGCTTCTGGACTTCATGTAGAAATTTGAGAGAACTTTGGAGCCAGCTTTGCTCAGATGATGGAAAGACTGACAGCAGCTCTTTTCCCCTGTAAAAACCCTCAGCCAGCATGAAGCCTACTTAGTACAATAAACAACACAGTGTGAACTATTTTTGCAGGTGAGATATCCTGCTGGTGGCCCACCCATAAATCAAGGACACTGCCTAACAGCAAGAGAAACAGTCAGAGCTAAAAGAAGGGGAAATGAAGTGTTGCACATAACCCCCTACTGATAGAAGGTCACAGACCCATTGAGACTGACAATTTATTATAATTTATTAGTGTTGCATTTCTTCTTTAAACCAGCAGGAGCATCATAATCCAAGCATAAGAATTCTGAAAATCTGAGGAAGAATTAAAGGTGTTTAGATGATGTGTAGTGTGTGTATTAAGTAAAGGGAAATAAGGTAAAGGTAGCTGATTCAGCCAATTTGCTTTTGAGAAAAGTCTGAATGATGGGTGAAAAGCAGTTTTGAGATGGAAACAAAATATGCCAGAAATTATTAATCATGGGGTCATTGATAGAAATGTGCCAAAATTTGACTTTCCCCAATATCTGGTACTTAATATTTAGACCTGACATGAAAGACCTCCTGGAATTGTTACTTTAAATAGTAATTAGATGAACCCAATCTTTGGTTGTTTTTTTGAAGTATCTCCATATTTGTGGGTTTGTAAATTTAGATCTTCACCAATACACTAGTGAATATTGTTAATTTAATCATAACTGTCGTCATTTTTGAGAGACTGTTTCGACTTAATTTTGAAGTCCTTCATCTAGAAAGGACTTCAAATCCAGAAGTTATTGAACTTATCTGATCACATCTTAACAGATTTCAGCTAATGCAAACTTTCATAGCTTCACAGAAAGTATTAATCGGTCAGGTAAAGAGACAACTCATAAGCAACAGAACATCAGCATTGTCTCTTTAACAAATGAGTGGGGAAAATGCACTAGATCTTATATACTTCAAAATAAAATTTTTTAAAAGCTCCTAACAAAGGGGAAGCTATTTTCCTACCTTTCTTAGATTTTTTCCAAATTTGGATATTACATTAGCTCGTAAGTACTGGTGCTCATAAAGTATTTAAGAATGGGAATCTCCACTTTTCTTATCCCAAAATTGAGATTTTTGGAGTTAAGGTAGACTCTGTGTAGCCACAGAATCATTCAAAATAAAATAACAAAGCTAACCAAGTGAAAATTCACTAGCTTCACACGGCTGGACTGATAAATCCTGAAGATTTCCTGGGAATGAAACATGAATATCAAAGTCATGTGTTGGGGAACATTTTTTCAATCAGTCATACCATTTAAAAAACTCCTAAACCAGAACAATACAATGCCCCTCAGGAAAAGGAATGATCAAAAGAACAAACCCCTCTGGCAGATATAAATCACCCCACTTAATGCATTACTGCAGGGTTCTTATATTCAGGCGATGAGGGCATTTTAAAAATACAGTTTGAACATATGGTACAATGTCTCATAATTTGGATAGTAAGATGCCAGCTTCGTCTCTTTGGCTCCAGATTCTGAATTCAGCTTGTTCCCACTTCCACCAAGGTTCAAATGACCTTTTGTTTTAACTTAAATGCTTTGATAGTGAATTACCACTTTCTCTGTCTTACTGAAATTTGGATCTGTAACAGCTATTTCCCTGCTACATGCTTACTCATCAAGTGCTCTCTTACCCTACATTTTTCCCACTTAAAGTGATCAGTCCTGAACTTGAAAATGCCACTTCTTTTGGCACACAGGTGAAAGCATGCTCCTTTAAGAAACAGGTACAGATGGCAAGTCCATCAGCTAAGTTCAAACTGGAGGTCAAGAGAGGAAAAGGAAATTACCCCTAGCACTCATTTCAGACTGCCCTCTTCCACTGTCTTCTCTGACTGCTGGTAAATTTAGCTCATCATTTCCCCAACCAGCACCCAGCTTAGCCAGTGACAGTGGGAAATCAATATATCTGTCACATTTGACCTTATCACCTTTAAACCAGTATCTTACAAATCACTCAGGATAAACAGTCATGATCACAGAGTTAGTAGGGAGGTCAACTAGTCTGAAGGCAGAATCAACTATACCTAAACCATTCCTGGCAGATGTTTGTCTAATGTTTTCTTAAAAAGTTCCAGCAATTGAGACTCCTTAGCTCCCCTCAGGAATCTCTTCCACTGTGTAATTATCCTTACTGATAGAAAATCTTTCGTCATGTCTAACCTAAATCTTCCTAGCTGCATTTTAGCATGCTATTTCTCACCTAAAGATCAATGGATCAATGTCCTAAATAATGCCTGGAGAACACTTTGTAAATCTCACCTTTGCAGCAGCCTTTTACATGTTTGAAGGCTTACATCTACCCCTCAGTTTTCTGTTCCTCATACTTCACCATCCCAGTTCTTTCTTTAAAGCCACGTTTTCTAGGTTTCTGATCAATCTTTTTGCTTTGCTTTGCCCTCCCCTTCTTTTGGTCCACAAACTTCTGGAAATATGGTGCCTCTAATTGAATGCAGTAATGCTCCAGCTGAGGCCAGTATTCAGCAGAGCAGCTGGTTTACATATAATACTCATGTTTATACATCCCGATACAGTGTTTGCTTTTTTAAAAATATTTTTGTCAGAAGTTTAACATTGAGAATACGTGCTCGGTTTGGAGTGCCTTCTAGTTCCTCTGCTCATTTCTGCAGAACTGCCAGACAGGTGGAGATCCATCTTTGTGAAGCAACACAAAACCAAAGGAGCACTCCCTTCTACGTCAATTCTCTGGTGTGAGGTAATACTGAGCTGGTTTGACAAATTATGTCTGTTGTTACTTAACAGTTTATTGTCTTCAGTGTGCTTACAGGTAATATGTTTGGTTATTTCTTCCCTTTTTTCTCTGGGACTGCAGTTATGCCAGCTCTTCAGCTCTTCTTACTGGGCATTTCTGAATTCTTGAGTGGGACCCTGGTTGCTGGTTACAAAATATCTTTTTACAGGTATTTAAAAAAAAAAATAACATGTAATTGCTAAAGTTCATGTATCTAGCTAATTTATTTAAAAATTAAATGAAATATTTGCCCAATTGAGAGTACCCCTTTAAGCACCTCCGCCTTTCCCATTACCCTCCTCCCCCCAGAATTCTTGTCTTTCAGTGTCCCAAGGCAGTGTCCACACATCAGTTTCACCTATTACTCTTCTTACACAGGCTCACTGCTCTCCTTTAACTATGACTAGCACTGGCAGGAGTCTAGGGGCGAAGAGCTTGGCACTGCCACCAGGTAGAAACAAAGTTCTGGGCCCAATAAAACCAGGTGGAAGACCCAATTCAGCACACAGGCTGTGTGTTTGACATGTGTGCTTTAGGAAAAAAAAAGACAGAATTAGCTTCCTCACCAGTCTTAGGCCATGGCTGATGTTTGCCTTATACAGCATGTATCTTCAGAAAAAAAAAAATCTTACGGATAGAAGATTATTATCTCTCTCTCGTAACTAAAGACAAAGCAAGGTCTTTTCTAAAAGCAGTCTAGGTGGCCTAGGAACTCAGGTCCTATTCATTATACCTCAAGGCCCAGTAGTAAGTTCAAGTAACCCCAATTATTTAAAACATTTGTGGTACAGAATTGAAGGAAGAGTCCCAGAAACTCTTTATGTGCAAATAATACAGTCTGTAGTGGTAGTCCAAAAGCAAAACCAAAACACTTTACTCAAGAGATGTTCCCAAACATGAACAGAATGCTATTTGATTACTTCTATTTTCTAGGCTATTGCTTTTATTTTTAAGGTTATGCTACCTTCTAGCAGTAGTTAGATCACGGGGAGCAATAACAAACCCTCCACAGCATGCACAGTACAGCAAACAAAGAAAAAATGTCTCACAGCTCAGCCAAGATGCACCTGCAATTGCAGAGCACTCTGCTTTCAAACACTTTTCTGCTTCACATTATGGATATCTGGACCCATGTTCATCCTGCCCAGCTTTAAATAATTTGAACTGATATGTGCAGACTGGGCACACATACTCTTAACTTTCTTCTGGGGTCAATTAAGAAAGAGCAAAAGAATTATTCAAAGTCTCTGAGATCTAAGTAATGACCCAGAGATATTAATCTCTATTAATTATGCATCTATATTACAAATTAGTAGTCTTTGTGCTCAAAATCCCCCTGATCTGTTAATATTGGTTTTCTTACTTCTTAGGACCTCAACCATAGATAGCTGGTAAATATTAAAATGACATAAAACATGCGGGGAAAAATCTTACTGTGAATGAAAAAAAAAAGGACTATTTTTTCCCCAAAATTTGACCCCATCAGCTAAATCTATATCTCCACCAGAGCTGTGCTTTATAGCAGAAAAGGATATCATTTAGCTACCTGATTTTAATAGCCACTGCATTCCCCAGGTGACACACAACTACTAACCTGTGACACTGAGCTGTGTCAATAGAGCTGGTTGCTTATAGATCTCGTGCTAGAATGACTAGTAAAGTTAAGGAGCTCTGTCCCAGCTCATCCTGCTTCTGTGTCACCTGGTCAGGAATGTTATGACAACATAACATTTTGGGGGAACAAGGGGCAATTTTTTTGAACACACTAGCTTGCAAAATAAAGATTCAGATTTGCCTAGAAGTTTTTTTTTACAAAACGTAAAAATAAAATATTTGCTTTTCACATTAATATCCCTCTCATGTTGAAGTACAAAAATATTTTTAAATTATTAAAATTATTACATTGATTGTATTTGATTTCTCTTTTTCTAATTGGTTTACAGAGGTTCAAAGGTTATTTCATCAAGGGTCAAAGGCAGAAAAGTTTCGCTATTGCTGTAAGGATCAGAAAAATCCCCAGTTGACGCAGACCTGCTTTTTAGCACTTCTGATTACTTTATTTGGTTGTCTTTTGTCCATATTTTTTCCTGATGCCAACTTATTTTTACAGGATTTATTTCTGTTATTTCAACATGTGCTTTCATCATTCGATCAGCTATAAATACCCTCACTCCCCTCAATCCCAAACTACTGCTTTGAAAGAACCATTAATTCATGCAAGTGGCTTAATTTGCAACTGGGGACACAGTTCTTAGTGCAGCCTGGACCACTCATCAGTGTTTAACACCTAGTGAACTCTTAGAATAAACTTTTGAAGTATTATGGATTGGTCTGCTTTCCTACCGCTAATTCAAAGATAGTCAGCACAACACAGAGTGATTTTCAGAATTACTCTCACCAAAGGTTTTTCCAGTAAAATACATCAAACTCTGAAGTCTCACAGAGCCACTGGAAATGGAAACGTTTGCATTTTTGCCTGGCTTTTTCTCAGGGAAGGGCAGCTATGATTAAATTACCCGTATCCACTAGTGTATTGGTGAAGATCTAAACTTATGAACCCACAAATATGGAGATACTTCCAAACAAATTCAATCTTCCTGAAAATGCTATTCAGAAATACGAACAAGCCTATTCAACTCCATGTTTGAAAATCCAACCACCAAACATTCTGCACTGTAAACTTAGTTTTCATTCATATAACAGCAAACAAAGCATGTATTGTAATGACTTTGGATCCTATAATCCATAGCAGAGCTCAGAGGTGAGCTAGCAATTTGCAGAGCTTTCTCTTTGAGCCTTGCTGCCACTTTTCAGCTATTCAAGTACACACTGTCCTGGTGGCTGAACCAAATTGTAGATATGGTAGAAAGCAAAGGGTGTAACAGAGCATATTCTGAAAACTTCAATTGCCAACATTTTTTACAAATTTTGTTAACTTTTTTTTTTTCTCCTAAGGAACATTTCTCATGTTACTCTTAAAACTGTCATGTAATTCAACATAACATTATGCCTGACAACATTTCAGCATAAAAGTGGAACAGCAATGAAAAAACACCTTCTTCACATGCATTTTTACTTTATTTCACACACACATAAAAAAAGAGTTTATTGTTAGAATTTTGAATTCCCTGAATCTCAGAATGTCAGAAAACAAAATAAACTCTTAAATTGCAGTGGATTTCAACTTGTGGGCTACTGTGCAAATCTATTTGCAGGCATTTCACTGCAATATTCATTAAAAACTTGTGTAAAGTCTGATTTTCATAATTTACTGAGATTAAGTTGAGTACAATGAGAAAACATGTCTTATGGGACCTTTGATATCAAAGAGGGCATTTTGATCTGGTTGATTTCCTGGCTGTATTACCAATTAAATCCCTAAAAGTTAATTCAGATTTGGAAGAATGTCCTGTCAAAAATGTGCTGATGCCAGAAGGGAAGTATCATCAATTAGAGAGGATTAGAAAAACTTCTTTGGATTACCCAGAGCTACTGAAAAGAAAAACAAAAAGAACTGGGATTTTTTTTTTTTTTTTTTTTTTTTTTTGGGGGGGGGGGGTGTTCAAATACTCCAGATTAGTTAGCAATCAATTTTGTTACATTTCAAGGCCAAACCAGTGCTACCTGCAGACCAGGCTAAACCTACCCAAGATGGAGCAGCAGAGGAGAATGCAGATTTCTGCTCAGTCACAGAGTTCCCATATAAAACAAGTAATTTGCTTTTAATCCCAGCCCCTCATTAGTGGGAGAGAACAGGCACTGCTGTCTGTGCCATTTATGCTTGTGCATTTTTTTCTGTACTGTGTGTCTTTTATTCTCCACGATTCAGACATGTATGGAGACTCCTCAAAATGTATCAAGGTTAATAATGTATCAGGGTTAATAATGGGAGATAAGACCTCTTAACATTTTAGGAAGTAATTGACTTTCATTCTGAAACAGAATCTTCACACTTGATTTTATCCTCTTTTGTTTAATTCTATTTCTTACAGTCCAAATAAATACAAATCTTTTATAATTATGGTGAGATTTTGCAAACAACAGTATTTTGTAGCCATTAATTCCAGAAAAACATTACACATTGTATAATGTTTTTATTTTTTTTGACATTTTTCATCTTCTAAACGATTTAAACAACCCCTTCTTTCATACTCAGAAGTGTGTTAACTTGTATTGTCTTTAATTTCTCATTATTTTCACCAGCCTCTTTAAAGTCTCACTATTCCTATAGTATATTTTATATGTATCAGAAGCATTTTTAATAGGATGTCATATCCGAAATAGAACACAAATGAAGACGTACTGCCAGCTGTTATTATTGTCACTGCAATAACATTGAGATGTTTTTGCCTATTTTTTGCAACATTTTCTTCACTTGTTTCACTGTAGCAGCAGACTGAATGCAGTGTCATTGAGGCAAACTCAGTGATACCAAGGTTTACTTTCCTTAATGCCAGCACTGAACTCAAATTTGGCAGAGTGATTCACTCAGACTGTTGCATCTCAGCATTTAGGAGCACTTAAACTGATACTATGCTTACAGTTCCCTGTAGTTCTAATGACTCTTATAAAATCTTGATTAGTCCCAGTACTACTAAACTAATTCAGCTTTTGGTATTTGTCACTTCTCTAGTTGTGCCTTTTTTATAGATTGTTAATAAATAAAAAGCAATGTCTTTGGATATTCTACTCATAAAAGTGGTTACACAAAGCCAGTAACATATTCTTAGTCTCACAAGTGCAATGATTTGTGAGCACAACAATATAGCTGCTTATCTGGTATCTTCTGTCACATGGGTCCTACTATTACCTGCATGAAGGAACAACTTCAATGCTATGCGCATCTAATCAGTTTACCTGAACTAGCATCTTGCTCTGGAATCTTTGCCAGTGTCAGAAATAGAGATCAGTGGTCACCCAGTTTGATATATGTGTGAACACTTTGTCCCTCAGTGAGAGAGTGAATTAATTATATTAATAAGCCTACTGCAGAACTTTGCAAGTCAATTAAAAGTGTCTTCGGGTATTTATTAGAGCAAAGACAACTCCAGAAAGCTGTCCTAACAACTACCACAAGACAGGAGGGATTTGTCAACCAAAGCCTATATTTACTGCCACTGATCAGGAGACCAGATACGATGACATCCTTTATCTTTGATTAGCATATTATCATTGTCCTAGATAAAACACCCTGCTATTCTCACTCACATTGGAAAAGAGCAGGAAAAATTCCTGTGATGTGAATGTACTACAATCCTCTAGCAGCTAAAGAAGGTGTTGGAAAAGAGGGATACTCTCTCCTGACGTACTTGAAAATGCGCACCAAAACAGCTCCACACTGTTAGGGCTCAGAGATGTGAAAAAGAGATTGCACTGAGGTGAGCAGCTTTGAGTGATGGATCCCCAGTTCAATATATCCCCTTGCCAACAGTTTTGGCCTGAACCCACAATGAATCTCCAAGAGATACACAATCCACTTTGTCCTTTCACCCTAACTCAAGGAGTCTCTGCTCAGACACCTCAGTTCAACGAAACAACTCACCCTCTAGTGGGAAAAATGCAAAGAAAAAAACATTCACTGAAATATTTTCATAGATCTTTTCATAACCTGAACTTCCACTTTTGTCCACCAATCTTGTAGCTCATCTCAGGATGAGTCCACCTAAGAGTTGGCTTTGTAAATGGTCTCAGACTGCCTCAGAAGGTCTTTTCTAAGACGAACATCTGCACCATATACAAAAGAGAACCAGCTAAATAATTCATGAGCACTTCAGGCAGAAGGAAATAAATGATTACACCAGAAACCTGTGTTGCACCTTAGTTATGTCCTGGATATAATAATGCAATATGCAATGTTCCCAGCAGAAGTTTGTACCTTTCAAGGTTCCTTGAGGAGCCTGTTTTCCAATGCTACCCCAACAGCCTCATCCTTCCTCAGTCTGGACCCCAGTGGGCTGTGCTACATGTAAAAGCCACAAGTGGGAGAAAATAATGAATGAAGGCAACAAATACTTCAGCATGGTGGGGCCCACCAACATGAGTAAACCATCAGGGAAAGGGAGAATTATGAGTTTCCTGTGCGGTTTCTATTCCTAAGAAACAGCAATGGCTTGCTAGAATAACCCCACTGACCTGAAGTGGTTCATGGTGTGCATTTCCAGACTAAACTACATGAACCCTGTACATCTCTGATATCAAGTTAGCTCTCCTCTCTGCCTCATTGCCTGCATTACAACTTCAGAGTTTCTTTGGAGCAAACACTTTTTTTTTCTTGTTTGTTTGTTTTTAAAAAGGGGGACAAATAAAGTTTATATCTCTTTTCCTGCCTGACTGCACACATTGGAGATAGGATATGCTTGGACCTGCTGAAAACGGCTTTGCTGGGAGCAGGAAACAAAACAGTGACCAGGACTGTGTACAGGGAGTGGTCAAGGCCTATAGTTGTCATTAAGTTGTGATTAGCTCATGTCATACAGTTGTGATTAGCTCACATCATCCAAATATATGATACAGTAAGCAGATTTGGAAGGTGTAAGCGGTACAGACCAACTCTTCAGGTAGCGGTGGAGGCTTTCAGAAGATCTGACAGTGTGGGCATTCTTGTGTGTCCTCAGCAGTGAGCCCAGATTTCTCATTCCTCAAATGGGAAATCTGGGGGAGAAGAGGATTTCCTGATGCAGCATGAAGCTGCATGTAGGAGGGTGCTGCAAGGCCAGATCTGAGGTCTCCACCTCCGCAGGATTCCCACCATCTCACTAGTAATACACATGGGTCAAGGCCACAACAGAAGGCCAGGGAACCTACCCCTGAGGGGACCATGTGGGGCTTGTTAATTAGACAGCATAGATGCTATCTAGAAGAAAAGAGCAAGAGGCAGTCCTATTTCAGTACTTTTGAGTGTTGGCGGGGAGCACACACAACATATTGATCCCTTATGGATGGTTTAGGAACACTTAGCTGACAAGACACTCAGGAATTAATCTTCTGAGTCACAGTGGGGTTTGGCTAGGAAGTAGGCTCCAAGCTGCTCAGTGCTACTGACACTAAGATGCTCACAGATCCACAAAGAAACAAAACGTGAGGGCCTGTAAAACTCCAAAAGCACAGTCTCCTCTCAGTTTAATGCTGCCTTCCACCTTAGGCAGCAGCTGAATAGGAATTTTGCAGCTTTCCACAGTTGCAAGGAAGCAGTTAAACCTTACCTTCTTTTGTAGGATTTTTTAATGTCATTTGCATAACATAATGTGGTTCTGGTAGTTTGCTGGTTCACAAAGCATCAGAATGTTCTAACACCTTTTTCATGTTTTCACCCTATAAAAGTCTCTGCTTTCCTTTTATTATTATTATTAAAAAGGTCATCTGATGTTCTTTGCACTGTGAGTGTCCTTTTGGTACTTGTAAGTCTACTCCTGTCTTCAGTGAGAGTAACCAGTAATCAGAAGAACCTGCGAGATAGAAAAAGGCCTTAAAACAAGTTTCTGAACAATGACATAAGAAGCCAGTAACTCCCTGGAGCCAATTTTAATTCTGAGCACTAAACATTTTGTTATGCTACTCACACATCCTTAAAACTAGAGCAAGCAGTTTGCAGACTCTACAAGCATATTCCATAAAGCCAAACTTCTTAACCCATCTTATGTGGGTGAAATACTGCTCTGTTAGCTAGAAACTCTGATTCTGCTCATCAGACCTACTGCTGCCTCATCAATAATTGCCCTACTTATTTTGCTAGAGGTGGTATCTTCAGAAAGATAAATGAGGATTCTTTAAAAAACAATAAAGTACTTGATCTGAATTTCTGAACTTTGAATGTTGTATCTTACAGTTATGTTTTGTATTGCTGGCTTGTGTTGTTAACTTGCTGATTTCTTTCCTAATACTAATTACTTACTACTTTATTTAAAATATAATTTGTAACATCCTTTTTAACTTTTGAATCAAATTTTCCTGGTACTTTCATTGACTGAGATTTAGTTGAAATTCCTCAAATCTTTAATTTAGTCTACTACCCTAGCAATTCATAAAGTCCCGTTTTTTTCTTTTATTGAGGGCACAGGATAAGTAGTGGTTTTAGTCACTAGTGGATTTATATGTTGCATATGCATCTTACTTCTTATCTTAACAATTCCAGATGAAATATTATAAAACTGATTCTGGTAACTGACATTTTCCTAATCTTCTGTTGCTTTTTAAATGGAAAAAAAAAAAAAAAGTGTAAATCAATTAATATTGAAAATATTCAGTAATTGATGAATAAAGTATAAATATATGTAACTTATTTTTCACACTAGATTTGCATTATTGCAAATGGCAGCAGCATGCTCCAATAAATTGTTATTCCAGTCAGGTCTTTCATAATATTAATTGATTACTTTTGTATAGCTTTGAATCAATAAACTGATTAAAGTCAGCTGCTTTAGCTTTCAAACTTTTATTCAGCCATTAAGTTCTACTCAACAGTATCACAGCTGACAGTATCAGTAAAGCTTTTAACAGAAACGAAACCCAACTACAGAAAGAAGAAATTTAGATTGGAATGCCACAACTGGACTCCCTTAAACCAGAGCTGCCTTAGAATAATTATCATCATTTTTAACCTAAATTGCAGACAATTTTGGTTCTTCAGACCTTGAAGCAAATCAAATTCTCACTTAATGCTGGAGCAGTATAAAATTTTTGAGCAGGAGTGAGAGTCAGGTCCTTAGCTACTTCTGTGTTTGCTCTCTTGTAGCTATAATTTCTTTAAAGTAAGGTAAACTACAAAATCAACTTGCTAGTTTGGACTGTGGGGTTTTTTTCCCCATACCAAAGTGTCTATACTCATCCTGTAAAAATCATTAACTCAAAGCATTAGTCCAGATAGTTCTAGTTAAACTCTGAAAAGAAATAAATATTTTCATATTTTCTTAGGAAAAACAAAAATCATTTTCTGTTAACATACCATTGCTATAATAAATCATACATTTTTTTGTATTAAAAGTATCTTGGTACTTGCGTATTAAAAGTATTTAATGTATTAAAAGTATCTCTACTGAAAAAACTCAGTGCTTTGTGTAATATTAAACCAGTGAGAATCATATTAATTTTCATATTTTTCTGCCACTCCCATTGTTCCTTGCAGTATTCTTATAGCAGAAAATATCCAAGAAGTGCTGCATAGCTGTGCTGAATCCATTTGTCTTAAGTACACCAGCAACTACTGATATTGCTCTTGTGTTTCTTTACTAAAGCTGCCATATCTATCACTACTTATATCAGAGACAACATTCACTTAAGACAGCAGGAGAGGAAGTGGAAATCCTCTACCACAAACTAGATCTGTGCTCTACATTTTTAAAAAGATAAGTGGTGTCACTCCGAAATGGGCATTACATATAGGTTAGAGCCTTTTTTCTCTTTAAATACTTTGCAAACTTTACCAATTAACCTGAGAGCGACAGTTATTCTAATGAAGATAGGGTTTGTGTCTGACTCCTGCTAATACACATTAGAAGACTTCTTGATGTGCCAGAATATATGGATGTCAAACAATGGTTGCACAATGTTCAATTTATTGTCCACTCTTGCATACTTACTCTCATCCTAAAGGAGCTCACAAGTGAAATAAGCTTTGCTGCTTGCAGTTCTACAGCCATTGAATTATTAATGCTTGGGCCGCTGCTCAGAAAGGTTCATTTCCACAGTTCACAAGATCACCACCTGGTGAAATTGCTCTTTGCTGTGCTACACCAATAGCTCACACACTGGCCCTAATGGGACAAAGTTTAGAAGTTGTACAAGGCTTCCCCCTTGTAAACACTTGTGTGTGGGGATGTGAAGATGTGCAGGAGAGAGCAGTAGGGAGGGAGGGAGGGAGAGTCATTCTGATTCTGACATACCAACATCTGTCTGCAAGGTGTGCAATTCCTCAGGGCGGAAGACCTGAGCCTGGCAATTGGTAAAAGCTAAAAAAGCCACCCTAACTGCTAGGAAAAAATAGCTAGCAACAAAACAGATGGTTATACATGTGGGATTTCTCCCAGAAGTTCTACTTAAGGCTCTTTTGTTTTGTTTTCACAACAAAATGGAAAAATGCAAATGTATACAGAAAAAGACACAGATTTATTTTCTGATTTTGGTCACGGTATTCTTATAAAAATGAAAAACTTACAGATCCAGAAATAATCTTGCTGTGACACAACTAATTTCAAAAAAAAAAAGATTGTAGACTGTAAAATGAGCATGCATTTTCCCACAAATGTTTTCATGTGCACAAACAGAAAGACTTTATGAGAACTGTACATGTGCAAAATTATGTGTTTGCCTAATTATGCAAATTTGTAGGCAAAAAACCAAAATCACAATTTCTGCACATAGGCAGAAGACACAGAAAACCCCATGTAGACTGAACTACTGCATGACATGCAGCTTCTAAACCAGCTCAAGAATAAAAATAATTATTATATTATTATATTTTTTAATCAAGCTAGTGGTAAACATGGCTCAGTCCTTATTCACTGATATGTAACAGTTTGTCTTACTGACCATGAGCCATACAGAGTGTGTAGTTCAGCTGAATTGCTTAATATATTAATTCTGTATTGGTCTGTCCGTCTTCATTCCAACATCCTTGTGCTGACATAAGGCAAACATGGCATGTGACAACTTGACCGAACAGTGGGAAGGGAGCAAGAAGGGAGCATAAAACTGCCATGATTAATAGAGCTGCCACAATTTGTTTACCAGGATGACTTTGATGAACATGTACTTTTTTTCAAGACTCTTAGTTCACTGCCATTTGTCTGTTGATTCACATTAAGGGTAAAGTCAGCCCATCAAACTGTCTGGAAAAAAAAATCCCACCCTAGCAAACCGGCTGATGCAGCTGAAGGTATTACAGGAATGTTCAAATGCTCAATGATCAACGTACAATGCATTTGAATCATCTTCATATGCATGAATATAGACTAAGGACAATGTGGGACACTTTAACTTCTATAAAGTTCCCTGTACATTCACAAATAATGTTATTCATTGATAAAAATTGAGCGAAATTAGTTGTTTGAATAAAGCAGAAACTGCCATGTTCCAGTAATTAAAAACATTAACAGTAAAGTAAGTTTTAACCAAGTGTTTCAGTTTTAGTACTCTAATCTTATGTACAGGTTAGAAAAAAAAAATCAAAATTAAGATTATTTCCCAGTTATAGCTATATTGTTGCCTTTCTTTGATGTGAACAATTAACCAAATTTAACAGATTGGCACCTTGCTGTGATGGGAGACACTGAATCCATCAAGGTGTTTCTTAGATAAAATCCTGTTTACTTGCAGAACATGTCCAGAAGTCCCAGAAGAACTCAGATATGAGACTGTTGATTTGCCCACAGATACAAGCTTTTTTTTCAGGCAACACTTGACCCAAAAATCACATCTCAAGTTTTCTCAAGGTCACCCTGCCAGAGCATCTCTGTTCTTTCCTTATGTATAGTGACTCTGATCCATCCATAACCTCTTTAGTCACTCAATTTATCTTACTGAGGAGTTTTACACACAAGCCAGGTTTCAGATGAAGCTACAGACCAACCAGCTAGCACCACAGAGAGATTTGTGTCTTCCACCTGAATAAAAAAAACACCCTGAATATTATTCCAAGGACATTTCTCCCATAACAATGTATTACATGGGGTTTTTACTCATTTAAAGCCTCCCATGTAACTAAAGTTATAATAAGGAGGAGAGAGGGATTGTTAGAGTTAATGGCTCAGTAAGCTGAATTTGTAAATCCCACTGTCTTCCAGGTGGCAGATGCTTGGGTTTTTCATGAAATCATGGAGCAAGAGAAAAACAGCTAAGTGACCAAGCTTTTTCAATTTTCTCTTGTTGGCTTTTCTTCAACATCTCTCAAAAAATCTGTGAACTTTATAGTAATCAAAATGGTCCTTGTGTGGCCCACAGGTTTTGTCTTTCAAACTATGAATTTTAGTGCCCACGATAAGGCATCTCAATTGGGGAAGTTCTGGTAACACTTTTGAAATATGAGATTGTTGACCAGGTTCTCAACACCTGTAAATGTGCAAGTAAAGAAAAAATTAAGCACAGCCTCATAAACTGTCAAATAGAAGAGAGACAGAAAATCTGAATCAGTTATGTTAAAGATCAAAGTGGTCAGTGTCTCTTAAAATGTTTAGAGATTTAAATTCTCAATTTATGGATTCAGTCTTACAGCTCTCTCAGGTGTTATATCCATCTAAGTTCATGGAGCCTTAGTGAATCTTGCAGTCACTGAGCACTGTCACCCAGGCAAGGCAAAACATGTAAGCATTTCAATAGATTAATTCTTCATAAGCAATACTCTGAGAGTGAATCTTCATACTAACTACTAAAATATGGCCCATGGAATATTTTTAATTTATCGTAGCCATTCTGTTATTATAATTAGATTCCAAATTCACATTGTATTTAAACAATTTTTTAATCAATCTAGTATTCTGCTTTTTAGAAGGCAATTTATTCAGAGAGGGACATGCTACACTCTTAAATAAAATAAAACTTTAAGAAAAGTAAGTGTAAAAACTCAAGTCACTGTATAAATAGTAGAAGTAGTAAAATAATCAAACAAACTGGGTTTGTTCATTAAAAGTTATTTTGACAAGTTTAATTAAATTCATAACATATTAAGGGACAGAGATTATAATTCGTATCATGCTCCTCCTCCTCCTTATTGTATAAGTCAACAATCTCAAGGTATTGTATCTCAAATGTTCATTTTCTAATGTTTAATGTTTCATTTCAGGCAGTAAATAGGAAAATTGTTCCTAACTTTATAGAGAATTATTTTTAAAAGTACTTTTTTGATAGTGGAGTTCATCAAGTTAAAATCTTTCTCCTCTCACAAGCCGTGAAATGTAATCAACATTGAAAGGTTTCCTTTACAGTATAGTTGAACTGAAGTGATATCTAACCTTCTTTTACATGACCAAAGTTAACATGGATGAATATGGAACTTAAGTACTCCAGTTAAAAATTGGCATGAGGCAGACTTGTAGAGTACTTGAAAGTGAGTTGGGGAGGGTGGACATTCGTTTTTCTCCTTCAAGAAAAAGGAATTCTGATGTGATGTTGATTTGCCCTTTTTTTTGCTGAGTGTTATTTGTCACAGGAGTATACAGGTACATCTGAAAACAGAAAAAAAGTATAAGCCTTTTCTCAAACTGTAGCATCAGAGTGCCAGATCACCATATCACAGTGATTTCAATAGTTAGCTAGCTTTTTTTCTGCTGTGCAATAATAGGCAGTGGTATATAAACCATTCTTCTACAGAATCTTCACAAAAAGTCTATGGCATCAAAAAGTCTAGACATAATGACAGTAAATATTTGAGATAAAGGAACAATCTGATAGCCACAGAAGAAATCTCACACTACAAATATGTATTTTGTAGTGAGAAACTTATGCCCAAAATATTATTCTGAGAAAAATTGAAAGTCCTCAAGGAGAATCATGCTTTCAGGAACAACTACAGACCTAAAAGAAACAAACTGGTGTTTTTCAGTATAAATTTATTAAGTATATTGTATATTTAATAAGTTATATTAAATATAAATGTATTAAATAAAATCCTTACAAACAATCATAGTATTTATATGCACAGAAACATATCAAACTGTGTATTAAATACCACAAGGTGAAAATCCAGTAGAGTAATATGTGAAATCCAAGATTTTAAAATCCAATCCAACTCAATCCATATTTTAAAACAGGATAGCTAAAGTAAGCCATCAAAATGTAATTTAATTGAAAGTAAATACTATGTTAAAACTCAAAATAATTGTACATGAAGACTTCACAAAATACTGTCTAAAACAAAGGGGGTCTGCTTTAATTCTTTGTCTGCTTTTTAAATTAAATCATAATGACCCTCTAAAAATAAGGTTAAAAGCCACATATAATGAAATTACAGACATATCACAGGAAGGCCACTTGCCAGTACAGCATTTGGACTTTCTTCTTTTCAACCCCTGTATAAAATGCAGAACCTTCCATCACTGAACCAGATGAAGACATATTTTCTTATTGTAAATGCTAATATGTATTGTATCATCTTCACTTCAGATCTGAAAGATAATTTTGTACTTATGAATTTTAATAAGATTTAATATGATAATTAGGTTAAGATCAGATATCTTGTCAGAGATGATACGAGCATAGTCACAGGTGGTATCTCATTTGGGATCATCACACTGAGACTTTCCTATGTTATTTAGTCAGGGCAGCAGGGGTTAATATACATTTTGTGGCAGTGTATGTTGATCCCACATGGAATAAAGATCTGCTGCTAGAGAGGTATGAATAAATAAGGCAGTCTGTTCAAGTCTGTTGTTTGTTTTGTTTTGTTCTGTTTTTTAATATTCCAACTTTTCAATCTGTAAAAGATAAACAACTAGATGATATAAAACTAAAAACAAACAAAAACAACAAAAAGAAAGCTGCTTATTGTAGCTAATGATCTAATTGTTCTAATAGTCCATGTCTCTCAAAAATTCTTGTAGCCAATGGAAGAGAAGCCCAAATGAAACACATCTGCAGAACAGAGACACTGTTACCCACATCCTTCTTTTCCATGCGGCAGAACTATAGTAGCTTTATTGCTTACAAAGTCTTCCAGAAACAGTAAGTCTGAGTAACTTCTCCATTTTAACATTTTGTTTCAGAGCAGAGGGCTGAAGGTCAAGTCAGGAGCCATTTTCAAGCTATAATACTTGAAAATCTTAGAGGCAGGTGAGAAACACAAAATCTCTTACAAAATATTTATTCAAACTAGTTGTGCTGGTTTTGTTTTAATTTTCATGTCTTCATCAATGCATGTCTCAAGAAAATAATCTGTTTTAAAGAATGTTCACAAGAATAATTTCAGACAAGAGGAATAAAATTGTTCAATAGTGTTTTGGACCATTTTTCTGACAATAAGAGGAAGAGAAATGGTATTGTGCCACTGAGAAGATCAGGCATACAGATCGACTAGCGTGACTAGTTTAACTCCGTGCATCAAATAACTAAAGTAATGCTCATCTTTTGCATTGACAATACAAAAAAACTAATACAAATAAAGTAGCATTCTACCAAATTATGATTAAACTATTTGCATTCTGTCCTACATTGGAAAGCACTTCACCCAGAAATGACCAAAGTTAATCAAGGAAAACTGTTCGCACCGAGGAGATAAATTGCCCCATATTGTATTAATTAGCAGAGTATTGTCTTTGAACTTATTTCCTTACACCTGAATAAAAGCATTAAGAACCCAGACTTTTGTCTCAAAAACTCTAGTTTAAAAAAACACATAAGTGCCAAATTTTAGATTTCTGTTAGAAGATCTTACACATGCAATTTTTTGCATGCAATCCTATGCGTACAATGATATCGCAGAAAGCGTACGGGAGATATTAAAAAGATTTCATTCTAAACTTTCATGAACAGTACCCTTAATTCAGAGCATTTGAGACCAATACCACAAGAAGATCATTTTTTCCCTTCCTGGACCTTCTATGGCAAGTTTCTGTTATTGCAAGATGCGTTATCAAAGACTGTTTATGTTAAATGTAATTGATTAATAAATTGAAAGAAAGGACAATACTCTCTTTTCAAATCTACCTTTAGGTGAGTTCAGCTAGAACTTCACATGCTCAAGAAAGGTCATAATTTTGTTCCAAAAGAAAGACTTAAAAAACACAACACTTCTATCTGCCTCATGATTAGACCTAAGTATAGTTGAAGCAAATTCCTTGCTAAGCTTCTCCTCACCAGCTTTTCATAAATCTACTTTTCTCTCTCTGGTCAGCCACCAGTACTATATTCAGTTTAATTATTCTCAGAGTTGCTTCTGTCTTTGTATCCAATTTAAGAAGTTCACTGATTAGTGAAAGACCCCGTTTTTCTTCAGCAATATACCCAACAAAAATATTCACATTTTTATTCATCAGGAGGTATCAAAATGCCAAAAATTTCTTGTGCAATGCCACATCCTAAAAATTTCAAGTTTTGTTTGCGAGTATGACTGCTTTCACAGAATTTGCACCTATCCAATTTTACCCTGGATAAATCAAAGCCCTTCAATAAATAGCACAAAGAGCAGCTTGTGAATCTGTGGAAAAAGAGAAATTTCTTTTCCTTATTGATCAAGATTTGTGTATCGTATTTTTATTTTTTTAAAGTACAAAACGTGTTACACAAGATAGCATGTAGCATATAGATTGCTTCTGTTTCTTGCCCATCTATTTTCTATTTCAATTTTTAAAGTTTCAGATGCGATATTCAAGCTACCAAAGGATTTTGTGTTCATCCTCACAATAACTCTATGCTGTATCAAAATTGTAAGTCATGTTGCTTTTAAGAATTCTAATAGCGTGATGCATACTTCATACATTACCTCTATTTTCCTCTTGCCCTTTCAACCTTGTTTATAGTTTTGCATAATTTGTGATCTGCTCAGGAGGATAAGATAATTGCCTGGTTAAAGTGGGGAATATTAAGGCAGGGCTTGAGCCTGAAAATCCTTTCTTGGGTAAGCAGTCCTTACTCAAATAGGTATTAACCAACAAATTCAAGAGAGTTTACATAAATGCAGTTCGTAAGTGTCTAGTCTAGGAGGATATTGAATACTGTGTCGGTAGTTTCCCTCCAGAAATGAATATCAGCTATGTTTTCATTTTCAGTACAACTGGAAAAGAATTAGTTCATAAGACCATGATGGATCACCCTGTACTTAGCTTTCTAAGTTACTATAAATTTTTAAGGCTGGATAAAACCAGTGCATCTCCAGAGACTTCAGCAGAATTCTACTGCTGTTCATGAACAAACTCCCACTCCCATTTTACAATAAATCTTGTTGTAATTTCCAATTAATATTGGAAAGATGGAAACAGAAAGAAACATAATACAGTTTTATAAAACCCTGCAAAGACACAAGAGTTCAAAAAGAAGGTATAGAATAATAAACCATAATAATACTTATTAAACTTTATTTATTGGATGAATCAGGAAAATATAAATATATAGACAATAAATATTTGTTAAATTCTGATTAGTGTCATCCAGTCTTAAAAATGGAAACAGGCAAGGAAAAGAGGGTGTCTAGCACATTATAATGTGAATAAGATAAATCAGCTCCATGCCACTTATTTTTCTTTGAGTCAATGGAAAAGGTTTCCATTTCATTTCCAAAGAGAAAGAGGTAAAGAGGCTTTAATTAGTATTCCATAAACAACTCCAATACTTCCATTACAGGACAATAAACAAAGAATGAAGATCGTGAAAAGCGGCAAAGTGTTTGGAGAAAATCTGTGGAAACAGTGGAAACAAAAATAAAGAGCCAAATAGATAAGGTATAATCTCTGTAAAAACGACAAGATGCACAGAGGACAGGCAAGAGCATAGGTTAGTTGGGGTTGTTGGAACTGACACATCTTATCTAAAAAATAAACTAAACACAGAACCTTTGTATTTCGAAACCATCTTAGGTAGCAGACTTTTGTGTGCCTTCTACCTTTTTAGTTTAGAAAAGAAAGTTAAAAAAACCCACAAACCTTTTGATGGAGAGTAAATGGCATACTTTAGAATCTCACTAAATCACAATTCCTTTTCTGTTTGATTAGGAATGCATTTGAGAGTCTGGACACTTTCTTTCAAACTTGTTTGCTTTTCTTCCTTCCCGCTTCTCTTCACTCAACATTGTCTGTCTGTGGTGCCGAGATTTTAGAACTCTCTTTACCCTTTAAACTGTTGCTGTCAAAGACTACAATAAAATGGAGATTCATAATAAGAAGCGCATTCTGCCAAGACGCCTCTCCAATATATATTGCCATTACGTATCTTGACAGACTCTTGTGATTAATATTGTCATTCTAAGCTAATGAAACTGATCCTGTCGTCACCTCTAGAAGAGAAGACAACAAAAAGAAAAAGTTCATTTCTAGGGTTTACACAGGAGATTAAAAAAGAAAAAGAACACACACACCAAAAAAAAACTAAAAAACTTTTAAATGGTTAATGTGCAAAGGCAAATTCATTCCTTGTATGTGTTTGCCACCAACTGCTGCCGACCATACCATATACAACAAAACACCTTGGACTTTATCATTATCTAAATCTACTGTCCCTGATACACTTTCATTAGTTGCGTTGTCTGGCAGCACAGAGAGTATTTTCACACAACTTGAATGAACCATATGTTGTTAGCAATTTATCACTCTTGTCTTAAATTCTTCTGCTCCTATAGACACACAGTAAAACTCTCAGGCCAAGTAAAAACTGTCAGAGAACAACAGAAATTAATCTTACAAACAGGTAATGGAACAATTTCATTGTTCAAAAAGCATTTACAATAAAAGGAATAAAGACATAAACCCTGCACCTTTATCAAATTCCTATTCTCTTTCACTCACCTTTTTATTTTCCTTCCTCCTGGTGACAGTATATAAATGTCCAGAGAAACTATATCTTCTTTGGATATGGGCAATTTTTTTGATAATAACTTGCTGCTTCCTTCCTTTTCCTTTTTTACTGCTTGAATGACAAATTCCTCTGCAAAACTGCATTTTTGACTGAATTGATTGCCTGAACCTTTAATTCTAATGTTTCAATACATTGACTCCTGGAGATTATATATGTGTCTTGTATTTCATAGACCTTTAGTTGTGACAATTTAGGCTTAGATTGCTGATAATGTTAGACCATTAGAGAATATATAGTCTGACAGCAGTCATAAAACAGGCATTTGTTACTGCATTGTGTTTTATGTTGGTTAATGGTGTGTCCACAAATGTTTGCAAAACATAAACGATACCAATACTTTAATGATGCAATAAGACTGAATCAAATAAAAAGCCATATCTTTGTGACAAGAAAATTTATTCCAAAACAATGGCACCAGAATTTAAATGAAAAGTTTTATAGAAAAAAATAGTATGCTTGTCAGAGTTTATATATGTATGTATTTATTGGTGTGCTAAATTGATTATCTACAGTAAATGGCATTGCTGCTATTACACCATATTCTGATCATTTCCATATGCTCTAGGCTTTTATTTTGACTTTGCAATTATGAATGTATAATCACAGTTATCTGAGTAGGTTACATTCTGCAGGGAAATAAAGTGATTGATTAAATAACAAAATAACACATGAACATAGGAAAGTTTAGGCACCATACTGGTCAGACAGAAAACAAAAGTGCTGACTGCTTGCAGGCTTCAGAATATATGCTGCAAATTTGTTGACTTGAATTTTACCAGGAGTCAAGGCTGGATAAACAGCCTACAGTATCAAATGTGAAGCTGCTCAGATTTGAAAGTAGTGTACCTATACTGTCTGCAATCTTTTTTTGTTTTTCTTTTTGCGATATCAATGTTTTACAGGTAAAAAACTGAGACAGGAGAGGGACTAAGCCACTTGGCCAGATCAGAATTTCATACTTAAATTCTGCATGCCTCAAATGATCTTTGCAGTGACAGAAACACTGCTCTTTTCTGTCCTAAACTGATGTAGAGAAGCAGACAGATGTAGAGGAGCTGAGGTCTGCCGTAGAACTATTTGCCAGTCTGTGCTGCATAAAGTTATATCCTTTTCTCCTTGTATGAGCCCTGGGGCTGTAGCTCTGTAGCAGGGATCTCACCAATCTCACCACAGGGTGCCACCAAGCAGCAGAATGGCTCACAGGGGAGATCAGGGGCCCCAAACCAAGTATGGAGGTGGAGATATGAACCATGCAAGCAAGGGAAATTACTCTGAGTTATATAATATAACAGGGGGCTATCATGCTGGTGAAAATGCAGCTGCACTGCCACAGAGGGTAATGGAATCTCCCACACAGGCAGAGAGGCCTGAAGTGAAGCACCACCCTCACCATTTCTTATGTCTCTTTCAAGTTCAGATGTAAAACAAGAAGCAACAGCACAGAGAGGTGAAGCGATGATGAGAAAGACAGAAAAATGGCTCCCATTTCACAGAAAGATACTGTCCTAAATAACCCCCATTCTGTTCCAAAGGTACACAAAGCAGAGAAGCCAATCCAGCATAGGCGACAAACACCAGTGAAGCCCCTTGTCTTCTCACTCAACCCGGAGCTGGAGAAGTATCAGCATCCCATCCTCACTTTGAAGAATGACTGCTGCAATGAAGCTAGATAATTTGAGCGAGTGATGTCTCATGCACAGCATACCATGGGAGTCAGCAGGAATCTTCTGCAAGCAGAGGAGGACCTGAAGGACTATTCCTGTTCCCTCTACAGTGAGGCAGTAACCTCTGGCTGAAGAAGTCAGTGGGGTGAGACACAGGTGGTATCAGAGCTATACTGCAAGATCAAAGCAGGAAGATTGATGGAGATGCACATGGCATAACAATGAGCAAGGCAGCATAAGATAAAATTACATAAGAGATAGGGCTGCTTATTTTCTACCAAAATCACATTCTCCAGATGCTTTTTTCCTACATCAGCCTACACTTTTGCCTCCTTTGGGACAAGTGCCTCCATAGAATACCAGCATTTACCACTTATGCCAGCCCTTCAGTCACTAATAAATTTGGCTTAGCATTTTATAAAATAATTGCATGACTTTTAGAACAATAATTCTGCCAGCATTTTACTATCCTTTGAAATAATTTTGTTGCAATATCAGCTCTACAACTCCTCAGAGTATCTTAATTTGTTATTAAAAATTTCTTGAGGATTTTGGCTGAGATGTACAACCCACATTTTCATTTTCACATCAAAGTGCAAGTAACAAATAAATGTGTACTGCCTTCAAAGACTGGAGCCATTTCTCGTAGGCTCTTAAAAATAAAAAAAAGAAAACTTGATGGACAGCTGTCACTTGTTATTTACTAATCGTTTTCAGTGGCAAATTCCAAGCAAGACTTCTTTGATTTGCAGACTATTTTCCCAAAATTACAACTGGTTTCTGTACACATTGTATCTTGGTTCTAGCAGGTAAGCAAGGTCACAAGGAGGAATTTGGTTTGTGAAATCTTTCAAGCAGAAAGGGGAAGTCCAGTCCCAGTAAGTTCCTGACAGCAGAGAGAGAAGGAGCTCTGAGACTCTATTTTACGCCTATAGGTACCTCATAACTAATGGATGTCAAACAGAGCAATTCAAGCAATTCACAGGTTGTATTTTGTATTATGAGTCCAACCTTATGATTTTAAAACATAAGGAAATTTTGGTGTGACTGTAGGGTAAATTCAGAAATGGGTATGGTTTACATCATATCTTAGAGAAAACTTTTGAAGGGAACAAAGACCTGCTTTGCCTACTTCAGAGATCTAGGAATCTGACAGAAAATTACTCTTTGTTTTAGTAACTACACAACATAAGAATGGGCATGGAATAAACATTTCAAGATCAAAATGTTGTCGATTAGAAATGCTTTATATAGAAGAAACACCTCAGAAATGTACTTATATATAACTGTTAATAGACTATACCAGATCTGCCTACAGTCAAACTAAAAAACAAAAAAACCCCATATGTTTTTATCCAAGAATCCATGGTCTTCATTTTGTTAGAGCTATCTGCAACTTGTTTTCCAGTCTGTGATTGTCAGGAGTGAAATGTTGGTAAATACCAGTTTAATGCATATTATCAAATAAAGGAGGCATAATTTTTTTCCTGTGAATTTGCATTACATTTATCTCTATGTAGGGAAATAGTGCAGTATAAAACAGGAACCTCAGGTTCAACAAAGCAGCTGGGTAGGTCTAATAAAGCAGCATCCATCAGACACCCCACTCATGCTTGTAACACAGCTACACACGTAGTCAGCTTGGTTGTGGACAACAACGCCTCTGAGGACAACAACCCCCACAAAAGCGTAGCTACAGTTCCACAGCTACTTGCAAAAATGTACAGTTCAATTTTAACGCCATCTTCTCTATTCAACAGCAGTTCTCCCCTCCCCAGTTTGAAAAAGCAGCTGTGGTGTCAACAGGCACATTATGTTAAAATAAACCATTTGATAAGTGGATGGAGAAGAAAGCTCTTTGATCAGCAGAATATACAGACGTCCATGAGTGCAAGGGGCACTGTAGGAATTCCTAAGAAGTAAGTTCCAGCAAGGGTGAATTTGCTGGAAGGGTAATTGTGTGAGAATCTGTCAGGCAGCAAGAAAGAGCTGTAAGTTTCCAAACCATATGATCCAAACCAAAAAAGGAAAAAAAAAAAAAAAAAGAAGAAAAAAGAAAAGAAAAAGAAAAAAGAAAAGAAAAAAGAAGCAGCACTTTTGCTTTCAAAAGTCTCCCAAAAGTCTAAAAATAGATCATGGAGAGATGAGAGATGAACCATATAATAATTTATTCAGAAAACTAACTTGAAGACAGAATACACAACCCTTTGATGTTTGAAAACTATTGAAGAAGGTCAGTGTATATCAAAATGGCACTGTTTGAAAGTTTTCTTTTTTCCTTCTTATTCCAATGAAGTTTGCAATGTGAGTAAACTTTGGTATTGCTACTATATTTTCAGACAACAAAAAAAAGTAGAAGTCTATGGTTCTGAGTAGATAATAAATTTCTGTCTGCTACAAAACCAACAGTAAGTTCCACTCCAGCAGAATACATACAAGGTAAAACACCCTTGTCTAGGATTCTCCAAGATTACGTTTTATTCAATGTCTAGGTAAAGGTCAGCTCTCATAAGTAACTAATTTTTTTTCCTTGGGTCATCAACTTACAAGTTTCCATGTGCACTTCAGAAAAACAAGCAAGTGACATTTTATTCTGCATGATGTCCTACTTGTAATGAAAATTGAAGGCTTTAAAATGCCTTCCCTTACCTAAACTATTCATGTTGAGAAGCCAGACTATTTTTAGAGTGATGAAACCTGATGATCTATATTTTCTATAGTAATTTGAAGACAGAACCTTGGGCGGTTGAATTGTACTGGCTGGCAAAAACCTGCCAACTGACAGCATATTTAAGACTCAAGTTGCCATATGGATTATTTCCTTTTGTATTTTGGGATTTCAAATGTGTGGTTGATTTAATCAATCAAACAGCAAAAAATTTAGTGAGCTTTTTTTCACCTCTTACTGTTTGCATATATTTTCATTGTTTAGCAAGAATACAAACAGTTTATCAGGAGGTAAACTTTCTGGGAAAAACACAGGTTGCTGGCTTTAAAGTCTATCAGCAATTACTGAGGATGCCAAACTTCACTGAGACTGGCAAATCCAACACCTGCAGAAAGATAACAGAGAACCCCAGTGCCGTTTCAGAAACACCAGCAGTATCACAGTCACAGCTAGATAAATATCACATGACAAGAAGCGATAACAAACATACTGCCATAACCTCAGGAAGATCTAAGTTTACAAAGATTAAGGGGGAAAACACTAGGAAATACAGTTAAACAAAGAGCGTAAAAGATACTTCTATTTCACATCAGCTGTGGAAAAATCAATAGAAAAATACAAAGAATTAACTCGGTGTGTTGAGATACTTATAAAAATAACTCAGAGCAAATGCAAGCAAGCTGGAAAATCAGACCCACACTGGTGGTTGTTAAAGTGCTACCAGGAGGATTTAAGCCCTGCACTGCATTGGCTTTCAGATGGACACAATTTGCTTTACAAAGAGGGTGTGTGTTGCAACTGAACATGTTGTATTCTATTAACCAGTGACAAAATGCGAGGCACAAAAGGAGCTGCTCAGGTCAGCCTGACGGACTCTGTTTCATATGATAGAAAATGACGTCACCCATCCCCTGCCCCTCATTTCACAGCTCGTGCAGAGATAAATGAGGTTTCCTGTGCTGAATCGTGTTGCCTTGGCTGTTTTGGTACCTTAGGAGACCCTGCATTAATATTGACACCGCCACTTCCACCCAAACTGGATACAATACATAATCAGAAAGAGAATTGATAGGGAAAAGTGTCATATAGTTTTCAGTGACTTGCTCCATATTTTGTGTTCTCAGTATATTAACTTCATACTATTCTGCTGGTGCTTGTGTGAAAGAAATTAGAGACTAAAACATATTTCTTAATTTGTTGGGTATATGATTAGAAAAACTTAAAAATAATAAAACTTTTTAAGTCTTTGAATTAATTAGTATAATTTACTTCACTATTTATGCAGACCTTCTATCTGAGTTGGGGTTTTATATTATGTTTTAAGGCTTAGATACACTTTGTTCCCCCAAAAAATAATTCCATCTTAGATGTCATAATCCTTGCTGTCACTACTGGATGAAAAAGTTATTATTTATTTGTTACATACAACTAAAAAGCTCTACAGATAGATTATTTTCCTTCTCAAAATAATGGCATTTTAATTTAGACTGTATGCGACAAAGATGGAGGAAAAAACATAGTAATAGCCACTGGTTTATTTTGCTTAACAAAGCCTTTAAAGCACTGTCCATATAAACCTACATTCATTTATCTGAAACAACAGGATGCTTTGCAGATCCTGACAGGTGTCAACATGTAAGCAAGCTCAAAGTTCATTAAGGTCTTTCTTCATTTCTTCCGAAACAAATTAAATAAAATCAGACTTTTGAATGAAGGTTCTTCCACAGCTACCTTCAATCATAGACAAATTGCACAGCAGAAACAAATGTTTCCTTCTCATCTATGGTTGACAGATTAGATGTGGGATTTCCTGCCTGACTTTATCCCAAAAGGAAAGTCCTTTAGTGCTACTGACTGGACCTCAGCCTTAACATAAAGCTGAATGCATGTCCTCAGCATTTCTTGTTCTCTCTCTTCAGACCAAGGATGTCTATTACAGGCCAAAGAAAGATCGTTATGGACCTGTTCAGGCAGATGAGACTTCAAAGGGCTACTAAATACGGTCACATATCTTGTACATGGCATTTCCCTTTCTCTTGTGTTTCAAAGGTCAGCCAAGAAGTAAAAAGAATTTTTATTATACTAACACTTTTCAAGCTAGTTATAGCTTCTAGGTAGAAACCATAACCTCTGGGACCACTTACTGCCAAACAGGGTTAGTGAAAGAGTTGTAAAGGTTTCTTTTAACAATGTTTTCAGTTGGGTGAATTAACTGACAAGTGATAAACACCTGCCCACAACCCCAGTCAAGACAGAGAAGACATTATGTACCATTCTACTAGAGTGATGTTTGGTTTATAAGGTATCTGCTTCTGATGATTACTGTCAACAGACTCAGATGTCACTGAGACTGCAACCTGGCTAACAAAAGTGCCAAGAACTGCTGGAGTAAACAGCATATTCAAGTACTTTTATTGTTTTACTGACAAAGCTGTTTTGAATGCTTTTCTTATGTCTTCACACAGAATGTACCTCCTAACGCTCGGTGGTCCATTGCCCCCCAAAGTCATTGAAGTACTCAGAAGTTTTATGACCAGTCTTCCGGCAGGAAGCTACACACTAAGTGAGCTTCAGGCATGTGAACCATCTCATTGAAGTTAGCTGCAGACTTCAAGCTTATACCCATGTGTCTGTAGGATAACAGTACCTCAGCATCTTCATGCCTCTTGATTAAAGGCTGGTAATTGGACCCAGCTTCTGGCAGTATGGGCAACATTTCCTTCTGCAGCTCTGAGGACTCAGGATAGGGCTGCTCCTGTAATAAAAAGGCTTTTTTAAAAAAAGGGAAAAAAAATATCCTGGGGAGGCAGACTTGCTGTTTCTGGAAGGGGTTATCTCCTTCACTTCAAATGACAGTGGCTTCTCCAGGACTTCAGCCCAGGCAAAGTGATGGCTGCAATCACAGTCATTCTCAACATTGTCATAGCGATGTTATGAGCCCAGAGATACAAGCAGGGAGACAAAAGATAACTTGCCACCCTGAACAATAAAAGGAGCCCAGATGTACCGAGCCTCCCATTGAAGAAATAGACATTTCTCTCTTTTCTCCTGGAGCCAAAGGTTGTTTAACATCTTCAAGGCTTCTTAAGAGTCCACTTTTAGGGGCCTCTTCCACACATCTGTTTATGAGCCATAACTTCTAGGATATTTTCATCTCAGTTCAAACACTGAAAAAACAGCAGAAGAGAACACCAAAAGAGGAAAAAAAAAAAAAAAAATGGAAATTCCTGACTGCTTGGAAGACAAAATTAGAGAAGTTCCAGGTATTTGTCAAAAATGAGCTTTGGGACTACCAGCTACCTCTATAAAGAGAAATGTTGTCTCTCCTCTATCCTCAGTAGTGAAGACATTTGGACTGCAGTAAACTGCAGAGTGGGAGGGGATTTAAAACAAAATTTCACCTGCCAAAGATTGCATGTAAGGCTGCTCTAAGAAAAAGAGAGCTTTATGTTACAGTGTTTTCAATTAGTTTAAAATATTTTTTAAAAAATTTTGTATTATTCAGTTATTTTGTAACTTTTATTTGGAATAAGTCTCAGTTTACTTGAAACATTTTTAAAAACTACTTTTGTTTTCAAGCATTATCAAGTGTGAGTACTTTGCAAGGCCAGGTTAGTGTACCTACTTTTCATCTGTTAGTGACTATTTTTGATTTAATCTTTCAAAAAGTTCATATTGTGTTTGGTTTTCATCTATTGATTTGATTTTGCAAAGCTTTGTGTGAGGCTTACCTTTGATTCATTTGAGGTGCTAAGCTCCTTGCAGAATTTAAGCTATTGTGTTCTAACTGAAATTCAACAAATTCAGGTACTGATGATTTGTATACAAGTCAAATGTGATATGGAGATTTCTTTCATGAATAGGTTAGTTCACATTACTATATTGTAATTAAATTACTATATTGTGACTTTTCTAACTTATACAATGCATTCTTTTTTCTTTCTATTTAACTATTTCAGTTTTGGTGAAATGTTTTTTGTTCTGCCTTCAATCTAGGTTCTGCTCATTTTGTAAATTCCAAATTAAAGGTTCTAAAATTCTGAAAATCAACTTAAATGTCAATAAGCTCAGCAATACTCGGATAATATCCATGCCACATACACTTTTAATACACAAGAACAACAGATAAGTTCCAGTGCAAGATCTATGTTGAAGATTTGCTGTTACTGAAGATTTAGTGTTAATTGAATACAAACTGCTATAACAGAATTATCCTGAGTAAGTACTTTCAGCTATTAAATATAAGTAACTTGATCTATTTCTAAACCAATTATAAGCTGCAGGGAGTTTGAGGGAGAGGGAGAAGACGGTGAAGGATAACTGCAGAAGGAGAAAGAAATGGAAAAAAGGATTAACTGGACATAAGCAGATGGTTTGTGTGAAAGGAAACATATCTATAATGTTACCTATCAGGCCTAAAGAACACATGACAGCCTACCTGCTATTTTTGCTTATAATTTACAGACTTAAGACTACTTGTAAAGCTTGCCACACCGTACATGCAAGAAAAATGTAAGCAACGTTTAAGAAGTTCTTTCAGTGATTCTGAATGTCTGTGCTTCACAAAAGAGATAGGAAGAGATAATAACTAGATCAATGGGATAGTTCATTCCTAAAGCTGATAGTATGGTTATTTTTTTCCCTTCTGACACAGCACTTGTCCACCTGCATAACCATCCCCGAACAGCAAGTGACATATCTGACAGCTATAAATAAGGACCACACCATAGTAGAAATATAGAGCAGAATCACAGGGCAACTTCATCACACAGCTGGTGTTATTAGGTTGTCCTTAACCAATCTAGCAGAGAGGAGACACCATGAAGCTGAGATCAGTTTATGCAGGTGTTCAATAATTTGGCACTTATTCAGATCCATGACTTTTCCCCTATAAAGGCTTTTTTCTTTTTCTTTTTTTTTTCTTTTATTCTCCCCTCCCCCCCCCCCCATCTTCCTTATTCCCCAACCCTGTCTGATTTTGGCTATTCTTGCTCAGAATGTTTTGACAGATGGCAAGCCTAGGGCGTTTCCACACAAAATTCAGGGGAAATAAAGAAATGAAAAAACCTGTCAATGTTTCGGATAGCCTTTCTGAACAAATAGACTCATCTCAAATCACTACAAAAGCAAAAGAAGAGAAACAGGACTGTGACAGGAAATGAGAGTCAGCTATTTTAAGCTTGTTTTAAACTACAAAAGTGGCAGTTTTGCTCTGAACTTGTTGCAGAATACAGCATAGAAGGAGGAGTGGGAGGAGGCTGAAATGACAAAAGGTGAACCGCCTCTGCCCATTTTTGGCACCATTTGTTAATGTGGAAAATTTCTCATTAACCAAAATGTTTGAAGACCTACACATGCAAGAGACTTACTTGAAACTTTTGCAAGATGCTTCCCACAACTCAGTGATTCTTTGTATGCAGGATAAAAAAGTGGAAATGCAATTCCATATGTGTAGGATTGGCTTAAAGATACAAGTTTGCCACAACTGAAAGATGAAGATTTCAGCAGCACTCAATGTGAAGCAAGAAAACTAAGCTTTTAACTTCAGACAGTCCCCATTTCTGATTCAATTCTTTAGCACTCTGATTTCCTTTCCCATAATAAGAAATCAGATCACAGAAAGGGAAAAAAAGACCCCAGAGAGGAGACTATTACTGACGGAAGCCATGTGTCATTAATTCAGTTATAAATTATTAGCTGAAAGCAGCCTCTCAGCATTTGTATTTGATGAACAAAAATTGATTGCTTCAAGGGCATTTCAATCCTTTTGATGTTACCATCTTTTAGTCCACCACAAATCTGAATCCTTAACGGAATGATTATAGCATTATAGTAATCCTAAGAGCCAATACTAAAGGATTTGGAAGAGCAACAGAGATCAATAGTTTGAAAAAAGCATGTCTTTTTGAGTTGACAGAGCTGTCTAGCCTGATAGTGAACCTGAAAAAAATAAGTGGGGACTAAGTAAACAAGCAATCGTGCAGACTGAGCTAAACTGAGATGATGAGACATTTTTCTGAATTGTTGAATACACCAGGAAAGCCTGAATATTTCCACAGGATTTAAGCAAAACTAATGGCAACCAAGGGATATTTTGCCCACAATAAAAAGAAGTTTCATAAATACGTTTGCAAGTGTTTTCAGAGCTTTGTGAACTATTCTGGAGGTTGGGAAGTTCTCTGAGGTCAACATTTGTGTTGTGCATAGACTTTGAGATTATTCGAACTGGGATTTGACAGAACGTTGTCTTAATGATTGTCTTCCTTTTAGTTGCTTTGAAATCAAGAATCTGGGCCATATTCCAACATAGAGATGAAAGTCCACTCCTCTCAACAATTGGATTTTGAGATCTACAGTAGACAGAAGGACCATGCATCCTTATCATATAATCTCTACCAAATTAAAAAAAACAAAACAAAACAGAAAAGTTTAAACTAAAGAAGCAATAGGTAATGTTTATGGAAAGTTCAGGTTGTGCCAGGTTGTAAGTAATAAAGTTTGTAAGTAATAAAGTTTCCCCAGCACAACAAATCAGAAAATGAGCTGAAAGCTAATGCCTTCTTCAACAGCTCAAGGATTAGCATAAAATTATACTTTGAAGGAGGAAAAGAACAGCATTGCAACAGTGGGGTATTGTTAAAGATCACTGGAATGGAGAGAGGGAAAGAAAGAAAAAAGGAAAAAAAGAAAAGAAAAATATCCTTACACTAGAACACTGCAAACTGGTATAATGTTTAGCAGACATTTAATGATTCTTTTGGTGTGCTAAACAACAGATTAACTTCGTAGTACTCAAGTGAAAATTCAGAGAAATTCAGATGTGACACATCTGGAGAGCATCCCGTGGCAAATGGTTAATGGCTGAGTAATCTAGTTCAATAGCAAGACATATAGTGAAAATTTATTGTTTATAACAAGGGCTGTGAGCTTACTATTAATTCTAATGCAAAAACTTCTAAAATTATTTGAAGGATAAATAGGTCTTCCAACAATTACATTTCTTTAGTGAGATGTATGTCACTGATACATATTATTATTTAAAGTCATAAAAGCAATTTGAAAGGGGGTGTGTTTTTCAATTCTGTATGACTTTGCATATGAAGATCAGCAAGAAAAAAAATGCATATGTACCTTTTATGCTACGGCAGATGAATTTCCTTATGGTCCATAGCTTTTTAGTTTGGTTCATGTTTTCACATTTCTTACATCTGAAAGAGTGGCACAAATTAAATGCACATTAAATACATTATTTTGGAACATTGTTTTGAAGCAGGTTTAACCCATTATTTTGAAGCTTTGCGTTATAGCACGTGATCTTTAAGCTTAACCTTTATCTCAAGCTGTTTAAAATGTTTTGTAGCTGTTCTTGTCTAAATGAATAAAGAGGATGATAAGCAGGGACTGGCATAAATAATAGCTGCTTGGAAATGGGCAAAGAAATTGATAGCTCTACAAATGGCAGCCACCTGTATCAGGAAACCAAAGAGAGAGGGAGTATTCAGTGGAGAAGAATGAATGCAAACCTGACAAGAAAGGGACAGAAATGGCAAGTGGAAAGAGGTCTTTTTAAAGTGCTCTGTTCTCTAATCACACAGTGCCATCTTCAAGCAATTAATATAGGTTATAAGATCTCTGGTGGTCTGCTGACTTTATCCATCCACTCCTAACTTCAGTGGGTTACAAGATTTCACCAGTGTCAGAAACTGGCTTGTCTAATGAATACACCAACCTCCATTTTTCCTTTTTTATGAGACTGTAGTTTGGACCATGGTCTGTACTCCTTCCACCGCATTGCACACTCCCTTGGGCAGAACTGGAGATTACAAGCATGAAACAGGACAAGACTCTGCCTGTGCCCTGGTAAGATCTCATGGAAAACTTGCAAATATTGATGACTTTCTATAGAGGTTCACCGAAGTAGAGGTGATTAGTAAGGTACAGCTGGTTGACAAATGACAAGGACGCAACTCATGAATGACAGCAGATGAGCAGACCAAAGGAGACAACAACATATCTGCTGCAAATCACGGGGTGTTGTGACATTCAGGCAGTCTCACACCAGAAAAAAACAAACAAAAAAAAAAGGTGAATTTTTGAGGCCTGAGACAAAATCTGAACCAGTGCTTCCAATAAAGAGAGGCAAAAAGACAAATATATATTTTGGGCCATTTTACAGTTTCTGGAAGACCATAACATCCTGCATGCAAGGCTAAGTCTTTGAAAATGGTTACATCTTTTTCCTTCTGTGACCCACATTCAAACAGATACAAGAGCATTGCTGCAACAGGACAGGGGATTCAGCTGTCCTGAAAAGCTGGAACATCTCTGTCTCTGACTGCATGGCACAAACCCCATACTTAGCTCGCAGGTGGGAAAAAATCTTCCTCAGTAAAGCTTTTCTTTGTCTTGGCCCATAAAATTTTCTGCTTTTCTACAATTTAGAAAGAGTAGTAGTTCTTTGAGCATTAAACTACTGTGGAACTGCTTACTCCTAACCAGTTGCTTTTGCATTTCCACCCTGCATCAATCTGGACAGGCAGAAAATGAGAGTTACTAACTTTACCCTAATCTTTAGGGGAAAAAAAAGTGGCATAGGTCTATACTTCTCCTTGTTAAGGTCTGATACATTTATCTCACCCTACACTACCATACGAAATGTGTGGAGATATTTCTTTAGATTATTGCTGGGGTGGATTTGAAATTTGCATGTAGGCTCCTCAAGTTACTAATACAATTCTTGGCAGCTGGTTTGTCAAACTGGTGTTCCAGCCAAAGTACCTTCATTCCTAAAAGAACATAATTAACAAAAATCTTTATATCCTTCCTATCTATCTACACAATATTCCCCACAAATGTAAATCTCTGTACAGACTGAAGTTTCTGAAGGTCCTATTGATGTTAGTGTCAGTTTATACATGTACAGTTTGTTCTTCATCTCAGCGAAAATTAACTAGAAATAAGACTTTTTTTTTTTTTCAAATATCAAAAGTTTTGGTAAAGTTTGAAAAAAATTGAAAATAATTGAGAAAATATTTAGACCTTGCACAAGTCTATATCATATCATATAAACAGAAAGTGTCGTCTTATACAATCACAGACTATAAAATATTTCAGCTGGAAAAGACCTCAGGAGGTGATCTGGTCCAAACCGATCTATGCTTATCCAAGACAACGTTACCTTTCATCAAAACCAGCTTGATTCTATAATACCATGCTAACCAATGAATAACTCATCCAAGCTAATGTTCTTCACCTGTGATAAGAGAATGCTCAGAAACAGTATGTGAACCATAAAAGGTGTTACTCCTTGAAGTGTCTGAAGGATTAACCTCCTCAGGATTACTCTCCTTCTTGAAGTTGCCACATCACCTTCTCAGTCCTTCATAACTCACTACAACTCTCTTCTGAAGTTACAAGCTTTTACTAGTTGCCTACTTAACACAAAGTCTTATTCAGAGTACATAACTTATTCCTTGTGGTCATACAATCAGATAACCACTCTCCTACAGATTAGGTTTTCTCTGTAATACTTGCATCTACTTCTTACAGGTATTTTAGAGGTGTCACGTGCACATTAATCTATTTATTAATGAGGAATGCAAGACAAAGAGATCAGAATTCATGTCGAAAAGTTTTAAAAATTATTATAAGATTTTCATTCCACAGCAACTAAAGTTGTATAACATGGACACTAAAAAGAGTGTCTTATTTTAAGAACTCTGCCTCAGGTCTCCTGAGGGCTTTCCATATGCCTTTGGTGAACTGAAAGATAATCACAAGTATATATTTAGGATTAGAAGGATGTTTAGCCATTAAATTTGTGATTAACAGGGGTGAAAAATATCCAGTGAAGTTCACTTAAACTATAGGGACTGATGCACCAACAAGCAAACCAAAAGTTTTCAGTAAGATGGTAAAAATTTTGAAGTCTGAAAGGGAAACGAATCATCACTATGAAAAATAAAATGTTTCAGCTGTGTGATAGTGAGAAAACATAGGGAGATGACTCGAGGTTTAAAAACAAAATAGAATACTTCTGTGCCACTTTCCTTTTTAGTAATTTTTGACATGTTTCTAATGTGAGGTCAACTGAAGGATTTTAGAGAATCTCTTCTGGCATTGCTTTATTGTTTCAAATAAAGGCAAAATTCTGATCATAAGAGGCTGACCAATTGCAGCATATGTCTATCACTATTTTTTTTTTAGCAATGCTGCAGCGCTTGTATCTGTTATTCAAGGAAAACTGAATCAATACCATAAGCATTTCATGACTACATGTTGCATATACAAACTACATTAAGAGGAGTATAGGACTGGAAAATATCTCAATCACTCAGTCTACTCAGCTGCTATTGCAGGCAATCATAACTACTCACAAGTTGCCACTTTTTTTTTTTTTTTTTTTTTTTTTGTGTCTTAATTTTCTTTGTTCTAAAACATGGCTGGGTTCTACACTCAAAATTGTCCTTAGTTTTCACCCTATATTTTTTTCAAGATCATCACCTACACATTTATTCTTGGATGAAGATTGTTCTTTAGCTTAAATAATGCTTTTCTCTCTTTAGGGCTTGTTTCCATCTTACAATTTGATACAGCAGTAAAATTTCTTCCAGCTTATGTTTTACTGTGGTACATAAAGCCAGCTCCTTTAGTTTGTTCTCAAATGTTAGTTCTGCATCTTTTGATCATTCCATTCTCCTTTGAATTTTCAGTTGAATTGCAGGTTTCTAGAACATGGATAACCAGATCCATGCACTATATTCTGGAAGAGTACCCTGGGTAAGGGTAAAATTAATGCCTCATCTCTATTGAAAAAGCTTTGCATAATAATTCTAATCACTGAATTTGCCTCTCCTGCGGTTGTATCCCACCTGTGGATTACAGACATTTTGTGATTAACTAATGCAAAATCTTTTTCTTCCTCTAACAATGACCTTTTAATTTTATTATTAACCCCCAAAGACATGAATTTTTAAATCTTTCTGTTTAGTATCATTTCAGTGCATTTATACTCCAGGCTGATTATTTAAGATACTTATATTTTAATGTATTTAATTCATATCTTCAGGACTAGCACTAGCAGCTTCCTTACACCTCAACACCTCTCTTTCCGTACTCCCTCAACATAGTCTCCACTCAAAGCAGTTCTTCTGCCTACACTAACCACTAATTTCTTGTAGAGCACAATATTAGTTTACTCAGGTTGAGATATCTTACATCTACTACATGTAACTTGTAAACGAAAAAAGGTAAGGCTACTGCATAAATTCCTCAAACATTTTTAAAAACACTGCATAGCTTTTATCCTTTATAAAAATACAACTTATATTTCTTATTCTATGGTCATATGGTAACAGTGGCTAAATTTATTTTTAAATATCTTGCCACCAATCTTGCAATTTCATATACTAGTCATCTCGGAACTCTGGAAAGGACATGAAATTCAGAGTTTATTCCCCCATAAACATAGTAACTTCAATCTTTTTATTCCCTGTAGCTAGCTGCCTTGCCTCCTTTCACATGCATTTCATATCGCTTATTAGCAAAGTATTATTTTAGTGGTGGGACAATCTTCCATCCATTCCTACTCCTTCCAAATGCAAAGTAGCCTCACTTCTTCCCTCACCCTCATTTTATTTGTAAGACTAAATAACCTTTTGTTCTTCATTTTTAATTTCTTTCTGATGCCTAACTTGGCTTGGCTTCTACTATTTTACAAGTTTTAACTGCACTCTCTGTATCTCATGAACTCTAGGATGTCATTTCTTTTGCTTAACAATCTTTCTTTCCACCCATATTCTCTTAAGTGAACCTTGAATCCAATACTTTTTCCCACATTTTGCCCTTATTTTGACCATGGTTATTTTTCAGCCAGGATGAGAATGTAAGTCGTAACTTTGGACAGAGTTCCAATGATTTTTTGCTCCTTTAACTTATAGTAAATGCAAGTCGTGACTATATTATGCTGTCCTAGTTCCTTAGTCCGAACAATAGCACTACCTGAATTCACTTAGTTTAGTAAGCACATTAATGTTTCTAAGTTAAGCAATCAGAATTCAGGAGATATCAGTTGTAAGGTTGTCTGTGCAATTTTAGTTCAAAATCTTCATACGTACATAGAGTCTTTATGAACTACCTTATTATTTTGTTCAGCCTCATGCAACATACAGCATGGACAGCATTTATTTGGTACATATTTATTCACAATCTTCTTTTAACCAATTGTTCATTGGATTGCTCCCATCATTACTTGGTGTTCATCATCCAAATCCGTAACAGAATACTTAGAAAGAATATTTACTTACAAAGAATATTTACTTGCATCTTTGTTTTTCTGCTGTGCTCATCACCTCATTTAGTGGAGATATCCACTGCCTCAATTTTCAGTAATAAGTGACAGATCCTTTAGTAACTCAAATTCCAAGTTCCTAAGTGAGGACTGCAAAAGTTGGGGGTTTTTTTAAGGTCGTTTTAATCAAACATGCTAAATGGGTTTAAGTGATTGTTTAAGAAATTGGTCATGGGAATTCTCTAATGAGAGCATGGATAGGAAAGAGTTTTCTAATATAGCATTTAGCTCATATAATTGCATAACACTACATGTCCTTCTACATCTTTTTCCCTGTTCTGTGCACAAAAAAATTTGGCTTCTGTGGCCAGCTCCAGGAAGAAGATGGCTGCATTGGGGAGTGAATCCCAGATTAAAATAAAATAAAATAAAATAAAATAAAATAAATAAAAAAAATAAAATAAAATAAAATAAAATAAAATAAAATAAAATAAAATAAAAAGGTTAGTTCCTAGAAACACTTGATTTTAAAGTAATGATTTGGCCTTTCCATTTTTGAATGAGAAGATTCCTTATTGGTTCACTTGGTCCTGTCCCCAGGCACCTGATTTCGGATTGCCACTGGATGACAGAGTACCCAGGAGTTAGACTAAGCTGTGCTGAAGGGGAAGGCCCCATACGTCTCTATTTCCCATCTTTTTAAGCAAAGAACATCAGTTCATTCCAATGTGAGAGAAGCAGAAATGTGGATTTACTTGTCCAAAATTTACTCTAATTTAAGCGGAGCTGTGAGTTACACAGGAATTCATGGCCAGCCTGAACTTGCTTACTTTTAAGTGGTAAAATCTGCAAGTTTGAAATTGCAACATTTGCAACAAATCATGCTATTGTGAGGACTAACAGGACCCAACAGCAGTACAGGACAAAACAGTATGATTAAGTATTCCCAGAGGGAACACAAGAAAGCTATGGGATATATAGAAGCATAATATAGCCCTGCAGCTCCTCAGGCAGCTGGGGACTGACACCTATGCAATTAATGTCTGGCTTTGCAGACGGTATGACAACAGTTAGCATCACAGAGAAAATCTATGGAGAAACAGAAACATGGAAGACCCAGGAAACTGCAAAAGGTTAAACATTTTAAGTATTAATCTGAAAAAAAAAAAACTTAAGCTGACATTTTTTAATGCTTCATGCTAAAAAACAACAAGCACAACTGCACAGAAGGAAGACACCATGTCCCATTTGCTCTCTGCTCCCATTCAGCTACCCTTTAACTAACTTTGATGTGAGAGGGACTGTAATACACAGGTTCCTTGCTCTGAACATGGCATATTTTTATACCTTGAACCAAAAGCAAGAGAGCATAATTTATTTATAAAACATATAAAACATTAGTAGACATCTCAATGAAACATTACAAAACTGAGATCGAAACTATATGTACACTGAGCTTCTGTGTTAACTGATGGGCCCATTGTTCTCTTCAAAAGATGAAAAAACAGATAATCTTTCTTGAATTTTCTTGTTGGTGTTTCCCTTTCCCTTAGGGAGAGTGGGACTAGTTTCAGTAAATCCATCTAGTTACCACTGGAAAAGAGGATCCACTTGGGGCAGCTTTTCGATGTGTTTGAGATTACTCCTTGCTGACTTCTGTAACAAAGTAATCAGCTGGTTTGTTTGTTTGTTTGTTTGTTTTACTTTAGTTGATCCAACTTTATTTCCATTTTGAAGGATTATTATCTCACTAGAAAAGTATGAAGATCTGACAAGAATTGAGCCCATTACAGCCAGCCAATTCCATGTAACTCTAGGGCAGTATGCCATACTTTTTTTCGTTGGAAACTGGCTCAGTTCCACAATTGGGAGGCAGGTCAGGCGGAAAGATGCCAATGCAGAAATGTAAGATCTTAGAAATACTGCCCATGGACTATGACTAAAATTGCTGCATGAAACATCATAGTGTTTTAGGGGACATTTTTAAAAAACAGCTTAAATGCAGAAGAGCACCTCCAGTAGGAACAAGAGAGGATCACCTTAGACTATCAATATCTGCTCTATTACTTGCTATACCCCACGGGGTGTTGGCCTTTTGCCACACTATTCAGGAGGATAAAATCCACTTTCTGCTTACCACTCAGTGGAAGTATCCTGACAAGTTTCCTATAGGGAACATATATGAGAACCTCCCCACTTTCTCACTTTACATGGAGTAAACAGTTCTCTCCAGGCTAGTGGTTAAGAAAATTCTTTCAGAACCTGCAGCCTGCTGATTTCAGTATTCCCTTTGTTCGTTGCAGTTCTCAGAGAGATGGGGGATCAAGAACATGAAGTCTGAACCTGGGTTTTCTGCCCTTTTTTGAGTAATCTCTTAATCCATGTGCTGAGAACTAATAGAACTCAAAGAACTAGGTCCTGTTAAAGAAGGGAGGTTTTTAAAGCACTTTACTGAAATACTTACAAAATTCATCAAATTAAATAATAATACAAAAGTTCTGCTAAAATACGTTTACTAATTAAAATTTTTTAAAAAAAAGAAAAAAGAAAAAAGAAAATTTGTAAGTTTTAAGATGTTAGAAAACACTAACAGGTGGCCAGTCTGTTAGGGATAAATCTTGCCTAAGCCTTAGATGTAATAGAGGTCTCATTGCATTTGCAGATGGGAACTTTGGCATGAATACGAGTTCAATGCCAGATGAAGGTTGCCTCATGGAGGAGTCCTTTTTTATGACATAATCACCAACATTAAGCTGCACTAGTACAAATATGGCAAATGAATGCACTTAATGTCTCTGGGTGGACTAGATCTGACTTTTGTCCTAATGCATATACTTCATTGTTACCTAAATGAGTCTGATATTATTCTGTGGTCACTTTTGGCTCTGTGAATGAGAAGAATTAATTCAGTGACCATGCCTTTTGATTCTTGTTCCCTGAAATCTCTTTGTGACCCAAAGGTCAGTCACAGTTTGACTAGAGGTCTTAACTTATAAATCTCAGACCTTTGGTATTCTAGGTGTACCCTTCCTGCTTATTCCTGGAAACAGCCTTTTCACTCTATTTGCACCACCCATACCCTTGGTCCTACAGCTGTTAAAAGGTTTAGAGCAGAAAAAACAAATTCCCAGGAGGATTTCTGAATCTAGTTCCCTGTTTTCTTACTCTAAGCACTTGAACTTATATTGTTTTTGTTTTATGCCAAAGGACAGCAGTTTCAAACAATTCACTTTAGCAAGAAAAGATTTTTTGTCCCCACAGTATTTTTTTTCTTTATCTCCACTACTGAAAAGAGAAGAAATATTAACATCCAACGGTGAGGATTCATAACATATACACACAGAAACCCTATATTCAACATGTTTTAAAGTAGGGAATATTGGTAAAGGTCCTATATTTTCTGATTTCAGGTGGGCAATCTGAGGAAGTGGACAGAATTTGGGGACTGTTTTCTCCATCAAAGAATGTGAAGAAACAAGTAACCAAACCTGTGGGCTCACAGGAAGTGTTTGCCAAAAATTATCTGAGAGACCAGATGCTGATTACATATTCCCATAGATGATATTACTGTTCCCACATGAGAAGCAATATCTACATTACATTAAAAAAAAAATTGTAATATATACTTTCAAAGCTTACAGTCTTTGGGACTGCTCAAGCTCAGAATTCATAGTGGATGAAATACTGACTTTCTTTTTTTCATATTTCTGATGATACTAAGGCCAAAGACACTGCGTTAGGTATAGTAACATCTGTAATACCCACCACTAATTTAAGCCACTAGGAAATCACAAATTACTGCAGGATCATCCCACCCCATTATACATACTACTAGTAGATGTGGAAGAAAAAAAAAGAAGGTAATTTTCATGGATACCATTATTTTACAACCATATTTCAATAAAATTTTTTGTTACGAATTCTCAGAATTTATCCTTGAAAGAACTGGAGTGCTCAGAAAGTGACTGTTCAAAAATTGATACTTAACAAACTGTTCCTTATACATGTCCAGTCTGAAATTCATTCTTCACTCTACTAAAAAACTCAGAGGCTAGCTGAGCAGAACTAAGAGGTGAAAGAAAGGGCAATCTGTCCTTACTCAAATGTACTGAAAAAACCTTTTAGGTTATAGATGTAAAATCATTACTGCTGAACATAACCATGGTGATTTTATGATTTAATTAAAAGCTATTTCTTTCTACCAGCATACTTTTAAGAGGTTTACCATGGAAAAGAACTTAACTTTTCATCAGTTCTTTGTGGCTGGAAACAATTTGACTTCCTCAAACCATCTTTATATTTCCTTCAAAGGAATTATCCGGAGAACAACTTCATTGAAATTGCAGGCTCTGCCAGCTGAGTCAGTTCATTCCAAACTCATTGTCCTCACAAATAATTCTTTGTCTCATATAAAATCTAGAAGCACCTGCAGTCATCACAGTGTTGCTACAAGGGTGGCCATTGTTTGTGAGTGTATGAAGAGGTTTCATCCTGAAGCTGTGATTCATAAAGTGATTCATACAGAAATGCACACCTCTTCAACAGCATTATTGGTCTAATAACACCGTGCACGGGGGCAACCTCTGTCCAAGGTGCTCACTTCTTGCACTACCGGCCTCCCTCCCCTCTGGCAGCTGCTCAGTGAACCCAATCGAGGAACTGACCCAGCAGAAAGACAACTTTCTCAGGTAGTTTTCCAGCCATAGCACACCTCTGACTCAGTTCACTTCATGGTTATGCAGCAGAGGGTTATCTATCAAAGGAAGGGAACCTCTGAAACTGGTCTAAGCATTGCTGTTGCCAAATGCTAGATTGATTTTTTTTAATTAATTCCTTATCAGGGAAGCTAAAGCCTTTTCTTTCAGTATAGGTTAATGCTACACTAAAAGCTTGGCCAAAACTCGGTGGTGTAGTGAGCTCTTTATCCTCTGGAGACGTGACAACTGCATGTGGTTACTCTTAGGGACATCAGCAATATGACTGGTTGAGAAGGAAAATGGTCAGGAAAAAAAGGGGAAAGCTCCTTCCTTGTTAACTCAACTAGTGAATTTTGGGGTTGGAGAAAGAGGAAAGGGAAAAATGAGGACTTAGTTTAAATGGCCTTCCAAGGGAAGCTTGGACTATAAAAGCAGGACTGCAGACTAGATCTTTCTTCATAAGTACAACAGAAGCATATGAAGTAGAAATAAAAGGAGGGGCTCTCATTAAACAGGCTGTGGTTGCCTAACATTTTGTTAGCAAGAGCGTGAAGGGTGAAAGGAACCTTTGGTGATATGCTGCTAAACAAAACTACCGATGGCCTTCTTTGCACATTTATTCACCTGTTTCCATATTCACTACAGTAATAAAGAGGATGAAAATAATCTCTGTATTTGTTTTATGAAAACTTTATGCTATCCACTGCCAGTATCTTCAGTGAGCTCAGTATTGAGTTCCTGAGGCAAAGCAAAGCACATTTTAAGGAAAATGTGTAATTCAAATTTAGATATTCCAGCTCCTTCTGTGTGAGGAGCTTTTAGAACTGAAGTTAAATACCTCCTATATCAGAAGTGCTGAAGACATACACAAATCATGGTATGAACAAATTGTTAACATTTTTAACAGCAAGTATAGGCAGAATATATAAAGCACTATATTGAGATGTAAAGGAATAATTGATCTCCATAAGGACACTATGAAAAGAAACATATATTCAGTCAATGAAACAGTATTGAGGCATTCTGCACAAAAAGTATACTGTCAAAACAAAAAACACAGTTAAATATTTGTTTTGGTTTAAGATCTAAAGGCTCTGAAATAGTCGTGTCATGCAGACCAAGTTACTTTGGCTTTTAAAAAAAGTTTACACACAGCTATGAAAGGCATCTGATAATTACAGACCCACCAAAAGGCCCAGTTTTTAGACTTTTTAGAGCTTTTCTCACCATGATTTTTCAGAAGCACTTTATCAGATTATCTGTTGCTTAGTATTAGCACTGTACTTAGAGAGTACACAGTGCAAGAAGCTGTGGAACCATGGTGAGGTTTATGGCCTTACAGAGGAGGCTGGACTAGATCATTACATGGTCTTGGCCTTACAAGAGGGAAAAAGAAAAAAAAAGTGTTAGAATCTCATCCAAGCTGTTGGAATTTGCTTTTACACAGATGAGTTTAATACCCATGCACTGGTTCTCGAAACTATTATCCCTTACTTCAAGGAGACAGAGAAATTTGAAACAAATGTAGAAACAACAATTACAAAAAATATATACTAGCCAGCTGGAAAGGAAATGTGAAGCACTCTTATACACAGAACATGCTACTACTACTTCTTTCCAGGAATTAAACACAAAGCAAAAAGAAAGAAGCATATTAGCAAAGTCAAATCTGTATTATCAAGCCCATCAGTGACAAAGGAAAAGAGATTCTGGCAAGCGGGGTCAAAAAAAAAAAAAAAAAAAAAGAAAATCTGAGGATTACTACCCTGGATGTTTAATGAGGAAGAAACAGACGAAAAACATGGTTTATTACAAACTTCTGTTTATTTATTTAGCCATCTTTTCCTGTCTACCCACATCAATATGTTTTCTGGAAATAAATTTAAACAGACTAAAAACCATTTCTTTGGAAATGTGAAGTATTATTAACATTATTAGTATGCATAATAAAGATTCAGTAGAATTTTTAAAACACATATACACTATCCTGAAACAACTAGATGGAGACTATTTGACTTTTCTGTTTAGCTAAATGGAACTTCTTCTTGTACATGTCAGATGTTGACACCACACATTTCAGAAGACACATTACAACATTCACAATCTCTCATCAGCATCCTTACCTGCACAGTTAGAGAACTTCATAGTTCAACAACATGAGAGATATTTAACTTTCCTTTCAGTAGTCTTAAGTTTAATAACTGTACCCTGAATGTAATTGCTGACCCTATGAGAACAGTCACTCTTTCCACCTTGCCTAATGGCTGTTCTCTACCACTTTTTGAGCACAAGTTTCTGTACTTCTACCCCAGTTCTAGGTTCTCTCCCAGTTACTCAACTTATGTTTCCCACAGAGGGACACAAGTTTCCCTGAAATAGGAGCTAGACCACCTCATTGCCAAAGAAATACAGAAGTCTGCACAGCTATTTGGAAGTATGTGATACTTATCTCATGTATCCACTAATGTATTTCATCCTGGTTTGATAAGAAAGCAATGGAGGAAGTTCTTCACTGGACATAAACCAAAGTTATTTTATTTAGGAACATGAACAAAGTACCCTAAGATAAGGCAGTTTGCAAACTTACAGTGCCCTCAGCCTACAGAAAATGCTCATCAAGAGGTCATTCAAAATGGCCCATCCATTGCTGAACTCAAGACCATATTCACAGACAGTAAGCCCTATGTAACTGGCTCTTAACACAGTTTAGCTAACCCAGGCAGCTGGTTCAAGGATCCAGCCTCATAAGGCCCCCTGCACAACTGCAACGGTTTATCACAGATGAAGAGTCAGTTCTCAAGGTGTAGGTTTTCTGTTTTTCCCTTCTAACAAAGGAGAAAAAAATCTTTGGACTCTGCAAATGGAAAGAATACATTGCACAGAGTTTTGAGAAAAAACCTTGTGGTTTAAAACATGAAGAAAGGATGCCAGCTCAAAAACAGGAAACATACACTTTGTTCTGGCCTTTAGCCTGAGCTCCACAGAGTTTACAGGTGCTAAGAACATTTTACACTAAGAGCTGTCAAGAGAGGATACTCTAATTGCTAGCCAGCTTTGGGGAAAAATCAAACCAGTGCTGTCCTAAATTTTCCTTACATAGTAAGCTTTAAAAAGGGGGTTTTCTCCTGCTTTTAGACAGTGAGAGTTCTCTTTTTCATAAGGGACATCAGGCCTGTTGGTGTGGAGAATCAGTCTGGGGAGCCTGAATGCTGCTGTTGCCAGCAGTCCATGGTGCTGATGGAGAGATTTATATTTGAATATGGTCAGTGTCCTCAGTCTGCAGCTGGAAGGGATTATTTCCAACATTTTTCGAAAGGTCAGTTGGTGCGTTTCTGTGTCAGCATTGTCAAGGATTTATGGACAGCAAGAAAAGGTCAATAATGCACACAAAATGGCCTGCCAAAGTGAGTTGTGATCTACTAGTGGGTTGTTGCCCTACAAAGTTCCACTAGACTGGAGATAACATAGAGAAAACCCACTTGTTAGTTTACCATGCCATTTGGCAATTGCTCAGCGTAGCTCAGATCTCCTGCTGAGCTATGAAAAAAAGTGGTACTAAAAGTCACAATAGGAAAAATTTTAGTATATATCATCTTCATGGTCCATTTTTCTTTCATGTGCTTCCTCATAATAATGTAGTGTTCACTGGATTTTCATGGGTGTCCAGGGTATGCATGTTAAAAAGAGCTGATCATATCCAGAGATATATTTGCCATTTTACATTGTTGTGCTACAGGATCCTTAACTGTGCAATTTTTTCATTTAAAAGATGATGCTACCTATCTTTTATTAAATTAAAAAAAAAAAAAAAAAAGGAAGAAAAGTGGCAGGTTGATATTATGGGTTTTTTTTTTTTAATGACTGTCAAAGAAGTCTGGACTGTGTTGTCACATTTTACAGCACTAACCGACAATGGCTGCACATGAGAAACAGAGCACACAGATAACCTTCCCTCCCATCCTCACCATCCAGATTGTGTCCAGACCATCACATGTACTAGCAACAGACTGACCTATCCTTCATCAGTTTGGAACCGTTTAGCTTTTGGCTCATAGTCAAAATCTATAGCTCTAGCAAATACAGAAGAGGAGGACTGTCTAAGTTGCCTGTCAACACCCACAGTAAGACACTGAGCTCAAACCCAGCCCCGCAGCCTTCGTCACACAGTGCTCGTTCTGCCATGCTAGTGGTAGCACCATTCTCACAAGTACTGCTAAAAACATCAGCCTCCAAAGAAAAGATGTGTGATGAGCACTGAGCTGCTCCCAGAACAGGGACTCACCAAGTCTCAGTGCAATTACCTCCTCCCGAGTTGTCACTTCCCCTTGTGCAGAGAGACAAAACCCAGACTTCTCTTCTGTAACCCAGCCAAAAGATCCAGCAGAAAACAGCAAAATATTGTTCCTCCTAAAATCCTTCATTATTTCCATAGGTATTTGACTGTCTTCCCCTTCAGATTTTTCCTGCTTCTCTCTAAGCCACGAGAAAGGGTACCCTGCTCTGACACATCCTTTTGGCCTTGGCTGAGATGGCTGAGTGTCTGTTTCTGCTTAGTGACTTGATCACAGCTGCAAAAAGACACAGGCCCCCAACTAGAAAACACTTCTGGGACACACCAAGTTGGATATCTGTTCCCTTTCCCCCAAACAAATACGCACAAGTGAGCATAGCTATGTTGTTTTACATCAGATGAAGGTAAACCTATTTCTATTTTATTGCTGTTTCTAGATAAATGACAGAATTACATCAAAGAAGAAATGAAAACAGAAATTGCTATTTTTCTTCTCTATCAATCATTTACTGTTACACACTTCTATGTCCTATAGTCTTTCCAAGGAAATCAGATAAGCAATCAGAAATCTCCTCTTATGCTTTCATACTTCAGCTATTGTTTGTACTGTCCTTCTAGTGTGCCCTAGCATAACAAACTGCTGTCCAATAACTAATTTTTCTTACCTCATGGCAGAAATGTTGCAAGCAGGCTCGCTGCGGTGTCTTACATGGGCTTACATCAAGCAACAGAAAAATTGAGAGAATAAACATGGAGAGAAATCTCAAAATAGTACTTCGTTTTTAGTTTTGTTCATTGCTGGGATTCATTCCAATTTTAATGAAACAGAATTTCTCAGTCATATTTCCACATTACGTTTCCATCTTTCATTAAAGTAGAGCCAGAAAAGCACTTAAGCACATGCTTAAAACTTCAAAATGCATTCTGAACATATTGCCTAATTCCTGTGATATTTTTGTTCACTGGGGGTCTTCACAAGTTCAGACTAATACTAGAAATTGGCTTTGATTTAGATAAAAGCATTCTTGTCCTAAATGAGGTCAAATACAACAGGGCCAAAACCTGAAACCTTCACATATGCTGGAGGAGACAGACACTATCATTCTTTCCTATGCTCATGCAGTTAAAATATTGGCCAGTTAGACGCAATATGAAGAGAAACAACTAACTCCCCTAGCTCCCTTGCTGCAGGCAGCTGTCCCACTTGCTGGTCCAAATTGGCTAAATTGGCTCAGCTGCTAACACCAAGAGCAATGACTACTTGCTGAGTACAGTGCTGTCCAAAATGGGCTTTAAAAGACTGTAAAAGTGGCAGCATAGCAGTTCTCCTATTCAGTTTTTTAAGACAGCCCTGAGTCTTTGTTGTTATTACAGTCTTCCCTTTGTCAAAGAGAGAGCATTTTGTGCTGGAGGATGTTCTCTCAGTCATTTCCCCCTTGAGGGACTCCATGTCTTCACATAAAAGTGCAGGATTTCCTAAGTGGTTCAGGAACAACAGGCCAGATTCTCAATCCAGTTTTAAAATAGTATTTTCTTCAGTAGTCTTCATGAGGAAGGTTCAGCTCCCAGAGAGCAGAAGCAGGCTATTTTAATACAAAGGAACTCAGACCTTTAAAGGGATTCAAGCTGCTGTTTATATCTTCCAGAAAGCCTTGCTCTGAATCGCATGCTCCCAGCGTCTGCTCCCTATTCTCACCTATTCTCCTTCTTTCACCTGGGGAGTTAGGTAATGTCTGGCCCAAGTACAATAAGGCCCCCACCCCCTTTAAAGGCCAGCTTATTCTAGAACAACATTGTTTATGGATTCCATATGGTCTATCATTAGTGTTATCCTTGATTCCCTGTCTCTCACTTTCCTCTTGTGCAGTAAAAGAGATGAAGTAACACATTGTAAAAGAATGTGTTTGCAAGACAGAATAGACATCTGCCTCTCTCCTTTGGAGGCTGCTGTGAGAATACAGTTGCTACCTATTTTGCCAATTTGACCCCAGCATGTCTAGGGCCTCTAAGAGCAATTGTGCGTGAACACATCAATCTGTTCATGAGCAATAGCTCTGGGTCTGAGATGGCCATTGATTTTATTTTTTTGCGCTGTTACTGGCACATTTTGTCCAAAAATTACACAAGTTATTCTCGGTACTGTTTCAGAAGATGTTAAAGATCTTTCAGGGAAGATGTGACCTGATCTTTCAGGAACATTTTTTAAAAAGTTGTCTTCCTTTTTTTACAGCAAATATCATTCTTCCTGTGAGGCAGCAAGACCGGTATGCCCAGGCAAGGCCAGGAAGAAGTCATGTTTCCACTTTCAGAATTGAAGACAGAAGGCTTTGTACATCTCTAAGAAAAAAAGCCACTCTGACTTGACCACATAACTTGGTTTAGATCTGTCTGTGACAGCTTGAAAATTAGTAAGAATAATTTCATCAATGAAAACCGCCTGCTGTTTGATTTATGACAACTGTACAACATCTAAGAATCTATGAGCACAGTGGATATTGTTGTGAAAAAGGCTCATATTGGCCTCTCTCTTTTACACCATCTTAAGTCAGGAATACCTCTGGTCCATTTGCTGCAATTAGTCTGCTGTAAAGCTGGACAAAAGTGGATGGATTCTGATTGCCGGAGGCAGCCTCACCCCACCTTACACTGATGCAGCTGAGATGGGAATCAGGCACAAAGGCTTCAAAACTGGTCTTTAACCACACATGTGGTGCCCTGTCAAGCTTAACAGCATTTGGAAGTCTGTTCATGTGTCTCATTTCATTTTCTGCTAGCCATAAGGCCATTGTTGGTTTGTTTTGGTTTGTTTTGGTTTGTTTTGGTTTGGTTAAAAAAAAAAAAAAAAAAGAAAAAAGACAGTATGTCTTCTCTTATAATTGCATGGAACATGGAAAAGGATAAAAAAAATATAAATAACCTGAAGGCATCTGTCTTTCTGGATTATCTGGATTATTTGAGAATAATCTCATCTTAATGAAGATATAAACAATATGCTTTAACAGAACCAGCAGCATAGACTTTGATTGAAAGGGAAATTATTTTTTCTCTTTCCTAAGTAATCTTGAAGACAGATCTCCTCATGTTACTTCCCAGACATAAGACAAAGACTATTTTAAAAGCACTGAACCTCTACTTTCTTCTTCACCGAAGATCAGTGTTTCACTGGTTACTCTGGGAAAACTATTGCTGGAGTTGGTGAAATATTTTTGTAGTGAGGTATGTAGAGTTGGGCATACTTGTTATGATGCTAAAACTATTTTTCTCTTGCAAAAGATAATCAATCAACCAACACAAATTAACAAAGGCATACTAGTTGCCAGCAAGTCCACTGAACCTTTCTAAGTTAGAGGGAGCTTAAGGATCTGCCTTCCTGCCAACTTCATTTCATGGTCTTGTGTCTGTCCTCCTACATACATTCCTCAGTTTTGAGACAGAATTATAATTATTATAATTATTCTGTTCACCACCTTTTTGCTTTTTGCTTTTTTGAAAGACTCTTGCCTTAGTAATTTTTTTTCTCTGCCTTCTGAAATATCTGTAGTCTAAATTTATCTACAAGGTCAGAAATTAAGTAAATTCAAATATGTGAAATCTATGGGGGAACCAAGAAAAGTTCCCTCAGATTGTCTTGCAATTTTAGGAGTAAGGCTAGCCAAGACAGTGACTAGATCCTTCACATCTGCAGCAGCCAGGCAACAGATACCCACCTCCCAGGGGGTGGTGGTGCATGACAGCAAAGCATTCTCCATTCACCAGAAGAGGAAGACCTTAAGAAGGACAATAGACTCCGTGTGGTATATAGTACAGTGGGAGAGACACTAAAGATCTTAACCTGTATGCAGTCATAGAAACATGACAAAACCTCAGGTCACCTCAGGTGCTTATTATTTTAATATTGTTGCCTCTGACTGACAGTAAAAGTGAATGGAGAGAGTGCATTTGAAAACCCATATATACTTGCACAAAAATGTAGTTGAACCTCTGTACTTGTAAGGGTCTTCTCATAATTAGTCTGGGACTGATTTTTGGACACAGCTTTTTACACTGATTTCATTTGAACTAGATACTGGTAAAGTCTTTTTTTCTGTAGCATACTCAGTGCAGTGTAATTTATAGTGTTATGCAGATGCTGGATCATTTGAATCTCCATTCTATTGCACATAATTTACATTGTCTGTGGCAAATAAAAAGATAAGTGCAATCCATATTGCAAATGCATCGTACCATTGTGAATTTGCATGCTTTGTCCTTGTTCTTCTTCACCTCATGGAATTTATGTGATCATTGTAGCAGTGTCTAATATCACAGCGAATAACCACTTAACAGTTATGTTTGGATTTTTAAACTAGCTGGTTTTACACATTTCCATAGCAATCTTCACTATCACCCAAAATTATTCCCAAGCTATGACTAAAGAATCTGCTGAACTGAAATATTACAATAAAAGTAAGGACACTGCTTGAAAATAAACATATTTTCCCTTATTTAAGTCATAATTGAGAAAGCAGCCCTAAATCAGGATTTTTTTCTTTTTAAATTAAATCATTTTACAGATTTAAATCCATTTGTGTTGGGACATTTTTCCTCTCAGTGAAAGTTTTATGTGGACCATATAGTTCTTTTGAAATTATTTTCACCTGAGCATCAGTGTTTCACCATATCAATGAACATTTCCCTGATGCAAGAGAACATCTAACCTTTCAAGGCTCAGATACATAAAGTGATCTTCCAACTACATTTGAAGAGAAATTACTATGAAAGTAATTTTAAATAGAATAAAACACACAGTTCTGTTAGAAGACAACCCACTGAACCTCACTCCCTAAGTTCTGGTGTCTTGTGTCTGATTTTCCATGTTCAGATGTTGCATAAGAGGAAAGTTTGTGTTTCACTTTACTTAAGCTGCAGTACTGAAGGTCTCTTGCCTCTCAGTAGCATCCTACATTTGCAAAAGTTGCAAGAATTTAGACTGACATCTCTTTTAAAAACATAGTTCGATTAGGCTAAAGACTTGCAGAGATATTAGGGATGAAGTGACTTAACAGATGGCCAAACAGACAATATGGTCACATGAGCTTCATTCTCATAGGAAACCATGACAACTAGAAAGCGAGATTTAGAAATCTTTAACTGGAACAAGACAGTACAGCTTCATTTAGCTTCGTGAGCTGGAGTGACCTGCTGAAAATTTGAGTGCTAAAATTAGATAGTAATTAAAATGGAAACACTCGGCTTGGCAAACTCTACCGGAATGCTCACTCCTTTCTGCACCTCCTTGTAATATAAATACAGTGCAATTGAATTTGAATGAATTCTACATGTATTCATAAATTAGTATGGTTTTAAGTGAGCATTAAAACTAGCACTTTAAAATAGCCATTGAAAAAGTACCCTGTAATTAAAATACAGTACATTCTTTCTGGCATACATGAAAAGTTCAATTCTTACCCTTGACTTTTTAATTTTATTTTTATAACACTGCAATTCCAGTGCAGGAAAAGCAATGTCATGTAAAAAATCAAAATGAAGTTTCCCTGTTTGTTTATTTTTTATTTATTTATGAGGAAATATTTACAGTAATTTCTAATGTTATAACATATCCCTGTGAAGCCATTACCTAATCAAGTGCTGCATAATAAAACAAATACCAAAATATTATTCATCTCTATGGTGTGAAAAATAAAAATAATAACCAAGGTCTTTTTTTACGAGTTCCATGTGATAAATCACAACTTCTTAAAAAAGTCAAACTAATAGATGTTTCTTAAAGAGTAGAAGCAGAAAACAGAGAACCTTTTAATTTCTCTCAGGAAAAAATAACCTCTTTGACTAATTTGATGTAGTACATTAATCAAACATTACTGATTAATACACAGAATTTTTGGTGTGCTAATGTGGAAGTTAAGGGAGCTTTTTAAACTACAGAAGTCTTTAAAAACTTCCCTTCCCCCAGCTGGATGATCTCAGGTGGGAGGTTAAATGTATGCTCAGCCACCAGCTGCAAGAAGTCACTAAACCAAACACTGAAGCACCTTGGTGAAGGCCACACTATCAACCAACACTTCTGCTCAGTGACCCTCTCAGATCTTGGAAATGGTCTTTTTGGATTCTGGGTCTTGCTGTATTGATTTCAATCAGCAGCTTTTCCTAAGAGCGCCACTTTGAAATAGCCCTGTCAGAATTTCTACTTTCTAGCCCAAGGTTTATTGGAGGGTTTTTATTCACATTTGACATCATTCAGCTAAATGACAAGAGAGGATTTTGTGTGTGCACTTGTTTCCCTACGCACATTTTTTTTAAATTATGTTTGTTTCGAACACAAGTAAATCTCTCTGTTTACTTACGCTTTCACTCACTGCATTGAGGGAGGCACACTGAGCTTGCCTCAAATGTTGTTTACAAAATGTTTTTACATTTTTGGCCATGCTTCAGTGGGACCAAAGTATTTCTGTCAATGACTTAATTGATGCCAGGATTTAGGATTTCGCCCCTGGCTTTTGAATACTGGTGGCACCCCTCAGCAGGCTCTCTCACTGCTCAAATCCTTGTGCTTCCCTCTTACCCTTACCTGAGGAGCAGAAGCTTTGACAGCCCGTGTACCCCCATGGCACAAGCTGGTGAGGGACTGGGCAGCTGCTGCTCCACACGAGGGCACAGGAGTGAGGGCAGAAAGATGAAGAGTGAACAGCTGCCACAACCCACATCACTCCTCTTTGAGAGGCTGCACCCACTGTGCTGCATCACCGAAGGCACAAAGCAAACTGGGGGGAGGCAGTCACTTAAGTCATGTTTGCACCTCCTAACTTCTATAGCTCTTGGCATATATTAGAGCCACCTAAATGGCTTTTTCATGGTCAGGATTTGGGAGAGGGGAAAAGGGTATTTCAGACAGTAAAAAAAGTTTCAAAGTTTTTATCTTTTTCTGTTGTTTTATTTTTGTTGTTGTTGTTTCTTTTTTTAAATGAAGAAAGCTATCAGGAAATCCTTAGTAGAAACTGAGAATGGGTTCCTGATGGCTGGATGGATTTTGCCAAAACCCATTTAAAGGTTTACTTTGAGTAAGCCGAAATCAGGTTGCCATATGGAATTACTCCATGCAGCAGCCTGACCTAGAGCAAAACCGAACAAAGCTGAGATTATTTACTAAACTCCTAAAACACTGACTGTTTTGCATCTCTCCCACACTGGAACTAATTCCCTAAGTAAATAAGCACATACTAAGTTAAAACCCCATGTTAATGAATAGGCCAAAGAGTTGTACACAAGGTAGGCTATTTGATGACACACAAACCAAAACCATGGGTCAGCATTCATGCCTCAGACTGTCTCAAAGCTTGCTGGCACCTGCAGTCTAGCGTAATTTCTGTTATAGCCAGGAAGATTGATCACAGGAAGCCAAAGCTGTTCAGTTAAAAGAAAAAAAAAGAAAATCAGGTGTTTTCTATGAGCAGTCTGTCAGATAACCAGCCTCATGAAACTGTGGGCATTTCTCCTGAGCTCAAGAAACATTCATGCTGGAGAGGATACTGGAGTCATTCTAAGACTTTGCAGTTGTTTTGGAGGTTAAATAGAAAGCAACACAGAAGGAAGGTTCTGCCTCTGTGATTAAAGAAACACAACATCAAAATGCACAGTTGTGCCCTCAACTAAAATAGACATAACACCAGTGCTGTATTTTTCACCTCACTGATGCACTCCAAATTGAAAACACAAAGGATGTCTTTCATTGTTATTCTAAAAAAAAAAAAAATAAAAGATACAACTGTGCCACAGAGAAACCAGACAGACAAGATACCATCCTGATTTTGTAAATATAATTCATAACCTGATGAAATGTCTTGTGTCAGAATCAAAACCAAAAAGCTTCAGATGAAAAATAGATCTGACTCCTGTTAGAACTCCCTAAGCTACTCTGCAGTCTCAGCTCTACACATTCTGGGCTCCAAATGGTTGCAAAGGTAAAAGGAAAGCAGCAAAAGGCTCAGCACAAAGCAAACCTAGTGTTCTTTGACAGGACACATGACCAACATGCAAAACACTGACACTCATGCATGGGTTTTTGGCTGCCTTGTGCATACAAACATAGTTTTGCCAGCCACCCCACTTACTACCTGTCAAGCTAATAGCACAAGAGAAAGGGGCAGCCTAACTGCTCTACCTCACAAAACAGACAATACTAATGTAAAAAAGTGTTTTTAAATAGTGGTGAGATGATCACCCCTGTTTCAGCCTTCTTCATTTGTAAACTCTCTGCAAGCCAGAGGGACATTGTTTTTCATATGTGACAGGCATGTAGGCAAAACTAGGTGGCACAAATCAGTGTAGCCTCAAGGCTGCTTCAGCTGATCCAGAGGCTGACCAGTTCAGAACTACCTCAAGCTTCAAGGAAGACAGAAGGAACCATAGAAAGATTCTAGTCTGCTCTTTGAAACTAAATCAAGAGATCTCTGGTACATCTTAAGGTGAAATTTAAAGTGTCCAGCTTAAAAAAGAACCTTAAGCTTTCTTCACCATTCTGTCATGTTTCTCCTTAAAAAAAATCAAGTTAATGTAGCACATTTCATAATGTACAAGTTTATCTCTTTGCAACACAGCTTTAGTATAATTTCCAAATATGCAATACAAATAATTCCTATGAATACTGCTGGAGGTGAAAGATGGCTCCCATATGACATTTACCACCTGATACATTGGATACCACATAATGGAGCTTGTAGTCAGCAGAAAGCTTGAAATATCATGATGCTTAGTGGTTTTTATTTCCCAGGCCTCTGCTTATGCTCTGCATTTTATATTAATATTATTTTTATTATAGAGTATTTTTATTTATAGATGAAAAAAAGAGTATAGATAATAGGTGACAAATATAGATAAAAAGATAAAAAGGACAAAGCTAATGACATCTCATGGTAAAAATAAACAAATGGATAATAATGATGAGATGAACAGTAACAACAAACATTTAATTATTTTCATGTAATTTAATGCATTCTTAGACAAAAGCCCAGTTTTCAAGTTTTCCTCTCAGCTGCATCTGGTAGTAGCTTTTGTTGTTATTTTCCAATACAGGCACATGTCCTCTGGTTTCAGTTTTCATTTTTATGTTCTATTTGCAGACCAAGAGAGTGACAGCATTTTGCAGTGCAGCTGAAGTAGTATGTGTATTTAGTATGCTGAAGGCATCTATCATCTTTTGTCTGTAGATTTTCTGAAAAGTTCATCACCTCCATTCCCCCAACCAACAGCTTTCTTATAACAGAACAGATGCCTGTGATAAAAAGATTGCAGTGTTCTCAGTACAACATCTACACCAGCTGAACAAAAAAAAAGGAAAGGGGAGTGCAAATGATGGAAACTGTTGCCAGATAGCCATTTTTCCTCATGAAAAGGAAAACACAATTTTCAGGATCAACAGAGGACACTTGCTAGATCACAGGATTTGTGAAATCACAAGCCAGGGCTTGGGGCAGAAGGGAGGAAAGGGAAAAGGAAGGAATAATGCCTGAGGGAGCTGAAAATTAGAGGACTGTGGGAGAAAGGCAATGACAGACTGAGGGCAGAGAAAGATGTCCGAGAGGCTGAGCAGGCTTGATGATGTCGAGGCCCAGTTTTTTCCGGGTATACCTAGCCTTGCATCTGGTGTCTGGACCACAGTCCAGGGGTGTTGTGTCCTTGCCTAGTGAGGCTCCTGTTAGCATCCATGAAGAAACCATGTAACCCGTCAGGCTTTGCACTGTGTTGGATAGCCCTTTGTATTCACACAGACATTCCGGGCTGCATAGCAGCAAGCTACTTGTGACTTTCTGACAGTCAGAGAAGCTGTATCAAATGAAATTGCTCATGCTGAAGCCTCTGATGGCCACCATATGGGGATAGAGGAAGTCGCTGGTAGTGTCGCACACGTTCGTTACAGTGGCCATGACAGCAGACTTCCTCAGTGCAAAGCAATTCCCAATGGGCATAAGAGCCAAGAGTGAACAGAGACCAATGGGCAATGCATGCTCATTATGCACTAGAAGAGAAACTGAAGAGCAGGCATGGATGTGGCAGGACTTTCAGCACATAGCATCCAGGATGACAGTCAGATTTTTTGCAGAGCTAAAGATAGAGAAATTAGGACTACAACTGTCCTATGGAGGACAATACAGTCCCATGAGTGCCTGTTAATCCCAGTGTCTCTTTTTCAGAATAGGTTTCAAAGGCAAAGAGGTGGGTCAATAATGAACATTTCTGAAACCCCTCACGCATGCATTGAAAATTAAAAGAAAAGACACCAAATGCTTGTTTTACACAGCTAAACAGCATCATTTGGGGAAAAGATTACATCCTTTCCTGCCTGCATGGAGAACCAGGTACAAATTCAAGCCAAGCAGAGGGGAACTGCCTAAACTACCTCATAGGAAATGTTAAAAGCATGAACATGGTTTAAACATCTAACTCAATGATGCAGAATATTCTTTAATCCCAGGAGCATCTCTGAGAACTGAGTGCCTATGTTCATGCAAGAGCAAAGGGCCATGACACAATTGTATCTCCATACTATGGAATTAATTTACCAGAGACTCAAAACTGACTCTTCCATGCTTCTTGCTCCCATCCCCACTGCTTCTGTGTTTTGCTCTGAATCTTGTGAATGGAAAATATGTCATCAACCACTTTCTCTCCTGAGAAAGCTGCTTTCTCACCCAACCACACCATCAGTCTTGCATTTGTTCACCTGCAGGGAAGAGCCTCAGTGAGAATGACTGAGGATGGTTTTTGATGGCTCAGAGACTAGTCTAGAAAGTGAGAGCTCTGACCCTGAATGCCTGAGCTCAGAAGAACCCCAGAACAGGGAAGAGTTGTGGTGGTTAAGCTGCTGCACAGTGGCTCATGGTGTTATGGTTTAAGTTAGAGAAGTGGTCCCATGTGAACCTCATGAAGTTCAACAACGACAAATGCAAGGACCTGCACCTGGGTACGTATCAATACAGGCTGAGGGATGAAGTGACTGACAGCAGCCCTGCCGAGAAGGACTTGGGAGTACTGGTAAATGACAGATTGGACATCAGGTGGCAACGTGCGCTTGCAGCCCAGAAGGCAAATTGTATCTTGGGCTGTATTAAAAGGAGTGTGGACAGTAAGTCGAGGGAGGTGACTCTGCCCCTCTGCTCTGCCCTGGTGAGACCCCACCTGGAGTTCTGCATCCAGCTCTGGAGACCTCAGTACAGGAAAGACATGGACCTGTTGGAGAGGAGCCAGAGGAAGCCACAAAAATTATCAGAGAAATGGAACACCCATCCTATGAGGACAGACTGACACAGTTGAGGTTGTTTAGCCTGGAGAAGAATAGGCTCTGGGGAGACCTTACTGCACTCTTTTGGTAATTAAAAGGGGCCTATGATAAAGATGGGGACAGACTTTCCAGCAGGGCCTGTTGCGACAGGACATGGGGTAATGGTTTTAAGCTATGGGAGGGGAGAGTCAAGCTAGATGTGAGGAAGAAATTTTTTACATTGAGGGTGGTAAAATATTGAAACAGGTTTCCAAGAGAGGTGGTAGATGCCCCATCCCTGGAGACGTTTTAGGCCAGGCTGGATGGGGCTCTGAGAAACCTGATCTAGTTGAAGATCTCCCTGCTCATTGCAGGGGGACAGGACTAGATGGCCTTTGAAAGCCCCTTCCAACCCAAACTGTTCTATGATTCTGTGGTTGAACTGTACAAGAACACAAGCCCAAGTAATAGCCATCTCTGACATTTGAATGCAGTTTAGCATAACTTACCACTATATTCCTTTGTCATAACTTTGCTCTTTGAGTATGGTATTTTAAGCACCTAAGGGGAATCGTGTGCCATCCAAGTCAGCAAGCTGGTTTAGCTGAGACACAGGGGTGCTGTATGCCTTCAGAAAACACGGCAGAGTATTTACAAAGTCGACAACTATTCTTAATTTAAGCCCCTGTGAGTCAGCTCCTCCTGACAGAATAGTGTTTGAGCAGATTCAGGCGTCTTTCTTAGATGTGGTAGCAGTATGTTATCAGTGTCTCTTCATATTTGATAAACTTGACTCAGGATTCAGAGAGAACTTAGGATTCACAGGAATCAAAATAAATGAATTTTACCATGTTTCCTCTCAATTTTGAGAAATACGCTCATTAGTGAATTCCTGAAAATGTATCCTGTATAAGACAATCCTTTGTTTTTAAAATGCAGAAAGCCAGACAAAAATTGCATATTGGTAGCTATATTTTAAACAAAAAAATCTTCACATAATAAATACATCTTATGCACATTAACTTCAAATTATTTCAGAAAGCTATTTACAATATAAATAATTATAAATGGGAACACTCTGCAAGATATTGTTGACATAGCTAAATTGTGTTTCCTACATTACATTCCAAAGGAAAACTTTAAATTACAGATGTTATTCTACAATGTCACTAGACCCTATACATTGCAAGGCATGGTATTTGAGATGCTGGCAATTTGTGCCTTTTTTTTCCATAAATATAACCCATTGGTTTAAAGCAAACACAAAATGCTTCATTATGTCTCAAGTGCTTTTTTTTTTTTCCTAGATTAGTATGTTTTTTATGCATTGAAATATTTACCTTGGGAAAAAGTTGCAGTGCCTTAAAAGTACTTTTCCTAATAGATGTTATTTCCTTAGAAATGTAAAGGTGCCAATGTCTTATCATATGTGAGCAAGATTATCTCTTGCATTTCTAAACTTCCCCCTGTATTGGTAGCTGAAAAGAAAAAAAGAAGACGCAGTCCAAATTGCAATAAATAAAAATGTTCAAAAACTGCATTTTAAATCCTAGAACAATAGCAAATCTTGAGAATTCTGGGTGAGAGGGGAATTCAGTTGTGAATACAACCAAACAAAAAGCTTTGTTTCTTCCTGTATTTGATCTTTCCTTTCAAATACAGCTTCATAGATAGAGTCATAAATTACCTCTCTTCAAAAAGGGATGTATTCTTAGCAACTTAGAGCCAGATTTATCCACAGAATTCTCATATACATAAGCTAAATGCCACAGTGAGGTTTAACCTCCCATAATTTCGATGAATAAACGCTTTAAGGAAATGTGAAATGGAGTCACTGTTCTGAACAGAAGACTTTTTTTTTTGCCTTCAGAATAACAGCTAAACCCTCAGCTACACCTCTAGCAGGCTTTACTAATAAGAAACCGAAGGTTTAGAGAAAACAAAACAAAACAGCAACAACAACAACAAAAAACCTGTGGGTTTTGTTTTGTTTATTCTGTTGTTGGCCTTTAGGGTGTTTTTTTTCTTCTCAGTGCATACAGCTGGAATATTTAACCATCAATACAAATTGCAAATAAAATAGGCTCTCCTCCACACTGTGGAGGTATCTGGGGCTAATCCAGTATACCTACAGGAAAGCATGTTCATCCACCATTGTTCCTGATAACAAAGCCTGTATTGCCTTTAGACCCTTAGGTGTTTTAAGTAAACTTGCAACTCATGCAAAGACCAGAGCCTGAATCCATTTGCTGCCAGACATTAACTGTAGCCACCTTAAAATAGACATAGCTAGGTCTAATCCTGGAACTGTGTGCTATAATCCCCATTATATACAGCTTTGTATGCAGAAGGTCTGAAACCAATGCGTATGCCTCAGCTTTGTCCCTTGACTGAAAGGTTAACTGACCTTTGTGACAGCCAGTCTGATCTGCTGGGGTGGCTGCGCCTTTTCCAGAAATAATATGCAACCTTTTATTTTTTTCCAGCTCACTCAGGATGTTCACATAAATGAACATATGGCGGTTAACATACTTAGGGACATTAATGAATAAATGCTGCATGTCCAGAGATATAAATGAGATCCAGATTGATTAAAAAGAGTTTAAAATAGCAGAATTTCACTGTATAACCTGTGGCAGTGTTGCAGACACATCAACAAAAGCCGTTTAAATCTTAACAAATACTTCTAGGGCTCTTTAGTACAGAGAGATGCACTCATTTTAGCAAAGTGTATATAAATAATCTCCATTATAGAGACACAGCCATTAGAGCTATTACCTTCCATAGTTTCCATACTCACATCCTGAGATTAAAAAAAAAAAAAAAAAAATTGCAAACAAACCCCAAACTTATTGCCATTTCACAACAAATCATCTTTTTTCCCCCTTACATTTATTAAGTAGTACCTTACTCCACAAATATTCCCATTTGAGTCAATGGGACAAATTGCTGAGTAAGGTTCTTCTAATTTAAAAATTGCTTTTCAAATTTGTTCAAAATTATAAACTCCATGCCCCTGGGATGTAATTTTGTATAAAGAAGAGGGCTCTTTTTTGCTTCTTTAGACAAAAGAGATATATAAAAATCATCATGCACCAAAATCGCAGTGCAGCGTTCACTAATATCAGTAAGAAATGCTTTGAAAGAGCTGTGGTCACTCTCTGTATTTGGAGTAGCTACAAAATACTGATTTGGTATCAATAGCAAAACACTATTTTGTTAGAGAAATAATGCAACACAACAATTTATATTGTTTCTGTTCCAAAACACAAACTACATATCTTCTTTAAAGTTATAACCTTTAGCTAATGTGGTACATTTGAAATGTGTTTGGTACAAATGCCTTGCATTTTTCAATTTTGCAAAGTATCTCATCTCATCTGATTTAGAAAAAGAAGAAACAAAAAAAAAATAATATATCCTTGAAGGATATTAAATGAAAAATTTAATTAAATAAATATGTAATTGAAAGAATAAGCTTTATACCATATTGAAAAGTACGTTATATGAGCTGCAGTGATATTATATGCTATAATTAAGGTTGAAAACTTGCTTGCACGTAGCATGTAGCATGCAGAGAAGTATGTTTACAACTTTCAATGCTTTCTGTCAATTAAGAAGAAATTCCTGGCTGTCTAAAGAAGCAGGATGGTGAATTAGCTGACAAAAGGCATCTGTTTCTAGCAGACTGTGCTGAAGTGCTAAGGAGTGCAGGTTGCTGGAATCCCACGAGTGGAGTGAGCATCAGCCTTTGCTTGTAGCAGAAGATGGCTGCACGTGCAGACCTCTCTACTAAGATATCAGTTATTCCATTAATTACAGTGCATTTTGCTGCATTTGTCATTGTGACTAGGACTATTGAAAAGAGGATAAATAACTACAGTTTGGGAAGTTTTATTTTGGGATCACAGTAAATAAGAATGAGGAATTTTTATTGTCTAGCACACCGGCTTTTTTCCTAGGTGAAAACATATAGAGTACAAGCACCTTATATTGTACCTGTTTGTTTTATAGGTCTTCTATTTTTCAAAAGTGCCTGTCAGAATGCAAATACGACAGTGCCCAAACTGTGGTTTTCTGACTGCTTGTGGCCATTACACCATAGACAGTGAACTGCAGCTGGTCTGTAGCACTCTATTGCCTTCCAATTAAAAGCTTGATAACAGGAGTGCTTGGTAACCCCAAGAAACTTGGGTGCTAAAAAAATCCCATTCATCCAAACAGTTTAGGAAACTCTTCTGTAGTACAAAATAATATTGACACTTAGACTTACTTTTATATGTACTAGTAGGGATAGTATGATACCAGGTACCTCTACTCTAATTCGCTTGGCAAATTGTATTTTAATACTGTACAATGAGACTCCAAATACAAGTTTATTCATATTATTCATAGGAATAAGTGAAATAAATATGTGTCCAGAACTAGATTTATCAAAAATACTTTTTTATCCCTATGCTTTAGGAATATATACAATTGTTGGGCTGAAATAAGTCCATTTTGGTCCATTCCGTCCTCTGAGTTAACAGTTATTGAAGGTTTTCTTTCCATCAATTATTTGCCTTGTTTTTATCTTAAAAGAAACAAACAAACAAAAATCTCTAACTGCTTCTCTTTATGACCTTTGTTATTTATTTGGCAGTTAGTCAAATAATCTTCTAGCCAAATCATTTTGTTCTCATTTTGCCTTGGCTAACATTCAATGCCCTGTCTCTCATTTCTGCCGCTAGTTCAAATAGTTTTAGACCGTTATTTATCTCTCGTCTCTGAAGAGCTTGGTGCACACACCAGTGGCATTCCCCCTTACTCTTTTCCCTTACAAAGATGACGGACCCAGTTTATTTAAAGTTTTTATTAGCTCTTTCAGTCTCTTTATCTTTTGCTGAGCTCTGCTCCACCTTTTCTATTATGAGCTTTAGATAATAAAGACCAGACTGTGCTGCTCTTCCTTTTGTTCAACGTACATTTCAGCAGGAGTGATCGCACTGCAGTCAACAGAGATTGCTTATGGAGTAAGGTACTACTCAATTCAAGATTCACAATCTGCCTTGGAGTGATCAGGACTATACACAATATTCCAAGTTCAGAGAGGTAATTTCCTCTGCTTTCAAGTACATCTCTACCTACGTGGCTTATAATGTTATTATTTAGCTTTTGCTTCTGATTAGTTTTATTTGAAAATAGATATTTTTAACCCACCCATAGCATGCTGGTTTATATTTATTTCCATTGATGACTCAGTCCCATATGTCAAACTTCTTAATGTTACAAATGAAGCAAGGCTTAGTGCTAATCTCATTTTAGTAACCACCTCAAATTCTCTCACCTTCACATTGGTATAATAGGGAGGGGCAGTCCTGCTCCTGTTTCAGTCAACTTTGAGACTTTGTATAAATGCCATACAAAGAAGGACAGGTTTAGTAATTGTGCCTACAAATGTCCTATTTTACCTTTTTTTTTTTTAGCATATGCTTTTTATTTACTGTTTTCCAGTCAATTAGTATCTCTTTGTTCATGAGATTATTAAAAATTGAAAAAAGTTTCCCTGTCTCTTTTGATGTCTTCTATACTCTGGGGCAGGCCTTGATAATATCAGCATTCTTAATACAATTGAAGTTCTTGGAATCCTGATTTCCCTCTATATTTTTTATGTACATGACTGATTTTTATATCCCTAATATGTTCTGGTATTCATTAAATTTTTTGCTGCAAGCTAGAAAAGAATGCATATCTCTTTTTCAAAGTCATACCTATTATTTTACTGTATCTCAGAGAGGGCAGTTACAATTTTCTATACTTTCTTAATTTACTCCAAAACTGTATGCAGAAGTAGCACAAATCATCATACATTTTTTTTTATATTCTTACCTCTCATGTTTTTACACTTACATAATTGCCTTTTTTTTAACCTCAAAATTTCTATGAATCTATTGAGTTCCTTTCGTGTTTCAAATTAATTCTTAATTATTCAGCCACGTAGAACCATTTTTCCTTATTTTATAATTATTAATAAGTGGCATACATAGCCATAGGGTTAAATGCATTTATCTTGGACCACTCTTCATTCCAGCCCTTTCTCCCTGTTTCTCCTGACAATTTTCTTCCATTTCACTCCACTACCCACCTTGTATGACCTTTCCAAAATATGAGCACAGTCTCTCATCTCTACATCAAGACAACCAAACCCTATGTATTTCTCAAAACTACACTGAGAAAGGCCCTTTTTCTTTTAAATACAGTAGAAGTAAATATTGATTGTACTAATCATAAGGATACTGCTAATTTGACTCCTTTCAGATCAAGCATATGTAAATAGCTATGCATGTGAGTACACAAGGAAATAATAATTCTGAGGTGTTCTTTCTTCTTTCTCCCCTTTTTGATTTGGTATTGGTTAGCCATGGATGCTTTATTCCTTGAAGCAGAGTAACACAGGTGGCCATTAGGGAATAAACAGATCACCAGAAGCACACATTTTGATGTGTATTTTGAAGGAACACATTCCAACTTTCTGCATAAAAAGAGTGCATAGCAGTTTTGTTGGCTTGAACATGTGGGGCACACAGAGTTCAGAAGACCTGCCCTTGGCAGCATTTCCAAAAACCACCTCTTACACAATGAGCATAAATTGCTCTGCTGGCCTGCCCCAAGCACTCCCTGCCTAGACCTCTTCCATCCTTCTGACCTTGCATGGCACTGGCTTTGAGTTTAGTTCTATTCACTCTAACCCTGCATGCCAGTGCATTTTTATTTTTTAAAAGTAATGTGTGTCAACTAACTCTTCCCCCCAAACCTTAGATTATTCTTTCTAGTGCACTGTGGTATATCAAATGCTGGTAACGACAAGGGCATGAAAACATATAATATCTTCCAATTCGATCTCAAAGGTTATTTTTTAAAGCACAAAAGTTTTTAGAAAAAAAATGTCAGCTTCCATTGGTTATTATAACAGATGTCCCCTTGTGTCCTTGTGCTGAATCTTGCTGCATCCTTAAGTGAGAAGTCACATCAAAGTGTGATCCATTACAGCCTAGTGAATAGTTTCTAATGGTTTCAGTGTCATATAAATGCTCCAGGGCATACCCAGTTAATGTGTAAGCATGTTTATCAAAGTACTGCCTGTGGGAGCTGTAATAACTTGGAGAGGCTGCTGGGTGGTCCCCTGGGGTTTGATGAGGGGACATGTCTGAATGCAGGTAGTCTTTAGCTAGCACCAAGCTAGATTTTGATATCCGGTCAGAATTGGGACTGCTTATCCTAGACAGTGCTGTGGGGCTGTTGTCATAGTCATTTTCATGTGGGCTCATAATCTTTCCGTCTCGTTGCTGGATGTGTTCACAGGGAGGAGTGTTGGCAACCATCGGGACACGGCAGACATCCCCTGCCAACTGCTGCTGAGGGTAGTTGGCAAAACAGATAGCATGCTTCTTCCCCGTGCCATTAATGGACACCAGTGGATCAGGGGTTGTTTTCCGCAGCTGTAGTCTGTTTTCTTCCTCTTTAATCATTTGCTGGGTGGCTCTTATTAGAGTTTCAATTTTGCTGGGCTCATGTGGGCTGCTCTGATATTGCTCAGCGCGGTATCGGTCACCTGATTCACTGGCAGAGCCAGGATCAGGAGAGCTAACAACACTGTCCTCATCCCAGTGTCCTCTCCCTAGGAAAGAGAGAAAGGGGAGAAGCATTGAGGTTGAAGGAGGCAAGCAATCTTGAAGAAAAAGTACTCTGAATGTTATTTTACAAACAGAAAACAAAGACAGAGGCAAGTGACTCTTAACAAAGTGATGAAAAATGACCATGGTAGACCCCTTGTTTTTCAGTGACAAAGTCGAGTTTCCAGTGTCTGCATGTGGAAGAAATAATACAGCTGAAAATATACAAAGAAGAGATCTAAGCACCTCAACACAGACATTCAGTGCCATCTAAGATGGTCTAGGCTAACCAAGCATCTGCATGAGCCCAGCAGATACAGCACCAACTCTACAGGAATTCTGTGTCTCATGGAGCAGCTAGAGGCCAAGGCAGAGTACCCTAGGGCACATCAAAGTGCCCTTGATACAGATGCTCAGGCCCCTGATACCTCACTATCTCTTTGCACCAGCAAAATTTGAGTGAATTTGGACTGTGGTGAAAACAAAAATCTCAAGAAATTAAAAGTGTACGTGACTCTGCTGTGTCTTCTTAGCCCTTTCCAAGAGCTAAAATACAGACAAATAGAGTATTGTGGAATAGTTTGTGGCCCCATTGTGACTTGATGCAGGTTACACAACAATAAGTAGAAGTAATGATGCAGTTATTCTTCTTTAGAAGCGTAAGAACCCATAGCTGGTAGACAGGATTACTGGGAAAACATTATATCGCACACAAATATTTACTGTATAAACTTTTAGAATGGGAAACCTATGTTTTGACAGATTATTTCAGTAGAAAATATTTTGTGAGGGTTTTTTTGTGTTTTGTTTTGGTTTTTGTGGGGTTTTTTTGTTGTTGTTGTTTGTTTGTTGGTTTTGTTCTGTTTTGTTTTGTTTTGTTTTTAATGCTGGAATCTATCCTTAAAACCTTATACTCTGATTTTTGAGTCAGTTGCAATCTTTCAACTCTCAGCCTACCCTTTAGACTCAAGGACCTTTGAATTTATCCAAATCCAAGATCAGCCTTTTTCTGTGAATTTTTGCTCAGCTTCAGCCTCTGAAGACATGCTAATGCACTGAGGTTGCAACCTGCCAGACACCAAGCAAGGCTTCAGGTTTTGTGATGAAAGGATGGAGAGACTCAAATTGACTAAAAGTTGTAGCTGGGGAGAAATGTCTGAAACCAAAAGTAATGTTTATTTGAATTACCAGTTTTAAATAAAAGTAAACAGCAAAACTTACAGAATCTGATGATAACCAGGACAGAGCAAAAAAGTCATTTGGAGAAAAACGTCTCCAAATACTTTAAAGGGTTTTTTTTAATATCTAGCTTGGGTTTAGTTCTAACTAATTTTGTGCTAGATATATTCTATCCAAAGTACTTTGATATTAAGTCAAATAAATAACATATTTCTATCGAGTGTATAAAATTGCTCCTATTTTTAAGATTATCCTTAAGATTCACCAGTCAGATGTTCCCACCTTAATTTTACAGGCTAAAAAATATACAACAAAATTATATTTTGCTGCATATAAGCCAGACTGTCAAACTCAAATTGAACTGTAAGTATTTCTCATCTCCATAGGTGCAATGTCTGAGACAATGACATGCATCGAGAGTCTCATTTGCTGCCTCTCACATAAACAGCTGCATGCTTATGTAATGTTGCTTTATCTGACGTGGTGCCACTTCTGAAAATCCTTGTCTCTTACCATGAATCCTGTGCACTGACGTTATGTGGGGCATGCTGTTTTCATATGCTTCTCTGCTCTCAGGGGACGACTTAGTCAGGGGCAATGCTGAACGAGAACCCCACCAGCTGTCCCTTCCCGGCTGTGGGGTGCCAAGAAAATACCGACCAGCTTCACATCTGCCTCCTTCACAGGCCTGAGTATGGAAGTGTCTGTCATCGGCCAGCCTGGAGTGATCGAGTGCAAAACCGTAGCAGAGAGCACTGCGGTCTGAGTACTGTCTGTAGGCACAGGAGACGTCGTGGTGCTGGGAGCTCGGTCTGTCCGCAGGCTCCAGTAGCTGAGGAGAAGCTGTGTCTGTCAGGGGGCTCCCACCCCACTGGCTCTCATGGTCAGACTCAGATCTCTCAGTGTGAAATC